>NC_137803.1:48256618-49656417 GCF_963383645.1 Muscardinus avellanarius | reverse complement strand
TGTAAAATTAGTCTCTGTACTTTAAAACCAAATATTGTCTATTACTTAAAGAAGATATCTTAATTATACAATAATCCATAAGTAATGGGCTTCAACGGGGCGGGGACTAATCTAGAATCTCAATTGAGAATGTCAGCATTAAACACCCAGCGATTGAAGCAGAAACCGTCCCGGACCATCCTGGACTCTCCCAAGGCTTACAGCAAAGTTAGAAAGGGAATCGCTCTGTGTCAGGCCTTAGCTGGTCTCTTCCCTTGTCCTTCATGAGGGTTCTGTGGCTAGGTGAGAGGTGACAAGACTGAGATCAGTAAGATTCTGCCTCTCTTCCTCTCCAACAGATACAGAGAGGTTATAAAGCCAAAGGTAAGACTAGGGTGAGAACATAACAAATGTATTTTTACCTCATTTTTATTTACATAAAATCATGACAAAAACAAGGTTAAGACTATAGTGAAAACATATCAAACGTGTGTGTATGTGTGTGTGTGAGAGAGAGAAACAGACAGACAGACGGACTCAGGATAACCTGGAACATTCTACCTCTGAGCTACACCCCCAGCTCTTATTATTGTTTGTTTGTTTGTTTGTTTGTTTGTTTGTAAACATGGTCTCACTACATTGCTGAGAGTCTATGTTGCTGACGCTGTCTTTGAACCTGCAATCCTCTTGTCTCAGCCTCCCAAGTACCAGGATTATAAGCAGGCACCACCACACCTGCCTGCCTTCAAATGTATTTTTATCTCATTTTTATTTACATGTAATCATGAAATCAACAAAGTTAAGACAAGGGTGATAATATATCATAAGTATTTTTATCATAAGTATTTTTACCTCTTTTCTATTTACATACAACCATAAACCAATGTTGGACAGATCAGTTGGTCTTCTAGACTAAATCACCTCTGTTTTTCAAGATCTCTGATGATGAATCCCCAAGTTCTGAATCAATATTATATGCCCCTAATATTCACTCCTTCAACACAATATTTATTGTGATTATACTATGTGGAAACTCTTGTTCTAGGCACCAGAGAGGCAGCAGGGCTTGCAGAGACCCTATTCAGGAAGTCATAACTGGCCTAGAAAGGCCAACGTTGAGCAGAGAGAAAAGTAGGGCACAGGGTCCCCAGCCTAGAGAGGATCTTCTTCATATCTAACTGAAATACATCCTGTGTCATTTGAGCTAATTTTTCCTTCTCATTCACGAAGATCACCTCTTTTGTTAAACCCATCATGAAATGGTTACACTCATGAAATCATCTTTCTTCTCTCGATTAAGCAATTTCATTTCCTTTAGCGTTTTCTCGCAGGATGTATTTCCTTGCCTTTCATAATAACTTTCCTCGCACTGGTGCAGACCTTTACCATTTATAAGGTAACTTGTGGTTTACGGAGCACTCCTGCCCCATTAGCACGCTCTGGTCCCCACAACAGCGCCATGAGGAGGGTACTCAGATATTTTGAGCATACTCTAGGCACTGTTCTAAGACTGCAAGGACACCTGAGCTACTTTGCCCTTCTCCTCATTGTAAATTTATCCCAGTTTTGTAGGGGTATTTTCTCAATGAGTCAGGGCTGTTTGGGATTTTATTTATGTCCTGCAGAGCAGTAACAACCCTACCTAATTTAGAACCAGCTGCAAATTTCATGAGCATATATATCCTTAATTCCTTCATTCAGCCATCAATAAAGTTATTGAGTAGGATAGATCCTGGACCCAATACCTCTGAGACAGTACTCAATATGTCCCCTCAGGTTGATGCTAAGCCACTGATATCTCCTCTTGGAGTGAAGCCTTCAAGTCTCTAGCAGAAAGGTAGATAGGAAAATAATTTTCTAACACATCAAAGTCAATGCCTAGTTTAAAAAATCAAAATCTTTACAAAAATTGAGATAGATCCCAGCGGTCAATTCCTCTGGTTTACATAACTTCTCGCAGTCATGGGAGAAAATTAAATTGGCTTGGCACTATTTGCTCTTCACAAAGCTTTACCGATTGCTGCTTAGTGTTTTATGCCTTTTCAGGTGCCATCCAATTGATTATCTGATGATTTATTCCAAGATCTTCCCAGTTACTGGTGTCAGGTTCACAGGATTAAAATTTCCAGGGTCATCCTGTCTTTCTCTCAGAAATGGACACCTCATTTACCCTTTTTCTGTCCTTAGGGGTTTTTCCAATCCTCTGTGATTTGGGGGAAACACTGGCTAATAGTTCTAAGATGAAAGTTGGAAATTCATTCAGTATCCTACAGGGCAAGCCATCAGGTCCTGCTGACTCAAACCTATTAGGTTTTTCTAAGTTTTCTAACTATGTTGTCCCTCTGACCTCCTATCCTCCTATTACAACTGGGACTTACTCCAGGCAGCAATTTATAGCTGAGATTATCTTCCCCCTGGGGGAGGGGTGTGAAGAAGACATTGTAAAAAATAAAATAAGTAAAATAAAAAGGCTCTACCTTTTTATCCTCTCTCTTGCTTTCCCATCTCTGGTAGAGACAAAGCCATATATCCAAATCCCATTTCTTTTTCTTCTTTGTTGCCACATTGGAAGACTGCTTTTCCCAGCCTCCCTTGCAGCTAAGCCAGTGTCATGTGATTGGGTTTGAGCCAGTCCGATAGTGGGAGACACGATGTAGACAATGCTCCAGCCTAAACACAAAACTCTCTGCAGGACTCTCTTCTCTCGTGACAGCCATGGGCACAGTGTGTTAGAGAGGAAGCAATATAACAGGAAAAGAGACCAGACTACTGGTTAGCCATCAGAAGTCACACACTTGTTTGGGGTTGTGATATAGACACACATTCTTGTACTATTAAACCACTAGGTGTTTTTTTATTGACTAAAATCTCTCTCCCTACAGTTTTCTCTCGGTGACCTGAGTTTTATTCTCTGAGCTCATTCAGGGACTAGTTCTCTGTCAATTACAAAGTAAATATTCCTCTGAGAGTTAATTTATGGACTAATAAAACATTTAAAGAATTTCTTTTCTTATATTCTATATCCTAGGTATATATTTTTTATTTTAGCCTTGTCAGTCATACTGTTTTATAAATTTATGTAAATTGTTATTTCATTTTGAGGAGACCTTGCCAAAGGACCTTAATCCATCATGTTCTACACAAAGAGAAAACTGACAAAACCAATTTTTTAAGTTAGCAGAAATTACAGTGGGTTAAGTAACTATATGTGAGTGAATTTTATGTGGAAAAGTTCTGAAAGTTATTTACTATAAGGAAAACGATAACAAGTACCCACATATCCATCACTCAGTGTTTTTAAACATTCACATTTCTTGATATATACAGGCAAGTCCCTCTGTTTCCTTCCTTAATCTCATTTCCTTTGTTTCCACCTCAGAGAAAATCAATCTACCTGTTAATACTTGAACTACATATACATTCTATTATAAAGAGTATATTATATGGTACTGTGTGTCTTTAATTTACATAAATAGTATGGTATGTATCTCTATATAACCTGATTTAGTCTACTTAACATATTTTGAAATGTAATCAATGTGCTACCTATGGATCTAGTTTATCTTTAATTCCTATGTTGTATTAATCCATTATATTCATAAAAGCAGAGATTAGCCACTCCCCTACTCATTGACAGACATTTCAGGTTATTTCTAATTTATCACTATTACAATACTGCCAGTTGTTCTCTAAAATGCTTAAAGGCAATTCCTGACTTAGAATTTATTTACTTTATGATGGTATAAAAACAATACGCATTCAATGGAAATCATACTTCAAATGTTTGAGTTTTGATTTTTTTTCCTGAACTAGCAATGTGCAGTACCGTCCTGCCTCAAGACATCAGGTAGTGGCAACAAACCATAGCTCCCAGTCAGCTCCCTGATCACCAGGAGAAACTCCAACACTCTACAGGCTATTGTGCTGATTAAGCTAAGGTGTTCCAAGTGTGTTAAATATGTCTTTTTACTTAATATACTGTCAACTTTTGATGGGTTTGTTGGGACACAACCCCACCTTAAGTGGAGGTGTATCTGCACACTGTGTTATTTTCCCTTGAGGTATATATACTATCCTATGTTACTACTCCTTTATGAAGATTTGTTATGGTTGAGATCATTTTGGTTGTGCCAGTGTTCTAGATCTTACTGTTTAAATTTGTATTTCATTCTATTCAGTGTTTGTGTATTCAGTGGTAGATTCTTCCAGAAGACATTATTCACATTGTTTCAGTCAGCTTATCATCACTGTGACAAGAACACCATAGGGGAGGGAAGGTTTTTTTGGTTCATGGTTTCTAAGTTCTGTTCATCAGCAGCCGGCTCCAAGGAGCAAGCATCATGATGGCAAGACATGGCAGAGAAAGCTGCTCAGAGAGAAGAGGAAGGGACCATGATGAGCGCCCTCAAGGCCGTGCCCTCCGGGGCCTGGCCATGCCCTCTAGCCATGCCCACCTGCCCACAGTCACCACCCAGGACATCCATTCAAGTTAGTAATCCAGCAAACGAATTTATTCATTGATAAAGTCAGAGCCCTCATGATTTAAATTATTTACCTCTGAACAGTATTGTGTTGTCAGTACATGAATTTATCTGAGGCCATTTTATATTGAAGCCATAATAGCATATTACTCATATGAATTCTTGGCTATAGTTTCATTGATAATATAACTATAATATTTTGTACTATTACATTTTCTAATTGCCTATTGCTGATACTCCAACATGCTATTGATTTTAGTACAGTTAGTAATTCTCCAAAAGAAATCTGGGTTTATAACAAACAACCTAGAAGAGCCTAGAAAAGGATAAGGAAGGTTTGTGGATGTGGCTTGTCCCCCAAAGGTTCATATGCTCTAGCTCCATTACAATGGGATTAAGGTAGTGGAGGCTTGAAGAGGCAGTTAGTCCTGAGGGCTGACTCATGAAAGGCTTTTCTCAACAGCTCCAGTTAGTTCTCAAGGGAATGGATCGGCTACCACAAGAATGGGTTTTGTAAAGCCAGCTCAGACTCCCCAGTGCACACCTCCTGGCTCCCTAGTGCACACCTCCTGGCTCCTCTTCTCTCCATGTGATCTATTCCATGCACACTCTTAACCATTGTGATGCATTGACCATGTTGGGATGCATCTAGGAGTCCTCACCAAGTGCAATGCTGTGTTCTTTAGACTTTGCCACCAGAGCCAAATTAACCCCTTTTCTTTATACATTGTATATCATCAGGTGTTCTGTTAGAGCAACACAAAAGAACTAAGATAGTGAGGATTAGGTAATTGCCGAAGGTACCACTAGTAACATATGCAGAAACAGGACTTGAATCTAGGTCTCTCTGACTCCAGTCTATGCCCTTTCATTACAGTTGTGCACGTCTTTCCATATCCTCCGTAAGCTCCTTGAGTACAGGGGCAATGGCTAGGACTCTTTGTACTTCCAGAATACACAACCCAATGCCTGACACATATTAGGCCATCAATAAATATTGAATGACTGAGTAAATGGAAAAATGAAGCACTGGACAGTTTTATTGGTACACATCTCATCAAAATTCTACTCTAATCTATTGAGATAAAAAAAAAAAATAGGGCCAACTAGCCAGGCTCCTGCTTTGGTCTTCAGAGTATGTCAGTATGACAAAAAAATGGTTGTCCGTGTGTGTGTGTGTGTGTGTGTGTGTGTGTGTGTGTGTGTGTGTGTGTGTTGAGGATTGAATCCAGGTGCATTTTATCTCTAAGCTATACCCTCTACCACTTTTTTTTAAAACAGGGTCTTGCTAAGTTGCTGAGGGTGCCCTAAAACCTGCAATCCCTGTCTCAGACTCTCAAGTACTGAAATTACATGTACGCACCACCTCTTACAGCTATGTGAAACTATCTGAAATCTCTACTTCTTTAGTGAAATGAGACAAACACTGCCACAAATATGTCTTCAATCACATTAATCACTAGGTTTACTATTTAAGCTTTTATTCAAAGCTTCTCAGGTAACAACTCCTTAACCTTCTGGACATAGCCAAAACCTTTAGCAAAAAGTATGCCAGGAAGGGGAGTATTTGTGCTTTGTGTGTGTGTAAAAACCAAGAGATGCAAATCAAGCAAAGCTCCATTATACGTTCACAACAGACCCGCTGGTGCTCTCTTCAAACAACATCTTATTTGGGGTTTAACAATATTCAGAAAAGTAGGGCTAGGGATGTAGCTTAGTGGTAGAGCACTTGCCTAGAACACACAAAGGTCCTGGGTTCAATCCCCAGCATAAAAACAAGGCCCAAGAACACTCAGAAAGTGAAATCAAATTATTCTTCTTCCCCAGAATACTACTTAGCAATACGCACTATTCACTAAATATAGTTATTGAAGAAGATTCCAGGGAAATATGTTATTTCATAACCAACAGATTTGAGGCACTAAGGCTGTGCAGGAACATTATTTGAGCAATGGCCAAACTATGGAGCTTAGAGATGCTTCTACCTTTGGTCAGCTTTTCATTGGGGTGACTGATTTTGTCGGTTATCTGTACAAAAGCATAAGAGTTGGAGCACATGACTACATCCCATCCTCAGAAGCCTCCCGCCAACACACGGCACCAGCTACCACACCAGGAGGCTGTAAACACTCATATCCCCAGCCACTCTGCTTGCCAATAAAAGGAAATGTGCTTCATACCTTTCCTTAATGGTACCAACTAGATAGGGGTGTGTGTGCTCTCTCTCTCTCTCTCTCTCTCTCTCTCTCTCTCTCTCTCTCTCTCTCTCTCCCCCCCCTCTCTCATCTGTTAAATATCTTTCTCCGGGAAAACTTTCATAAAAACTCACAAACTGTTCCAAACCTCAGCATAGGTTTACACCCTGAGAATTTTTTATTCATGAGCCAGGCCTTTGAAGTCTGATTTCTCAGGATTGATGCTTTATCTTTAAACAGTGAACATGAACATTGGCTCAAAGGGCCTCTGACAATCACTTAGGAATAATGCAGACATTTGTGTCTGGGCGAGGTCTCCCCCACACAGGGAACCTTTTGTAAATATTAGTTACTAGAACCGTAACACTAATAGATGTAGTTAATAATTATCACAATGTGCCAAAACTGCACAGTTTGCTCCCTGATTACAATATTAAATTGCTATTGAGCTGTGGTATTCGCTTCAGGCAATACTAGTAAGAACCCCCCAAAGACCCCGGCTGGCCTCGCCATACAAAAATGGAAAATGTTCCACGGCTCACAATGCGCAGGCAGCAGTGGGCTTTGCCAGAAAACAAACACAAAACTCAAACAATAGAAGGAAAGTTTTATCAGAGCTGAAGTGTCCTTTCACTTGGGAACTGTCATCTCTCAAAAAGAAAAACAGGCACACACTTGATAGCAGCTCACGAGGCCAGCCATTACTATGGGTACAGTGACTCACGGTGCAGGGGGGATTTCTGCACAGCCGGAGCTGAAAGGCTTTGTTTTATTTGCATCCGATTACGTCTAGAGATAGGCTAGGCCAGCCCTGGAAAGTCGAGGGCCCCTCAGAACACGGGCGGGCTTCTCTCCCTGAAGCAGGAAGGGATATTCTTTTCCCACCCCCTCTCCTCTCTGTTTGACAGGTCAGGTGGCCTGGACAATAGGGCAAAGCTACCGAGAGCAAAACTGCAATTTAATTGAGAGGTGTCATTAGCTCCAGGGCAGTCCTTTCAAAAGCAGGCACAGTGGGGGCGCTTGTCAGATGTGGCACATACCAGTCCACCCCTCGTCCACCCACACTGCCATCCCACCTCCACATGGCAATTTCAGAGCCCCACCGTGGGCAAATGAGTACTTAGCAATCACTCTGCACGTACAGCCGCCCAGCCAGTGCAAACAGGAGGCTGCCTCGCCCACCCCAGGCATGCAGAAGTGTGGCGAGGGCACCCCACCGCTGACGCTGGACTTGCTCTACTCTCCTCCACAGAAACGTGGGGTTCCTGGTAGTGAGAAAGAGGACAGTGGGTACTGGGTAAATAGAGAAGACAGGGTCAGCAAAAAGGATGCTCTAATGCCTTGACTTTTCAAGTTAGGCAAACCAGTCGCTTGCCAGCAACATGTTTTGTGTGCATGTGAGGAGAGGTGGCAGCGGGAGTCCCCTGCAGCCCCCACCCAGCAGCTGCCTGGTCCCTGGCCTGTGCAAGCAGACAAGATGGCGGATATGCCTAGCATGCAGAGACAGTAAATGACTGCTCCTTGACGACCTCTCCCCTATAACTCACAAGCTGCTCTGGATTACCAAGGTGTATTCTGTTGGACCCAGTCCCCACGTTTGGAGTTCAACTGGCAGGTCAGACCACTGTGCCCCCTGTAATACTCCCAAGGGAACTGAGGGGCATTTATGTTACAGCATTTGATAGGTATAAACATGAAAGACACAATTTATTTGGGAGGGGGAACTAGGGGTTGAACTCAGAGGCTTTCTGAGCTACACTTCCCACCCTATTTTATTTTCTCATTTGAAACATTTATTTTCTCTTATTAAGTTGTGGGGGACCTCACTAAATTGCTAAGGCTGACCTTGAACTTTTGATTCTCCTGTCTCAGACTCCCAAGGTCTATGATTACAAACACGTGCCACCATGCCAGACTAGACCCAATATTTTTAAAGTCTTTCCCTTGTAATTATTTTTTTATTTTTTTGGTGCTCTGTAGTCTCAGACCATAATGTGGATCATGTTGACAATGGCATATGTTCACACTGTACTTGGTGCCCTTCCCGCCCCCTGCTTCCTCTTTTCTCTCCCTCCCAATACTGAGTGTCCAGGTTAACAATGTTATGTTCACATGTATATATATATATATATATATATATATATATATATATATATATTCAAATTAGATCTTTCATTAATTAACCTCAGCCTTCTTCCTCCCCTACCCTTCCTTTCTGGTTTCACTGAGGTTTCCCTCCATTATCTGGAGTCCCACTGGTATCCCTAATACTCCCTAGCTTGAGCATATAAGAGAAAACATATGTCCCTTCTCTTTCAGTGCTTGGCTAATCTCACTTAACAAAATGTTCTCCAGGTCTTTCCATCTTCTCGAATGACATGATTTTGTTCTTCTTTATAGCTGAGTAGAATTCCATTGTGTGTATCTCCCATAAGTTTGCAATCCATTCATCTGTTGATGGAGACCTAGGTTGGTTCCATATTTTGGCTATTATGAATTGTGCTGCCATGAACATGGGTATGCGTATGCTACTGTAGTTCTCTGATTTCAACCCCTTTGGAAAGATACCCAGGAGTGGTAGAGCTGGATCAAATGGTGGATCCATTCCCAGTTTTCTAAGGAATCTCCACACTGATCTCCATAGTGGCTAAACTAGTTGGCACTCCCACCAACAGTGTAAAAGAGTTCTTCTTTCATCACCAACATTTTTGTTATTTGATTTCTTTATGCTTGCCAGTCTGATTGGGGTTAGATGGAATCTCAGTGTAGTTTTGATTTGCATCTCCCTGATGGCTAATGATGTTGAACATTTGTTCATGTATCTATTGGCCATTTTTCTCTTTTGTGAAGTATCTTTTCAACTTAGTTTCCCATGTCTTAATTGGGTTATTTGTTTTGCTAGTGAAGAGTCTTTTGAGTTCTTGCAATTATTATTAATTGACAAATAATTTTATACATACGTGGGGGCTATGGTGTCATAATTTGAAACATGTATAAAATATATATTGATCATCCCAGAGTAAGTAGCATTTTTGCTTCCTTTCCTGTGTGTGTGTGTGTGTGTGTGTGTGTGTGTGTGTGTGTGTGTTGAGAGCTCTCCTAGTTCTTTATAAAATATACAATAAATTTTTTAAAACTATAGGTCATGCTACTAGGCTGTAGATACTAGAACTTATTCCTCCTGTCTTTTGGTACTTGTTATCCAATCTCGATTCGCTTTATTTCTGAAACTACTTATTCACTATAAATTTCTTTTATACATATTAGTCTACATTTTGTGAACTCCTTGAGGACAAGAAGTTTTTACTCATTTTCTTATTTACAAAGCTGTGTGACCTTGGGCAAGTAACTACCCACTCTCTGCACCAATATATCATTAATATTGGGGATTATACTAATGCACATGAGATTTCTTAGCATAGGTTCCTAGTGCAAAATAAGCTTCAAATTAATATTAGCCAATGCTGCTGTTATCACTGTTGTTATTACTACCCCTTCCTTTACTCTCAGAGTTTGGTGTTTTGTGTATGAGGCCCTAGATGTGAATCAAGAGTGAACAGAAGCCAGGCATGGTGGCACACACCTGTTATCCCAGTACATGGGAGACTGAGACAGGAGGACTGCACATTTGAGGCAGCCTCAGCAACTTAGAAGACTTGCAGCAATCGATGAGACCCTGTTTCAGAAAAAAATAAAAATAAAACAGCACTCGGGGCTGGGGGCAGGAAAGCTCAAAGATAGAACACCAATGAGTTTAATCCCCAGTACCTCAAGGAAAAAAGAAGAGCAGATGAATGCTTTAAGTGACAGGCAGCTTCCTAACCTGAACTGCTCCATCCCAATCATTCTCCCCAGGCCAGAAAATAAGGTCTGGGTCACACCATCCTGTTTGCTGCTTTCCAGATCACAGAAGTCTCTATGTCAGGCGCCACATACGACCTAACCACAGGAATTAGTTTTTAAATCTTTTGTCCTCCACTCTAACGAGCCTATGTGGAAACCCCATGCCAAACAGCTCCTAGCGAGTATTTGCAAGAAAGGCCGTATCGAGAATGAAAAGTTGGGGAAGGTGCATGTACCTGCAGCACTGCCTATGTCTTCTCCAGAAAGTTGCTGCACGCAAAAAAGAAACCAAGAGAAGCCGGGTGTCTGTACAGAATGTCCCCATGCAGCCATAGCAGATCCAGGAGCTCAAGGTCAATGACTTTCAGCAAATTCATCTCATGGAGGCACCAATAGTCCAAGCCAGGGGTGGTAGTGCACACCTGTAATCCCAGTACTTGGGAGGCTGAGACAAAAAGATTGCAGGTTTGAGGACAGCCTCAGCCACTTAGTAATATTTTGTCTCAAAATAAAAAAAGAAGCCAGGCATGGTGGCGCACGCCTGTAATCCCAGCATTTGGGAGGCTGACACCTGGAGGATCGCGGTTCACGGACAGCCTCAGCTACTTAATGAGGCCCTTCGCAACTCAGTGAGACCCGGTTTCAAAATAAAGAATAAAAAACTAGAGCAGGGGGTTTAGCTTGGAGGTCGAATGCCTTTGGGTTCCATCCCCAGACCCCCCCAAAATAATAATAATAATAATAAATAATAAAAATAAAAAAGGGCTGAAGGTATAACTCAGAGGTAGAATGCCCCTGGGCTCAATCCCTAGTGCCCCCCAAAAAAGAGTACAGCCTCTGGAGTTTTCATTCTAATTCCAATACTTCAACCACAGACAAGCTGCTGGACCTCTCTGAGCGGGATATTCTTCGTCTGTGAAGTGGGTGACATCAACACCACAGGAGTTTTCAGAAGTTTCAATAAAACAAGTTGAGAGCTTAGGACAGAGGCTGGCACATAGAAACCCCAGGTATTTTTGAGGTTAATAAAGACTCTCCTCACCAAGTTCTGAGCAAACTGAGGAATGGACTCAGGATTCCAAAGAGATCTGAATATTAGTTTTGTAGTTGATGAAACTGGACGGAAGAAGCTAGCTTGAGGCTCAGGCCAAACCGAGCTTTCTTCTCCTCACTGAGAGCCACCTGACGCCTCGTGAGCCACAAAAGGAAGACGCACATTTATCAATTTAGTAATACAGAAACAGACCTTCTTCTTCTGCTGTGGCTGCGATGCACTTTGCCCCCAGTGGGTCATGTGCAGAAACCTGGTCCCCAGTGAGGCAGCGTTGAGAGGTGTGGAGCTTTGAAGAGGTCAGGCTCAGTGCAAAATAACTAGGTGTCACTGGAAATGCTGCTCTCGGAAAGGACTAGGATTGCTCTCATGGTACTCTGGCTAGTTCCTGCAAAAATGAGTGGTTATGCCAGGCATGGTGGCACACACTTGTAATCCCCACGCTTGGGAGGCTGAGACAGGAGGATCGCGCAGGTTCAAAGCCAGCCTCAGCTGGCTTAAGAGACCCTGTTTCCAAATAAAATATAAAATAGGTCTGGGAGTGTAGCCCGGAGGTAGAAGGGTTCCATCCCCAGTACCACCAAAAATTTAAAAAAAAATGAGTGGTTACAAAAGGAGACCCAGCTCCAGAGTTGCTCTGGCCTCCTATCCGACCACATGACTTCTTTTGCACACACTCCTGCCATGGTGAAACCACCCGTCATGAAAGCCTCACTAGAAATCCCATGGCCGGTTACCCAATCTTGGACTTTCAGCCCCAAAAACCAGGATCCAAAATAAACTTCTCTTCTTTTTTTTTTTCCATTCTCATGACTCTATCCTTTATTTTTTTAAATTTTTTTATTGGTGCATTATATTCATACAACTTATTGGGGTAAAAAACTTGTGTGTACAAACATGTACTCATCACTGATTTAACCCCTACCCAATTCCCACCCCATTCCCTCACCGTCCCTCCCTCCCTTGCTTGGCTTAGTGATTGACTTCAATATGTTTAAGTACATTGTGAGCTTTAGAGATTTTCCTCTTCCCCCCTCCTTTCTCCTCCTTTAGGTTGTCTTGTTTGCTCCTCTATAGGATTTCCTCTTTCAAGAATTCCTCCTATGACCCATTTCTCCCTAACTCTCACATATTAGGGAAAGCATCTGATTTCTTATTTTTTGTGCCTGACTAATCTCACTTAGCATAATGTCCTCCAGTTCCATCCATTTCCCTGAAAATGATGCAATTGAGGTTTTTTGATGGCTGAGTAAAATTCCATTGTGTACATATCCCACAGTTTTGTAATCCATTCATCTGTTGATGGACATCTTGGCTGGTTCCATAGTTTGGCTATGGTGAATTGTGCAGCTATGAACATAGATACACATGCATTAGTTTGGTAGTTTGGTTTCTTTTCTTTTGGGTAGATACCCAACAGTGGTATTGCTGGATCAAATGGTAGATTTGTTCCCATTCTTCTGAGGATTCTCCATACTGTTTTCCAAAGTGGTTGCACTAATTTGCAATCCCACCAACAATGTCTTAGAGTTCCCACTTCTCCACATCCTCGCCAACATCTGTTGTTGTTTGTGTTTTGAATGATGGCCATTCTAGTTGGAGTTAGGTGAAATCTCAGGGTAGTTTTGATTTGCATCTCTCTGCCAGTGATGTTGAGCATTTTTTCATGCATTTATTGGCCATTTGAATTTCTTCTTTTGTGAAGTGTCTATTTAGTTCATTTGCCCATTTTGTTATTGGATGCTTTATTTTCTTAGTGTTGAGTTTCTTGAGTTCTCTGTATATTCTAGATATTAGTCCTCTATCAGTGGTGTAGGTGGCAAAAATCTTCTCCCATTCTGTTGGCTCTCGATTGAGGTTCTTGATAGTTTCTTTTGCTGAACAGAAGCTCTTCAGTTTCATGCAATCCCATGTATTGATTCTCCGTTTAATTTGTTGTGCCTTTGGGGTCTTGTTGAGGAAATGTTTGTCTGTGCCTATGTGTTGTAGTGTTGGACCTATGCCCTCTTCAAGGAGCTTGAAGGTCTCTGGTTTAATTTCCAAGTCTTTGATCCATCGTGAGTTGACTTTTGTACAGGGTGAAAAAGTGGGATTAATATCCAATTTTCTGCATATGGTTAACCAGTTTTGCCAACACCATTTGTTGAAAAGGCTATCTTTTTTACAGTGTATGTTTTTGGCCCCTTTGTCAAAAATCAATTGGCTGAAAGTGTGTGAACTTGTTTCTGGGTCTTTTATTCTGCTCCATTGGTCTATATATCTGTTCTTTTGCCAGTACCATGCTGTTTTTATTACAATGCCTTTGTAGTATAGTTTAAAGTCAGGTATTGTGATTCCTCCTGCGTGGTTTTTGTTGCTGAGAACTACCTTGGCTATTCTGGGCTTTTTGTTATTCCAGATAAATTTAAAGACTGATTTTTCTATGTCTGTGAGGAATGATCTTGGTAGTTTAATGGGCATTGCATTAAATCTGTAGATCACTTTTGGGAGGATGGCCATTTTAATGATATTTATTCTGCCAATCCATGAACATGGAAGATCTTTCCATCTTCTAAGATCTTCTTCGATTTCTTTTTTCAGTGTTTTATAATTTTCTTTGTAGAGATCTTTTACCTCCTTGGTCAAGTTTATTCCTAGGTATTTTATTTTTTTGTGGGAGATCCTGAGTGGAAGTGTTTTCTGAATTTCTTTTTCAGTGGATTTATGGTTGGTGTACAGGAAAGCTTCTGACTTTTTAAGATTGATTTTGTATCCAGATACCTTGCTGAATTTGTTGATCAGTTCTATAAGCCTTTTGGTTGAGTTTGTTGGGTTTTCTAAATATAGTATCATGTCATCTGCAAATAGTGAAAGCTTAAGTTCTTCTTTTCCTATTTGTACTCCTTTGATTTCCTTTTCTTGCCTTATTGCTCTGACTAGAGTCTCTAGTACTATATTGAAGAGAAGTGGTGATAGTGGACATCCTTGTCTTGTTCCAGTTTTTAGGGGGAATTCTTGAAGTTTTTCCCCATTTAATATGATGTTGGCAGTGGGCTTATTGTAGATTGCCTTAATAATGTTGAGATATGTTCCTTCTATTCCAATTCTCTGCAGTGTTTTTTTTATCATAAATGGATGTTGAATTTTATCAAATGCTTTTTCAGCATCTATTGAGATGATCATGTGGTTTTTGTCTTTGATTCTGTTTATATGATGAATTACATGGATTGATTTTCATATATTGAACCAGCCTTGCATCCCTGGGATGAACCCTACCTGGTCATGGTGAATGATTTTCTTGATGTGGTTTTGAATACGTGTTGCTAGTATTTTAATAGTTTTGCATCCAAGTTCATCAGAGATATAGGCCTGTAGATTTCCTTCCTTGAACTGTCTTTATTCAGATTGGGTATTAGTGTGATGTTGGCTTCATAGAATGTATTTGGGAGAGTCCCGGTTTTTTCTATTTCCCGAAATAGTTTGAGTAGTATTGGGATTAGCTCTTCTGTAAAGGTTTTATAGAATTCACTTGGGAAACCATCTGGTCCTGGGCTTTTCTTTGATGGTGAGCTCTTTATTGCTGTTTCAATCTCTTTGATTGTTATTGGTTGGTTTAAGTGTTCTATATCTTCTTGACTCAGTTTAGGAAGGTTGTATTTATCTAGGAAGTTGTCAATTTCCTCCAGATTTTCCATTTTGTTGGAGTATAGTTTTTCCAAGTAGTTTCTGATAATCCTCTGGATTTCTACACTGTCAGTAGTAATGTCTCCTTTTTCATCCCTTATCTTCATAATTTGGGTTGATTCTCTCTTTTTTTTAGTTAGGTTAGCTAGTGGTATATCGATCTTGTTAATTTTTTCAAGAAACCAGCTTTTGGTTTTGTTGATTTTCTGTATTGTTTTTTTTTATTCTCTATTTTGTTAATTTCTGCTCTAATTTTAATAATTTCCTGTCTTCTGCTGGCTTTGGGGTTCAACTGTTTCTGTTTTTCAAGGGCTTTGAGGTGTGTCATAAGTCTATTTATTTGAAGATTTTCTGTTTTTCTTATGTGAGCACTCAGTGCTATAAATTTTCCTCTTAATACTGCCTTCAAAGTGTCCCAGAGGTTTTGATATGTTGTTTCTGTATTTTCATTTGTTTCTAGAAATTTCTTGATTTCACCTCTTACATCTTCTATGACCCGTTCTTCATTCAGAAGTGTGGTGTTCAGTCTCCACATGTTTATGTTGTTTCTCTGGGTCTTCTTATAGTTGATTTCTAGTTTCATTCCATTATGGTCTGAAATGACACAGGGAAGTATGTAACATTTTTTAAATTTGCTAGTGCTCATTTTGTGTCCCAGGATGTGATCTTTTTTGGAGAAGGTTCTGTGAGCAGCTGAGAAAAATGTAAACTCTGCTGTAGTTGGGTGAAATATTCTATATGTGTCCAACAGGTCCATTTGGTTAATGGTGTTCTTTAGTTCTGAGACATCTTTACTGACCCTTTGTCTGGAAGATCGGTCTAGTATTGTGAGAGGTGTGTTGAAGTCTCCCAGTATTATTGTGTTGGGATTTATGTGTGACTTCATGTCACAAAGAGTTTGATTTATGAAAGTAGCTGCCCCTATGTTTGGGGCATAGATGTTGATTATTGTTATTTCCTCTTGCTGGACTATTCCTTTTACCAGTAAAATGTGACCTTCTTTGTCTCTTCTAATAAGTTTGGGTTTGAAGTCTAACTTGTCTGATATCATAGTTGCTACTCCTGCTTGTCTTCGAGTACCATTAGCATGGATTACCTTGCTCCAGCCGTTTACCTTGAGTTTGTTCCTATCTTTACTTGTAAGGTGTGTTTCTTGTAAGCAGCAGATGGATGGATTCTGGCTTTTAATCTATTTTGCCACTTTATGTCTTTTTATTGGGGAGTTGAGGCCATTTACATTCAGTGTGATTATAGAGAGATAATTTTTAATTCCCAACATGTTAAGATCTTATTTCTGTTTGAGATACTGTTTATTCTTCTTTGCTTAGTTGTCTGCTGGATGGGAATTCTTGTTTCTTTGGTTCTGGCGTGTATTACCCATTTCCTCCTTGAAGTTAATCTCCTTGAGTATTTTCTCTAGCGCTGGTTTTGAAGACATAAATTCCTTCAGTTGCTGTTTGTCATGGAAGCTTCTTATTTCCCCATCTAATTTGATGGATAGTTTTGCTGGGTAGGAAGTTTTTGGCTGGAAGTTGTTTTCTTTCAGAGTTTGGAATATGTTACTCCATGCCCTTCTGGCTTCCATAACTTGGTTTGGGAAGTCTGGAGTGATTCTAATTGGTTTGCCTCTGAATGTCACGTGGCCTTTTGTTTTTGTTGCCTTTAAGATTCTCTCCTTGGCTTCCACATTAGTCATTTTGACAATTATGTGGTGTGGGGATCCTCTTCTCTGATCCTGTCTAAAGGGAGTTCTATAAGTTTCCTGGACCTGTGTATCGACCTCTTGCTCTATGTTTGGAAAATTTTCTGCTATTACTTCCTTGAAGAGATTGTTGATCCCTTTGGTTTCACCTTCTTTTCCCTCCTCTATTCCAATTATTCTTAGGTTAGCTCTCTTAAAATGGGCCCATATTTCTTCAAAGTCAGATTCCTGCTGTCGGGGTTTTTTTTTTTCTAAATTAGAAACTATGCATTCATTTTTGGAATGACCATCTTCAAGAAGCGAGATTCTATTCTCCATGTGGTCTAATCAGTTGTTTATACTTTGAATTGAGGCCTTTATTTCATTAATTGCATCCTTTATCTCTTTTTGACTCTCTCTAAATTCTTTTCGAAAGTCCTCTATTATTTCTAAAGTTATTTTCCTAATTTGATCTTCTAGAGATCTTTGGATTTCTGTTTTATCAGATTCTGATGTTGTGGGGTTGTGGGCATTCACTGCTCCATTGTTATTTCTCTTTCCCATGATTTTGGAAGTTTGTGCCTTCTCTGGGTTCTTCCCTGAGTCACTACGAGTTCACTTAAGGTGCTCTGGATCTCGAGTCTGTGGTATCTAAGTCACCACTACTCCTTTACTGGGTTGTATCACAAAGTCTCAGACCCAGGGAGTCTATCGAGGCTGCTTAGACCATGGGGGGTGCCATGTTGGGCGTTCTCCAGTGGGGAGTTGTGACTATGGTATGATATCTCTGCCACTGCCACTCCCACACTGGGCTGCACTGCTAAAATCTCCGACCCAGGGGGACTATCTGCACAAGTCCCTGGGAATGCAGTACTGGGATTTTGCCCCTAGGGGGCCGCAATTTGACTCACGGTTGTTGAGTGCGCTGATGGAGCTGTAGTGAACTCGATGGATTCGCTGCTGCCGCCACTGGCAATATGGCACCACTGCCACACCCTCGGCCGTGATGCAGCATATTTCTTCTCTGGTTTTGAGCTCTGCTCTGAGTTTCTGCCAGGTGTGCTGTGCCCGGCCCTTGGGAGCTTTAGATGTTCCCTGCGCCAACAAAGCTGCTGACTGCCACCTGGCTGTTCAGCACTTGCTCATCTCAGCTCGCTGTCCACCCCTCCTCTCTGGAGCCTGGTGGCTGGTTGAGTGCGTTGGTCTTCAGTTGTCCGGTGAACTCACTGCTGCTGCTGGCAGTAAGACGCTGCTGTCGCGTCCTCAGCTGTGAGGTTGGTGTAGTTCTTCTCTGGTTTTGAGCTCCGCTGAGTCCCTGCGGGGTGTGCTGATCCTGGCCCTTGGGAGCTTTAGACGCTCCTTGCTCTGGAGAAACTGCTGACTGCCGCCCTGCTGTTCAGCAGCAGCTCACCTCGGCTTGCTGTCCACCCCTCCTCTCAGGCGCCTGGTGGCTGGTTAAGTGCGTTGGTCTAGGGCCGTCCAGTGAACTCGCCGCTGCTGCCAGCAGTAAGACGCTGCTTCTGCATCCTAGGCTGCAAGGCCTGAGTACCTCCTCTCTAGATTTGAGCTCTGTTTTGAGTCTCCCTCCTCTCTGGAGCCTGGTGCTGCTAGGGAAGATGTAGGCTGCGCTGCTCCGGCCGCTCTGGTTGCTCTGCGCCACGGCTCCGGCTGCTCCGCACCGCAGCTCTGGCTGCTCTGGCCACTCCGGCCGCTCTGCGCCAAGGCTCCGGCTCCTCCACACTGCGGCTCTGGCCGCTCTGGCCGCTCCGTGACACGGCTCCGGCTGCTCCGGCCGTGGCTCTGGCCGCTCCAGCCGCTTCATACCGCAGCTCCAGCTGCTCTGGCTGCTCCAGCCGCGGCTCTGGCCACTCCGGCTGCTTCGGCCGCTCCGCACCACAGCGGGCGCGGCACTTCGGGCTGGTTTTTTTCTGGTGTCTTGTTTTTCCAGCCCTTTTTCTCTGTCCCTTGTATTTACAGTTTTTATTTCTTTGCTGGTGGTGTTTTCTGGCTCTGAAAGGCGCTTGTTTTGTGGTAATAGAGTTCAATTGTTAGCGGGACTTGTAAGTGCCGCTTTCCTCCGTCACCATTTTCCCGGAAGTCCCAACTTCTCTTCTTTATAGTGTATCTAGCCTCAAGTATTTTTTATGGCAACATAAAGCACATCCTCCCTCCACGAGTAATGACAGGAGAGGTTCCTATTGCTTCGCCTCTTCCACCATTCTCTTCCTTATCACAATAGGTAGAGGAGCTCAGCTGAGTCTTATCAACCTTGGTCTCCCCCATAATCTGATCCCATTCCTTCTTTTCCACAGGTAGCGCTAGATCCCAAAGCCGCCTTTTATTTTGCTTCCCTCTTTTTTTTCAGACTGAGAAATATATCTCTCACCTAATTTGAATAAAGTCAAGGATTTCTGAGTCTGTCTGAAAATGGCATTCATTACTACAGCTATTCCTGTCTACCACCGCCATTCCCTGGATGGCTAATCCTGTATCAAGGAATACCTTTCCATCAGACACCATGAGCCCAGGCCTACCAATCTATTGTTTTACGTTTCACACCAAATCAGTGCTCCTCCCTCTCCCTTTCTTTTCTCACTTACCCTTCTGTATGTTCCTCAGGATGCTCCCCTCAAGGCTTAAGCATCAGCTTAATTCTGGTTAAAAGAGTCATTGCCCCTCTCCCCAGCCTTTCAGGCTCAGGTCCACACAAGACACAGGGCACTTGCCAGCTCAACCTTCATCTCCCACTGGCTTCGGTTTTTGACGTCTGTCCACTGCATTGAGAAGCCCCTCGTGGCTGAAGCTTCTCACCCCCCTCAACAAATTGTCATGTGTTCCCTGAGAGTTGTGGTCCTCCTCACTGGTTCCTTGTTCCCTGGTCGCTCCTATGATCTCCTACCCATCCACAAATAATGTGCATGGCCGTATTTCCTTTTGCTTTTCCTATCAGTCCAGTCTGATATTTCAGATTTTAGATTTGCTAAGACCTTTGGAACAAAACCAAATTAAGTTGCTTTTATGATTAATCAAAGAGGCAGAACACTAAGAGACTTAGAAATCACAGACCTCTCTCTGCAGGCATAAACCACTGACTGGCTTAAGGACCAGTCAATAGTTTGTTATCAGTGCTTTGTCTTTGACTCTACACAGACGACTCAACACTTAGATATTGCTCACGGGCTTTAGCCTTTTGCCCATGGGATGAGTGATTTCAACCATCCACTAAGCCTGTACTCCTGGGCTTTGAGGGAGCAGGCATAAATGTGTGGCCCACAACTAGTCAAGTGCTGCAGAGTCAGATGGCAGGTAGAAGTGCTCAGTTATCCTTGTAAATTTCCAGAGCTGGAAATGATTGTCAAGGATAACATCCAATTATAATTAGATTCTCTCATTTGAAGCAGATACTGTATATTGACCTTAAAGTTAAAGCTACCCCAATTTTTAATACTTGGTAAGCATTATATGTTCCACATATTGTAACAACATAAAATTTATCTCCTGGGGAAAGGCACTCAAATTTTGATGTGACTTAACTTGAAAAGAATAGCTAATGATCCAAATATATTCCTTCTTTCTTCTTCCACAAGGCAGGGGTGACTGAATCATCAAATACATGATGGGAGTTAAGTATCAGGCCCACATGGAAGAACTTGACCAAAAATCTCCTTGGAGCCCCTGGCCTCCTGGATCTCAGGCTCTGTCTTCCTTTTACTTATTTTTATCTAGAAAAAAAACACCAGGTATATACAATGCTATTGATATATTTATCACCTAAAAGCTTATACATAATACACAAAGTGAAGAGAACATTTCATATGAACCAATAAAAGCCAAGACTTAGAGTGACCCAGAAACAACCCATTCTTTCTGCCTTTTAGATCTGCCTTATCTGGCCTTCAGGAACCCAGCCGTTCCTTTTGGTCCTGTAGACTTCATGCTCCCTCCCCTGACTGTCTAGTTCAGACTACTTTATCTCAATTTTATCTTAAGGAAATTCTTCTCTTTCATGAGTCTAATCAGAATGATGTTTTTCAATTTCCCAGTGTTCTTGTTCTTATGTGTAGATCAAAACTGAAGACCTACATAAAGCTTTAAAATACTCATTGTGGCCGGGCGTGGTGGCGCACGCTTGTAATCCCCGCACTTGGGTGGCGGAGACAGGATGATCACGCTGGTTGGAAGCCAGCTGCACTGGCTTAAGAGACCCTGTTTCAAAATATAAAATAGGTCTGGGAGTGTAGCCCGGAGGTAGAAGGGCTTCCAGGAACCCCAGTACCACCACCACCAAAAAAAAAAAAAATACTCATTGTGATATTAAGAAGATAGGACTTGTACTCCATTAAGATGTGTGACTACAACGCACCAATAAAAAAAAATAGAAGATAGGACTGCAATAATTCCATTGAGTTTTTTCTCCACCCAACTTAAGAGAATGACATCTCTGTGTGGTGAGGACCTGTTCTTCTCTATAGACTCACCAACAAAATCTACCTGTGTCAGAACTCCAGGTTGTATCCTTGAAATCTAGAACCAAGGCAGAAGAGTTTATCACTAACCAGAGAAAGTCAACATGAGACCGAGTTGGGTGAGGCTTCAGTAGTCAATGGACACACTGAGTGATAAAACAGGGTGACTTTGTTATTGCTCCCTCTGTGACCCTAAAACTGGTCAAAGGTCAAAATGAGTTAAAAAATATAATCTAAAGAAGCTGATCAATCACTACTACCAATCCCTTTATAACTTAAAGGCTGAAACCAAACACACCGGTGTTACTAAATCCTATTCTGCAGAGAAACATATAAAGGTAATAAAAATGTTTCCACAGAACAATGCCAAAAAAACTGTACAACCAAAAAAACTGTTTATTTTATATCCAATGCACCTGTGAAGGTCAAAAACAACTCAGCTCCCATAGCCTGTGCCTAATAAAACAGCCACACACCTGTGACTAACAACAATGAAGATGTCACAGATTATAAAGAAAAATCTGAAATTCCTATCCCCTATCCAAAGCCTTCTTCCAAACCACACCACCATCAAATGTTTATGTCTCTGAATGGACATCCAGCTTTGAGGTTTCCAGGTCTTATTTCATATATAGGCGTTTTAAGAGGCTCCCAATTTGGACATCCTCTTCATTCCAAGTTCTGAATCAATATAATAGGAAAATAAAGATCAAAATGCCAGTGTAAAGAATGAGGTAACTCAATATTTACTGACAAGGAACAAGATCCAAGATACACAGTTAGATTTAAAAGCTAGGTGCATAACTGTATGTGCTCTATGTCATCTTTATGAGGGTATGTATGTATACCTGACCAGAGAACAAAATAGATTTTTATACAATCCCATCAAATCTGGATTTTAGAATCTGCATGTGGCAGATTTTGGAGAACAGAAAAGAAAATTAATTAAGCAATCACTTAAAAATTATGGCTCAGCTCACCCTCTATCAAGTGTAGCCACCTGTAAGCCATTAACCCTTTTCACAAGAGAAAGAGTGGCTATCACATTCTTGCTGCCTATTCTTGCCGACTCTCCAATCACATACATCTCCTATTCCCATGGAAACCCATCAGTGATGGGGTGGAGAGGAGAGAAGGTTACTTTTCCATATGACTGTACTGCTACACAGGGGAGTTAAACAGGTGTGAAATAACAGATTTGAACGTAGCTGGCACAAACCAGTTCTTGACACAGTTAGCCAAAGTTACTGGTATCTCTGAACATACCATAGTGGTTCAACTAATGCCTATTCTGGTTTGGTTCTTGGATGCCCACTCCCGCAAAGCTCATGTGTCAGACACAGCAGCAATGTTCAGAGGTGAGCTGATATGGTCATGAGGGCTTTGACCTCCTTAGAGGATTAATCCACTTAATGAATTACTAGTATGATAGACTACTAGACAGGTGGGGCATGGATGAAGGAAGTAGGTCTGTGGGAGCATGGCACTGAAGATGGTCTCTGTCCCTGGTATCTTTCTTTCTTTCTTTCTCTCTCTCTCTCTCTCTCTCTCTCTCTCTCTCTCTCTCTCTCTCTCCCTCTCTCTCTCTCTCTCTCTCTCCCTACTTCTGTCCTCCCTCCCCCCTCTCCCTATCCTTGTCAGCCATAAGCTGAGCAATTTTCCTCCACTCCACTCTTCCACCATGATATCCTGTCTTACCTCAGGGCCAGAGCAATGGAGCCCGTCGGCATGGACTGAATCTTCTGAAACAAATTTTTTCTCCATTAAGTTGCTCCTTCTGGGTATTTTGGTCACAGTAATGAAAGGCTAACACATCTATTCATACTGTTTAATCCAGGGATTGGCAAGATTTTTCTTATAGCACCAGATAGTAAATATTGCAGGCTTTGTGGGGACACAGCTCCTATCCCACCTATTTAACTCATTGCAGGGTGAAATCAGCTTAACAACACAGAAATGAGTATGACTCAGTTCCAGTCAAATTTTCTTTACAAAAAAGTGGACAATACTTTGCTGATCTATGATCTAATCTATTGAGCAAACAACAGCCCTTATTAACCTAAGAAATCTGACAGGATCAAAAATACAAGGAGTATATTCATAGCCTGGGCCCTTATATCCCTTCCCTCAACCATTACAGTAACTTCTAACTGATTCCTGGTCTCAAGTTCTCCACACTCCAATTCATCCGAGACACTCCACTGTAGATTTATCTTCCAAATTTAATCCTGATTACATGACTACCCAGTAGAAAAAAATTCCATGCCCACTACATGCCTCAAAAATGAAATCCAGCCGGGCATGGTGGTGCACACTTGTAATCCCAGCATTCAGGAGGTGGAGACCAGAGGATCGGGGTTCATGGACAGCCTCGGCTACTGAGTGAGGTCCTTCACAACTCAGTGAGACCCTGTTTCAAAATTAAAAATAGGGCTGGAGGTGTAGCTCAGAGGTATAATGCCCCTGGGTTCCATCCCAAGTACCGAAAAAAAAAGACAAAAAAAAAAAAAAAAGAAATCTAGAAGCCAGTACTTGGGAGGAAGAGACAGAAGGATTGTAGGTTCCAGGACAGTCTCAGCAAGTATTGAGACTATCATCAATCTTCATATACCCTGCTTCAAAATTTAAAAATAGAACTGGAGGTATAGCTCAAAGATAGAATGACCCTGGGTTCAATCCCTAGTACCGCAAAAAAAGAAAAAAAGAAATCTAATATCTTTATCATGGTCTACCTTCTCTAGCCTAAATCTACCTGAAAAGTCTTTCTTCCAAACACAGCCTCCTGCTCTATTGAAATGTTGAACATTCCTCAAATATGTCATACTCAACCTGGGCATGGTAGCACATGCCTATAATCCTAGTTCTTGGGAGGCTGAGACAGGAGGATTGCAAGTTCAAGGACAGCCTCAGCAACATAGTAAGACCCTCATAAACCCAGAGAGACCTTGTTTCAAAATAAAAAATAAAGAGAGACTTCTGGCCAGGAAGATGGCGACGGAGAAAAGCAGGACATACGAGCCCTGCTAACAACCAATCTCTATTACCACAAAATCAGTGCCTTTCATAGCCAGAAAACACCATCAGCAGAGAAACAAAAAATTTAATTACAAGGGACAGAGAAAAAGAGGGCTGGAAAAACAAGACACCAGAAAGAAACCAGACCACAGTGCTGAGGCTGGAGCCGCGGCACGGAGCAGCGTGGAGCACCAGGCCCCAGAGAGGAGGGGGACTCAGAATGGAGCTCAGAGACACAGAGGAGATATGCTGGCCTCACACCCAAGGACGCGGCAGCAGCGCCTTACTGCCAGCAGCAGCAGTGAATTCACTGGACGGCACCACACCAATGCATTCAATAGCCCACCAGGCTCCAGAGAGGAGCAGAGGACAGCGAGCCAAGGTGAGCGGCTGCAGACCAGCCGAGCAGAATTCGGCAGATTTTTCAGCACAGGGAGCATCTAAAGCTCCCAGTGCCTAGGCTCAGCACACCCTGCAGGGACTCAGAGCGGAGCTCAAAACCAGAGAAGAAATATGCCAGCCTCACGGCCGAGGGCGTGGCAGCGGCGCCATATTGCCACAGGTGGCAGCAGCAGCGAATTCACCGAGTCCACTACAGCTCCATCAGCGCACTCAACAACAGTGAGTCAAATTGAGGCCCCCTAAGCTGGGCGTGGTGGCGCACGCTTATAATCCCCGCGCTTGGGAGGCAGAGACAGGAGGATCACACAGATTCGAAGCCAGCCACACGCGCCGGCTTAGGAGACCCTGTTTCCAAATAAAAATGTAAAAATAGGTCTGGGAGTGTAGCCCGGAGGTAGAAGGGCTTCCAGGAACCCCAGTACCACCAAAAAAAAAAAGAAAAGAAAAGAAAATTGCGGCCCCTAGAGGATAAATCCCAGTACTGACTCCCAGGGACTTGACCCAGTGGGGGAGTGGCAGTGGCAGAGATATCACACCACAGAAGAACGCCCAACCTGGCACCTCCCCATGGTCTAAAGCAGCCTCGATTGACTCCCTGGGTCTGAGGCTGATACAACCTAGTAAAGGAGTAGTGGGGACCAAGATACCACAGACTCAAGATCCAGAGCACCTTAAGTGAAGTCGTAGTGAACCAAGGGAAGAACCCAGAGAAGGCACAAACTTCCGAAATCATGGGAAAGAGGAATAACAATGGAGCATTGCATGCCCACAACCCCACAACATCAGAACCCGATAAAACAGAAATTCAGAGATTTCTAGAAGATCAAATCAGGAAAATAACGTTAGAAATAATAGAGGTGTTTTGAAAAGAATTCAGAGAGAACCAAAAAGAGATAAAGGATGCAATTAATGAAGGAAAGGCCTCAATTCAAAGTACAAACAACCGATTAGACCACATGGAGAATAGAATCTCACTCTTAGAAGATGACCATTCAAAAAATGAATGCATAGTTTCTAAATTAGGAAAAAAAAAACCGACAGCAGGAATCTGACATTGAAAAAATACGGGCCCATTTTAAGAGCGCTAACCTAAGAATAATTGGAATAGAGGAGGGAAAAGAAGGTGCAACCAAAGGGATCAGCAATCTCTTCAAGGAAGTAATAGCAGAAAATTTTCCAAACATAGAGCAAGAGGTCGATACACAGGTCCAGGAAACTTATAGAACTCCCTTTAGAGAGGATCAGAGAAGAGGATCCCCACGCCACATAATTGTCAAAATGACCAATGTGGAAGCCAAGCAGAGAATCTTAAAGGCAACAAAAACAAAGGGCCACGTAACATTCAGAGGCAAACCAATTAGAATCACTCCATACTTCCCAAACCAAGTTATGGAAGCCAGAAGGGCAGGGAGTAACATATTCCAAACTCTGAAAGAAAACAACTTCCAGCCAAAAACTTCCTACCCAGCAAAACTTTCTATCAAATTAGATGGGGAAATAAGAAGTTTCCATGACAAACAGAAACTGAAGGAATTTATGTCTTCAAAACCAGTGCTAGAGAAAATACTCAAAGAGATTAACTACAAAGAAGAATTAGGTAACACACCAGAACCAGAGAAACAAGATTTTCCATCCAACAGACAACTAAGATTGGTTATCTGTGGAGATTCATTATTTATGTTAGTCTTTTACATATCTCTAAATTGTATTGTTTGCTTTTATTGTTAATTTTTAGGATTTCTAGTTGGAATATTAATATACCTTCAGATATAGCATTTGGAAATATTTTATCCCATTCTATCAGTAACTTTTAACTCTGTTTACATTGTCTTTGGATATACAATATTTTTTTTTATTTTTTAGGGAGTTTGTTTACCCTTCTGTTGCTTGTGCCATTGAAATCATATCCAAGAAATCACTGCCAATTTCAATGTCATGAGCTTTTATGACTCAGATTTTCTTCTAAAAGTTTATAGTCTTAAGATTTATATTTAAGTCTTTTATCTGTTTTGAGTTAATATTTGTATATGGTGTTAGGTAAGGGTCCAATTTCATTCTTTTTCATGTAATTATTATTTTTCAACAATATTTAGTTAAAAGATTATTATTTCCTCCACCAAATGTTTGTGGAAACCTTGTCAAAAATAACTTGACAATATATGGAAGAATTTATCTCTATGCTTTTATTTAACTCCAATGGTTTATATGTCTGCCTTTATAACAGTACTAAACTGTTTCAATTATTGTAGCTTTATATGGTTTGAAATCAGAAAATATACATCTTCTAGCTTTGTTCTTTTTCGGGATCGTTTTGGGTATCTAGAGTCCATATTCCATATTAGGATAGATTTTTTTTCTAAAAAATAAATAAATAAATGTATGATAGTTTCACCTAAAAAAAGAAAGAAAAAAATATTCTCTGGTAAGAAAGAAAACAAAAAGAAATATTGAAATGTTATCTTTAAGTCATCAAAAGCTTGATATCAGACAAATGGAACTATTATGTGAAATTATCATTTTTAATTTTGGATAAATTGCTATAATACTAGATGGCAACCACTAAACCAAGCATGGGAAGAAGGGATGGGGAGGGAACGGGGTGGGGATCAGGTAGGAACTAATTGGGCGATGTGTGCATGTATGTCTACGAAAGTTTTTTTTTTTTTATCCCATTATGATGTATGAATACAGTGCACCAATAAAAAATATTTTAAAAAATAAAAAATAAACTCACTTCTGGTTGATTCCAACAACCAGTAATGGCCAAAAAGTAAATAAATAAATAAATAAATAAATAAATAAATAAATAAATAGAGCGGGGGGCGGGGTAGAATGTCCCTGGGTTCAACACCCAGTCAAGTACTCATACATTGATATGTATAACAATATATATTGCTCTTCTATGTCTTCAAATCTTTTCACATGCCTTATTAGAGTAATTCGTGCCTTCTTTCACACAAAGTTTGATGCAGGTGAGGTGAGATCTCCATCCAGTGACTAAGAGCCCCAGGGTCCCTCCTCCTTGTGACTCAGCCATCCCAACACCCTTCACCAAGTGTGCAGCAGGAGGACAGAGGAGTGGGCGAGGCACGCCCGTGTGCAGGTGCTCAGGAGGCCAGGCAATGAGCCACCCTGCTTGTGGCCCCACCCAGCAGGTTCAGTTACGTGGATCCAGCCCGAATGCAAGAAGTCTGGGAAAAACAGGGGAGCACACACACAGTTCACGTACACAAGTTCCCTCTGCCCCACACTCTGTCCTTTCCCCAAAATGTCTTCCCACTTCCTAGTAAACATTGTTAGCTCTTCCTATATTCTGATCAAATGTCACCTTCCTGGCCTTTCCAGACAATTATTTCCCTCTCCCCGTCCTCCCATACATTTTCGTATAGATCTGGGCATGGATGTTCTCACTTTACAGTTATCTGTCTGCACATCTAACTCCAAGTCAAAAGGAGTTACCATCCTCATCAGTAAACCCCCACTTTCCAGCACCATGGCAGCGACTATCTATCTATAACCACACAATACATGTTTGCTGTATGAACAAATGAGCCACTATAGAAGGATCAGACCACGGCAACCAAAAGCAAACAGCATTAACTCTCTCATGAGCCCGTCATGGCTCTGGGTGATGAGGAGGAAGCCAGGTGTGGAAGAGAACTCCCAACCAGGGGGACTCCTGGACCAAATCTAAGTGGAAAACACCTAAATGAGCCATGCAATCATAGAGTGCCCTATGCATGTTAAAACAATATAACATTCTGATCTAGAGCTGAAAATTTGAACAGTTTCCAGCTGGGAACAGCAGTTACTGCTGATGATCAGTGTCCTAGGGTTTTCCTCTGAGAAAAGGACAGGTAGACAGTAGTACAAATATTCCCGGGCTGCCAGCCAACCAATTCCAGGCACACTCATATATCGTGAGATCCCTGTCTTTTCAAACTAACATCCGTGTCCCCCCATGCCTAACCATATCTTCCTTATATTCCTTAAATAAAGACCAAAATCAGAAAAAAAAAAAAAAGTCAACATAATCTGCCCTATTTCCAGTGTAGAGAAATGTTAGGAACTGGAGAAGTCTCCAGATGTCTGCCTCCTATTTTTCGGTAGCCGGCTGCATTCTGTCTGAGGCTAGGTAACCATAACAAAAAGCAAAAGGAATGAGTCCAGGGCAAAGCTTGCCAGGGGCAAGGCCAGGAGGTACGAGATTTCTGCTGGATTATAATCAATAGAAGCAACCCAAACCGGTGTCCGCATTGTTCAGAACTCTGCAGATAAATGTAATAGACTTAAGGACTGTAAGATTTTTCAAGCTTTTGATATTTCATTGGAACTGTTTCGTTAGCTAGGTTTTTGTTTTTGTTTTTGTTTTTTTCTCTAAATCCCCCCTTGCCTTAAAGCATTCATTAAGGACTCTTAGTCATGAATTTGGGGCTGGTGTAAAACAGCTGCCTTCCTATCCATGTCCTGTGGTTTACAAGCTCACCATTTTCCTGGGAGGCTCTAGACTCATATTAGCTGTGACTCTGCTAAACACGTCTCTCAATGAAACCCTGCTATTAGTGCCGAATATTCCAGCAGACTAACTAGCTGTGGGCAACATCTCATCTCACTGACAAAATCTGCCATCAGCCTCGATTAGTCTGCAGATCCTGTCTCTTCAGAAAAGCACCGTGACAAATCTACTTCTGGTGCCGGTGTTAACACAGCGCCGCCAGGGCAACAGTCAAAATACATTTGCGTTCTGAACGCGTGTGAAAACTTATCACGGAGGCCGCCGCTTGCTGAAGGACAGGAGCTTCCCTTCACTGAGGGTGAAAATTGGTTCCATGGGGAAAGCTTCAAAGCCATTTCAGCCACTAAAATGTGGCTGGACATCTTAGGACAGCAGGAGGGGTGAAGGGCGTGGAGGCTCCAAGGGGTGCTGGGGAAGAAACCACTCCAGAAAAGGGCCAGGGGCCGTGTCCTGTTCTCAGGAGCGGGAACTGGAGCCAGAGCCTCATTACAGTGGCGATGGACATGCCCAGGGTTGGGGTACTTACCATGGGCAGATTGACTTCACATCAAAAAGTAGTAACGCTGATGCAGAGTGCCATGCCACTCTGAGGGGGCCTGTCACTCAAAAGAAAACTCAAAAAGAGGCTGTGGTCCTGAATCTGGAAACTGCTTTAAACCTATTCACCTGCATAAGCAAAAAAAAAAAAAAAAAAAGCTACTAGAAGCCAGACTTAGTAGTGCACACCTGTAAGCCCAGTATTTGGGAGGCTAAGACAGGAGAATCACTGGTTGAAGGCCAGCCTCAGTTGGTCTTTATTTATTTCAAAATAAAAAAATAACATAAAATAGAGCTGGTGATTAAGCTTGGAGGTAGAATGCTCCTGGATTCAATCCCCATTATTAAAAAAAAAAAAAAAAAAAACTACAAGGGACCCTCTGTGATCACCAGGGCTGACTAGGCTCCAAAGTGTAGCCCTGGACGTGGGGCCCAGAAATCTACATTCTGAGGACGTCTTGGCATTTCTGATGCCAGCTCAAGTAGAAGGACTGTATTCTAGAGACTTCAGAGAGATCTTCACGCTCGGCTCGCAGCCCATCCCCTTCAAGAGATGGCCTTTGAGAGTCTGTATCCCATTCCATCTAGAAAATAACTCTTCATTTCAACCACTGTGGCCCAAACCTGCTACGCCCCCAGCTAGATGGCCAGCCTCTCCTAGAAGCCTCCGTTTCTTCTCTGAAGACTCTGAGGTTGCCCAGATACGCTCTGACCTTGTGTTGCATGAATCTAGGTTCTCTGGGGTAAACGTGATTTTTTTTTTTTAAGGTGGGGGTGTTGTTCTGGGCTCAAAGATGGAGAAGACCTGAAAGTTCCAGACCAGAATCCACCAAGGTCAGGCACTGGCCAGGAGTTGGCTGCAATTTTGAAGGGAAATTCTACTGAGCATCAGTCATGCACACCTGCTGCCTGTTGTCCAGGGCAACTTTGAAGCTGCAGGAGCAGGGCTGCCATGGCCTGCAGGACCCAAAAGGCTTACTTACAGAAGATATCTTTGAATCTTCAGCCTCCAAGGAAGAAGGGTGTCAGAACAGGACGCTGGGTACACTGGGACCGCCAGCGAAGAGGAGTTCAGGTGAAGAATAGCGTGCTGTGCGGGTCCTGAGCTGAAGGAGGAGGGCCTCCAAACCCGCAGAGAAGAGGCTCAGCTGAGCGTCAGCACTGCCCCAGAGCCTGAAATCCCCGGGCCTGATCCAGAGCCAAGCCCAGGACTCCCAGAGGAAAGCTGGGTCCGCACATTGCAGCCTGATGGCCTGACACCTACAGTCCACAGACCACATGGAAAATAGGAGCTGACCTGGCCCTTCACTTGCAGGAAGCTAGAAGTATCTCCCGGTGCCCGCGGTCTAAACCCCACAACTGTAGCAGGGCCTTTTGTCAGCTCTCCAGGGAGTGAGGGGATAACTGTAAGCTTCTAGGCTAGTTTCATTCATTCATCCTGGACTGTGTGTAATTGCTCATTTAGCAGTCTTCTCAAAGTTTATATTTCTAATACTCCAACATCACACTTGTAATTTTAAATTTATAAGCCCAACTTCCAGCACACCAGAAAACTAAGTGTAGTTTTTAAACTGTACTCTCACAGAAACAAATGCTTGTTCCAAACGTAACCTGCAGACATTTTAGAATTAGGAAGTTCTAATCTCTCAAAAAAAAAGCAGATGGGTGGATTGCTAGCACATGTCAAGGGACCTCGCGGGGTACAGTGTGGAAACCAAATGGCAGAGTACAAAGGAAATTTTGAAAATGGTCAGTTTTATAAACAAATGCAAAACGGTTAAGAATTCCAGAAGAATTCATAAGAGAATTTAAAATAAAAAAGGATTTTGTTCTAAAACTGAAGTATTTTAATTTTTAGCTTAATATTAATTTAATTCACAGATAGATACTGATAACGATCTCAGTTGACTTTTTTGTATGCTTAATAGACCTTTTATTTCTACTCAAGATTATAGAGCAGTTAATTCTATGTTCTTTATACTTTTATTATTTCTTTTCTATTGGTGTATTATGATAATACAGAACAGTGGAATACATTGTTATATATTTGCACATGAACATACATAATTTAGTCATTTGCATTCCCCAATACCCTTTTCTTTCTCTGTTCCCCCGCCCTTGGTCTCCTTCCTCTACCTTACTGATAAAACAGGGAATTTTAAATGTTTCTTAAATAATATAAACTATAAAATACCATTACATAAAATGTTTTTGTTTGTTTGGTTTGGTAGTTTTGAAACAGGGTCTCACTAGGTTTCTGAGAGTCTTGCCCGGCTGCTGAAGCTGGTCCCAAACCTGTGATCCTCCTGTCTCGGCCTCCCAAGTACTGGGATTGCAAGCGTCTGTCACCACTCTCAGCTTAGAAAATGTTTAACATAAAAATAAATCTACCCATGGTCTCACTATCCAAACACAAGCGCTATTTCTAAAATGAAAAAGAATCTATTTTCCTGGTATAAAAGAACCATTACTAAATTGCTTAAAAGTTAGTAAGAACCTCAAAGATCAGTGATAACAGGTAACCAGGACTCAAATAAGTATTAGTTCCTCATACTATCAACAACATGTTCTTTTTTTTTTTCTTTTCTTTTTCTTTTTCCTTCTTTTTTGCAGTACTGGAGATGGAACCCAGGGGCATACTACCTCTGAGCTACACTCCCAGTCCCTAGCCCTATTTTTTAGTCTTTTTATTTTTTTGAAACAGGGTCTCACTGAGTTGCAGAGAGCCTCTCTAAGAAGCTGAGGCTGTCCACGAACCGTGATCCTCTGCTCTCGCCTCCTGAATGCTGGGATTACAAGCGTGCGCCACCACACGTTCTTCATAGGACATTCCTGTCTCAACTTTCATAGGACCCTTCCCTATCTTGGCTTTCAAGGCTTATGCCCTCCCCCTTTCCTCCAATCAATTCTCTTCTTTAATTTCCTTTTCTCTCTTCCTTTCTTAATTGGCTGTGATATCATTTTATTTTGTTGTTTTGGACCTTATACTAAATACTTCGCATGGATGGTTATATCTAATCCTCCCAGACCCCTCTAAGTAAATATTATGATATCCTCATGTTAACCAGTGAGAGTCTGTACACTTCCAGTAGTGTTGCAGATTGTTACTATTATGATCCCAAATCTGTTCCCAGTTCCCTATACACATGCCTATGTATGGGGTAGACTCCAGTATCTAAGCCTCAGATTTAAACTTGGTCATGTGAATTGCTTAGTCGATGTAACTGTGACACAGGTTGAAGCCGGATGCTTGCTCATTGGAGCTGCTGAGAATCCTTAGCCTCCTTATAAAGAAACTGAGGCTTCCCTACTAGATAAGGAGAGATCTCATAGAGAAGGGTAGAGAAGGGCTCTCCCTACTCAAAATTCCAGAAAGAAGCCCAGTTGATACCATGAGGAATAAAAAGAAACCGTCCCAGCTGAAATGTCAACCCACCCAAAACCCACCCAATCATGAACATTGTAATTGTTAAGCTGCTAAATCTGTGGGTCTGTGTTACGCAGCCAAAGCTAACTGGCACACGTATCTCATCCAGTCACACAGGGAGAACAAGATTCAAACCCAGATGGTCTTTACTCTAGAGCCTGAGTGCTCAGGCACGTGTTACACCGTGAAGTTCCCATGAATGAAGTCAGCACTGTGGGTAGAATCCGTGCTCAGTGGCGATACCAGGTCGCCCGAAGTCAGCTGTCAGGCGGGCCCCAAAGATGGGCCCATCCCACATGTTACCATTAGCCGCTCGTTTTTATATTCAGGCCAGAGGCACCTGGGAAATAATTAGCCACCGTGTTTCTGTCCTCCCATAACAGATTTGAGGGCAACTCTTTATTTTTGCTCAAGTTAAACAGTTAGTGGCAACAAATGTTACTTACACTTTTCCAGGGATAGAAATGTGTTTGCTTTTAATCAGTTGGGGACTCATTAGTGAGGCTATCTTTATCTCCCTGAGCCTCTGCCTCCTTTGCTGGTTTTTGTTGTTGTTGTTCTTCTTTTCCCCCTGTATTAGTGTTTTGTTTGTTTTCAACAAGAGCCCTCTGAAATAAACTCTAATGGGCTGAGCAAATCAAAAATAGAATCGACGTCAATCGCACTATCAGAGTGCACTCATATCGTACTTGTTATAATGGATTTCTTCCGTATGCCCAACTAAACCAATGAGCAGCTGATGGTTGAAAATAAAGAAGTTGTCATTTAAATATCAAGCTGGATGAAACATTAATTGGTACGAGGCACCGGTGAAGAATATAAACCAAAGCCTTTAAAGCATTTTTCCACAGTAACAGCCCTTGAAAGATTTGCAGATGTCTGACCAATGTAAAGAAAGTATCTTGGTGTGTGACAGCAGAAATCATGTAGAAAAGCAAATCAGGGATGCCAAATCTGGAAGCCATTGGCACTGCAACTAAGTTGGGTCTCCCGGAGCAACTCGTCCTCAGAGTTCCGTCTTCTTCCTCTACCTGTAATGTGGGTCTCAGAGCTTTTGCCCTGTGGTAGAAGGATCAACAGTAGGGGCTCAGAAAAAAAGTCTGTCTTCTTCTTTTTTTTTTTTTTTTTTTTTTTTTTTTTTTTTTTTTTTTTGTGGTACTGGCGATGGAACCCAGGGGCCTTCTACCTCCAGGCTACACTCCCAGACCTTTTTTTTTAAATTTGGAAACAGGGTCTCTTACGCCAGCGCGGCTGGCTTCGAACCTGCGCGATCCTCCTGTCTCCGCCTCCCAAGCGCGGGGATTACAAGCGTGCGCCACCACGCCCGGCAGTCTGTCTTCTAAATTGCATTCGTTCCTAAGCAATTACAGATACAGAGTCTGCCTAGAATTCTATAATGAACCTCCCTTACACACACGCACACACACACACACGCACACACACACAGAGTCAGTGGCATCTGTCGCCTGCAGAGCTCTCTTAGGCCCTGCCCACCACAGGGAGTAATTTCGGGGGTTAGTTTAGAGCCTTTTCCACAAGAAACAAAGTACAGATGAGGTCTGTGAGTCCCGCACCTTGCACTGTGTACTTCAAAGAGAAACCTGGGCCACGGGCGCTGTGGGAGCAGCGGCCAGGCTCCCCGTCCTCCCTCTCTTCACCCTCCAGGCCCTTCCTGCCCTGGTCTCTGGAGCCCAGGCGTCCCTCCGTGTCCCTGGTAGGAGCTACAACCTAGGCCTGCACCACAGACGGTAGACAGAAGCCTGGCCTTGCCGCTGGGCTCTCGCCGCTGGAGCTGGCCCCACTTTCCTCCTCCCTTGTAGGATGGTGGGCTGAGCCTCCCTCCGAGGGCAGGCTGCAGCCTCCCAGGGTCTTCTCTTCACACTCTCTTCTCTCCTACTTTGGACTCCAACCTGCATCTACTTACTCAGGCCCCACCAATTTGGACCCAGTGTCCCGAACTGTCAGCCCTTCTCTGACTGTTGGATTTCGACCCAGGGCCCCAGGAAGCTACCCCGGGTCTCCCTGATGCTCTGGTCCCAGGTGTCCGTGCTCCTTCTCTCCCACCCGCCAAGATGTGGAGGAGCTGCACCAAGTAAGGGAGAAAAAGATCTGTTCCGAAACCCTGAGGCCTTTAGGGATTGTCTAATGTGAATGTCAACTGGGGTCACAACAGACAGAGAAGAGTATTCCTTAACCTTTGCTTCCTTCTCCTAATTTCTCAGTCACTTTCCAAAGGCAAAGGACATTTGGGTGAAGAGGAAACTTTTTCTCTTTGTAGATGTGTTTGTTGTTTGCTTGTGTCACTGGAGACTGAGCCCAGGGACATTCCACTTCCAAGTTACAATCTCCATTCTCCTTATTTTTTTATTTGGAAACAGGGCCTCGCTAAGTTGCTGAGGCTGGCTGAAAGGCTGCAATTCTCCTGGCTCAGCCTCCCAAGTGCTGGTGTGTGTCCCATGCCCAGCTTCCCCGAGATTTTACTGAAACCTTTTCTCCTGACAGCCTTCTCTAGCCCTGTGCTTTTCCTGTCTGCATATTTTACTGGGTTCTTTCCAGTGCGCCCTAGCAGGTGGACTGGCTTGAAGTGAGCCGTGTTCACTGTGAGGCAGTACTGCCTACACCCCCTCCCGTCCCAGGTCCCAGGTGTACCTAAAGGAGCTGATTTCCTTCTACCAGTTCATTAAGACTCATTTGTCATCAACAGATTGTGGGTCTATGTGAAAATGGGATAGTTGAATGGTCAGGGATAAATCTGTGTGCGCGTGTGTGTGTGTGTGTGTGTGTGTGTGTGTGTGTGTGAGAGAGAGAGAGAGAGAGAGAGAGAGAGAGAGAGAAAGAGAGAGAGACAGAGAGACAAGGAGAGAGAGAGAGAGAGAGAGAGAGAGAGAGTGAGAGAGAGACTGGGGTAGAACCCAGGGGCATTCTACCTCTGAGCTATATCCCATCAACCTCTGAACTACACCCAATGCCCTATTTTTTTTTTTATTATTCTTTGTTTGAAACCGGGTCTCACTGAGTTGCAGAGGGCCTCACTAAGTAGCTGAGGCTGTCTGCAAACCACGATCCTCCAGTCTCAGCCTCCCCAATGCTGGGATTGCAAGCATGAGCCAGCACGCCCGGCTAGTCTTTCTTATTTTGAAACAGGGTCTCACTAAACTGAGGAAAGCCTAAGCTGCTGAGGCTGCCACAAACCTGTGATCCTCCTGTCTCCGCTTCCCAAGTCCTAGGATTATAAGTCACCTGTGCCACCCAGCCGGGCTATAAATCTATTTTTCTTAACCAGTTTCCTCCCTTTCCCAATCCCAGTCAGAAAGGGTCAACTGATGAACTCTTTGTACCTCAAAAGCCAAAACCAGATACCCATTCCTCATCCATAAGCCACAAAATACTCAAGAACACAATTCCTTCAATGCTCAAAAATCCTTCTCTTCTCGGTCAGCACTTTCAAGAACTCTCTGAGAGAGAGATTTGCCTTTCATTTCAATTCGCCTGGAATGAGGAGCCCTGGGCAGCAAGCCGCTGGAGTTCTTTCAGGATCCTGTTTGTCTGCAAAAGGGCATTTACTCTTGACATTTTTGAAGATATTCATTTTACAACCCAATTTTCACACTCAAATAATCGCCATCTGTGTGGTCCATTTAGAGAGACATGGTAACCAAATGGAGTGGTCTCCTCTCTCCTCCTTCTGTGGGGTTTTCTCCTCTTTTTATTTTTGCTTTGTTTTAACTGGTCAGAGCTTAATTAAACTCAGTATTCTATTTTCAAGTGTATTGCTTTATGTGAGAAGAGGGAGGGGAAGAAGGAATGTAGAGGAAGGAAGGGAGGAAGGCACTGCCTCTGCTCACGGGTGAGATGCCCCACGCCCCGCAAGCTTCCCCTCATGAAAGGGAAACACGATGCTGTTTGTACCACTTCTGGTGTGCTTCTCAGCATAATCCACCAAGTCAGAGAGAATCAACCTTTACCCCAATCTAGATCTGTAATGCCAACTCAGTGGACATTGTATTTTGTTTAAAATTCAATGCACTTTAAAAACACTCAACTGGCATGTTGATTTCATGGTATTCCCAGGTTCTGCTCATTTGAGGACGTCTCTGGATGGAGCAGCTCGGAGCCCCAGATATTTTAAATTAGTTGGTCTCACTGCCTGCTAAGTCACACTACCACACACAGTGGATGTCTATCTACTCGGGGAAGTGCGGCCCTGTAATCACTTGTTAATTGAATTAAATAAATAAATGATTATTAATTCTGCTTCCTTTTCTTTCTCAAAAGAGAATCTAGCTGGGCATGGTGGTGCATGCCTGAAATCCCAGTACTTAGAAGTCTGACACAAGAGGATTGCAGGTTTGAGGCCAGCCTCAGCAAGTTAACGAGACCCTCAGCAACTTAGCAAGACCCTGTTTTAAAATTAAAATTAAAATAAAGCTAGGGGGTATAAATAAGAGGAATCCACCCCTGTATTCAATTCCCAGTACCACAAAAATTAAATAAATAAAAATAAAAAGGTCTGAGGGTGGCTCAGAGGTAGAATTCAATCTCTAGTACTAAAAACAAAAGGGGGAACCTAAGACCATTATGCCATAAAAAAACTCCATCACAGAATTATTATCCCTCATAGACCAAAAGAAGGAGGTGGGACACTCCATATACGTTGTTTAAAAATCATAATGGCTTTCTCGCTGGGCATGGTGGTACATGCCTATAATTGTCGTTCTTGGGAGGCTGGATTGCAGTTTAACGAGGCCTTTAGAAACTTAGTGAGACCCTGTTTCAAAATAAAATGGGGCTGGAGGTCGGAGGTGTAGCTCAGAGGGTAGAATGACCCTGGATTCAATTCCCAGTACCAAATATATATATATATATATATATATATATATATATATATATATTAATATTATATATATTTGATAGATATATTTGATAGATATATATTTGATAGATATATTTGAGATATATATTATATATATTTATATATATATTTTATATATATATATATATATATATATATATATATATATATATATCAGAAGAGCTTTTTTGAAGAAATGCACTTTTCATACCAGAGTTTACACGGAGGGATAAAAAAAGCATAAAAGTTTGAGAAGAACTGATATACCAACCAATTACAGTTTGGTAATAATTGCAGCTAAGAGTGGTGGGAAATGCCTATCAATGACTTTGTGTTTATTCTAAGATGGTGTTGACATAAGCTGAACAGAAAAGAGCAAATATAAAATTCAGTGTATAACACCCAGAGTGTCACCACCCTCCATGAAGTGCTCTCAGGACCTGGTGACCACGCCACAGCAGAGACGGTGCACAGCGCCGGTGCAGAAATGGAAGGCAGGTGGTCTGTGTGCACGAAAACAGCCAGCTTATCTCCACAGGTGAGAGGGGGTGCTGACGGCGGTAAATACTCTATGTCACTAAATTTAAAGCAAACACATATTACGAGCCTGTTTGATCTTTGTGAAAGGTGGGCCAGGGGAATAAGCTGCTCTCCGTGCTCTGGGGGCAGTGTGTCACAGACCCAGATCGCGCCATTCCGAAGGACCCAGTGTGAGCACATCTGGAGAGGCAAAACAGTTTAACATCTGTGCTCCTGGAGATTACAGTTATTGTCGAAACCAGTGACCACGCTTGCATTTATATTAATACACCACATGGCTTAACTATTACTTTTATTGTCTCAGACCCAGGTTAGGATATTCCTCACAAAAGCAAGTTCCCATGATACTGGGGAATCTAGCAATTCCAGGCTAAACCTTAAAAGACATAAAGATCCAGAATTTGTAGCTTTCTTTCACAAGACAAAAGCAAATGCCTTGCTTCAGAACGTTTTCTCCCACGCAATACATGGGCATTCAACACGAGGATTCGGCATCCGTCTCTGTAACAACACAGGAACCGGAGAAAAGGCACTGGTACGATCAGATTTTAAAACCCATCAGGGGTAGTGGTGCACGCCTGTAATCCGAGCATTGGGGAGCCTGACACAGGGGGATCACAGGTTGGAGGCCAGCCTCAGGAATTTAACAAGACCTTGTTCCAAAATAAAAAAGAAAAAGTGCTAGGGGTGTAGCTCAGAGGTAGCATGCTCCTGAGTTCAATCCTCAGCAACACACACGCGCGCTCACACGCGCGCGCACACACACACACACACACACACACACACAAATTTTAAAACCCAGATATCATAAAAAGGTGTCCGTTTGCCCATATTTATATACCATTCTTATGAGGAGTTGAAGATAAAATGCAAGATCAAGGGTGAATTGGCGAAAACTGAGAACAACTGGGCTTTCATTCTTGAGCTGGAGTGTGCAGGTCACAGTGGCTTTCTAGGAGGTTCTCCACCAACCTGTGCTACGAACGCTCATCGCAACAAACTACTTAAGCTTTTTCCCCAAAGTGAACTGTTCATTCACTTGACACACAGAAGCCAGACGCCATCTTATTAGTATATTAAGGTCATGCAGAAGCTTAGGACGAAAAAGCCAAGACTGCAGTGGCCTGACACACCGTGCTTACTTCTTGATGGTCTAGCGAAGCAACGAGGCTCTCCCCAGCCACCTGGAGGGGTGGCCCAGGGAGCAGGCCCTCCTCGCATGTGGCTTCCAGCCACGGGAAGGCAGGAAGAGGGAGTCGAGAAACCCCTACCTACTTAGAAGTCTCTGCCTGAAGATGACCGTATGTCCCCTCTACGTAATGTTGAGGAAAACCAGTCAGTGGCTACTTGCAGACAAAAGATAGCCATCTCCTAGTGACAGCTCCATATTACCAAACAAGCACACAAGTATTTTGATAAACCATCTATGCTGTTTGATATAAATCATTCCTAATTTCCTCATTAATTCTCAAACATTTTGATGTTAGCAGGGCTCAGTTAGGGGCAGGGAGCAAGGGAGCTCTGGGGCTTTTATATCTCTTCTTTCTCTATCCACAAAATATCTTGGGAACCAAATGCATTTGGAAACTGATAGTCTAGATAATGATTCAAAAAGTGGTCACATGTCCACAGGGGGCTTAACCAGTCTCTGCTGGCTGCTCTTCAAACCTAGGATAGCTCCTAATTCTAAGGTTATACATTTCACAGTGTTCTGTACCTAACTCAGGGCTCCTTGCAATGAACACATCTTGCAAATATTTTTTTTTTAAAAAAGATCATTCGTTATAGGTGCAAGGTGGCTGGCTATAAAGAAAAGGCGTTTGCGTTTACTCGTCTCCACACAGAGCTACTCAAGCCCTAATGTCACTTGGCCCAATTAAATATATAAATGGCAAGGGGCCAAGTTAATTATAGCTCTAGGGACTTGGACTAAGCCAGGCGAGAAACAGAAGAGCAGGACAAATGACCAAAGCTTACACTGCGCTTTGGGTCCAAACAAAGCCTTTGCCTTCATTTGCCCTTAAGGGGAATATTCTGACCCGGATGTAAGGCAGATTCATCCCGGAGAGCGTTAGCCCTTGCTCCTCATTATGGAAAACTTGGATGCATATTAACCAAACCTGAAACACAGGCTAGCTCATCTAAGACCTACTATTGTGTAGTGAGAGGCCCAGGAAAATGTCAACAGTTGAAACTCTTTATGTCCCAAAGGGCCATGAATAGAGTTCCTGAGCAAGCCACCCCCCCAGGAAAATCTCCTAGGAAAAGTAGGGTGGTTTATAAGGGAGATTCACATTGAAGATAACAGTGATCCTTTCCATCTGGCTAACTGCTCTTAAAAAGATTTCTAGACGCCCCGGCCCCTCACCCTTCTGCTGATTAGACGGCTCTGCAAGTCACGGGGGCGGTGTCGGCCAGGCAGTTAGCACATCCAGATGCGGACGCTTCCTCAAAGGTGAAGAACAACGGGGGGAGGAGATAATCTGTAAGGCACCCAAGTCAGGCGCTCTCTAACCTGTCATGTGTTTAACGAAAAGAAAAAGATGCATTGAACTTTATCTCCGAGTGGTGTCATTCTTTCCAACTAACTAACCCTCCAGACAATCCAGATAGCTTATTTTCCTGGAGCTCTTTCCCAATGTAGCACACCACCTCGTCTTGCTAGAGCCCAGAGTGCAATGGTGGCAACTGAGAACACATGCCAGTCCCCACGGGGAGCAAGCGTGGCCGTGGCCAGCTTAGTGACACCTGGCGGGGTGGCGGGGAGACCCCCCCAGGTGCCTTGCCCAGTTTGCATCAAGGAAAGGGGGATTTGGGTTGGGGGCAAAGGCCTTTTTCTTGGTTCTGTAAGTTACAGGGGTTAGGCTCAGGGAGGTGTTCTTGGAAAAGCAGAAAATAAAATTCTTAATGCCACGTATAACGTAGCTAGAATGTGATATTTCCTTTCAGTTTTTAAATTGGGATTTTTGTTTTATGTGCTATGGATTTAGCTCCTGGGTGCTCTCTGCTTAGTTTAAAAGGGTTTCCATCTCCACATTGTCATACAGGGGGAGAATATACTGAGGTAGCACGCTGTACATCCTGATTTTTATTTTGCCGTCAGACTGCAAGTTATAACGTACCTGTGTGCATTAGAGACTCGGGGGCTTTAAGAAGAGAAAAGACCCCTTCGTACGCTGTGCGGAGAGAAAGCCAGGTCTTCGGGGAAGAGCTGGAAATCACCTACCCGCCTTCTGAGCACGTCAACCTCTCAGCCCAGATTTCTGCAACTGTTCCAATTGCCCGTCACAACATTTCAGGCAGTAAAGGCCATTTATTAAAAACATGACCAAAAACTTTTTACCAGACAACATGGACCGATTTTTAGTTCATTCAGAAACCACCCATCATCCTCGTGCGTTAACCATCCGAGAGCTGTGAGTGGTTCTGTGCTCCTTTCACCCCCGTGAGAGATTCCCGGGGTCATCCACATCCACATTCGGGGCCTGGTCCCCCGAGACCGACAGCATGCTCTTCCAGCTGCTCTCACAGGCAAGGGTGCTGTCAGCCTCCGGACTAAGTCCTGGCATGGTCCTGCCCACCACCAAGGGAACCCGCTACACAGGCCCTATCTGGAGACCTGATCTCATACTGCCTGTGGCTAGAACTTTGCAGGGTAAGGGGCACTGGGGACTGAGCCCAGGGACACTCTACCTCTGAGCTACACTCCTAGCCCTATTTTATCTTTTTTTTTTTTTAATTTTGAAACAGTGTCCTATTAAGTTGCTGAAGCTGTTCTTCTGAGACCCTCTTGCCAAGGGTCTCACTAAATTGCTGAGGCTGTCCTCAGACCTGCAATCCTCCCAAGCACTGGGATTACAAGCATGCACCGCCATGCCGGGCTCTGGAAACTTCTTTATTACTCTAAACCTTGTACTAACCACAGAGTTCGCTTCTGAGGAGCAAGAAGTTCTGTTGGAAGCCAGCGATCGTGGAACACCTAGGAACGCCGCAGAAGTTTCACTGATGAACCTCTGGTCTCCTTCCAGGGCACAGGGACGCGGATGCTCAGGATGGAAACGCACCCTCGTGGACTGCAGCAGTTCTGGGGATGGACAGAGATGTCAAAACAGGAGGCCAAGCCCTCCCTGACCGCTGCGTGGAGGCCTGTGAACGAGAGCTGGGCGCAAGGCTGTGAGTTACGTGCTGTCTGTGAGCAATCGACGGTCCGAAAGCCAGCCAAACTCACCTCAGCCTGCAAGAGGCAAGATACCAGTCTTTTCTGTTCTGTAATAAGGTTTCAGCCAAAACAAACTGTTAGTAAAAAGAGAGAGAAAGAAAAGGGGGTGGTAAGAGAATATCCAAGAGAGAGCTGTCAAAACCTAACAAAGTAATGGCAAGGGGAAAGAGGGTAATGTGGCTGAAGACATCGACCTTTGTTTCTACGTATGAGGGCCTTAAACTTACTTTCTACACCTTTCCCTTGGCTTTTGGATTCAAAGGCACCCAAAAGACAGAAATGCCGGTGCAGAGCTGCGGGTGGTTTTATTTACAACACCAGGCTGTGTAGAGCTCCCATCTTATTCCTGGTAATTTGATTGTTTGGTCACGCCTCCTAATAAGTGAAATGTTACACTGGAGTATTTGTTTAAACCTCGCAGCTTCGGATGCCGTAGGTTGCTGAATGATGTTTGCTAATGGCACACATTCGATAATTCCTATAATGTGAAATCTCAGCCAGATTTAATGTTTAATTTCCCTGGGATTCACTCTGAAATTATTACAGACATTATAGATTCCACTCCCCGGACCTGAAATTAATTTCAAGACCAAGTAAAAGTGCATCCATTTGGGTGCCTTTGGGGAGTCCAAATCAGTAACATTCCATTTGTCCTGAAGTTTCTGGAGTTTAAAACACCTAGTCACCTGATTGCATTCGATCTAGGTTCGGCGACTCCAAGGCGCTGTCATCAGGGCCCGGCTTTGTTTTTGTCTGATCTCGGACATGCCATGGCTTGATGAGTTCACACCCTTGCAAAACTGTATTGATCCTTCCAGCATTATCTACCCAACTAGAGGGTACTTCTGTGTGGCTGTCGTGATACAAAAATATTGCCAGCACGTAATCATCTGGCAAGAAAAATAATTAAATAGCTACCTCAACATCTTCTTTGTATGACTCTCTGTTGCAGAAACAGAATTTGCAACATGCATTGCTTTGATTAATCAATCAATGTATTGGCTATGCCTCTGATACCTGGCCCAAGTAGAAAGCTTAGTGGCTGGACAACCTCCAAACATTTTAGAATAAAGCAACCAGACCTGTGTTAGGTTGTGATCCAAAAATTCCCAGACAATAAATCTTTAATTCGCTACCCTGGCAACTCTCGCCAAATCTGAATTAAAAGAGTATTTTCCACACAAAGCTTTGAAAGGATTTGCTCCTGAATAGTTTCAAAAGTTTAACCTTTAGCTGAGGCACGCTTCCTACAGTCTAAAAGGAAACAGAGTGGGGGGAAAAAAAAAAGACATCAAGGGATTAATTCACAAGTTTTACCCCAAAATGAATGACAGCTGTTGGGGAGTTCAATTGCACTGACGTCCCATTAGGTTCCAAACATCTTGGGTCTTGCAATTATCTCATAGATTTAATAAAACCTTGTTAGTAAAAACTTCACCTCCCCGGGTTGGGTCTCCGCCAGTGAGCCTGCACACTTCTAAGTTTGTGTAACAGCTTCGGATGAACTCGGAGCAGGAAGGGAATTCAAGTGGTTAGTCCTTCCCAGAATTCTTTCATTTGTACCCGATAGATGTTATTTGTCCGTCTTCCGCCCCTCACTGCAGGGATGCAGGAGTGAGGTTAGAGGTGGTGTCTCTCGTTCCATTTCAAGTGAACAGATCAGTAGAGTAAGTGTAGCCTAGAAGTTTGCTGGGAAGGAAGGATGCAAGCTTGGAACTTAACACTTTCGAGTGGTGGAAGAATTTTAAAGCCTGAAGACCCTGAAAATGTATCCAGAAGTCAGATCCTCCACTTCTTAATTAAGAAAATGGGAACCTAAAGAAAGAATTTTGGGGAGGCTGAGACAGGAGGATCACAGGTTCAAGGGCAGCCTCAGCAACTTAGAGAGACCCTGTTTCAAAAATAAAAGGTAAAAAGGACTGGGGGTGTAGCTTAGAGGTAGGATGTCTTTGGGTTCAGTGGGTTCAATCCCAGTATGAGGGGTTTAGGTGAAAACCTAGAAGACTCAGCATCCCCATGGATGATACAAACCCTGTGCCTAATGGCATTATACTTCATGGGCTTGGTCATCTGTTTGAGGGCTTCCCTGATTAACAACACTGTGAGGAGATCTTGCAAGGTCACTGAGTACAGATTTACATTCTTGTTTTAAAGAGCTATATAGTGTTCTCATATATGAATGTGTCATAATGAATTTAACTTAAACTTGTTCTTTTTGAAATTTATATCATTTCCATTTATCCATCACCATAAATAATATTCCAGTAAGTATTCTCATTTCTCATGCATGTACTTGTAATTTTTTAAAATTTTGGTGCATATTGCAAAATTACTCTTCAGAAATTTTGTAGCAATTTAGGCACTCTCGCTGACTTATTAAAATGTCCATTTTCTACATACCTACCACCACTGAAAGTGTTAGCCTTTAATGTTCCAGTGTCGTGGCAAAAAAATATATTTCATTCCCATTAGGGATTTATTAGTGAGGTTGATGGGTTTGCAAACATTTTACTGAGAGCCTATCATTTTGCAGACATCGTATTATATGCTAGGACTATAAAAAATATGCAATATAGATATAGTCCCCATCCTTTTATAACTGGATAATTCTAGGGAAGCCATGGATGATGGAAGGAAATACTCTCTACAAAAAGATGTATGAAGTCGGGCATGGTGGATGTTGGCGCACGCTTGTAATCCCAACATTCAGGAGGCTGAGGCTGGAGGATCATGGTTCACAGACAGCCTCACTAAGAGTGAGGCCCTCTGCAACTTAGTGAGACCCTGTTTCAAAATAAAGAACCAAAATATAGGGCAGGGGGCGTGGCTTGGAGGTAGAATGCCTCTGGGTTCCATCTCCAGACCAGCAAAAAAAAAAAAAAAAAAAAAAAGCAAAAAAAAAAAAAAAAAAAAATATATATATATATATATATATATATATATATATGAAGAAAACAAGTATTTTGTTTGATTGGGTGGAGGGCTTGTGGACAGTGAGCCTAGGAGCCCAGTGGAGGAACACCATTGATGCCAAGCTCTGACAGGTAAAACAGAGGCAGGTGAGGAGAGCACAGAGCCCCACTAAAGGCCAGGAAGCCATGGTGCAAACTCCTTGAAGATCAAGAGAGGCCCACGGCTCACTCTGGGAAATGACCAAAGGCTGATGCAGCCAGGAAACAAGAAAATAGAAACAGAGCCCAGCAGAGTGGCCCATGCCTGTAATATCAGTACTTGAAAGGCTGAGGAGATAGAAGAATCACAGGTTCACAGCCAGCCTCAGCAACTTAGCAAGGCCCTAGCAAGGCCTTCCACACCTTCGTGAGATGCTGTTCCAAAATAAAGCATAAATAAATAAAATAGGTCTGGGAGTATAGCTCACAGCTCAGAGGTAGAATGCCCCTAGGTTCAAGCTCCAGTACCAGAGAAAAACAATAATTTTTTTAAAAAAATAAATAAAATAGGGCTAGGACTAGACTCAGAGATAGAAGGACTCTGGATTCAAACTCTAGTATGAACCGGGCGTGGTGGCGCACGCTTATAATCCTCGCGCTTGGGAGACGGAGACAGGAGGATCGCGCTGGTTCAGAGCCAGCTTCGCTGGCTTAAGAGACCCTGTTTCCAAATAAAAAAATATAAAATAGGTCTGGGAGTGTAGCCCGGAGGTAGAACAGGAACCTCAGTACCACCAAAAAAAAAAAAAAAAAATCCAGTATGAGAGAAAGAGAGAGGGAGAGGGGGAGGGGGAGGGGGAGGGGGAGGGGAGGGGAGGGGGAGGGGGAGAGGGAGAGGGAGAGCTTAATTATACATATTCTTGGATTCACTATCCCTTTGTTTAAATTTTCCCTAGATATTCAACAGTTTTATCAAATACTTTTCTGAGAGAAGGTCTTGAAAGGGCCACCTAAATATTGAATACCTAAAAGTTAGGGATTTTCAAAACAAGGAGAACGGGGGTCAGGGGTAAGACTTGGGAGAGGTGGTAAAGTGAACAAGTACTTACTAAAACTTTCTGCATACAGGCCAATTGCCAAATTATTGTCATACGTACCTTATTTAACCCCACCGCCCCAGCAAAGCAGGATCATTATTCCCAACAGATATTCATTCATTCAACAAACGCTTTATGCCGAGCACTCTCTAGTTCCTGGAGATACTGCAAGAATCAAGACACACAAGCTCCCTGCTCTCAGATGCTGACTCGGGTTATTGGAGGACACCACCAACACATATTTTTCAAATGAATATATACAGCATGGCAGATGGCAAAAAGTACTATGAAGAAAGATAAAGCAAAGTTAGGGAATAATGGAAGACAGGCAATAAAAGATCAATAGAAGACAGAGGCCGACCTAAGAGCAACTCGGCTTCTCCATGTCTTAAGGCCCGCTGTCTTCCATGTAATACTGTGTCCCACCAACACTCCTTGGACCTGACAATCCTTGCCTGGCGATAACCCTGCCAACAGCCACCAGACACCTAATGGGTAGGCTGTAGTAACCAATTGTTAGCCTATGAGTAAAATCTACTTACTGGTAGTTGTTCAGCATGATTGGTTTTTGCTTGTACATGCATTCAAAGCTCCTACAATCCTTGAGACTTTCAAACACAAAAATAGAAACTTTAGCCCATACATGAAATTTTAGGAGCCCCAGACTCCACTACATATAGTCAACATCAATTTTCATTTCGAAGCTAGCATGGTGGTATATAGCTGTAATCCCAGTACTTGGGGAGCTGAGACTGGAGGATCGCAGGTTTGAAGCCAGCCTCAGCAACTTAGCAAGACTCTTAGCGACCTAGTAAGATCCTGTTTCAAAGAAACAAAAACAACATAAAAGAGGCTGGTTGTGCAGCTCGGAGTAGAATTCCCCTGAGTTAAATCCTCAGTACCACACAGACTCAAATTCCATTTCAGTTGAAAAGAAAACAAAAATGCAAATATACATAAATGTTGGGTTTGCGTTGTTGTTGTTGTTGTTTGTTTGTTTTTGTTTTATTTTGTTTGGTTTTTGGAAATTAGATTCAGGAGCATTCTTTCTCTAAGCTATACCCCCAGCCCCTTTTTATTTTTTTATTTTTTTAATTGTATTTATTTATTTATTTATTTGGTGGTACTGGGGATGGAACCCAGGGGCCTCTACCCCCAGGCTACACTTCCAGGCCTATTTTATATTTTATTTGTAAACAGGGTCTCTTAAGCCAGCTGAGGCTGGCTTCAAACCTGCACGATCCTCTTGTCTCAGAATCCCAAGCATGGGGATTACAAGCGTGCGCCACCACACCCGGCTATTTTTTATTTTTAACCAGAATCTCCCTAGGCTTTGCTGAGAATCTCACTAAATTGCTGAGATTGGCCTTGAACCTGTGATCCTCCTGTCTCAGCCTCCTCGGTACTAGGATTATGGATGTGTACCATCACGCCTAGCTAAATATCAGTTTTATAAAAGTTTGTTTTCTTTCTTCTTTCTTTTTTAAATTTTTTGCTTGTTTGAGTTTTTTGTTTAGTTGTTGTTGTTTTCTGTTAAATCCTTTTTTTCCCTTTGTGCCAAAAGAAAAATTCTAGAGCAAAGACTGAGGGAAAAATAAAGCAAGGCACATCCTTGCTTGACGCGCTCTTCTAGGCCTTCACAGGCCACCAAAATCACCTTCGCAACCTAGCCCCATTAAACCCGAGGTGTTCAGAATGCACAGTCTAATCCCATCAGCGGCATCACACAACGGAAAGGTCAGCCCACCTCAAGTTCCCGGCTTCTCTGTGGACAAACATGGCCTGATCTGAGCTGGGTGGAAGAAAACGAGCCCACCCTGTATCTCAACAAAGAGAGGACCCGGGCAAACAGAAAAAATATTAATTTCCATCAAAAGAAAATCAAACTTGCCCAAGAAGTTTATTGGCAGAAGTGAAATTAGTTTTTCTATAGCAAATAGTTAGTGGAGTTGAGGGATTAGTGTATTGCCCAAGACGAAAAGTAATCCCACTGGAGTCTAAAGCATTCTCGTTCCCAATAATGCAAATAAGGCTTGTCTCTGCACTTTCACTTTTAAAAAAAACATCTAAGACTAAATGAACTAAAACTCTCCCCTGCTAGAAATCAAATTAGTAAAGCAAGTTCTCTAAACCCATAAAGCTCAAGACAATTGTTAACGTTTTTCTGGAATGTGAAGTGCCAGCCTGGGTGGGGTTGTCCTGTGTTCAAGTAGAATTCACAGTAGACAGTAAGCGGCTGGGGTCTTCTCAGCTGACGGGCCGCAGCAGAAATGTAGTCACTGTGGCCCATGGGTGGTGCGTACAGGCTATTTTTGTAGGTAACTAAAAGAGAGTTATTACAGTATCTGGAAACTCTTGAGATCAAGAAACGATATAGCAGAATACCATGGCTTAGGATCGGCTCTTTACTATTCCTGGTGACTTGGAGTACAATAGAGACCAAGTAAAAAGCTTCTTTTCTGTGCTGTAAATTGAACCCAGAGGCATTCTACCTCTGAGATATATCTGAGGCATACCCTCAGCTCTTTTTTGAAACAAAATCTCATTAACTTGCTGAGGCTGGCCTTGACCCTACCATCCTCCTGTCTCTGCTCTCCAAGCACCGGGATTGCAGGTATGAGCCAACACGTCCAGCTAAAAGTCGCTTTTGATCATGTGAGTATGTGAAGAAGATGTGAAAACTTGACTGCCGGTTTTGTCTACAGTCCGTGAATTTACCTGTAGATTCATGACCCAGGGCTCCTGTCAGTTAGGAACAGTCACTATTACTCTAATTATAAATCTATGAAGACTCTGAACTCAGAGTAATTTCCATCAGAAAATCTAACTTTGCTATCTCTGTACCTCTCTTATCTAGATAGGTGACTTGCTTGGGACAAAGGACCCTGGTAGATACTAAGTCACCAAATGTTTCAGAGTGAGATTAGTCAAAGGAGAGAACATGGACAGGCCCTAGTTGCTACAAGTTCTGCCAGTTCCCTGGTGAGGGACTTTTTATAGTCACTTGAACATAATTGTCATTTTTGGAACGCAAACTTGACTTTAAGTTAACTATTTAGTAATTTGTAAGTTGTCTACTCTATGCTGGGTATGGTTCAAAACTGGCCTCAGCACCTTTGGGAGACTTTCAGCAACTTGACCCTGTTCCCAAATAAAATAAAATAGGTGATAGAATGCCCCTGGGTTCAATCCCTCACACAAGAAAGAAAGAGAGAAAGAAAAAGAAAGAAAGAAAGAAAGAAAGAAAGAAAGAAAGAAAGAAAGAAAGAAAGAAAGAAAGAGAGAGAGAGAGAGAGAGAGAAAGAAAGAAAGAAAGAAAGAAAGAAAGAAAGAAAGAAAGAAAGAGAGAAAGAAAGAAGAAAAGAAAAATGTCCAGTTCAGAGAATGGATTCTGATGGATTCTGGAGCACAATAATTTTTTTTTTGGTGGTACTGGGGGTGGAACCCAGAGGCTTTCTACCTCCAGGCTACACTCCCAGACCTATTTCATATTTTATTTGGAAACAGGGTCTCACTAAGTTGCTGAGAGCCTCACTAAGTAGCTGAGGCTGGCTTCGAACCTGTGCGATCCTCCTGTCTCAGCCTCCCAAGTACTGGGATTACAAGCGTGCGCCACCATGACCAGCACAATAAATTTTCTTGCTCTTTCTCCTCCAGCTATAGGGAAAGGTTAGTCTGGGCCCTAAGTGGGCCACTGGGCTAGGAGGGCTCTTTGCAGTGACCTTAGCGCATCTTTTTCTGCCCAAGTGTGCTACAGGAAGGGGCACAACTGTTGCACCGATGTGAAAGGACTTTGTAAACTGTAGCAGGACCTAAATAATGTCACCCTCTCAACAGATTCCCACTCTTCTCCATTACACGGATCATCTGGTTTCTAGCCAGAGTCCTCACACAGTAATGAACTTTACAAACCTCTCCATCACCGTACCTTCCTACAAGCCTACTGCAGCCACGATGCTCATCCACCAGCTCATCTCTATCAGTTGAATATGGCCTTTCTGAGAAATACTCACTGGGGGCTATAAAGCAATATATCCACCTGCGATGATACTCTTACCTTGAAGAATACACACATATACCCAGACACCTATCTATTCCCAAAACACCTACCTTTTCTGAGAAAGAAAACTCTAATAGTTTGAAGAGAGGCATTCACTATCTGGGTGTTAGTGGGTTTATTTAAGGTCTTTATTTTTACCTGGCCTCCTTCTTTAATTGCCTCTAAAACTGTGTCCTGTTTGATTGCAGTATTACCTAGCAAAGTTGTCCTGATAAATAAATACAGCTGAAAGTCATGAGCAAAAGTAATGAGGGTGGGAATTCTTACCCCTGTTATTATCTTCTTCTGTTTCTTTCTTGGGGGTTTGAGATGATGGAATAGGACCCCGAAACTACAGAGAATAAATCATTATGAATCAACATATTACTTTTGTTGGTATTTTTAGTGCCACGATCCACCAGCTACCCATGGCGGGATTTTTTTTTAAGATTTTATCCAAGAATTTTATTCTCCTTTGTCTCTAGAATAAATAAAGTGTTGTACAGAATGAGCACAAATGGGATTTTGAAATTCATCCCAAACCTCCACCTTCCCTTTTGTTAGAAGCAGCCTTTCACCCTAGAGCAATTTAAGAAGACTGTTTCATGTGATTTTTTTCCCCCTCACTTGAAATGTCATTTTAAAGCAGGCATGGTGGTGCACACCTGTAATCGCTATACTTGAGAGGCTGAGACCAGAGGTTGCAGGTTTGAGGCCAACCTTGGCAACTTAGACTTTGTTTTAAAATAAAATATAAAATAGGGCTGGGGGTAGCTCAGAGGTAGAATACCCCTCCTGGGCTTTATCCCATTTAATATGGCAAAAAAGCAACCATGGTTTATAGTGTGTTGATATAACACACTATAACAGCGTATGACAGTAAGGACCTATATAACTGTGCTTACACCTGCCAAGGGACAGGGCAACTGATTAGTGCCCGTTTGAACATGCTGTGGAGGCAGAATCGCTTGCTATGTCTGTTAGAGTGGTCTCTGACCCTCCTGACTCCCTGAACCTATACTCTTCTCTGGAAGAGGGCAATGCATTGGCGTATGAACTACAAGTGAGTGGCAGAATGTGGTTCCTGCCAATCCTGCAGTGCCAGCCCATGCTGGATTCAGAAGGGAAAAATGCATACATATCGTCTTGGTGTGTTGTCTGCTGCTCTAGCCGAATACCTCAAACTGGATAGTCTATAATACACAAATTAATTTGGCTTGTGATCTGGAAGCTGGGAATTCTGCAAGCATGGTAAGCATCTGCTGAGGGCCTGGCACCTCACTGAGCGGGGTAGGGGCGCCTGAAATCCCAATGCTTGGGAGACTGAGACAGGAGGATCTCGGGTTCGAAGTCACCATCTGCAATTTAGCAAAACTCTTCATTCAAAATAAAATAGAGCTGGGGCATAGCTTGGAGGTAGAACACCTTTGGGTTCACACCTCTGGGTTCAATCTCCTGTACCCCCCATACATACAAAGAGATGGAGAAAGGGGGTTTCATGGCATTAATCCACTCATGAGGGAAGAACCCATGAGCTGATCACCTTCTACCTCATCACAAAAGCAATTATATTTCAATATGAGCTGTGGAAAGGACGTTCAAACTATAGCATACATATATATGATGTTATACATACATGTAAGCACATACATATTGTTTTATATATATATGATATATGTACAAACATAATTTATTCCCATCCTTATTCCAAATAATGCAGGGAAGAAATTTTTCTCCCAAAACAACAAATCTCTATTGTATTATCCAGCTTTCTGTCACTGCAACAAAATACCAGGGGAGGGGGAGGAGAGACCGCTTGGGTTGCAGCTTGAGCCCAGGTCGGCTGGCTGGCCGCTATGGGCCAGGTTGGGACGGGTTCCGGGGGGAAGCCACGCACAGGAGGCTGCTCGAGAGCTCCTGGGAAAGCCCCTTTGCCCACTCCCTTTAACGGGCCCCACCTCCTACAGTTCCTAGCACCTCCCAGTAATGCCATCCCATTATTAAGCCATCAATTAGTTAATCAGTCCACCGCTTGCTTCGCGGGAGCCCACCTCTGCAGCCGCTGCCTCGGGGAGGCGCCTTCAACACAGGGGCGTGGGGCACAACCCAGAGGCAAGCCGTTTTTGCACTAGCGTTCTCTAGAGATAATGCACTCCTGCTCGCCTCTCCCCGCTCAAAGGCCAAAACCCTCAGTCTCTCCTTGCTCCATCCCTAAAACCCAGTCCAACTTTATCTGACTCCTTCCCTGTGTGTCGTAATTCTAGTCAAGGGAAATTACTCAAAGCTCCAAAGGAAACCGAGGTGCCTCCAAGTTTTTACCAGCAACAGCCATATGCGCCACCTATACTAGCCGTTCTTCCAGCTCTTCCTGTTAAAATCTTGGAAAACACCCTAAGGTGCCACTAAGATGACCCCTCGCTGAAGCACTGCCTGCTGCCTCGCAGGAACCTTCGTGCCAAGCTCCCCTAGGAAGCAAAACCTCTTTCTTGAACATCGTTCTTGCCCTTAGAGGAAGGTCAGAGACAAACCTTGAGGCGCAGGTGAGGAAAGGAGCAAGCAGTCACCAGGCAGCTGCTTTTCAACATCCCAACCCCCACAAGGAGCAAGGCGGCCATTATTATGCCTACTTAGCAGACAGTGAAACTGCAGTTCAGAGAACGCTGAAGGAAATCTGTACACACTTCCCACCAAAGCACCCCATACATCATCACATGTCTTTACCCTTTTTAGAATATGATTCTAATTGTTTGCAAATATTTTCCTCTTTACTAGATCAGAAGTTTTTGTTCTATCGTTAATTATTGCTACTATTGTTGTTGGTGGTGTGTGTGCGTGCGTATGTGTGTTACTACGGGTTGAACCCATTCTACCTTCAAGCTAAACTTCTAGGCCCTTTTCTTATTTATTTATTTAATTTTGAATCTCGCCTATATTGCTGAGGTTTGTCTTGAACCGCCTCTGGCCTAAGGCTCCCAAGTACTGGGATTACAAGTGTGTACCACGAAGCTTGGCTGCTGTGACTGTTTTAACAGAAAGAAAAAAAAAGACCATCTCAGTCTTGCCTCTGCCCTCCTGCACACAGTACATTTCTTGCTCACATTTGTCTTACATTAATACACATCTTTTTTTAGTTTTCACTTGGTGCATAGTCATATATCTTAATGGAGTACAAGATGGTAGAGGTATACATGCACACATGACCCAGTTAGCCATTACCCAAGTCCTACTCCATCTTTTAAAAGAAAATAAATCCTAGGTATCCTGGCTCATTCCTAAAATCCTAGTGGGAGGCCAAGGTGGGAGGATTGCAAATTTGAGGCCACCCTCAGCAAGTTAGGAAGACTTTGTTTCAAAATAAAAAATTTAAAAGGGCTGGGGCTGAAGCTCTGAGGTAGAATGCCCCTGAGAACAGAAGAAAGAGGAAGAGGAAGGGGGAAGGAGAAAAGGAAAGAGAGGGAGGGGAAGGGGAGGGGGAGAAGGAATGTGTTTTAAAGGAAAAATGAAATTTTCTTTCTAGTCATTTATCTTAAGGATATGAAAAAAACTAGTAAGAATTCTTTTTTAGAAATTTGGCTATTTGAAATTTAAGAAGGAAGGCAATTATTCTGGTAACCACAGCAGTTCCATGGTCAGAGCAAGAATGAAGAGCAGGCTCCTGCCTGCAAGCAGGTGGCAGGACTTCCTGCCATAAATGAGAATGGGACTGGGCCGCAGGACCTCAACCTGGGCCTTCCTAGGCACTGAGCGGCCGGCTGTCCCGGCTGCGGGCCTCCGCCATATTCGACTGCAGACAGAACACCGCTTCCTCTGCCTCCGACCCAGAGAACACCTCTTTCCCAATACTGTCCTTCTCAAATCTATTTTTGTGACTCTTTAAATAATTTTCCATCTTTATTGTAAAGAAACCCTGAGCACTGATTGAAGAAAAACGCTAACTTTTTCCTCTACACAATCGTGTGGATAGAAATAATTCAAAGGAATCCTTTCTGCCCCAGCCACAAAAAACCACCCCGTACTACAATCGGTAATTCCCCGTGTAGGAAGCCTGATCCCTAGTGGACACCAGCGGTAAGTATCCAGATTTTATGTTCTGTAAATACAATGGCTTATTTGTAATGGATGTGTGGAAAAATAGGTCAGGATGTTGTCCTTACAACTATATCACATAGTAATGTCACTAATTAGTGATGTATTTTGTTTACTATGAACACAAAACAAGGGGCAAGTAGCAAAGGATATTTTTAAAGCCACAGCATCCAGGAACCAATTCTGAAGTGGGTTCTGTCTCCTTTCACCTACAACCTTTCTCTCTATAACTCTTAATTAAATTCTCACAATCCTTGACAACATGTCTTCCACCAAGATAACTTGCACGGGAGTGTTTTCAAGAAAGGATTAAAAATGGTGAGGTTGGGACATTTTCAGTCTGTCTAGATAAAATACTCTCATGAATCCATCATCTTAAAACATCCCAATCCACACTCAAAGCTACTTGTAATTTCACTGGTGCTTAATTTATTCTACCAATATTATGGTTTAATTATACACCAGACAGGATTTTCACCGGGTCACTCTTTCTACCCAACAACGTTAGGCCTTTCACGGTCAAGGTTAACAACAAGAGTGGTAGTCAGAGGAATAGGAGCTAGGTTTCATTTAGATAACTGGGTCATGTATCTTTCTACTGTACTATGAGCAGATAGTGTCCCGACTTTTTTAAGCAGGTAGTAATTCTTACTCACAGTGGCACCTGCCCTGGGCTGGCCACCAGCAGGTCCCCCGCTGTCTCACTCAATGGGCAACCTCTTCTCGAGCCTGGCAGCTGCATCTGTTTTGTTTTGTTTCACCTGGTCAATCAGGAACTTTGTGGAGGTTTAGAAATTCTTTTTTCTTAACCAAAACTGGTTTCAGAAAGTAGCAATGAATCTGGGAGTGGTAGTGCACACTTGTAATCGCAGTACTTGGGAGGCTGAGACAAGAGAATTGAAGGTTTGAGAACAGCCTTAGCAACAAAGCAAGACTCCGGGCCAACTAGTGAGACCTTGTTTCAAAACAAAACATTTTTTAAAAGGGTTGGAGGGAACAGCTCAGAAGTAGGACGCCCCTCGTTCACTCTCCAGTATCACACACACACACAAATATATATTTTTTGAAGGAAAAAATAAAGAAGTAATAAAATTAAGAACAAATGATAAAGTCATATGTATGTACTTAATTATAAAAGGAAGAAACCGGGTATGGTGGTGCACGCTTGTAATCCCAGTATTTGAGAGGCTGAGACAGGAAGATCAGAGTTCACGGGCAGCCTCAGCTACTTAGTAAGGCCTTCTGCATCTCAGTGAGACTCTGTTTCAAAATAAAGAATAAAATATAGGGTTTGGGATGGAGCTCAGAGGTAGAATGCCCCTGGGTTCTGTCCCTCATATTGCAAAAAAAAAAGTACATGAAGAGACCTCTGTTCAAAATGTTAGGCAATACAGAAAATATCTACCCTGTGAGCTTTTTGTATATCCCCCACACCTCCATCTTTCCTTCCCTCCCAAACATGAAGGCGTCAGGAGAATTGTCTCTACAAAAATAAGTGAGAAACTGGACAACTTTATTTAAAAAAGCAACCATTTGGGATCACTCAAAATGACCACAGGCAGAAAACAAATTGAGACATTAGCTCTGCTCTATCTGATTCTTTATACACACGTGAATAGTTTGGACTTGCTCCACTTTACAAAGACAGAATCCTCCTCTCCGTGATACCCTACAACTTGGGTTTTGCTGAATACGTGCTGACAGTATTTAAGTATTTTCTATATTTGGTACCTATTGATCTCCTTTTTTTAACTGTTACACAGTATTGAGTAAGAAAGTGTATCATAGTTTTAGTTATTTTCCTGTTGACTTAAGGTTTTTTCTAACATTGTCCTATTACAAATAATACTATCATAAGTACCTCAAACGAACTTGGTGTAAAGACGCACATATTTCTGGGAGCTAGATAATGAAAAATAAAGTTGCTGCACTAACAGATGTGCTCATACTAAATTTTAGAAAATAATGCTAAATCCTGTCCCAAAAGGCAGAAATGTTTGAGGAGTTATCAGGCTTTGGAACTGATCACAGATGTTAGCATTGGACGAACTATTTAAATTGCCCATTCAAACCCCTTCGTTTCTAAGAACAATACAGAGGCCTAAAGGATTTATGGGACAGGTCCAGCATCATGCAAAAGACTCCACCCCGGAATCTCTGGCTTCCCGGCCCAGTCTTTTCTTCACTATTACCCTACATGTCTTATGGTGCAAAAATTGGACGAATTTTAGAGTAATCCTTTCCAGTAGAGATATTTTTACAAACAATTTAAAATGTTTTCATCCCCTGGAGCTTTTAGTAGCATTGAGAACTATTACTATTTATGTGATAAATCAAATACTCAGAGCAGAAATAACTACAAAACGGGTAGACGACATCAGAACACAATGCTCTGTGTTGAAACGCGCACATGGACTCGGATTGCCTTGTTAAACGACGTTACAAAAAGAGGCTGCACTTTATCTTCAGGGGCCACCGCTTTGTAGGAATCATTGCAATCACCAGCTCCAAATCTCAACTTATCTGTAACAAATCACCTTAAACTAAGTGGCACAAAACAGCAACCATTTACTGTATCCCCCAGTGTGTGGGCTGAAGGTTGGAAAGGACTCGGGGAGGTGGCTCATGTGCATGGGCCTCAGCTGGGAAGACTCAAAGGTGGAGGAGACTCAACAGATGAGGCGAGAATCGTCTACAGAGGCACGCGGGCAGGTCTGCAGGTGGAAGCCGGCTGTCATCCGGATCTCAGCCGGGCTGTTGGCCAGAGCACCTACACAGGGCCTCTCCGTATGGTCTCTCTGCTTCCTGTGGCTGGTTCTGGGTTGCAGCAGGAAGTCTCCCAAGATGGCCTTTCCAGTGACACTGGTGTAAGAAGATCAGGAGAGTACGCACCACAGAAATAAGTATAACTGGAGAACAACTTTAGGTCACTGGGAAATGACCAAAGGTAGACAACTTGAGAAGTGTCACTCATGAAAACTGCCACTGTATCAGGAAATGCGAGTATTCTGTGACTCCCTTGCCTGTAGGACATCTCTCACTCTGAGGATAAAACCCTCAGCTTTACCTGCTGGAGGTAGTGGTCTAGGTTCAGGATGGGTGACTAACCAGCTAAGACAAGACAATGCTGAAAGTAAGAGAGACTTCAAAAGGCAGACACAAGCCGGGCACGGTGCACACTGGGAGTCCCATTACTTGGGAGGCTGAGGCAGGAAGAGCTTATAGGTTTGTGGCAAGTCTCGGCTATTTAGCGAGGCCCTCAGCAATTTAGTGAGGCCTTGTTTCAAAAATAAAGAATAAAGCCGGGCATGGTGGCTCACACTTGTAATCCCAGTGCTTGGGAGGCTGAGACAGGAGGATTTTGCACAGGTTCGAAGCCAGCCTCAGCTACTTAGTGAGCCTCTCAGCAACTTAGTGAGACCCTGTTTCCAAATAAAATATATATATTTTTTGCAGGTCTGGGGATGGAACCCGGGAGCATTTGACCTCCAAGCTATACCCCCTGCCCTAGTTTTTTTATTCTTTAATTTGAAACTGGGTTTCACTAAGTTGCAAAGGGCCTCACTAAGTGGTGAGGCTGTCTGCGAACCTCGATCCTCCGTTCTCAGCCTCCCGAATGCTGGAATTACAAGCGTGTGCCACTATACCCGGCTCCAAATAAAATATTTTTAAAAGTAGGTCTGGGAGTATAGCCCGGAGGTAGAAAAGCCCCTGGGTTCCATCCCCAGTACCACAAAATGAAATAAAATAAAATAAAATAAAGAATAAAAATAGGGCTGGGGGTGTAGCTCAGAGTATAATGCCTCTAGGATCAATTCCCAGTGCCATAAATAAATAAATAAATAAATAAATAAATAAATAAATAAATATGCAGACACAATAAACTCTCCACCCGTTGCTGGCTGACCGCTATTGGACACACACGCTTGAGAGACACCCCAAGGAGCAAGTGCAAGCTGGGGAGCCAGGTACACTGAAGTGAGCTGCAATCTGCGCGTCCTTCACTAAAGGAACAGGTGGAAACATGGCGGAGAACGCATGCTTGCAACATCATACAGCAAATAAACTGCAGTCTAGGCGAGCATACAGTGAAATGGACAATAATATCAACCAATACATACCAGGAGCCACCATACATCAGGGGCTTCTCTAAAATATTTTTATTTATTAACGCATTTAATCATCACAGCCTTGAAAGTCTGTGTTGTACAGTTAGGGTTTAATGTAAGCAATAGAAGAGATAGATGGGGGGGGGGTTTACAAGGAATTGACTTACGCAAACGAGTGAGCTGGCCAAGCAAGTCCAAACGCAATCAACAAGAAAAAATCCTCGGCTCTCAGCCTCTTGGCTCAGATGAAGTATGGGATAAAGATCATGGGCACAGGACAGAATTCTCATGGACAGGCAGGCAGGAAGAGCCAACCAGAAGCAGGCACAACCGTGCGCACACGCTGATGCTCTCCTCCGCTGTGGACAGGGCAGCGGCAGAGCTGCGAGGACGGCCTCTAGTGACCATCAGCCTCCGTGACCCCCTGTGAGGAAATGCGGAGCCTGTGAGTCTGAGGAGAATCGCCCCCATGACTGGACCACCTTTCATGGCAGTGGGGAGATGATCTGGGTGGCCCTGGTCGATTCACAGGAGACCTCTAAAAGCAAAGAGCTTTCCCTGCCTGGTTATAGAAAAGGAAGAGACTTGAAACATAAGAGTGATTGCTGACCTCAGTCTGAACGGGCCAAGTTGCAGGGGACCTCGCTAAGTTGCCAAGGCCGACCATGAACCTGCAATCCTTGTGTCTCAGCCTCCCAAGTACCGGGATTACAGGTGCGCACCACCACACGCAGCTTCTCTTTAGTAGCTGAGAAAAGCTTTCAAGCCATATCCAGAAAGAAAGTGGGGCCCTCGGTCCTACAGCCACAAGTAGCTAGATTTAGCCAGCAACCTGAATGTCCTGTATAGAGCGTCGGATTTGTACGCTGAAAACATTCTGGAGATCTGTCTCACAATAATGTGAGCATGCTTAACACTGTATACAAAAAAATGATTAAGATGGTAAACTGTATGTGTTTTCAGGCCGCAAGAAAACATATGTGCCACAGAAATTTTGTAAATATCTCACAACTAAATCTATGTTGCTTAGACAAATGTAATCACTGTATAAAAGATTGTTATGCCAGGCATGGTGGTGCACAGTCAAAGTCCCAGTAGTTGGGAGACTGAAACAGAAGGATCACAGATTCACAGCCAGCCTCAACTACTTAGCGAGGTCCTCTGAGACCCTGTTTCAAAATAAAGAATAAAAAAAAGCTGGGCGTGGTGGCGCACGCTTGTAATCCCCGCGCTTGGGAGGCTGAGACAGGAGGATCGCACGGGTTCGAAGCCAGCCTCAGCAACTTAGTGAGACCCTGTTTCCAAATAAAATATATTTTTAAAAAAAAGGTCTGGGAGTATAGCCCAGAGGTAGAAAGCCTCTGGGCTCCACCCCCATTACCACCAAAATAAAGAATAAAAAATAAGGCTGGGGTTGTAGCTTGGAGGTAGAATGCCCTGGGTTCAATCCCTAGTACAGTTTTAAAAAAATCTTTCGAGCCGGGCGTGGTGGTGCACGCTTATAATCCCCGCACTTGGGAGGCAGAGACAGGAGGATCGCGCAGGTTCGAAGCCAGCCGCGCTGGTTTAAGAGACCCTGTTTCCAAATAAAAAATATAACATAGGTCTGGGAGTGTAGCCTGGAAGTAGAAGGGCTTCCAGGAACCCCAGTACCACAAAAAAAAAAAAATATTTCGCAGTACCACTTTATGTAAATGTAAGAGCCATCCCTACACACTTGGTAAGTATTTTATGGGGCTACATTCACATTAGGATGCACAGCAAAGGCATAAGAATGAGTGAGTGCGTGGGTGAACAGAGTGGGTTGACGGTAAGGAGACAGGGGAGAGGTTGTAGAAAAACAGACAGACGTAAAACCAGAGAAGGCCTTGCATGCGCAGAAGAGTAAATTTACCTCCACTTTCTGTGCCTACCACACAAAGAAGTCAAAACAGCACGAGTAGTACGAGCCTGCTTGCTTTAAATATGCATGTGTATTTGCAAGGGAAAATATCTGGAAGCATAAATATTGAATATTGATAGAAGTTTTCTCTAATGCTGAATGGATGGCTTCCTTGTATATTTCCTCTATTTTCTATTAAGGTGAAAGCACTTAGTCTTTCATCATTAAATAGAATGCTAACTAAGTTTTGCATGAGTACTCTACCATAATGAGGAAGCTCCCTTTCATTTCTAGTTTGCTGAGTGATTTTATCATGAAAATTTGTTAGATTTTTATCCAATCATTTTTCTGCTTTAATAAAGTGATTGTGTAGTTTTTCCCTTATTATACTGATATGGTGTGTTATATTATTAATTTTCAGTTTTTAAACTCATTTTCCTTTCCTAAGATAAATCCCATTTGATCAAGATATATGTATGAGTGAGGTTTTCATTACTATAACAAATGACTGAGATAGTCAACTGTAAAGAGAAAAAGTATGTTCTGGCTCGCAGTTCTGGAGGTCTCAGCCCATGGTCTTGTGGCCACATTTCTTTGGGGCCTGTGCCAATCCGAGCCTGCAGGAAAAGAAAGTGAGGAATTGAGGGCTCCGGCTACTACTGTTGACTTGTTTATTTCTCCCCTTAATTCTGTCAATTTTTGTCTCATATACATCAAGGACTATTCTTGGGAGGAGACGGATGGATAGATATCTGTTTGTTATATCTTCCTGATGGTCTTACCACTATAAAATATTCATCTATACATCTAGTAATATTTTTTGTTTTAAAATCCATTTGGTATTGCTATAGCTTCTCCAGTTCTTGTAGTTGCTATTTGCATAATATAAATTTTTACATTTTTTTGTTTGTTTGTTTGTTTTTTTGTTTTTTGGTGGTACTGGGGTTCCTGGAAACCCTTCTACCTCCGGACTACACTCCCAGACCCATTTTTATATTTTTATTTGGAAACAGGGTCTCTTAAGCCAGCGCGGCTGGCTTCGAACCAGCGTGATCCTCCTGTCTCCGCCTCCCAAACGCGGAGATTACAAGCGTGTGCCACCACGCCTGGCTAAATTTTTCCAATCTTTTACTTTCAACATACTTGCATTTTGTCTCTACGGTGTGGCTCGTCGACATAGCACACACCTTACATCCTGTTTTCTATGCACTCTGACAACCTTCGCTGTTTTTTTCTACCGTTCAACCCATCAGGATCGTGTGTTGTTTGATAGGGTTGGGTTTACACTGCCACTCGTTTTCTTGTTTTTCAAGTCTCAAGACTCTTATTTCCTCCATTACTCTGCTACTTTCTTCATTTATGTTAAATAAAAACCGTCTCATGGTAACATTTTAGTTTCCAATAGTGTTTTCACTATTTTTGAGGGTTTTAGTGGCTGCTCTAGGGTGTACCATACACATCTCAGCATATCAGGGTCTACTCTGGATTGCTACTGACTTCATATCAGTGAGATGTGGAAATGTAACTACTATATGGCTCTATTTCTCTTCCCTTTTTTGTACTACTATAGACACACACACCAAGAATACATTGTTATATTATTGCTATATATAATTTATTTTTAAAGAAGTTGAGTGGATAAATGGGAATAAGTATATGTGTGTATAGTTTTGTGTATTAGCCTTCTTATCTATTATTATTCATTATTTTTATTTATACCTATGAATCTCAGTTACCGTCCAGTATAACTTCTCTCCTGCTCACCTTCTTTGTGCTTTTATTGACAAATATATTATGTCTTTCTCTATAGTGGGCCCAGCAACACAAGAGATTCATAGATAAAATAGAATTGCTTTAAATCAGGAAAATGAAGAAAGAACACATTTATAATTTCTTTCCTTTTCACGGGTGTGTATCTGTGTATATATGTGGGGTGTGGGGTACTAGGAATTAAATCCAGAGGCATTCTACACCCCCAGCCCTTTTAACTTTTTGTTTGTGGCTGAGAGTCTAACTACACTGCTGAGGCTGTCCTCGAACCTGCAACCCTCCTGTTTCAGCCTCCCAAGAACTGGTATTATAGATGTGCACCAAAATGCCCAACTCATATTGATAGTTTCTTTGGTAATTTCCTGCATGTTTATAATTTGTTTTGTAATTTCATACATCATTACCTTTACCTTTCTCAGCACTCTGATTTTTCAGTTTGCTTTCAGATTCAACTTCCTTTAGCACTGCTTTTAAGATGTGGTTGCTAAGCCAAGTGTGGTGGCACACGCCTGTAATCCCAGTACTTGGGAGGCTGAGACAGGAGGATCACAGGTTCACGCCCAGCCTTAGCCACTTATTGAGGCCCTCTGCAACTTAGTGAGACCCTGTTTCAAAATAAAGAATAAAAAGTAGAGCTGGGTGTATAGCCTAGAGGTAGAATGCCCGTGGATTCAATCTCCAGTGCCACGACACACAAAAAAGATATGTTTTCTAGAAATTAGGTTTTCATTTATTTCTAAATTTTATTTCACTTATGTTTTGTTTGTTTGTTTTTGTGGTACTGAGGATTGAAGCTAAGGGCACTCTACCTTTGAGCCACATCTTCAGCCCTATTTTTTTTTTTTAAACAAGGTCCACCCTAAATTGCTGAGGGCCTCACCACATTGCTGAGGTTGGCCTCAAACCTAGGATCCTCTTGTCTCAGTCCCCCAAGTACTGGGATTACAGGTGTCCAGCTCACTTCCATCTTTAAGGCAGTTTTTTTTCCAGGTGCACTATTTGGGTTTGACTCTCTCTGTCCCCCACTCCCCCTGGACTCCGTGGTTTCTGAGGGGAAGTCAGCTCTTGGCCTGCTGGGCTCCCAGAACAGAAGCCATCTTTCTTTGCTCTTTCAAGATTACTTCCTTGGCTCCTTTTGACCGCAGTGCATACCGCAGGGTACGCTCCATCCTACTTGACACTTGTAAACTTCTGAGATGTGTAAATCGACCTTGTCACCATGTCTGGGATATTTTCAGCCATTTCTTCAAACACTTTCTGTTCCTTTTAGTTTCTCCTCTCCTTCTGGCCACTCCTATTTTGTGTACGTCCGTGTGCTCAATGGCGTCCTACTTTTCTCCAAGATCGGTCCATTATTACTCGTTTTTTTCCTCTGTTTTTCAGATTGCATAGACTCGATCTGTCTTCGAGTCCCCTGGGTCTTTCTTCTGCCAGTCCAAATGTACTATGAAGTCTCCCTGGTGACCTTTTCATGTTGGTTATTGTCCTTCTCCACTCCAGAATTGTCATTTGTTTCTTTTTATGTACTTTTGATTTCTATTGAGATTTCCTATTTGGTGAAATTTTCTCATGATACGTTCCTTTACTTTTTAAGCTTAGTTTCCTTTGGTTCTTTGAACATATTTGTAATGATCATTCAAAGTCTTTGATAAGTTCAACACGGGGTCTCCGCAAGGTCTATTTCTGCTGTCTGTTCTTCCTGTTTATGAGTTATGCTTTTTGTTTCCTTGTAAGCCTCTGGCAAACTGGAAACTTAAACAGTAGGTTGTGGCTTTCTGGACACTGAGTCGCCACCATGACCTCCCGGGTCTCACTGTTATCATCCTCTGCTTGTTTATATGTCTAGTGTTGTGGCTGGGATGTTTATATGGAGTCTACCTTTCCTGACCCTCAGAGGCTGCTCCTGGGGTGCATTCGCAGTCGCCCTGGGGTGACAGCTGTTTTAGTAGGACTCTCTCTGACCACTTCACTCTTAGTTTCCTAACCGTTTGCCTTTGTTGGTGTCACCCTGGACTCTCAGGCTCCACAAACTGACAGCTGATTGGTCTATTATTTTTAACAGTGTTATGGGCCATAAATTGTTCCGTAGACAAATCCAATTAAATTTGAGCCCCTTTGCAAGGACATTATTTGAAGCCAGTCTTTAAAGCTCCCTCCAGTCCCAGCGCAGCTGATCTTACTGTCTCTTGCCCTCATTCTTTCCGTCGCAGGTTTAGTTTGTTGCTATCGTGCAGTCACCAGCTTCTTTACAATTGCTTACTACCCTGATCCCTGTCATATTTGGTAGCACTCTCAGACCTGAACTTCACTACATCCTGTTCTTAGGGAAAGCTATGGCGCTCTCCGTTCTTACATTCTGCCTCTCCCACTAGACAAAGCTCCTGTGCCATCGCTCTGGGGTGGGAGCCAGGAGAAGAATCGGCTTCCCCTAGCGTGATAGCCCTACTTTGTGAGCAGAGCCGTGGAAAGGGAACTTAGCCCTGGTTTTGGCTGTGAGCCCCTGTGGCCGGTGAACTTGACCCCATGAATGAGCTGGGGTAATGGAAATCAGGCCCCAGTATTCTCATTCTGTCTGGATTAGAGTTCCACACATGAGCAGAACAGCAGGGCACAAGAAATTCTAGCAGCTTGTTCCTCTGAAGCATGAAACTGTAACCCTGGACTGAAGCTAGGAAGTGAAAGCCCACCTCTTGCCCACATCCCCAGTGGAGCAGAGCTTCCATTACCCTGAGCTGAGGGTGGAGGTGGGTAGGGATTATGGCTCCAATGCCATAAAATCTCACTGTTTTTATAGAGATATAGTAAAGTTTCTCAAGTAATTGTGTCTCCATTCACTGTATGCCTTTAAGACAATCTCCAGGAACTTCAAGTGGGTGCCATTCCAGTGTTCAGGTAGAAACTTTTAGCTGAGGAAAGGATCCATGGAGCTCCTCATACCGTCACTGTAGAAGTAGTCCTTTATATTTCTTTAGAATATGAAATTTGCCAAAGACCAGGACTCAGCAGAGGTCCTCATCAGGAATACTGCTGCACCAGAAGACTAGAAGGGAACCCGAAGTCGGAAGCCACCAAGACCGGCCTGCACAGTAGTGAGGACTGTGTACTCTGCTGACCAAGACCCGTGCGTGTCCCTGTGCCAGTCTGGAAGAAGTAGCACATTTTTCGAACGTGTGCGGGAAGAGAGGCACCTTTTTCTAATTCATACAAAGGCGCCGTCTCCTTGCACAGCCACGGAAGCCAGAGACTCCAGTTGACGGGTTATGTAGGATGAGCCAGCCATCCAAACAGTGGTTCCCAATTCTGGCTGCTCATTAGGATCACTCAGGGAGCTGTTGAAAGATACCAATGATAGGGTCCCACTTAGACCAATTAAATCAGACTCTCTTGGGATGGGGCCCAGCCATCAGTATCTTTAACAGCCCCTCAGGGAATTCTAATGTACGATCAGAATTGAGAACCACTGATCTAGAGCCTGGAGCCAGGGGAATGGGATTCTTTGTACTCAAACACCTCAAGAGGATGTAAACTGACAATGGGGTTCCTGTGATGGAGGCTATAAAATGCTCCAAGTAAACAGTGGGTAAAACTGGCAGAGCAAAGTAAGTCAAATTACAGTAAGTAATTTCTGCCCTAAAAGAAATCACTGCCGTTGTCTCCAAGTAAAAGGAAAACCGCGAACTTCAATTCCAGGGTCCTTATGGATACCGCTCACCCACGCCAGACTGACTGTGTCCCTCATACCACGATGGTGTCTGCAGCGGGGCACCGCCATGCCGCTGGCTGTACTCTACTCCATTCTATTCTTGGCAGAGAGGGGACTAGAGGCTGTCTTTATAAAGGCATTAACTCCCAAACACCAAAGAATATGGCGCATTTATCCCAGGGGCAGAATCTGTGGGGATTTGGGTTTTGTTTTTCTAGGTCGTATGTGGTCGTATGTTGTATGTTTTCTAGGTCGTATAGGGCTAGGCTTGAGTGGCAGCAGACTGTGGGAAGGCAAATGTTTGGGGAAAGCTAATGGAAGACAAGAGCAAGGTTAGTAAAGTTCACTAGACAGATTCCTCTCCCTGCTTTCTCTAGGTTGATAAGGGCGGAGTGGGCGCTCATCTAGGCAAATAGGGAAAAGGCAGAAAACGTTCTTCAGCACCTACTGTTTCTTTAGCTCAAAATAATCTTTGTTTCAAACTGACATATTTCAGGGTGACATGTTCTTACCCCACCCTCCCTCCACCAATGCACAAACATGCATGCACACCACATACACACACACACACACGCACACACGCATGCACATACCTCCCAATGAGAGGAAACAGACGAAGCCCTGAGTGGGGAGTGGCTTGCCATTGGTGACCCCCACTCAGTGACAGTTACTCACGCTCTAGAAAGAGGACTCAATTAAGTCAGGCGTGGTGGTGCACACCTGTAATCCCAGTATTTTGGAGGCTGATATAGAAGGATAGCAGTTTCAAGGACAGCCTCAGCAACCTAGCAAGACTCTGTGTCGAAATAAAAAATATAAATGTCTGGGGTATGGCTCAGAAGTAGAATGCCTTTGGGTTCGATCTCCAGCACCACAAAAAAAAAAAAAAGGAGGACTTGATTAATGAATAATCATAAGTTCTACTCAGGACAAATGGTTTTTAAGTGTTACCTAATTTAGTCTAATGAAAACCATGCTCTTCTGAAATCTTCATAGCATTTAAGGGTCCTGGTGTGTCTCAGGTAACTTCCCATTCAGGGAAGCCTTGGGGTGGGAGGAAGCTGGACTGTGAGACTCCCTCTGGACAACTCCAAAAAGAGCCCTGGAGCCCCGGGCTGTGGCGGAGCTTCCTGGGAGGAACGTGGCGCTCCGCAGCAGAGCAATTAGCAAACACACTCTGTCAGTGGCGTGGCTGAGGCCTCCCCTTAATGAGGCAGGGCCCGGATCTGGAAAACCGTCAGGAGGCCTTGCAGATCTGGGGGCCGCCTTCGCACCTGTCCCCTGCCTCGCCCCCTGCATTTTCCTGTCTTCCCAGACCTCCTGTTACTTGCATTTTAAAAAATGTCTTTATATTTATTCTAGCGGTCGCCTGCCATGCAATAAAAGAATGAGGGAAATCTCATTAAAATTATATCAAAAGGAAAAAGATGGAGTAGAGCTTGAAATTCCTGCAATCTACACACAATAACCCAATCAACTGGAACACACAGGTTAAATGGAGTCCACCCTACGGTGAGCCCGGATGATTAAACCCCCTCCCAGGGAATTGCTACCTTCAGGATACCTGGTGGTAGCCATATTAGAATGCAGCCATGCACATGCTTCACATTTTAGAGCACTTTTAACCTTCCCACTTCCTTTCACAACTATTTATCTCCCTGACTTCTATACAGGGGCCCCGGGAGGCGAGGAAAGCTGTTGCCATTAGCCCGTTTTGAGAGTTACAGCAGCGCAGGCAGCGAGCTCTCCCGAGGTCCCTAGTGAGAGGTGGGGCGAAGCCACGCAAAGAGCCCTGTCCTGCTTCCTCCCGGGGCCTCCTTCTCTACTTATAAAGGACCCGCACATGACTGACCTAAAAATTGCACTATCATCTTCCTCTCCCTCTGCCTTAGAAGAAGGCTGAGCACGGTGTGCGGCCACGCCTGAGAGCCAGGGCTCTTGAATCCAGCTTGGTCGGATGGACGGAGGACAGAAGCCCAGGTGCGCCAGGGCCCTGTCAGAAAACAGAAAAGTAAGCCACATGCTAAATTTGTGCCGATTCCTTTTTAAGTGAACTTGGAGTTGTTTTGGTGAAAGCATATTTTTTAATCAAAGCTAATGAAAAGTAGACTGTCTGAGGTAGGGGGCAGTTGGTCAACTCTTCAGCATTAAAAGAAGGCCGAAGGATTCCAGGAGGGTGGAAAGCACCAGTGCAGGCCATTTTTTGCTGACCCTCCGCTCACAATGCACCAGTCCTGATTTCCATGCCTTCAGGGGCCTGATCTCTGCTTTCAAATGATAGGATGCTAATATGATAATATAATACATATTAATAATTTAGTGCTTACCTTTCCTGGGTAATATATGTGCATTTTAAAATGGGCCCTTTTAGACAACACGTTTTAATCCAAAGCAAACTTTCTGACCCCGTGTTCTCTAGCTGTGACCTCTCGCCTGAGTCCCAGACCTAAATATTCTCAGCTTACTAAACATCTCTACTAGAACCTCCCAGAGGTGTCGAAATTTAATAGACCTAAAACAGAGCCTCTATTTCTATTCTTTGCTTCAGTCACCAACACCACCGATCATCATTGGCTGGTGACCGGTGATTGGAGGTGAATCTCCATCACCGATCCTCATTACCAACGCCAGAAAACCGCCAGTTACCCCAGGTTCTTTGCCGCACACCCCAGCCAGAAGCAGCGGGTCAAACCCAGCAACTTTCAAGTCGAGGCAGAAGGCAAAACAGTTTTCCTGATCAAATAAGTTCAAGAAACATTGGTAAACCTTTGTGGCAGGATTTTAACCGCATTTCTAATATATTGAACTGAATTACTAAGGTCCAAAAATAAAATATACCAACTAGTGCTTCCTAAACTTGCCCAGGGAACCCTTACTTTCTTTGCAGGATATCTTAAAGAGTCTACATATTCTAGAATATTCTCTAATATTATGAGAATATCTTTACACTGTGTTTTATGATTGTAACATATTTCATACATTTTCTGGAACGTGGATGCACATCACAGTGTACACTGTTATAACAGTATGCATATTAAAAAACCGAAATGCTCAGGCGTTACACAATTTGGAATCCAGAAATATGAAAGAAAATGTTTCCACATATTTATTGAGATAAATATCATGGTAAAATATCATGGATATTCTGAGGCTCTTCATGAGATGTTTTCACCCGTAAGAGTAGGAAAAAGTCTTAACGAATGCTCAGCAAATGGCTCTAGGAGCTACTGCTGGGTGTGGGGGGAGGGGCACAAGCCGTTTTCTCCATTGGTTTGTATTATTTGGATTCATAGTAGTAAACAGCTGCTCCTTTTATTATTGATTTTCTTGACAAACCAGTACAGAAAAAAAATGATAAATAAATAAAACGCCTCTGTATAGTAAGAAGTATTTTGAGTAGTTTAAATCTATCTGAAAGAATAAAAATATAAGACATCCATCAAAATTAGACTGAGAACTACTGCTAACAGTTATTATAATGTACTCAAAGCTGTGGTCATTCTTTTTTTTTTTTTTTTTTTTTTCCAGTACTGGGAATTGAACCCAGGGACATTCTACCTCCTAGCTACACCTCCAGCCCTATTTTTTATTATTCTTTATTTTGAAACAGGGTCTCACTAAGTTGCAAAGGGCCTCACTAAGTAGCTGAGGCTGGCCTCAAACCCAGATCCTCCTCTCTCGGCCTCCCAAGTACTGGAATTACAAGCATGTACCACCATGTCCAGCTTCATTCTTTTCCTTTATTCTTTTCTTTTTTCTTTTTGGTACTGGAAATTGAACCCAGGAACATTATACCTCCAAACTACACCCCCAGCTGTATTTTAATTTTTTTAATTTTGAAACGGGGTCTTGCTAAATTGCTGAGGGTCTCAAAAAACTGTTGAGGCTGGCCTCAAACTGCAATCTTCCTGTCTCAGCCTGCAGAGTCCTGGGGGGAACTACACAGATATGCCGCCATGCTCGGCTTGTGGCTATTCTTAAAGTGACAAGGACATGGGTACCTACCTGCAGGGGTCCCCGACGTACCATCGCCCAGCTCACAGGTCTTCTATCCTGTGACAGTGCCAGAGCAGTCTGCATTCAGTGGACACCATGCTTCACATTTTGAATTTGAATCTGTTCTAGAACCACAATCTGCGGTAAGATTCTGTGTTCCGTGAATGCCCGTGCTAGCAAGCCACCGCTCCCAGTTGGCCACAAATTCGTGATAGGACCCCACAGACTGCAGTGCATTCTGAGGCCTGATGCTGGCTAGGCCAGGTGTGGCAAATGCATTTTCACCTCACAATCGACCCCATCCAGGGTGGAAGAGCATCTGTAGATGAGCAGATGGGCCAAACCCAACAGCAACTCTACAAAGAGGAGCGAGGAGATACCAGCACCACACTCTGACCAGCGGAGCTAACCTGGCAGCGTACAAAGCAAGAAGACACGAAAATGTACAGATGAGGACGCTGGCATTTTCAAAGCAGTAGAGGAAGATACTTAGTCAATTTTACTAAAAGAGCAGGTTGACTATTTCTCAAGAAAAGGATCTTGGATTCCTAACTTTCACATGCTAGGCATACACTCTTTCAAAATAAATTCCAGATGGATCGAAGATTTAAAAGCTGTGTATGAAGATGGTAAGAGAAGAAAATATGGGTAACTTTATACTCCTGGATATGAAGGGAAAAGGCTCTTTACATGTTTACAGAAGTCAGAAATTATAAGATCAAAGGCTGTAGTTGAACCACATAAACATTCTCTAAATCAGAACTCGCTGCAAGACAAAATACAAACAACACGTAGAAGTTTGTAACATATATGACAGAGAGCCAGCACTGAATGCTTTCATGCCAATCTCTAAGGAAAAATCGCTAACAGTGGATCCAAAAGTCTATAAGCCCAAACTCTTAAACTGGGTCTTAACTAAATTTCAAGTTAAAATCAGAAGTCATGAGGTTTTTGTTGTTGTTGCTGTTGTTGTTGTTGTTGTTTTTGTGGTACTGTGGTTCCTGGAAACCCTTTTACCTCCGGGCTACACTCCCAGACCTATTTTTTTTATACTTTTTTATTTGGAAACAAGGTCTCCTAAGCCAGTGCGAGTGGCTGGCTTCAAACCTGCTTGATCCTCCTGTCTCCACCTACCAAGGGCAGGGATTGCAAGCATGCGCCACCACGCCCGGCCTAGAAGTCATGAGGGTTTTTGTTTGTTTGTTTGTTTTGTTTTGTTTTGTTTTGTTTTGTGGTACTAGGGTTGAAACCCAGAGGCTTTCCACCTCCAGCTAGACTCCCAGACCTATTTTATATTTTTTATTTGGAAACAGGGTCTCACTAAGCTGCCAAGAGCCTCACTAAGTAGCTGAGGCTGGCTTCGAACCTGTGCGATCCTCCTGCCTCAGCCTCCCAAGCGCAGGAATTACAAACATGTGCCACCACGCCCGGCTGAAGTCATGAGTTTCTAATAAGAAGAGAGAATAATGAAAAAGCAAAAAACTGAACACATAAAGATAAGGAAGAAACTTCAGGATATTTAAAACTCAGATACCTTAAAAAAAAAACTAAGAATATAAATACTACCCAGGTTAGAGTGGAAAGATCTTTCTTATGTCTCTACACTTAATTGCCATTATAAAATTGGCTCTGGAGGACTTCCGGGAAAATGGCGACCGAGAAAAGTGGGGCTTAAGAGCCCTGCTAACAACAAATCTCCATTACCACAAAATCAGCGCCTTTCATAGCCAGAAAACACCATCACCAGTGAAACAAAAAATCACCAGGCTCCAGAGAGAAAGCGGACTGAGAACAGAGCCACAGAGGAGATACACCGGCCTCACGCCCGAGGACGCAGCAGAAGCGGCAACAGCGCCATACTGCCGGCGGCACTGGCGAATTCACAGGACGGCTACAGCAAGCCGAGGTGAGCCACTGAGGAACAGCAAGGCGGGATTTCTCCACGCAGAGAGCATCTAAAGCTCCCAGTGGCCGAGCTCAGCACACGCTGCAGGGATTCAGAGTGGAAATCAAAAGCAAGAAGAAAAATGCCAGCCCCACAGCCGAGGGCGTAGCAGCGGCGCCATATTGCCACCGGCAGCAGCAGCAGCAAATTCAGCGAGGCCAGTACAGCTACATCTGCGCACTCAAGAACAGTGAGTCAAATTATGGGCCACAGAGGAGAAATCCCAGTACTGTACTCCCTGGGACTTGACCCAGTGGGGGAGGGGCGGTGGCAGAGATATCACACCATAGGAGAACGTGCAACCTGGCACCCCCCACAGTCTAAAGCAGCCTCTATCGACTCTCTGGGTCGGAGACTCTGTGATAAAACCCAGTAAAGGAGTAGTGGGGTCTGAGATACTACTGACTCGAGATCCAGAGCACCTTAAGTGAAGTCATAGTGATCCAAGGGAAGAACCCAGAGAAGGCACAAACATCCGAAATCATGGGAAAGAGGAATAATACTGGAGTAATGAATGCACACAACCCCACAACATCAGAACCCAATAAAACTGAAAATCAGAGATTTCTAGAAGATCAAATCAGGAAAATAACTGTAGAAATAATAGAGGTGCTTCGAAAAGAACTCAGAGAGAGCCAAAAAGAGATAAAGGATGCAATTAATGAAGTAAAGGCCTCAATTCAAAGCACAAACAACCGATTAGAACACATTGAGAACAGAATCTCACTCTTAGAAGATGAGCAATCCAAAAATGAATGCATAGTTTCTAATCTAGAAAAAAATATCCGACAGCAGGAATCTGATATTGAAGAAATATGGGCCCATTTTAAGAGAGCTAACCTAAGAATAATTGGAATAGAGGAGGGAAAAGAAAGTGAAACCAAAGGGATCAACAATCTCTTCAAGGAAGTAATAGCAGAAAATTTTCCAGACATAGAGCAAGAGGTTGAGACACAGGTCCAGGAAACTTATAGAACTCTCTTTAGACAGGATCAGAGAAGAGGATCCCCACGCCACATCATTGTCAAAATGACCAATGTGGAAGCCAAGCAGAGAATCTTAAAGGCAACAAAAACAAAGGGCCAAGTGACATTCAGAGGCAAACCAATTAGAATCACTCCAGACTTCCCAAACCAAGTCATGAGAGCCAGAAGGGCTTGGAGTAACATATTCCCAATTCTGAAAGAAAACAACTATCAGCCAAAAATTTCCTACCCAGCAAAACTTTCTATCAAATTAGATGGAGAAATAAGAAGCTTCCATGACAAACAGAAACTGAAGGAATTTATGTCTTCAAAACCAGCGCTAGAGAAAATACTCAAAGAGATTAACTACAAAGAAGAAATAGGTAACACACACCAGAACTAGAGAAACAAGATTTTCCATCCAACAGACAACTAAGATTGGTTATCTGTGGAGATTCATTATTTATGTTAGTCTGTTACCTATCTCTAAAGGGTATTGTTTGCCTTTATTGTTGTTAATTTTTAGGATTTCTAGTTGGAATATTAATATACCTTCAGATATAGCAATTGTAAATATTTTATCCTATTCTATTAGTAACTGTTAACTCTGTTTACATTGTCTTTGGATATACAATTTTTTTTTTTATTTTTTAGGGAGTTTGTATACGCTTCTGTTGCCTGTGCCATTGAAATCATAACCAAGAAATCACTGCCAATTTCAATGTTGTGAGGTTTAATGACCCAGATTTTCTCCTAAAAGTTTATAGTCTTAAGCTTTATATTTAGGTCTTTTATCTATTTTGAGTTAATATTTGTATATGGGATTAGGTAAGGGTCCAATTTTATTCTTTTCCATGTAATTATTATTTTTTAACAATATTTAGTTAAAAGATTAATATTTCCACCACCAAATGTTCGTGGAAACCTTGTCAAAAATAACTTGACAATATAGGGAAGAATTTAGCTCTAGGCTTTTATTTAACTCCAATGGTTTATATATCTGCCTTTAGAATAGTACTACACTGTTTCAATTATTGTAGCTTTATATGGTTTGAAATCAGAAAATATATATCTTCTAGCTTTGCTCTTTTTCAAGATCGTTTTGGGTACCTAGAGTCCATATTCCATATTAGGATAGATTTTTTTCTGAAAAATAAATATATAAATATATGATAGTTTCACCTAAAAAATAAAAAAAATATTCTCTGGTAAGAAAGAAAGCAAAAAGAAATATTGAAATGTCATCTTTAAGTCATCAAAAGCTTGGTATCAGACAAATGAAACTGCTATGTGAGATTACCATTTTTAATTTTAGATAAATTGCCATAATACTAGATGTCAACTACTAAGCCAAGCATGGGAGGGAGGGATAGGGAGAGAATGGGGTGGGGATTGGGTGGGGGCTGATTGGGAAAAGTGTGCAAGTATGTCTACAAAGTATGTAACCTACTATGATGTATGAATACAGTGCACCAATAAAAAAAAAAGAAAGAAAAAAAAAGATTTATATTTAGGTCTATTATCTATTTTGAGTTAATATTTATATATGGGATTAGGTAAGGGTCCAATTTTATTCTTTTCCATGTAATTATTATTTTTAACAATATTTAGTTAAAAGATTAATATTTCCACCACCAAATGTTCATGGAAACCTTGTCAAAAATAACTTGACAATATAGGGAAGAATTTAGCTCTAGGCTTTTATTTAACTCCAATGGTTTATATATCTGCCTTTAGAATAGTACTACACTGTTTCAATTATTGTAGCTTTATATGGTTTGAAATCAGAAAATATATATCTGCTAGCTTTGTTCTTTTTCAAGATCGTTTTGGGTACCTAGAGTCCATATTCCATATTAGGATAGATTTTTTTCTGAAAAATAAATATATAAATATATGATAGTTTCACCTAAAAAATAGAAAAAAAAATATTCTCTGGTAAGAAAGAAAGCAAAAAGAAATATTGAAATGTTATCTTTAAGTCATCAAAAGCTTGGTATCAGACAAATGAAACTGTTATGTGAGATTATCATTTTTAATTTTAGATAAATTGCCATAATACTAGATGTCAACTACTAAGCCAAGCATGGGAGGGAGGGATAGGGAGAGAATGGGGTGGGGATTGGGTGGGGGCTGACTGGGAAAAGTGTGCATGTATGTCTACAAAAGTATGTATCCTACTATGATGTATGAATACAGTGCACCAATAAAAAAAAAATAAAGTTGACATAAAAAAAAATTGGCTCTGGATAGATTGCCTGCAAGGCCTCCTGTGAGGTTCTGCTTTATAAACAGTCCTTTATTGTCGTGTGGCCTTTGACCTGGAAACAATTCAATATGCTTCTTTGTCTGGAATAGGAAGTTTGACTCATTGTTCATCTGCCATATGAAAATGAATTTAAATTGATTAAAGCAAGTAAGCCGGGCGTGGTGGCGCATTGTAATCCCAGCACTTGGGAGCTGAGACAGGAGGATCACAGGTTCAAGAACATCTTTGAAAACTTAAGGACACTCTCAGCAACCTAACAAGACCCTGTTTCAAAGAATAAAATAAAACAGGGATGAGGGTATAACTTGGAGTTGGAATGCCCCTAAATTCAAGCCCCAATACCACAATAAGGAAAAGAAAAAGCAAAAAGCAAAAAGAAATAAGAAATAAGAAAAGAATTCCACCAGAAAGGAAAGAAGGAAGGAATGGTGGAAGGGCTAAAGGGAGGAAAGAAGGAGAAGTGTGTTCCAATCGTCCTGGAGTTGGAACAACACCTTCAACGGTTTACAGTGCTAATAAAACAGAACCATAATTACAGTCAAAGCAATACAAATTTCAACTGTTTCCTCAACATGCTTTAATATGAAAATTGACCCAAAAATCATCGTTATCAGTCAGGATTGCTTTTGGCTAAAAACTACAGAAATTTTAATGTCGTCTAAGCAATAAAGACACTTAATTACTTCAAATGACAAGAAGTCTAATGGGAAATTCTAGGAATTGACTGAGCTTCTCTCTGGCTTCAGCTTGCTAAATTGATATCTCCATGATTCTCTTGCAAAATTCAGCTCCAGAAGAGAAGGCAGCACTGAGAAGCCTCTGGGGCTGGGCGTCCTGCCAGACCCCAAACACTGAGCGACACACCCCTCTCCCCATTGCGGAGAGCTCCACCGAGGCACTGGTCACACGGCTCTGTGTTCTTTCATTAGCCTGCCTTCCACCAGCATCTTGAAGGACTACCGATTTCTAACACCAAGCAAAGCACGGTGCACCAGCAGCCATAGGTACCCGCTCTTCGCATGTTGAATGAAGAGATGGGAGAGCAGACCAGGGGGAAGAATAAGGCGAGCCCGTGCACTTTCCAGCACCTGATGATGTGTGGTATTGGGAGTTGAAAACAGTGCTGTTCTACCTCCAAGCCACACCCTCAGCCCTATTTTATTTTTTGTTTTGAAAAAAAGTCTCACTAAGTTTCAGAGGCCCTCACTCAGTTGCTGATGCTGACCTGAATACCAGAGGATTGCGGTTTGCGGACAACCTCAGCTACTTAGTGAGGGCCTCCTCAACTTAGTGAGACCCTGTTTCAAAAATAAAGAATAAAAAATAGGGCTGAGGGTGTAGCTTGGAGGTAGAACACCCCTGGGTTCCATCCCCAGTACAATAAATAAATAAATAAATAAATAAATAAATAAATAAACAAACAAACAAACAAACAAACAAATGCAGCTCTTAGTCAGGTGTGGTGGTACATACCTGTAATTCAGTACTTGGGAGGCTGAGACAGGAAGATCGCAGATTTGAGGACAGCCTCAGCAATGTAGCAAAACCCAGTTTCAAAACAAAAAATTAAAAGGGCTGGTGGTGTTGCTCAGAGGTAGACCATCCCTGGCTTTAGTCCCATGCATACACACACACACACACACACACACACACACACACACCTCTTCATAGTCCACCCATACTTTCAAACTCCTCATCTCTGCCTGCCAATTCCCTACCTGGGTCAAGGCCTCAAAGCTCCTCTTCTCCATCTGAGGGATGGTGACCAATCCCCTTAGGGGCTCAGAAATCCTGGATCCGGGCCCACTCAAGGCAGGTACAAATCATGCTTTATAACTCTTTATTTTCATAAACTCTCTTGTTTTTCTATTAACTCGGTTTCTCTATCAATACTGCCTTCTTCTGGGATGGTAGAAACTCAGGAGCTTTGGACCACATCCTCTCTTCCTGGGGCAGCGTTCCAGTTGGAGGGGCCTCACACTCCAGAGTCTGGGCCGCTTTCCTCCTGGGCTCGCGGCTCCACCGCGCAGCTGCAGTAGAGGCCAGGGAACCCTGGCTCTGGGTGCCCCTCAGAGCAACAGCCTCCGCCTCTCTTTTTTGTGCTCTCTGCAGCCAGCAGTCCTGCACTGACACCCCCCCCCCCGTTTCCTTCCCCGAGGGCCCCCTCCTTTCCCACAGAATCTTCTCCTAATCCAGCCCCATTCCCCAGAACTCTTAGCCAGGTGCCAAACCCCCTCAGTGCTCCAGAGTCAGGTTTGGAAAACCAAAGCTACTTCCTCTCTCTCTTAGATGTCCTGTCATTTCCCATCCACTCTGGAAACACTTGCCTTAAAGAGGAGGATGGAGCCATAGAGGGAATCAGAAGAATAGCAGGAGAGAAAGAGAGAGAGAAATCATTGGTTCATATTTTGTTTTTCCTTTTTTATTTTATTTTATTTGTGCTGCTGAAGATTGAACCCAACTACATTCTACCTCCAAGCTACACCTCCAGCCCTTTTTTTTTTTTTTTTTTTTTTTGCGGGTCTGGGGATGGAACCCAGAGGTACCCAACCTCTGAGCTACACCCCCTGCCCTATTTTTTTTTGTTGTTCTTTGTTTTGAAACAGGATCTCACTAAGTTATGGAGAGCCTCACTAAGTAGCTAAGGCTATCCACAAACCGAGATCTTCTGGTCTCAACCTCCCAAATGCTCAGATTACATGCGTGCACCACCATGCCCAGCTCCTATTTTTATTTTTATTTTGAAACAGGGTCTTAACTAGGTTAATGAGAGTCTCACTACTTGCTGAGGCTGTCCTCAAACCTACAACCCTCCTGTCCCAGCCTCCAAAGAATTGGGATTACAGGTATATAATCAATTTTGTAGGCAATTTAGTAAAGCTCTCAGCAACTTAATGAGATCCTGTTTAAAGATAAAAAGTAAGGGAATGGTGGCACATGCTTGTAATCCCAGCACTTGGGAGGCTGAGACAGAAGGATCACGCAGGTTCAAAGACAGCCTCAGATACTTCGTGAGGCTCTCAGCAACTTAGTGAGATCCCGTTTCCAAATAAAATATAAAATAGGTCTGGGATTCTAGCCCGGAGGTAGAAAGCCCCTAGGTTCCATCCCCAGAACTGCAAAAAATTAAAATTAAAATTAAAAAGTGAAATAGGGCTGGGAGTACAGCTCAGAATTAGAACATCATTGGGTCCAATCCCAAGTAAAATAAATAAACAAAAAACAAATAAGTAAATAAATATGTCATCACAGTCGTATCTGCTGATACTTGATTTGGAACTGTCTTGCCCTGAAATCTCAGAAGACATCAGGGATGGAATACCTCTCTCTCTCTCTCTCTCTCTCTCTCTCTCTCTCTCTCTCTCTCTCTCTCTTACGCACACACACACACACACACACACACACACACACACACACAGAGGCTATTTTGCCTCCTTCCCAGATCCTGAGCCTTAATCTCTGCTCATCCCTAGCCTGGACATTCCTTTTACGCCATCACCGATAAGCCTGGACCCACTTTTCCGGCGCCCACCTCTCCCCATTATTCTACTTAGCCATTCTTCTGCCTACAGCTCTTCAGCCCACTTCACATTTCATTAGGCGCCTCATCAGGAAGAGAAGAAAGAAGTGGGGTAGCTCAAAATGACTGCCTCCATTTGCTGATTTCTTTGTTTTGCACCAGAAAGCATTTCTGCGACTCAGTTGGCAGTTCAAGCACAATCAAGAGAAACCCCTCTCATCGCCGAGGCCGATTCCACTTCATTTACTGGCGCACGCAGCTGAGTGCGCTGTTTAAGTGGGGTGTTAGGAAATGAAATGAACTTGAATCTGCATTGCATATGCTTTCAATTATTTATGGTTTGGGGTAATCCGTATCGGTGAGTTTTCCCCTCTTCCCTCCACAGTCATCCAGAGAGCAGAAGGAAACGAACTCGGCGCTTTTCACCAGACCTGCTGGCCTTTCCTGCGTGCTGTGCTGAGCTTCCGGACCTCTGAGGGCCTTGGGTGGGCAAGGCCACCTCGCAATGGACCTGGAGGAGACCCGGCGTGGCCTGAGAAGCCTCACGGGTATCACCGTCCTCCTACCCTCTTGAAATCCCCAGGATGGAAGGCGCGCTTTAGGCTGACTTCAGAAAGCTTCGTGGTGGTCGCTGAGTGACCTTGGAGTTCGGAAAGCACCTTCCTGAGGTCACCATTAAGACGGATTCCTGTGGCCTGCTTGCCATCGGACCTTCTCTAATTTCTCCCGTTATCAAGGCATCACCTGGGAAGGCTCCCAAAGTGGCCCTGCAACAGAGGACTCTGTGAATGACCTCAGGACGATGACCCAAATGGTGAAAGAGAGGGCTTGACTGTTACGAAACAAACTATGGGGTTGACTCTCCTACGCCAGCAAATGCACAGAACAGGCAAAATGTCAAATCTTCAGTGAAACCCAAGAGGGTAGGCACAGGAAGTCAAATATTCACCTACGTGCAGGGCTGGACCTAAACCCATATTTGTGTGTGTGTGTGTGTGTGTGTGTGTGTGTGTGTGTGTGTGTGTGTGTGTGTGTTACCGAAGACTGAACTCACGGCAGTTTTACCTCCGAGCTACACCATCAGCCCTTTATATTTTTCATTTGAAACAGGTGCTCACTGGCTTGCTGAAAGGCTTGCTAAGTCGCGGAGGCTGGCCTTGACCTTCCAAGTCCTGGAGTACCTGCAGGGCTGCACCAGCACAGTGCTCAGCCCGTCTTCTCGAGCCATTCTTCCCTCGGTTTACTCCATTCTGCCATTCATTTCCACCTAAGTTTATGCAGGCATTTTTGGTGATTTTCTTAACTTGTTTTTCCTATGAAAAGCTATATCCGAAAATTGGGGTGTTGCATCATTAAAAAAAAATAGGAAATTATAAAGAACTGATATGCTAACTAAAAGTAAACTACAGAATAAGAACCCAGAGAAAATGAACATAAACAAAATTAGAGGGCAGCATTTGGAGGTCCTTTAATTGCATGGTAATTGGGAGTCAAAGCAGAATCTATTTAGAATCCACAAGGCGTATTAGGAGTGCAGAGGACCAATAGCAAGTCAACCAAAATTAGGAAAAGAAATAAGACTTTAATTGTAAACAGAAGACTAATCATTAGCTGTTCCCTTTCCCTAGAGGAAGTCATGGATAGTTGCCTGACATTTTACTTTAAGTACAAAAAAAAAGTGCACAAGTGCCCTGCTCATTAACAGGTTTTTTTTTTTCTCCCCTGTATTAGCAAGCATCAGAAATCTAGCTAAAGTCCAAGGTTTAAACACATCTTCTCAATTCCTCCATAACAACATACTCTTAAACAGTCCTATATTTGCTCCAGGTCTACAAATTGCAGACAGAAGACCCCACTTTGTATATGTCTATGAGAGATCACCATGGCTTTGGACCAAGTCAAAGCCCAATTACATCTGCACTGAAAATATAGTTATGCTGGACATGGTGGCACATGCCTATAATCCCAGTACTTGGGAGGCTGAGACAGGAGAAGTACATGTTTGAGGCCAGCCTCAGTAGTTTAGTGAGATTCTGTTTCAAAATAAAAAATAAAATAAAGAGGGCTGGGGGTATAGCTCAGAGGTAGAATACCCCTGGGTTCAATCCCCAATAGCAAAAAAGAAGAAAATACCATTAATCCAAAGATGTTTAGAAATGTGTCTCAGTCAATATGCTTTATATTCCAAAACAGTTAAAAGGAAGTATTTTAAATATTCTCACCACAAATAAATATTTGAAGCTGAGCCAGTTGACACACACCTGTAATCCCAGTGATTTAGGAGGCTGGGGCAGGAAAACTCAAGTTCAAGTTCAAGAACAGCATTGGCAATTTAGCAAGACCCTGTCTCAAAATAGACCAAAAGGGGGTTGGGATGTAGCCCAGTGGTAGAGCACTTGGCTAGCATATACAAGGGTCTAATCCCCGGCACTGGGGGAAAAAAAAGAAATAATAAATATTTAAGTGATAAATATTTTAATCACCTCATTTAATCATTTCACAATGCATCGGAACATAACACTGAACTCCACAAATATATATAATCATTAGGTCATAATAAAATTAAAGTTAAAAAAAATGTGCCTCACTACTTAGAAGCAAAGACTTCAGTTCAAAGTTGCCACATTCCTGTGAGAGGGAAGTCAGGTGAGCGCAAGCCGCGTTGCACACATGTCAGGGCAGGACCAACGGTCCTGGAAACTGCAGCACCCGTCTCTCTAGCCACACTCGTCATATGCCAGTCAATACTATTTTAATACTTACTCTAGCCATGTTATCTTCACCTATCTTGGGGTTCCAGTAGCTAAATTGTGATGAGTCAAAATTGAGTCATTTGATGATGTCAAAAGTGGCAAATTATTATAGACATTGTTTAAATGTGATTTGTATTGAAAACTACCCCCTGCTAATACAGGGGAAACTCCCTGATCTCTTAACCTTCAATATCCTACAAACCCTTTTGTCACATTCAGACACTAATCTGTTCTGTATGGGTTCAGAGAACACTTCTGTATCATTGGAAAAATAGAAACAATCCTACTTTTTATTTAAGTTTACTAAATATTAAATTATTTATTAGGTACGGTTTCTAACTTTTTGTTTACCCTTGTTGTTTTGGGGCAGAGAGTTTATATGCCAATGGCTCCACATTACACTATTTTTCAAGTAGAAATATTTTTATTTCTTTTTATTTTTTATTTCTTTTTATTTTTTATTTTATTGGTGCACTCTAGTCTCACATCATAATATGGATCATGTTAGAACTATTTTTAAAAAGGTTGCATTGACTTTCATCCATTTTGCACCTGGCACATAGAGTTTCTGTGACAGGCATTGAAAAGGCTATAAAAACATACAAAATAGCAGAGGAATAATATAAAAACAAGTGCCACAGGAGCTCAAGAAGGAGAAATGGTTCCCAGGGAATGAAACAGGAAGATATTCATGGGGGTAAAAATTAAATACTAGGCCAAGAAAAGTGAAAAGAATACTATTAGCAGAGCAGATATTTTATTTATTTATTTATTCAGTTCATATTTTGTTTCTGTTGTTATTTGTTTGGGGCTTATTTTATTTGTTTATTGGCATTGAAGATTGAACGCAGGGACATTCTACCTTTGAGCTACATTCACAGACTTTTTTTTTTTTTTTTTTTTTTTTTTTGGTACTAGGGATGGAATGCAGGGACATTCTACCTCTGATATACACCCCCAGCCCTATTTTTTTATTCTTTGTTTTTATGGTACTGGGGTTCCTGGAAGCTCTTCTACCTCCGGGCTACACTCCCAGACCTATTTTTACATTTTTATTTGGAAACAGGGTCTCCTAAGCCAGCGCACGCGGCTGGCTTCGAACCTGCGCGATCCTCCTGTCTCCGCCTCCCAAGCTCAGGGATTACAAGCGTGCGCCACCACGCCCGCTTATTCTTTATTTTGAAACCGGGTCTCACTGAGTTCCCAAGGGCCTCACTAAGTAGCTGAGGCTGTCTGCGAACCACGATCCTCCTGTCTCAGCCTCCCAAATGCTGGGATTACAAGCGTGCACCACCACACCCGGCTTTTCCGCAGCCCTTTTAATTTTTTTTTAAGATGGGTCGCAATGAGTTGCTGAGGGTCTTGCTAAATTGCTGCGGCTGTCCTCAAACCTGCAACCCTCCTGTCGCAGTCTCCAAGTACTGGGATTACAGGTGGCTGTCACCATGCCCGGCTGAGCCATAAATTGTGCTGCGGAAAGACGTGGGCGAAGGCGCAGAGGCAGATGCACTCGGGAATGTTGAACTAAGAAGGCACGTTGAACTAAGCGGAGCACAGGTACAGGGCTGTGCTGAGCGATCCGGCTGTCCGGGTACGTGGGGGACTCACCCGCGGCCTGCAGTGTCAGCCTATGAAGTCTTGACTTCCCTCTGGGCAGTGGAGCCATTAGTGTTCATAATCAGTATTGGTACCCACTAAAATAACAAGAGGAGAATCGAGGAGACCACACCAGGGAAGACCAAGCTGAAGGCACAGGCAGCGTTCAAAAACATGAAACTCAGAGGAAATAGTTCTCGGGCACCCAGAAAGTAGAGGGTCTTGAAACAGGGGGGAACAACAGCACAGGATCTGCAGAGAACTTCACAGGGTGAGATCGGGGTCCCGGCAATTGGAGCATCTGAATGACCAAGCGTGAGCCAGCCAGGAGTTTGCTGAGAGCAAAAGCTATACTGCTGTTAATTTTGTTTTGTTTTATGTTCCTAGGAATTAAACCGAGAGGCATTCTGCCTCTCAGCTACACCTCAGCAATGTATGTATGTATGTATGTATGTATGTATGTATGTATGTATAAACAGGGACTCACTAAGTTGCCGGGGGCCTCACTGCTATTGAGGCTGGCTTTGACCCTGTGATCCTCCTGCCTCAGCCTCCTGGGAATACAGGCATATGTCACCATGCTCAGCTAATGTGAATTCTGAAGAATGAGTGAAAGGCAGAAAGAGACCAAAGCCAAGGGAGAAAGCTCTCAGGAAATAAGGCTCTCGGCCTCAGCAAATGGTGAGACTCTCACCAGCCTCTCAAGACCCTGTCTCAAGACAAAAATAAAATAGGAAGTCAGGCGTTGTGGCGCACACTTGTAATCCCCGTACTTGGGAGGCTGGGACAGGAGGATCGCAGGTTCTCCGCCAGCCTCAGCTACTTAGTGAGGCCCTTTGCAACTCAGTGAGACCCTGTTTCCAAGTAAAGAATAAAAACTGGGGCTGGGGTTGTAGCTTGGGCACTTTACCAGTGCCCCTGGGTTCAATCCCCAGCACCACGAAACAAACAAACAAACAAATAAATAAATAAATAAATAAATAAATAAATTTATTTTAAAAATAGGGTTAGGAGTGTAACTCAGAGTAGAAGGCCTCTGGGTTCAACCCCCAGTACCACACAAAAGAATAAAGAAAAAGAAAAGAAAAGAAATAGGGCTCTGGGCAGGCGTGGTGGCGCACACTTGTAATCCCCGTGCTTGGGAGGCAGAGAACAGGAGGATCACACAGGTTCGAAGCCAGCTGCGCTGGCTTAAGAGACCCTGTTTCCAAATAAGAAATAGATAGATAGATAGATAGATAGATAGATAGATAGATAGATAGATAGATAGATATAGATATATAGTCTGGGAGTGTAGCCCGGAGATAGAAGGGTTTCCAGGAACCCCAGTACCACCAAAAAGAGAAAGAAAAGAAAAGAAAAGAAGAAAGAAAGAAAAAGAAAAAGTAATAGGGCTCTGATGGGCTGTAGTGAAAGATCGCAGTGTCTCAGCCAACAAATAAATTATAAATAATACCTGAAGATGTCTTAGGAAAGAAGCCAGGAGAAAGGGAAAAATTAAAGAAACAGTGAAAATGATGGGCTGGCTGATGTAACAAGAATACTCTAGGAAGGACTTTGTAAGATGTAAGAAGGAGAGAACAGATGCCTCATTTCTCCAGCATCCTGAAACTTACCATCACAGAGTCAGACACAACCTCAACATCCTGAGAAAGGAGGGAGAAACCGAAACTGGAAATCCTAGAGAGGACCAGGAACACGGGAAATGGAACCGTGTCCACCACATAACAATGATAAACCTCCCTCGGTGTCGTGGGTCGTTTTGTGCTACTGAAACAGTGATTTATAAAGGACAGCAATGTGCCCTCACAGTGCTGGAGGCTGGGAAGACCAAGGTCAAGGTGCTGGCTCTGCCCTGAGCTCTCCCACGTGGCAGACGGGCTAGGAGAAGGCTGTGAGTCCACAGGGAAGGAGAGGCGCAGAGAGTCCACCAATGCAAGCCACCGATCCCTGGCCCACGTGGCCTGAGCCCCTCCCACTACTGCACTGGGGCTTAAGTTTCCAACACCCAAACTTTGGGGATGCATTCAGGTCATAGCACCCAGGGGCACCTCGGGGACTATCTACGGAGGTTCTCTGTACACGCCGACTGCTTCTGTCTCTGACTCATTGTGACAGTCCTGATGAGAAGAAGAATTCCAAGATGGATGCCAGCCCCCTCATCGAGCACTGGCACTCATGGGGGCCCCTTGAGCAGCTGAATTTCCAGCTGAGTGTTTGATAGGCTCAGCCAGGCCCGTGGAAGTAACAGAAAGAATGAGGAAGGGTATGCATGTACCAAAAAGCAAGCAAGGAGAAAGCTGGACTTGGTGAGGCACATCTGTAATCCCAGTTCTCAGGAGGCTGAGATGGGAAGATCACAAGTTCAAGGTCAGCCTCAGAAACTTAGTGAGACACTGTTTCTAAATAAAAAATAAAATAGGGCTGGGAATGTAGCTCAGAGGAAGTATGCCCCTGAGTTCAATTGCTGGTAAAACACACACACACACACATACACACACACACACACACACACACACACACACACACACACACACAGAAATCAAGTATCGACTATTTCTGTTCACCTACCCGTCTCCAAATTGGTATCATTCTTGATGGTATTTTAATTAATTGAAGAGAGAATTGGGATGAACAAGGAAAATTTAGTATATTATGCAAATGATTTCAAGTAACTTCCTCTAAAAGTGACCCTAACTATTTCACTGAGAGATGCAGACCTCTGAGATAAAGCAAGTTCCCTGTCAATTTCCAAGGTGCACAGTTTGAGGGGACAATTGTCCCCAGATAATCTCCAGCAGCTCCTGCCTCCCAAAGGGCATCTCTGATTGGCCACTGAGCAAGGCTGTACTGTAAAAGGGAGCGGTCTACAGACTCTCTAAAGTATCCCGGGGCCTCTTGGCTTTTCCTTCTAGAAGGTTAATCCCAATTCCTGCAAATGAACCAAATTTGAAAATAGGTGTTTGGGAGCAACAGCAGCCCCGGTGTCACGGCTCACAAAGCAGCCAGGCAAGTAGCATGTGCAGCCCACCGTTCAATGATAATAGGTTACCATGCAAAATAAAGGCTAAGCTGGGGATGGGGGGAGAGCATTTTACCCTGTTTGACCTCTTAAGAAAGGCACCCAGTGTGTCCAGGGAAGAGCTGATAGAAGGACATGCCCTTTTATCCAGAGTGATGGTCCCTTGTTACAGACTACACTAGAAAAAGGTTTCCAGTTACTTTTCCCGTTATTTATTTGTGTGTCTTGTATTGGAGTAGAGCATGTGCAGCTCTCCTGTCCTCTCCACTATCAGGACAGGGCTGTGCAGCTGATCTTGCAAACACTACAGGGACAGGGACAACTCCAGATTTCTCTCAGGTCCCTGAGGGTACTCTCTGCCCCACAGACCACAGGTACGCACGGACACACCCAGAAGTCTTGACAGCTCTTCTCAGTGACGAGCTGGGTGGGATGGGCTTGGGTAGGTGAATTCATAAAGAGCCGGTCTAAAGTGCCACACTGTATTACATTGTTTCTTGACCAACCCCAAGATTCTGCTTTTAAAAAATGTTTAAATCAATCTGTGCAGAGAGAAAATTATATGGCTTATTAATTCTGTTTATGCCTTTTTAAATAAAGACCATTCCGTTTTCAGACCGTTGGTTCTGCACATACATGTACACATCACATTTTAGCAGCTTGCATGAGCTCCTTTGCAAACGCCAATGTCTCTTTGTTAATAGAATATATATTTGTGTGTGTGTATTTATGACACACTATGCAGTGTGCGAGTGATGTTTTCCTTCCCCTCATTCTCATCATTTTGTAAAATATTTTTCATAATCGCAAATAGAATATTTGTTACAGAAAATTTAGAAAGTAAAGGAAAGCACTAAGAAGTAACTTTAAATCATTCATAAGCCCTTAACCAAGGATAAACACTCTTTTGATCATATTGGTGCCTATACTTCCACTCTGGTTTTGTATGCATACATATACTTGGTTTTATCCTCCAAAATAGCACTATATTGTGTATATTATTTTTTCACTTAATATGTTCCACACACTTATTTTTTTTGCGATACTTGGGATGGAACCCAGGGGCTTTCTACCTCTGGGCTACACTCTCAGACCTATTTTATATTTTATTTGGAAACAGGGTCTTGCTAAGTTGCTAAAAGCCTCACTAACTAGCTGAGGCTGGCTTCGAACTGGTGTGGTCCTCCTGTTTCAGCCTCCCAAGTACTGGGATTACAAGTGTGCGCCACCACGCCCAGCCTTTCTATATTATTAAATGGTCTTCCAAGCATAAGTTTCAAAGGATACATACTATGCCATAACAAATTACCTAATTAATCATTCACTGTTAATTGAATACTTGTTTCTAATATCTGCTATTATTCACCAAATTATGTTGAACATCCTTTTATTTTTCTTAAATATAGAATTCATTTTCTTTAAGATTTGTAAGTCAGACTGCTGAATCATTGGGATCAAGCAAGTATTAAGACTTTCTGTGTGTTGTAAAACAGTCTTTCAAAAGGATTCTACCAATTTACATTTCTACCAACAGGTGTATCAAAATGTGGGGGAGGGGTACACGCATGCGCGTGCCTGAGTGTGTTACTGGGAATTGAACCCAGGGGCATTCTACCTCCAAGCTATACCCCTAGCCCTATTTTCTTCTTTATTTTGAAATAGTGTCTCACTAAGTTGTGCAGAGCTTCACTAAGTAGCTGAGGCTGGCTGAGAACTTGTGACCTCTGTCTCAGCCTCCCAAGTACTGGGATTACAAGAGTGCCATGTCACCCAGCTCAAAATGTGTATTTAACCATTTGCCATCAGTAGGTTGTGTGTGTGTGTGTGTGTGTGTGTGTGTGTGTGTGTGTGTGTGTGTGTTACTAGCAATTGAACCCAGGGGCATTCTACTCCTGAGTTATACCCCAGCCCTATATATTTTTTTTAATTTTGAAACAGGGTCTCGCTAAGTTGCTGAGGACCTCACTAAATTGCTGAGGCTGATCTTGAAGTGGCAGCCCTCCTTTCTCAGCTCCCAAGTCCTGGAATTACAGGTGTGTGCCACCATGCCCAGTTGGTTTCTGTTATTTTGAGTTTCTTTTTTTGGCATGAAACGTGTTCTGTCCACAATCTCTATACCTATAAATAACATAATGACTTGATCTAAACACATTCTCACTATCTTCCATAACTCTGTCAGGCAAAACTAGCCACCCACATGTTAAGTCTGATCACTGACCGCCATTACAATGCGCCACTGAATCCTCACTTTCTGTGGCTAATCTATCCTTTTCATCCCTACAAAATGTTTCGGATCAGATAGCTACATGCTCTTAAGTAAAAATAAAGGCAATTTCAAACGATAGGGGACAGAGATTCCAAAGACATTTCTGTAAGATGTAATGAGGTTTTGAATTGTATAACTCTCAGTCGAGGAGAGAATTCTCCACAGTGGCTGCGATGCTAACAAGAAGAGCTAAAGAGTGAACAGCCCGGCTCCGGACAGACCTCTGAGGAATGAAAGCCAGGGAGGGAAGGGCAAGCAGCAGTGAACAGAACAATAGCAGAGTAAAGAGAATGTGCCGATTCCGAGAGATAAGGGTGATGGGATCCAGGGTAGCGCTAACATATCCCACCCACGTGGTTATATAAATAGGATTGTAGAAGACAGCGTATAGAGAGGTGTGCCCTACAAAAACAAAACAACAAAAAGGCGCTGTAGGCCGTGACAGTGGGCTTGCTTTATGTAATGAACAACTATGTCCTTGAAGAGTCCTCTTCAAACTAGGTCTGAGCCTGGTAGGATAATATAAAGTGGGATATATAGAAAATAATTTTAACTAGTAATGTTAGGACATGTAATATTAAAATCCACACTTAATTTTTCTTGTCTAACATAGATGAAACTCAGCAACAGTACGAGAGGAAACAAACAGAAATGTCAGACAGGGAGACCCATAATTGCTGTGTGAAGTTGCCTCCTGGCCTCCTCGCCCACCCAAGACTAAATGAGTCCCAGAATGCTTAGGGAGAGCTGACACTCTGAACTAATCTTTAATTTATTGATTTGCTACCTCACTGAAAAAAAAAATAGCATATCAATAAATGGCCTTAGTTAAGAAGTTAAGATCCAAGAAGAATCAGGGAGGGTTTGCTGACACCCACTGAGTACATTGAGGCTTATAGAAAATAATATCAAGATCTGGGAGAGTCTGATAAGCACACAAGTATATCAAAATGTATAAACTTTAAGATCTATTTTATAAGGTTCTTCCTTTTTGTCTGCCTTCTTATTTGTATGAAATAAAAAAAATGACAATAAACTGAAAATTTTGGAATAAACTAATCTAAAAACAGTAAGTAGAATGAATAATTCAGAACTCTAGGATCTAGCAAAATGTGACTTTGTAATTTGTGACTTTATGCTTAATTATAATGATCAATTAAAGAAATCTCTGTATGAAAATTAAAAATAAGAAATTTCTAAAATGATAAAACTAAAAAGGAAAATAAAAGAGAAAAGGCAATGATGTAAAATTAAAATAATCCTTAATTCTGAAGATGAAAATGGTCCCTGAACATATTTAAATTACTTCTTGCTCTTGCAGTATTATATTATTCTTTCATAAAAAGAAATTGTGAAATTTTCCTTTATATCAAGAGAATGTGTTACTGAAACTCATTTTCTGAGTAGTCTAAAATGTGATGTATTAATAATTTGGGGTGGACAAAATTATTGACTCTTAATAAACACACAAGGTTGATTTTTAATAAAATGTTAAGTAAACTTTATAAATAAACATGGAATATTTATTATATTTCAAAGATTTTTTGGGTAACAAAGAGAAGACTCAATCATCCATTGATAAATTATTAATTATTTTTACATTTCTTTCTAATATTATTTTTGTGGTACTGGAGATTAAACCCAGGGGCATTCTATCTTTGAGCTACACCCCCAGTCCTATTTTTTGTTTTGTTTTGAAATAGAGTCTCAATAATTTGCAGAGGGCCTCACTAAGTTGCTGAAGCGGACAGTGAACCCCTAATCTTCCTGTCTCAGCCTCCTAAGTACTGGGATTACAAGTGTACACCACCATGCCTGGCTTAATATTTTCAAATTGAATTGTTTATAGCTACTATCACAGGGTACTATCACAGGTATATTTTTTTCATTTCACAACATATCAGCATTTTTTTCAGTACTGGGGATTAAATCAAAAGGTGTTCTATATCACTGAGCTACATCCACAGTCCTTTTTATTTTCTATTTTGAGACAGGTTCTCACTAAGTTGCCCAGGCTGGCCTTGAACTTGCAATTGTCCTACCTCAGTCTCCCAAGTAGAAGAGGGTACAGGCATGTGCCACAGTGCCCAGCCTTAAAAGCATTGTTAATATTACTGCATGAGTGCTTCCAAATAGTCCTTCCAGTTATGTCATAATTTTTACTGCTTTTGTTGGACATTTAAATTACATTTGTATTGCTATACCACTGTAATGAACATTTTAATGCATATGCTTTATGGCAGATTGATCGCCAAAATGCAATTCCCTTAGCAATTCCTTCCCTCCCCATGCCCCTGCCCTCTTCCACGTAACTGCCAGTGGCCTCCCACTCTGAGTCTGAGGTCAGCCATGTGATTGCTTGAGAAAATGATAATAGTGACCGTGAGGCATGCGAGCACTTGCGTGCTGAGATTCGCTCCCTGGTCATCCTGGGAACCATTAGCACACGAGTAAGCACTAGCTTGCTAGATGATAGGACCCATGGCCTGGTTGCTCCCATCTCTCCTGCAGACCCACCAACCACCAGCATGTGAGTGGAGCCATCTCAGATCACCCAGCTCACCAACTTGACAGCGATTTGAGCAAGCCTAGCCTCAATGGATGGAGCTAGCTTCGGTGAGAAAAAAGAATGCCCACCAGCCGCAGAATCATGAGCCACAGAAGAAGTCAACTGGTCACTTTTCTTATATTTCCTGATGTTGCTGTCCCAGAAATGGATTTACTTGGTCCAAAGGCAAGAATACTGACTATTCTTTAGTTATGACATTCAGTGATAACAAATTACGAAGAATGGATTCGTTATGACTATTATCTAAATGGCTCCCATCGAGCCGGGCGTGGTGGCGCACGCTTGTGATCCCAGCATTCGGGAGGCTGAGACCAGAGGATCTAGGTTCGTGGACAGCCTCAGCTACTTAGTGAGGCGCTCCACAATTTATTGAGACCCTGTTTCAAAATAAAGAATAAAAAATAGGGTAGGGGTTGTAGCTTGGAGATAGAATGCCCCTGGGTTCCATCCCCAAACCTGCAAAATAAATAAATAAACAATAAATAAGTAAATAAATAAATAAATGGCCCCCATCATCTTCATCGGTCATTTTCTTCCATGAGCTTGAACGTAGCATTTGCAGTGTCAGTGAGATGGAGACGAGCTGCTTGCCAGCATCACTTAAGACCCAGAATTCCAGCTCAGGTAAAGAGATGATTCACTTCTAGTATCCACCTATTCTTTTAGTATGGAAGTGTTCCTGCCTGCTATGGTCAGAAATAGAACATCCTCTGAAGCGCTGAAGGTTGATAGGGTTAAGTCACGAGGGTTGGAGATAAATCCATCATAATGGACTGTAAGTGGAAGCCGAGGCTGGCGGAGTGTGTCTGGAGAAGGTGTGTCCCTGGGGTGTGGCTATGGGGACTGAGCTTGTGTCTTTGAATTCCCGTCGTCTTGCTCTCTATTCTGGCCTCCATGCTATGAGCAGAGCCCTGCTCGCTCCCTCTCTTGCTCCTGGCCTCTGTGATGTGAGGCGCAGAGCCCGAGTACACCCTCGCTCTGCTCCTGCTCACAGATTCTGAACCCAGAATCCCCGAAAAAACATGAGCAAATAAATCTTCCTTCCTCTAGACTGTGCAGCCCACTGATTTGCTTTATAGCCAGTGAGAATGTTGGCTGAGAGACAGTCCTCTGGGCATCTTTACTCTAAGGCTCTATGGTCTCCACTTTGCAGGAGTAAAGCCGTCTTCTCACTTTCTTTCACTTACTCATTCACAACATATTTACATACTTAGAGTTATTAACTAATGAATAAGGTATTAGGAAGTAGAAGAAAATAGTTTAGTTTACCTTCAAGATACTTGGTCTTCTCGAGGAGAGGAGAAACATGTAGCCACAAAGATCCTTGGCAGCAACCTAAAATTTCCATTAAAATATGTCCTGAAACACACTGTTTCCAGCCACCCAGCCCCTATCTTGATCCTAATCTCATTTCCCTTGGCTTTGATAGTAAAGAAAAAGTAAGTTAGAGCCACCATTATATTGGTTAGGTGCTGAAATAGTAATAGCACATAGGACTGAAATTACTTAAACCTTCTGCTTATTTCTCATGTTGCTATCAGAAGTTTAACATCGGTCTCACACTAGTGCCTCATATCATATTTCTAACAGACAATGTTACCCAGACACTTTCAAGGTCTGCATTAGAAGGATGATCGTTTAAACTGAGAAGTAAGGAAAGTAATGGTATAGAGTTAACAGCGATCTGGAAAGAGGCGAAGATTCACATCAGATAGCCATGCTCGATCCAAGTGTGAATTTGGGGTTCTTGACATAAAAACTGAAGTTGGCCGCACCTTCAGGTGACCCAGAGTCATCGCAGGGCTGTGGCTGAGTGGGCGAGTGTGTGCTCAGCATGCTCATGGCTCTGCATTCAATCCCGACTCCAAAATAAACTATTGAAAGAAAAGGAATCGTATAGTAGGTGGCCTTTAGAAGCATGGCATGGTGGCACACACCTGTAGTCCCAGATGCTTGAAATGCAGAGGCAGGATCTCTTGAACCCAGGAGTTCAGGGCAGCCCGCACAACACAGCAAGACCCTGTCTCCTTTTATTTTTTATTGTGTTTTGTTTATTTATTCCCATGTATGTGTGGTATTAGGGGTTGAACTCAAGAGTGTCCTAGCTCTAAGACACACCCTCAGCCCTACTTTATATTATCTTATTTTATTTTATTTTGCCAGTCTGGGGATGGAACCCAGGGGCATTTGACCGCCAAGCTATACCTCCAGCCCTATTTTTTATTCTTTATTTTGAAACAGGGTCTCACTAAATTGCGGAGGGCCTCACGAAGTAGCTGAGGCTGTCCGCGAACCTCAATCCTCCAATCTCAGGCGCCCAAATGCTGGGATTACAAGTGTGCGCCACTAAGCCTGGCTGTATTATTTTATATTTTGAAACAGGGTCTCGCTAAGTTACCACAAGCTGACCTCCAATCTGCAGTCCTTCTGTCTCAGCTTCCCAAATCCCGGAATTACAGGTATGTGCTGTGGCTTCCCTAGTTTCTTTTAAAAAGAAGAACAGCTAGGAACAGTGGTAAAAACCTGTAATCCCAGGATTTGGGAGGCTGGGACAGGAGGATTACAAGTTCGCAGCCAGCCTCAGCAACTTAGGAAGACCCTCAACAATTTAGGGAGACTATTTCAAAATAAAAAATAAAATAGAACTGAGGTAGAATGCCTCTGGGTGCAATCCCAAGAAAGAAAGAGAGAAAAAGAAAGGGAAGGATGAAAAGAGGAAAGGGGAAGGAGGCCAAAGGAAGAAACACACACAAAAAAAAATCACAGAAACAAGTCACCCCCAAGCTCCACATCCCAGCCGCATCTCAGGCCACAGCCTGGTCATGACGTATCAAACCCCAAAAAACCAACCTCATAGCATTCACTATAAATATTCTAATGAGTATATTCTTAAGATTGGAACAAACTAGAACATAATGTAAATATAAATAAATAAGTCAAACCCATAGTATTATTGATGTTGTGTTAAATCCGGGAAGAAATTTTTATATTATTGGGGCAATCGATATGTATCTGGTATTAAAGTATTGTTAATTTTAAGATAATTTGGCATATTAGGGATTCTAGTATGTTATTAAGTTTTGTGACTCCAACTTAAAATGTGTAATTATTTTTAGAATTGCTTTGACAAATAAAGAGAATTTAACCAAACAAATGAATAATGTTGGAATAGTTCAGAGAACTTACTTCTGTTTAGATTTACAAGAATTTTGTAAGCACTGGAGCCAATAATTTTCAGGCATTCAAAGTTCTATAAAAGAAAATAAAATCTATTAAATTTACTGGCATGTTTTTAAATGTGTAAGAAATTAAATTAAATTAAATTTGTAAATAGGATTGATTGTTTCAGTCTTTCAATTTTACTTAATTAAATATCTACTCTGAGAGAAAAATGAAGTTATGTGTTCTTATTTTAATAGATTTGTTAAGTTAAAATTAAAAGCTTAATAAAACAGATTTAACATTTTTATTTTTATAAGCTATTAATTTAAAATTCAAATGTTATAAGATATTCTTCTTATAGACAAAAGCCCCACTTAGGATATGAAGAAAAAAATCATACACAGCAGCAAGGGAAGGCATCCAGATTCCTTGGAAGAAAGCCAAGACCATCCTTGTATAGAAATTATACTTACTTGCTGGGTAATATTTCCATTAGATCATTTAAAATCTATTCTTACATTAGGAAAGAAAGTTGTAATTAGATGTCACCTCAAGCCCCATATCTGCCACAGAGGCCAGAACATCATGGTTCTTAGAAATGCTTGCCTGGTCAGGCTCATTAAACAGAGGAGGACGGGCCTTTTGTGGGTGTCCCTTCTGAGAGGCCGCGTTGGTTCAAGGGTGCAGAACTGCTCAGACAGGGAAAAGCCCACCTTCGGCAGAGGTATCAAACACGATCATGGCGTTGCCTTCAACTGGAAAGTAAAGGACGACAGGATAACTGAGTGACAGATCTTCTGGAGTCCGAAATGTCTGCCTCACTGTTATTGAAAGAACCAAAGTTGTGCCTGCAGCAGAAAGTGGCCTCATCCCTAACTCTGCAGTTCCCAGCAGTTTGTCACTGTGGCAGCCATGTTGGAATGCTGGCCCCAGGCTGACATTCCACTCAGTCTTTTCAGAGAGAAGCAAGAAATAAGCCCAAAAATACAGTTTGGGACCAAATTACAGAGTCTGAAACAAAGACCAAACGACATTAAATAAAGTAATTTAAAAGGCAGTAATGAATTGGCCGAAATTTTTAAGTAGTCAAGCAAATTTATCAATTAAAAATAGTTTCAAAAGATGAATCTTTTCCAGTAGCATTCAGTCAAGGAGGGCTTCAAGCTAAGAGCCCACTTAGAAGGTATTGCAAAAAGTATGAAGAAGTCAAAGGCGAAGATGAAGATGAAGAAGTCACAGGAGGAGGAGGAGGCGGGGAGGAGGAGGAGGAGGGGAGGAGGAGGAGGAGAGGAGGAGGAGGAGGGGAGGAGGAGGAAGGGAGGAGGAGGAGAAGGACGACTACGACGACAACGATGACGACGACGAGGAAGAGGAGGAGGACAAGGAGGAGGTGGAGATATTTATTGCAAGAGGTACTTGAGATCTAGGCTGGTGTTATTGCTGGGTAGTTGATGACTGATAGTTCTGACTTTTATAAGAAAAAGAAGGTGCCAATGGAATGGGATGCTGGACAGAAATCTCAGCTGCCAGCTGGGCATGGTGATGCACCTCTGGTGGTGCATCTCTGTGATCTCAGTGCTTGAAAGGGGGAGACAAGAGATTGCAGGTTCAAGTCCAGCCCTAGCAAGAAAACTTAGCAAAGTCCCTCAGCAATTTAGCACGACCTTGTTTCAAAATAAAAATAAAATAGGGCTGGGGTGTAGCTCAGAGACAAAAATGCCTCTGAGTTCAACCTTAAGTACCAAATATAATAAGTAAATATCCCAGCTGCCTTGAGCAACATTTGATTACCCTAGGTGGTAGAAGGCAAGGGGGAAAAAAAAAAAGAAACAGGAAGACAACGTGAAGGAAGAGAAGCGAGAACACTTAGTGATTTGCCAGATTCTGGAGGTCAGAGGACAGGGGGCAGGGTCCAATGCAAGACTGAGCTCTGGTAACTTAGAGAATACTGGTGCCACTCACAGAAACAGGACACGCCTGGGTGCTGAGTGTGGGGAGGTGTAACCAGGGGAGAATGCAAATGAACAACCTGCTGAAGCCAACCAGGGCTAGATAGAAAAATATGAGACTTGTTTCCGTAAGAAGGAAGAGAAGACAGACCATCACAGGAATGCATGTACTGTAGGGGAAAGAAGAGAAAAAGTACCAGTAAAATGGAAGAGGATAGACAGGAGGAAAAACAAGCTTTTACCACCAAAACAAAGGCTACTGAGTGAGTTTGGAGAAAACAGGAGAACAAGGATACTAAAATCTACAGAAAGTTCTTCACTGGAAGGAACAGAGCCACTGGACTAGCAATTAGGTCACAGTGAATAACATAAAGTAGTCTGTAGCCCAGGCAGTGGCGCAGGCCTGGAATCTCAGTGCTCAGGAGGCCGAGACAGGAGGACTATAGAAGGACAGCTTCCACAACTTAGCAAGACTCTGGGCAACCTACTGAGACTCTGTTTCAAATTTTTTAAAAGAGGGGTAGTTGGAGCATAGCTCAGAGGAAGAATGCCCCTGGATTCAATTCCTAGTACCAATAAATAAATAAATGTAATCGCTGATGTAAATGAACATCAAATTGAAAGTTTTAACTGATGCACCAAAATCTAGTAAACGTAGCACATGAAAGTCAGTTTTCAATTTTTCAGGGAAAATAATGCAAAAGATAATTTCTAAACTCTTAAACATCTTGCCCTCTTTAAATATTTTTTAAAATTATCTACCTGTGGGAAATTGGAAAGATGTGAGGAATACGTCTTTGCTGAAAGCCGCCGATGTCCTATGAGTACCACCAAGGCGGAAGACTTCGGGATGCTCCTTGTGGACCTCAAGCGAAGGGAGAGGAACTCCCGAAAGGTGTCTTAGAGAATGAATTAAGCCTCCCCTGAAGGTTGGGCATGGGGAGAGCAGGGAGATACAGTAAATGGCGTCTGGCCCCACCTGAGAAATCTGAAAAGAGAGGAGGGCTGTCTAGCCACTGACAACTGAGTTGAAGAAGGTGGCCCGCACCCCCAGAGCTGATGAAGGCAAGAAGACCTGATTGATTCCCCTGGGCCAGGTGTGGAGGCCGTCTTCTTGGGACCTGTCCAGTTGAGCCACTGGGGGTGGGCAGGCCTCAGCAGAGAGAAGCCCACGGTACCAGTGTCTTCCCAGTAGCTGCATAACGGAAAACAGCCAGCTGAAAGGGAGTTCATCATTCTTGTCGAGGAAAATGCAGGTGGGAAGTCCCTGGTGGTTGGAAGATATCCCAAAGAGTCCTTGCAAACATCCATAAAAGAAAAGGCCCCTGGTTAAAAGATTCAGAAGGTACCAAGCCATCCAAACACAAAATAACTTTCCCGCTTCCTACAGCTACCCGATTCCTGCTGTGACCCTGGCAGTGTTGGAGATCGTAGAAGCTGCCAGAAGAAAGAGAGAGGATGAAATGGACGAAGAATGTGGCAAGCGAAGAACTTGCACTCAACCCAAAGCTCACGTGGAAGTCAAGTGTGCGGTTGCTTCTCACGTGGTCCTGGACATTTTGATTTCTGAACTGACACTATGTTTACAGCTTAATGTACAGACTTTGTGTTACCTAAGGGTGCTCCTAAGGGTGTTCAGAAGACTCATGAGGTTCGCAGAACTCTCGTCAGGAGCAGGGGAAAGCATCCCCGCTGAGTAGAGGTCAAAGGGTCAGGAGATAACAAACACTGGCTTTATGATGATAGCCCGCACGCTCCAGTAACGATGCATTAACATTTATCACGTGCTGGTTTTGCCGAGCACAGCGCTGAACACTTTATTGCATTATATCAGTTAAACTGCAAACACCGCGGAAGAAAGAAGACAGCGAGTGAATAAAGCAAATTGCGGGGCAATCGAATTCCATGTAAGTGTCTGTGTTTGAGTGTGTATATCTGAAAACACTCAAGAAAAGGATGGTAAGATTCTCCAGAGAAACAGAAACAGCAGGATGTATATAGACAGAGAGAGAAAGAAAGCAAGATTTGGTTTAAGGAATTGGCTTGTGCGATTGTGAAGGCTTGTCATGTCCGAAATCTGCTGGGCTCAGCCGCAGGCTGGAGGCCCAGAGAAGAGCTGCACTCATCTGGGGGCAGCCTTCCTTCTTGTACCAAGGGGCTTCTATTAAAGCCATTAACTGGCTGCAAGAGGCTCGCCTTTATGGAGAGTAATCTGCTTTACTCAAAATTCACCAGTTTAAATGTTAATTCCATCCCCCCCAAAAAACACCTTTACAGAAACATCCAGAATAATGGTGAACCAAGATCTGGGCACCATGGCCCAGCCAACTTGACATGTAGAATTAACCATCACAGAAGAATACACACCAAACTACAGACAGTGACTGGGTACCTTCAGGCAGGAAGTGGATGGAAAGAAATTAAGCGGGATCTTGCTCTCCAGACAGGTTTACACTGTTCACCCTTAGACCCAAGTGTCCAAGTGTGTAAGGGGCAAGCGTCTGCTTCTGCCCCCGCATCACAGGCAGCCTCACACTCTCACCTCTCTGCAGCTTCACTCTGACCCTTCTCTAGCCCCATCTCTAAGGGCCAAAAGCACACGCTTGCCCGGAGTCATAGCCCACAATATGGGAGCGCATGTCAAGCAGCCAGGGCTCGTGCAGGGTTCCTTCCCAAACCCACCCTTGCAAGGGCAGCTGCACCACCTCGGGTATGTGTATCCCCAACCTCCAGAGGGGTTCAAATGCAGGTGTTTGTGTGGCTGGAGGGTGGATGATAAGGATGAAACTGGATTGCACAAACTGGGCTTTTATATACATGTATACAAGGCCTCTTTGCAATAGGACAAGAAGGTGGACAAGGGAAATGGGTTTTGGCAACTTCCAGAACCAAGCATGCTTAGAGAGAATGCTGAGGAGTCCAGGAATTCTTCACTGGAATCCCATCTTCCAGTTCATTACGATGGTATATTTGTGTTGGAGCTGGGCATGGTGGTGCACGCTTGTAATCCCAGTACTTGGAAGACTGAGACAGGAGGATCGCAGTTTCAGGGACAGCCTCAGGTACTTAGTGGGGACTTCTGCAACTTAGTGAAACCCTGTTTCAGAATAAAAAATAAAATAGGGCTGGGGGTGTAACTCAGAGGTAGAATGCCCCTGGGTTCCAGTACCACACAGACACAAAAAGGATGTGTTAGAGAAATGTAATTTAAAACAAAACATCTTCCAACCTAGGTAGTAAAGAGAGAAAACAGTTTTATTGGTGAATAAGTGTTAAGCCAAAATATGAGTACCAGGGACAATCCACTGAGAAGGTACAGGACAGAAAGAAAGCACGCCCTTTTGTGGAGCCCAGCAAGTGCCGTTAGGCATGCACCCTCCTCAAAAGCAAAAAGTTGGCCACACCGTCTACTACATGAGTTCACCCTAAATTCCCCTGGAGACTGTGGTAACCATATGTATTAGTTAGTGTTTTTATACAATGAACCAGTAAACTTCTCCTAACTTTATGATAGAAGGTAGTTGTGTAACCAGGGGCAAAGTGATCACCACAGTGATCACCTAGCCTTTTTTCTTTTTCTTTTTTCTTTTTTGGTACTGTGGATGAAACCCGGGAGTGTTCCAAACAACCTTTTTTATTTTTTTATTTTGAAACATGATCTCACTAAGTTGCTGAGGCTGGCATTGAACCTACAATCCTCCTGTCTAAGCCTCCCAAAAGTATTTGGATTATAGAAATGTGCCAACCAAGCCCAGCTTAGTTTGGCAATTTCAAAATTACTTTTATTTATTTGTTTTGGTAGTAATGGGGGTTAAGCTTAGGGGCATACTACCTCTGAGCTATACCCCCAGTCCTATTTTTTTATTTAGAAATAGGGTCTCACTAAGTTGCTGAGGCTGGCCTCCAACCTATGATCTTTCTGTCTCAGCTTCCTAAGTACTGGGATTACAGGCACAAAACACCATGCTTGAATGTTTTAAATTTTTTTTTAAAGAAACTGAGAGCCGGGCGTGGTGGCGCACGCTTGTAATCCCAGCATTTGGGAGGCTGAAACTGGAGGATCACGGTTTGTGGACAGCCTCAGCTACTGAGTGAGGCCCTCTGCAACTTAGTGAGACCCTGTTTCCAAATTAAGTATAAAATATGTCTGAGAGTATAGCCCGGAGGTAGAAGGCTCCTGGATTCCATTCCCAGTACAAATGAAAGAGAAGAAAAGAAGGAAGAAAGGAAGGAAGGAAGAAAGGAAGGAAGGAAGGAAGGAAGGAAGGAAGGAAGGAAGGAGAAAGAAAGAAAAAAGAAAGAATAAAATAGGGATTAAGTTGTAGCTGAGAGGTAGAATGCCCCAGGTCCAATCCCCAGTAACACACACACACACACACACACACACACACACACACACACGAACTAATGCAGGTTAGCTATTTAATTTATTTTGTGGATGAGAAAAGGGAGCACTTGCTCAGGGTCTCCTAGGTCCTCAGAGAGAGGATCGCAGCAGAGCACAGCCCTCCAGACAAAACTCGGTGCTCTCCACTGAACCATGCTGCTCCCGTGCACTCCGGTCGTACACTGTAATGTCAGGCAATCCAGGCCTAGCTTAAAAAGTCTTGCTATGGCCCATTAATTAAATAACAATAGCAAAGACCTGAAGGTACCTGAAAATGGAATGTAATACTTAAAAACTTAAAATTTGGCAAAAAAATTAAAATACATTTTGGAGTATAATTATTGTTGAAGAAGCTAATTTTCAACCAATATGTCCACTTCCAGAGGAAAAGATTTTTTAAAAAACTGGCCTGCCCCTTTCTTCCCCAAAGTCAGTTTGCAGGTTTTTTAAACCCCGGGTCCTCGCATCCCAGGGCCGCTTCTGACTCTGATAGCCTCTTTACTAAGTCTCCGTTTTTAATTGCACTGTCCCTCCTTCACAGTAAACTAGACATGGGCCCCTCCTCCCATCAAAAAGGCTTCATGCATACCACACCTTATTGAAGGCCTCCTTTTTCCTAGGGACCCAGTTTCCCCCCTTATTTCTCATTCCCTGTACACACACACACACACACACACACACACACACACACACACACCTCTCTTCCTACCTCCGTGAGTTTCTGTTCTCTGGTCCTCTTTTCCTAAAACTCAATTCCTTAATTTCAGTATGCAAAGCAATTTAAGTTTTATCCCCAACTCAACTACCACCTTGGATCCACCAATATCTGCAGGGCCTGTCTACTCTGGAGCCCACGCTTTAATAGCATTAAGATAAGAGAGAGTTTGTCATTGCAATTTTTCTTACTCCCATCGGTGGAAGGGAATAGTACAGAGATTTGTTTTCCCATTGTATCAGTTAAGATGAGTTCATCTGTAAGTAATAGAAAATCCAATTCAAACTGATTTAAACAAAAAGGGATTATCAGAGCATGTAACAAGGAGTCTAGAGGTTAGAAGCTTTTAGAATTGACTTCTAGACACAAACTACCTTTTTATCCCTCCATCATCCTTAGTTTACTGGCTTCGTCCTTAGAGCTGTTCCTGTGGTCACAATATAGTGGCCATAGTTTCAGAAATCAATGTAGACATGACAATCTCAGGCTGAAAACCAAAGACGTTTCACAGGGTGTGGTGATGTGTGCATTTAATCTCAGTACCTGGGAGGCCGAGGCAGGAGGATCACAGGTTCAAGGCCAACCTCAGCAACTTAGTGAGCCCTGTTTCAAAATTAAAAAATGGCTTGGGGTATGTGTCAGAGGTAGAGTGCCTGTGGGTTCAATTCTCAATACCAAAAAATAAAAAACCACAGACATTTAATCTTTTGAGCATCTTTTGATCTGTAAGGAAATGACACTTAGCATCTCATTAACTGGGTATCACGTACAACGCCCTTAAATAGTTTGACAAGGAACTGAAATACAAGATTGGTCTAAACTCATCATGGTTCACTTCCTGGGCTGAGAAAGGAGATGTATCCGGGGTACATTTGTTCTGGTTATCTATTAGGACCCCACAAAAGCACCCAAACACTTAGCAGCTTAAAATAGCAATTTTACTATGATCTAAGTTTTATGAGTTGAGCGGACTCAACAGGGCATTCCCGGGGCTCATGAGGCTGCCACCAGAGGACTAGGGCTAGAGTCTGCCAAAGGCTCAGCTGGACACTCAAGGTAGTTCCACAAGGTACCTCCCAATTCACACACCTGGACCTCCCTGCCTGTGCATACCACCCAGTCTCTGACAGAGTACTCTAGACTTACAGGGCAGTTCCAAGAGACAAGCAGCAGAAATTGCCATTCTTTCTGAATGCTAAGCCTGCAGCTAGCTGTAACAATTATGCACCGCTTAGTGACAGGGAAGCACTCCACGAAATGCACCCTTAGCCAGTGTTTTTTCATTATGGAGGTCACTTACATGCACCTAGATGGTATAAGTCAACCACTCAATGTGTTCAATGCCATCCAGAGACCACCAAACATGAGAAGTATGGGGCTCCACAACATAACACAACACAACACACTGTTTAGTGATTTCTTTATATAAATAGGAGGAATCACCACTAAGTCATGATAATAGTCCAGTAAATATATAAACTACAAACATTGGCATTTGTTATCATTATCAAATATTACATACTGTATGCAATTGTGTGAGTCTACTTCTTATATGACTGGCAATGCAGTCAGCTGTCCCCACCAGCATCACCACACCACGTGAGTCAAGTGTTGCACTTGACAGCTATGAGGTCACCAGGTGATAGGGATTTCAGTTCCACTATATTCTCATGGACCTGTCATTGTACAGATAGCATATCATTGACCAAGACATCATTTTGTGGCACATGATGATATTCTATTATGCCGCATTTGTCTTCCATATTCTACAGGTCAAACTAGTCCAATCTGGATCCTAGAGACTCTCTCTCTCAATGGAGAAGTGGAATGCACATATCAGAAGAAATGGAATTGACAGCTGCCATCTTTGAAATAGTTATATTATGGTAGGATTGCTGGCCAACATTCAAATTAAATCGAAATCCTGTTGACAAGGAGAAGGCAGAGAAACAACTTTTGTGTAGGTCTTTATCTTTAGCCTTTATTTGACAGTTTCTCTTAGAAAAGGTACATTTTTTTTCCATTGTAGTATTGGAATTGAACCCAGGTATATTCTCTCTCTAAGTTATAACCCCAGCAACTATTTTTTTTAATCTTGAAACAAAGTCTCACTAAGTTCTGAGGGCCTTGCTAAGTTGCTGAGGCTAGCCACCCAGCAGAGATGGTTTTTTTTTTCCAGTTTTTTGATATTTTATATTTTCTTTCTTATAAAAATAATCAAAACTTATATTCCTTGAATGTCATTACATTTTAATTTTTTAATATTTTATTTTATTTTTTTCTTTTAACAATTTTTATTGAAAATAAATACTATACCAAAACATGAGACCTCACAATGAATCTCACACATGAGAATCTATAGATTCCTTGACTTGTACAACTAGATTTAGCTACCATAGGTTTTTAAATCATAAGATATTCTAGCTGATAGACATCCAGAGATAATTTTATCCAATAACCTACTCAGATTAAGAAGCAGGGATTCAGAGAAACTATACTATGTCCAAGATAATAGTAAATGGCAGAGCCAGAACATTGATCGCTAAACCTGGGGCAGCTCTCGCTCTCCTATTCTGCCTTTATGATAGAGTTCAAATCTCCAATTCATAACAGGGCACTGGATTAGGAGCCAGAGACTATGTCCTGCATCTAGCTTTATACGCCATAGACTCTTGAGGACTGATCAATATCGATTCACTTTTTTCATAATAAAAAGGCCTCCTGGTTTTAGTTAGGGCATGTGCTTAAGTAAAACACTACATTTCCTAATGCAGCAAGGGCTAGCAATGTCTCAACATTCTGGCCAAAAGACGTAAGCACAAGAGTATCTTCAGGAGGCCTCTTTCCAAGCCCGTGTTCACCCTGGGCCTTTCTCTCCCCCTACTGGTCCCTCCTCACCTGGTGCTGACTCCACTGACAGCCAGAGGGCTGGCAGCCAGTTTGGATCACACAGACATGAAACAGAACTGGGCTTCAGACCACTCTGCACAACTGTCCACAAATGGTTTGATTTACCTCCCAGTCTGGCCCTTTCTGCTTCCACTCCCTGATGCAAAACTCCTCCAACACAGCATTGCCTTCCACCCCCTTTTCTGTCATGGACGCCAAGCCCTTCACCAAGTCTTTCTGGTCCTTCCCGCCCTTGGCACTCCCCTTCTAGCCCGGCTCCAGCTGAGCAGCTCTGACTTGTAGTGACAGTGACAGCAGGAACCGAGGCTACTCAGAAAGCAACGCTTCGCTGACAGGTTGGCTGTACCCTTTGACACTTGGCTGCACCCTTGCCTTTTGTCAACCACGTTCATCATGTTCTCCATGAACAGCACAACTTACCAGGCAGAAAGAAATGACCGGGCTAAGACCTTCCACCGAGACAGTAAGCAGTCATTCATTCACTGAGCCAACTTTAATTGTGTGCTTGTTATCGCTGTGAGTAGGGGTCCCAGGAGTGGAGCCCTCCTCCCTGGTTCTTATGTGGTCAAAAGAAAGAATTCAGATGAGACCCCCAAAGCAGTGCATAGTGTAAGCAAGAGGATTTATGGCAAGCAACAGTATGCCCTCAAAGGAGAACAAGGGCAGATCTCAACCAAATGGTCAGAGCCTCCGGGAAGAAGTGCAGATGTCTGCTTACGTTTGGCTTTCGTTCCTGATTTTTAAGGGGTTCTGAGATCATTTGATTGACAGGGCTGAGTGGCAGAAGGCTTACAAGTCTATTCTGGTCAAAGAGCATGTGCTCACCCATAATTACCCAAGTGAAGTCGGGGGGAGCAAAAATACAATGCTAATGAGATGTAAAAAGCATTATAATTATGTACAGATCACTTTAGGTTGGTTTGGGTTCCTCTCTGTGCAAGTGTGTCCAGGGGTGTTCCACTAAGTACTCAAACGAGGAAGTTCTAGTTCTTAGAAATAAGAGTTTTGAGCACAAGTTAACCTCATTTGGATGGGTTTAGAGGAAGATCTATATAGAGGCAGTTCTGCAGTGGACCTAGAGTGTGGAAGGTTTTGTGAAAACATTGTTTAAGTTTTGGAGGTCTGCTTATTTATGGGAAAGCTATCTTAGAAGGTGGAAAGTCCTCAAGGGTGCAGAGCCCTGGGCGGGGGGGGGGGGGGGTGCTTAGCAACACTCTTCTTAGCACTCACGCCCAGGGCAGGGAGTTCCAGCAGCATGCCTCCGGGTGCTCGTGCCTATATAACTACCCAATACCTGGTGTATGCCAGGACCTGGGGCCAAAGACAGAAAGATGACTGAGACACGGCCTTGCCCTCAAGGACCACCCCTTCCAGCAGGGAAGACATACATGTAAAGAAACCAGAAACAACTAGATGGAAATTTATTTTCAAGAATAAAGTCCCAAAGCCAAGTGTCTGCTTGCCATTCAAGGAGTAGCAATGCAAACCCACCCAGAGGCTCCCAGGCCCAGCCCGCACATTTCCACGAGGGCCCCACGGAGCCCACGCAGTAACCACAGCAGCGTGCTGGCTCCTGCTGCAGTCGCTCAGTGGCTTCAAAATGCCCGTCTATCACTTTAGCTCAATGGGATTTGGGTGATTACATTCCTCCCAGCTCTAAATCTCTGTGTTCCATGAAATGCATAAACAATGACAGTTATGGTTACCCAGACACATATACATGAGCGCTGAGATGATCGGAGTGTCTGCAGATGAGCAAGTTAATCTGGAAGGCGGGGACAGGGGAACTACCCACATAGGCATTTGGAGGAATGAGAGTGCTTTCCTGTCAATAACACTTTCAAGTGAATAACAGCCACACTTAGAACCCCGACTTATGCTTAATACAAAAGAGATTCTGCATATACATTTCATTAGACAGTAAGACACTACTTAACAAAATGTTATGGCTTTGTTGCACATATTTGTTTTCTACACCCCCACCGATGTCTAAAAATGATTTCCAAGTCTTTTATAATAAGACATCTATAAAATATGAGAATTTTGTAAAGGATAACATAGCGTGAGGCTTAGAAAAATAAATTAGAATGATGGAATTCGTTGGCACATTTGCCTCTGAGCTTTCTGGTAGCTAAATGCAAAACATCCTTAGCTATACAATTCTCAAAGCCTGATAAAAAATAAACATATCCAGACCAGGTGTGATAGCACAGTCTTATAATCCTAGTACTCAGGAGGCTGAGACAGGAAGATGGCAGGTTTGAGGCCTGCTTCAACAACCCAGCAAGGCCCTCAGCAACTTAGAGAGACCCTGTTTTAAAACAAAATTAAAATAAAATAGGGCTGGAAGTGTAGCTCAGAAGTAGAACACCCCTGGGTTCAATCTCCAGTATTGCCAAAATAAGTAAATAAATAAAAGCATATCCATTATCAAAATCTATTTTTAAAACCTAAGGAGAAATTATTGTAGAGATCCTTATAAATGGGATATTGAACAATTTGAGAATAATACATGCAAGAGCAGATTTACATATAGATATACCTTAACTCAAGGTTCAAAAGATACCAAAGTATAAAGCCAAACTGTAGTCTGTGTAGAACTACCTAATATGATATCACTGTGAACTACAGAAACCTATCTTTAGATGGAATGATGTCCTGTCTTTGGAACACTTTTGGAAAACCGAGCGCCCTAAGTTCAACTGCCAGCCCCACCACGCATCACTTCGCACTGAAACAGGCTTCCTTTGGGGCTGGCTCTTCCTGGACTGGCCCTTCCTGGCTGAATTTTGCTGAAAGCCCTTAGCAGCACTGTAAAATCTTCCCACAAGAACCAAGTGCCTTTCCACAATGCCAGATGACAGACCAGGGTCACGCTGCTTCCTTTTCTATCCAAGAGTTAGGAGCCTGGATTTCTCTAGTCCTTTGCTCAGACTCTGGCTTTTTCCCTGCACATCACAGGCTTGTTCCAACTCTGACCACCAGCAACTACCTAGCTTCTCACTCCCAAAATGAGCAGCAGCGATCAGCACCCAGTGCCATTCAAAGAACAAGGACTTTGGAGACCAAAAGTGAAACTTCCAGCGCAAGATGGGATTCCAACAACTACTGTCCACACTTGTTTTCCCAAGAGTTCTCCAGAGAATCTAGAAGCCACTTTTCACCTTGAAATCTCTGGAGGTCCCTAGATCCTTGCAGAGGATGCACAAGGTTCAGGGTGGAGCTTTACACTTTTTTTCTCTAAGTCCCTCAAAGATCCAACAGCAGGAGTGCAGGCTAGAAGGTTAGACGTGCCTCTTCCACTTGGAAGGACCCGCGTTCCCCTCGCTCGTCTGTCAACATCCTATCCCTCTTTCAAAACCTGGGCCAGGCATTATCAGTTCTGCAAATGTTTCCCTGCAACCCCCTCTCTCCATGAAGATAAATCACCTCCGCTTTGCTCTATTTCTTTACGTTGTACAGATCTTATTGCTGCTGTCGTTTCGTGGTTCTGTCTTGTGCTAGGCTCTAAACTCCACGAGGCAGAGATCCTCACTGCTCGTTGTAATCCGCAACCCCTGCTTACCATTTCTAGGACTTAATCGCAGTTGCTGAACTATCTGAACAGAGTTTGAAGCATGGTCAAAAATTCCCAACGTGTCGCTAGGGATGAGTCTGGCTCCCAGACGGCCTTGGAAGGTCCATCTACTTCCAATGCTGTCTCCCATAATTCATGTTAAATTAAGAGCTGTTAGAATTAATCTTTTAGAATTCAAACCCTGCACTGGTGATAAGTTGGGAGAGGGAGGAACTGTTGAGTGGGGTTATAAAACATGTTGAAGGAACATATTTGGAAATATTTATCTCTATTGTTCCCTGATCCTCCCCATTCCCACCCCAACTCCACTGAATTCTTCCATTTCTACTCAAAGTGCCTATTTTTGCCTAGCTTATGAAAGTAGCCATAGGTCATGCCATAGGAACCAGAAGGAAAATGTCTGGGCACTCACTTGACTATTGCGGGTTCGAAAAACCAACTCGTTGAGACCTAAGGGGGAAGATGCCAGTGCATATTTGCAAAGTGGGGTTTTCTTTTCTTAGAAAAATAAAATGTTCCCTTCCCATCTGAGAAATACAGAAAAGAAAGAGAAAGAACCATGCCGGGAGTGTTTGAGAAGAAAAGCATTAGAGCCAGTGCCTGAGCCCGCCCTGTCAGTCTGTGTGTGAGCACCCTCGGGTGACAGCAGCCATGCCATCGCAAGGACGTCCTCTGGGTTGGGTGACTCTCAGAGGGACGCTCCCTCTCCCTACCATCCACCTACACGGCCCTTATTCTGCAATGCCCAGGACACGAGTAAACTGCTCTCGGAGTGGAGCGTGAACAGTATCATATTCAGGGAGTGGCAGGAGAGAAAGTCCTCTAATAAGAAGCGACCACATGGGATATTTTGAAGTCAGCCACCCAGCAGCATAGTGATGGAACATATTCCAATGATAACAGCTTTGTAATTGGGCAGTTGTCCTGAAACACGGAGCCTTCCAGATTGGATGTCCGGCAGTTCAGATGCTGGGGTTCCATTGGTCCCTACAGGACTCTGGTTAAACCATCTATGGCTTAAGGAAGGAGCCTTCATCTACATCTCTGAGCAACATAGTTATTCCTCACGGCAAGGAGTCCTTCAGATCGTACCACCCAGCTTCTAGCTAAGACCCCAAGCGCCAGCAGTTTTAATGCCAGGGGCTTCCTTCAAAAAATGTGCTTAAAGTTAAAAATCTAACCTAAAATATACATTTTCTTACTTGGTGACTGAGGCGTGAAATGGAATCATGTGGGATACGGAAGTGGCAGAGTAGAACAAAGAAACAATACCAACAACACAGAAATTAGTGTTTCTGGAGCTCTGGGAAACACATGTTTGAGAAAGTTAATTCCCTGGGAAGTACTTGCTTCTATGCTTTACTGTTTTTTTTTTCTGTTCTACCCTACCACTTCCTATCCCATGTGATTCTGTTTCATGGCTCAGTCGCTGAAAAGAAAATGTATATTTTAATTTTGAAGTGCGAATTCTGAAACATCTTTGAAGTGTGCGTTGGTGCAACAAAGCCGAATCCCTAGGCCTGGCGGATCAGCAGCAGAGGTGAGGACGACGAAAGGAAAGTTGAGAGCTGGAAAAGTTGATTTAGCAAGAGCACGGTGGACGACGCTCGACGCTCGGTGGTGGAAGTAAGTGGTGCTTCGCTGCCCAAAGCAAGCAGCTGTGGCTCAGAGGGAGGGGAAAATCAAGAGCGCCCAACAACAGCAGTAACAATAACTTAGTTACCTCTTGAAGGCAGGTGACAGCAATTAAGAGGAGAACAAAGGCGTTTTTTACATTGATTTTCTAGAAGGGAAATGCTGCAATGTCTGAACCCAATTAAAAGAATCCTCATCTTAACTGCTTCACTCACAAAGAAGAATAAATCCAAAAGAAAGGTGTACACAATAGGTCATTGTGGGGTTTTTTAATCAGAAGTCCAGTATTTTAAGTGACCAGTCACATTTTTTAGTGGTGAAAGGGGCAGTGATTGTTTTTTTCAAGACAGTTATTCAATAATTCTTACACTAACTGTTTGTTGTTAGAGAGAAAATCTTTGGAGAGAGGGAATTGGTAATTGTAGATACACAGACCTGCAGGCCCCCAGAACAAAGTACTCCTGGAGTATAGAGGATAGTCTTACCACAGTCAGCCATCTGAGCCATGAATGCCACTCGCTTTTATTTTGTTTGTTTTGTTGTTATTATAGGTTTTGTTTGTTTGTTTTCTTTTGTTTGGGTACTAGGGATTGAACCCAGGGGCATTCTACCTCCAAGCCACACTTGCAGGCCTTTTTAATTTTTTTTTTTATTTTGGAATCAGATCTCACTAAGTTGCTGAAGCTGGCTTTGAACCTGCTATCTTCCTGTCTCAGCCTCCCAAGTACTGGGATTCCAAGTGTGTGGCACCACACCTTGCTTGGTTGGTTTGGTCTTGGGTGGACAAGGAGGCCAGGTGGCAGCCTCACACAGCAATAGTGGGGTTTGTTGTTGTTTTTTAATTTATAATATCTTTTTGCTTTTCAGGAAGGAAGGGAAGGAGGGAGAAAGTCAACTCTTTGTATCCTACATGGGTAAAATTTAATTTCAGTAGGAAAAAGCTTTATGCCAATATGTCATCCCAATAATAACTGTATATGTGCTACCCAAGCAGCCCTCTCCTCGGCTCTAAAAATAAATCGCTTCTGTGATTCTTTGACTAGTCATCAGTGCTTCCGATTACTCCTCGCACTAGAGGAGAAAGAATGCTTTCCCGAGGCCTCACTGCACTTCTCAGGGATCTCAAGAATCTAAAACTTGATCTTGGATTTAGAAAAAAAGGAAGGAAAAAAAAAAAAAACAGCTGGGTGCAGTGACACATGCCTGTAATCCCCACACTTGGGAGACTGAGCCAGAAGAATCTCGGGTTCAAGGCAAATCTCAGCAATTTAGTGAGACCCTCAACAACTTAGCCAGACACCGCTTCAAAATGAAAAGAACTGAAAGTATAGCTGGGAGGTAGAGCGCCCCTGGGTTCAATCCCAGCAGCCAGAAAGAGAGAGAGGAAGGGAGGGGAAAATGGAGTGTGGAAAGTCATGTTTACCCAGTCTAATAGGCATAAATGGTATAGGCTCACAAAGATGTAACAGAAGAGAAGTAAGTCTTGGAATAAAAAGACAAAGAATCCCTGGGTAACAATGGGCCTTCAGAAAGGCCTTTGGTCGATAGCACATCTCTGTGAACTTTTTCAGCACACTAGTTCAATTACTATTAAACCTCTCCTGAACCTTTCAGTAGCAACTGTTCACTTCATTCTATTCTCCAAGACAAAGTGAGACAAATAGCCGAAACAGGAAAAAGAACAAAATTCTATTAACAGTGCTTACTAAAGTCAAGAACGTAGAACTTTTTCCTTACAAATAAGTTATTCATTTTTCAAATCATGACTTTGGCTATTCATTATTTTTGTTTAAGAACAAGTTGTACAGAATCTGAAGAATGCACACATATGAACAAATGGCTCAGGAACATACATATAATTTCAGAGATTAAATCCCTTTACTATTTCATGTATTTGAGCTCATGTAAATCAATAAATTTTGAAGTTATGGGTTTCTGGAGCAACACGAATTTTATAACTCCCTCATAGTGAATATTTTATACTCTGAGAAATATATAAGAAATAAGAGAAATATATAAGAAAACCCCAGTTGAAAGACATTCTATAAAATAATTGACTTGTGCTCTTCAAAAAACGTCAAGGTCATGAGTTAAAGTCAGAATGCCACAGCGATACCCATGGATAATGGCACAATTCACAGAGGCCAAGTTAGAAACAAAGCTTGGTGTCTGTAGACAGATGAAGGAATCAAGAAAATCCGGTATACCTATCTATGCACAACGGAGTTGTACTCGGCCGTAAAGAAGAACAAAATGATGTCCTTTACAGGAAAATGGGTGAAACGGAGAGCATCATGCTGAAACCAGCCAGACTCAGAAAGACAAGGCCGCATGCTTTCTCTCCTATGTGGACGCTGGAGAGAAAAAAAGGAAAGGACGGGACATCAAGGGACGGATGAGGACAGGCCAGCAGAGTAGTGGAAGGATGGGGGAGGAGGCAGATAAGGAAAGGGGAGGTCGGAGATGGAAACACACCGAATGAACGCTCTGTGCACACAGGACTGTAGCAGTGTGAATCTCACTGTTGTGCATAATTAAGATGCGCCAATATTTTTTAAATGTCAAGGTCATGACAAAGAGAGACGAGGGGCTGTTTCAGGTTGAGGGAGACTGAAGAGACTTGATAGTTGGATGCCAGGCATCAGCTAGGGTTTTTCTCCTGCTGTAAAGAACAACATTGGGAAAATTAGCAAAATTTGAATAAGGTACAAGATAGTAGTGCCTTATCAATGCTAGTGTTCTGATCTTGACGACTGCAGGGTGGTGATGTAAAAGAATGTCCTTCCTTGAGTATCTGCGCTTGGACACACTTAAGGGATAGCGACACCATGTTGCTTCTTACTCTTCAGAAAAATGTTTAGAAAAATATAAATGCATCTATGTGTGTGTCACACACACACACGTGCATGAGCATGCACGCACGCACACAGACCAGGAGGCAGGATAAAGCAAGTGTGATATTATATAAATACCTGGAAACTTTAAGGGGCAAGATTTATATGGCAATTCTTTGCACCATGCTTCCAAGTTCTCTACAGAGAACTGAAATTCTGTCAAAATCAAAAGCAAATTGAAAGCCGGGCGTGGTGGCGCATGCTTGTAATCCCAGCATTCGGGAGGCTGAGACAGGAGGATCCAGGTTTGCGGCCAGCCTCAGCTACTTAGTGAAGCCCTTTGCAACTCAGTGAGACTCTTTCAAAATAAAGAATAAAAAATAGGGCTGGGGGTGTAGCTTGGAGGTAGAATGCCCCTAGATTCCATCCCCAGTACTACAAAAAAAAAAAAAACAAGTTGACAGTATTTTAAAATAAAAATATATAACATTAAATTTTTACTTCATACAATCCTACATGGCCTTTAGTAACATTTAATTAATAGAAATATATTAAAGGGTCCAGATTCCTATAAGGGTTTTTATCCTAAAAGCATGTGTACGAAAGCTGTATTTCAGGAAGAAAATATCTAACAATAAAGAGTAAAAAAATAAAAGCCAATGATCATTGCATCCTGGTATCAGGAAAAAAAAAACAGAATATGAACAGGTTTCTTAGGGACTAACAATAACCATATCATAAAATCTGGAACTTGTTTATTTTAAAAGGAGGAAAAATGTTACCAAAGTAAAGAATTATCCCCCAAAATATCAGTACCTTATAAAAGCAAGATTTCTACACATTTCTTATTATGATAAGCATGAAAGTTTTTTTTTTTCAGTACTAGAGATTGAACCCAAGGGCCTTCTACCTCCAAGCTACATCCCCAGCCCTACTGTTTATTCTTTATTTTGAATCAGGATCTCACTAAGTTGTGGAGGCCCTCACTAAGAAGCCGAGGCTGGCCGTGAACCTGCGATCCTTCTGTCTCAGCCTCCCAAGTACTGGGATATGCCATGCCCAGCAATATAAACGGAATTTGAAGAGAAGAAATTGATGGCAATGGAAGCAACAAGATTCATCATTGATAGAAAAACCCAGCACAAAATGCTCCTACGCTGGGCCCTACACTTGAGTTCACCAGTCCATTTGTTTCAACAAATGGTTCTCTAGAGTAATATAAAAGTTCTCTAATGTTTTCACACCAGTTGCTGAATCCCTTCCTCCGAAGAATGGGTTCTCTCTTTCTTTTATTTCAATTCCAAATCACACATTTTCTGTGTTGGTTTCTTCTTTTTGAAGAAAACCTCAGCACTATGAATGTGTGAGGAGCAAAAAAAAAAAAAGTCAAGCTCTGGACATCCTGCAAAATCCACTAGCAGAACCAAGAAGAACATAAACCTCCTGTGTCGTTTGTTTTTATGTATTTAATATTAGTAATTTGGTCAGAAGAGTTTAATGACATGGGTTTTTAAATGGCCCCAGTTTTTACATTCATGTGTAATGTAATGGATTGGTCTCTCCAGACCCTCAGATAAAGTTCCCCAGAGTAAAATAAGAGGAACACATCATAAAATATGAGTAATATGGCCACATTACCAATTCTGGGTTTTTTTCCATATCAATAAAATTTCAAAATAAATTCCTTTATTTTCCAATCTAAACATTTTATTAACATATATATTTGCATTTTATATTTGAGTTAGAGAACTCTTCAGTAGAAAAACAGAGTCCAAAATGAATGCAAATGGTGCCTTATTCCAGCCTTACCTGAGCAACTCCATGTGCATTATCTAAAGGTCTGGATACAGGCTTAAATTTTTAATATTCCCATCTAAAAAATACAAAGCCATTTTTTCCTAATCTGGCTTCATTTCCTTTTCTCAATAATAACACTAACTCTACAGTCTCCATTCAGCTGGAATTTATGGTTTCATCTCTTTGAGTTATAGAAACCCCTAAGGTCAAGCACGTTTTTAAAAAAATAACGTATGGGCTTTTTTACCCTCACACGACTCAATTTGGTTAACGTGGCCCGTCTGATGTTTAGTTTCCACATGATTTGAAAAGTTTCAATGGAATTCATGACCTAATTTGAGGCTTTTCTATAACGTTTTCAAATTACCTCAACTAAATATTCTATAGTAACATGGAACCATGGAATAGACTTACAAAATGTTAAGCTTACCAAGTTTAAGCCAGGTGTAGTGGTGGTGTTACTGGAGATTGGACACCATGGTGTTCTACCTCTGAGCTATACCCAGCCATATATTATTTTACTTTTACTTTTTTAAACAAAGTTTCACTGAGTTGCTGAAGGCCTTGCTAAATTTCTTTTTTTTTTTTTTTTTTTTTTTTTTTGGTGGTACTGGGGTTCCTGGAAGCCCTTCCACCTCCGGGCTACACTCCCAGACCTATTTTTACATTTTTATTTGGAAACAGGGTCTCCTAAGCCGGCGCGCGCGGCTGGCTTCGAACCTGCGCGATCCTCCTGTCTCTGCCTCCCAAGCGCGGGGATGACAAGCGTGCCCACCGTGCCCGGCTGGGCCTTGCTAAATTTCTAAGGCTAGCCTCAAACCTGAAAATCTCCCGTCTCAGCCTCCCAAAACCTGGGATTACAGGCAGGCATCAATTATGCTCAGCATCCACTGTCCTTTAAATCAGTTTTTCCTCTTCCTAGGATAAAAATCAGGGCAGGTTCCATAGCTTTTCTGAGTAGTCTTGGGTAATAACTGGCTATTCTAATTCCCTGATCTTAGCTCATTAATAAAATGTTCATCCCTAATACTTGCCAAATTCTCTATGTTTAAAGTTGGGTTCTCTTCCCTTCTGCAGCCAGGCACACTTCAGGCTAAACATCTACAGAGGCCAAGACGCCCGTGGCTGGCACGGTGACTCACTCTGCCAGCAATGTCCCACTCCTCCCACCACCCACCCACGCTGGACAAGCCAGACCCTTAGGATCGTAGGGAGTGCAAGCAGGAGAGGGCTAGGAGCAGCAGGACCATGGGAAACTGGCTTCTGAAAAATGCCTGCAGCCAACTCATTCTCTCCTGGACTCTTCAACAGATCTGGGGCGATAGGGGATTCCTTTCCTGCTACCCTGCAATTCCCATGCCTTAGAGACAGTCCCGTCCTAGGCTGAGAGCTTTCGCCCTCCTCCGGCTCCCTCTGCCATCCGGCCCTGCTCATGGCCTCCTCGTCCCCCAAACAGATCCTTAGTGCAGGGTCTTGGATGATCTCCCACCACTTCTCAATGGAAGAGAAATGGAGAGTTGCTGCTGTATCAGTTTTTATTTGGCCTAAAGCTGTGTCTGTATATATTTTAAGTTTGACCTAAAGGCTTTTCCAAACAAAGTGAACTGTAATTTAACTTGATGTATAAGCAGGCTGTAACACACACTTTTAACAAGTGCTAAGTCTCAGCTAATCCCCAGGGGCCAACTATTCAAACCATGTTCAAGATTGACAGGCATGGTCTGGAGTCAACTGGGCTCTCTCCACCCACTTCCGTTTCCTGTGTGTCACTTTCTTCCCTCTGTCTTTAAGTAGAACCTGCCCGTGTGGTAAGGTAGCGCATTCTCAACCATTTTTGGTCCAAACTGTTGTCCAATCCTAGAGTTACAAATAAAGCTCATTAAGAACTATAATACTAGATTCGCTATAATTTTTGTCTGTTAACAATGTAAATGTTTTCTTTTTTTAAGGGTTAGACTGGGAAACAAAACGTTAAATAAAAGCAATTGATAATAACACTTGTTACAAAAACCACTTGATGACCTCTGCTTCCTTATTGCCCTTACTGTCTTATGTATAACGTTGAGATTGAGTTGGGGGTCGGGAAGAAGGCAAACACCAGCCAAGTTATTAAAGGCCTCTTTAGTCAATCGGCATCTTTGGGCAAAGTTTGCCGACCATGGGGGAAGAGACCGATGACCGAGTGGCGTGGTCGGCAGAGTCACAATTCTTTGGCAGAGTCATGCAGTCAGAGAGGAAGTACAAATATTTATAGTGGGGGTCTTGGGGTGGAGCTAGCAGCTGGTCCTCTCACGACATCTGGAGTCTCATGGCCCCTGGCATCTATCTAGCGATGTCTGGAGTTTCATGACGTCTCTGCTCCTGGCTTCCGGGATACGGCCTCCTGTCCCTGTGGGGGAAGGGAGGGACCTGACCTATCATTGGGCTCTCATAGGAACTCCATGAATGTTGTTCAAATTCATTCTGCTTCTTTCCCAAGATCACACAGCTGGTTGTGGCCAAGCTGGACCAGAACCTAGAGTCCCAGACCACGTCACCACTGCCCTTGTCACACTGCTTACAGTTCTGAGGGCCCTGAGTTTAATAAATATTTGCACAATGATTTTTCTAACCTTCTGCTTCATGGGAAAATAGGTACATATTTTAAGGAAAATATTTCAGCTTATGGTCAGCCATAGTTGGCTACCCTGACTTTTCCCATATCTGGCCTTAAGCTGAGATGAGCTAGGTTCTCTAGGTGATGGGAGTTGGAGCCAAGTAGCTATGGTTAACATTTAAGAGCGCTCAGTTTCTGTTTTTATAGAAACTCCTGTCACTGTGTGTGTGTGTGTCACTGTGTGTGTGTGTCACTGTGTGTGTGTGTCACTGTGTGTGTGTGTGTGTGTGTGTGTGTGTGTGTGCGTGCTTTACTGGGGATTGAACCAGGAATGCTCTACCACTTAGCTATATCCCTAGTCCTTTTATTTTTAAACAGGGTCTCACTAAATTGCTGAGGCTGACCTCAAACTTGCAATCGTACTGTTTTGGCCTCCCAGCAATGGCATTACAGGTATGCACCACCACATCTGCTTATGACTTTTGGTCTTTTTAATACAAAAGTTTACATCATCAGAAGTCATATTTTCTTTTCTTTCTTTTTTTTTTTTTTTTTTTTTTTTTTTTTTTTTGGTGGTACTGGGGTTCCTGGAAACCCTTTTACCTCCGGGCCACACTCCCAGACCTATTTTTATTTGGAAACAGGGTCTCTTAAGCCAGCACGGCTGGCTTCGAACCTGTGCGATCCTCCTGTCTCCACCTCCCAAGTGCTGGGATTACAAGCGTGCGCCACCAAGCCCAGCAGAAGTCACATTTTCTAATGCAAATGTTCCTAGGTAGGCTGATTCATTCAGTTACTCAAATTTCCAAAGTAAATTAGAAACTGCTTTACAAAGTTGACTGTGCACAGCCTTTACCTTGGGCTCTGGGCAACCTGGGATTCAGTACTTCTGGGCAGGTGGGTCTTTGCATTTCTATCTAGTGCTCAGATGTTGTGAGGCTGCTGTACTGAGAGGTACCCTTTGAGTGTCTATCTGAAATAAGCACATAAGTCTTCAGAAAAGATAAGGGGGAAGAGAACACACGGCTGGGCTGAATGTGGCCCTGAGGGCTCAGCAAGCTCCAGAATCAGGCAGGCCAGGCCCTGGGGCTCCTCTGGCGGCAGGCTCTGGACATCCTCAAGAAAGGACACCAGTGTCTTGAGCCACAGAGGAGGCAGGCAGCCAAAACTCCGCCTGGAAGCTGCTGCGGTTTGGAAAGCACACACAGCTGGGGCTCAGCCAAGGGAACGGGGAATCTTAAAACAAACCATCTATGTGCCTACCACCCACCTGGGCATCCAGAAGGGCCTAGAGCCCTGGAGAGTTTAATGAGGTCCTCTCCCCAGGCTCCCCTGACTTTCAAGTTAACCCCTTGCTGGGGTAACTCAGCTGTAAGCCTGCCCTGGAGTGGCAGCCGGCCCCACAGGGGCAGCAACAGCCTCAGAGTCGAGGTGATCTTCATAAGGGCCGTGGGACAGGAGCATGTGCTAAGCTGGTTTCAGCGAGACTTTCACACAGCTCCTAAAGCAGTTTGCTTCGTAGCAGGCAATATTCTGTCTTCCTCCCTCAGTGGCGCTATGCGGGGGCTTGGAGCGTGGTGAGCCTCAGCTTAATTTTTACCAGGTCCCTGCTGAGCATATACAGAAGCAATTTTTTTAATTGGCTATTTTCTTAATATTTTGTACTTTTCTTCTTTTCTTTCTTCATTTTTTTCTTTTTAAAAATTTACACAAATACTATTGCACCAGGGAGATGAGTCACTGGTGAAATTTGAAGTTTTGTTTGTTAGGGTGTTTTTAAGGCATTAAGAGTAAAATACACTCTTCTCATTTTAATAGCATACAATTCATTAAAAAACATATGCATTTTTAAATGACAGAAGATATCTTCATGTCATGTAGTAAAGGAGGGAGGGAGACAGCCTGATACAGTTTTTGAACATTATTGTACATGCAAAATTATATCTTTTAATTACTTTACCACATTAGGAATAAATTTAATATTTGAAAATGATAGTCATATATTTTATGCTAATCTTGGAAACGTCTTTTATTGATAACAACACATTATTTTTCACTATTATCTGTCAATCACAGGCTTGAGACAAACCAGAGCTAACATCATTTTTGACTTTGTGGACATCCCTGCCTTTGTTCACCTTTCTGGAAGTTCCAGGACTGAGAGGCAGAAGTGTTTCAATTACTCAGCAGTTGCATTTCCTTTTTGCAGAAAAACAACTTTTTTTTTTTTTTTTTTTTTTGCGGGTGTTCAATGCATTCTGCAGGGTTTTCTCTGACTCTGATCTATACTTCCCATGTTGAGAACTCCTCCTACTTCTATTCTATCACTGAAAAGTTAATGTTATTTTAAAATGTCCCCTGTCACAGCCTAGATTCTCCCGAGGAGCATATTCCTTTCCATAGAATGGGCATTTTTGCAACTTAATATCTTACATTTGATTACCACTGGTGCATATTTAAGTGGTGTCGTGCTCGTCTTGTTTATTACATATATGTATTAAAAACTAATAAAAGCAAAATAATACAAAAAATGAGCATTTCATTTTGGCATCCTCCCTACTACAAAACCCTGCAGATGTTTGGCTGCCTGTGATGTATTTCGGGGGATGGAATTTGCAACTGTTATAATTAAGCAATACCATTAAGTCACCCGAGAGTAAATTAGAAACTAAACGGGTGCTGTGTGCTCAGGAACCCAAGATTATGGGCTGAGATCTCTATTCAGTGTATGAAGTCAGCTCCCTTCAAATTGATTCTGAAATAAAAGGTGTTATTCCTATTCCCCACCCCCAAATACATAAGTGTATTAAACACGTCCCTAATATTGATTTGGCATGCCAGTTGTAATCTTAAATTGTAGGGGGAAAATGTTGTTGTAAATAGAGCTATTTCTATTTTGCTACTACTGTTTCAGCTGTAATGGGCAAGAGAAATGTGTGTGTCTGGATGTTTTCCAGGGATTTGGCTGGGTTCCATTGAATCATGGTTTTAAAAAAAAAAAGAAGGAAGAAAGAAAGAAAAAAGTCCTAGTACATCTTGTTGCAATTAGAATTGAATAAAGGTAATGTCACTTCTTGGAATTTTCTGTTTTCTCTGACCATTGCTCTAGAGAGAGATGGTCAAATCCCAAAAGCCCAAAATACAAATTGTCAATAATCTGAATAAGACATTGATACAATAGTTTCTACCAAAGGCAGTTTAAGCCATCTATAATACCATATCTCAGAATATTAACAATTAAAAACATGTTAGAAAATTATCTAATGAACTAAAATATATAAACTTGAACACCCCACCATGGTAACATCCTATCTTCAAAGACAATTTAAGTTGACCTGAGTAAGGCCTATCTAGCCTTAATGACCTATCTAGCCATTGCTTCTCAAACCTTAGTTTTTTGTTTTTTGTTTTTTTTTTTTTTGGTGGTGGTACTGGGGTTCCTGGAAGGCCTTCTACCTCCGGGCTACACTCCCAGACCTATTTTTACATTTTTTTATTTGGAAACAGGGTCTCCTAAGCCAGCACACGCGCCTGGCTTCGAACCTGCGCGATCCTCCTGTCTCTGCCTCCCAAGCGCGGGGATTACACGCGTGCGCCACCACGCCCGGCTCAAACCTTAGTCTTTAGAACAGTTTCATGAGCACAGTCTGGGAGCTTGTTGGAAATGTAAAATCTTAGATTCCACTCAAGGCCTACTGAATCACAACCTATATTTTAACAAGATTCATTAGTGGTTCACATGCATATATAAGTTTTGTTGATGCTCAGAAAAAATGACACCACCACCACCAGCCCTTTGTGAAGGCCTCAGAAGTAAAGTCTTTGACCTTTTCCTCCCTTGCTGTTTCTCACTCCTCATTCTCCTCTGAGGCAAGATAAAGGAACTATAATTCCCTGTCTCCAAGACAGGCAGGTCATAGCATCCAGCAACCCTCTGCCCCAAAACCAGCCCTAAAAGACTAAAAATAATACCTTCCCCCAGCACCTTTCTAGATAACACAGTCATAAAGAAATTAAGGGCCTCCTCATTCCAGAAGTGAAGGTGGACATGATACAGCCATGAAGAATCTAAACAGCCCCCGCTGGGTTCTCCCCCACCCTGTGCTATCAGATGATACTCTTTGGGTCCAATCATAGTTCTGCCTGGCTTTCCATGCTTCATCAAACCTAAGCATAAAAATGGGCAGCTCTGATCAAATAAATTTGTTATGCTTTTCTCTTATTAACCTGTCATTTGCTGCGGGCGTGTCAGCCATAAACCTTTCTGATAGGCAGAAAAGAGAACTGGCTTCTCCCCTCTGGTTCCTGCCTGCTTTCGGGCACTTCGGTTGACATCTGTTCTGCTCAGCACTCTTGGAGCTATGATCTAAAAGACTGACTGTGTAACTTAGCGGAAAAAAAGATTTCTTTTCTTACGGTTTCAGGTCAGTCCATGTGAGGCTGGGGGCCACGGATCTCAGGGCATGGCTGTGGGAGCGGAGAGAGGAAGAGCTCTCTCACATCATGGCTGTGCTCACATCATGGGGGCCGGGAGCAAGAGCGAGCGGGGAAAGGAGAAACCAAAGTAACCACCAAGGCTGCATCCCAGGACCCACCCCCCAACCACACCCTACCAGCCCAGGCCACACCACAGATAAATCCGCTCCGATGGATTTATCCATTGTTGGGATTACAGCCCTCATAACCCAATTAGATCAGCTCCAAACATTAATAAATAAGCTCTTTAGGGGACATTTCCCATCTAACTATAGCAGCGTATACTCACAGAGCCTTTGAGTCAATGGCCAGCGGTGTCTAGTTCATCCTTTCTCTACTTCCCCTCTTCTCACTCACTTCCTTGATGTTCATGAGTGGGTGACTCTCAAAAGTCACACTCCAAGCCGGGCGTGGTGGCACACGCTTGTGATCCCAGTACTTGGGATGCCGAGACAGGAGGATCATGGTTTGCAGACAACCTCAGCTACTTAGTGAGGCCTTTTGCAACTCAGTGAGACCCTGTTTCCCAATAAAGAATTTTAAAAAAAAGGGGGCTGAGGGTGTAGCTTGGAGGTAGAATGCCCCTGAGTTTCATCCCCAGTACTGAAAAAAAAAAATTTACACTCCATTTTGGCAACTGTCCAGGATTCTTCAGGAATACCCACTGGTCCAGAGAACTGAATATCATCTCTTCTTTACACAAGAGCTGCTTTCACTGGGCTTCTTGATAAGATGTCGATTCTAAACATTTTCAACTTAGTCATTAGACTGATCTACTTGCACCTGGAATATTATCAGGATGAATTACTTTTCTTCATATTTTTAAAATGCTTTTATTGATGCATTATATTCTCACATTATAATGCATTTCATAGTGACAGTGGCATATATGCACACTGACTTAGTGAGCTTACCCCTGGCTTGCTCCCCACTCCTCCCCCGTATAGAAGAGTAAGATTGGCATCGATTCTCAATGTGTACCTAGTGTCAGTAGAAGTGATTTGTTCACTGATCTTCCCTCTCCCCCACATCCTTCTCCTAGACCACTTCTCTGGCTCCACTGGAGTCTCTCCTTCATTATCTGAAGTCCCTCTGGTATCCTGATTACTCCCTACCTTCTACATATGAGAGAAAACATATGCCCTTCACTTTCTGTGACTAGCTAGTCTCACTTAGCATAATGTTCTCCAGATCCATCCAATTTCTTACAAAGGGCATAATCTTCTTCTTCTTTATTGCTGAGTAGAATTCCATCATGTGGATAGCCCATAATTTTGCAGTTCATTCATACATTGATGGACAGTTCATTCATACATTGATTCATTCATACATCGATTCATACATTGGTTCCATAATCTGGATGTTGAGAACGGTGCTGCTATAAACACTTCTTCATGTTTCTGACATGTTGTCCCCCTCATCTCACAGTCTACTGCTATTTGGCATCCCCTGTGTATAAAGTTTCCTATTCTCCTTTCAATTTTTCTTTCTCTTTGTTTTTTTGCTTGTTGGTTCAATTTGTTTATTTGTTTTCTCTTCTTGCTGTTTCTGTATGGAGAACTGAACCAGGGGCGTTCTACCTCCAAGCTACACCACCAGCCCTTTTTATTTTTTGTTTGGAAACAAAGTCTTGCTAGAATGCTGACATCTCTCTGTGTTTCTGAGGCTGTCCTCCTGATATTCTCCTGTCTCAGCCTCCCAAGTACTGGATTATAGGTATGCACCACCACACCTGGCTTCTTTCAGTTTTTCCTCTACATATTTTTTTTTCTTTTTCATTAGTCTCAATTAAATCCATATTTATATGATAGTCTTTACACAAAGGGAAACTCTTTCTGGAGTGACACTTATAAAATGTTATAAAGGAAGCCAATCAGGAATCTGCCTCCCACAGAATAATTCCAAATCTCTTCTTCCATGGCCTTCTTAGGCTCCTACTTTTTTGTTCTACCCTGAAATGGCAGATTTATTCATGGAGTGGGAAATAGAAATAATACCTTTTATTTCAGATGGAATCATATTTCCCGTTCTCTGAGATTTTGTTAGAAGGTTATAAGAATATAAATACATGAAGGCATATCCCATTTAATGGTCACTAAGAAAAAGGAAAAAAACCCTACAAACCTAGCTATGTGAGGTCCATAGCATTTTGTTCATAAAGACTCAAAAAAATTAATTATGATAAAATCCAACCAACCACTACGGTAACTAGTGTATCAACCAAATGGTCAACGTTGGCGTTGTACTCAAGGCAGGCGCTATAGATTCTTCTTCTGCTCCCAAAAGTTTTGCTTGCCAGTTGCCACCATGATTATGCTCAATACAAGATTTCGCTAGATACAGTGTCTTGCTTTTATTTCCTCTTGGCAATTTCATCATAACTACAACTTCCATGATCTCAAGATCCTGGCAAACGAGCAATAAGTCCAGTTCCAGGGAGAAGATCTATGGCACTATTTCCTCACGGAGTGAGGTGTTTCTTGCCATGGGATAATGATCTGAGAAACAGCATCTAGCCAGCTCCACTGCTTGGTTACCAATTACATCCTATCTTAATATGTTGGAAGAATAAACATTTTTTTAGTCAACAAATATTTGTTGAGTGCTTATTATGTGCAAAGAACACAAAAATAAAGGGCCATCTTCCACAGTTCGGTTCTTTTTCTCTTATTTCTTCAAGGCTTTTCTCGAATCCACCACAAGGGACTCCTATCCAGTGGAAAGTTCTCTGTGCCTCCCCCACACCACTCCAGGAACCGTTCACATCGGCCCTGGGAACACTACCGATTCAGGAGGAGCCTTGAACTCGGCTTCTCAGCTCTCCACGGGGGCACTCTCCCAACCATCTAAAAGAGTAGAGCTCTTGATGGCAAATCAAACATAATTCTGGTTAATATGTTTCTTAGTCATCTCTGTTTAATTTTTGTCCTCCCTCCACACGGACCATTTTTCATACAACTTTCAATGGCAGGAACAATTTCCCAGCCTCTTGAAACCCGACGCGCTCAGCACTGTGGGACCTAATCAAGTTTTCTGAGCAGCCCCACGCTGTGCTCGCAGCACTCTGGGGCAGTGGAAGACGGCGCTAAAATGAATCGGGGGAAAATATGCTTTTCCTTCCCTATTCCCAAAACTGTAGTTGGCTCTCAACAAGTTTGCTTCTGCTACAGTAGCCAGTCATAAAACCTTATCATCATATTGAGAATCACTGCCCCCAAGATGCCTCCAAAGATACTGAGAGTCTTCAGATACCAGACAGGGATCTGCAAGAAACAAAGAAGGGACACTCCGGGGAACGACTCTCCACACCGAAGGCTGGGTGGGAATGCTACTGGCTGAGTAGAAAGATGCAGATGGGCAAATAAAATCCCATGTTGCCAGAAGTGTTACCCATTTCAACTACCTGCTCTGGTTTAGACTATGTGCCCCAAAGAGATGTTCTTTAACTTGGAAGGCTCCTTATTCTATACTTCCCAAATGTTCCCTGGTAAATTCTTTCTTTTGCTTGTGTTAAGTTTTGTCATTGTTGTTTCTAGAGCCCTTGGTTCGAAGCTTGCCCGAAGCACCACACCACCTCTTTTATAAAGGAGATACCACGAGAGAATACGCCAACAGAATTAGAAAGTTTCGACAAATGCTGCCTGATGCTAACACCACCAGCAAATCAGATGCAGTCATTGCTATCTAGGAAAACAAACCTTATTAATAATAATACGACGCTTCAGATGCATTCCCTGTTCCATCCTTTGTAAATTTGCCTGCCATTCTCATCAGCCGCCCCTCAGGGTTGGCGAGAAGAGTGCTGGTGCCCCAGGAAAGAATTTTTTGGCAACCCCTCCCCAAAACAACAAAGCCAGTCCCCCACCGCTCGCTCCTCTCCATTCCTCAGGTCGCCCCATCTCTCTAATTGGTATTCATCCAACACTGAACAGTAGCTATCAGCACTTGATGATTAACAGTCTTGTGAGACCTTGTGTGAGCAGCAAGAGTTGGCTCTTGCCTCCACCATTTAAAAAGGACGCTGGAACGCGCGATTCTTGTTTCAAAGAGGTCCAGATGGATGGCATCGTGTTGCCGCTATCTGAATGGGTGGCAGGAGCAAGGGACGTGTGCTTTGGCGAAGCGGAGGGGGTGCCAAAATCCCTCCCAGGTGTCCCTCCTGACCTTGTTATGTCTCGGGAAACTTTCAAAGCCTGATCTGAGTCTTCGCTCAAACGTTAATAAATCACTTGACTGCTCCGTGTCAGGATCCCCCTTGCTATTTCAAAGACCCATACGATCTTCATTTAATTTGCTTTTCTTCCCACATTGATTTCTGTGCAGTCTCGTCCCTTTCTCCTCACTCACTCCAAATTCAGAGTATCTGGTTTCCCATCTTATACCACTTCACAGGATGCCCATAGACATTCAGTCCTGCTAGAGAATAACCCAAAGTCACAGAAAGAAGCCTACTTCCATCCTGACTGGCCCTGGAGGTCTCCAGACACGAAGAATTTTGCATGTCAGGATTATGATCCCGCCATCTGGGGCTCTTTGCTTTGCTCTGGAGTTGGGCACAGGATTTCAGAAACATGTTTTGAGTCTCATGGAACCACCAAGTATGTTTGGATTGCACCAGATTTTACAAGCCATGAAGCAAATTGTAAATACTTTTGGATACTAGTGAACATTTTATAAATAATTCTGGCAGAGTTTTAATTCTCTAGGACTTCAGGGGTTTGTTATATTCAATTTTTCATTATTTGTTCATTTCCATGTGGCCTTATTTCTGCAAACACGATTTCTTGAAAAATGGAATTAGGTCCAGATTTAGCAAATACAAAAGGGTGATTTGTAACATTTCTCTCATAAACCGGTTCTGAGCAAAGGCAAAATGAACTCATTTATACTTAGCAAAACATAATTGTAAATTTATACATAAACACTGGAGGGAAAATTGAGATTTTTAATTTCGCCAGCCTTTACAGCTGCTGTCCTAACATCTTCAGGGTGGGGAGGCCTCTCTCTTCCTCAGTTTTGTGCCCGGCACCCCCATCCCCATGAAGCCAGTTCACTTGGCTGGTGGAAGCAGTGACTAAGTGGCCGTAGTGACAAGTTTCCTTCGGTGGAACTATGTCTTTGCAGAATACCTCCAACTTCATTGCATCCGTTCTGCAGAGTGACTCAAGGAGAGAGGAAACAGCTCTACTAGCTACAGTAAAAAAAAAAAAAAATCTCAGCTGCCAGGCCTGGTGACGCTCACCTGTAACCCCAGTACTTGGGAAGCTGAGACAGGAGGATTGCGGGTTCAAGACTTAACTTCAGCAACTTAGTGAAACTTTCAGCAACCTAGGGAGACTCTGTTTAAAAATAAATAAATAAATAAATAAAAATAAAATAAGCCTGGGGATGTAGCTCAGAAGTAAAATGTCAGCCAGGTGTGGTAGCTCGTACTTGTAATCCCAGTCCTTGGGTGGCTGAGACAGGAGGATCGCAGGTTTGTAGCCAGCCTCCACGATTCAGTGAGGCCTTCCACAACTTAGTGCGACCTTGTTTCAAAATAAAAAATAAAGTTGGGCTGGAGGTATAATTCAAAGGTAGAATGTCTCTGAGTTCCATCCCTGGTACCACAAAAACATAAATAAATAAATAAATAAATAAATAAATAAATAAATAAATAAATAAATAAAATGGCAATGGGTGGACTGACCTGAAAATATTCCAGTTAGGACTCAAGTTGAATCCTCTCCCTCAGAGTCAAATACTGTTTACCTTTGAAGGTACAACGCCCTTGGCTTCCTTAACCTACTTTCATGAATTATAGATGTCATTCTCGTTTAAAAGCTTAATTAATAACCTTTTTATACAACCCAGTCTTGGAAGAGGATTAGGAAATCAGTGTAGAAATAGACTATTTACCGAGCCAGGCATGGTGGGGCACGCTTGTAATCCTAGCATTTGGGAGGCTGAGACATGAGGATCCAGGTTCACAGTCAGCCTCAGCTCCTTAGTGAGGCTCTTTGCAACTCTGTGAGACCCTGTTTCAAAATAAAGAATAGCGGGGCGTGGTGGTGCACACTTGTAATCCCTGTGCTTGGGAGGTGGAGACAGGAGGATCGCACAGGTTGGAAGCCAGCCTCACTGGCTTAAGAGACCCTGTTTCCAAGTAAAATACATATAAAAAAATAGGTCTGGGAGTGTAGCCCGGAGGTAGAAGGGTTCCATCCCCAATACCACAATAAAATAAAATAAAATAAAATAAAATAAAGAATAAAGAATAGGGCTGGGGTGTAGCTTGGAGGTTGAATGCCCCTGGGTTCCATCCCCAGTACCACAGAAAAACCTGAAATCGAATATTTACCAAAATAAAAATCTTCGCTTTTATTTTAGCAGCAAAATGGTGGCAAAGCAGAAGGCTTAGGAGGTACATTGCTTCAAATGCCATGGCAAATGGAGTGCACCTATGTCCTCTGCGGTCCCATGAGCCACTCCTGCCACCCCGTCTTCCAGGGACAGCGGCTGACCTTACTCGAACATGGCTGGAAATCTCCCTGCGTGGTGCAGGGAAAGTGCCTTTCAAGAGGGCAAGGTATGCAGGGAAAATGAGCCCGTGTTTCCTAGGAGAATTTTAAAATGGCTCATAAGACCAGAAACATGAATACATATGACACAATGACAATCTTTTGACTTATTCATCACCTGATTTGGAGGATTTTGTTATGGTTTCTCTTTGGGAGAACTATTTTTAAGAATTTTACTGCTGAGAAAGAGCTAATACTGTAATGAGAACGATGATTTTTTACATCTGTTCTAACACAAATAGCCAACGGGCATATTATTTCCAGATTCCTAAAGATTGGTGAATAGCAGTGGAATTAATTTTTGAGTGCATAGGAGAACGTGCATGGCCACGTTCTCCTCCACTCCTACCCCATTGTGCTTTGTCCTGCTGAAAGACCGTCAAGCAGAGCTTCCATGCACAGTCCCTGCTTTCTTACTAAGGTCACCTGATCCTTCTGAAAGCCAGAGCTAAAAGGTTTTGGAGTTTCTATTACATGAACACTGCAAAAATTGTGAGATTCACCAAAACTGTGATCCTGGAGTTAAGCTGGATAAGCTCCTAATAATATCATTTTGCTAATGTTTGGTTTTCTTCAAGGGATTCAGCCTAAGACTAGATTCCCTATCCCATTCTAACCCAACTAGGGGAAGGGATATATACATATCTTAGGTATTATATTTCACTAGTTACTTTAACATTGAACTGAACACTGTTCAAACAAAGAGAACAGAAGGACCCTAGGCCTTCAGAGAACACAGAGATGAATTAATTACTATTCCTGCCCCCAAGAACTTTATAATCTTGCAGGAGGATAAGACAGTAGGCTACGATGACTTACATAAGAGAGCTTCAGACTAAATATAATGTGGTTTCAAAAAAAAGGATGGGTTGAGAGAGAGAGGTTGCTGAAACTGAGAAGGGCCTTGAAGAATTTTTAACAGGAATCTATTAAGGGGAATGAGAGGAATAGAAAGTTGTGGAAGACATCTCAGAGGGCAAGAACCCAGGAACGCATCCTGTCGCTCTGTAAGAACTACATGACTTTTTTTTTTTTCCCAAAACTAAGTTGAAGCCAGGCATGGTGGTGCACGCTTGTAATCCCAGTACTTGGGAAGCTGAAACAGGAGGATCACAGATTCAAGGCCAACCTCAGCAACTTGTGAGTCCCTCTGCAACTAAATGAGATCCTGTTTCAAAATAAAAAATAAAATAGGGCTGGAATAATAAAATAGGGCTGGAGGTATAGTTTGGAGGTAGAATGCCCCTGGGTTCCATCCCCAGTAACCACCCCCAAAATTAAAGCCAAACGTGAAGGCACACGCTTGCAATCCTGGTACTTGGAAGGCTGAGACAGGAGGATTGCAGGTTTGATGCCAACCTCAGCAAACCGTGAGGCCCTATGCAACTTAGTGAGACCCTGTTTCAAAATAAAGAATAAAAAATAGAACTGGGGATGTAGTTCAGAGGTAGATTGCCCCTGGGTTCAATCCCTGGTATGAAAGAAAGAAAGAAAGAAAGAAAGAAAGAAAGAAAGAAAGAAAGAAAGAAAGAAAGAAAGAAAGAAAGAAAGAAAGGAAAAGAAAAAGAAAGAGAGAGAGAGATAGAGAGAGAGAGAGGAAAGAAAACTAAGTTGAATATTAAAACTGTTCCATAGGCTTTAAAATTTTTCATTACAAAAAATAAAAAATAAGCCTGGGCGTGGTGGCGCACGCTTGTAATCCCCACGCTTGGGAGGCGGAGACAGGAGAATCACGCAGGTTCGAAGCCAGTCTTGCTGGCGTAAGAGCCCCTGTTTCCAAACAAAAATAATATAAAAATAGGTCTGGGAGTGTAACCTGGAGGTAGAAGGGTTTCCAGGAACCCCAGTACCACCAAAAAAAAAAAAAAAAAATGAAATAAAATAAATTTTAATTGGTTCTCAATCATACTGCTGTTGATCACCAGTTAGTAAGCAAAGTCTTAAATCAGTGAGTATAACATAAAAAGAAAGAATCTGAAGAGATCCAGCTAGTTTAACTGCTAATTTGAATACACTGGACCTTCTATTAATAATTCATTGTGTTATTTTCCAGTTGACCCAAAGCTGCGGTCCAGGAATACACCATGTGTAAGCGGAGCTCAAAGCCAGCATGCACCCTCAGCCACGCAAACGTGCTTCCGTGTAAAGACACTGCCTCAACTTTACCAGCAGGATGCACGGAAGCCCTCCCCTTAGATATATAGAGTATGATTTTACTTCCTCATCCAATGTGCGTCTTTCCTTTTCCATTGATCGTTCCTTCAGAAATGTTCCACAGGAAAAGCAAGCATAATATAATGCACATTATAATAACCCGGTGGAATTAACTGTGACCACGGACACGGGCCTCCCCAGGAGACAGAGGTGCCAGGGCTTCAGACTTGGACGTGGACATCCTCTCACATGGCCACTTCTGTATCTCTAGGTCGCCCTTCCTGTAAAACGGGGCCAATTCAATCTGCCTAGACAAGCCACATTCGATGGGAAGATTAATTATTCAGGGTTCATGGAGTGCTTTCAGCATGAAAAGCACGATGTATGTCACAAGCAGAGGCTGTGACTTTGGGGGCCACAACAAACAACAGACACAGAGGAACTTTTAAAAAACAAAGGCCCTATTCTTATGTAAATGCTCAACAATAAAGGTTATGAAAAGAAAGCTGTGGGAAATATAAAATATAAACAGAATATTTTCCACGAGGAGGCAGCAGATTTTATCAAGTTAATAAATTATTACAATAGAGTATATACAATCAAACTCATACAGTATCAGACCAGAGAATATAATGCGTGGCTGCTGGGATAATCTGATGGGGAAGATCTCAGTGATCTTTGTAGAACATTGGATCTGGGGGATTTTCAGAATAGGCGAGGATGATGACCCGGTTTGAGTGGGAAAAGCTTAGCGTCCCAAAGAACACAGACCAAGAAGGAGCATCAGAAGGTACAGTTACTTTTAACCTTCCAGCACTATACAGCATAAAGAGGATTCTGAGAACTGAATACAGAAAGGAAGCAGTTTAAATCCACTATCCATTTCTCATTGTCACAACCTTAGCATAAAACTTAAAAGATCCGCAAAATTTATTTATTTTTATTTAATTGTTTTGTGTTGGGAGGTACTGGGAACTAAACCCAGGGACTATCTTTGAGCTACACCCTCAGCACAGCCAGAACTATTTTTATTTGTTTATTTATTCTTTCAAAATAGGGTCTCATTCAGTTACCGAGGCTGGCCTTGAACCTGCAACCCTCCTTTCTTACAGGCAACAAAAGCAAAAGACCAAGTGGTATTCAGAGACAGACCAATTAGAAACACTCCAGACTTCCCAAACCAACTCATGAAAGCCAGGAGGGCCTGGAGCAACATATTCAAAACTCTGAAAAAAACAACTTGCAGTCAAAAATGTTTTGCTACCCAGCAAAAATATTTCTCAAATTGGGCAGAAAATAAAATCTTCCATGACAAACAGAAGTGGAGAGAATTTATGTCTTCCAAACCAGCATTAGAAAAGATACTCAAAGAGATTAACTACAAAGAAGAAATAAGTAATAAAAGCCAGAACCAGAGAAATAATAATTTTCATCAAATAAGCCGGGCAGGGCCGGGCATGGTGGCACACACATATAATCCCCGTGCTTGAGAGGCGGAGACAGGAGGATCGCACAGGTTCAAAACCAGCCGCACTGGCTTAAGGGACCCTGTTTCCAAATAAAAAGTATAAAATAGGTCTGGGAGTGTAGCCTGGGGGTAGAAGGGTTTCCAGGAACGCCAGTGCCACCAAAAAAAAAAAAAACAAGCCGGGCATTATGGCATATGCTTGTAATCCCCAACTTGGGAGGTTGAGACAGGAGGATCGCACAGGTTTGAAGCCAGCCTCAGCTACTACTAAGTGAGGCTCTCAGCAACTTAGTGAGATCCTGTTTCCAAATAAAATATAAAATAGGTCTGAGAGTATAGCCCGGAGGTAGAAAGCCCCTGGGTTCCACCCCCAGTACCACCAAAAAATAAAAAATAAAAATAATAAAAATAATAATTTTCACCAAACAAACAACTAAACAAATAAGAACAAACATTACCTCAAACAGAATTTAAAACTCAAAATATTAGGATTTAAAAATCATCTCTCGCCGGGCGTAATCCCTGCACTTGGGAGGCAGAGATAGGAGGATCACGCAGGTTCGAAGCAAGCCGCTCTGGCTTAAGAGACCCTGTTTCCAAATTTAAAAAAATATATAAAAAATAGGTCTGGGAGTGTAGCCCAGAGGTAGAAGGGCTTCCAGGAACCCCCAGTACCACCAAAAAAAAAAAATCATCTTTCAATAATCACATTGAACATAGTGCCTCAACTCCCCAATAAAAAGACATAAAGTGACAAAATGGATTAAAAACCAGAATCCATCTATATGCTGCCTTCAAGAAACACACCTTACAAGTAAAGATAGTCACAAACTAAAGGCGAAGGACTGAAGTAAGGTAATCCATGCCAATGGAACTTGAAGACAAGCAGGAGTAGCAATTATGATATTAGACAAATTGACTTCAAGCCCAAGTTTATCAGAAGAGACAAAGCAAGTAATTTTTTTTTTACTGATAAATGAAACAATTGAGCAAGAGTAAATAATGATAGTCAACATCTGTGCCCCAAACATAAGTATAGCCACTTTCATAAAATAACCCTTTGTGACATTAAATCATACATAGATTCTAATACAATAATACTGGGAGACTTCAAGACTCCGTTCACACTGCTAGACCAATCTTCTAAACAAAAGGTCAGTAAAGATGCCTCAGACCTAAAGAATGCCATACACCAAATTAGACACATACGGAATATCCCAGCTAACTATTGCAGAGTTCATATTTTTCTCAGCTGCTCACAAAACCTCCAAAATAGACCACATCCTGGGCCACAAAGTGAGCACTAGCAAATTCAAAAAATGTGACCCACTCGCCTGCATCTTTTTAGACCACAATAGAATGAAACTAGAAATCAGCTATAAGAAGACCCACAGTAAATATACACAGACTTGTGGAGACTGAACACTATATTGCTGAATTAGGAATGGGCTATAGAAGAAGTAAGAGGTGAAATGAAGAAATTCCTAGAAATAAATGAAAATAGAGATACAACATATCCAACCTCTGGGAAACCTTGAAGTCAGTATTAGGAGGGAAATTCATAGCACTGAGTGCCCATGTAAGAACAAAAATCACCAAATAAGTAACCTAATGACACACCTCAGAGCCCTTGAAAAACAGGAAGAGTCGAACCCCAAAGCCAATAGAAGATGGGAAATTATTAATGGGTTACAAAACTATGGGATCTGTACACAATGGAATTTTACTCAGCCATAAAGAAGAAGAAAGTTACGTCATTTTCAGGGAAATGGAGGACACTGGAGAGCATTGTGCCAAGTGAGATTAATCTATCACAAAATAAAAAGCGGACGCTCTCCCTAATGTGCAGAAGCTAGGGAGGAAAGGGTCAGAGGAGGAATGAAAAAGGGAGATGAAGAAGAGAAAAACCATAGATGAGAAAATAAGGAGACCTGAGAGGGATGAAGGGGGAAGAGGAAGATTCCCTCATGTCCATGATGTACATTCACAAACATATCAAAGTTGACCACTAAGCCAGACCTGAGGAAGAGGGAGGACGAGGGAATGGGATGGGACTTGGGGAAGGGCTAAATGAATAATGTGTGCACGTATGCCTCCACCATCTTGTACTCCAATAAGATGCATGACTACAATGCAACAATAAAAATTTTAAAAACCACATCAAGTAATCCCAGCATTTTGAAGGCTGAGACCAGAGACAGGAGGATAGTGGTTCGCGGACAGCCTCAGCTACTTAGTGAGGCCCTTTGCAACTCAGTGAGACCCTGTTTCAAAGTAAAGAATAAAAATAGGGCTAGGGGTAGAAAGCCCCTGGGTTCTATCCATAGTAATAAAATAAAAAAACACATCAAGAAAATCATACATTATGACCAAGTAGGGTTCATCCCAGGCATGTAAGGCTGGTTCAACATACAAAAATCAATCCATGTAACTCATCACATAAATAAAACCAAACATAAGAATCACATGATCATTTCAATAGACACTGAAAAAGCATTCAATAAAACCCAACAGGCTTTTCTGCTAAAAGCACTGCAAAGATTCAGAATATAAGGAGCATACCTCTATATCATAAAGGCAATATACTATTAACCCACAGTCAACATCACATTAAATGGGGAAAAAGTGAGAGAATCCCTCTAAAAAACAGGAACAACACATCCCAGGCGTGGTGGCACACACTTGTAATCCCAGCATACGGGAGGCTGAGACCTGGAGGATCGTGGTTCGCGGACAGCCTCAGCTACTTAGTGAGGCCCTCTGCAACTCAGTGAGACTCGGTTTCAAAATAAAGAATAAAAAATAGGGCAGGGGGTATAGCTAGGAGGTCAATTGCCCCTGGGTTCCATCTCCAGACCCACAAAAATAAATAAATAAATAAATATAAAAAACAGGAACAACACAAAGATGGCTGTTATCATCACTTCTTTTCAATAGAGTACTTAAGATTCTGGCCAGAGCAATAAGGCAAGAGAAGGGAAAAAAAGGAGTACAAATAGGAAAAGAAGAACTCAAACTTTCACTATTTGCAGAAGACATAATACTATACATGGAAGACCCAACAAACTCAACCAAAAAGCTTATAGAACTGATCAACAAATTCAGCAAAGTGTCTGGATACAAAACCAATCTTAAAAAATCAGAAGCTTTCCTGTATGCTAACCATAAATCCACTGAAAAAGAAATCCAGAAAACACTTCCGCTCAGGATATCTCACAAAAAAAATATATTTATGAATAACCCTAACCAAGGAGGTAAAAGACCTCTACAAAGAAAATTATAAAACGTTGAAAAAATAAATTGAAGAAACCCCTGGGAGATGGAAAATTCTTCCATGCTCTTGGATAGGCAGAATAAATGTCATTTGCAGGAAAATGGATGGAACTGACTGGAAAACATTATGCTAAGTGAGATTAGTCAGTCAAAAAAGTAAAAAATCAGGTGCTCTCCCTGATATGTAAAAGGATAAAAGGGATCATAGAAGAAACTCTAGATGAAGGAGAAACTATAAATAAGCAAATAAGGTGACCTAACTGAGGGGGATGGGAGAGGGAGGGAAATTCCCTAATGTACGTGATGTATACTCACAAACATATCGAAACCAATCATTAAGCCAAACATAAGAAGGAGGAAGGGAGGGGATGAGGTGGGAATTAGGAACTGAATGACGTGTGCATCTGTGCCTCCACCATCTTGTATCCCAATGATACACTACACCAATAAGAAAAAGAAAAAAATCGAAAAAACAAAAAAATATGTAGAGATTAGTTCTGTGAGAAACATTCCTCGCCTTCTGAAATGTTTTGATCCTGTTATTTCTGCATGTCCTCAGCAAATTCTTAAGAAATATTCTACCATGTTACTTTCTCCAACCACAGAGGTAACTTCTGCCTCCATGGACTTAGGACAAATTTCAAACTAAACAAGAATTGGAAATGGCAGCCCCAGGACATCTATACCCTTTCACCAACCCAATAAAGCTCACAGCGGGCTTTAGAAAAGTCAACTGCTGAACACAGTCTCTGGGCTTAACCACGCAGAGAACAGTTTTCATCTTCAGTACCAACTCTCCTGGTGCAAACAGTCCTCTTTTGTTGCCAGAACTATGTACACGATGGAATTTTACTCAGCCATAAAGAACAAAATTACGTCATCTTCAGGGAAATGAATGAAACTGGGAATATTATGCTAAGTGAGATTAATCAGTCATAAAACTAAAAAATCCGATGCTCTCACTAACATGTGGAAGCTAGGGAGAAAATGAGTCAGAGGAGAAACTAAACGAAGAAGGAGAAACTCGAGATGAGCAAAGAAGGCGACCTATCTGAGGGATGGGAGGGGAAGCGGGGAGCTCCCTAATGCACATGATGTACGTTCACAAACATCAAAGCCAACCACTGAGCCAACATGAGGAGGAGGGAGGGGAGGGCAAGGGTGGGACTTGGGGAAGGGCCGATGAGTGGCGTGCGTGTATGCCTCCGCCATCTTGAGCCCCGTTAAGTTGTCTGACTACAACATTCCCGATGGTGCAAAAAGGAAGTATGTGTGCCATGTTTGCTCTTGCATGGTTTACAATAATAAAAAAGACAAAATCTATCTAAATTCTCATCAATGGGAAATTTGTTCAATAAGTAATAGTACTTTTGTACTATGTAATATTAGGCATCTGTATAAGACAAGGCTACCTATCTAATCATGCAAAAATGCCCGGGATATATCGTTTATTGAAAGGTGGCCAATTAATGGTCAGAATATATGTGTATATTTTCATAACATTCACATATTTCATATGTTAATATGTATGCATATAAAACTACATGTCAAACTGTCAACAGTTTGTAAGAGAGGGTTATTTTGGTGGCATGGAACAATGATTGCTTTCATTTTTTCCTTTGTACATTCCTACATTGTTTAGATTACCTATAAAAAATTCGTATTACTTTTATAATTTTTAAACTAAAACATACCCTTTCAGTTGTTTTTACTTTCTCTTCCTCATACCATCTAAACACAATAAAACCCTGCCCAAATTCCATATATACATACATCAAAATATTTGACTGAGTGAAGCATATCATTATCATTATAAATCTAACGAAAGGTTGGGTGAGCGGCAGCTAGCCACAAGTGGTTCTGGGTCAAGTGCCAGATCCAGACGTGGTTCACCTGTGTCTGTGGCCACCTATTGTGTAGTGTCTCCTCTGGTTCAGATATTAATGGGGACAGTATTGGTCTCTTGGGCTGGCTGAGACTTCCAAGGCAGTGCCAACAGTCCTGTTGTTTCCTGGTTGATGGTGTCACTTCACAGCTTTGGGGTAAGTCTAGAAGGCCTCTGGGACGCCGTGATATACTCTGCCTCCCACTTCCAGTGACGATGTTACCTGCCCCCTTGCTGGCCAGGCCCCAACCTGTCCCCCCTGAGCCCAGCACGAGAAGCTGCCGATGTATGAGGGCGGACAAGAGCCAGTGCCAGCCACACCATCTGACTTTGCTTCTCGCAGGTGCCGGCTGCGGGCTTCCCCACACCTCCAAGCCAACGCCCCCAACGCCATGGCTTCCGTGCACATTTTCCATTCTCTTCCAAATTCTCCCAGAGAGGTCCCCGTCTCCCTGTGAGCCCTTGAAAGCCAGTTCAAATGGAATCTCCTTTATGCAAAGCCATAGCAAGTCCTCCTCAGCTCTGAGAAAACGCTTTTCTCTCTGAGACCACTTTCTGCTTCTGTCCTTGCGCTGAGAACAGGCGGCCTGGCCCTCTCCTTTGCTGTGCACATATGTGCCCTCCCCACACGCAGCCAAGGGGCTTCAATAACCCTCCCGCCATCTTCGGATGCTCCGCTACACACCCAGCACAACCTCAGCACTGGGCCAAAACAACCAACCGCCTTTTTCTCCTACGTGGAGAATGGATAGCAATGCAGAATGAGCCACTGCCAGGCCCTGGTACCTCCGCCCAAGCCGGCCCAGAGCAGCCCTCTCCTCTGACCCACACATGGCGGCTGCTCCAAACGTCCCACCCTAGTCCAGCTCATACCGCAGTGGGTCCCTCCCCAACCCCAACCACAGCAGTTAACCTGAACAAGCCTCTGAGGAAAAGAAAGACCATGCATCGGAAACTGTGAAAATTCTTCTCCCATTTGTATCCACCCCCAAATTTACAGCTGTGTGTAGCCGCACTACAGTGGAGGCTCTTGCCACCTGCTCAGATTCCCTTTGCTGGCAGCTGCTCTGACCCTCAGCTGTCTTGAGTGCTGTTGTTTAGAATTTGCAACTGGGCAAAATTTTTAAATTTTGCATTTGAGTGGCGCTGGCCTGTAATCCTGGTATTTGGGAGGCTGAGACAGGAGGACCACAGGTTCAAGGATTGCCTCAGTATCTTAGCAAGATTCTCAGCAGCTTAGAGAGACCCTGTTTCAAAAGGGCCGGGGGTGTAGATCAGAGGTAAAATGCCCCTGGGTTCAGCAGTGGAGGAACACATCTGTAACACATGTACTTGGGAGGCTGAGACAGGAGGATCTCAGGTTTAAGGCCAGCTTTGGCAATTTAGTGAGGCCTTCCACAACTTAATGAGACCCTGTTTAAAAATAAAAATAATAAAATAGGGCTGGGGATTAGTTCAGAGGTAAAAAAAAAAAAAAAAATTGCCCCTGGATTCAATCCCCAGTACTCACCACACAAAAATTCACAGCTACCCCTTCCCTGGAGTATTGCCCTCAGCCAGACAGACCCCACTTCCCCTGAAGGGAAGACAAGTGTGTGACCAGAACAGGGTGAAATGGCAGCCCCTGCCTCAAACCCAAAACACCTCCAAAACCTCCTCCCAGGATGAGAGCAAAGTTAATTTCCAGCCAAGATTATGCTAAGGGCGGGGCATAGTGGCGCACACCTGTAATTCCAGTACTTGGGAGGCTGAGACAGGAGGATGACAGGTTTGAAAACAGCCTCAGCAATGTAGTAATGACTGGTGTCATCTCCACATAGCTCCTCCTCCCAGCCCCTCACAGAAGTCTCCTGTACCTGAAGGGTCAAGCACCCCTTAGTGCCTCACTCCAGAGATGGTCCACATTCCCCCCTCAATGTGTCTTCCTTCCTTCCTTCCTTCCTTCCTTCCTTCCTTCCTTCCTTCCTTCCTTCCTTCCTTTTGTGGTCCTGGGGATGGAACCCAGGGGCATTGTACCTCTGAACTACACCCTCAGCTCCTATCTTTTAGTCTTTTTATTTTTTTTGAAGCAGGGTCTCACTGAGTTGCAAAGGGCTAAGTAGCTGAGGCTGTCTGCACACCGTGATCCTCTGGTCCAACCTCCTGATACTGGGATTACAAGCGTGGGCCACCACGCCCGGCTCCTTCAATGTGTATTTCTTACTCTCCTCATTAAATCTCCATCTGTGTCTTGACCGGTGCATGCTGAACTTCCCCATCATTTAAGCCGAGGACCAGCGCAATCCTGAGCTGTGCTCCCCTCTCTGCCCCGCTGGGAACTGCCCAGACACTTACGGAATCAACCCTTCTCCCATGAGTCTCTGCCCAGAGCCAGGGTGTTCCGAGTCCCACGTCTTTAGCCTCATGGAGACCTGGTTCTGTAGTCTATCCCCACACCTCCTCCCGTCTCTTGCAGCGTCCAATTAGCCTCTTTACAAAATGAACATATATGCAGGACCCTTTCTTAAAATTAACCCCAACAAAAAGCCCCACAAACTCTTCATCCCCTCTCACCTTCTTTCTGGCTTCACAGACAGGACATACTGAAAAAGCAATTCACGGCTATTGTTTCTATTCTTACCTCTTTAGGGTAGTATAATTCTTAAAGATACAGCATAACAGAAGAGAAAAATATTTTAGGGGAAAAATAAATTCATTTTTTGACATAAGTCTGAGATGCCTATCATTTTGAATTTAAAATGTCTGCTAGGCAGTTGATAATGAGGGTCTCAGAAAGTGACATGCTGGTAAATATTAAACTGGGTCTCCAGAGGAGGGAGACACATGCAGGTCCACGCACATATGTTTCCAGATAGCTCATCGATATGAAGGATATAATTTACCAAAATAATAAAATGCACAATGCTCTCAAGTGTAAGCCCCATTCAGTTCCCCCACTCATTTCTCAAAGTGTTTTTGTTGACTTTTGCCAAGCTCTTGTATCCACAAATTTGTAGTTGAAATCGATGAATTAGTACAATTATAATACGAACATTGGTGATGTGAATTAGTATAGTTGCAACATAAATGTTGGTTTATGTTTAAGAGTAAGAAAAAGTGAAATTGACGATGTGGATCAAAATTTCTCTTGCTCATCAATAATTCCAGCGCCTTTTGGCTGAGTTAGACGCTCATTTTTTAGTATTACAGGAAAATTCCCTTCATTTATCATGTTAATCACAGTTGTAGATACCACACACTATCCAGCTTAATCTATTTATCAACATTTTCTAGATCATTTCAAGTCTAGACAATCAATAAAATAATAAACTAAGCCTTGCATTGCATTTCCCAACTGTCGTGGTGTAAGTATTCCCACTGCGACCCTTTCCAAGGAGCCAACATACTATCACCAAATGCAGTTGGACAAAATGGCAATCGCACACTATTATATAATATTTCCAACATTCAGATACAATAGATATATCTAACCTAGAAGAATTCATGATAAGAAAGTGTAGCAAAAAATAGAAAGTAAGGAATTACAAAATTTCTGAAATTTTAACAGTTGGACCTCATGAGATGGCACAACATATCATTGGCTTAAAGTGAAGTCTGGAGTCTGGCATGGTGGCCTGGAACTCCAATACTTGGGAGGCTGAGACAGGAGGACAACAGGTTCAAGACCAGCCTCAGAAACTTAGTGAGTCCCCCAGTACCACAAGAAAGAAAGAGAGGAGGGAGGGACGGAAGGAAGGAAGGAAGGAAGGAAGGAAGAAAGGAAGGAAGGAGGGAAGGAAGGGAGGAAGGAAGGAAAGAAGGAAGGAAGGAGTGATGGAAGGAAGGAAATAAGGAAGGAAGGAAGGAAGGAAGGAAGGAAGGGAGGAAGGAAGGGAGGAAGGAAGGAAGGAAGGAAGGAAGGAAGGAAGGAAGGAGTGAGTCTTGGAGAAGTCAGGGCTAGGCATAAAGTGCATGGGTAGTAGTAAAACCAGGAACATGGAGGAAATTCTTCCAAGCATATAGTTAGAAGGTAGCTGAGGATCAAACCTGGAGGATACCCACACTTAAAGGGCAAGTAGTGACCAGACATGGTGGTACAGGCCTGTAATCCCAATACCCAGGAGACTGAGACAAGAGGATTACAAGTTCAAGATGTTGCACCATCTCATGAGGTCCAACTGTTAAAATTTCAGAAATTTTGTAATTCCTTTCTTTTTATTTTTGATATACTTACTTATCATGAATTCTTCTAGGTTAGATATGCCTATTATATCTGAACGCTAGAAACTAAGCAAGATTCTCAGAAACCTATAGAGATCCTGTTCTTTGTTTTTTTGTTTTTTTGGTGGTACTGGGGTTCCTGGAAGCCCTTTTATCTCTGGGCTACACTCCCACAGGCTACACTCCCAGACCTATTTTTAATAACATTTTTATGTGGAAACAGGGTCTCTTAAGCCAGTGCGGCTGGCTCCAAACCAGCGCGATCCTCCTGTCTCCGCCTCCCAAGCGCGGGGATTACAAGCGTGCGCCACCACGCAACTCCATGCCCAGTGTTCGAGCCCAGGATGCCATCTGGACCCTTTTGGGACATTGTCTCCTGAATTCTGTAGAGGCCAGGGACACAGAGGACTGGTGTGGACTCATCCTCCTGCGAGGCGGGCTGAAGTGGTGTGCAGCCTCAGAGCAGAGGGCCATGTTAGAGGCTACCGTACTTCCTCTAATAGGACGCCCAGCCTGGGGTGGGGGGGTTAGAGAGTGTCCAGCCTCAGAGGCCTCTGCTGGAGAACTGGGAGACCTCTACGGAAAGGCTGAGGACGCATGTTTGAATGTGAACATCGAGGGGAGACAGCAGCAGCAGACAGAGTCTCAAGACTAGTTGACACAGGCACCACTTTGCTTACTGAATTTTCTTCTAGTAGTTTCTGTGACAGTTTCTCCTAGTTCTCCTTCTACTTTTTTCTTTCTTTCTTCTGTGGTACTGGGGATTGAATCCAGGGGCACTCTACCTCCCAGCCCTATTTTATTTTTTTTTATTTTTATAATGAAACAAAGTCTCACTAAGTTGCAGAGAGTTTCACTATGTTGCCGAGGCTGGCTACGAACCTGTGATCCTCCCGTCTCAGCCTCCCAAGTGCGGGGGTCACCGGCGTGCACCACCATGTCTGGCTCTCCTCCTACTTCTTGATGTCTCATGGTTCCTTACCGGTTCTTCTCTATCTCCCCACTCCTCCCAAGTGCCTTTGGACCAAGGATTCAGTCCTCCTCCTCTTACACAGATGGCTCAGGCGGTCCCATCCACTCCTGCAGCTTCCGCGTCACCCTGTGCGTTACTGACTCACTAGCTCCTGCCCCAGCTGGTCTCTATTCTGTAGCTAGTCTTCCAATTGCCTGTAAGTCGAGCTTGAACCCTTCCTCTTCTCTAAAATCTTTGTTGGAAGTCTCTTAAAAACTTTTACCATAAACCCCAGAAATCCTACTCCAAGATACTCACCTATGAAAAATGAAAAGATACAGCCGGGCGTGGTGGCGCACGCTTGTAATCCCCGCGCTTGGGAGGCAGAGACAGGAGGATCGCGCAGGTTCGAAGCCAGCCGCGCGCTCTGGCTTAGGAGACCCTGTTTCCAAATAAAAAATGGAAAAATAGGTCTGGGAGTGTAGTCCGGAGATAGAAGGGCTTCCAGGAACCCCAGTACCACCAAAAAAAAAAAAAAAAAGAAAAAAAAAAGAAAAATGAAAAGATACAGACACACAAAAGGATTATGGACAAATATCTATAGACTATTATTCATAATAGCCTCAAACTGAAAAAAAATAGATATTCAATCATGATAAATGGGAAAAAATGTGACATGATCATACAATGAAATACTACCCAGCAATAAAAAGGGATTAAAAACAACTTTGGATACACACAACATGGATGAATCTCAAATTCATTATGCCAAGTCAAAAACTTCAGAAACCAAAGTCTACAAACTATGTGACCATAGTTAAATAAAATTTCTAAAGCAGGCAAAACTGTATTAACAAAAGGCATATTAGTGGCTGTTAGAGCCAGGAATGGAGACAGGAATTGTCTACAAATGGGTATGAGAAAACATTTTAGAGTGATGAAAGCGTTCTAAAACTGGGTTGGTGGTGATGTCTACCCAACTCTATGAGTCGATTAAGCAAAATACAGTATAGATGGATGATAGGGTATACTTTAAAATATATGGGATTTTAATTATTTACATTATTAGAGACCCTAAGAAATATTAGTCTATTAAGAAGATGAAAATAATGTGTACTTTTTAAAACATTTATATTGTAATTCATTTAGACTAAAGCACTATTGATTGTAAAAATAAGTTATATCATTACTCTATGTTTTATAAAGTAAAAAACACCCAATTTCAGAGATATTAAAATGTGAACTAAATTTGTCTCACGTTAGATTAAATATATTTAGTTAAAATTAAGATGTCTTATCATTGTTTTTTCTTTCTTTTCCCTTTTTTCTTTTTATACTGGGGACTTATAGGGTCTCCTACCTCTAACCTCCATTCCCAGCCCTGTTTGTTTATTTCTTTGATTGTTTGCTTGTTTGTTTTGAAAGGTCTCACTAGGCTGCTTGAGAGGCTCATTAAGTTGCTGAGGCTGGCCTCAAGCCTTCATCCTCCTGTCTCAGCCTCTCAAGTACTGGGATTGCAGGCATGCATCACCATGCTCAGCTCATTTTTTTCTGAAGATAATTTTCATCTGAATTTCCAACTATGAAGTGCTAAGTATGGATTGTCCTTTTCAGCCTGAATTTTCACACATCATCCTTTCCCCATTTCGGCATCTTTATTGATGCATTAGCCCCAGTAAAGTGTACAAGTCTCTCGCCTGCTTACAAAGGGGCTCTTGCTATCTATTTTGCATAGAAGAGGAGAAATCACTACTAATAATTACACAGGCAAGAATCTCATCCCCTGAATATGGGGGAACTGTCTACTGGAGGCAATTGGAAATTATTAGCAGCCATAAAAGGTTAAAAATGAAACACGTTTAATGGGGAGGGCTTGGTTGAAGATGGTTGAGTGAATAGTACATAGTAAAGAAAGCCATTTGGGACGTACCAGAATGTTTTGGGGGATTCTAAAGAGGGAAGTAGAAATGCGGGGACATAGGAGGAGCCTCGCTAAGTCAGAACTAGCATGTGGCCAAAGCTGTGGCAATGATGTTCGTGATGGGAGGACCACTGATGTCTCATAGAGTGGGCTCCAGTCAGGAACAAGCCAAAGAGCACATGCTCTCCCAGCAAGCAGGACTGGAATGATTTAACCTGGGCCTGGAATCGAGGATCAGGGAGACCAAAAGGAGGAAATATTGTTATCGACGTCCTCATTCTTCCATCTTCATTCCCACAAAAATACAGCCCACCAAGGAGACTTTTTCTTATTAACAAGGGGAAAGGTAGCTATGTTTATCATTTTATAACCATAAAATTATTGCAATGCTATGATTCACTAGTGAATTGCCAGGTCACTACTCCTCCTGATTACTAGTGAATTACCCAAGTCACTACTCCTGAACTACTCAAGATGAAATATATCCTCTGTTATCGAGCTTGACTATAGACATTTATACAGACTCACAATCCCTTATCCAAACCTCCAGGGGCAAGACATGTGCATACTCAGTACATTACACAGCACCTATAAGAGACTACAAGTCACAAAAAGACTCTCAACACCTTCCTCCTGGGTCAGGCCAGGTGTTGTAGTCAAATGGCCTCAGAGAAGGGCAGGTTTCCGGAATTGTGGAGAGAGCACTTTGTATCTGGGTTAATGCCCTGTCTCTTACCTCTAACCTATTTTACCACTTCATTTCCAATACGAGAATCATAATTGCCTGTATCAATCCTAATTAACAATTATCATTTTATTTATTTATTTATTTATTTATTTATTTATTTAGTGGCACTGGGGATGAAACCCAGGGGCCTTCTACCTCTGGGCTTCACTCCCAGATTTATTTTATATTTTTATTTGGAAACAGGGTCTCACTAAGTTGCCGAGAGCCTCACTGAGTAGCTGAGGCTGGCTTCAAACCTGTGCAATCCTCCTGTCTCAGCCTCCCAAGTACTGGGATTACAAGCATGCGTTACCACACCCGGCTCAATCATCAACATTTCTGACAGTCATTTTTTTTAAACAGGTTTTACTGTTGTTGTTTGTTTGGGTACTGGGGATTGAGCCCAGTAGCGTTCTACCTCCCAGTTATATCCCCGAGCACTCCCCCTTTTATTTTAAAGGAGGCATGCTAAGTTACTCACACAGCTCTCCAACTTGTGATCCTGTCTAGGCCTTTCAAGTAGTGGGACTGCAGATCTGTGCCACCACATCCAGCTCAACCAGTATCTATGGAACTCCGATTACATATCAGGCTCCATTCTAGGCAGTGATTAGCGGCATACAAAAAAAGTCCCTGCCTTCAGCAAGCCAACACTGACTGACTGACATTGACTCCCCTTAGGCACTGAGGAAATCATGAAGGCGCTATGGATGAATACGGAAAATATGGAACTCAACAACCAGGCACAGTTTCCACAAGGACCAGAGCCCTCTTTTTTTTTTTTTTTTTTTTTCTTCTTCACTGGGGATGGAACCCAGGGGCATTCTACCTCCAAACTATACCTCCAGCCCTATTTTTTATTTTTTACTTTGAAACAAGGTTTCACTGAGTTGCAAATGGACTCTCTTTGTATTTTTTTAATATTAATGTCAGAGCCGGGCATGGTGGCACACACCTGTAATCCCAGCATTTGGGAGCCTGAGACAGGAGGATCGTGGTTTGTGGACAGCCTCAGCTACTTAGTGAGGCCCTTTGCAACTCAGGAAGACCCTGTTTCAAAATAAAGAAGAAAAAATAGGTCTTGAGGGTATACCTAAGAGGTAGAATGCCACTGGCTTCCATCCCCAGACCCGCAAAAAAATATATACATATATATTAATGTCAAGTATAAGAGGGTCAAATCAGGCTTGTCATACAGCTCTTCTATGCTGTATGTTTAATCAAATATTTAGAATATAGCACATGTGTAGTCATACTCCCCTTCCCCTCCCTAAAGCTGTGTGTGTGTTAAAGCTGCCACCCTGAAGTCACAGAGTGGTAGAGCCACTGGCATTGCAGCCCCAGCCCTGCAGAGACACAGGTGCCCAACCACAGCTCAGCTGCGAGCCTCGAGAGGGGCAGGCGGGCTGCAGCCACGCACGGGAGCACAGGCCAAAGCACGTGGCGCCAGCCTCTCCCTGGGCTGTCCAGAGGCCACACTTTGAGTCAAAGAAGATTATTCTGGGAATTGTTTGGGTTTGGGTTTTAAATATACTTTTCTTGGTGCATTATAGCTTATCATGAAGTAGTTCAGGGTGCTAGGGACATACATGCACACAGCCTCGGGCTCCCCAGCTCCCTCGCTTCCCCAGACCTGACACCGAGGTGGGCGCTGGTAATGTCACGTATGTGCATAACATCAGCGGAAGCGTCCCCTTCATTCATTCTCCGTCCTCCTCCACCACCGCCCCCCGCCAAGAGCCCTCCCTGGCTCCACTGGGGGTTCTCCTCCATTATCTGAAGTCCGCCTTGTGTCCTGATTACTCCTTAAGTTCCGCATATGAGAGAAAACATGACCCTTCACTTTCTGAGACTGAAACTTTCTTCACTTTCTCTGGCTAATCTCGTTTAAGATAATGTTCTCCACGCCCATCCATTTTCCTGCAAAGGACAACATTTTGTTCTTCTTGATAGCTGAGTACTCTTCCATTGTATGGATATCCCAGAATTTTGTAATCCAGTTATCTGCTGATAGACACCTAGGTTGGTTCTATAATTTGGCTATTGTGAATTGTGTTCTAGGAATACGCGTTTGCATTTATCAGTGTAGTTCTCTGAGAGTGATGTGGCTGGGTCGTATGGCGGGTCCATTCCCAGTTTTCTAAGGAATCTTCACACTGATCTCCACATGGTTGAACTAGTTCGCAGGCCACCAGCAGTGTAGAGGACTTTATTCTGAGAATTTCAGATTTAATGTTGTTTGCCCTGTTGGGTTTTAAACCTAAGACCTTTGCCCCATCTCCCCTGTTTCTCACTTTTGGGATGAGAATACTGACCCTCTCCCTATCCCACCATTTTATTTTAGAAACTATTAACTTATTTTGATTTCACAGGCTCACAGCTACATGAAAATCTGCTTCTGGGTGAATTTGACATGAGTCACATTTAATTTAGATATTTAGGATTTAGATTTAAAGTTGATGCTGAATTACGAACTATGGAGAGAGAACCAATGTGTTTTGCACAGGGCCTGAGGACATGGATCTGCGAGGTGGGGAGGCTGCTCCCGAATGCTCGTCGTCCCCACACTCACACACTGACCTCAGTCACTCGGGTGGGGGTATCCAGGGCCTTGGAGTGGGTCATGAAGCGCACTCATGATGGGCCTGTGCCCTGTGAGAGACTCAGAGGGCCCCTCACCCACCCACCGCACCCACGCGAGGACACATGGGTGGCATATGAGCCTATCTATGGACCAGGACAAGGGTCCTCACCGGACAAGGATTTTGCCTGCGCCTGATCTGGGACTTCCAGACTCCAAAAGTTCTGGTTTTCCTAAGTCTCCCCATTTATGCGATTTTGTCACAGCAGTCTAAGTGGACTAAGGCACTTGTGCTTTTATGTGTTTCTCTTGATCAATTTACAGGTTTTGTTTAAAAAAAAAACAGCTTTAGTTCTTTCTGGTGGTCCTCTAATTTCTAAATTTTGTTATTTCTAAGTTTTCTTCTTTCTAAGTTTTGTTATTTCTTTTTTTTGTTTGTTTGTTTTTTGTTTTTTGGGTTTTTTTTTTTTTTTGGTGGTCCTGGGGGTGGAACCCAGGGGCTCTCTACCTCCGGGCTATACTCCCAGACCTATTTTATATTTTTTATTTGGAAACAGGGTTTCACTAAGTAGCTGAGGCTGGCTTCGAACCTGTGAGATCCTCCTGTCTCAGCCTCCCAAGCGCGGGGATTACAAGCGTGCACCACCACGCCCGGCAAGTTTTGTTATTTCTAAGTTTTGTTTTATCTGCCTTATCCTCATTATCTCCTGTAAATAGCATTTAATTTTGGTTCCTTTTTCCTACATTCGTAAGTGGAATTTCAGTCTTTCTTGTATCTAGTTAGTTGGTACTGGGGATTGAACCCAGGAGCTTTCTTTCTCTGAGCTACACCCCCTCCCCTTTCCATTTTTTATTTTGAAACAGGATCTTGCTAAGTTGCTGAGTCTGGCCTCGTAGCTATGATCATCCTGTCTGAACCTCCCAAGTACTGGGATTACAGTAGTAAGATGCTCATCAATCTAGCAAGGCTCTGTTAAAAAATAAAATAAAACCAGGCATGGTGGTGCACCCTTGTAATCCCTGCGCTTGGGAGGCTGAGACAGGAGGATCCCACAGGTTCGAAGCCAGCCTCAGCTACTTAGTGAGGTTCTCAGCAGCTTAGTGATACCCTGTTTCCAAATAAAATATAAAATAGGTCTGGGAGTGTAGCCCAAAGGTAGGAAGCCCCTGGGTTCCACCCCAGTACCACAAAAAAAAGGATTGGGGGTATAGGTCAGAAGAAGAAAGCCCCTGGGTTAAATCTCTAGTACCACAAAAAATAAGTAATAAAAATAAAGCTATCAATTTACTTCTGAGAAGTGCAGCATCAGCATCTTACTTTTCTCTCTTACATTTTTAAGAATGCAACATATTATTGTTTACAAGAGCTACAAGTTTATTTATTTATTTATTTATTTATTTAGTGTGGTGCTGGGGATTGAACCCAGGGGCATTCTACCTCTAAGCTACACTCCTAGCCTAATTTTTAAAATAAATTTTTATTAGTGCATTGTAGTCATACACCTTAATGGGATAAAAAACTTGTGGAGATATACATGCACACATCATCCAATCAGCCCCTACCCAATCCCTAACCCTTCCCTCCCCCTCCCTCCTACCCATGCTTGGCTTCCCGATTGACTTTGATATGTTTGAGTACATCGTGTGCTTTAAAGAGTTTCCCTCTTCCCCCTCCATCCCCTCAGATAGGTCACCCTCAGTGCTCCTCTATAGAGTCCCTTCTTCATCTAGAGTTCCTCCTGTCACCCATTTCTCCCTAGTTTTCGCATATTAGGGAAAGCACCTGATTTCTTATTTTTTGTGACATTTCCCTATAAATTTTGTTCTCCTTTATGGCTGGGTAAAATTCCATTGTGTACATATCCCATCGTTTTTTGATCCATTCATCTGTAGAAGAACATCTTGGCTGGTTCCATAGTTTGGCAATGGTGAATTGTGCATCTATAAACATAGTTACTCATGCATTAGTTTGGTATTTGGGTTTTGAAACTGGGTCTCACTAGGTTGACAACAGTCTCACTACTTGCTAAGGCTGTCCTTGAACCTGCCTGAACCTCCTGTCTCAGCCTCCCAAGTACAGGCATGTGCCAGTATGCCTGGCTTTCCAATTTTTGAAACAGGGTTTCACTAAGTGTTGAGGGCCTAAGTTGCTAAGGTTACCTTCAAACCTGATGTCCTCCCATCTCAGCCTCTCAAGTTCTGCAATTACAGGTGTGTGCCATCACACCCAAGTTCTCGGTATAAGTTTTGATTGAGTATTTTCAGTGTAGCTCAAGTCTAAATTTCCTAAGTTCCTTTTTCCTTTAACCACAAACTATTTAATAAATTTTAAAATTTCCTACCACATACATTGTCAGAGAAAGTCATTTGTATAATATGGATCCTTTGAACTTTGATCAGACATATTCTGTAAGTAAACGTAAAGTTAATTTGCTAAAATATCACATGCATTTGGAAGACTGTAATCTATCAAGTACAGATTCCATATATATATATATATATATATATATATATATATATATATATTTCTATAATAATTTCTGTACCAAGCTCTCCAATATCTGTCCACAACCACTGGCCAGATGTGGCTGCTCAGCACTTGCAATGTGACCAGTAGTATGCTGTCATCATGATATAGAAACCAGCTTTCTCAGACTATGAAAAAAAGGATATAAAATCCCTCATAATTTTACATGTTGAAATAAATAATAGCATTCTGGATATATTAAAATTAAATTTCTATGTTTCTGCATTTCAGACGTAGTTATAGATAAATTTAAATTCTGAACTATTCTATACGTTTATTTTTTTCTGTTTGAGCTGTTTCTGCACTATGTGCATTAAGATCTTTCCACTATAATTTCAGTTTTACATTTTTTCCTTGCAATTATTTTTGCTGTATGTAATGCAAAATCATATCTTAAATGATTTTAATGTATTTTAAGATCATTCTTTATTCCCTTTAATGCTTTCGCTTTAAATTGCACTTTAATATTAATATGCCTGTATCTATTTTCTACATTTTATTATATTTTGTTTTAATATCTCTTAGTAAGCAGAAGTTGGGTTTCCCCAATCTGAAGTCTTTCAATAAATGAGTTTAATGTTCACGTTTATTATTCCTAATGTATTTCAATGTGATCCTATCATCTCTTATATTTTTAATAGCCTTCCCTTTTTCCTCATTCATTTCTTTAACTGGAGGATTTCAATAGATCTATTTCTCCGTTTTCATCTTCTTTCTTTTCTGACTACAGTATCTGAATTTTGTCTTTTAATGACTCTCACATGTTATGTTAATACTTTTAACTTATTGTTATTTATCTGAAAATTTCCAAGAAAGTATAAAGTTTTTCAGTCTTCCTGTCCTTCTGACCACAAAATCCCTTAGCACACTATAATCTATTTTTATCAGGCCCCCATCTTGCTATTGTATCAGCTATTCACTTGTCACTTTTATAACAATGCCGCAGAATAAAGAAACACACACACACACACACACACACACACACACACACACACACACACACCCACCAGTGGCTTGTACAACAGTAAACACTTCCTTTAAGAGCCTGCAGAGAGCCCAGGTGTGGTGGCTACATCGCTGTACTCCCAACTAGTTGGGCGGCTGAGACAGAATCACAGGTTTGAGGTAAGCCTCAGAAATTTATTGAGACCTTCAGCAACTTAGCAAGACCCTGTCTCAAAGTAAAAATGCTGAGGATGTAGCTGAGAGGCAGACTGGCCCTGGGTCAGCCCCCAGCACCTTGATGCCCTCCCCCACCCACACACAAAGGGCCTGCAGATCCAGCTGACCTGGGCCGGCTGGTTTCTGCATCCGTGGCCTTCTGGGGCTGGGTGGCTCTGCTGGTTTGGGTCGAGCTGGCGGGTGTTGGTGTGTCAGCTCAGCTTTGCCCTTATAGACCGCTCATATTCTTCCAGCAGGCAGAAGAATATCAGTGAACGCGGAACCGTCTACCTACTTCACAGGCTCAGCTAGAGGCACAGGCCTAACAACCGGCTGGCCGCGTCCTGTCATGGGGCCCAGGGCCCAGCCAGGGCTCTGCTCCTTAAGAACCAGAGAGTCCCAGGCCACCGGGGCGCACGCTGAGAGGGGTGGAAACTGAGGCCGCTAATGCCTCAAATCATGACACCTGACAGAGCGATGTTTCCTATCAACAATCATAGCCAACATGTTTTATATAACCCTTTACTTTTTGCTTAGGTATATCTTTGGATGATAAAATTCTTTTTGTGTGTGTGAACATGAAAATGTTTTGTTTGCCCTCACGTTTGAACTGAATTTTAGCCGAGTATGACATTTAAGCTGACTTATTTTCCAAAATATTTAACTTATGTCTTTGGATCGTTGCAGATAATTCTTTTGTCTAAATGTTACTTTTGTTTGTTTGCTTAGGGTTTGTAGTATCGGGATGGAACTTTGTGGCATTCTACCTCCAGCCCTATTTTTATTTTTATTTGAAGATTTAAAGAAGTTTATTAACAAGATAGAAAAGCAGAAAAGTTACAGCCCCATGCCAAAACGGCATGGGGGGGGGGTGGTCCGGGCCAACTCACCACCCCCCTCCAGCCCTATTTTTATATTTCAGTTTGAAACGGTCTAAGTTATGGAGGAACTAAGTAGCTGAGGCTGGCTGCAAACCTGCCATCCTCGTCTCAGCCTCCAAAATACTGGAATTATATGCGCCACCACACCCGGCTTACATGTGATTTTTTTTTTCTTTTTCTTTTTCTTTTTTTTTTGCGGTAGTGGAGATGGAACTCACCTCCAAGCTATACCCCCAGCCCTATATGTTCTTCTTTATTTTGCAACAGGGTCTCAGTTGCAAAGGACCTCACTAAGTAGCTAAGGCTGTCCTCAAACCGTGACCTTCCTGTCTTAGCCTCTCAAATGCTGGGATTACAGCGTGCGCCACCATGCCGGGCTCAATGTGATTTCTTAACAGGTAATGTGCTTTTTCTTTTGAGCAGTTCTTAGATTTTTTTTTCTTTCCAGAGTACTGATGTCTGGATAGGCATTTATATTCATTATTTGCTTGATTGGACTAGTGAACTTAGTGTATTCATAGACTCAGTTATGGGGAAGTGTCAGCTTTTGTTTATATCTTGCTTTACCTCTTCACTTTTTTCTGGAGGTCCCATATTAAAACTGCATTCTTTATATTTCCTATTTGTCCCTTCATATGTATTTTTAAAAATGTTTTTTGATGCGATGATATGGGACAATTTCTCATACTAGCATCTAATTTTCTTTGCGTTCATTCTATAATTTAAACAACTTTTTCTTTCTTTCTTTCCTTTTGTCTGTGTGTGTTTGTGTGTAACTGGGGATCAACCCCCTCAGAGGCATTCTACCTCAGAGGTACACCCCAAGCCCTATGTTTTTATTTTTGATACAGGGTCTAAGTTGTGGAAGCTGGCCATGAACCTGCAATCCTCCCGTCTCAACCTCTCCAAGTACTGGGATTACAGGTGTGTGCCACTGTGCCTGGAGTTGTGTTTCAATGACTATGTCTTTCATTTGTAAGAATTATAGTTTCTATATGTATGTGCTATTTCATATTTTGTATTGTAATTTCATATAAATTTGAAAATCTGTGTAAATAATGATTTCAAACATTCTTTCTTTGTGTGTGGGGGTCTGGAGATGGAACCCAGGGGCATTTGATCTCCGAGCTACACCCCTTGCCCTATTTTTTATTCTTTATTTTGAAACCGGGTCTCACTGAGTTGCAGAGGGCCTAAGTAGCTGAGGCTGTCCGCGAACCACGATCATCTGGTCTCAGCCTCCCGAATGCTGGGATTACAAGCGTGCGCCACCACGCCCGGCTTCAAACATTCTAAACATATTCTAAAATTTGATTTTTCTATAAAATTTTAAATCCACAAACTCCCAAGGGAGTTTGTTGACATAATTTTGAGACTTTGGTCCATGGATTTAAGGGGTTTTTTGCAGTTCTAGGGATGGAACTCAAGGGCATTCTACCTCCAAGATATACTCCCAGTCCTATTTTTTATTCTTTATTTATTATTTGTGTGTGTGGGGGGGGGGGTACTGGGAATGGAAGCCAGAGGCATTCTACCTCTGAGCTATACCCCCAGCCCTATTTTTTTTTCTTTATTTATTCTGAAACAGGGTTTCACCGAGTTGCAAAGGGCCTAAGTAGCTGAGCTGTCCATGAACTGGGATCCTCCTGTCTCAGCCTCCCAAATGCTGGGATTACAAGCATGAGCCACCACGCCGAGTTTCATTTTATTATTTTTAAAAATCTCTTTCCTACTATCTCTCTTTCCTTCTGTACAGGGAAAGAGAAAGAGAGATCTACTTCGTTCCAGTGGACCGTAAACCAAACTTTGGGAGAATTTTTCTCCTAATCATTTTAGGAATTGTTTTACACATAATCACAAGCTTCAGAATAGCTTCTAGGGTCATTTTGTTCAGCTCCTTCAAAACAAAGCCCTGTGTAGTTGTTGACAAGCAAAAGGGCTCGTTTTGTTTTTAAAGCTTCTAAAGGGAAGCTTTAAAAGGAGGGGACTGGGAGATCACATTCTACCTCCCCTGCCTTCAAACAGCAGGCTTGGCTCCAGGACCTGACTTTATTAGTAGAGAACCCAACTCCCCAAATGCCACAACCGACTCCTTGACTCAGACCTCTGGGCCCATGCCTACAGCTTTAGTTAACAATTTGTATTTTTGTTCTATTTTTGGCCTATAGAGATGCTTAGCTTACTTAGAACTGGTTATCTCTAGTCTGATTTTGTTTGCTTTCTATTAGTCGTATTCGTAGCAATACTTGTTATGTGTTAGACATTCAAGAAGCCAGGTGTGGTGGCACAGGCTTGTAATCTCAGTACTTGGGAGGCTGAGGCATGAAGATCACAGGTTTGAGGACAGCCTCAGCAAGTAGTGAAACTCTCATCAACCTGTTGAGATCCTGTTTCAAAATAAAAGAAAAACAGAGTTGGGGGTGTAGTAGAATGCCCCTGAGTTCAATCCCCAGTGCCACAGGGGAGGAAAAAAAAAGGCCTACATAAAATAGTCAAACCAACATACACATACCCCCAAAACCAACCGAAACATTCACTCATATACTTTGACCGTGACTGACCTTTTAGTCTTATTTCCTTCAAGAAATTAAGCCAAAATGTGAAGCACACATTTTTAGTGATGCCAATTATTAAACATAAGCTGTAATTATCTTCCAATAGACTACTAAAAATTATAGTTCAAAGCCATTTAATCACTGGAACATTTAGGTAGACTGTGTTTCACTGAACCAGAGTTAAGTACTAAAGATCTGTAGCTTGGAATTCAATTGTTTTTTATGAAAATCCAGTTAAAACTTATTAAAACTCAAAATGCTTTTTGGGGGGCGTGGAGGATGGATGACTTTCAGAATAGCCTGAGAGTTGTGAATAAAGAAAAGCGTTGCTGTTTTTATTTAGAGTATCACCCCTTGGAGCCAGCGTTCACACTAATGCATTTTACATTAGCGTGCCGCATCAGGAAATCCTGACTTTTTGGTGCCAAGGGGGTAATTAATATCAGTTCATGTTTTCAAAATGGTTGTGTTTCTGTGGGAATGGGGACTGAGAACTACCATGTAGGGCTTCAAGTATGAAAGCTTACTGTGACGCGAGGTCCTGGGAAAGAAAGGAATACTGAAATTAATGAAGAGGAGCTAGGGTTTCTTTGGGTAGAATGTTAGCACTCAAAAGAAAGCCACAACCACACTTTCTTGTTCTTATTTACTAAGCATTAATAAACAAAATTCCCTGGTATAGCCCCATTTACAGAAAAGAACATAAAAATCTGTGAGACTATAAACAGGTTTGGTCCACTATCAAAGTCCTAAAAACACATAACTTGATCACGTGAAAAAAAAATAGCATATAAAAATTATTCTAAAATTCCCCTTTGTTGATAATGTAGCTAGATCTACAGACATTAAGTTCCTTACACTTGTCACAAGCTGAATAGTTACTACTCTTGATGTAAACTCAAAATGTTTTCAGTACATTTTTTCTTCCTCCAAAGAAAGGTTGGGACATTATCTAGAATCAAAGCACACATGCTGATAGTGAAAGCCAAAAAATTAAGGTAACAGCAAGAAACACTTTTAAAAAAAGAAAACCCAGCCGGGTGTGGTGGCGCACGCTTGTGATCCCCGTGCTTGGGAGGCGGAGACAGGAGGATCGCGCAGGTTCGAACCCAGCCGCGCTGGCTTAAGAGACCCTGTTTCCAAATAAAAACATATATCAAAAATAGGTCTGGGAGTGTAGCCCGGAGGTAGAAGGGTTTCCAGGAACCCCAGTACCACCAAAAAGAAGAAAAAAAAGAAAAAGAAAAAGAAAACCCAAAGAATAAAGTGATAGCTGCTGAAATAAAGTAAAAAACCTTAAAGATCTTAAAGGTCCTATTCAATTCTCTATCAGAAAAAATTAGATCCAACAAGAAAAATGTCAAAAAAGATTTAAATAAGTTATATTTTACCAAAACTTTTTTGTGTGTGGTACTGAGAACTGAACCCAGGGGCATTCTACTCCAAGCTATACCCCCAGCACTATTTTATTCCTTTTTTTTTTTTTTTTTTCTTTTTTGGCAGTACTAGAGATAGAACCCAGGGGCATTCTACCTCTGAGATACACCCTCCAACCTCCCTCTTTATTATTATTATTCTTTATTTGGAAACAGGGTCTTACTAGGTTGCAGAGGGCTTCACTAAGTAGCTGAGGCTGTCCGCAAACAACCCTCCTGTCTGAGTCTCCCAAATGCTGGGATTACAAGTGTGTGCCACCATGCCCAGCTTATTCCTTACTTAGAAACAGGGTCTCACTAAGTTGTAGAAGGCCTTACAAGATGCTGAGGCTGGCTACGAACCTGTGATCCTCCTGTCTCTGCCTCCCAAGTACTGGGATCACAAGCGTGTACCACCATGCCCAGCCAAAACTTTTAAATTAACAAAATCTCTTATTACATGTGGCACGCTATCTCATTCAAATGAAGGGAAGCATGAGATAATCTTGAATGACAATACTAAAGAATTTTGTCTGCTTCATTAGTCAAGAATATGAACTGAATGATTATGAAGCGTGCTTCCACCTAATACACTAACTTGTTATTAAAAATATGACTCCATCTAAAGCAAGTCACAGTAGGACTGGCCACTCACTCCGTGGCCCTACAGGAGAGCCACTTCTCTTGTGTTAGTGCCCAAGAAGCACCAGACCAGGCTTCATGCGCTCATCCAGGGTCACATGGGCAACTCTCTCAGAATATTTTTCTATCTGTAAGGCTATGTCCCCCAACATGCCATGCTACAGTCTACAGAAAATGGAATGGAGAAAATGGAATTTTTTTTTTTTTTTTTGGTGGTACTGGGGTTCCTGGAAGCCCTTCTACCTCCAGGCTACACTCCCAGACCTATTTTATATTTTTGAAACAGGGTCTCTTACGCCAGGGCGGCTGGCTTCAAACCTGTGCGATCCTCCTGTCTCTGCCTCCCAAGCGGGGGGATTACAAGGTTTGCAGCCACTTAGTGAGGCCCTCTGGAACTTAGTGAGACTGTTCCCAAATAAAAATAATGAAATAGAGCTGGGGATATAGCACAAAGGTAGAATGTGCCTAAGTTCTATCCCCAGCACCCCTCCAAAATATATATGAATATTTTATATATACACACAATTTATCCATATGTAACATATACACATATATAATATACAGACGCACACATAAATATGGGTGTTTGTGTAGAACACTTCCCCTTTCATTCTCAAGTTTCTCAGACTGAGCAATAAATTACACGATCACCCTGCTTATAGATTTCTATTGAACTAATGAAAATTTATTGTCTATTTCTAAAACTTGAATCTGTAAACAATATAACAAGATTTTCTATTGATTTCTTAACATTTTTCTTAGTTATCCAATAGATACTTTTGGGCAGTTACAGAGATAATTAATTAGCAGGGGACAAAAATTTAAAGACTTCTGAATTTCAAACAAAGATGTATACAAGGTTCTAGTCATGCTATAGAAAGCACATTTTAATAATCTTTATGTTTTATGCCTTTGCATATAGCTTATCTAAATAGGAATCTAACTTTTATGGCAATCAAATTAGTTATATTTAAATGAATCTAGTCTTTGAAATAGAATAAATTTTAAAATGCTTTAACTATAATCTGTCCTTCGAAATATAACATGTTTTAAATAATTTTTTGATAAAAGGAGTAAGAAGGGTTTCTTCAAATCATGTTTAAATAATTGGCTACCAGTCTGGCGTGGTGACACACACTTGCAATCCCTGTGCTTGAAAGGCTGAGATAAGAGGATCGCATAGGTTTGAAGCCAGCCTCAGCTACTTAGTGAGGCTCTCAGCAGCTTAGTTAAGAGACCCTGTTTCCAAATAAAATATAAAATAAGGCTGGGAGTATAGCCCGGAGGTAGAAAGCCCCTGAGTTCTACCCCCAGTATAACCAAAACAAAAGGCTATTTACTAGAAAAAAAAGTTAGTGCACTAAATCGTAAAGTTTTAGAAAAATGAAAGCAAGTATGATATTTTTGTAAATTTGCAAACATATTTTTTACTATATGAAAACCTAAAACTTGCCAGGCATGGTGGTGCACACCTATAATCCTAGTACTTGGGAGGCTGAGACAGGAGGATCTCTGGTCCACAGCCAGCCTCAGCAACTTAGTGAGACCCTGTTTCAAAATAAAAATTAAAAATAGGGCTTGGGGTATAGCTCAGAGATAGAATGCCCCTGGGTTAGTGTATTCCCAGCACCACACAAAAAAGGAAAAGAAACCCTAAAGGTTTTTTGTTTTGTTTTGCAGTACTGGGGAAGGAACCCAGAGACATTCTCCCTCCGAGCTACACCACTAGCCCTATTTTTTTATTCTTTATTTGGAAACAGCGTCTCACTGAGTTGCAAAGGACCTCACTAAGTAGCTGAGGCTGTCCTCGAACCGTGATCCTCCTGTCTCAGCCTCCCGAATGCGGATTACAAGCGTGCGCCACCACACCCAGCTAAAAACCCTTAAGTTTAATATAGTTAAAAACATCATAACCAGAGTTTAAAAATGAAGAAATGAGCTAGGCGTGGTGGCGCACGCTTGTAATCCCTGCACTTGTGAGGCGGAGACAGGAGGATCGTGCAGGTTCGAAGTCAGCCACGCTGGCTTAAGAGACCCTGTTTCCAAATATAAAAAAGTATAAAATAGGTCTGGGAGTGTAGCCTGGAGGTAGAAGGGCTTCCAGGAACCCCAGTACCACCAAAAAACAAACAAACAAAAACAAATGAGACCTAGAACATATATACAAGAGACAGGATTAATATATGTAGTCAAATGTAGTTTTAGATAGGTATGTATATGTGCAAAATTTCTCACTACAACAAATACCATAGAAAAACAAAAGAGAACATTAAAAGGCATTGCATAGCAAAACCACAGCAAGCATTGGAAATGATGCTCAACTTACAAATAAATCAAATGTAACTCAAATAAGTGCAGAGATGATTTATTTAAAAAAAAGTCTGATAAAACTGCAAAAATTTAATGAGGTTAATAAACGTGTTGGTAAAGACATACCTTTTAGGATGATACTTCTTAAAATGAATATTAGCCTTATGCTTAGCATATTAGAAATGTACTGCACAAAAATATTCTTTTTTTTTTTTTTTTTTTTTGGTGGTACTGGGGTTCCCGGAAGCCCTTCTTCCTCCGGGATACACTCCCAAACCTATTTTATATTTTTGAAACAGGGTCTCTTACGCCAGCATGGCTGGCTTCGAACCTGCGCGATCCTCCTGTCTCCGCCTCCCAAGCGCGGGGATTACAAGTGTGCGCCACCACGCCCGGCTGCACAGAAATATTCTTAAAAGCAAACAGAAAAAACCCTGTCAGATGGCTTATGACAACTCTGTTTTGCAATAGTGACAAATGAGGAATAAGCCAGTTATGTGGTACATGCCTGTAATCCCAGCTACTGGTAGAGTTGAGGTGAGAGGATTGCTAGTTTAAGGCTAGCCTGGACACAGCAAGACTCCATCTCACAAAAGGGAGGGGAAAAGAAAGGGAGCAAGAAAGGAAAAAGTAGAAGCAACACAAGAATAAGGACCATTCAAGTTTTAAAAAAGAAATTGCTGGGCTTGGTTGCACCCACCTGTAATCCCTGTACTTGGGAGGCTGAGACAGGAGGATCATAGGTTCGAGAACAGCCTTAGCAAGATAGTAAGACTCGAATCAACCTAGTGAGACTGTTTCCAAATAAGAAATAAAACCTGGCTGAAGGCGTTGCTTGAAGGTAGAATGCCTCTGGGTTCAATCTCCAGTACCATACACACACACACACAAAAACAAAATTACAGAATAATAATATTCAGCATAAATCCATTTAAAATATATATATATATATATATATATATATATATATATATATATATATATATATATATCGTATGTGTGTGTATATATATATATGAAAATTTTTTTGTGGGTTTTTTTTTGGGGGGGTTCCTGGAAGCCCTTCTACATCCGGGCTACACTCCCAGACCTATTTTTATACTTTTTAAATTTGGAAACAGGGTCTCTGAAGCACACACGGCTGGCTTCAAACCTGCGCGATCCTCCTGTTTCTACCTCCCAAGCGTGGGGATTACAAGCGTGTGCCACCACGCCCAGCTGAAATTTGTTTTTTATATATATTGGCTTAGGTGGGTTTAATCAAGCTGGAAGAAATGATGTACCAAATTTTTCATAATTATTATTGTTAAGGGATGAAACTATACTGTATTTCTGTTAATCTTTAATGACTTTTTCAATTGAGAGAAAGGGCAGTGGCGTATTGCTATAGATTTTTAAATGGCTTCTAACTCAATATTAATACTGAATATGCAGAATTTCAGGAGCAGAAAGAGTCCTTGAAGTCTGATATGTATTTTTTTTAAAAGTACTTATCTTTCAGAGATCCTTACTGAAACATCTAGAGATTACACGACAACATTTGCTTCGATTTGTGGGATGGTGGGTAGACAACCGAAGAGCGGGAGTTGCTAGGTAAATGAACTGGGTTCATTTTGCCATTCTAAAAATGCATTTAAAAATTAAAACCAAAACAGTGTACTACCTGAATAAAGCTACAGAACATTAATGCAGCCTAACTGAACTAGCACACTCAGCATTTCTAAATGTTTTAGCAATAATCACTTTCCTCTTTTCTGAGGGGGGAAATTCTTCTTATTAGGAACCCAGGGGGCGGGGGTTCTACCTCCAAGCTACACCCCCAGCCCTATTTTTCATTCTTTATTTTGAAACAGGGTCTCACTGAGTTGCAAAGAACCTCGCTAAGTACCTGAGGCTGACTGCGAACCCGGATCCTCCTGTCTCAGCCTCCAAAATGCTGGGATTACAAGTGTATGCCACCATGCCCAGCTCTTTTCCTAGTAGTATTTTGCTTCTGGAAATTTATGAGATATATTTATTACATTATTACACATTTTGATAACATGAAAACTTTAGTTTTAGAATATATAATCTGTAGCCAGGTGTGTGGTGGCGCATGTTTGTAATACCCGCGCTTGGGAGGCGGAGGCAGAAGGATTGCACAGGTTCGAAGCCAGCAGTGCTGGCTTAACAGACCCTGTTTCCAAAAATAAAAAAATAAAATAGGTCTGAGAGTATAGCCCGGAGGTAGAAGGGCTTCCAGGAACCCCGGTACCACCACCAACAACAAAAAAAAAACAATATTTAATCTGTATGAAAATGTCAAGTCTGGTAGAAAGCTACTGGTAAAGTTATTCTTACTAGGTATCAAAGGACTAAGGCAATTTTTGTCACCACCAATTAAAAACTTTTACGAAATAGGACTGTTATAAAACAATTAAACCTTGCAAATGCACTAGTCTCCAGGAAGAAAGTCCTGGAGGAAATTCTGCTTATTAAAATTGCAATTCTAGTTTCCATTAAAAGGAGAATAAGACAACATAAGATGGGTTGGCAAGACAAATTATTTCTTAATGTCAGTTGAGCTTATTTCAAATGAGATAACGTATCTACACCAGGTTGGGTTCAGCACAATTTTGTCTCTTCAACTCATTTATCTAATTCAGTCATCTTGATTATAGCCTCATGGACTTCATTTTCAGAGAAAGAATTCTGAAACAAACAGCCTACACAACATGCTGATTACTGAACAGTTAATTCTAATTAACTTGGGCATGGCAAGAGAATTTTGATAAAGTCCTAGAATACAAATATACTCTGCTTAGACCAGACTAACATATACGAAAACCCACAGCAGTCTCCAGGCAAAACAAGAGAGTCAAAGAGATCTAATTTAAAGAAACAAATGAGAAAATTAAAATCACAAATAATTTATTCTTTCGTTAGAGTTGATACAGTTTTAAATAGCAACAAAGTACACAGTGGTGGGAAATTGGCACAGAACCTATAAGCATTTCAATCATGATAAGGCTGTCCATGCTTTATCTGTTCCAATTTGATGTCCATTTTCTACTGACCAAATTGGGGGAGGGGGCTTATCCTGACCATAAAACACAGACATGTTCATCCTCATATTCATTTTCTCTCTCCCACTCTCTCTCTCACACACACAGAGACACATTGAAGTTTCTCCTTTTGATTACAATATGTTGAGAACAGTATGTTCTGCTTATTCAAATTTATGGCACCCCTTCTGTTTTGTTTCCAGTTAGAAGTGGGAAAAGCCAATTCAATTATAAAGAATACATCTTATTCCCTGGGCACAGGCAACTGTGATGAAAATAGCAACTTACCTTTGGGCTAGATGTTTTTAGATTATGCTTAAATAACTGCGGTTAGAAATTTCTCAATGCATGCTTTCCTGCCCAATGTAATATCCCTGAATTTATCTAAAACAATCAGGTCTCAAAACAGGACAGTCTCAAATAATGACTAAATATGCATGCTTATAAACAAGGAAATCTAAAATATAATTTCTATGCTTTTAATACAGAAGAAAAAAAGTCAATACACATCTTCTTAGACATCTCTGTGTTATACTGACCAACACAAAAAGGGAAAACATAAGCATCCCTATATAAAAATGGCATTATTTCCAGCTAAGAACTTGAAATAAAGATTTGTAAAGTCTCCTGAACTATTTTGTTATATAAACCAATTATCTTTCTAATTTTAAAAAATAAAATGATTGGATAAATGTTGACTTTTCTTTGATATCATTTATAAAATATTTTGATATTACTTACTAAGTTCCCTGATTACTCAAAGTAAAATTAACACTTTCATTTTCAGTTATTGCTATTTTAGGAGAGGATTACCATTTAATTTACATCAGACTATTACTAAAGGTTCTTCAGAGTGAACATGAAGTAATTCTTATTGCCACACATTTTAAAACAGTATTATAAATGATCTTTATAAAAAAGGTTTTAATTCACAAAACAGGAAGGCTTTTAAAAAAATGTCTCTTTACTCAAAATGGTATCACAGTGCCCTTGATTATCTGACAGATAAAAGAGATTTAGATCTCCTCTGTAAGAACATTAAGAGTGGACATGTGGTGTGCTTCGTCCCCCCTACCTTTCTCTTCAAAGCACACCTTCGAGAGCCAAACACTCAAGCTCCTGCCACTCTAGTCCACATGAACAGAGGAGTTTTGTTCTGTCCAGTGCGTAGTGTACCGCCTTGCATATTCGCCACACGAAATAAACATAATATACAAAATATTGCTGCTGTAAAAAGTGTACATTTCCCTCTTCCCCTTACAAAAGATTCTGTGGAAAAGTATTAAATTCCCTTAACCTTCATAAACATACAAAGCCGTTCACACCTTTCAGTCTGTAACAGTCCATTTGAAACACAACTCGGAAATCACCGCAAATTGGTGATGTCGGTCCATTTTCTGTCCAATGTTGCCATCTAGAGTAGAAATGTGAAATTGAGTATTTTTGAGCCACTAAAGCCTTTACAACTAAACCACAAAGGCTGCTTACTGATGAAACAGCCACTTATCCACAAGGTTTTTCCAAAAACTAGATGGAATGGAAGGATCTCTTCACAGGGAGGAGTCCACAGTGCTGAGGTGACAATATGGCTGCTAACAGATACTGGGTATTGGAATGTAAGCACTTTTTCACTGCTGGTAATTTCCATACTGTCCCTGGAAAATGAAATTTAAAAATATAATTAGGTAACAGTTTGACCTAAATTAGCTCAGCATAAAAATTTGTAGGTAATTTTTAATATTGTCATGCTACAAAAGCAACTATACCTCCCCAAAAAAATTGTATATATTAGGTACACAGTATCACTTGGTAATTTCTTCCACTATTATATTCAGTAGCAGATGGATTTCTTATTCTAAAATATACAAGAGATTAGGAAGTGAGCCTTGAATAGTAGCTGTCACATAGTGGGAGTTTAAATAGTTGGTGAATTTTGTTGAATTGAACTCAGCAAAATGTATGGAAAGGTCTAATTCTAAACTGTGATGAAGTATGTGTTAGTGGATAAATCAGAAACTAGTGTGACACCCTTGTGAGTATGCAGCTTGTTTTAATTACTGGCACAAGTTAGCATCAAGGGGAAAAGAGAAAGGAAAAATGCCTGAGAGATAAAAGGCAAAGAACCTGTAGTCAAACTAAAGATTCTGGGCCTTTTCCTACGGCCAACAAAGTATCAGCAGAGGTATTCAGACAGGCAACTAGGACATAAAATCTAGGGAAATTTGTTTTGTCATTTTTAATAAGGTAAACTTAAAGGCCTGTAAGCCTATAGGATGGAAGAGAAAAAGAGAATACAGATATAGAAGACATGACGAAGTAGCAGATCCTACAAGGGGGACGGACACATAATACCCACAAGACATGTTTAAGGTTGGTTTCAGAAGAAAAAAAAATGTATTTTTCTCTAAAACAGAAAAAGAAGACATACTAGGAAAATACTTAAATTCCAAAAGCCATGGAATTTAGTTTTTGAAAATACTAATTTCCAAAAACAGTGCTCACTAGAAGCATACAATTCTTTTACTTTGGCTAAATCTCCCCCTCCAAGTCACGTTCATGTACATGGTTCAATAGAAACTCCAGTAGAGCCAGGGAGATGGTTCCGGGAAGGGAGGAGAGAGGAGGAGCCAATGGAGGAAGCACTTTCAGTGGCCTCAGTGTGTATGAGTGCGTGAGAACACCAGTGTCGATCTCAATGCTCTGTATGTGAGAACACCCACATCCATCTCTGCTTTAGGGGAAGGGGGAGTGGGGAGGGAGCTGGGTGAAACGCACCAAGTGCTGTGTGCAGTGTGCCACTATCACTGTGAACTACATTATGATGTGAGACTACATATACCAATAAAGTATAAAAGTTCTAGAGGCTATATGGTCCATACCATACGAAACAGCATCCTCAAAGTTTGTATTTTCACAGAAGTCAATAAATATTCGGTTACTCTTGAATGTCACCATATATATGGTGCACTCTAAGTACAATTTAAAACTCTTTTCTTGTGGAACTGGGGGTGGAATCCTGGCTCATTCTACCTCTGAGCTACACCTGCAGCCCTATTTTATTCTTTATTCTTTTTTTTAAATTTTGAAACAGGGTCTTACTAAGTTGCAAAGGGCCTCACTAAATTGCTGACGCTGGCCATGAACCTGATATCAGTCTGTTTCAGCCTCCTAAGTACTGGTATTACAAGTGTGCACCAAAATGCCTACCTAAATAATTTATATTTATGTGCTCTACATAGTTATATTTAGCCAAATTTAAAATCAATATCCACCTTGAAGTATTTACAATTAAAATTATTCATCTTGAAATATTTACAGTTAAAATATATAGTATGGAGGGGCAGATGAAACTACAATGGCAAACCTTTTGTGTGTGTGTGTGTGCGGTGCTGGGTATTGAACCCAGGAGCATTATTTTACCTCCGAGCTACACCCCAATCCCGATTTTTTATTCTGGTTTTTTTTTTTTTTTGGTGGTACTGGGGTTCCTGGAAGCCCTTCTACCTCTGGGCTACACTCCCAGACCTATTTTTATATTTTTATTTAGAAACAGGGTCTCTTAAGCCGGCGCAGCTGGCTTCGAACCTGCATGATCCTCCTGTCTCTGCCTCCCAAGCACGAGGATTACAAGCGTGCGCCCCCACGCCCAGCTTTATTCTGTATTTTGAAACAGGGTGTCACTAAGTTGCCGAGCTAAGGCTGTCCACGAACCTGCAGTCCTCTAGAACTGGGATTACAGGTGTGTGCCACCACACCCACCTACAATGGGAAATCTTGAGAACTTGAAGTCATGTGATGGGTGCATAGGTGTTCATTTTACTATTTTCTTTCTGTTTAAAGATTTAGTTTAAAGTTAAAAAAAATCATTACTGCTTAGCAAACTGAAGCTTATTCTATTGTTAGAGTATCTAAATACTAAAGCTGAGTTCTAATTATGTAACTTTCTATTTGAGTCTAAAAGATCTAAAACTCAATTTCTTCATTCAGGAGGCAGAAGAATAGCAGCTACATCTATGGATCACAATTTCATTTCTGTAGTGGGCTACATTAATTCCCATCTGATTTGTCTATTATATCTAAATAAGCAAGGGCACAAAAAAGGGCTTTTAGAATGAAAAGTCAGCAGGATGCTGTGGCGCATGCCTGGAGTCCCAGCTACTCAGGAAGCTAAGACAAAATGGGCTGAGCCCAGGAGTGAGAGGCCAGTGCAGGCAGCATGGCAAGACCCCATCCTCAAAACAAAACAAAACAAAAGCCATAAATCACTGCATCCTAATGCTGGAAGAAAATGCTTATCTAGTGAACGTGTAAAATGAGATGTTAATAATAAAAGTGAGTTATGCATATAAATGATGTGAGGCAAAAGAAAGGCTAAGCTGCTGTGCCACAGAAATATAAGCTACAACTTATCTACTACCGTATGAACTACTTGAGGACAGAGACCAATTCCTACCTAGCTTTATGAATCAAGTATTTAAGAGTGTCTGGTACAGACACCTTTGATTTTAGTATGCTAAATAAATCTAAGTAATTTTAAATATTTATGAAATAAATGTTCATCACCATACTAAAGCTGCAAAGTGTTAGTAAACTTGAGAGAGAATTGGGAATAAAACTGCTTATTCCTCAAATTCTAGTTAATGCTGCATCTAAGTTGTTCCTCAAGTTACATTATTGACATTAGCCTAGGAGCCCTAATTTACAAATTAAGAACAGTTCCACGTTTAAAATAACCTATCCTAGCTGGGCATGGTGGCACACACTTGTAATCCCAGTACTTGGGAGGCTTAGAAAGGAGGATCTTGGGTTCATAACTAGCCTCACCTATTCAGTGAGGCCCTCCGCAATTTAGTGAGAACCTGTTTCAAAATAAAGAATATAAAATAGGCCTGAGGTGTAGCTCAGAGGTAGAATGCCCCTGGTTCAATCCCCAGTACTGCAAACAACAAATACAATAACCTCTCTTTGGTAGCTTAAGTGATGAACAAATAGGATACCCTCAATGGAAACCCATTAGACAAACCTGAAACCAATCTAAAGCAATTACCATAAAAAACCATTTCCATAATAAATTTGAGGAGTATAATAAAAAAAGGAACTTCAACGAACACTCAGTTAGAGGAAATACACTCTTACCATGAGATATACTTCTACACACTTGAAGAAAGAAGATAATAGAAGACAAATAGTACTGGAGGAAATGGGTGTGGTGGTACACACCTGTAATCCAGTACTTGGGAGGCTAAGACAGAATGACTGCAGGTTCGAGGATGATCTGAGCAAGTACTGAGACTCTCATCAACCTAGCCAGACCCTGTCTCCAAATAAAAATGAAATAGGGTTGGGGGTATAGCTCAGAGGTAGAATGCTCCTGGGTTCAATCCCAAGTGCCCCCCCCCCCACACACACACAGAAATAGTACTTGAGATAATGGATGTGTGTGTGTGTGAAAAAAAGCAACAGAGTGGAAAGTCTGACTCCAAAGAGATGGGCTATTAAAGGCGGGAAGGAAGTGTGGTGGATACATGGACCTGAAGCAGGGAGCTAACACAGCGTTACAAGGGTGGATCTGAAATCGCAGCAGGTCCAGGCAGACTTCAACAATAAACATGAAGGTGAGAAAAGAAATATCTATGGAAAGTATGCCTGAGGGTAAAGATGAAAGACATAAAAATATGCTGTCTTATTTCAAGATATGCTTTACATGTTAGTGTAGCTATTACTATAAAAGACTTCAAATGTAAAAAAACAAAACAAAAACAAACTTGCTAACAAATGTACCATGAATAAGAGAAAAGAGAATCTTCAAGTAAAAAAAAAAAAATTAACCTAATCAATGTGAGCAAGCAATGTGACAATTGTACAGTTGTTCCAAAATTTACCTGGTCATATCCATAAGGCCTCTGCTGGGGTGGCTGGGGTGGTCCAGGCTGTGTTGGTCGATAACCCCCATACTGCTGACCTTGTCCCTGAGGATAGTTAGGATACTGAGGACCTGGACCACCCTGTGAAGGACCTATAAAATAACAAAAAACAAAAGCTAAGGTAAAAATAAATCTCTACAACTTAAAAAGAATCTAACTTTAAAGTTAGATGTTACTATATTTTAAAATCTAAACTACAAAGGTTAACTTAGAACCTTGATTTTTTCAAATGCTGTATGAAAAAAATTTCAATGGTTATAGTGAAGAGTAAAGATACTGTAATGCTACTTTAATGTAACTACTGTGCTATGCCCTAGGTGTTACTAAGTGAATACATCAAATTGGGAAAGACAGACTTAGAAAGTTAGGAAGAGTTAAGAGGCTTAATAATGAAATTAATCTATACATCTGTTAGAGAGTTAACAGTAAAAGAAAGAAGAAAAAGTAAAAATAAGAGGCAGATTCAAAGAAAAATAATGAAATAATTTTTAAATAAAGATTGGGAATCAATGATATTGATAAGTATATGACTCTAGATTTACCTCGCAAAGACCAGAAGAATCCTATAGCTAGACTCTGCACCAATAAATTTACTGTCACAGTATTTTAAAATAGCAACTAAAAACTTGAAAAGTAGCCGGGCGTGGTGGCCCGTGCTTGGGAGGCGGAGACAGGAGGATCGCGTAGGTCGAAGCCAGCTGTGCTGGCTGAAGAGACCCTGTTTCCAAATAAAAATATAAAAATAGGTCTGGGAGTGTAGAAAACAAAACAAAAAACTTGAAAAGTCAATGGCTGCTATGAAAAACAACTTGATTCAAAAGTTACACTCAGAATCAATCACCTTTAATACTTTACCCATAAAAATGATTTCAAGTTCCAAAGAAGGCAAGAGACTAATTTGGCTTGCCAAAAAAAAATTTTATAAACTCTACTATTGTCTATTGTAAAGTATGTTTTATAAAGCATAAGGTGAAAGCTTTGACACATAAATGTTTTCAACTACAGCCTTCAAAATCTGCCATTAAACTACTATAGGGGAAAGTGACAAAAGAAAATATTCAATCATAAATTTTGTTAATTATTTGTTTACCCTATTTCAGTTATTAAAACTGTAAACTAGGCATGGGGGTGCATGCCTATAATCCCAGTACTGGGAGGCTGAGACATGAGTATTGCAAGTTTGAGGAAAACCTCAGCAAAGAGTGAGAACTCATCAACCTAGAAAGACCGTTTCAAAATAAAAATAAGACAGTGGGAATGGAGCTCATAGACAGAATGCCCCTGGGTTCAATCCTCAGTACCACACACACACACACACAAAATAAGTCTCTAAAATTTCAATTAGAAAAAAGCTTGACAACTAAAGCCTAAAAATAAGCAAAATGAGAATTTTTCCTTTATGATTTCTGATGTTTAACAAAACTACATTTAACTACTTAAACCAAAATTTAATTATCTGTTCTCACCCAGTGTAATAAATATCAGGATATTCTATTTACTCCAAGTATAAACACTAAATGTCATGAAAGGGAAAAAAACACTTTTGGGAAGAGCAAGAAAGTTCCTTTGCAAAAAGAAGACATCATGGGCTATTTCTAAAGTTGTATCTTCGGAAATAGAACTTCTTCAGGAACATATCTAACTCCCAATATCTGAATGAGTTTCAATGTACATGTTGAGGGGGCAAGAGAACATCAGCCTGACCTGGGGTTCTTACGTTTTATATCACAGGTAGACAGAGAACTTAAAACAATAACTAGATACAGTAAAACATTACTAATATAAAAAACGAGATACGGTTAGCAAGAGATGGTTATCAGTATAAATAAGCAGCTACTTCTATTATGATAAAACCTCATTCTCCTCTATCTAAAAATGACTATTTCAGCCAAGCATGGTGGCACACGCTAGCAATCCTAGTACTTTGGAAGTTGAGATAGGAGGATCACAGGTTTGAGGATAGCCTCCACAAGTAATGAGACTCAGCAACCCAGCAAGACTCTGTTTCAAAATAAAAATAAAATAAGCCTTGGGGTATAGCTGAGGTAGAATGCCTAAGGGCTCAATCCCCAATACCATAAAAAATAAATAAATAAATAAACTGGATATGGGTAGCAGGCCGAAATTTAAGACTGAGACAGCAGATCCTCATTATTCCCCACTCCCTACCTAATAATAAAAAGTTACTTTTAAGCTAGGCACAGTGGCACCCACCTGTAATCCCAGTACTTGGGAGGCTGAGACAGGCGGACTGCAAGTTTGAGGCCACCTCAGCAATTGTGTAAGGCCTTCAACAACTTAGTGAGACCTCGTTTCAAAATAAAAATAAAAGAGGTCTGAGGGTAGAACTCAAAGGTAGAATACCCCTGGGTTCAATCCCCAGTATCACCAAAAAAAGAAAAGAGAAAAAATTTTTGTTTTCAAGTCAAATATCCAATTAGTATTTTTCTGTTTATTTGCAATGTTGGAGCGCAACAACAGGCCTCAAAAAAATGGTAGGCAGTAGTTTATCATATGATGAATAATAAATAGGAAAATATGGCCATATGTCCTCTAAACTCTGCATAATCCACAACCACGATAAATATACTCCTATATATATCCGAGAGAATATCTCTATATCACTAAATGACAAAATATTTTTATACATTTTTGTACTCAAAAAAATCAAGTTAATGTATTATAGTAACAGCCATTAGCTTTTAAAAACAAATATGCTAAACAAATTATATTCAAATGGTTAATAATCAGAATCATTGGTTTTCCAAGCACATATAAAGCTATTAGCTGGTCATAAATACCAAAAAGGTCTGAGAATTCATTTCTCTTGTCTACGTAAGGCTAGACACCTTACCTATGGTCAACAAGTTACCCCGTTTTGAGGTCTGTTCTTTCTTTCTCTCTCTTTTTATTTCTCTTTTGGTACAAGGGATTGAGGCATTCTGCCTCCAAGCTATACCCCCAGCCCTATTTTTATTTTTTATTTTTGAGACAGGGTCTTGCTGAATTGCTAAGGGCCTTGCTAAGTTGCTGAGGCTGGTCTTGAACCTGGGATCCTTTTGGTGTTACAGGCACGTGCCACCATACCTGGCTTGTGGCTCCTTATAAATGTGTTATTAGTTTATTTTTAAATGTACTATTAGTTTATCTAAGAAAACTATTTTAAACTCTCTAATGGTAGTCAGGGCTAAAATTATAAATTTTCAAAATTAATTCTTATAAAATTATATATTAAATATCTAGTTTCATATTTCAAAACAGTAATAATCACGGTTTTGTTCTGTTGTTTTTTTTTTTAGTGAAAACTAAAACTGCAAGCCAGGCGTGGTGGTGCACGCTTGTAATCCTTTTGGAGGCTGACACAGAGGGATCTGGGTTTGTGGCCAGTCCTTGGACTATGGGATATGTACACAATGGAATTTTACTCAACCATAAAAAAAAATTATGTCATTTACAGGGAAATGGATGTAACTGGAGGACATTATGCTAAGTGAGATTAGTCAGTCACAAAAAATAAGAAATCAGATGCTCCCCCTAATATGTGAAAGCTAGGGAGAAAATGGGTCATAGAAGGAACTCTAGGCAAAGAAAGAGATACTACAGATGAGCAAATAAGGCAACTCCAAGCCAAACATGAGAAGGAGGGAGGGGGTGGCAATGGGGTGGGAACTGGGTAAGAGCTAAATGGATGATGTGTGCATGTATGCCCCCACCATCTTGCATCCCATTATGACACATGAATGTAATGCGCCAATAAAAGAAAATGTCAGGCTAGGGTGTAGCTCAGAGGTAGAATACCCCTACAAAACCCAAACAAAACTGCAATAAGCTATTACCATAGCCCTGCTGCTGTCCTGGATAACCTTGCTGTCCTGGGTATTGCTGCTGCTGGGGTGGGTATCCTTGCTGTGGAGGTGGCCCTTGGTAAGCATCTTGCTGTTGGCCATATTGTGAATTTCCTACAGGATAATTGGAGAAGAGAAAAAAAACAACTGAGAAGTTTGCCTAATTAATGTCCTTCCCTCTAAGATGCATAGCCAACAACACAAGAACAAAATAAAATGCCATATTGATTTTTAAGAGTTAACAAAACAAAGAAAAACTCAAACCAAACAGAAGGATTTCGGCCAAACAAACTGCAGTTAAAGCCAATTTTGCAAGGTTGAACTGCAGCATTTTCAGCGTCTCTGCCATACGAGCATTACATTTACTGGAACATCACAGTCATAAGATCATGACTATGCTAAATAAAATAAAAAAGACAAAATTAAAGACAGCTACAAGAGCACACACTAGCTACACAAGATCAGCAAGCTGTTTCCTAAAGGCAGTATACTTATATGTAAAATTATACATATGTAAACACACACGAGGGAAAAACCTGGATTGATGGGATTTATGTTCAAACAGAAAATTTCCGTTGAGGAAGATTTTATCTTTACATGTTTTAGTCTTTTTATTTTTGTTAGAAATGGCAAGTCATGGTTATACATTTTAAATACTTTTAAGGAAATTATTTTGATGTTTTGGGTTCCCTGTAACTTTCAAGACAGTCAGCAACTAGTATTCTACAAGAGCTTTGCATGGGTAGAGATTGTTTTATGCAAGAATTTTCATTCCTGTAGAAGGGGATATATGTGTGTATGTGTGTGAAGGTATATAGATACCTCCTTCGTAGTAATGTTGTGAGGAATCCTCATAAGGCCTATCGTAGCCTTGTTCAGGATACGACGGTTGCTGATAACCGTAATCATTATGACCTACATCAATTCGACAAGAGACAGGAAGAAACGTTAATGGCCACTGAGTGAAAACCCTAAAAATATTTAAACTTTCAGATAAAATTGAAAAAAAAATGGAAACACATAAAAATAATTTCAACTGCATTAGCCAAATATTTACCAATGTGATTGATATAACGTGCAAATATTTTTAAAGCAAAAAGCAGTACTTTTAGAAACATTATACTTATAGTCTTGACTGATAACCCTCAATGAGGGGGAAAAAAACCCTATCTTCTATTTTAAAAAAAGAAAATGAAAGGATTTAGGCCTTTCACATGTAAATAACCTGAATTAAATTACAATAAACAAAGGAAGCAATTATCGTATTTTGTCAAACACCTGTTCTGCTGGTCTCCAATTCCACAGCATATGCTAAAACAATGCAAAATATAAAAGTGCTCCATAAGGTTTTCCCCTGAAAAACACCTAAACAAATTTTTCACACTCTAACATTTTCTTGTGTATAGTTATCTTAAAGTATTTTTAGATACAAAATACCAGTCATTTTAGAAATCTTTAGAAAATATTTCTAGAATATCATAAACATATACCTTCATAACATTAAGAGTTCTGAGTGCTAGAGTACATCTTTAAAGAAACAATAAATTTTACCTGTAAGATAAGTGAACTGTATCCTTTTAACTAAGCTTCACTAATACAGGAAATAACCTTTCAGATTGCTAAAATCTAAATTAAATTTTACAAGAATTCCTAATTAAAGAATATAGTTATGAATAAATATTATACTTGGTGCATTAGTATCTGAATGCTCCCCAACTACAACTACTTCATTAATGTCTACACCAAGGGTTGGCAAACTATGCCTTACAGTCTTAATATAGGCAATGGCTTGTTTTTGTAAATAAAGTTTTATTGGAATACAGTCATGGCTATTCATTTAAGTATTGTAGATAGCTGCTTTTATGCTACAGTAAGAATTAAGCAATTGAGACCAAGATGTTATGGCCTGTAAAAACAAATATTTACCATCTGGTCCTTTACAGAAAAAGTTTGCCAACTCCTCATCTACACTTATTTGAATATAGATCTGGACATGAGAGAAAATAACCAATGCTGCTTAAGAAAATAACTGACTACAAACAGAACACTCTATGTACATTCAAGACATATATTCATACACATATGCAACATGATGCCACTTAAATCTAAAAAAATCCATAATTAAACAAATTACAATTATCTTAAGGTTGTGTTATTTACAAAAATAACATACCTATCTATTTTGAATAGAAAGGTCATATTTATAACAAGGCAAGTATCACATTTCAGAAAATTTTTAGGACCAAAATAAATGCCAGATTCAACTTAGTTACTTAAAATGCATTTTAAAAATCAAATAATTAGACAGGAACAGTGGCACATGCCTATAACCCTAGTATTTAGAAGGATAAGATAGGAGGATTGCAGATTTGAGGATACTCTCAGCAACTTAGGCCATCACAACTTAGCAAGACACTATTTCAAAATAAGAATAAAATAGGGCTGGAGTTGTAGCTCATAGAGTACAGAGGTAGAATGCCCCTGGATTCACACAGAAAAAATTAAAACAGTAATTTATTTCAGGCCAGGCATGGTGGCACAAGCCTATAATCCCAGTATATGGGCGGCTGAGACAGTATCACAGGTTTGAGAACAGCCTCAGCAACTTAGTAAGGCTCTCTGTAAGTTAGTGAGGCTCTGTTTCGAAATAAAATAAAATAGGGCTTAGGTATAGCTTGGAGGCAGAATGCCCCTGGGTTCTATCCCCAGTACCACACACACAAAAAATAATAATTTATTTCAGATTTCTTTTTTTCTTTTTTTGTGGTTCTAGAAATTAAACCCAGGAGTGTTCTACCTCTGAAATACACCCCCATGTTTTGTTTGAAAACAGGGTCACTATGTTACTCAGTCTCCCTATGTTTCTAAGGCTGTTCTTGAATCTGCAATCCTCCTATCTCAGCTTCTCATGTCCTAGGATTTAAGGCATATGCCACAATACCTGGCTCAGATTTCTTAATAAATATAACTTAAGCCAAGTATGATGGTGTATGCTTACAATCCCAGTACTTGGGAGGCTGAGACAGGAGGATTGCAGGTTCAGAGCCAGCCTCAGCAACTTAGTGAGGCCATCTGCAACTTTAATTTCAAAATTAAAGAATAAAATAGGGCTAGAGGTTTAGCTCAGATGTAAAATGTCCCTGGGTTTCATCCCCAGTACCACAAAATAAATAAATAAATTAATTAATTACTTAATTTAACAAAGTGGAGCTCACTTCTTTAAAAATATCTTGTCTCCTATAAACTTACTGTTTTTAAAATAAAAACCCTTAATATGATGTCTATATGTGAAATGAAAAACACCGAATCATTCATAGCAAGAAAATGAGATAAAAATACACTACTTCTAACAAAGAAGTATTCACATATATCATCCTTATTACTAATAAATTAATATTATATGTAAAACTCAACAGCTCTTTTTTCTACCTTTGTAGTCAGAGCCTCTAATAAAAATCAGTGTCTTTTAAGTACCAATGTATTTTGTATTTTTCCTTATGCTTTATACATTGACAAAAAATAACTTCTCAAATACACTATATTACATCTTCTTGATGGCTTATATTAGCTTCTAACTCAATGGCTCCTCACACTGTAGCATTAAAGTTCTTAGTTTCTCTGATAAGTAACTTACTCTGATAAGTACCTTAAGTACACCAAAGGAGCTTAAATGAATTTTTTGGCAAATCTTTCCATAATGAGATAATCACTTTGTAATATAACCACCTTTTAATTTATCAAATTTATATGCTTGGATTATTTTTCCTCAACATTTTATTATAAAGCTTTTAAACGGAAAAATTGAAGGAACTGCACAGTAAAAACCTACTTGTATGCTTAGATTACCACTTAGATTTTCTTAGAGTGCAGTGTTCTTTACTGATTATTTCTTCATAATCACCTTCCCACTTAAAAAAAAAAAAAAAACCAACCACTCAACTAAATAACTAAAATTCTGATTTCTAAATGTCTTATTCTACTATTTTTACATATAGCAATATATAGATATAATTTAGCCCTCCACATTTTACGCAAATGCAAGTACTAATGTATATAAACCATAGTTCTTTGAGAAGTGTGCAACATTAACTAATATTTGAGACTGTACTTTCTATGAATTAATAGAAGTTAAAATTAATCAATGGGTCAATTTTATGGTATGTGACTTGTATCTCAATAAAGCTGTCATTATTTAAAAGACATAAATCAATAACATTTGCTTTGGTTCAAATAAGCAATCCTAAATATAAAAGGATCCTCTTTTAAGAAGATTCCAGTGACTGAATATGATTCCTGATGGACTTTGAATTAGACTATACACTAACGCTGTTATTGGTACTTTAGGTTACTAAAGTGTTTCTAAATTCAGAAGAAACAAACTGATAGTTTCTTCATTAAATGTATTGAATAGCTATCTGCATTAATAGTGGGCAGGGATAGAAGATGGGAAGGTTAACATCAGGAGAGATTACCATCAGGGTAATATTGCTGGTTCATGCCTTCTGGAGGACCTTGTCCACCATGACTGTATTGGTCCCCATAATAGTCTTCCTGGCCTGAGTACTGCTGTGGTGGGCCTGAAAAACCACAACCAGTCAAGATGTAAATAATTTGTTCTCTATGTCATCAAAGGCTTTTTTCTAATCTGATGTTATGAGAGATCATTTCTCAGCTACAGATTCCCCTCCAATTCTTTGGCATTTCTAATACTTTTAATTAACCATATACACACACATGTATACAAACATAGCAGCTCTGCACACCACATTTACTAAGATTAATGGTAAGACCATACATGCAATATTAAACAATGATAACCCAGAATAAACATTAGCTTTTTTTTTTTTTTGGTGGTACTGGGGGTGGAACCCAGAGGCATTCTACCTCCAGGCTATACTCCCAGACCTATTTTATATTTTATCTGGAAACAGGGTCTCACTAAGTTGCTGAGAGCCTCACTAAGTAGCTGAGGCTGGCTTCGAACCTACGTGATCCTCCTGTGTCAGCCTCCCAAGCGCAGGGATTACAAGCGTGCGCCACCACGCCCGGCTTAAACATTAGCTTTTTAAAAAGTTTCAACCTGATAGAAAATTGTCTTTTTATTTTGACTTTAGAACACCTTAAAATAAAATTGGGTTCATTCCTGGCTGTGTATTTAGTAACTTCTAAAAAAGAAAATGGCATTTTTTCCTGCAAATTAGTGAGTTTTTGATATAAAATGTTGATGTAACCTTTTCCCAGAAAATAACAGATAAAAGAAAGCTATATGCCAGGATATTCCTATCTACTTTATGATCCTCTGTACCTACTATATCCAATATTTTGGGGGTGAGAGAGTACAAGACACAAACATCCCTGACTTTGTCTAAACAAAAAGTTTACTAAATTTATAGCTTTACAGTTACTGTTATCTACATTAAGCAAGACATTTTCCAGATGGACTCTTACCCTGTTGAGGAGGCCTATAGGGCGGAATCTGCCTCTGGCCCATCATATGGTTGCCTTGGTTAACTTGGCCCATCATCCCCATCGGTGGCTGCTGTCCTTGGTAATGCTGCCCGCCTCCCTGTGGCATACTGTACTGCTGAGAAGGAGGCTGCTGGTGTATCATTGGACCTGAAAAGTTAAACATTATGCACTCAGTTTGGGGGCATATATATTTAACATCTTAGCCAGGTGTGGTGGTGTAATCCCAGTAGCTGGGAGGCTGAGATAAGTTGTATGGCCCTCTGCAACTTAGTGAGACCCTGTTTCAAAATAAAGAATAAAAAAATAGGGCTGGGGGTGTAGCTCAGAGGTAGAGTACCCCTGGGTTCCATCCCCAGCACCACAAAAAAGTAAAATATAAAAATAAATTTAACATCTTAAGAGAAGAATCTTTTACAATATAATGTACTATGCACAATTAAACATAATAGAAACTGACATAAAAATAAATTTTTTAATTTCAAGTTCTCATACCAAAAATAATATACAAACAAGGAAAATGGTAGTTATTCTGAAATCCACTAGATATTCTAGTTGTTTTTTATTAAAACAAATTGGATACAATGAGTATCCTTAACGTATATGTTTTTCATAAATAATATAATATTTATCTCTGCAACCTTTTTAAAATATTTGGTGGTGTTGGGGATTAAAACCAGGAACACTCTACTTCTGAGCTATACACCTAGCTGGGGGTGTAGTTCAGAGGTAGAATGCTCCTAGGTACAATCCCCAGTACAAGTAAAAGAAAAAAATCAAAACCATACTAGCAGAGAAGGAAAAAAGTTCAAAAAGATACATAACAACAAAATTCTAAGTTCTAACAGAGAAAAGTAATTCTAGCTTAAGCCCTGGACAGAAAGACCACTGCTGCTTATGCTCTGCCTTTGGGACAGTAAGCAGTTTCAATCCCAAAGAGCTCAATTACCATCCTTCTTTTATTTTCTGTCACTTCCCTCTTTGAGGATCCCAACATCATTCAGGACCAAGCCCCAAACCACAGAAAGATGGGAAGAGGCTAAAACAAGTACCTACTAAAACAAGGCACTTTTGTTTTCTTGATATCTCCATCCATTAAAGATAAAAAATTGTGACTTTATAAAGCAAATTCTGATTGTTTAAAATCTCAAAAGGCTACCCCCAAAACTGTATACTACACAGTAAAATAAGATCATAAAATGACTCCATTATACATAACCATTTTCTACAAAGAACAGCATCATGCATTACTGTATGCTTAAGGGGTACTCCTCATCTGTTACCAGACGCATTACAAAGCATGATAATACATGTACAAAGACTCTACCAATATCTTACTTAAAATTTATTCTCTGAAAAACAAAACAAATATTCATTATTACCATACATTTCTTCCCATTTCGAGTTTTATATCCTACTAGATATTCTATGAAAACAATGACCTATATCTTGAATATATGTAAAATATTCTCAATGTATGTAAGATATTCTCAATATAAAGTATAATTCTCAATTACACTTTATATTATTACAATTGTTACTCCAATGAGATAGTTACTATTTAGTTTTATCTTAAATTAGAAGTCAAAGTTTTTGTTTTGGGTACTGGGGACTGAACCCAGGAGCATTCTAACTCAACCCTTTTCCCAGCCACCCCCTCTTTAAAATTCTGAAGCTGGGCACAGTGAAATGCACTTGTAGTCCCAGTGCTTGGGACGCTGAGACGGAGGATCACGGCTTCGCAGCCCAAGCCCGTCTCAACTACTTAGTGAGGCTTTCCACAACTTAATGACACCTGGTTTCAAAACAAAGACTAAAAATTAGGGCTACAGGCCTAGCTTGGAGGTAGAATGCCCCTGGCTCCAATAGGAGGAGGAGGAGGGGGAAGAAAAGGGAGGGGGAGGGGGAGGGGGAGGAGAAAAACAACTTGACTGCTAAATTGTTACAGCTGGCCTCCAACCTGTGGGGCACCAAAGGGATGTGCTACCAAACCTCATTCAGAAAGAAGTCTTTCTTTTCTTTCTTTCTTTCTTTCTTTCTTTCTTTCTTTCTTTCTTTCTTTCTTTCTTTCTTTCTTTCTTTCTTTCTTTCTTTCTTTCTTTTTTTGGTACTGGGATTGAACCCAGAGGCATTCTACCTCTAAGCTACAACCCTACCCCTGATTTTATTTTTTATTTGGAAACAGGGTCTCATTAGGTTGCTGAGAGCCTCACTAAGCTGCTGAGGCTGGCTTTGAACCTTGGATCTTACTGTCTCCGTCTCCCAAATATTGGGATTACAAGTGACTGTCACCACATTCTGCTAGGAAAAAGTCTTTTAAAGAGTAAGTTCATCATTAGATTTGAGTGCTTTCTATATGCCAGACCCCAAGCCAGGACTCATGGTGACATAAAGATGTAATGGGCACTTTTACAGTCTCAGTGATTTACAACTATGTTTTTACAGATAAGTAAAATCTTAAATTAATCTGTAGAGAATTTTGAATGACAATTTTTAAATGTTTTATATACAGACATATATTCACATCTTCAGATGCAAACCAAGACACTAAAATTCTCTAAATTGAATCATTAATCTAAGAATTATCTTAAATAATATGGCTAAAAATGACAGCCAGCAAGTGAGATTAGCCAGTTCCTGAAAGTGAAGAGTCATGTTCTCTCTCCTATGTGGAAGTCAGGGAGGAAGTGGGATACCAGAAAGAGGGCAGCCCCAGTAGAACAATGCAGGGACTCAGGGGAGACAGGTGGGGTATGGTAGTGGGGATAACAAACAAAGAAAACATGTCCACGCTTGGGAGGCAGAGACAGGAGGATCGTGCAGGTTCAAAGCCAGCTGTGCGCTGGCTTAGGAGACCCTGTTTCCAAATAAAAATATAAAATAGGACTGGGAGTGTAGCCCAGAGGTTGAAGGGCTTCCAGAAACCCCAGTATCACCAAAAGAAAAGAAAAAAGAAAAAAAAGAAAAGGAAGGAAGGAAGGAAGGAAGGAAGGAAGAAAGAAAGAAAGAAAGAAAGAAAGAAAGAAAGAAAGAAAGAAAGAAAGAAAACATGTCCACTGACATGCACATAAATGAAGTTATCAATGCCATTCTCAATATCATGTACGGGCAATAGGAGGGCGTAGGGTGACAGTGGAGTAAGTTGGAGCACCAGTGCTGTGCTCAAGCACGTCCCTTTCACTTGGAACTTCATTATGTGACATTACAATGCACAAAAAAACTATATTTAAAACAATGACAGCTAACAGTAATGACCACTTATTATGAGCCAGGAACCAGGCTAAAAGCTTATATGTATTATTTATGTTCTCCCAAACCTTATGAAACAGGTAGTATCATCAACTTCCTTTTACAGGCAAGAAATTTTAAAGTTATAAATATTAAAGCTCTTAGCCAGACATGGTGGCACATGCCTGTAATCCCAGTACTCGGGAGGCTGAGATAGGAGTATCACAGGTTCAAGGCCAGCCTCAGCAAGTAGTGAGACTCTTCATCAAACTAGCAAGATTGTTTCAAAGTAAAACTAAAAAAAAAAAAAAAGAAAGAAAGAAAAAAGAAAGAAAGAAAGAAAGAAAGAAAGAAAGAAAGAAAGAAAGAAAGAAAGAAAGAAAGAAAAAAATTAGGGAATTAGGGCTGGATGGTGTAGCTTGAAAGCAAAATGCTTCTGAGTTCAATCCCTAGTGCCGTAAAAAATAAAAGAAAAAAGAAAACAATTCTGTGTAATGTATCCCTACCACTATAATATAAAAACCCTAAAACACAAGAAATTTCTTCAATTTACCTATATCAATGTTATAAGAATCAAATCATGAAGCCAAATTGACAATGACTATTTTCTATTTTTTTGTGGTACTTGGGATTGAACCCAGAGGCATTTTACCTCCAAGCTACACTCCCAGCCCTATTTTTTCTTTTTATTATTTCTTTTTTATTATTGGCCAGGGGGTGTAGCTCAGAGGCAGACTGCTCCTGTACCACAATTCCAGGTACCACACACACAAAAATATTCATATACTATACGATTCCATTTATTTAAAGTTCTTAAAATGGTGAAATTAAAGAAATGGAGAAAAGAGTAATTGTGGTTGCCAAAAATTAGAGATATTTGGAAGAAAGGTATATAGGCCCTCTCTGTATTATGCCTTTGCAAATTCCTGTGTCCCTACCACTATCTTAAAATAAAAGTTTTAAAATAATAAGCCTGAATTCTGCTCATTTCTGTTTAATTAAAATTTGGCTATATTTTGTCTCCCAAACTCACAACATTTCGGTATTCCTGACACTCATCCATCTCATCCAAAAGCAACTGACAATGCCTTCTCTGTTTCATTCCCGAAATGCCAGCTGGTAAATAACATTAACACAGGGAAGGACACTGGTTTTTGTTAAAGCAGGAGGGACACATTTCTATTAATCAGTCATCCATCAAATAAATAGGTTAAGGTACAGAACAAAACAAAACACATCTTCAAAATTGGCCTTGTCTGTGGAATAATTTAAAACTTACATACCAAGATTAGAGGTAATTTTGTTTTTGATATTTGCAATTTTTGTATTAGATATTCACTATTTTTATAACTAGAAAAATGTTAATGGATAAACATTACAGCCTTGAAAATGCATATATTACCAATTTTGATATAAAAGGTATAAACTAAACGTCTACTCTTAAGTGCAATGTAATGATTGTAGTATACCTAAAACTCTTTGTAACAAAAACATTGGAAATATTTCAAAGTCTTACCAATTTTAAAAGTAAAAGGAAATAAGGGTATACACAATTCTCACTCGTCTGAAACACTATATAGTTTAGTGCCTGGCTGATCTCATTAATCTGTTCTCTAGATCTTTCCATCTTCTTGTGAATGACATGATTTTCCTTCTTCTTTATAGCTAAGTAGAATTTCATTGTGTGTATTTCACTAGGGAATATTAGGAATACCAGAGGGACTCCAGATAATGGAGGGGAAACCTCAGCAAAGCTAGAATGGAAGGACAGGAGAGGAAGAAGGCTGAGGTTGATTAATGGAGGAGCTACATCTGAATATATGTAAAAGTATGAATAGAGCATGGTCAACCAGGACACTCATTGTTGGGAGGGAAAAAGGGGAAGCGAGAGTGGGGGGCACCAAGCACAGTCTGAATATATACCATTTTTAATATGTTCCACATAAAAATAAAAAACTTAAAAATAACTAAATAAAATATATAAATGTCAAATTACACACAAAAAAATAAAATGCTATATAGGTATAAACCACTACATATATACACATATATACATATACTATATATATGTGTGTATATACATATGGATATACTGAATATACATTTGAAATTCAGAAGATAAAACATGAACCTGAAATTCATAGAAAGCATGCAAATGGCAAATGTTCCTAAGTTCTGTAACTTCTCTAATAACCAAAGAAATAAAAGTTTCTGGGCGTGGTAGACCCCAGTAACCCCAGTACGCTTGTAACTCCAGTACTTGGGAGGCTGAGACAAGAAGATTGCAGGTTTAAGGACAGCCCCCGCAAGTAGTGAGACTCTTAGCAACCCAGGGAGACCCTATTTCAAAATAAAAATAAAAGCTGGGTGTGGCGGTACAGGCTGGTAATCACAGTACTTGGGAGGCAGAGACAGGAGAATTGAAGGTGCAGAGCCAGCCTCAGCTATTTACTAAGATCTTCAGCAACTTAGTGAGACCCTGTTTCAAAATAAAGAATAAAAAATAGGGTTGGGGTTGTAGCTTGGAGGTAGAATGCCCCTGGGTTCCATTCCCAGTAACACACACACACACACACACACACACACACACACACACACACACAAGAAAGAAATTCATATGACTAAGTGGATACTTCTAGGACATTTTATAACTTCCTCTTTGTTTTTGAAATCACGGATATTAAAATGAAAACAAAAAAATATTATTTGTCCTAAAGATATTTTAAAACAACAAAATATCTTCAAAGATTTCCATATTTTCTCAACTCCTATCACTACTAGCTTTTTATAATTTTAATTTACAATTTATTTTTATGTAATTTTATTTTTATATAAGTTTTATTTTTATATAATTCTATTTTCCATTCAGAAACTAAAAACTGAAAACAAAGCAAAAAATAAGAGCTACGTAGTAAAAGGAAAAACTACACATTCACACAAAATATCACATTTTTAAAAATAATTGTTGGAGCTGGGTGTGGTAGTGCATACTTATAATCCTAGTACTTAAGTTTGAGGACACCCTCAGCTAGTAGTGACACTATCAACCTGATAAGACCCTGTTTCAAAATAAAAATAAAACAGGGCTGGGGGTGTAGCTTGAAGGTCAGATGTCTCTGGGTTCAAGTCCCTAGTACCAATTTAAAAAAAAAAAATTGTTAGTTCCTGAGTTTATAAAATAGCCATATAAACATCTCAACTATTTTATTTAAAAAGAGCAACTATTCTTTCTATTCACACTGCTGCACATGTTCTTCCCTCTTCAACTCTTATGCTATATCAAACCATGCTACAGAAACAACCCCTTCTGAGGTACACACCTTGTCTTTTCTTATCTATAGATGTGTGTGTGTGCGCGCACATGCACGCGCACGCACATGCACGCACGTGCATGCATCTGTGATTTAACCCAGGGGCAGTGTATCTCCGAGCTACACCCCTGGCCTGATTTTTCTTTTTTTATTCTTTATTTTGAAACAGAGTCTCACTAAGTTGTGAAGGGCCTAAGTAGTTGAGGCTGGCCATGAACCCAGATCATTCTGTCTCAGTCTCCCAAGTACTGGGAATACAAGTGTGCACAACCACACCTGGCTTCATCTATAGACTTTTAAGAAGTATGCTATCATTTACTGTACTTGCTGTAAATGAGAACACCATTATCAGTTCTTTCACTCTCTCTGAAACATCTGAACTCTGATCTAGACTAGAGGATCTTGCCGGTGTTTTGAACCTTTAAGCATGGCGAGCACTATTAACTATGAGAGAGTGGAGCAAGCAGTGGTTAGGGAGCTGCACTGTCAGGCCTGTTATTCCTCGGAGCTTTCAGCACACCTCATCAAAATTGTGCTTTTATTTATATATTTGTAAATATACACATACTTTGTTTTTGTTTTAGTTTTGTTTTTATGGTACTGGAGATTGAAACTAGGGCATTCAACCCCCGAGCTACACCCCCACCAGCCCTTTTCATTTTGAAACATGGTCTTGCTTAACTGCTGAGACTAACTTCAAACCTGCAATCCTCCTGTCTCAGTCTCCTGAGTTCCTTTTATCTGTATCAATATTTTTAAACTGCAAGAGCGTTTTATCATAAATAATTTTCAAGCCGGGCATGGTGCACATGCTTGTAATCCCAGTTCCTGGGAGGCCGAGATAGGAGGATTTCAGGCTCAAAGCCAGCCTCAGCAATTTAGTGAGAATATCAGCAATCTAGAGAGACCCTGCTTCCAAATAAGAAATAAAATGAGGCTAGGGGTGTAGATTGGATTTAATATGCCTCTTGGTTCAATCCCTAGCACCAAAATAAATAAATAAATAAATAGATAATTTTCAGCAAAAGAACATTAGCTTCCTTTATCTGAGTACATTTTAGTGATCTATCTTTTATAATCAACCTAGAAAGCTGAGCTTCCTAGTAATCCCAGTATTTGGAAGGCTGAGACAAGTAATCCTAGAATTCGGGAGACTAATACAGAAGGATTGCAGGTTCTAGACTAGCCACAGCAATTTAGAAATATACTCAGCAACTTAGCAACTGTTTCAAAATACATATTAAAAGGGGCAGGGAGGGGGCGGGGGATACAGCTTGGAGGTAAAACACCATGGGTTTAATCCTCAGTTCCAAAAAATCTAGAACATTCTTTTACAAATGTACTTATTTCTATATTATGTTCTTAACCTCACCATATTTTGTATGTGAGATAGCTTTAAGCTAGCAATATGCCAAATGTTTTAACAGGCAATTAGCAGGACAGAGGGTCACTTACTGGTTCTTAGTTATTATTCACAGGATAACTAAAAGAGAAACATGATAACAACTTCACTCTCTGAGACCAGTAATAAACTTTAAGGAACTCACACCACTCTAAGAAGATACTACAACACCTCCACTGGAAATTCTACAGCAAATCATTTTATAATTACCTCTCAATGCTGAAAGGCGGCATTTTCAAAAGACACTCATCTAAGTCAAGAAAGGCATATAAGCTAATACAACTTTAGTGAATTAAAATGATCCTTAGAGCAATTGTTTTTAAGAGGGTATACTTGTAAAGATAAAATTACATTTTCTTGGTTTTCTAGATCTTTACAAAATGCTTGCTTATTCATTGATTAGCTATGTTGTTTTTTTCTTTTTTCTTTTACGGTACTGGGGATTTAATTCAGAAAGTGTTCTACCACTAGACTGCACCCTCAGCCCCCTCCCCTTTGTGATACTGAAGATGGAACTCAGGGGCATTCTACGGAGGTTGCTGAGGACACTGTTAAATTGCTGAAACTGGCCTCAAACCTGGGATCTTTCTGTCAATATCTTCCAAGTGTTTGGATTACAGGCATGAACCACCATCCCTGGCTTCAATGATTAGTTTTGTTTTTGTTTGTTTTGTTGTTGTTTTTGTGGTACTGGGGATGAAACCCAGGGGCAGTCTACCTCCAAGCTACAATCCAAGCCCTATTTCTTATTCTTTATATTTTGAAACCGGGTCTCACTGAGTTGGCAAAGGGCCTCACTAAGTAGCTGAGGCTGTCCGCGAACCGCGATCCTCCTGTCTCAGTCTCCCAACTGCTGAGATTACAAGTGTGCACCACCACAACCAGCTTCACTGATTAGTTTTAAAACTCAACAATATAGAATCTCAAATAAATGCCAAAAATGACAATAAAACAAAAACAAAAACTTGAAAAAGAGAAACTGGGCAATTTAATTTCTAAATGTAAATACAAAGATTTAAACTAGATTCAAACTCAAAGTTCTCTTTTGACGAGTATGACTTGCTTACTTCAAACTTGTCTGTTTATGAACCAGCTACCAACCTGAAAGAACTTTTTATTTCAAAATACCGCACGCTCGTCAAGAAGGACAGAAAGCCGAGTTACCTTGGTTTGGCTGCATATTCATATTTGGTCTGGGGCCATAGTTTCCCATTGGCTGCCCTTGACTCATTGTCATCTGATTCTGCACTGGCATGCTCTGTGAGGATGGCACAGAATGGCTGTAGCCTCCCATGGATCCATGGCTACTTGAAGGCATATTCATGGAATTGTTTGTTATATTGAGTTGATTGGGTCCAGGTCCCTGCATAGGCATATGGTTAGGCCCTTTGAAGAAAAATGATCAGAACCAAAATATGAATGTTAAAAAGATGGTTTTTACAAAGTACTTAAAAAAATGTGTGGTTTTTCTCATTACTGTAACAATAACACTAAACAATAATTTAAATATTTAACCAATAGCAAATAAACTAAAAGGTTGACATGAATGACAGAAAACATTATGAGGTAAATAATGTTACTTTTAACATTTTAGAGATTAAGAAATTGGTACTAGCCAGGCATAGTAGTGCAGAGGCCTGTCATTCCAGTACTTAGGAGGTTGAGACAGGAGGATGACAGGTTCAAGGCTACCTGCAGCAATTTAATGAGATCCTGCTTCAGAATAAAAAGTAAAATAGGTTTGGGTGTAGCTCAGGGGTAGAATGCCCTGGGTTCACAATCCCTAATACCAAAAACTAAAAACACCCTCATTTAGCAAATGATACTGTGACAAATTGGTGGCTATATGGGGGGCAAAACTACGTCATTCTTCCCAATAGAGAATTCCCCAATTTTTACATGTGTCCCAATTTCCACACATATAAACATTTTAAACATTAAAAAAGAAGTCAGATATGATGGTACACACTTATAATCCCAGTACCTGGGACGCTGCAGACTCAGCAACTTATCAAGGCCCTCAGCAAGGTCTTAGTGAGACCTGGTTTCAGAATAAAAATATAGGGCTGGAGGTATAGAACAGAGGTAGATTGGCCTTTGGTTCAAGTCTCAGTGCCTCTCCCCCCAAAAAAGAGAAGGAGAAGGAGGAAGAGTAAACTCATAAAGAAATTTAAAAAAGAAAAAATTTTGAAAGGTAATTTTCAAAAGCCTTCTAGAAAGCCCAAAACTAGAAAAAATGATAAATTAGACCACACAAACATAAAAAATTTGAACATGACCAAAAAACCTAAAATAATCAAAAAATAAACTGAGAAAATAATAACATGTATATCACAGACTAAACTAATTACTTAACATATTAAATAAAAGACCATCATCAGTAAAAAATATATATATAGACACAGGACATAAGTGACCAATTCCTACACAAATTACAAATGTGTTCATAAATAAGAAAAGACCAATTGGCACACACACACACACACACGCGTGTGTGTGTGTGTGTGTGTGTGTGTGTGTGTGTGGTGCTGGGATTGAACCTAATAGCATTCTACCTCCAAACTATACCCCGATATTTTTACTTTATTTTGAAACAAGGTCTCACTAAGTTGTGGAGGGCCTTACTAAGTAACTAAGGCTGGCTGCGAACATGTGATCCTCTTGTCTCAGCCTCCCAAGTACTGGGATTACAAGCATATGCCAACATGCCTGGCCTTAACTGCCACACTTTTAACAAAAAAAAAAAAAAAAAGAAAGAAAGAAAAAGAAATTCTAAGACCTAATTTTCAACTTTTAGATTTCAAAAATCAACTTTCATCCAAATATATTAGGAAAATAAGCACTATCATACATTGCTGACAGAATGTAAATGTAAAATAGTGTGATTTTTATATAGAACAGGGCAATTACTATCAAAATCTAAGGTGTACATATACTATATATATATATATATATATATATATATATATATATATATATATTTTTTTTTTTTTTTTTTTTTTTTTTTTTTTTGCAGCGCTGGAGATAGAACCCAAGGGCATTCTACCTCTGAGCTACACCCAGAGCCCTGTTTTTTAGTCTTTATTTTGAAACAGGCTCTCACTGAGTTGCAGAGGGCCTCACTAAGTAGCTGAGGCTGTCCACAAATCACGATTCTCCTGTTTCAGCCTCCCAAATGCTGGGATCAAAGGCGTGCACTACCACACCCAGCAGGTGTACATACTTTTAACCTAGCAATTTCAGTCCCAGAAAGTTACCCTTTAGACATGGAGAGATGGATACAAAAATGTGTGTGTGTGTGTGTGTGTGTGTGTGTGTGTGTGTGTGTGTGTGTGTACTGGGGATTGTACCCAGAGGTTCTACCTCCCAGCTACACTCCCAGCCCTATTTTTTTTTTTAATTTCAAAACAAGGCCTCACTAAGTTGCTGGGGCTGGTTTTAAACCTGAGACCCTGCTATCTCGGTCTCCTAAGTCAGGGATATAAGCGTGCACCATCACACCCAACATGGCAGCACAAAGCAAGGCATGGTGGCGCGTGCTTGTTACCCCAGTACTTAGGAGGCTGAAAAGGAAGACTGCAGGGTTAAGCCTCAACAAGTAGTGAGATTTTCATCAATTAAATGAGATTTTGTTTCAAAAATAAATATAAGGTAGGGCTGGGGGTAACTCAGAGGTAGAATGCCGTGGGCTCAACCCCTAGTACCAGACACACACACACAAATAAAATACAAGAAACATTTATTTCCATCAGAAAGTGGCTGTTCAAATAAATTAGAGTATAACCATAAAAAAGAATATGATCAGTCACCAAAAAGAATGAGGCAGCTCTATAAACACTGACTAGCATATAGTCTCCAAGATAAATACTTAAGAGGCAAGAAAAAATTCCTAAGGAGCCAGGTATAGTGGCGCACGCTTGTAATCCCAGTACTTGAGAGGCTGACAGGAGGATCCAGGTTCACAGCCAGCCTCAGCTACTTAGCAAGACCCTGTTTCAAAATAAAGAATAGAAAATTAGGCTGGGGGTTGTAACTCAGAGTAGAATGCCCCTGGGTTCAATCCCTAGCACCACAAGAAGAAAAAAACAACTTCCTAAGACTATTTAATGTGTTAGCATTTTTTTAAGAGTAGGAAAATGTGTGTGTGTGTGTGTGTGTGTGTGTGTGTGTGTGTTCTTTTTCTTTTTAATGCAAAGTGATCTCTCAAACAATAACAAATGCCTCTCTAGAACTAAGTGTTTGGAGAGGTGGGATGACGTACATCCTCGGGTGTATTTTGATTTTGGTCCCATAACATGTATTATCTTTTTTTTTATTAAGGACCTGAGTGATCTGGCCAAGATCAAAGAGCAGTGCATAAGTAGTGCTATGAATTAGATTATTAAATAAATTATTAAAACTAAAATAGAAGTGAGGCATGATGGCAAAGGCTTGTAATCCCAGCAATTAGGGGGCTGAGAAAGGAGGAGCAGGGTTCACGGACAGCCTCAGCTACTTAGTGAGGCCTTCCACAACTCAGTGAGACCCTGTTTTAAAATAAAGAATAAAAAATAGGGCAGGAGGTGTAGCTCAGAGGTTGAATGACCCTGGGTTCCATCATCCCCACACCTACAAAAAAAAAAAAAAAGAAAGAAAGAAAAACTAAAAGAGTTAAGAACTAAGATACAAATTTGTGTGAAAGTCGTTTGCCTTCCAATTTTTCTTACACCTAACTATATAACTCTATTCTAAGAAAAATCTTCTGTTGTTTTTGAAGCTCCACAGTACTCTGAACAATGTAGGTAATAATGACAATCTCTGGCTTAGAAAAAGAATATAACTATTCCAGATAGCAATACTGCCTTGGGTCTTAAGCTTCAATGTTATATGGAGAGTTAAGTCAAAATTCTAAATAAAGTACTACCATAAGTTACTAAAACTCACACTAGTACTGCCCCCCTTCCAGTTCTAGAAACAATGTGTCCTGGTGAGCTAAACTTGAATTTGGTAAGAACCTTTCTCAGTACTAAAACCTCACTGTAAATAAAGAGTACTTATGTCTTTATTCTTGGTTCCATACTGTGTATGCTCCAACAACACTGCAGTCCTGAGCAGGAAACAGGAGAGAGCCACGGAGACACCATTAACCTTCTCCGTGACCAGTCAGTCAAGTCTTCTAAACTAGGCTACCTCGCTCGGTTTGCTCTATGTTCCTCCTTTGTTTCTTTTACTACACCTCTCCATCATCTACACAGGACACTAACCTAAGGAGGCTAATTATTAGTTTTAACAATAAATTACTATTTCAAATTACTTCCAGGTCAGGCGTGATAACGCACACTTGTAATTCCAGCATTTGGGAGGCTGAGGCAGGAGCTTAGCAGGTTCATGCCCAGCCTCAGTTACTTAGTGAGGCCCTCGGCAACTTAAGAAAGACCCTATTTCAATTAAAGAATTAAAAAAATAGGGCCAGGGGTGTAGCTCAGAGGTAGAATGCCTCTGGGTTCAATCCCAGTACTACAAAAAAAAAAAATGAAAACAAAAAGTAAATTACTAAGCTGGACAAGGTGGGGCACGCTTGTAATCCCAGCATTTGGGAGGCTGAGAAAGGAGGATCAGGGTTCGCAGACAGCCTCAGCTACATAGTGAGGCCCTCTGCAACTGAGTGAGACCCTGTTACAAAATAAAGAATAAAAAATAGGGCAGGAGGTGTAGCTGGGAGGTCAAATGCCCCTGGGTACTATCCCCAGACCCGCAAAAAAAGAAAAAGGGAATGGTTCTATATATACAGAAGTTTACATTATTTTTCAGCTTTTACTTTTGCTTCCAAATCAATTCCCATATTTATGCTACTCAATAACATACATACTCATAAACACCCAGATTTCTCTTTAGTGATATCAGTGAAGAAGTACTAAGCACACCAGCACTTTAGACTGCTTTGTTTCATTTCCCCCTGCATTTTTCCCATGATACTATTTCTGAGATCAATAAATTTTTAAGTAAATAAAACTCAGTGAAATGTTAGGATACCTTTTAATAAACAGATTTTAATTCTTGAGCTATGGCACAATGCCTTTTTTCTCCAAAAAAGCTTCTAAAGCCAACTGTGTTACACAGTTTCAGACAGACTAAATTTAGCCAGTTCTGTTCATCAGAGGAATGCTGTGTGTCAGCTACATCAAAGCCCAAGGGCAGCCTGATAAACACTGAATACAGGTCACGTAGCTCTGTAGCTAACAAACTCTAAGAGAGCTTGTACTCGGGGGCATTCAAAGCAGTTTTGTCATCAACAATCTAGTATCCCTTGAGCCCCCATGTCGTTTCAGTTGCTAAGCAACTCTGGTGTTAATGTCTTAGAGGAGAAAAACTTACCAGGCATCTGGCCGTTCATCTGGTTCTGCATGTGTGGTGCAGGAGGACCCCCACCTACCATTCCATCTGAAGGCATGTTGTGAGAGCGTGGAGGTGGGGGAGGGCCGCTCTGATTCATCACTCCAGGACCCATAGGCATATTCTGTGTGGGTGGCTGAAAGAGCACAGTTTAGTAAAACAAGAGAAACAGACTAATATATTAAAGATATACATGGAATAACAGTCACCTATATTATTAAACTGAACAGCAACAGAACAACAATTGCATTTTAATTCTCCTAATGCATTTTAATCGTGTACATGTTAACATCATATTTAGTACCCCCCCAAGCTTCACAAGATGATTAGTTAGTATCTAAGTACCTTATAACCAAAGTAGACCACACTGAAAGGGCTGAGGGTGTGGTTCAGAGGTGGAATGCCCCTGGCTTCCAGCCCCAGTACCACACAAAAAATTTATTTCCTTATTAACATATTTATACATATTTGTTAATGAAGGGGTTTACCTGAAAACGCACTAACAAAAAATTACAAAAAACCCAGAAGTCCCAAAATATGACATTTTATAATGAGGTAGGGAAAAGTGGTGGCAGTGGAAGAACATTTTTAAACACAAAGACAACGGTTCAGTTCAACATTTCTGCGCTGACTACTGCTCTACACTGGAAACATTACTGATGGCCTCCAAGGGTACAGAGACAGCTGCCTCAAAAGGATGCCTTTGGCAAATTTCCTAATGAAATTTTGAAGAAAATCACTGACTAACCTTGAGAGTTCACAAAAGGGCAAAAGGAAAAACATGGCTACAAGACGAACTGAAACACCTGGCTCCCTTCTTGAGATTTTGGTGGAGAAAGCAAATGGCTAGTTTCTTTCCAAACCCCAGTTTTAAGCCTACAGGATAGGAAAGCATCATGCTTTATAGATCTAATTCTGCCCTCTTTCTTCAGTCCTCCGTGATATAATGTACAATCCAGTAATTCCTCCCCCCATTTTTTGATGGCCAGCCAATTACCTTTCCAAATTTTGTAAACACAATTCCCTCTGGCACACTTAATATATCTCTAGCCAAAACATGTAAAACCTCCAATCACTTAGTGGATCACGAAGAGTATCTGAAATAACAAGTGCTATTCTAACATCACCCATTTAAAAGTCAGAATATGCAGCCGGATGTGGTGACACATGCGTGTAATCCCAGCATTTGGGAGGCTGAGACAGGAAGGTCGCGGTTCACAAACAGCCTCAGCTACTTACTGAGGCCCTTACAACTCAGTGAGACCCTGTTTCAAAACAAAGAATAAAAAATAGGGCTGGAGGTGTACCTCGGAGGTAGAATGTCTCTGGGTTCCATCCCCAGTACCGCAAAATAACAAAATAAAAGTCAGAATTTGCCAGGCATGGTGGTGTACACTTGTTAACCCAGTACTTAGGAGGCTGAGACAGGAGGAACACAGTTTCTTGGCCAGCCTCAACTATTTAGTGAGGCCCTCTGCAACTTTTCAAAATGAAGAATATAAAATAAGGCTGAGAGTGTAGGTTGGAGGTAGAATGCCCCTGGGTTCCATCCCCGATACCGGAATAAAAAAAATTAAAAGTCAGAACTTTAATTTCTTCTCCATAAAAACCCAGATAACTGGTATTTGTATTCTCAATTCTCACTGTAAATTCCTTATCCAACTTGTATTTTTGAACTTAACTTTGTTCAGTTTCTACATGCACACACCAACTTTTTAAATTATCCTTCACTTACACTTTAAACCTGGTTAATTTCTTGTATTTCAACTCATAAAACATTACTAGTCACTATCACCATCTTGAAAAGAGAAACTTGTATCAAACTCTCCTGCTAATAAGTTATAAAATCCTGACAAAATGTAAAAAACAATATGAAGGCACCAAAGAGCAGGTAAGTCAGAGGAACATGAGGTGCTCTACCTCTTGGAAGAAGGGAATAATGTAAGAACTGCTCCATAATTACCTTCTCCTTGGGTTGCTCTGTACACAGGATAAAAGAGCCCAAGAAGAAAGTGGCAGTCCTCCTGGACTGAGGAGAAAATAACCAGTTTTTGACTATTAGCAGAAAACTAAAGAAAGTTCCAGAAAGGAAAAACCACAAAAATGAAGGAATTCAAGAAATCTACTACAAAACAGCAGTTAAGAAGCCAAAGAGCAAGAAGAGATTCCAGCTGCTGCCCCAGCTAGGGAGACAAAGATTAGAGAACAGACCTGCCGAGTTAAGAGACCTTCATAAATAATCAGATTTGTTCTTACTGATATATTCATTCATTCTTCTCTCTCTCTCTCTCTCTCTCTCTCTCTCTCTCTCTCCTTCAGAAGAGCCTCTCTTTAGACTGAGGTGAAAATTTATATAAGTTGAAAACTCTCTGGAGGGATCCAATATGAACTTAGCTTCTCTAAGTGTTCATTCACAATTTCTGACATTCCATTAAAAACCACAAGGCAGTCTAAAAAAAAAAAAAACAATAAACAGCCAATACCCAATAGGATGGCTACTATCACATAAAAATAAAAACTACAGAAAATAGTAAGTGTTGCAAAAGTGTGCAAAAAAAGAATTTCCATATATGCTGACAGAAATGTAAAAAGGTACAGTCAATTATGGAAAAAAGTTTGGCAACTCCTCAAAAAGGTCAGTATATGGTTACCGTATGATCTGACAATCCCATTTCTTTATATACTCAAGAGAAATGAACACATTCACAAATGTTTACAATGACATTATTCATAATACTCATAAGATGGAGGGAAATGTCCACAAACTTATGAGTATATTTTTAAAAATGTGGTCTATAAATAGAATTGAGTATTATTCAACCATAAAAAGGAATGAAGAACTAATATGTGCTACAACTGGATGCACTTGAAAATATGCCAAGAAGCTAGACACAAATGGGGCCATACATTGTATGATTTCATTTATATGAAATGCCCCAAATTGGTAAACCCTGAGAGACGCAAAGTGGGTTAGTTGTTACCAAGGAACGAAGGTGCAGAAGGGAAGCAGGACCAACTGACATCAGATCTGAGCCTCTTCTGGGGTGACAAAGTACTCTAAAATAAAGACAGTGGTGATGTTTGCACAAAACTCACTGAATTGTATACTTTTTTTTTTGGGGGGGGTACTGGGAATGGAACCCAGGGGCATTCTACCTCTGAGCTACACCCCCGGTCCTATTTTTTAGTCTTTCTATTTTTGAAACAGGATCTTGCTAAGTTGCGAAGGGCTTGACTAAGTAGCCAAGGCTGCCCTTGAACCGTAATCCTCCGGTCTCAGCCTCCTGAATGCTGGGATTACAAGCGTGCGCCACCACGCCCAGCTTAATTGTATATTTTTGAAGGCTAAAATTCATATGAAATGTAATTTTATATGAATTTTTATCTCAATTAAAAAAAAAGGATAGACAACCAAGAATGGTAAATAATTTAAAAATGCGATTTATGCCAAGAGCTCAGGGTCTCAGGCCTGGTTCCAAACAGCAGCCCAAGTACCTTCCATCCAAACGGCATAAGCCTGGTGAGCCTGTCCTGGCTGACACCTCACCTCCACACTGAGTCTGACCCTCGTCCTAGGCCCAAGGGGTCCTATGAGCAAAGGCCCCGCCAGGCGTGTATGAAAGCGACGCGGTGACCTGCGAGCTACCGTGTGCCTCCAGCTCACCTCCCTTCTCTCACGCTTGTCTCTCGCCAGCCTCACACAAACCACTTCACCCGGCAGGGCCCAGTGCACTTCAATAGAAGCACTCAATAGACCAAAAGAAAGTAATCCATTCACATCTTGGAGTTACCAGAGACTTTTGAAAGTCAAGGGGGAAAGCACTACTGCCGGAAAAATGTAGAATTTCTGCACAGTTCTAGATTTCTTACAAGGAAGTCAAAGTAAATTCCAGAACTACAAAATGCAATCATTAAAATTAAGAAATCAATAATTAGGAAAAACAAAACAGAGGAATGGAGATGAAATTTACACAAAAATGAAAATACAGAGAGATATAAAAGAAAAAATACAAAGAAGAGTATAAAGATACATACAAGCCAAGGACAGTGAAGCATACCTGTAACCTCAGTAGCTAGGAGGCTGAGACAGGAGAATTGCAGGCTTGAGACCAGCAACAGCAACTTAGTAAGACCCTCTTTCAAAATAAACTATAATAAGGCTGGGCCTGGTGGCACACGCTTGTAATCCATGTACTTGAGAGGCTGAGACAGGAGGATCGCAGATTCGAGGCCAGCCTCAGCTACTCAGTAAGGCCCTCTGCAACTTAGTTAGACCCTGTTTCAAAATAAAGAAGAAAATAGGCCAGGTGTGATGACACACATGTGCAATCCCAGCACTCAGGAGGCTGAGACAGGAGGATTGCGGTTCGATGCCAGCCTCAGCTACTTAGTGAAGCCCTTTGCAATTCAGTGAGACCCTGTTTCAAAATAAATAAAGAATAGGACTGGGGATGTAGCTCAAGAGGTAGAATGCCCCTGGGTTCCATCCCCAGTACCGCAAAATAAATAAATAAATAAATTAATTAATTATAAAAATAAAATAGGGCTGGGGGTGTAGCTCAGAGGTAAAATGCCTCTGGATTCAATCCCAGGCACTGCTAAATAAATACATAAATAAGACTGGGTGGGTAGCTCAGAGGTAGAATGTCCCTGGGTTCCATCCCCAGCACCACATGTGTGCGTACACACACACACACACACACACACACACACACAGCTGTTAGGCTGGTTGTTTGAGAAAATTAGTAACTGTTACCCCATAGTGGGAATGATCCAGAGAAAAGAAATAATATTCAAATTGTAGAGAAATGAAAAGGGGTGGTCAATCACAGCATATTCTACAGATAATAAATGATAATAAAAGAACATTAAGAACAAATTTAGACAATGCATTTAATAATTTATATGAAATGGACAAATTCTTTGAAAAATATAGCCTATGAAACTAACACAAAAAGAGAATATCTGAACAATCCCATTTTAAAGAGTTGAATTTAAACCAGGCGTGGTGGCACATGCTTGAAATCCAGCATTTGGGAGGCTGAGACCTGAGGATCGCAGTTCATGGACAGCTCAGCTATTTAGTGAGGCCCTCCATAACTTAGTAAGACCCTGTTTCAAAATAAAAGAAAAAAATAGGGCAGGGGATGTAGCTCGGAAGTCAAATGCCCCTGGATTCCATCCCTAGACCCACACACACACAAAAAGTTTAATTCATAATTTAAATCTTCCCTAAAAAACCTCTCCTGATGTAAATGGCTTCACTAAGGCTTCATGTCTAAACAAGTAAGGAATAAACGCCTAACACTATTCATTTGCAATGATTCAGAGAACACATAAGGGGACCAATTCCCAGTTCTTGGAGAGGACATGAAAGCCTGACAAGGATACTACGAAAAGAAAATTTATAGTCCATGTTCTCATGAACATACATAAAAATGCTAAACAATATTTAGCAAATCAAATCCATCCTAAGAAGAGAGAATACATTATAATCAAGACTTTATTTCAGTAATGCAAGCTGATTTACGTGTGTGTGTGTGTGTGTGTGTGTGTGTGTGTGTGTGTGTGTGTGTGTAACAGGGATTAAACCCAGGGGCATTCTACCTCTGAGCTATACTCTCATCCCTATTTTTTTATTCTTTATTTTGAAACAGGATCTCACTAAGCTGCAGAAGGCGTCACTAAGTAGTTGACACTGGCTGCAAATCTGCCATCCTCCTTTCTCAGCTTTCCAAGTACTGAGATTACAAGCCTGCACTACCACACCCATCTGTTTAACTTTTGAAAATCAATGTAATACACCACATTATTAAAGTAAAATCTATACAGTCATCAAGAGATAAAAAGAATCCTAGCACTTGGGAGGCTGTAACAAGAGGATCGTGGTTCACAGACAGCCTCAGCAAATGTTATATTTGCCATTAGTTTTTATTTTTATTTATTTTGGGGGAGCTGAAGATTGAATCTTAGGGGCATTCTACCTTCAGGGAACCCTCTGATATTGACCTAGAGATTCTATACAACCCCTATTAAAATCTCAGCAGGCCAGGCAAGGGGCCCACCCACACTTGTAATCCTAGTACTTAGAAGACTGAGACAGGTGGTTTGCAGGTTCAAGGACAGCCTCAGCAAGTAGTGAGATTCTCATCAACCTAGGGAGATCCTGTTTCAAAATAAGAATAGAGGCCCGGCGTGGTGGCGCACACTTGTAATCCCCACGCTTGGGAGGCGGAGACAGGAGGATCGCGCTGGCTTAAGAGACCCTGTTTCCAAATAAAAAAAATTGGTCTGGGAGTGTAGCCCGGAGGTAGAAGGGCTTCCAGGAACCCCAGTACCACCCAAAAAAAAAAAAAAAAAAAGGTAGAATGACTTTGGATTCAATCCCTAGACACACACACACACACACACACACACACACACACACACACCAGTAGCCTGATGATTTTAAAAATTTATGGAGAAAGGCATAGAACTTAGAAGAGCCAGGGCAATCTTAAAGAAAAACAACAATTCCAGCTATGCAGACTTATTATAAGCTACAATAATTAAGACAGACAGTTGGTGCAATGACAAACAGACCAAGGAAATATAGTACACAGTTGAGATACAACCCAAATATATAATAACAACAAAACAACTTATACTCAATGGTTAAGGAATGGTTCTTCCAATAAATGGTGTTAAATCAATTGAATATAATAGGTACCTTGATTTTTTTAAGCTCAGGTCATAAATTTAATTTCAGTGGAATACGAATAAGTTTTTAGCAAAAAAAATATGGGCATATCCTTATGCCCTTGACAAAGGAAAAATTTATTCAACAGGATTCAGAAAAGATTATCCCTTAAAACTTTTGGCAAAGTGAACTTCATGTAAATTGGAAACTCTGTTCATTGGACATCATTTAACAAAAAAGATAATTTTCAAAGTAGCAGAAAATATTCACAACAAAGACTTTTTCCAAAATACATGAAGAGCACCTACAGGTCAATGAAAAAGGACAGCCCAATTAAAAACTGAACTGGAAGGGGACATTAAAAACTTTTGTGGAGTGACAGCATTGCTCTGTAACCTGATTGTAGTGACAGTTAAATGGATTTGTGAAAGCTTGTCTACCTATAAACTTAAAATGAACAGACTATTTTATGTGAATTCTACCTCAAATGCTACTTCCTGCCCAGTCCACCAGAAAACTTTCCCTATCAGAATGATCAAGTCCCACCGTCTGCTCCCACAGTCCCAGGAAACCTTCCCCCACAGAACTTACTACAGTTGTCCTTTCAAATGTGTGTGTATGATTAATGACTGTCATCCCTGCAGTATGTTAAGTTCTCTAAGAACTAGGCCCACGATTGTTTTTTTATTGGAGCTTCCAATCATCTAGAATCAAATAGAAGCACTTGATAAATACTTGAATGAAAAATGATTCTAAAATATAAACATTTCAAAATTAAATTAGGAACCAGTATACTTATAGCAAGTTACACTGCCTTTAACTGTAAACCTTGCCTATTCCACCTCTGTATCTCCCTGTAGAAGTCTACTAGATCTTTGGTACCACCTACCTCTAAGCCATCTTAACCCTAGTGACAGTGCACCCGTCTCTCCCTACTCATCTAAAGCAGCGGACTCCTCTGTAACTCCTTTTTCTCATTACTGCCCCACATTGAATTCACTGCATGTTGTACATGTGAATATTTTTAAACACCTGAGTTTTGAAAAATAAAAGTGGTCTGCCCACATTTTCAAGCAACAAATAAATTCTCTGCATGTCCTTTAAAACACACCCAGAATTTGACCACACCTACCCCCACCTCCAACACCACTCTGCAGCCACTAGCACATCTCTCGTGTTATTACAAGTTAAGTCTTCTTAACTGGATTCCCTACTTTGATCATTCTCCTCTGTTATATTCTCTACAGAGGGCACAGTGAACATGTTAAAATATACCAACTCATTCTTCTGCTCAAAATCTTCCAACAGCTTACAAATTCGGAATAAAAGCCAAAGTCCTAACAGTGGCCCATAAACTCACACTACCTATTTAACTGTTTATCCTGCTCCAGCCACAACAACCTCTGTGCTGTGCCTTTAACAAGCCGTAGTTTTACCTCAGGACCTTTCTACCACCTGTGTCCTCTGCATCAAGTTAAGGCATTGCTCCAATGCCACCTTCCCCACAAGATCTCCCTGAACACTCCATTTCATATTCAAACCCCACCCTGCCCCAGGATCCCATATAATTTTCCTGCTCAGCTTTTTCCCTTCCAGAACTCTTATCTTCCAACATGCTACACGATACACTTACTTATGGCTGTCTCATTAGAATAGAAAACCCAAGAAAGTAAGAACATTTATGTAATGTGTTCAAAAATGTTTCAAGAGTATCTAAGTACTATAGCCTGATACATAGTAGACATTAGTAAATCGTTTAATAGATTTTTAAATTTAAACGATTTGCTAATACTAAAAATAATTCCAACTATAAAATTATCTTGTTTCTTTTAATATAAACATATCACCACTAAACAATTTTTAGCTTAATAATCCTTGATTTGTGTAGCTACCTTTATAACAGCTGTCATTAATATAGTTCCCCACAAGGAGGCACTAAAACCACACACAAAAATAAACAGAAGACTGAAAAATAAATTATTCAAAATAGGAGATACATATGAAAACCTTTCTAAAGCCAATAGCTTCCGTACTCAAAAACAAAGAAGCCAACCAATACAAGATTGCAAAACTTTATCAGTTATCATACATGCCTTACTTCTTTAGAGTCCTAAATTAATCTCCCCAAAATGAATTCTACATGTATCTGCAACTGTTTAGGAAGATGCCCTCTAATCCTTACTTACTCTCATGAGCAATTCCCAGAGGTTGTAAAGGGAAGCCTTGAATCTATGTAGGCTATAGACCTACCCAACCGATTACATCAACACAACAGTCTTATCAGCTGTCATCATGTCATCTCTGCCCCAAAGAAGAGAGCTACCCGAGAACTTCACCATACCATAAAAACTGAACAGATAAACTTTTACAATGATAATATTCCCCACTTATTTTTGCAGGAAGATGACTATACAAATTCCCAAAGTGTTCAGGGCCCATAATATTCACCTACTAACTACACTCTCCCCGTGTTTTTGTATCAGATCCCCCAATCTTTGTTTTGTGAAATAGCAAATATTTCCAACATAACAAACCTAACATTACACTTTATCTCGTTCTGAAAACCTAACTATGTCCAAGCCAAAGACATTGATTACTGGTCATTCCACGTTCGTTTAATCTTTTAAAAATATACTCCTACCAATGCACTGCAATTACACACCATGAAGTTCCAGGTGATAAAGACATGCGCACAGCGCTTGGTGTGCTTCCCTCTGATCCCACCCTGCTCTCCACAGTCACAACTGACACTGGTAACTTCATATATAAATACAGCATTATTTGAACTGTTTCCTTCATCAAGTCTCCTTTTTCCCCTCCTTACCTCCCTCCCCAAATCCTCTCCCACTAAGCTGAATAGCTTAACTCTTCCCAGAAGACAGAAATTCTCTATAATTCAGAGAAGAAAAACAAAAAATAAAGGACTGGGGATTGTAACTCAGTGGAAAGCAAGTGCTTAGCACGATGAGTTAAGATTCCCAGAACTAAAAACAATAAGATTAAAAAAAGGAAGAAAAGCAATCCATTCCTAAAATATGGCAAGATGGGACTCAGTTTTCTTAAGGTTTAATAATTCCATCCATGAAAAGAGATACATTTGTATAATCTTTTACTTCTTATGTATACTTATAGTTATATCTATACCCATTTGGCTAACTCACAAAAGTAATATGATCATTATAAAAAATAGAAAAAATACAAGTGGCATCCATTCTAAAACTTGTTATGCATATTTTCAGAAAATTAAAAAAATCCAAGACATAACATAAACACATTTTGACTATTTAAAAATAAGGTAACAAGCTGGGCATGGTAGCACACACTTGTAATCCCAGCATTTGGGAGACTGAGATGGGAGGATCACGGTTCGTGGACAGCCTCAGCTACTCAGTGAGGCCCTTTGCAACTCAGTGAGACCCTGTTTCAAAAGAAAGAATAAAAAATAGGGCTGGGGGCATAGCTCAGAGGTAGAATGCCCGTGGGTTCCATCCCCAGTAATGCAAAAAAGGAATTTAAAAAAATAAGGCTGGAAGTGTAGCTCGGAGGTAGATTGTCCCTGGGTCCCATCCCCAGTACTGCAAAAATAAAAAATAAATAAAAAGTAACAAAATAAGCCGGGCGTTGTGGCACACCCTTGTAAGTCCAGCGTTTGGGAGGCTGAGACAGGAGGATCACACAGGTTCGAAGTCTGCCTCAGCTACTTAGCAAGGCCCTCTGACCCTGTTTCAAAATAAAGAATAAAAAATAGGGCTGGGGGTGTATCTTGGAGATAAAATGCCCCTGGGTTCCATCCCCCGTATCACAATAAATAAATAAATAAATAAATAAATAAATAACACTATTTTGTGATTTTTAAAAATTCTATTGCAGATATTATTCTTGTTTGTGTGTGATACTGAGGATTGAGTCCCAAGGCCTTCTACCTCTGAGCTATAACTGCAGCCTTATTTTTATTTGTTATTTTGAAATAGGGTCTCACTAAGCTGCAGAGGGCCTCACTAAACTGCCAAGGCTGGGATCCTCCTAAATATCGGGATTAAAATATAGGTGCCATCATGCCTCCTAATTGGCATGTGTTTGGTTTTGTTTTTGCAGTACCGGGATGGAACCTAGGGGCATTCTACCACCAAGCTACAACCCCAGACCTATTTTTTATTCTTTATTTTGAAACAGGGTCTCACTGCGTTGCAAAAGGCTTCATTAAGTAGCTGGAGCTGGCCTTGAATCTCGATCCTCCTGTCTCATACTTCCAGATGCTGGGATTATAAGCATGCACCACCATGCCTAGTTTGGCATGTATTATATTGTAAAATGCCTACCTGTATTCTTTTGATTGGAGCATTTCTTTTTCGTGTGTGTGGCACTAGGGAGTTAGCCCAGAGACATCCTACTTCTGAGCTAAATCCCCAGCCTGTTTCATCTCTTATTAGGAAACAGGGTCTTACTAAATTGTGGAGGGCCTCACTAAATTGTCAAGATTGGCATTGAACCTGCAATCCTCCTGTCTCAACCTCCCAAGTAATGGGATTACAAGTGTGCACCACCCTGCCGGGATTGATTACAGAATTTTTTTTCCCCCCTGTACTGAGGGTGGAACCCAGAGACATTCTACTTCCGAGTTACACCCCCAGCCCTATTTTTTATTCTTTATTTTGAAAGAAGGTCTCACTGTGCTGCAAAGGGCCTAAGTAGCTGAGGCTGTCCACAACCACGATCCTCCTTTCTCAGCCTCCCAAATGCTAGGATTACAAGTGTGCACCACCATGCCCAGCTTGTTACCTTATTTTTAAATAGTCAAAATGTGTTTATGTATGTCTGTGGCTGTTTTAAAGTTTCTGGAAATATACTTCAGAATTTGTTTACATGTAAAAAGTTTCATTTTATATTTTTAAAAGAACCAAGTCCAGGGCTGGGCGTGGTGGCACATACTTGTAATCCCCACGCTTGGGAGGTGGAGACAGGAGGATCGCACAGGTTCAAAGCCAGCATCACTGCCTTAAGAGACCCTGTTTCCAAATAAAATATAAAAATAGGTCTGGGAGTGTAGCCCGGAGGTAGAAGGGCTTCCAGGAACCCCAGTACCACCCCCCCAAAAAAAAGAAGAAAAAAGAACCAAGTCCATTTGCAGAAAGACAAATGCAACTACAGACTATTATGCTAAGCAAGATTAGCCAGTTCCAGAAAGTGAAGGCCCATAATTTTTCACTTATATGTATAAGTTAGAGAGAAACTGGAAAACAAAACAATTTCATCGCCAGGTGTGGTGGTGCAACCTTTTATTTTCAGTACTTCAGAGGTCAAGGCAGGAGGATCCAAAGTTCAAAGCCAGCCTCAGCAACTTAGTGAGGCTCTTAGCAACCTAGTAAGACCCTGTTTCCAAATAGAATATAAAATCAGGCTGGAGGTGTAGCTTGAGAAAGAATGCCCCTGGGTTCAATCCCCAGTACCAAAAAAAAAAAAAAAAGAAAGAAAGATTCAGATAAATAGGGGAGATACTGAAAGAATAGTGAAAGGAGATTTGAGAAGGGAGTTGGGGAGGTGGGAGGGGAGATTTGGTGAAGAAAACAGCTCTGCAATTCTATATTCATATATGAAGTTATAAATGCCTATGTTAATATTATATATGGGAGTTGGGCTAAAGGGAGGATCACAGTTCGCAGACAACTTCGGCTACTTAGTGAGGCCCTCTACAACTTAGTGAGGTCCTGTTTCAAAATAAAGAATTAAAAATAGGGCTGGGAGTGTAACTCAAAGGTAGAATGTCCCTGGGTTCCATCCCCAGTACGGCAAAAAGAAAAAAAGATAAAATATTACTTATGGAAAGGAGGGAGGCATGGGTGGGACACAGAGGGAACACGTGACAGGTGCAGTGTGCTTCTACCACGCTGGAACTTGTTATGATATGTAATTACAATACGCTAATTTTTTTTAAAAATCAACATTTTTATATAGCTTACCCCTTTGTTTCTCAACATAGCCTTCCTCATCTCAGTATCAGATGAATTGATTCCTGATTTGTACTGAATCTCAAAAGGAAACATTTCAAAGACATTCCAACTGTAGTTCGGCCTTCTTTTTTAATATCAAATATATGAATTAGATACCTTTAATCATGCAGCATTATTCCAGGTACAAAAAAAAAGCCAGGTGCCGTAAACCAACTCAGTCCAAATGGGGGCGAGTCCACTCGCGATCGAGAATCTCAGAAAAGATGGGGAAGGATAGGGTGACGTACTGCAGCCTCTTATTCGAAAGAATCGCTGCAGATAAGAGGCTGCAGTACGTCACCCTATCCTTCCCCATCTTTTCTGAGATTCTCGATCGCGAGTGGACTCGCGCCCCATTTGGACTGAGTTGGTTTACGGCAGCCAGGCATGGTGGTGCACAATTATAATCCCAGTACTTGGGAGGCTGAGACAGGAGGATCATAGGTTTGAAGTCAACCTCAGCAATTTACTAAGACCCTCAGCAACTTAGCAAAATCCCATTTCAAAATAAAAAAAAATTAGTAAGAACTGTGGGCATAGCTTGGAGGTAAATGCTCCTGAGTCCAATCCCCAGTACAAAAAAAAAAAAAAAAAAACTTGGAGACCAATCTGTGGGCAGGTGAAAGAAAAGGGAAAAGTCTGAGATGACAACTTTTTCTGACATACTCACCTGAAATGGAAAATATGAAAATAAAGGCTGTAACTTTCCTTTCTTCTTACAGAGAACAGCGAAAGTGGAGCTCATGAAAAGTGAATTTTGTTTATATTATGTTAAGAGGCCTGTGGAATACCCAAATGCATATGCCTAATGAAAACTGAATTCACGTCTCACCCACAGGCAAGAAAACCTATATTTGGAAAATTTATAGTTGCAAATGAAGTCAAGAATACAGGAAACCAAGAGTAGAAACTAAATCTCCCAAGAAAGTGTATACAGTGAGAACATTTTTGAGAATGACAAATCAACAATTGATGAGCATTTTAAAGATAATAAGCTGAACAGTCAGAGTGGAAAACAGAAATCATTCCAAGCCAAAGATGGAAGCTTTCATAGGAGAAAACAGTTAACATCGCCGGAGCTACCAAACAGGAACACAGTTCCTATTTTTCTGAAGCTTTGCTTATCCTCAGAACATCATCACTGGCTACCATCACCATGACTTATAATAACAATAAGACTTATGAAAAGTTCTTTCCTTAACTTTATATGAAAACACAAATCCTTTCTTCTTAAAAAGTACAAAGGGGGGCAAAATAGTATGCAAAGCAAGATTCTACAAAAGTAGTAGAAGACAGAGAAGAAAGTAGGTTACAACTTTATAATTCAAGAAACTATTCAAGTTCAAAACAAAATGTATTGATTAAATACCCCCAAAAGGATATATCTTAAGGACAAGTAACCTACCGTTACTGGTAATCTAGGTATTATTACACAAAATATTTTATATGTTATAAAAAGCAGAGCTGGGCATGGTGGTACACAGTTATAATCCCAGTACTTGGAAGACTGAGATGGGAGGACTGCGAGTTCGCAGCCAGCCTTAACTGCTACTAGTGAGACCCTCCGCAACTTAGTGAGAGCAACCCTATTTCAAAAAGAGTAAAAAAAAGAAAGAAAAAAAAATTGTATAAGGCAAATAAGCAACAACAGTAATGCCATTAAAGAATATAAAGATTTTTAAATTAAGAGAAGATACTAATATATAAAATCAAAACTAGGTAAAAAGCCTTTTCTGGAGTAAAAATATTACTAACATATCGGTACTTGATTGTTTTTTTTGGTGCTGGGGATTGAACTCAGGGGCATTCTACCTCTGAGCTACACCTCTAGCCCAACTTTGTTATTCATTAACAGGGTCTTGATGGGTTGCTGAGAGCCTGGCTAAGTTGCTGAAGCTGGCTTTGAACCTGTGATCCTTCTGTCTCAGCTTCGCAAGTACTGAGATTCAAAGTGTGCACCACTATGCCCAACTTTTTGATTGTTTACAAAAAATGTATTTATTAGTTTTATCCACTAGAAAGGTCTAGAAACCATGAAAATTCAGTACAGTGAATTCTCCCAACTATTCAAATATCTCTAAATATCTACTAAAAAAAATTTTTTTAATGATACCTTGAAAACTAATGATTTTAGTACTTTCAAATCCCAAAAACAAAGCAGCTTTAAAAAACACCAGTCGGGAGCCGGGCGTGGTGGCACACGCTTGTAATCCCAGCATTTGGGAGGCGGAGACTGGAGGATCGCGGTTCGCGGACAGCCTCAGCTACTTAGTGAGGCCTTTCGCAACTCAGTGAGACCCTGTTTCAAGAATAAAAAGAATAAGAAATTGGGCAGGGGTTGTAGCTCGGAGGTTGAATGCCTCTGGGTTCCATCCTCAGACCCGCAAAAAAATAAAAATAAAAATAAAAATAAAAAACACCAGTCACATGAGAAGGGTACAGAAGCCAAATTGAGAGGCTCCCACTGATTGAAGATAATATGATCATCATAAAGAATGATTGCTATGAATTTAAACATATTAAAAACAAAAATCAGGTGGGCATGGTGGCACACACTTGTAATCCCAGCATTTGGGAGGCTGAGACAGAAGGATTACAGTTCAAGAACAGCCTCAGCTATTTAGTGAGGCCCTTTGCAACTCAGTGAGACCACTTCAAAATAAAGAATAAAATATAGGGCTAGGTTGTAGCTCGGAGGTAGAAGGTCCCAGAGTTCCATCCCTAGTACCACCAAAAAAAAAAAAAAAAAAAAAATCAAAGCTGGGCACAGTGGCATTTACCTGTACTCCCAGTGCTCAGAGGCTGAGGCAGGAGGATCACTTGAGCTCAGGAGTTCCAGACTATCCTGAGCAATATAGAATGATACTGTCTCAAAAAAAAAATGTGACCTAAACATTGTTTCGTAAACATCAACCACACTTCTTTTTTCCCATTTCTTCTGCAAAATAATTTCAAATAGTAAATAATATATTTAAGCCGGGCATGGTGGCACACACTTGTAATCCCAGTACTTAGAAGACTGGGACAGGAGGATCACAGGTTTGAAGCAAGCCTCAGCTACTTATTTAGGCCCCTTGCAACTTAGCAAGACCCTGTTTCAAATTAAAGAATAAAAATTAAGGCCGGGCATGGTGGCACACGCTTGTAATCCCAGCATTCGAGAGGCTGAGACTGAAGGATCACGGTTCACAGCCTAAGATACTTACTGAGGCCCTCTGCAACTTAGTGAGACCCTGTTTCAAAATAAAGAATAAAAAATAGGACAGGGTAGTTGTAGCTCAAAGGTTAAATGGCCCTGGGTTCCATCCCCAGACCCAACAAAAAAAAAAAAGGTGGGGGGCTGGGGGTGTAGCTCAGAGGTAGAATGCCCCTGGGTCAACCCCCAGTACTAAACAAATATCCACTGAACAATCTTAACACTGATAAAAAATGGAACCATACATGTTCCCTCTAATGTGATACAAAAGGAAATACACAATACTACCAATGAAATATTCTTCACCAAAACTAAACCCAAGTTTAATTAAACCTCTCCTGTTTTTTTTGTTTTTTGTTTTGTGGTACTAAGTATAGAACCCAGGGCCTTCTACCTCTGTCCTACACAACCAGTCATATTTTACTTTTCATTTGGAAACAGGGTCTCACTAAGTTGCTGAGAGCCTCACTAAGTTGCTGAGGCTGGCCACTAACCTGCGATCTTCCTGTCTCAGCCTTCCAAGTACTGATATTACAAGCGTGTGCTATCACAACTGGCTCAAGGCTGTCTTCAAAATATGAGTTTACATAAAATAAGAAATAGAGGAACATGTTAAAAGATCACAAGAATACAATCAACCAAATTCATAATGTGAGAAAATCTGTAAGAGCATATAACTGTTTCTCTAGTAAGTAAATGGAGACTGAAAAAAATAAACTGATATAGATTGAAAAAAATTTAATACATACACCAAACAATGCCAAGAATAGATTGTGTTTGGATTCTGAGGCATTCAAACATTTAGGGTTTTTGGGGTAAATGATGAAAACTAAAAAGAGAAGGGCATGGTGGCACAGGTTTATAATCCCAGTACTTGGGAGGCTAAGACAGGAAGATCACAGGTTCTCAACCTGCCTCAGCTACTTAGTGAGGCCTTACACACTTAGTGAGACCCTGTTTCAAAATGAAGAATAAAAAACAGGACTGGGGTGCCGGGCGTGGTGGCGCACGCTTGTGAGGCAGAAACAGGAGGATCACGCTGGCTTAAGAGACCCTGTTTCCAAATAAAAATATATTTAAAAAAAAATAGGTCTGGGAGTGTAGACCGGAGGTAGAAGGGCTTCCAAGAACCCCAGTACCACCAAAAAAAAAAAAAAAACAGGGCTGGGGTATAGCTCAGAGGTAGAATGCCACTAGGTTCAATACCCAGCACCACACACACAAAAAAAATTAAAATTAAAAAATAAAAACAGTAGGTATTATAGGTAGTAGGCATTATAAAATATTTAAAAATTATGCTAAATATGGTGGTTTATCTGTAATCTCAGTACTTGGGAGGATGAGACAAGAGAATTGCAGGTTCAAGGCCACTCTCAGCAATTTAAGGAGACTCTTAAAATTTAAAAAATAGCCGGGCATGGTGACACATGCTTATAATCTCAGCATTTGGGAGCCTAAGACAGGAGGATTGCCATTCACAGACAGCCTCAGCTGCTACATAGTGAGGCCCTTTGCAACTCAGTGAGACCCTGCTTCAAATGAAGAATAAAAAAATAGGGCTGTTGTCCCTGGGTTCCATCCCCAGTACTGCAAAAAAAGAAAAAAAGAAAAGAAGATATAGCTAGGGGTATAGCTCGGAGGTAGAATGAATGCCCCTGGGTTCCATCCCCAGTACCACTAGAAAAAAAATTTTTTATATAAAGTAGGGCTGAATTTTGGGTTGGAGGTAGTAAGCCCCTGGGTTCAATCCACAATACAGTAAAAAAAAAGTTAATAAAATTATGATAATTTATTATTCTACCAATAAAATTAACCATAATTTTATTTTGAATAATAAATAATAGTCCTTCCTACTAGGAATGCATATTGAAGTATCTGCCAGTGAAATTATATGATATGTTATTTGCTGTGAAATATTCCAGATACATCAACAAATGAGTTATGTAATCAAAAATTAAACAAGTAGGTAGATTAGTGAATGGACATAACTTCCTGAAGCAGAAATGATTCTAGGGGAATTAATTTGAATTAAATATGAGCAAAACAATAAAGCTTTTAGGTACCATGGAATAGTTTCATGTTCTCAGACTAATTCAAGATTTACTAAACAAAACTCAAAAATTAATAAAGTTATGCTATACCATATAATTATAAAGATGTCACGCTATTTTAAAGGTACTTACTGCTGGTAAAAGAGACTGCATATTTTGATTAGAATCTGCTATTGTAGCAAGGTATACCAAGTTTGTATGCAACATCTGCTGATACCTATTAAAACAAAACAAATAACAATGTTAAAAATAATTTTCTTACAACATTATAATCATCTGTGAAGTTTGATAAAAGTATTGTTGCCTAAACATGAATAGCAATTTATTTTTTCCTATTTCCTCTGCAAAATAATTTCAAATAATAAATAATATATTTAAGCCGGGCGTGTGGTGCACACTTGTAATCTCAGTACTTGGGAAGCTGAGACAGGAAGATACCAGGTTCACAGCCAGCCTTGGCTAATTAGTGAGGCCTTCTCCAACTTAATACCCTATTTCAAAATAAAAAATAAAATAAAATAGAGCTGGGAGTGTAGCTTGAGGGTAGAACGCACCTGGGTTTAATCACCAGTACCGCAAAAAAAATTAATAATAATAAACATTTATAAAAAAATAGAAATCTTCCTACATGCTACCTATTGTTATGATTGTTTTGTATGCACATATATCACTGAATACTCAAACCAACACTATGAGGAAGAAGCTCTTATTTTTCTCCATTTTACAGATGTAGAAAGTATGATTTAGAGGTTGTTAACTTATACAAGACTGAATACCTAATAAATGGGAAAACTGATATAGGTAGTATCCTCATTTACATAGGTGCATTAGAGTTTTTTAAAAAATTAAAATGAAGAAATTTGATAAAATATGCTTAACCCCTTCTTTCTGCCATTTTCCTTTTGCCAAAAGCCTCAAACCTGAATACAAACAGGAGACGGGATCACACATTTCCCCCTTTTTATTCCTGTAGCTATCACCAATAATTTAAGCCCGCTGTGGATATACCATGACACTCATTTATCAGAATGTAATAAATTCAGAAGAAAGTGACCACGTACTCTCCAATTACAGAAAAAAAGATATTCTAAAACACAGAGATGAAAGATAGGAAACTAAAACCACTGCAGATTAACTTTAAAAAATTCTCAATATTGATGCCATATGATTAAAAATGCTTATTGTAATCTTATTTATGAATTAGTTTGGCTAAATTTTCCTCATAATTTTAAGAGTAAATGAAGATAAAACTAGATTAAAGTCATGATCCAATTACCAGTGTTCAGTCTTGGTGCATGCATATAGCAAACCGATAAATGAAACTTGCCCCAAATCATCAGGCCAACATGTACCAAATCAAACATGATACAATTTTTGATAAGCCTTAAACAAGGATCAAAAAATACTTATATTACATCAATTATTCATTATTATTATTTTTAAATTCTTCAAGCAGCACTACTGACAACCACTATTGAACTATTTCATTACTGAAAAGGTCTTAATAGAACTTAAAATATAGGACTCCAAGGGCTGAGAATGTAGCTCAGTGTTAGAGCGCTTGCCTAGCATGAATGAGCCCCTGGGTTCTATCCCCAGCACTGCAAAAAGAAAAAAGATACAGGATTCCCTTTGAAAAACCAAACGGATATTTTTAATTAGAACACATAATTCATTTCAAAGTCCACACATCTAAATTTCCTTTTCTCTGAGTATTAATGTGGTTGCATTATACTCAGATATTGTAAGGACCATTGACAGCCCCATCAGAAATAAAACCAAATCGTTATTTTGTGTGTCATCCTGGGGATTGAACCCAAGATCATTTTACTTCTAAGCTACACCCCAGTCATTTTTATTTTTTGTTTTGAAACAAGGTCTTACTAAGTTGCTGAGAGTCGAGCTAAGTTGCTCAGGCTGGTCTTGAAACTGGGATCCTATTGTCTCAGCTTCCCCAGTACTTGGATTACAGGCAAGAAGCCACCACATTTAGTCAAGACCAAATCTTGCTAAGAATTTATCTAGGACTTTTTAACAACAAAAAAAAGTATTAAGCTGATTAGTACCTAAATAGCCAGTGTTGAAATAATATTAAACCTAATCTTTCACTTTTTTTCTCTTAGTACTGGGGATTGAACCCAGAGGCATTCTACCTCTAAGCTTCACCCTCAGCCCTATCTTACTCTTGATTTTGAAACAGGGTCTCACTAAGTTGTGGAGGGCCTCACTAAGTCTGAGAACCTGCAATCCTCCTGTCTCAGCCTCCCAAGTACCACCAGGCCCAGCTCTAATCTTTCACTCTTAAAGTCTCATTTGATTAATAATAGATTATTATAGTTGATATAATAGATTATATAGTTGAAATAGATCTGAGCAGGAGGAATACAGGTTCAAGGACAGCCTCAGGTAACAGCGAGACTCTCATTAACTTAGCAAAATAAAAATAAAATAGGGTTGGGAATATAGCTCAGGAGTAAAATATTCCTGGGTTCAATCCCCAGTGTCATACACACACAAAACACACACACACACACACACACACACACACACACACACACACAGAAGAGAAACGCAGATCTCTAAAATCTCTTCCATTTTAAATATCTATAAATGCAGATCATTTGTGGAGTAAATTTAATTTGAAGACATTTCCTTAACCTTCTCCCAACCATCAAATCTTTTTTTTTTTTTTTTTTGCGGTACTGGTGGGGGGAACCCACGGGCATTCTACTTCCAAGCTACACCCCCAGCCCTATTTTTTATTCTTTATTTTTATTTATTTATTTATTTGGTGGTATTGGGGTTCCTGGAAGCCCTTCTACCTCTGGGCTACACTCCCAGACCTATTTTTACATTTTTATTTGGAAACAGGGTCTCCTAAGCCAGTGCGCGCGGCTGGCTTCGAACCTGCGCCCTCCTGTCTCTGCCTCCCTGGCGCCGTGATTACAAGCATGCGCCACAACACTCGGCTTACTTCTTATTTGGAAACAGAGTCTCACTACATTGCAGAAGGCCTTGCTAAGTTACTGAGGCTGGCTTCAAACCTGAGATCTTCCTTTCTCAGCCTCCCAAGTACTGGGATTCCAACTGTGCAATGACCATGTCCAGCTTAAATTGAGCTTTCCTAACTTTGATATGTTTTACGTAAAATAGCACTGTTTTCACAGCATTCATTCACACAAGCCTATTCTGCCGGGCGTGGTGGCACAGGCTTGTAATCTCAGTACTTGGGAGGCTGAGAGTGGAGGATCACAGGTTCACAACCAGCCTCAGCTACTTAGTGAGGCCCTCTACAACTTAGTGAGACCCTGTTTCAAAGTAAAGAATAAAAAACAGAGCTGGGTGTGTATCTCAGAGGTAGAATGTCCCTAGATTTAATCCCCAGTACTGCAACAACAACAAAAAAAAAAGCCTACTCTAAAATAAAACAAGGCTCAAAAGACAAACATTAAGTTAAGCAAGTATATACTCATGTTCATTTAAAAGCGTGTGTATAGGTCATTAAAATGCAAATAGAGAAGAATCTGGACTCAGCTAAGACAATAAAATGTTAATAAAAATATTAAACATTTTCCTGAAAACTTAATTTCTTGTTCTATACTGTTATATTTGTCACTTAAATAGTATATGTCCCTGCCGGGTATGATGGCACACACTTGTAATCCCAATACTTGGGAAGCTGAGACGGGAAGATCGCAGGTTCACAGCCAGCCTCAGCAACTTGTGAGGCCTTCTGCAACTTAGTGATACCTCGTTTCAAAATAAAGAATAAAATAGGGCTAAGGGTTTAACTTGAAGGTAGAATGCCTGTGGGTTCAATTCTCAGTACCAACAACAACAAAAAATTAAAATAGGCCATAGGTCAGACATGCTGGACCACACTTGTAATACCAGCATGTGGGAGGCTGAAACAGGAGGATCACCATTTGCAGACAGCTTCAGCTTCTTAGTGAGGCCCTTTGCAGAGAAGGCCTTCTCAGCGAGACCCTGTTTCAAATTAAAGAATAAAAAATGGGGCTGGAGGTGTCTCTCCAAGGTAGAATGTCTCTGGGTTCATTCATGATTTTTACAATGACAAATTCCCTAATGATGCATTTCTCAGATTGTATCCCCATCATTAAGCAACACATGACTGTTTTTTCTTTCTTTCTTTCTTTTTTTTTTTGGTACTAGGAATTAAAAAAACCCAGGGGCATTCTATCTGAGCTCTACCCCCAGCCCTATTATTTTTTATTTTGAGACAGAATCTCATTAAGTTGCTGAGGCTGGCTTCAAACCTGCCATCCTAGTATTTCAGCCTCCCAAGTTCTGGGTTTACAGACATGTTTTACCAAACCCCACACCTGGCCTTGACTGTACTTTTTTTTTAATGTACAGAGACTTATTATTTCTAAAGTATTATATGTTAGTAAAAGAAAATCAAATACATAAGCTAAGGATAGATACAAGACAGATTTGATACTTTTTTTTCCAGTACTGGGGACAGAACCCAGGGGCATTGTTCCTCCAAGCTACACCCCCAACCCTATTTTTTAATCTTTTTACTTTGTGAAACAGGGTCTCACTGAGTTGCAAAGGGCCTCACCAAGTAGCTGAGGCTGTCCACAAAGCACGATCTCTGGTCTCAGCCTCCCAAATGCTGGAATTACAAGTGTGTACCACCACGCCCGCCCAGACACCTTATCTTTATGCTGGAAACTATCTTATAATCTAGTGGCAGATATAAAATATATTCAACATTTTATGTTTAATGATGATAGTATCATAAATACAGATAATCTCAAATACCCATGATTATTAAGAACCTCTGAAAGATTCCACTAAGAGCCACTACATCAATTACCTTATATAAAATAACTAATATATAATTTATTGATAAAATTAAAAATATAATCTGAAAAGTTCAGATTCATGTTGAAAAAAAAAACCCTAAGCCAATTGTGGTAGCCCTTGTTTTTATCCCATTACTTGGGAGGCTGATACAGGAGGATCACAGGTTCCAGGCCAGCCTCAGCAACATTGTGAGGCCCTGTTTCAAAATAAAAAAATAAGGCTGGAGGTTCTACTCAGACTTAGAATGCCCCTGAATTCAATCCCTAATCTCACACACACACACACACACACACACACACACACACACACACACACACACACACTTTATCTACAAGGTATAAATAGTACATTTGTTAGACAATAGAAATACATTTTATAAAAGTTACCATCCTGAGTAGAAATTAAATTCCCTTAAATCACGAGTACTAATTTTCTTTTTCAGAATTATTTTAAAACACTCTGAAAATGTTGGTCCATCCTAAAATACAAAACACCAGAGGTAATGGAAGTAAATATAGGGTTGACTTAGGAAATGTTGAAACCAAATTCCGTAACAGCATAATAGTAATAGTCCATTCTCACATATAGAATACCTAAGCGTAAAGGGAGGAGGATGAGTCCACAGGCGGCTCAGACCATGGACCTGGATTAGATGGAGGCAACACGTGGTATGCCGAGGTATGTGTCTGTGTGTGCGCGTGAGAGCAATACCTGCACAGACATTACCAGTAAACATCTTTGGGTGGAGGAATATGGAGCTCTTATTTTAACATATTTATGTTTTCTAAATCTTACAATGCATATGCTGCCTTCATGAAATTGTTACTTTTAACAAAACATTGCTTTAGGCAAAGTTATCACCTCCAAGTAATTTTTAAAATTCATGTATCAATTTCCTAATGGTTGTAATTTCTTAAAGCTTTTCTTTATTTTCCTTTTGCTTCTCCTACTATGAGAAGTAAGAATATATATTAAAGTTGAAAGGAGAAAACTTTTCTTCTCTTTATTCACAATCCAATCCTGACAGCTTGAAAAAGAATATCTGAACAATACAAACAAAATTAAATTCATAAAAGCTGGATGTACTAGCCTACTGTTCCAGCTACTCAGGAAGCTAAGCCAGAAGAATTGCTTAAGCCCAGGGATTTAGACCCAGCCTGGGTAATATACAGAGACCCATCTCCTTTTTTCTTTCTTTTTTGTGGTACTGAAGATTGAACCCAGGGACATTTTATCTCGAAGCTATACCCCCAGCCCTACTTTATTTTTATTTTGAAAGTCTCAGGCTTGCTGAAGTTTTCCTCGAACCTGTGATCCTCCTGTCTCAGCCTCTAAGTACTGAGATCACAAGCATCATGCCCTATCACACTTGGCTTGCAAGAGCCCATTTAAAAAAAAAAAAAAGGTTTTAAATTCGACCCTAAATCAATTTAAGTGCCATATCCATCAACACATGTGAGAAAATCAGATGTACCCCAATATGCAGAGGATAAGGAAAATGGTCACATGAACCTGAAAGTTGAGAATATAAAAAATAAATCATTACAACTTTTGCTGACTCACATTGGAAGCACTATTCTGGTTCTTAACACCTATTATTCATAAGATGTACTGCTAGATTCAATAAGAATCTGAGCATGTCCTATGACATAAAATCCCTTAGCTCTAAAAATTAATCAGTGTTTCCCAAATTTGATCAATCCACAGCTGTCTTCAGATACTGATCTTCTATTACTAGTGACTATCCACAATTAAACTAGAGAAGTAGATCAGCTATTTTTTTAAATATATACCAACAAGATTCACTGAAAAAAAACAATATATATAAATGGAATTTGCCATATAAAATTCAAAATGTATAAAAAGATTAGAAAATAAGATAATCTAGCACCTAGGTCTTAGTTTCTAAATATTATCCTTACCAAAAAAAAAAAAAAAAAAAAACAAACAAAAAAAAAAAAAAACAAGGGCTTGGAGAAATGGGTGATTCTAGACTTTACAGAAAAAGTAAAGGGTAAGACCAGAACATTTTGAACAGGGTGAGGTGGTACAACGTTGTAACCCCAGTACTTGGGAGGTTTAAGTAGAAGGATCACAGGTTCGAGGACAGCCTCAGCAAGTAGTGACACTCATCAACATAGTAAGACCATATTTCAAAATAAAAATAAAAATAGACTGGGGATATAGCTCAGAGGTAGAATACCCCAGGGTTTAATCCCTAGTGCAAAAAAAAAAAAAAAAAAAAAAAAAAGACTAGAACATTTTGTGGTACAAAATAATACTCAAGAAATAATAGAGATATTTCAAGAAAGCTAGAGGGGCTCCCAGTGGCCAAACCTGGAATAATTAGAAAAATTATTATTAGTGTAGCAAATGATAAATCTAGTGAAAACAAAATGTGTGCATCCATTCAGATAAATATAAAATACTAAATAGGGAAGAAGAGACATGTCTTCCTTAGAGTGTAAAGTTCCAAATAAATCTAGATGGAATGATGGATTTGTCATTTGAAAAGCACTATAATAAAAACTACTTCAGGCCAAAATCATTGGTTGAGAGCCGGGCATGGTGGCACATGCTTGTAATCCCAGCATTTGGGAGGCTGAGACAGGAGAATTCAGGTTTGCAGCCAGCCTCAGCCACTTAGCAAGGCCCTCTGCAACTTAGTGAGACCTTGTTTCAAAATATAGAATAAAAAATGGAACTGGGGTTGTAGCTCAGAGGGAGGATGCTCCTGGGTTCAATCCCCAGTAAAAAAAAAAAAAAAAAAATTTTTAATCACCGAAAAGTCAGGCATGGTGGCACAAGCTTGTTTTATCCTAATCCTCAGGAGGCTGAGACAGGAAGATCACAAGTTCACAGTCAGCCTCATCTACTTAGTGAAGCCCTCTGCAACTTAGTGAGACCCTGTTTCAAAATAAAGAATAAGAAATCAGGCTAGGGTGTAGCTCAGAGGTAGAATGCCCCTGGGTTGAATCCCATTCAAATATTTAGGTTTTTTGAGATAAATGATAAAAAAAGAGTAGGTATGGCTGGACGTGGTGGCACAGGCTTATAATCCCAGTACTTGGAAGGCTGAGACAGGAGAATCACAGGTTTGGAACCAGCCTCAGCTACTTAGAAAGGCCCTCTGCAACTCTGAGAGACCCTGTTTCAAAATAAAGAATAAAAAATAGGGCTAGGAGTGTAGCTCAGAGGTAGAATGCCCCTGGGTCCCATCCCCAGTATTGCAGAAAGAAAGGAAAGCAAGGAATGAAGGAAATAAGCCTAGGGCAAGTAGCTCAGAGGTAGAATGCCCCTGGGTTCAATCCCAAGCACTGCAGGAAAAAAAAAAAAAAATCACTGGTGGATATCAAAGTTAATGTGTTAAATATAAAAAATAATGTTGTATAGCTCAAGTTATTTCCCCAGCAAGATATTTACGAATTATAAAGGAAAAATAATGACTGTAAGCCGGACATGATGACACATGCTTAAAATACCAGAATTTGGGAGGCTGAGACAGGAGGACTGTGGTTTGCAGACAGCCTCAGATACTAAGTGAGGCCCTTTGCACTCAGTGAGACCCTGTTTCAAAATAAGGAATAAAAATAGGGCAGGGGGTATAGCTTGGGGGTAGAATGCCCCTGGGTTCCACCCCCAGTACCACAAAAAAATTAATAATAATAATAATTATAACAACTGTACGGTAGGGAAAATGGCAGGTAGTATCTTAACTAAGTTATCAGTTATCACCAATACTGACACAAACTGAGGATGCACTGAGAAGGACAGGACATCACGTTTATGGTAATGCTGCCCAAAGTACACAGGGTGAATTAATCATGAATAAAGGACAGCCAATCATAAACGAGAGACACTCCACAAAAATAACTGTCCATATTCTTCCACAATGTTGATATTGTGAAGGATAAAAGACTAAGGAACAGGTCCAGATTAAAGAATAATGACATGCCACGCCAAGTAAATGCACAGCTGATCCTGTATGGAGGCTGAGACAAGAGGATCACAGGTTTGAAGATAGCCTCAGCTACTTAGGCCCTCCTCCCCTTAGTGAGACTCTGTTTCAAAATAAATTAAAAAAAAAAAAAATAGGGCTGGGGATGTAGCTCGGAGGAGGTAGAATGCCCTGGGTTCAATTCCCAGTAAGACACACACACACACACACACACACACACACACATACACACACACACACACATTAGATAGTACTGTATTTTGATGACAATTATATGCTAGCAGTTTAAGAATATGCCCTTGTTTTTTTAGGAAACACTGAGGTTACTAAAAGAAAAAGCCAAGAGTGGTGGTACACACTGTAATCTTAGTACTTTGGAGGCTGAAACTGGAGGATTGAAGGCTGAGACTGGAAAATCAAAAATTCAAGGACAACCTCAGAAACTTAGTGGGGCTCTCAGCAACCTAGTGAGACCCTGTTTCCAAATAAGAAAATCGGTCTGGAGATATAGCTCAGAGGTAGAATGCCTCTGGGTCCAATATCCAGTACCATAAAAATATATATATATATCTGCAATAATCCTTAAATGTTTCAGAAAAACAATATGGGGAAGAAATGAAAAAGTGGCCCAATATGTTCATTTGAGGAATTTCAGTAAAAAACACATAGAAATATTTTGTACTACCTTTAAAACTTTGTATTTAATACGCCGGGCGTGGTGGTGCACGCCTGTAATCCCCAAGCTTGGGAGGCGGAGACAGGAGGATTACGCTGGTTTGAAGCCGACCTTGCTGGCTTAAGAGGCCGTATTTCCAAATAAAATATAAAATAGGTCTGGGAGTGTAGCCCAGAGGTAGAAGGGTTTCATCCCCAGTACCACCAAAAAAAAAAAACTTTGTATTTATTAAGTGTGAACTTATCTCATATGTATATGTGTATATATGTATATGTATGTATATATGTATGTATTTTTTTTGACGGTACTGGGAATGGAACCCAGGGGCATTCAACCTCTGAGCTGCACCACCGCCACACCGCCTATTTTTTTTGTTGTTTGTTTTTGCCAGTACTGGGGGTGAAACTCAGGGGCATTCTACCTCCAAGCTATACCCCCAGCCCTATTTTTTTTATTTTTTTTTTATTTTTTTTGTGTGGTACTGGGGTTCCTGGAAGCCCTTCTTCCTCCGGGCTACACTCCCAGACCTATTTTATATTTTTGAAACAGGGTCTCTTACGCCAGCACGGCTGGCTTCGAACCTGCGCGATCCTCCTGTCTCCGCCTCCCAAGCGCGGGGATTACAAGCGTGCGCCACCACGCCCAGCAAGAATTTTATTTTTATTTAATTATTATTATTATTTTTTTGGTGGTACTGGGGTTCCTGGAAGCCCTTTTATCTCCGGACTACACTCCCAGACCTATTTTTACATTTTTATTTGGAAACAGGGTCTCCTAAGCCAGCGCGCGCGGCTGGCTTCGAACCTACGCGATCCTCCTGTCTCTGCCTCCCAAGAGCGGGGATTACAAGCGTGCGCCACCACGCCCGGCCCCCCGGCCCTATTTTTTATTTTTTTATTTTGAAAAAGTGTCTCACTGGGTTGCAAAGGGCCTCACTAAGTAGCTGAGGCTGTCCATGAACCAAGATACTCTGGTCTCAGCCTCCCCAATGGTAGAATTACAAGCGTGTGCCACCACATCCGGCTCAAAATATTATAACACACACACACACACACACACACACACACACACACACACGTGGTGGTACTTCTTTATCTTAATATGTAAAACTTTTTCCTAAATAATGATAGAATAATAATGAAAAAACAAGGTTTGGTCCATATAAATGGTAACCAATTATTTATTAAACATAAGCTTTGCTCTGTCATCCTTATATATACAGTATACTACATATGTCGAATGTAGTATATGTAGTACATATGCATTATAGTAGTATATGCAGTATACATAGCATATATAGTCTATGTAGTACATATTCAACTAAATAGATTACATATGTACAGATATAACTAATCTGAAGTCTTTATAATGCCAGGTAAAAATTACAAAAAAAAAAAAAAAAAAAAAAAAACTTGACACCTGTCCCCCTCACAAAGAAAATTTTTCTTTTGTAAAAATCAAGACACAAGCACTGAGCATGGTGGTACACATTTGTAATCCCAGTACTTGGGGAGGCTGAGACAGGAGGATCACAGTTCAGAGCCAGCCTCAGCTACTTAGTGAGGCCCTCTGCAACTCAGTGAGACTGTTTCAAAATAAAGAATAAAAAATTGAAGCCGGGCACGATGGTGCACACTTGTAATCCCCACACTTGGGAGGCTGAGACAGGAGGATCAGGCAGGTTCAAAGCCAGCCTTAGCTACTTAGTGAGGTTCTCGGCAACTTAGTGATAGTGAGGCTCTCAGCAACTTAGTGAGACTCTGTTTCTAAATAAAATATAAAATAGGTCTGGGAGTACGGCCCGGAGGTAGAAAGCCCCTGGGTTCCACCCCCAGTACCACAAATACATCCATCCATCCATCCATACATACATACTTACATACATACATACTTGGGCCAGGGGTGTAGCTAAGAAGTAGACTGTCCCTAGGTTGAATCCCCAGTAATGCAAAGAAAGAAAAAAAATAAAAACACAAAAACTTGTACAAAGATGTTTGTAGCAGGATTATGAGCCAAAAAGCAGAAACAATCCAAATATCCACCAGTGATAGATAAATAATGCAATATTAAAAGTTATTTGGTGATAAATATGAAGCCCTGATACATGCTGCGACATGGATGAACCGTGAAAACATTCCAGCATTTGAAAAGTCAGTCAAGCTGGGCACGGTGGCGCATACTTGTAATCCCAGTACTTGGGAGACTGAGACTGGAGGATAGTGGTTCAAAGACAACCTCAGCCAAGTAGTGAGGCCCTCTGCAACTTAGTGAGACCCTGTTTCAAAATAACAAATAAAAAAATAAAAAATTGGAGTGGGGAGTGGTAGCCAGACTAGCTTGTAATCCCAGCATTTGGGAGGCTGAGACAGGAGGATTTCGGTTCAAGGACAGCCTCAACTACTTAGGCCCTCTGCAACTCAGTGAGACCCTGTTTCAAAATAAAGAATAAAAAAATTGTGCTAGGGGTGTAGCTCAGAGGTAGAATGCCCCTGGATTTAATTTCCAGTACTGCCCCCCCCCAAAAAAAATTAAAAATTAAAGTAGGGCTGGAATATAACTCAAAAGTAGAATGCCCTGGGTCCAATCCTCAGTACAGAAAAAAAAAAAAGGCAGTCAAACAGACCGTACATTTTCTGAACCCATTTATATGAAATGTTTCCAAAAGGCCCATCTATACAAATAGAAAGTAGATAATTAGGGGTCAAATATTAGAGAGGAGAATGGGAAATGACTGCAAGGTATAAGTTTTTTTTGAAGTGGGTATGATGAAAATGCTTTAAAATTGACTGCATGACATTGTACAACTCTATGAATATATTAAAAACACTAAAGTGTACACTTCATAATTAAACAGTTATTAACAGAAAAACTAAAAACTACCAACAAAAAGAAATGAATACAAAAAAAGTTTCTTGTCAATCTTACTGAGAACACTCTGAGGTCTTTCCTTTATTCTGATAGTCCATTATACATTGAATAAGATGGTTATTTTCATCCAACATCTGAAATAAAATTAGAAACAGCTATTGTAAATCAAGTGCATCAAATACAAAAACTTGAGGAAAGGTAACTAACTGCTGATAGAACATTAAAGTGGACCCCCTAATAAAATACTGCCACCCCAAAACAACCCTTATAGAGTATAAAATCATTTAGGCAGGCATGGGAACAAGAACCTAATTCTCTTTAAATTTCTCTTTGTTAATGTTGCTATCTACTGTTACAAAATATTTTAGATTCACTTTAATAATAAGTTGTAAAGGGAGATTAATGAATTAGCTCCTTCTCACACACACATGCTAAACTCTCTCAATCTCATATGATAATATGCAATACACAGCTTGTTAGCACAATACTTCCAGTAATTATTTTTTTCCTTCAAATTCTAGAGATGTATACAAAACTGAATCCACTCAGGTCTTTTGCTATACATACTAGAGCTCACCACATACACACACACACACAAAAAAAAATCTTATTTTATACCTTGGGAATGATATGTGTAGTCAATAATTCTTTAATATTTCTTCCAATTCTTCCTTTCCCTTTCCTTCTCCCCTCCCCCTCTCTCCCCCCCTCTCTCTGAATTATTAACTGAAACCCCGAAGGGTAATTTTGTTTCTTTTGCATTCAAACATGTAATTACCTTTACTATCTTAATAGTAGCTTTAGCCAGTTAAGACAAAATGTTAAATTTGCTTTGCCACTTTGTAGTAGTAAGGAGAAGCCTGTCCTCATCCAAAACGAATACACGAAAACTTCAGGACAAGAAGTTTGAGATAGTTGTAGAGCTTCCAAATTTATACATGGTTTTGCAATTCTCCAAATATGGCATAATAATCATAAAATACAATGCTTATGCACGTATAATTTTTAACAAATACTTTGAGTTTACCTTATGAATACGCTGTCGTAAGAGTTTTAAAGCAAAAACCTATCAATTTATCCTTCTGGTAATTCTAAGCAATCTTGGCTTTGAGGATTAAATAATTACCTAAGTGAAGTAGCACTGAGGAAGAGGAATGATCCTAGCAATTAAAAGGGCAGTTGGTTTTAGCGCCAGCTTCTCTATCCTGAACAAACCTCTTAAGTTTCCAAGAGCTTTCAGAGAGAGACCAGAGACGCTCCTCCTAAACTGTCCCAGTTTTCCAGGATTCATAAAAGCATAAAGCACAAAGCCATAGTCAGGCATCTCAATAATTTAATCTATGTAGCCCTTAGAAATGAAGGTCCAGCCAGGTGTGGTGGCTCCTGCCTGTGATCCCAGTACTTAGGAGGCTGAGACAGGAGGACTACGGGTTCAAAGCCAGCCTCAGCAACTTAGGCCCTCAGCAATTTACGGTGACAGTATTTCCAGATTTAAAAAAAAAAAAAAATGATCTGGGGGTGTAGCCCAGAGTTAGAAGACCCCTTGGGGGTTCTGTTCCCAGTACCACACACCAAAAAAAAAAAAAAATCCATTTAACATTTACTGTGACTTTTCTGCCCTTTTGCTTGGGGGCGGGGGAAGGGGCTGCCTGTCCTAATAACACTACCAAATACACACAATCCCTGGGCGCCAAAAACAGTCCTTAGAACGCTCTCCTGTTCTCCAAGAGCCACACGGTACCCCGCCAGGACCTCCTCGAGCTCCGCCGACCGCGACCGACGCCCGGGACCTAACCACGCCGACACGAGCCGCTCGTCGGCCGCGTTGGTCTCGTCTCGAAATAAATAAATAAATAAAGAGAACTGAACGGCGCCCGCCGAGTCCGCCGGCGCCGCCGCCGGGGCCTGGCGGGCCTCTGCGGGGCCGAGGAGGAGGCCGCGGCGCCGGCGGCACGGTGGGGCGGCTCCGGGGCCCGCTCCGCCCGCCCGCCGGCCTTTGTGCGGCGCCCGCCCGCCCGCCCGCCCGCGCCGCACCTTCTGGATGGCGGCGGGCGTGATCTCCCCCTTGCCTCGCTGCCTCGGCGCCGCGAACGCCACGGACATGTTGCCGCCGTCGCTCTCTCGGCGCGTCCGGGGGGCGGGGTCTGGGCGGCGCCGGGCGGGACCACGCGCGCGGGGGGCGGCGAGAGCGGGCCGCGAGCCCCCGCCCCGCCGCCCCGCCCGGCCGCCCGGCAGCGCCGCCCCCGAGCACGGATGGTAGCGCCGCGCCCGCCGCCGCCGCACTCAGGAAGTGGGGCCGCCGCCGCCGCCCAGCCGCCCCTGTCACAGGAAGTGCGCGCCGCGCGGGAGGCCGGGAGGGGGAGGCCGGGGGAGGGGGAGGCCGCCGGGGGAGGGGGAGGCCGCCGGGGGAGGGGGAGGCCGCCGGGGGAGGGGGAGGCCGCCGGGGGAGGGGGAGGCCGCCGGGGGAGGGGGAGGCCGCCGGGGGAGGGGGAGGCCGGGGGAGGAGGCCGAGCCGCCGCCGCGCCTTCTTCGCAGGACGGCGCGGCCCTCCCCAGCTCGGCGTCTTGGGGTTTCTTCTGGGATAAGGCTCGCTCTCGTCACTCCCCGTCGTACACCTAGACACTGTGAGCGAGGCCCGGGCTCCGAGGCTTCGAATCCTGGACGGGAAGTGGGGGGACGATTGCCAGCCGACTAAAGATGCTGGGCAGATGTCGGTAAGATGTTTGGGGTTTTCACGTTATTCCGTAGAAGCCGGGCGTGGAGGCGCACGCTTGTAATCCCAGCAAGTTGGGAGGCTGAGCCCGGAGGATCGTTGTTTGCGGACAGCCTCAGCTACTTAGTGAGGCCATCCGCAACTCAGGGAGACCCTGTTTCAGAATTTAAAAAATAGGGCAGCAGGTGTAGCTCGGAGGTTGAATGCCCCCGGATTTCATCCCCAAACCCGCAAAAAAAAAAAAAAAAAATCGGTCTGGGGGTGTTACTCAGAGGTAGAGAATGCCCCTGAGTTCAATCTCCAACACCAAAATAATAATAATAATAATAATAATAATAATAATTCTGTTAAGTTACACTTCTATACACAAAGGCAAAGTTTACATAGACTATTACTCAACATTAATGAGACTCAAAAGTCAACCTCGGTTTATATAAAAAACATAATCAAAAAATGCTTCTGTTTGTTTCAAATAAATGCTTTTCAAGAAGAGCTCATTCATTCAGCAGATCTGGATATGTTATTTTGTGCCAGAATTTTTGCTAGGTACCTGTGATACAATTTAACCTCAAACCTACTCTCAAGGATCTTATATTCTAATCTATATTCTGACCAGAAACGAATATACATAAATGCAAAGTCCAAAGGAAGACCAGCGGCTCTCTCCCTATTAAGATGGCCTCATATACTCTCTTGAACATGTCTTCCCCACTTTCCTAAATAGACCTCTGTTCCAGAGAAAAAGAGTAGCAAGCAAGGAAATGAGAGAATGACCTGGCATTTAAGTGAGTTAATGTAGAAAGTCCTGTATATGTTTAACAGACCTAAAGGACTCCAGCCAGCCGGGCCTGGAGCACGCTTGTAATCCCCGCGCTTGGAAGGCAGAGATAGGAGGATCCTGCAGGTTCAAAGCCAGCCTCGCTGGCTTAAGAGACCCTGTTTCCAAATTAAAAAAGTAGAAAATGGGTTTCGGAGTGTAGCCCGGAGGTAGAAAGGTTTCCAGGAACCCCAGTACCACCAAAAAAAAAAAAAAACCTGCAGCCATTCCCAGAAGGAAGGGAGGGAAATTTATACTCCCTTAGAATGGTAAAAATTATTAGCAATTTAATAATTTTACTAATCTAATCCTTGGAAGAAAACACTTTGGTACGTTTGAACTGAATGTCATCTGCCAAATTGAAAAAATTCTATTGAATTCAGAAGTGAAGCCAATTCTTGTCCACCACTACTCCTGTGAGTGCAGCACTGGGTATAAAAGAACATGTCTTATTAACAATATTTCCAAGGCCGGGCCTGGTGGTGCAAGCTTGTAATCCCAGGAGGCAGAGACAGGAGCAGGTTGGTGGTTCACCATAGCCTCAGCTACTTACCAAGGCCTTTTGCAACTCAGACCCTGCTTAAAAAAAAAAAAAAAAAAAAAAAAAAAAAAAAAAAAAAAAAAAACTAAGAAATAGGGCTGGGGGTGTACCCGGGAGGTAGAATGCCCCTGGATTCCATCCTGAGTACAAAAAAAAAAAAAAAGAGAGAGAGTATTTCCAGCCAGACATGGTGGTGCACACTTGTAGTCTTGGGAGGGTTAAGACAAGAGGATCACACAGGTTTGAAGCCAGCCTCAGCTACTTAGACTCAGCAACTTAGTGAGACCTTGTTTCCAAATAAAGTATAAAATAGGTCTGGGAGTGTAGCCCAGAGGTAGAAGACCCCTGGGTTCCACCCCCAGTACCACACACACACACACACACACACACACACACACACAAATCGAACCAGGCTTGGTGGCACACATTTATAATCCCAGTATTGAGACTGAGACAAGGAAGATCGCAGGTTCCAGGCCAGCCTCAGCTACTTAGTGAGGCCCTCTGCAATTTAGTGAGAACTTGTTTCAAAATAAAGAATTAAAAAAAAAAAAAAAGGGCAGGGGGTATAGCTCAGAGGTGGAATACCCCTGCATTCCACCCCTACTGCCCCCCCAAAATAAAAGAACCCTAACTCACCTTCCAACTTCATTGGTTTTACCCTATCAGCCTTACCTGGCAAAGTAGAAAGAAGGAAGCCTGAATGGTGGAGGCGGCCCAGCCTAAGGGGATCCTTAGATGAACACAGTAAATCCTGTCTTACTTCACCTTAGTCTTGAGAGAAAAGGAAGGAAAAGGATAACAGTCTCTAGCATTTAAGGAAGCAATGGAAAATTGTACTAAACCCGGGAAAACAACAGTAGGGACTTAAATAAGTTCCTCAGGTATCCATGTCTCCAACCAGAAAAATCAGCCCTGTTATTAAGACAGCTATTGGAATAAGACATCTGAAAAAGGAATCAAGGTCATGTAACCAAGAGGTAAAAGTTTTTGGAAAAATCCTACAGACATATGAAATAACTCGGAACAAGTAAAATAATTTATAAAATAATTTGTGTTAACAAGTCTTGATTACTCACAATAATGAATGTAAAGTGATTTTTCACACTGATTAAAGTAGATTGACTTGGCAGACTGAAATGGAAATAATGTTTGATGGTGCAGTAATAGAAACTGTTCCTGTTGGATTTTCAAATATTTCAATTTTTAGTTGTTTATATTCCCTAAATATATTTGAATGAACTGGTAAAGTGCTTCTGGAATATGTTCAATATTCAGTGAAACTGTAATCATGAGACTAAAAATTATCTTAATCTCCCCAAAATGAACAGGCAAGTATACAAGAATTTCTTCAACACTTATTGTTTTATAGTTAATAGAAGATCTATACTACCAAATTTGCTGATATTTGAGGTCCCTGTGCTGTCATAAATTCTTAGAATACATTGGGAAGGCATAGACCAAGCCTGTCAGCCCATAATTGGGCTCAGAGCAAAACCCCTCAGGTAATATCTTTCAAAATATTTCTGCTCACAGTCTCTGTGGCATTTGATGAGTCAATTTGAGTTGTGGCTTCCACAGATTCTAAGACTATAAGGAGAGCAGCACACATCTATATATTTATAGAATCATTATTCCAGGCAGAACAAATCACTTTTCACAGTTCTACATAAAAGACTTTTATTTTCAATACTCCAGAAAATTTCATTCAAAGTAGAATATAACAAAGACTATCTGGGGCATTAAACTCTTGTTACATTATAAATGAATGAATTACGGTTGAAGTGAATCAATTATATTTTGAAGTTTGGTAATATTGAAAAGTATTGCTTTAAAAAAAAAAAAAGAGTGTCTATGTATAGCCAGAACTAAACCTCTCAATATGAAAAATACACTGGTTTAGAGTTCCCAGTTCTTTCACCTATGGCATAATATTGGGCAGATCATTTCTGTATATCACTTCCTTTCCTAAAAAAACTGGTACCCTATGTAACCTATTAAAAACAAAGTATTAAGCCAGGCGTGGTGGCGCACGCTTGTAATCCCCGCGCTTGGGAGGCGGAGACAGGAGGATCGCGCTGGTTTGAAGCCAGCCGTGCTGGCGTAAGAGACCCTGTTTCCAAATAAAAAAGTTAAAAAATAGGTCTGGGAGTGTAGCCCGTGGAAGTGTATCCCGGAGGTAGAAGGGCTTCCAGGAACCCCAGTACCACCAAAAAAAAAAAAAAAGTATTAAATTTTTGTGTTTTTGTAGTGCTGGGAATCAAACCCAAGTTTTTTTGTTTGTTATTTGTTTTGTGCTAGGCATGGAAGCCAGGGGCATTGTACCTCAGAGCTACACCCCCAGCCCTATTTTTTATTCTTTATTTTGAAACAGTGTCTCACTGAGTTGCAAAGGGCCTCACTAAGTAGTAGCTGCAAACCTTGATCCTCCTGTCTCAGCCTCCCCAATGCTGGGATTACAAGCGTGCGCCACCATGCCCGGCTTGAACCCAAGGTTTTGGGCATACTAGGCAAGCACTCTGCCCCTGAGCTACATCCTCAGTAGGTATTTAATTATGTATTTAGCATTTATTATGCACTAGCCAGTATGCTAGTGATTGCCTTACATTAGATTATTTAATTAAGGTTGTTTCAATTTAACAGATAAAATATGTAAAAACACATGGGATGTTGTAAATTACAAGGATAAGATTTGTACATAAAAATGTAATGAGAAAAATGTACATTTCAAGACTAGAAATGATCCAAAGTACTTGATACTACAGTTTACCTTTGGGAAATTTTCTGACCAGAATTTAAAGATCAAATGTTCTTTTTTTTTTTTTTTTCTCTCATTTAGCCTGTTCTCCACCATGATGTATGGTTACTCTTACCTTAGTAAAAGAATAAAGCTGTTCTTGAGTTGCTTCATGATTTATAGGAAAGCTTATGAGATATTGTCTGTTAACTGATTTCTATATGAATGAGTGTGGAAAAATAATTTCATCCCCACAAAGATAACACCTCTTAACTTCTAGAAACTGTGATTGTGTTGGATTGCGTAGCAAAATGGAACTAAGGTTCCACATGGAATTAAGGCATCTAGCCAAATGACTTTTAAACATGAAGATGAGCCTGGATTATCTAGGTGAATGCAGTGAAGTCTCCTATGTCCTTAAGTGGGGAATAATGTCAGCCAAGACTTGAGTAGCTACTACCAGCTTGCTGGTGACTCATGTTAGCCCAGATAGCTGACCTGAAAAACTAAAAATCAATATGTAAATATATATATATATATATATATTTATATATATATATATATATATATATATATATTTGGCACTGGGGACTGAAACTAGAGGCATTCTATATCAGAGCTACACTCCCAATCCAATTTTATTTTATTTATTTATTTATTTCAGAACTGGGGATTGAACCCAGGGATACTCTACCTCTGGGCTACACCCCCAGACCTATATTTTATTCTTTTATTTTGAAACAGGTTCCCACCAGACTGTGGAGGGCCTCGCTCGATAGCTAAGGCTAGCCACAAACGTGTGATCCTCCAGTCTCAGCCCCCCCAAGAACTGAGATTGCAAGGGAGTGTCACCATGCTCTGCAAAAATACAATTTTAAGCCACTGAATTGTTATAATTTGTTAGAAGAGCAATAGGAAAATAATACAATGTTGTTTTCCACTGTAACATTTATGGGTGAACTTGACAATAAGTAAGAAATTAAAAGCTGGTATGGTGGCCCATGCCCGTAATCCCAGCATTTGGGAAACTGAAACGGAAGGATTGCCAAGACTCAGCTACGTAGTGAAGCCCTCCACAACTTAGTAAGACCCAGTTTGAAAATAAAGAATAAAAACTAGGGCTACTTAGTGAGGCCCTTTGCTACTCAGTGAGACCCTGTTTCAAAATAAAAACTAGAACATAAGGCAGAGGGTGTAGCTCGAGGATAGAATGCCCCTGGGTTCCATCCCAATTAACACACATTTCTTTGCTCCGATCCTGGCCTCGCTGGCCCCGGCACCGCCCTAACCCCTCGGCAGGCTCCGATCCCGGCCTCGGAGGCCCCAGCACCAGCCTTGCCTCACGGCAGGCTCCAATCCTGGCCTCGCTGGTCCCAGCACCGGCCTAACCCCTCGGCAGGCTCCGATCCCGGCCTCGGAGGCCCCAGCACTGGCCTTGCCACACGGAAGGCTCCAATGCCGGCCAGTGGCCCCGGCACCGGCCTAATCCCTCAGCAGGCTCTGATCCCGGCCTCGGAGGCCCCAGCACCGGCCTTGCCTCGTGGCAGGCTTTGATCTTGGCCTCGCTGTCCCCAGCACTGGCCTAACCCCTTAGCAGGCTCTGATCCCGTCCTCGGAGGCCTCAATAACGGCCCTGCCTCACGGAAGGCTCCAATGCCTGCCGTTGGCCCCGGCACCAGCCTAACCCCTCTGCAGGCTCCGATCCCGGCCTTGGACGCCCCAGCACCGGCCTTGCCTCACAGCAGGCTCCGATCCCAGCTTTGCTGTGTCCGTCACCGGCCTCAACCCTCGGCAGGCTCTAATCTGAGCACCCTCTTTGCCCAACTATTTGTCCCACATTCTCGAGGGTGTGTGGTGGTGGTAGCATTCTGCCTCTGGGGTCATTACTTCAAAGGTTCCAGGTGTAATGCATCAGATCTCTGCCTCCCCTGAGTACTGGCCACTGCCATTGCCACTGCCTCCACCATTTCAAATCTTTCCCAAGTTCTTTTTCCACTCTGAATGTTGTCCAGTCTTCCTAAGCATGCACGACGGTAGCATTCAACCTTTGGTGTAATTTCTCCAAAAAAAAATAAAATAAGGTTGGTAGGCTCCGATTTCTGCTCCTCCTGAATACAAGTCTCCACCGCCAACGCGGAGACCACTTTCAGGACCGCCTTTCTCCTTGGTCTCCGTTAAAGTCTCTCTCCTTACAGGTGATGTCCAAGATTCTTAACAGTGTAGAGAAGAAACAGTCCTCCTTAGCGGTGAATTTTTCCAATAATTCCAGTTCATTTGGATAAGTTTTGTCTGCATCTCCAGTATCCTGGTGTCTGCCACCTCCTTGACCCCTCTCTGATATTTTCCTTTTTTCTTTTTCTTTTCCTTTTTTACAGGGTCCTTCCGGGTGGAGAGGGGGGTCGCCTAGGGGCGCCCCGCCAGTGCCTGCCCATCCACCCAGGGTCGGGCCCAGGGGCAGACCATGGGGTCCTTCCGGGTGGAGAGGAGGGTCGCCTAGGGGTGCCCCACCAGCGCCTGCCCACCCGCCCAGGGTCGGGCCCGGGGGCGGACCATGGGGTCCTTCCGGGTGGAGAGGGGGGTCACCTAGGGGCGCCCCGCCAGCGCCTGCCCACCTGCCCAGGGTCGGGGCCGGGGGCCCGGACCACGGGGTCCTTCTGGATGGAGAGGGGGGTCACCTAGGGGTGACCCGCCAGCGCCTGCCCACCCGCCCAGGGTTGGGGCCGGACCATGGGGTCCTTCCGGGTGGAGAGGGGGGTCGCCTAGGGGCACCCCGCCAGTGCCTGCCCACTCGCCCATGGTCGGGCCGAGGGCCCGGACAACGGGGTCCTTCCGGGTAGAGAGGGGGGTTGCCTAGGGGCGTCCCACCAGTGCCTGCCCACCCGCCCAGGGTCGGGGTCCGGGGGCCTGGACCACGGGGTCCTTCCAGGTGGAGAGGGGGTTGCCTAGGGGCGCCCCGCCAGCGCCTGCCCACCCGCCCAGGGTCGGGGGCCCAGGGCCCCCCTATTTTCATTTAATTCCAGAAATTTCTTTATCTCCTTATTTCTGATCTTACCCACTTCTCATTCAGTAGTGTATCATTCACTCTCCATGTATTTAAATAGTTTCTTTTGGTCTTCCTGTTGTTGATTTCTACTTTCATTCCATTGTAGTCTGAAAAGATGCAGGGAATTATAATACATCTTTTGAATTTTCTGGTGCTTGCTTTGTGGCCCAGGATGTGATCTATTTTGGAGAAGGTTCCATGGGCTGCTGAGAACCTGGTTGAAATATCCTGAATATGTCTATTAGGTCCATTTGGTTTATAGTTTTCTTTAGTTCTGAAGTCTTTACTCATCTTTTGCCTTGAAGATCGATCTGGTGGTGTGAGAGGTGTGTTAAAGTCTCCCAATATTATTATATTTGGTTCTATTTAAGATCTGATGTCCAGGTGGGTTTGTTTTACAAATGTGGCTGCACCCACATTTGGGGCATAAACATTTACTATCATTACATCTTCTTGGTGGATTGTTCCTTTTAATAAAAGGAAGTGCCCTGCTTTGTCTTTTCTGATGTGTTTTAGCTTAAAAGTCTGTTCTTTTGAATATCAGCGTTGCTACCCCTGCCTGTTTTTGGTCTCCATTAGCAAGTCTGTGAATGTCTTGGCTGTAAGGTGAGTTTCTTGCAAACAGCATATATTTGGATTATGTTTTTGAAAATAAAATAGGGCTGGGACTATAGCTTGGAGGTAGAATGCCCTTGGGTTCAGTCCCAAGGAACACACACACACACATCAGTTTTTTATTTATGCATAATTATGGATACATAATTGTGTATCCATTAATCATTTATGCATAATTGTGTATCATGCTTTTAGTTTTTGGAAAATATAGGCTTACTAAGTTATGTATATTTTGCAAATGTACTAAATAAAAAATCAGATATCTGGGAAGATGGCAACCAAAGGATATGTGTCAGCAGTGCATATCAATCCTACTGACACCCAAACATCATTACCTTAAAAATAGCATTCTTACAAAAAGGCTGTGGCCATGGGTGCTATGGAGGCACCATCTTGCCTTAACACACTGACTTCAGAGAGTCACAGGAAAACAACCAATGAATTGAAATGATGTAAGTGGCTACAGATCATCCGAATTGTAAGCCATCAGTTCCTCCTGTGCAAACACTGTCTACAACTTGCAGCAGTGATGGCTGAGCTCACCACACCCTCCAGAGATCCAGAGCAGCACTCAACACCATCGTAAGTGAACCCATTGTCCACATGGGAGAACATCCAACATGGTGCTCCCAGGGATTCCCGCAGCCACGATAAATTCCCTGGGTCAGAGACTTTGTGGTTTAACCCTGAAAAGGTGGGGTGGAGTCTGCTCCCTGAGCAGAGACTCAGAGAGACTCAGGCTCTGCATTAATGGAAAATGTGGAGGAAAATGCTTTCACTATGCTTAACACTAGATCCAAATGGTATAGTGTCTCTGGGATCGCCACATACCACCCAATTGTGGTGAATGGGGGATAAGTCAGACCAGACCAGCCCGAGACTCTTACATTGAGATTGGTCCAAGAAGCACCTGCCACCTAAACAGGCAGGCAGAGGCTCAGACTCCACATCCTTAGACAGTGTGGAGGGTGACCTACACTTAACACTAGAGCCAGCCCCATTGATACTGGCCATCTGCATAGACTGAGAAAGACTCAAGAGAACCAGGTTTGCAGCAGGAAAGGTGCCGGTGGCACTCAGTTTCTGCACAGAGGGAGACTGCAGAGGCCCAGTCTGTTGAATATTCATATATCTGTAGGGTTGCATTATTTTTCTTTTGCTTTGTTTTTCATTTCTTATTTTTTTGTATGTGTGAGTGTGTATGCTTGTTTGCTTGCTCTCTTCCCAACCGCACTCCCAAGCTGCTTCCCTTGAACATACCTACTATCTTCTCTCCATCCCTTTTCTTTTTTCCTTCTCTCTTCTTTTCTCTTCTTTGCCTTATATTAAATTTACTTCATTTCACTATACTAAATACTCTACATTGGTTAGTAGAATACTACTACATATTCACTATCTCTAATCTCTACTATACACTACCTTACCAAATTCACACTCTCGTTCTATTTGATCCTATCTGTGGCTTTACCCTATTCTTGCATTTATGACTTCACTTCCCTCCTCACTCAACCTTCACTGTTGAATACAACAAAACTTGCCCCTGGATATGCCATCTGACATCTAGAGACTGAGAGAAAGCTATCAAAGTAACAGATACAAACTTCTGAAATCATGACAAGGAGGAAAAACAAGGAAACAATGAGCTCCCACAACACCAAATAACATAACCTGACAACACAGGATTATAGAGATCACCAGAAGGATAAATAAAAAATGTAACAGTAGAAATTATACAGGACTTTCAAAAGAATTTAGAGAGTCTGAAAGAAATAAAAGATGCAATCACTGAAGTGAAGGCATCAATTCAAACTATAAACAATAGATTAGGCTACATGGAAAATAGAATCTTGCTTTTAGAAGATGATCATTCCAAAACTGAACACATAGTATTTAATTTAGAAAAAAACAATTCAACAGCATGAATTAGACATTGAAGAGATATGAGCCCATCTTAAAAGAGATAACCTAAGATTAATAGACATAGAATAGGGAAAGAAGGTGAAACCAAAGAGATCAACAATATTTTAAAAGAAGTAATATTGGAAAATTTTCCAAACATAGAACAAGAGTTAGATACACAGGTACATGAAACTTACAGAACCCCCTTTAGACAAGATTAGAGAAAAGGTGCACCATGCCACATAATAGTCAAACTGACCAATGTAGAAGCCAAGGAGAGAATCTTAAAAGCAGCAAAAACAAAAGAACGAGTGACACTCAGAGGCAAACCAATTAGAATCACTCCAGACTTCCCAAACCAAGTCATGAAATCCAAAAGGGCCTGGAGTAACAAATTCCAAATTCTGAAAGAAAACAACTTGCAGCCCCAAGTTTTCTACCCAGCAAAAATATCTTTCAAATTAGACGGGGAAATAAAAATCTTCCACAACAAACAAAAAGCTGAGAGAAATTATATCTTCCAAAACAGCACTAGAGAAAATACTCAAAGACATTAACTGCAAAGAAGAACTAAGTAATACATGCCAGAACCAGAGAAACAAGAATTTCAATCAAGCAAACAACTAATCAAAGAAGAACAAACACTACCTCAAACAGAAATTAAAGCTCAAAATGTTAAGAATTAAAAATCAGCTTTCAATAATCACATTGAACATAAATGGCCTCAACTCCCCAATAAAAAGACATGAGGTGGCTAAATGGATTAAAAACCAGAATTCATCTATCTGCTGCCTGCACAAAACACACCTTACAAGTCATAAACTAAAGGTAAAGGGCTGGAGTAAGGTAATCCATGCCAAAGAAACTCAAAGACAAGCAGGACTAGTAACTAGGATATCAGACAAGTTAGACTTCAAGTCCAAGCTTATTAGAAGAGACAAAGCAGGTCATATTTTTACTGATAAAAGAAAAAATCCAGCAAGAGGAAATAATAATAGTCAACATTTATTCCCCAAACATAAGTGCAGCTATTTTCATAAACTCTTTGTGACATGAAGTCACACTGAAGTCCCAATACAATAATACTAGGAGACTTCAACACCCCTCTCACACCGTTAGACTGATCTTCTAAACAAAATACCAGTAAAGATGCCTCAGACATAAAGAACACCATCAAACAAATGGACCTGTTAGACACATATAGAATATTCCACCCAACTACAGCAGAGTTCACATATTTCTCAGCTGCTCATGAGACCTTCCCCCAAATATATCACATCCTGGGCCACAAAGTGAACATTAGCAAATTCAAAAAGTGTGACATACTACCCTGTGTCTTTTCAGACCATAATGGAATGAAACTAGATCAACTATAAGAAGACCCAAAGAAATCACATAAGCATGTGGAAACTGAACACAGCACTGCTGAATGAAGAATGGGTCATAGAAGAAGTAAGGTATGAAATCAAGAAATTTCTACCTGGTCGTGGTGTCACATGCTTGTAATCCCCACTCTTGGGAGGCTTAGACAGGAGGATCGCACAGGTTCGAAGCCAGTCTCAGCTTCTTAGTGAGGCACTTAGCAACTTTGTGAGACCCTGTTTCCACATAAAATATAAAATAGGTCTGGGAGTATAGCCCGGAGGTAGAAAGCCCCTGGATTTCATCCCCAGTACCACCAAAAAAGAAAGAAAGAAATTCCTAGAAACAAATGAAAATAGAGATACAACATATTAAAACCTCTGGAACACTTTGAAGGCAGTATTAAGAGGAAAATTCATAGCACTGAGTGCTCACATAAGAAGAACAGAAAATCACCAAATAGTAACATAATGACACACCCCAAAGCTCTTGAAAAACAGGAACAGTCTCACCCCAAAGCCAGTAGAAAATAGGAAATTATTAAAAACAGGAAATTATTAAAATCAGAGCAGATATCAACAAAGTCGAAAATAAAAAGACAATATAGAAAATCAACAAGACCAAAAGCTGGTTTCTCAAAAGAATTAACAAGATAGATAACTACTAGCCAACTTAACCAAAAAAAGAGAAAAATCAATCAAAGTTATAAAGATAAGAGAAGAAAAAAGAGATATCACCACTGACAGTGTAGAAATCCAGAGGGTTATCAGAAACTAATTTGAAAAACTATACTCCAACAAAATGGGAAATCTGAAAGAAACTGACAACTCTTAGACAAATACAACCTTCCTAAACTGAAAATTTAAACCAACCAATAGCAATCAAAGTGATTGAAGCAGCAATAAAGAGCCTACCATCAAAGAAATGCCCAGAGCCAGATGGTCTCCCAAGTGAATTTTATAAAATCTTTATATAAGAGCTAATCCTGATATTCCTCAATTTATTTCATAAAATAGAAAGAAACATGACTCTCCCAATACATTCTATGAAGCCAACATTACATTAATACCAAAACCAAATAAAGACTGCTCAAGGAAGGAAAAGTACAGGCCTATATCGTTGATGGACTTGGATGCAAAACTGCTGAACAAATACTAGCAACATGCATTCAAAACCACATCAAGAAAATCATACACCAAGACCAAGTAGGGTTCATCCTAGGGTTGCAAGCCTGGTTCAACATACAAAAATCAATCCATGTAATTTATCACATAAACAGAACCAAAAACAAATATCATATGTTCATTTCAATAGATGCTGAAAAAGCATTTGACAAAATACAACACCCATTTATGCTAAAAGCACTATAGAGAATCAGAATAGAAGGAACAGAACTCAACATTATAAAGGCAATCTACAATAGACCCACAGCCAACATCATATTAAATGGGGAAAACTGCAAGAATTCCCCCTAAAAACAGGAACAAGACAAGATGTCCATTATCACCACTTATTTTCAATATAGTACTTGAGATTCTAGCCAGAGCAATAAAGCAAGAAAAGGAAATCAAAGAGGTACAAATAAGAAAAGAAGAACTAAAACTTTCACTATTTGCAGATGTCATGATACTATACTTAGAAGACCCAACAAACTCAATCAAAAGGATTATAGATCTAATCAATAAGTTCAGCAAAGTGTCTAGATACAAAAGCAATCTTAAAAAATAAGCTTTTCTGTATATCAACCATAAATCCACTGAAAAAGAAATACAGAAACACTTCTACTCAGGGTATCCCAGAAAACAATAAAATACTTAGGAATAAACTTAACCAAGGAGATAAAAAAATCTCTATAAAGAAAATTATAAAACATTGAAAAAAGAAATTGAATGAGACCTTAGAAGATGGAAAGATCTTTCATGTTTATGGATAGGCAGAATAAATATCATCAAAATGGACATACTTCCAAAAGTGATTTACAGATTAAACACAATCCCCATTAAATTAGCAAAGTCATTTCTTACAGACAGAGAAAAATCAGTCCTTAAGTTCATTTGGAACAACAAAGAAAACCAGAATAGCCAAAGTAGTTTGCAGCAACAACAACAACAAAAAAAAAAAAAACCAGCCAGGCTTGGTGACACATGCTTGTAATCTCAGCATTTGTGAGGCTGAGACAGGAGGATCACAGTTTGCAGACAGCCTCAGCTACTTAGTGAGACCTTGTTTCAAAATAAAGAATAAAAAATTGGGCTGGGAGTATAGCTTGGAGGTAGAATGTTCCTGGGTTCCATCCCCAGTATCACACACACACACACACACACACACACACACACACACACACACATGCAGGAGAAATCACAATACCTGACATTAAGTATACTACAAAACCATAGTAATAAAGACAGTATGGTAATGGCACAAACAGATACATAGATCAATGAAACAAAATATAATACTCAGAAACAAATCCACACACTTAACTCCAGTTGATTTTTAACAAAGGGGCCAAATACATACACTGGAAAAATGATAGTCTGCTCAACTAATTAACCATGTGAAGAAAAATGAAAATAAACTCCACTTTTCACCCTGCACAAGAGTCAATTCAAAACAGATGAAAGGCTTGGAAATTAGACCTGAGACCTTGAGGCTCCTTGAAGTGGGCATAGGTCCAAGACTGCAACACATAGGCACAAGCAAAAAATTTCCACAAGACCTCAAAGGTAAGAGAAACTAAAGGCAGATCAATACATGGGATTGCATTAAACTGAAGAGCTTCTGTACAGCAAAGGAAACTACCAATAACCTGAACCACGAGCCAACAAAATGGGGGATTTTTGCCATCTACTCTTCTGATAGAGGACTAATATCTAGACTATACAGAGAACTCAAGAAACTCAGCATTAAGAAAACAAATAACTCCATCAAAAATGGGCAAGTGAACTAAATAGATCCTTCACAAAAGAAATTCAAATGGCCAATAAATGTATAAAAAACTGCTCAATATCATTAGCAATTAGAGAGATGCAAATCAAAACTACCCTGAGATTTCACCTAACTCCAACTAGAATGGCAATCATTCAAAACACAAACAACAAATGCTGGTGAGGATGTGGAGAAGTGGGAACTCTAGTACATTGCTGGTAGGATTGCAAATAAGTTCAACCACTTTGGAAAACAGTATGGAGAATCCTTCCTCAGAAGAATGGGAACAAATCTACCAAATGATCCAGCAATACCACATTTGGGTAGCTACCCAAAAGAATGAAACCAAACTACCAAATTAATGTATGTATATCTATGTTCCTAGCTGCATAATTCACAATTGCCAAACTATGGTACCAGCCAAGATGTTCATCAACAGATGAATAGATTACAAAACTATGGGATATGTATGCAATGGAATTTTTACTCAGCCATAAAGAAAAAATTACGTCATTTACAGGGAAATGGATGAAACTAGAGAACATTATGCTAAGTGAGATTAGTCGGTCACAAAAAAATAAGAAATTGGATGCTCTCCCTAATAACTGAGGGGTATAGGAGGGGGAAAAGAGGGAAATTCCCTAATGTACATGATGCAGCCTAACAAACATATCAAAGTCAATCACTAAGCCAAACATGAGAAGGTGAGAGGGGAAGGAAATGGGGTGAGATTTGGGTAAGGGCTAATTGGATGATGCATGCCTCTACCCTCTTGTACTCCATTAAGATGATGACTATAATGCACCAATAATTTTTTTATTATATAAGCACTATTTTATGATTAAAAAAAAACAAAAGTCACATTTGTTAGTATCACCATCAATCTCATCGGAAGAGTCTTTTTGTTTGTGTGGCACTGGGGATTGAACACAAGGTCATTCTAACTCTGAGCTATACCCCAGCCTGATTTTATTTCTTATTTGGAAACAGGGTCTCATTAAGTTTCAGAGGGCCTCCCTAAGTTGCCACAGCTGGCTTGGAACCTAGTTTCCTCCTGTCTCAGCCTCCCAAGTTCCAGAATTACAAGTGTGCAACACCAAGCCTAGGTGGAAAAGTATTTAAATACGGTGAAATTGTTAATTTCATGGTGATGAATAAAAGTATTCAAAAATCCTAATTTTTTATTAAATGATTGAATTTTAACTTTGGAAGCAGGTAAGATCTAGTATCTGTTGTTTATTCTGAAGTGACAGGCTCCTTTACTCATTTTCAAATGTCTGCCTAAATAGCTAACTCTGACTAACCAACTTGTCAGTCATTCTATGGAGTACAAAAGAGAAAGGGGCTGGTTCAGCCTGCAATTCAAAAGATTTACAGGAGTGCTTTTTTTTTTTCAACTAAGTATCTTAATTTGAAGTCAGAGTGCTTTATGTATACTTCCCACTTTGTCACCCCTGATAAAAAGAAGATGGATATTCAAGAGTCAAAACAATAAAGTTACTAATTTGATGCTTATTGAAAGACATTTAAAAAGAAATTGGCTCTCTCCCCCATAAATGCTGAGGGGAAAAGAATATACACTAGTACAAGCTTGGTACTTCTGCCTTGACTCATGCTAAGGCTCTGATAGTTTTGCCACCTTTGCCTCTGTACTGTCAGTATAAATATTCCTGTAGAGAAATGATAAATATTGCATAGTATTATTATTATAGGCTCTAATGTTGTGAATCCCTTAAAAGTTTTTCATGTGCCTCCAAAGATCTATTGACTATAGCTTAGCAGCCACTGATTTATTCCCATCATGAATTGAGATGATTTAAAACTTGGTGTTAGGACTTCCGGGAAGATGGCGACCGAGAAAAGCGGGGCTTAAGAGTCCCGCTAACAACCAATCTCCATTACCACAAAAAGAGCGCCTTTCATAGCCAGAAAACACCATCACCAGAAAAACAAAAAAACCACCAGGCTCCAGAGAGAAAGCGGACTGAGAACAGAGCTCAGGGCCACAGAGGAGACACACGTGCCCGAGGACGCGGCAGCAGCGCCATACTGCCGGCGGCAGCGGCGAACTCAGCGGACGGCTTGAGCAAGCCGAGGTGAGCTGATGTGGAACAGCCAGGCGGGATCTTTCGGCGCAGACAGCATTTAAAGCTCCCAGTGGCTGAGCTCAGCACACGCTGCAGGGATTCAGAGTAGAAATCAAAACCAGAGAAGAAAAAATACGCCAGCCTCATGGCCGAGGGCGTGGCAGAGGCGCCATATTGCCACCGGCGGCGGCAGCAGCAGTGAATTCACCGAGTCCAGTACAGCTACATCTACGTACTCAAGAACAGAGAGTCAAATTGCGGGCCACAGAGGAGAAATCCCAGTATTGTGCCTCCTGGGACTTGACCCAGTGAGGGAGTGGTGGTGGCAGAGATATCACACCATAGGAGAGCGTGCAACCTGGCACCCCCCGTAGTTTAAAGCAGCCTCTATCGACTCCCTGGGTCGGAGACTCTGTGATACAACCCAGTAAAGGAGTAGTAGGGTCTGAGATAATACAGACTCGAGATCCAGAGCACCTTAAGTGAAGCCATAGTGACCCAAGGGAAGAACCCAGAGAAGGCACAAACCTCCGAAATCATGGGAAAGAGGAATAATACTGGAGCAATTAATGCCCACAACCCCACAACATCAGAACCCGATAAAACTGAAAATCAGAGATTTCTAGAAGATCAAATCAGGAAAATAACTGTAGAAATAATAGAGGTGCTTCGAAAAGAACTCAGAGAGAGCCAAAAAGAGATAAAGGATGCAATTAATGAAGTAAAGGCCTCAATTCAAAGCACAAACAACCGATTAGACCACATGGAGAACAGAATCTCGCTCTTAGAAGATGAGCAATCCAAAAATGAATGCATAGTTTCTAATCTAGAAAAAGATATCCAACAGCAGGAATCTGACATTGAAGAAATATGGGCCCATCTTAAGAGAGCTAACCTAAGAATAATTGGAATAGAGGAGGGAAAAGAAAGTGATACCAAAGGGATCAACAATCTCTTCAAGGAAGTAATAACAGAAAATTTTCCAAATATAGAGCAAGAGGTTGATACACAGATCCAGGAAACTTATAGAACTCCCTTTAGACAGGATCGGAGAAGAGGATCCCCACGCCATATAATTGTCAAAATGACCAATGTGGAAGCCAAGCAGAGAATCTTAAAGGCAACAAAAACAAAGGGCCAACTGACATTCAGAGGCAAACCAATTAGAATCACTCCAGACTTCCCAAACCAAGTCATGAGAGCCAGAAGGGCTTGGAGTAACATATTCCAAACTCTGAAAGAAAACAACTTCCAGCCAAAAATTTCCTATCCAGCAAAACTTTCTATCAAATTAGATGGAGAAATAAGAAGCTTCCACGACAAACAGAAACTGAAGGAATTTATGTCTTCAAAACCAGCGCTAGAGAAAATACTCAAAGAGATTAACTACAAAGAAGAAATAGGTAACACTCACCAGAACCAGAGAAACAAGAGTTTCCATCCAACAGACAACTAAGATTGGTTATCTGTGGAGATTCATTATTTATGTTAGTCTTTTACCTATCTCTAAATTGTATTGTTTGCCTTTATTGTTGTTAATTTTTAGGATTTCTAGTTGGAATATTAATATACCTTCAGATATAGCATTTGGAAATATTTTATCCAATTCTATTAGTAACTTTTAACTCTGTTTACATTGTCTTTGGATATACAATATTTTCTTTTATTTTTTAGGGAGTTTGTATATTCTTCTGTTGCCTGTGCCATTGAAATCATATCCAAGAAATCACTGCCAATTTCAATGTTGTGAGGTTTTATGACCCAGATTTTCTCCTAAAAGTTTATAGTCTTAAGATTTATATTTAGGTCTTTTATCTATTTTGAGTTAATACTTGTATATGGGATTAGGTAAGGGTCCAATTTTATTCTTTTCCATGTAATTATTATTTTTCAACAATATTTAGTTAAAAGAGTATTATTTCCACCACCAAATGTTCGTGGAAACCTTGTCAAAAATAACTTGACAATATAGGGAAGAATTTAGCTCTAGGCTTGTATTTAACTCCAATGGTCTATATATCTGCCTTTAGAACAGTACTACACTGTTTCAATTATTGTAGCTTTATATGGTTTGAAATCAGAAAATATGCATCTTCTAGCTTTGTTTTTGCTTCGAGATTGTTTTGGGTATCTAGAGTCCATATTCCATATCAGGATAGATTTTTTTCTGAAAAATAAATATATGATAGTTTCACCTAAAAAAAAGAAAAAATATTCTCTGGTAAGAAAGAAAGCAAAAAGAAATATTGAAATTTTATCTTTAAGTCATCAAAAGCTTGGTATCAGACAAATGAAACTGTTATGTGAGATTATCATTTTTAATTGTGGATAAATTGCTATAATACTAGATGTCAACCACTAAGCCAAGCATGGGAAGGAGGGATGGGGAGAGAATGGGGTGGGGATCGGGTGGGGGCTGACTGGGCGATGTGTGCATGTATGTCTACAAAAGTTTGTATCCCACTATGATGTATGAATACAGTGCACCAATAAAATAAAATTAAAAAAAAAAAAAAAAATAAAACTTGGTGTTAGCTGGGTATGGTGGCACATGTCTGTAATCCCAATACTTGGGAGGCTGAGACAGGAGGATTGCAGGTATAAGGTCAACATCAGCAACTTAGTGAGGACTATGCAACTTTGTGAGACCCTGTTTCAAAAAAAAAAATAGGGCTGGGGTTATAGCTAGAAGATAGAATGCTCCTAGATTCAATCCCCAGTACCACACACACACACACACACACACACACACACACTCACACACACTTGTCACACCAACTGGGGGATTGAACCCAGGGGTATTATACCTCCAAGCTAAACCCCCAGCCCTATTTATTCTTTTTTTCTTTTTATTTTCTTTTTTTTTTTCCTTCTTAGGTACTGGGGATGGAACCCAGGAGCATTCTACCTCCAAGTGACACCTCTAGCCCAATTTTTCATTCTTTATTTTGAAACAAGTTCTCATTGAGTTGCAAAGGGCCTCACTAAGTAGCTGAGGCTTTCTGCAAACCATGATCCTCCTGTCTCAGACTCCCAAATGCTGGGATTACAAGTGTTGGCCACCACACCTAGCTTATTCTTAATTTGGAAATGAGGAATTTAACTAAATTGCAGGGAGTCTCAATAAGAGGTCTTTGAACCTAAGAGCCTCCTGTCTCAATCTCCCAAGAACTGGGATTACATATGTGCACCACCACACCCAGCTTAATAACTTTTATTTACATAGTTTAAAAGCAGTTCATTCCAGTAATTAAAATATTTGAACAAAAGCAAACAAATAAAAGACAGGAATTTTAATTAAACTATATTTTGTGGCCTTCAGAACACCTTGAACCAGTTTGATTTTTATTCTAGATTTTAATGTCATTCTACTCCACTTCTTTCTACATCAAGATTCAAATTATTTTCCTTCCCCACCAGCTAAATGGGCAGGAGAAAGAGGCAGGCTTTTAACTTCTGTTGTCAATGTCTTGATTTTCTGGTGTGAAAGGAGAAGCACAGGCCATTAGAGTTGATCCAACCTCTGCATTTTACAAAGTTAAACAGCTAAAAGAAGTCAATGCTTGGGGAACATACAGTACATATTGCCAGCGTGGGCCTCAATGCAATTTGTTTGCTTGCATCTGTTCAGTCATTTCTTTTGAAAACAGTGGACCTTTAGCTTGTCTTTTTGGGTTCTTCAATTCTGACTTACTGAATTTCTCAATCTCAGTCATACAGAGTTTGTCAGGCTTAGTTGTGTTGGGAGCAGAACAAGGTATATGAGGGAGCAGAGTCTGGTCTCTGTGCCAGCCAAAGCAGAATGTAGAATAATAGGTGTATTTTTACTTCACACTTACTTGTAGGTTGTATAATAATAGGGCAGTTCCCTCGCTTCCCCACAGATGACAGTGGGGACAGGAGGCAGAACCCCGGAAGCCAGAGCGGAGATGCCACAAGACTCCTGACATCGCGGGGCAGACTCCAGAGATCGAGAGAGACTCCAGATGTCATCAGAGAACACGCCTTCCCACACTGCTGCTCCACCCCAAGATAAATATTCTGACTTCCTCTCTGCCGCATGACTCTGCTGACTGCGTGACTCTGCTGCTCGATCATCAGTTCCTTCTCCGATGATCGGCAGACTTTACCCAAAAGTGCCTCTTTTGTCCTTTAATAACTTGACGGGTTCTTGCTTTCTTTGCGACCCTCAACTCAATTTCAACGTTACAGGTTGTGGGATTTCAGGGCCCAATAAAAGCCTAGATGCTTACTGTAACACCTCAACAGGCTTTGAACTCCAATTTTTGCCTATTAAAGGTTTACTTTAACTTCTCAACAAGATATTTAGAATAGATAAATGCCTCAAGGGAAAATGCTAAGCTTATCCCTATAGATCTTCCTTCTCTTCTCAATTTTAGCACCACAAATCCTCATTCTTGTTAGCTCTTTAGATACAACATATAATTTTTTTTCTTTGGTGGTACTGGAGATTGAACACAGGGGCATTCTACCTCTGAGCTATACACCCAGCCCTACTTTTTACTTTTTTTTAAAGGGTCTTGCTAGGTTGATAGGATGTCATCGAACCCATGATCCTCCTGACTCAGTTTCCCAGGTACTGGTATTACAAGCATATGTCACCACACCCAGTTTCCTAAACTTCTTTTTAATCGTGTGTGTGTGTGTAACTGGAGGTTGAACCCAGGACTCAGGGCCATTCTACCTCTAAGCTATACTCCCAGACTATTTTATTTATTTTGAAACAGGGTCTCACTTAGTTCCTTCTCCTCCTTTTCCTTTTCCCATCCTCCCTCTCTCCCTTCTCCTCTCCTCCTCCCTTCTCCTCCTAGCTTAATGTTGACTTAATTGACTTTAAGATCCTGACCAACTTGGTGTGGTAGTGAGGTAGGCCCACTTGAGTCCTTTGAGCAACTTTTGACTAGAAGCTTAAAGATTAAAATAAAAAAATAAGGCTTCTTCACCACCCCCCACCCCTTCTCAGATATTAACAAGCAGACAGAGAAAACACACAACAGGCTGGGCCTCTCTAGACTGCTGGAGAGGTATAACCTAGTAGCAGCCTCCCCCCACCAATATAAACAAGGCAGAGTCTCCCTAGGCCATCTGTGAGATAAGACACAAGAGAGGTAGAGATAGACTGAGAGAGAGAGAGAGAGAGAGAGAGAGAGAGAGAGAGAGGGGGAGAGAGAGAGAGAGAGAGAGAGAGATAGCTATTCTGCTTTTGTATCTTGCTTATACTAGTTGTAATAAATCTCTTATTTACCCCTCCCTCCTCTCCACAATTAAGTGACCAAATGTTTAAAAATAACTTGTAATTTTGGTATTCGAGGTCAGATCTAAAGCTTTTGTTTTCTGAGCTTTCACTGGTGAATAAAGTAGATGCTTTTTCAACTCTAGTCACAGTATTCCTTTATCCCTTGGGACCAAGTGGTGGGGAACAAGCATCCGTCAACAGTTGTGTATCCTATAATCCCAGTACTTAGAGCCTGAGGCAGGAGGATTGCAGGATCAAGGCCAGCTTTAGCAACCTAGGAAGATTCTCAGCAACCTAGTGAGACCCTGTTTCAAAAACAAAAATAATAAGCTGGGTGTGGTGGCACACACTTGTAATCCCAGCATTTGAGAGGCTGAGACAGGATGATCTGGTTCAAGGACAGCCTCAGATACTCAGTGAGGCCCTTTGCAACTCAGAGAGACCTTGTTTCAAAATAAAGAATAAAAAATAGGGCTGGGGCTGGGCGTGGTGGCACACACTTATAATCCCTGCGCTTGGGAGGCGGAGACAAGAGGATCGCGCAGGTTCAAAGCCAGCTGCCTTGGCTTAAGAGACCCTGTTTCCAAATAAAAAAGTATAAAAATAGGCTGGGAGTGTAGCCCAGAGGTAGAAGGGTTTCCAGGAACCCCCATACCACCAAAAAAAATAGGGCTGGGGGTATAGCTTGCAGGTAGAATGCCCTGGGTTCCAGCCTCAGTACTGCAATAATAATAATAATAATAATAATAATAATAATAATAACAACAACAACAACAAGGCTGGGGGTAAAGCTTAGAGGTCAAATGCCCCTGGGTTTCACCCCCAGTACCTCTAAGAAAAGAATAAAAAATAGGGCTGGGGGATTGCTCAAAGGTAGAATGCCTCTGGTGTCCATTCCCAGTACCACAAAAAATAAAATAAAATAATAAATAATAAATTTTAAAAAAGGGCTGAAAGCAGGGCTCAAAGGTAGAATGACTTTCAGTTCAATCTACAGTATCCCACCTCCCTCAAAAAATAAACCTGTGGCCAGTAGAAAATAGCATCCATTAAACAATATATGGAAAAAATTATAGCTAAATTTACCTGGCTATTAATACTCACCTGGCACTATTTTTTATGGTACTGGGTATTGAATCCAGGGTGTTCTACCTCTGAGATAAACCCCCAGTCCTGTTTTTATTTACTTATTTTTATTTATTTATTGTGGCACTGGGGATTGAACCCAGAGACATTCTACCTCTGAGCTACACCGCCAGCCCTACTGTGTGTGTGTGTGTGTGTGTGTGTGTGTGTTGTATGTGTGTGCGCGCGCATGCGCTTGGGATTGAATCCAGGAGCAGTCTACCTCTGAGATATACCTCCCAGCCCTATTTTATTTAGAAACATGGTCTCGCTAGCTTGATGAGAGTCTCACTACTTGCTCAGGCTGTTATTTTGAAACAAGGTCTCACTAAGTTGTGGAGGATCACACTAAGTAGTAGAGGCTGGCCACAAACCTGGATACCTTTGTCTCAGCTTCCCAAGCACTGCAATTATAAGCTTGTGCCACCACACTTGGTTTCTATTTTATTTTTTATTTGGAAACAGAGTCTCACTGAGTTGCTGAGGACCTCACTAAGTTGCTGAGGCTGAACTTGAACCTGTGATCCTCCTGTCTTAGCCTCCCAAGTCCTGGGATTAAAGATATCTGCCATCATACCCAGCTACCTGGCACATTTTTAAGTTATGCCTGTAAAGACATTTTAGCTTCAACATTGCTGAAGATTTTTTTTTTTTTTTTTGGTGGTACTGGGGTTCCTGGAAGCCCTTCTACCTCCGGGCTATACTCCCAGACCTATTTTTACATTTTTATTTGGAAACAGGGGCTCCTAAGCCAGCGCGCATGGCTGGCTTCGAACCTGCGCGATCCTCCTGTCTCTGCCTCCCAAGCACGGGGATTACAAGCGTGTGCCACCACGCCCGGCTTGCTGAAGATTTTATATCACCATGTTATTGATGAGGAGTACTGGACCTCCCAAGTACTGGGATTACAAGCATAAGCTACCACACAAGGCTCCAAACATTTTTTTAAGTCATACCTTTTGATTTTAAAAAAATTCCCTCAAGCCGGGCATGGTGGTGCATGCTTGTAACCTAGTACTTGGGAGGCAGCCACAGGAGGATGCGGGTTCAAGGTTACTTACTGAGGCCCTCTGCAACTTAGTGAGACCCTGTTTCAAAATAAAGAAGAAAATCAGGTTAGGGATGTAGCTCAGAGGTAATATGCCCCTGGGTTTTATCCTCAGCACTACAAAAACAAAAACAAAACCCCTTCAGCTAGTTGTAGTGGCACACGATTTTAATGCCAGTACTTGCAAGGCTGAGACAGGAGGATTACAGGTTCAAGTAGAGAGCCTCCCATCAATCTAGTGAGACCGTGTTTCAAAATAAAAATATGAGCCAGGCGTGGTGATGCATGCTTGTAATCCCAGCATTTGGGAGGCTGAAACAGGAGGATCACAGTTTGCAGACAGTCTCAGCCACTTAGTGAGGCCCTTTGCAACTCAGTGAGACTTTTCTCTCTTTTTTTGCAGAACTGGGGGTGGAACCCAGGGGCGTTTTACCTCCAAGCTATGCCCCCAGTCCTATTTTTTACTCTTTATTTTGAAACAAGGTCTCACTGAGTTGCAAAGGGCCTAAGTAGCAGAGGCTGTCTGCGAACCGTGATCCTCCTGACTCAGCCTCCCAAATGTTGGGATTATAAGCGTGCACCACAATGCCCGCCTTGAGACTGTTTCAAACTAAAGAATAAAAAATAGGGCTGGGGGTATAGCTTAGAGGTAGAGTGCCCCTAGGTTCCATCCCCAGTACTGCAAAAAATTAAAAAATTGAATAAAAATAAAAATAAAAATAGAACTAGGGGGTGTAGGTCTTAGAGGTAGAATGATACTGGGTTCAATCTCCAGTAACACACACACACACACACACACACACACACACACACACACACACAGCCTTCAGCTGGAACTGGTGGCACACTCCTGTAATCCCAGTATTTGAGAGACTGAGACAGGAGGATCACATGTTCAAGGACAGTGTCATCAAGTAGTGAGATTCACGTCAACCTAGTGACACACTAAAAACAGGAGTAAAAGCTGAGAGTGTTGGCACATACTGGTAATCTAGCACTTGGGAGGCTGAGACAGGAGGACTGCAGGTTTGTGGCCACGCTACTTAGTGAGGCCTTCCACAACTTAGTGAGACCCTATTTCAAAATAAAGAATAAAACATAGGGTTTGGGGGTGTAGCTCAGAAGTAGAAGGTTCAATCCCCAGTACCGGGGGGGGGGGGGAGAGAGAGAGAGAGAGAGAGAGAGAGAGAGAGAGAGAGAGAGAGAAAGTAGGGCAGGGGGTATAGTTTAGAGCCTCTGGGTTCAACCCCAACACACACACACACACACACACTCCTTCAATTAGTAGGGCATGGTGGTCCATGCTTGTGATCCCAGTACTTGGGAGGCTAATGTTACGGTGAAATATGTTTGGTATGTGTGGGGAGAGAAATAATTCCCCCAACAAAACCACACAAAGATAAAAAGCGCAGGTTCTTGTCCTGAGCTAAGGATAAGTATATATAGCTCAAACACTTGCTGAAGATTTAAAGAAGTTTATTAAAAAGATAAAAATACAGAAGACAAGTAAAACCCCATGCCATTCAGAAATGGCGCAGGGGGGGGTGTTTTGAGCGAATTCACCAATAATCCCTTCATGCTGAGTGTTCTTATCCCGATAAAGTCTGTGACAGGTCCTTTGATATGTAGATATGCTGCCCTAGCCCAGGTACCTGCTCTGAGGCAGGGGGTTATTTCTGTCTCCAGCACAGACCCCACACCTTTTGTTATACTCCCAAAATGTGTTAAGTTGCTTATCCTGGATCTGGGATTTCCTCCCATCCTTAAGGCAGTTTCTCTCTCGTTTCTCTTCTCTTCTCTTCTCTTCTCCTTCTTCTTCTTCTTCTTCTTCTTCTTCTTCTTCTTCTTCTTCTTCTTCTTCTTCTTCTTCTTCTTCTTCTTCTTCTCTCTCTCTCTCTCTCTCTCTCTCTCTCTCTCTCTCTCTCTTTTGGTGGTACTGGGGTTCCTGGAAGCCCTTCTACCTCCAGGCTACACTCTCAGACCTATTTTATATTTTTATTTGGAAACAGGGTCTCCTAAGCCAGCGCGTACAGCTGGCTTCGAACCTGTGTGATACTCCTGTCTCTGCCTCCCAAGCACAGGGATTACAAGCATGCGCCACCACCACGCCCGGCCAGTTTCTCTCTCTTTAGAAATGTAAAGAAGCCCTTTTCCCTGGTGCTCCTGGCTTTCTTTACTTCTCTTTAGAAATGTAAAAAGGCCCTTTTTCCTGACATTCCTGGATTTCTTTACTATCAAAGATATATTTTTTAAATTGGAAATCTTTCCCAATACTGGTACATGAATACATTTTGAAACCTTTTCCCAATACTGGTACAGCTGAGATAGGAGGATAGCTGTTTCACAGCTAGTCTCAGCAATTTAGTGAGTCCCTCTACAACTTAGTGAGTCCCTATTTCCATATTAAAATAAAACAGTGCTGGTGGTGTAACTCAGAAATAGAATTCCTCCGGGTTCAATCTCCAGTACTACAATAAATAAATAAATAAATAAATAAATAAGTCAGTCAGTCAGTCAGTCTGGGGTGTAGCTCTGGGGTAGAATGCTCTTGGGTTCAATACCCGATACCCCCCTCCCACACACACACATCCTTCAATAAGAACAGTAGAAGTCGGATGTGGTGGCACGCCTTTGTAATCCCAGTACTTGGGAGGCTGAGACAGCAGGATCCAGGTTCATGGCCAGCCTCAGCACTTAGTGAGGCCCTCTGCAACTTAGTGAGACCCTGTTTCAAAATAAAGAGGAATAGAAAAATAGGGCTTGGGGTGTAAATTGGAATTAGAATGCCTCTGGGTTCAATCCCCATTATTAAAAACAATGGGGGTGTAGATCTGAGATAGAATGTGCATGGGTTCAATTTCCAGTCACACATATGTATTTTAATTCCTGTCATTACCATTAGTTTGCTTTAGCTAATGGAAACTCTCGATCATAGGCTCTATCTTGCTTGCAAGGCAGAAAAAAATGGAAGAAACAATGTACTAGTATTGGGAAGAGGCATCAAAATGTATTAATGTACTAGTATTGGAAAATATTTTCATTTTCAAAATATATCTTCAGTAGTAAAAAAAAAAAAAAAAAAGAAAGAAAAAAGAAAAAGCCAGGCGTGGTGGTGCACACTTGTAATCCCCGCGCTTGGGAGGCTGAGACAGGAGGATCGCACAGGTTCGAAGCCAGCCTCAGCTACTTAGTGAGGCTCTCAGCAACTTAGTGAGACCCTGTTTCCAAATAAAATATAAAAAATAGGTCTGGGAGTATAGCCCGGAGGTAGAAAGCCTCTGGGTTCCACCTCCAGTACCACCAAAAAAAAAAAAAAAAAAAAAAAAAAAGAAAAGAAAAAAGAAAAGAAAGCCAGGAGCTTCAAAGAAAAGATTTCCCAAGGATGTGGAAGGATGCCATAAACCTTCAGGAGATCCCAGACTTTGATAATCATGGGAGGATGCCATAAGCCTTCAAGAGATATCAGAATCAGATGATCAATTAACACATTTTGGGGTATAACAAAAGGCTTGGGGTCTGTACCAGAGCCAGGACAGACCTACAGGAAGGAATCCCCCACATCAAAAGACTGGCCCCAGAGAGGGCAAATCTAGTTGGGTCAGAAGACTGGTTATAAAATACTGTATCCGGGAATTGTCGGTGACTTCGTTTCAGGCCATCTCCCTACACTATCCTGGGAGAGTATAAGACTGTTAACTGTCTGTGTTTCTATCTTTGTAATAATAAACTCGTTTAAGTTTTCAGGAAGAGTTTGGACTAGTGTTATAGCTATCCTAGTTCAGGGCAAGGACCCGCAGCAACGGAAACAGTTTCCAGGAGCCTAACAAAGGTCCCAGGGAACAGGTCCCCCAAACTAGAACACATCGTTACCATTAGTTTGCTTTAGTTAATGGAAACTCTCAATCATAGGCTCTATCTTGCTTGCAAGGCAGAAAAAAAAATGGAAAAAACACTATTTTGAAATTAGTATTTCTTTCCTTAGGTTCAAATGACAAAAGACATTCTGCGAAAGAGAACAATTAAAAAGAAAAAGAGAAAGAAAAAAGAAATTTTAGAATCTGAAACCAGGGCTGGTGGCTGAAATGGGAAATAACTGAAATTGTACTTATTCTTTTGCGTAACAGGTGCATATAAAAAAATTTTTTTTGGTAGTGGGAGTTAAACCCAAAGGCATTTTACCTCCAAGATGCACCTGCAGCCCTGTTTTTGTATTTTAAATGTTAAGCAGGGTTTTGCTAAATTGCTGAGGGACCCCGTTAAATTGCTAAGGCTATCAAACCTGCGATCCTCCTGGCTCAGCCTCCCAAGGCACTGTGGGGGGTCAGAAAGCGGAGGGCATGAGGACTTCTGGGAGACCAGGAAGGGAGGGTCCCAGGACTTCCGGGAGACAGGGGGAGTGGCGCAAGGGCTTCTGGGAGGCGGCTGATGCGCGTGCGTGAGCACTTCCGGGCCAGCACGTGGTGGCACTTAGCGGTTTCTACCTGCCTTTGCCGAGTAGTGTAATATCCAGGAATCTTTGTAGTCGTGTGCGATGGCGTCTCGGTATGACCGGGCAATCACTGTCTTCTCCCCAGACGGACACCTTTTCCAAGTGGAATATGCCCAGGAAGCAGTGAAGAAAGGATCCACAGCGGTGAGCCGCCAGCCCTGGGCCATGTCGGGCCTCCTTAACCCCTGCCCCAGTTTACTGCTCCGGTGTTGGGGTCAAGGGAGGCGAGCGCCCCTGCTTCTGAAAAGTACTTTGTCCCCCACCCTCTTGTTTTTTTCTTTTTCTTTTTTTCTTTTCTTTTCTTTTTTTTTTCTTCTTGGTGGTACTAGGGGGTGGAACCCAGAGGCTTTCTACCTCCGGGATATACTCACAGACCTTTTTTTTTTTTTTTTAATGTATATTTTATTTGGAAATAGGGTCTCACTAAGCCTCACTAAGTAGCTGAGGGAGGCTGGCTTCGAACCCATGCGATCCTCCTGTCTCAGCCTCCCAAGCGCGGGGATTACAAGCGTGTGCCACCACGCCCGGCTCTTTTTCTTGGTGTGTGTTTCTTTCTTTCTTTTTTTTTTTTTTTTTTTTTTTCTTTCTTCTTGGTACGTGTTGGTGGAACCCGGAGAGATTGTATCTCTGAGCTACATCCCCAGCCCTAATTATTTTTTATTTGGAGACAGGGTCTCACTGAGTTAAAACATCACTAAATTCCTGAGGCTGCCTTTGAACCTGATATCTTCCAGTCTTAGCCTCCCCAAGTACTGGGATTACAGGCGTGCACCACGCCTGGATTGCTTTGTCTTTTTTATGGAAGGAGATACTGCTCTTTGAATTTAGGCTGAGTTTGGCGTGGTGGCGCACGCTTGTAATCCCAGCATTCAGGAGGCTGAGACCAGAGGATCGCAGTTCGCGGACAGCCTCAGCTACTTAGTGCGGCCCTCTGCAACTCAGTGAGACCCGGTTTCAAAATAAAGAATAAACAATAGGGCAGGGGGTGTAGCTCGGAGGTTGAATGCCCTGGGTTCCATCCCCAGACCCGCAAAAAATAAAATAAAAATAAATAAATAAATAAATACATTTAGGCTGGAAGTGGTGGAGTAAATTTGTGGTGCACACCTGTCATCCTAGTACTTGGAAGGCAGAGACAGAAGGATTTTAAGTTCGAGGCCAGCTTCAGCAATTTAATTTCAAAATAAAATAGAGTTGGGGTTATGGTTTAGAGGTGGACCGTCTATGGGTTTAATCCGCAATATATGTCCCTCACACACAGTAGATCTTAGCGGTTTCTGTTAGGATAGCTATAGATGCAAACTTGGATTTTGTGTCTGTGTGTGTGGTAACAGCCTTGACTCAAAGATATATTGATGCAAGTTCTGACAATAAGAAAAGAAAATACATCTAGAATAGCCAACCTGAATGTTCATGGCCCATTTCCTCTTTCCTCAAGATTTCGCAGACCCATGGTAAAGTTCATATGGTCCCTTAATTTGGAATCATTGTTTAATATTTATGATAATATTAAAGACTGGAGCTGAGCATGGTGGCTCACCTGTAATCTCAGTATTTGGGAGGCTTAGAGAGGAGGATCACAGGTTCTCTGCCACCCTCATCTACTTTAGTGAAGCCCTCAGCAACTTAGTGAGACTCTTTTTCAAAATAAAAAAAAAAAGTAGGGCTAGGGGTGTAGCTTGGAGTTTGAATGTCCCTGGGTTCAATCCCTAGTACAACACGCACACACACACACACACACACACACACACACACACAGAATTAGAGATTGTCCAGGCTTGACCTCAAAATACAGACCAAATCAATGTAATATAGACCAAATCAATTTAGTAGTAAGCCCTTGTTAAGGAGGAAACGCTTTAAAATGCTGATCTACCTGAGAGTGGTGAAATAGCTGTAATTCCAGTTTGGGGGAGGCTGAGACAGAAGATCATGGGTTCAAGGACAGCCTCAGCAAGTAATGAAACTCATCAACCTAGGGAGATCTATTTCATAATAAAAATAGGGCTGGGGTATAGCTCAGAAGTAAAATGTCCCAGGGTTCAATCCCCAGTACCACACACACACACACACAGACACACACACACACACTCCAAATACACTCATTAAGCCTGGCATGGTGGCACGCACTTGTAATCCCAGTCCTTGGGAGCCTGAGACAGGAGGATCCAGGTTTGCTGACAGCCTCAGCTACTTAAGGAGGCCATTTGCAACTCATTGAAACCCTGTTTCAAAGGCGAAAAGACTAAAAATACGGCTGGGGGTGTAGCTCTGAGGTACAGTGTCCCCGTATTCCAGCCCCAGTACTGAAAGAAAGAAAGAAAGAAAGAAAGAAAGAAAGAAAGAAAGAAAGAAAGAAAGAAAGAAAGAGAAAGAAGGAAAGAAAGAAAGAAAAGAAAAGATCTGGAGGTGTAGTTGGAAGTGGAATACTCCTGGGTTTCATCCCCAATACTGCAAAAAAAAACAACAACAAAAATCTCAAAATTTCCACCTCAATATTTGGCAGCCTTTTAAAGGACTAAAACCTCAAGAATCTCCCCTCTTCAGCAGTCTTTTTGTTATTTTAAAGTAATACTTGAAGTTTCATGAGCGATTATACCTTACATTAGACTTATAAACCCACATTACTGAAAAACTTTTAAATACTTGGGGTAGCTGGAATAGTGCTAATTTTACAGCATTTAATAATTTTAGTGATTTATATACATTTCAAAAGGGCAAAAATCCCCTGGTAACCAAAGTTCTATTACTCTGAACCTTCAAAGTCTTGGCCTATGAATTCAAAAGGATCTTTTTTTTTTTTTTTTTTTTTGGTACTGGGGATGGAACCCAGGGGCCTTCTACTCTGGGCTACACTTCCAGACCTATTTTATATTTTATTTGGAAACAGGGTCTCTTAAGCCAACTGAGGCTAGCTTCGAACCTGTGCGATCCTCCTGTCTCAGCCTCCCAAGCGCAGGGATTACAAGCATGCACCACCATGCCTGGCTAGGATCTGATTTTTTTTTAAGATTTCATGAGCATATTTGTTGTGTATTTTGGAAATCGAGATGGCGCTATGAGGATACACAGACTATTTCTAAGTCTACAAGTGTCTCTATTTTCTCTCGCTTTCCATACCAACTTGATAATGGAAGGAAATAATTCACTTTCACTATAAATCTACCAAACATAAAGGAGCAAGAAATAATAACACTAGAAAGAAGAATCATTCTTAAATTATTTTTCTATCTAATTGGACCCACTAGTTTAGCTTCTGTTTTATAAGTAATTTTTTTTAGAATTGTAAATTTAGGAAAAGCCTGATGTAGCTCAAACCAAAAGGGTACCATTTTGATAAAAATGAAAGTTATAGAATCCCCAGCATGGTATGTAGCATATGGTTAGAAAATAATGCCTAAGATTAGAGCCTAAAATAAAAGGAGTGATGGGAGAGAACTGGGGTGTAATACGAAACCACATTGGTTCACTGAAATGTTTTGAGAACGTTGTAGAACTGATTGACAGTTCCTTTGTAATGAACTGTAAAAGGATAAGGATATAAAAATACCTATAGTGGGTATTTTTAATGATACATTGGAAAGATGAGATTTTTGTTTCAGGATTCTGAAATCTTAATTTGCATATTTGTATTTGCATATTCATTATGTTTCCTTGAAGGCGCTGTGACCTTTTACATCGGGTAAAGCTTATACTGGCACTTGTTTATTAAAGTTGGTTGTAAAATGGTCTGCCTATAAGTGGCCATTGATAGGGTTAATTATAAATTAACTAGATTGGCCAGTTTGGGCTAGTATATGTATGTGTGTGTAGTACTGAGGATTGATCCCAGGGGAACCCTACCTTTGCGCTACACCCCCAGCCCTATTTTATGTTTTATTTTGAAACAGATTCTTACAAAATTGTGGAGGGCCTAAATTGCTGAGGCTGGCTACAAACCTGTGATCCTCCTGCCTTGGCCTCCCAAGTACTGGGATTACATGTGTTATTATTTAGTAGTATAAAAAGTAGCATGGACTGGGTGTGGTGGTGCATGCCTGTAACCCCAGTACTTGGGAGGCTGATGCAAGTGAATCTCAGGTTTGTGGCCAGCCTCTGCTGCTTAGTGAGGCCCTCCACAGCTTAGTGAGACCTTGTTTCAAAATAAAGACTAAACTAGGGCTGGGATGTAGCTCAGAGGTAGAATGCCCCTGGATTCAATCTCCAGTACCAAAACAAAACAAAACAAAAGCCCAGTGTGGTACCAGATCCATAGACCAATAATCTAAGAGACAGAATCTGGTCAACAATGATGTGAGTGACTTGGAAGTGTTTGTCCCTAATAAGCCATGAGATAGATCATCGTGGAACCAGAGCACAAGTGTATTGCAGCCTGGGAGACTGGAACCAGACAGCACAGCTAAGCAGTGCCGACTCCTGACCTATAGAGGCCATGAGGCAGCTGAGCACGTGTGTTTAGAACTCAAGACCCAGTAGAAAAAGTTGAGTTTTACTTGTGTTTATGTCTGTTTACTTTTAGTTTTGTATTATAGAATATTATTTTGTGTGTGTGTGGTGTTGGGGATTGCGCTTAGGGATATTCTACTTCTGAGCTACATCCCCAGCCCTTTTTTTGTTTTTGTTTTTGAAACAGATCTCGGTAGGTTCCTCAGAGTCTTGCTACACTACTGAGCCTGTCCTTGAACCTGCAACCCTCCTGTCTCAGCTTCTCAAATACTAGGATTACAGGTGTGCATCACTGCACTTGGCTTTATTGCAGAGTATTTTAAATACACAAAGATATAAAGTCGTCTATGGATTTCCCACTAGGCTCCTTCTCTTAATGTTTTTTCCACTTAAACACTGTCACATTGAAGATCATACCGTCTTCACATGAACCCTTAGGGGACATGCTCAAATTGTACCAGTGGGGCACAGTGGCACAAGCCTGCAATCCCAGTACTTGGGAAGCTGAGACTGGAGGATCACAGGTTCAAGGCCAGTCTCAGTAAGTTAGGAAGACCCTGTTTCAGAACAATAAGAAGGGTTGGGCTATAGCTCAGAGGCACAATATCTCTGGGTTCAATCAGTATCAAAAAAAGAAGAAAAAAAAAAGCTGGGCATGATGGCACACGCTTGTAATCCCAGTACTTGGGAGGCTGAGACAGGATTGCAGGTTCAAAGCCAGCCTCAGCTACTTAGTGAGGCCCTCTGCAAGTTACTGAGACACTGTTTGAAAATAAAGAATAAAAAAAAAATAGGGCTGGGAGTTTGGATTGGTGATAGAATGCCTTTGGGTTTACTCCCCAGTAACACACACACATACACACACACACACACACACACACACACACACACACACACACACAGCCAACCATAGCCAAGGATAAGGACATAACTGCTATAACTAAGTATCGTTGCTGGGAGGCTTATAGGGCGAAATTTATTTCCCACAGATATAGAAGCTGAAAAATGTAAGGTCAAAGCCAGGAAATGAGAGCCGCTTCCTGGTGCACAGATAATACTTCTGGCGTCCTCAATGGGAGGATGAGGCACATGGGCTTCTTGGGCCTCTTATAAGAACACTAATCCAGTTCAGGTGGGCTCCACTCTTAGGACCTTTCGCCTCCCAAAGGCCCTACCTCCTAATGATATCATTTTAGGCTTAGCATTTCAGAATACATTTGGAGAGGGATCTACATTCAGGCTGTTGCAGCCCCAGTTCCTGTCCTCCACCCAGTGAGATTTATTGACTGTCTCTGCGTCCTTTCCAGCAGTGGTATGGCTGCACTAAAAGGAATTCACACGGATTGCCAGCATCTTCTTGTACTTTGGTTAAACTCATACTGTATCACACATACTGTCTGAGATTAGCGCGCTCGAGTCTTGTCATTGGTGGTATTGTCTTTGAAATCTCTTCCTACTGTCTTCTTTGCTTTGAGTTTACATAAGCCAGGACCTACGCAGCTGTTTTTCTAGAAGTCTACTTTTCTCTTTTTTATTCAGTGTTTAAGGGAAAGCCTTTGCCTCTAAGTCTTCTGTTACAGTAACTTAATTGTAAATTTTTTTTTTTTTTTTTTGCAGTACCGGGGATAGAACCCAAGGGCATCTGATCCCTGAGCTACACCCCCAGCCCTATTTTTTCTTCTTTATATTTTGAAACAAGGTCTCACTGAGTTGTGAAGGGCCTCACTAAGGAACTGAGGCTGTCCACGAACCATGATCCTTCAGTCTCTGCCTCCCAAATGCTGGGATTATAAGTGTGTGCCACCATGCACGGCTATCATTGTAAGTTTAAATATAAAGTTAATTGTGGTTTTTTTTTTTAAATGACTTGACAGGTTGGAATTCGAGGTACCAATATAGTTGTGCTCGGGGTAGAGAAAAAATCTGTTGCCAAACTTCAAGATGAACGAACTGTGAGGAAAATTTGTGCCCTTGATGACCATGTCTGCATGGCTTTTGCAGGTACTTTGAAGCTACAATAATAATAAATAGCATTTTAGTGGAGTGGGACCATACAATTAGCACGACTACTGCAGTTTTGCGATTTTTATGCAGCATATGTAGTTATATCCCATTTCTTATTAAAAAAAAAAAACACCATCACCTATTTTTTAAAAGAAAAACACAAGCCGGGCGTGGTGGCGCACGCTTGTAATCCCCGCGCTTGGGAGGCAGAGACAGGAGGATCACGCAGGTTCGAAGCCAGCTGCGCGCACTGGCTTAGGAGACCCTGTTTCCAAATAAAAATGTAAAAATAGGTCTGGGAGTGTAGCCCGGAGGTAGAAGGGCTTCCAGGAACCCCAGTACCACCAAAATAATAATAATAATAATAATAATAATAATAATAATAATAATGATAAAATAAAAACACAAGCCAGGCACAGTGGCCCGTGTTTGTAATCCTAGTACTTGGGAAGCTGAGACAGGAGGATTGCAGGTTCACTGCCAGCCTCAGCTTTAGTGAGGCCCTGTTTCAAAATAAAGAATAAAAAATAAGGCTGGGGGTGTAGCTCAGAGGTAGAATGTCCCTGGATTTCATCCCTGGTACCACACAAACACGCACGCAGGCACGCACACACACACAAACACAACTCTGTATACTGACAATGATTTCTGAGAATGAGCTTTGCTAATAAAGTAGAAATATTTTTAAAAATTTATTATATTACCTTAAAACTTTAGGTAGCCATTTTTTTCATAAGCTCTGCATGTGCGTGCATGCATGTTTGGTTTTTGCAGTGCTAGGTATCAAATTTAGGGCCTTGTGCATGCTAGATAAGTACTTTAATACTGAGCTATACCCTCAACCATAAACTTTTTATTTTAAGATACCTATAGAGTCATAAGATTTTACAAAAAATACAGAAAAGTTCAGTTTACTTTTCCAAGTTTCTCTCATGGCAACACCTTCAAAAACCAGTAAGTTAGAGGACTTCCGGGAAGATGGCTATGGAGGAAAGCGGCACTTACAAATCCCGCTAACAATCCAACTTTACTACCACAAAACCAGCGCCTTTCAGAGCCAGAAAACACCACCAGAAAAGAAATAAAAACGGTAAATACAAGGAACAGAGAAAAAGGGCTGGAAAAACAAGACACCGGAAAAAAACCAGCCCGAAGTGCCGCGCCCGGAGAAGCCGGAGCGGCCAGAGCCGCAGCGCGGATTGGGGGGAGCCGCGGAGCGGAGCAGCCTGAGCAGCCGAGCGGAGAGGCCAGAACAGCCGGAGCAGCCAGAGCCTTAAAGGCAACAATCTTAAAGGCCAGAATCTTAAAGGCAACAAAAACAAAAGGCCACGTGACATACAGAGGCAAACCAATTAGAATCACTCCAGACTTCCCAAACCAAGTTATGAGAGCCAGAAGGGCTTGGAGTAACATATTCCAAACTCTGAAAGAAAACAACTTCCAGCCAAAAATTTCCTACCCAGCAAAACTATCCATCAAATTAGATGGGGAAATAAGAAGCTTCCATGACAAACAGCAAGTGAAGGAATTTATGTCTTCAAAACCAGCGCTAGAGAAAATACTCAAGGAGATTAACTGCAAAGAGGAAATGGGTAATACACGCCAGAACCAAAGAAACAAGAATTCCCATCCAGCAGACAACTAAGCAAAGAAGAATAAACAGTATCTCAAACAGAAATAAGATCTTAACATGTTGGGAATTAAAAATTATCTCTCTATAATCACACTGAATGTAAACAGCCTCAACTCCCCAATAAAAAGACATAAAGTGGCAAAATGGATTAAAAGCCAGAATCCATCCATCTGCTGCTTACAAGAAATATACCTTACAAGTAAAGATAGGAACAAACTCAAGGTAAAGGGCTGGAGCAAGGTAATCCATGCTAATGGTACTCGAAGACAAGCAGGAGTAGCAACTATGATATCAGACAAGTTAGACTTCAAACCCAAGCTTATTAGAAGAGACAAAGAAGGTCACATTTTACTGGTAAAAGGAATAGTCCAACAAGAGGAAATAACAATAATCAACATCTATGCCCCAAACATAGGGGCAGCTACTTTCATAAATCAAACTCTTTGTGACATGAAGTCACACATAAATCCCAACACAATAATACTGGGAGACTTCAACACACCTCTCACAATACTAGACCGATCTTCCAGACAAAGGGTCAGTAAAGATGTCTCAGAACTAAAGAACACCATTAACCAAATGGACCTGTTGGACACATATAGAATATTTCATCCAACTAGAGCAGAGTTTACATTTTTCTCAGCTGCTCATGGAACCTTCTCCAAAAAAGATCACATCCTGGGACACAAAATGAGCACTAGCAAATTTAAAAAATGTTACATACTTCCCTGTGTCATTTCAGACCATAATGGAATGAAACTAGAAATCAACTATAAGAAGACCCAGAGAAACAACATAAACATGTGGAGACTGAACACCACACTTCTGAATGAAGAATGGGTCATAGAAGATGTAAGAGGTGAAATCAAGAAATTTCTAGAAACAAATGAAAATACAGAAACAACATATCAAAACCTCTGGGACACTTTGAAGGCAGTATTAAGAGGAAAATTTATAGCACTGAGTGCTCACATAAGAAAAACAGAAAATCCTCAAATAAATAGCCTTACGACACACCTCAAAGCCCTTGAAAAGCAGGAACAATTGAACCCCAAAGCCAGCAGAAGACGGGAAATTATTAAAATTAGAGCAGAAATTAACGAAATAGAGAATAAAAAAACAATACAGAAAATCAACAAAACCAAAAGCTGGTTTCTTGAAAAAATTAACAAGATTAATAAACCACTAGCCAACCTAACTAAAAAGAAGAGAGAATCAACCCAAATTATGAAGATAAGGGATGAAAAAGGAGACATTACTACTGACAGCGTAGAAATCCAGAGGATTATCAGAAACTACTTTGAAAAACTATACTCCAACAAAATGGAAAATCTGGAGGAAATCGACAACTTCCTAGATAAATACAACCTTCCTAAACTGAGTCAAGAAGATATAGAACACTTAAACCAACCAATAACAATCAAAGAGATTGAAATAGCAATAAAGAGTTTACCATCAAAGAAAAACCCAGGACCAGATGGTTTCCCAAGTGAATTCTATAAAACCTTTATAGGAGAACTAATCCCAATACTACTCAAACTATTTCGGGAAATAGAAAAAACCGGGACTCTCCCAAATACATTTTATGAAGCCAATATCACACTAATACCCAAACTGAATACAGTTCAAGGAAGGAAAACTACAGGCCTATATCTCTGATGAACTTGGATGCAAAACTATTAAACAAAATACTAGCAACACGCATTCAAAACCACATCAAGGCCGGGCGTGGTGGCGCATGCTTGTAATCCCCGCGCTTGGGAGGCAGAGACAGGAGGATCGCGCAGGTTCGAAGCCAGTCGCGCGCGCTGGCTTAGGAGACCCTGTTTCCAAATTTAAAAAATGTAAAAATAGGTCTGGGAGTGTAGCCTGGAGGTAGAAGGGCTTCCAGGAACCCCAGTACCACCAAAAAAAAACAAAAACAAAACCACATCAAGAAAATCATTCACCATGACCAGGTAGGGTTCATCCCAGGGATGCAAGGCTGGTTCAATATACGAAAATCAATCCATGTAATTCATCATATAAACAGAATCAAAGACAAAAACCACATGATCATCTCAATAGATGCTAAAAAAGCATTTGATAAAATTCAACATCCATTTATGATAAAAACACTGCAGAGAATTGGAATAGAGGGAAAATATCTCAACATTATTAAGGCAATCTACAATAAGCCCACTGCCAACATCATATTAAATGGGGAAAAACTTCAAGAATTCCCCCTAAAAACTGGAACGAGACAAGGATGTCCATTATCACCACTTCTCTTCAATATAGTACTAGAGAATCTAGCCAGAGCAATAAGGCAAGAAAAGGAAATCAAAGGAGTACAAATAGGAAAAGAAGAACTTAAGCTTTCACTATTTGCAGATGACATGATACTATACTTAGAAAACCCAACAAACTCAACCAAAAGGCTTATAGAACTGATCAACAAATTCAGCAATGTATCTGGATACAAAATCAATCTTAAAAAGTCAGAAGAAGCTTTCCTGTACACCAACCATAAATCCACTGAAAAAGAAATTCAGAAAACACTTCCACTCAGGATCTCCCACAAAAAAATAAAATACCTAGGAATAAACTTGACCAAGGAGGTAAAAGATCTCTACAAAGAAAATTATAAAACACTGAAAAAAGAAATCAAAGAAGATCTTAGAAGATGGAAAGATCTTCCATGTTCATGGATTGGCAGAATAAATATCATTAAATTGGCCATCCTCCCAAAAGTGATCTACAGATTTAATGCAATGCCCATTAAACTACCAAGATCATTCCTCACAGACATAGAAAAATCAGTCCTTAAATTTATCTGGAATAACAAAAAGCCCAGAATAGCCAAGATAGTTCTCAGCAACAAAAACCACGCAGGAGGAATCACTATACCTGACTTTAAACTATACTACAAAGCCATTGTAATAAAAACAGCATGGTACTGGCAAAAGAACAGATATATAGACCAATGGAGCAGAATAGAAGACCCAGAAACAAGTCCACACACTTTCAGCCAATTGATTTTTGACAAAGAGGCCAAAAATATACACTGGAAAAAAGATAGCCTCTTCAACAAATGGTGTTGGCAAAACTGGTTAACCATATGCAGAAAATTGGATGTTAATCCCACTTTTTCACCCTGTACAAAAGTCAACTCACGATGGATCAAAGACTTGGAAATTATACCAGAGACTTTGAAGCTCCTTGAAGAGGGTCCAACACTACAACACATAGGCACAGACAAACATTTCCTCAACAAGACCCCAAAGGCACAACAGATTAAAAGGAGAATCAATACAGGGGATTGCATGAAACTGAAGAGCTTCTGTTCAGCAAAGGAAACTATCAAGAATCTCAATCGAGAGCCAACAGAATGGGAGAAGATTTTTGCCACCTACACCACTGATAGAGGACTAATATCTAGAATATACAGAGAACTCAAGAAACTCAACACTAAGAAAACAAAGCATCCAATAACAAAATGGGCAAATGAACTAAATAGACACTTCACAAAAGAAGAAATTCAAATGGCCAATAAATGCATGAAAAAATGCTCAACATCACTGGCAATCAGAGAGATGCAAATCAAAACTACCCTGAGATTTCACCTAACTCCAACTAGAATGGCCATCATTCAAAACACAACAACAGATGCTGGCGAGGATGTGGAGAAGTGGGAACTCTAAGACAATGCTGGTGGGATTGCAAATTAGTGCAACCACTTTGGAAAACAGTATGGAGAATCCTCAGAAGAATGGGAACAAACCTACCATTTGATCCAGCAATACCACTGTTGGGTATCTACCCAAAAGAAAAGAAACCAAACTACCAAACTAATGCATGTGTATCTATGTTCATAGCTGCACAATTCACCATAGCCAAACTATGGAACCAGCCAAGATGTCCATCAACAGATGAATGGATTACAAAACTGTGGGATATGTACACAATGGAATTTTACTCAGCCATCAAAACTCAATTACATTATTTTCAGGGAAATGGATGGAACTGGAGGACATTATGCTAAGTGAGATTAGTCAGGCACAAAAAATAAGAAATCAGATGCTTTCCCTAATATGTGAGAGTTAGGGAGAAAAGAGGAGCAAACAAGACAACCTAAAGGAGGATAAATGAGGGGGGAATAGGAAAATCTCTAAAGCTCACAATGTACTTAAACATATTGAAGTCAATCACTAAGCCAAGCAAGGGAGGGAGGGACGGTGAGGGAATGGGGTGGGATTTGGGTAGGGGTTAAATCAGCGATGAGTACATGTTTGTACACACAAGTTTTTTACCCCAATAAGTTGTATGAATATAATGCACCAATAAAAAAAAATTAAAAAAAAAACCAGTATGTTAGTATTTGTACAATCCAAAGAGCCTTTTTACAAGTTTTTTTTTTTTTTTTTTGTGGGTGTGTGTGTGGTACTGCAGATTGAACCCAAGGGGATTCTACCTTTGAGCTATACCCCTAGCCTAAGTTTAATTCTTTATTTGAAACAGGGTCACTACATTGCAGAGGGCCTCACTGAGGCTGGCCATGAACCTGAGTTCTTCCTGTCTCAGCCTCCCAAGTACCGGGATTACAAGCGTGTGCCACCACACCTGGCTTCACAAGTTTTATACACACTCATTTGCATGCTGTGTGCATGTGTGTGGTTTTAGTGCACTTAATCATATATGTAGATTCATGTAGTCCCAACTACAATCGAGAAGCAGACTCTTCTGTCATTTTAAAGCTACCTCTTGCCAGGCATGGTGGTGATGCTGTAATCCCATCATTTGAGAGGCAGAAACTAGAGTATCACTGTTTGCGAACAGCCTCAGTGACTTAGTGAGGCCCCTTGTAACTCAGTGAGACCCAGTTTCAGAAATGAAGAATAAAAAATTGGGCTGGGGGTGTATCTCAGAGGTAGAATACCCCTGGGTTCCATCCCCAGTACTGCTAAAAATAAAATAAAATAAATCTATCTCTTTCTATTTCTTCTCCCCATGCATAACTTCTGGCAATAACTAGTCTTTTCTTCATTTTTATAATTTTATCATTTTCAAAATGTTATTTGGATAAAAGTATATGATATAGAACCTTCTCAGATGGTCTTTTTATAGTCAGAGTAATTCTCTTACAATTCATTTAAGTTGTTGTATGTATCAATAATCCATTTCTTTTTCGTTGCTGAATAGTATTCCATGGTATAAATGTACTAATCTGTTAACAGCTCACCCATTGAAGGACATTAGGCATGTTTCTAGTTTCTGCCTATTAAAAATAAAGTATCTATGAATCTTTGTGTACAATTTTTATTGAAATAGAGGTTTTCACTTCTCTGGAATAAACATTTATGAGTACAGTTGCTGGAGTGTATTATAAGGAATGCTTAGTTTCATAAAGCACTGCCAAATTGTATTCCAGAGTGACTACTATTTTACATTTCTCCTAGCATTGTGTGAGTGATTATTTTCTCTACATTCTCAGCATTGCTTGGTCTTGTCACCGTCTTCTCTAGACATTCTTATAAAGTACATGGTGATACCCAGTTGAGGTCTAATCTGCATTTTCTTGGCTCATGAGGCTCAACATATTTTCATGTCTTTATTTGCCTCTGTATAGTGAATATGAAATGTGTTATCATTTGTTTTTTGCTCATTTCCTAATTGTGTAGTTTTTGTGTGTGTGGTACTGAGGATAGAGCCCCGGGACATTCTACCTCTGAGCTACGCCCCCTGCCTGCCCGATTTTATTTTTATTTTGAAACAGAGTCTTGCTAGGTGGGTGAAAGTCTCTGCGTGCTGAGGCTGTCTTTGAACTTGTGGTTCTCCTGTCTCAGCCTCCCAAGTACTAGGATTACAAGCATGTGCCCCACGCCCTTTTCTCTAATTGCGTTTTGTTTTGTCATTCTGTGGTACTGGGGATGGAACCCAGTGACCTCCTACCTCTGGGCTACATTCTCCCCGCCCTCCAGACCTATTTTATACTTTATTTGGAAACAGGGTCTCACTAAGTTGCTGAGAGCCTCACTAAGTAGCTGAGGCTGGCTTAGAACCTGTGCGATCCTCCTGTCTCAGTCTCCCAAGCGCAGGGATCCACGCCCAGCCTACTAGCTGTGTTTTTTTAAACTGAAATTTTAATTTTTTATTGTACTTTTTGGTACTGGGGATCGAACCTAGGGGCATTCTACTTCCAAGCTACACCCCATCCCAATTTTATTTCTTATATGGAAACAGGTCTTTATAGATTACTGAAGCCTTGCCAAGTTGCTGAGGCTGGCTTTGAACCTGTGATCCTCCTGTCTCAGCCTCCCAGCATGCACTACTATACCTGGCTATTAAACTTGAATTTTAAGTTTAGAAATCTTACTCAGCAAAAAATAGCTTTTATTACACTACCTTTTGGAATTATTACAAAATAAGTTTTAATATGTTTAAGTGGTTGAAATCATGCAAAGCATCTTTTCTGACCAAAGTGAAATGAAACTAGAAATCAGTATCAGAAGGAAAACCTTAAAATCTACAAATATGTGGAAATGAAACGGTGTACTTCTAAACTACCTGTGGGTCAATGAAGAAAATCACAAGGGAAAATAGCAGTCATCTTAAGAGAAGTAAAAGCGAAACGTACAACATATCAAAATGTATGGGCTATAGTTAAGACATGTTAAGAAGGAAATTAATAAGTGTAAGCACTTAGGTTAAAAGAGAAGGATCTCAATCCAGCCTCATATGTTAAAACTGGAAGAACCAACTAATTCCAGAGCTAACAAAGGAGGTAATAAAGATAAGTGCAGAGATAAATAAAAAAGAGAATTGGAAAATTAACAAAACTTAAAGTTGGTTCTTTCAAAGGGTAAACAAAATTGTCAAATTCAGCATTATTGGGTAAGAAAAAACTATCCAGTTAAAATGAGAAATGAAAAAGGGCATATTACTGCCAATTTTATGGAAATACAAAAGATTTTAGGAAAGTACTGTGCATGATTGTATGTGTATGGAATCCCCTGAAACACACAGATTACCTGAAGTTACTCAGTAAGACACAGAAAATCTCAGCAGGCTTCACTAAATTTTACCAAACATTTTTAAAAATTTTTTACTTTTTGAATTGGTGAATTGTAATCATATATCACATTGGAATACAAGACTTGAGAGGATATACAAGCACACATCATCCAACTAGCCCTCATCCAACCCCCATCCCATTCCCTCCCCCTCCCTCGATCCCATGATTGTTTGGTGATTAACTTTGATACATTTGTTTATGTATCTCCTGCTTTTTAAAGAGGCTCCATCCTCCCCTATTCCATACCCTCTGATTGGTCACCTTAGTTACTTCACTATAGGGCCCTTTCTATAGCTCAACCTCTTCCTGTTGCCCTTTTCCTCCTAGTTATTGCTGCTTAGGGGAAGCATCTGATTCATATTTTCTGCGATATTTCTCTGTGCATGCCGCGTTGCAAGTACCGATCCCACTCTTGACGGCCCCAGTAGTGGCCTGGCTACCTGGTGGACTGATCCAGACCTCGCTGGCTCAACCAGCGGCCTTGCTTCATGGGAGGCCCCGATTCTGGTCTCGCTGGCGCCAACACCAGCCTAACCCCTCGACTGGCTCCAATCCCGGCCTCGGAGGCCCCAGTAGCAGCCTTGCCTCACGGCAGGCTCCGATGCCAGCCATTGGCCCCGGCACTGGCCTAACCCCTCCTTAGGCTCCAATCCCGGCCTCGGAGGCCCCAGCACCGGCCTAGCCTCACGGCAGGCTCCGATCCCGGCCTCGCTGGCCCCAGCATCGGCCTAACCCCTCAGCAGGCTCCAATCCCAACCTCAGAGGTCCCAGTAGTGGCCTTGCCTCCTGTCAGGCTCCGATACCGGCTGTTGGCCCCGGCATAGGCCTAACCCCTCAGCAGGCTCCAATCCCAGCCACGGAGGCCCCAGCACCGGCCTTGCCTCATGGTGAGCTTCGATCCTGGCCTTGCTGGCCCTGGAAATGGCCTAACCCCTCGACAGGCTCCGATCCCGGCCTTGGAGGCCTCAGTAGCGGCCTTGCCTCACAGAAGGCTCCGATGCCAGCCATTGGCCCCAGCACCAGCCTAACCCCTCGGCAGGCTCCAATCCTGGCCTCGGAGGCCTCAATACCAGCCTTGCTTCAAGGAAGGCTCCAATGTCGGCCATTGGCACCGGTACCAGCCTAACCCCTCGGCAGGCTCCTATCCCGGCCTCGGAGGCCCCAGCACCAGCCTTGCCTCACAGTGAGCTCTGATCCCAGCCTTGCTGGCCCTAGCACCGGCCTAACCCCTCAGGAGGCTCCAATCCTGGCCTCGAAGGCCCCAGCACCGGTCTTACCTCATGGCAGGCTTCGATCCCAGCCTCATTGGCCCCAGCACTGGCCTAACCCCTCGGCAGGCTCCGATCCCGGCCTCAGAGGCCCCAGCACCGGCCTTGCCTCACAGCAGACTCCAGTCCCAGCTTTCCTGTGTCCGTCGCCAGCCTCACCCCTCGGCAGGCTCCAATCTGAGCACCGTCTTTACCCAACCAATTGTCCCACGTTCTCGAGGGTGCATGGTGGTAGCATTCTGCCTCTGGGGTTATTATTTCAAAGGTTGCAGGTGTAGTGCATCAGATCTCTGCCATTGCTACTACCTCCACCATTTCAAATCCTTCCCAGGCTCTTTTTCCACTCTGAATGTTGTCCAGTGTTCCTATGCATGCGTCATGGTAGCATTCGACATTTGATGTAATTTCTCCATAAAAAATAAGGTTGGTAGGATCTGATTTGTGCTTCTCCTGATTACAAGTCTCCACCGCCATCGCGGAGACCGCTTTCAATACCACCTTTCTCCTTGGTCTCCGCTAAACTCTCTCCTTACAGGTGATATCCAAGATTCTTAACAATATAGAGAAACGGCAGTCCTTCTTCACGGGGAATTTTTCCATAAGTTCCAGTGCATTTGGATACGTTTTGTCTGCAGCTCCAGTATCCTGGCATCCGCAGCGGCCTTCTTAACCCCTCTCCGATATTTTTCTTTTTTTCTTTTTCTTTTCCTTTTCCTTTTTTTCTCAATAAGAGAAGACAGTATGTGTGGTTTGAAGAGGTAGTGGGATCAGGCACTCGGTAGCACTGTGACCCGGCCTGGTTTCCCCATGGGTCCAGTGTGCTCCATACTACTCCGCGTGGGGCCCAGAGTCCCGCGACCTGGGCCCCCGGCTGGCGTGCCCCGCATGACCCCTGCCCGGGACCCAGGGCACTGCGCCCGGTTTCTCCAGGGGTCTGGCATGCTGCACGCGGTCCGGCCCAGGGCCCAGAGTCCCACGACCCAGGCCCTGGCTGGCGTGCCCCGTGCAACCCCTGCCCGGGACCCAGGGCACTGGGCCCGGTTTCTCCAGGGGTCCGGCATGCTATGTGCGGTCCGGCCCGGGTCCCAGAGTCCCGCAACCCTGGCCCCGGCTGGCCTGCCCCACATGACCCCTGCCTGGGACCCCTTTACCAAACATTTTATAGAAGAATTAATTACAGTCCCACTCAAATTTTTCCAAAAAATTAAAGAGGAAAGAATACTTCCAAGCTCATTTTATGAGGCCAGCATTACCGTGATGCCAAAGACACCACAAAAAGAAAAGCTAGCAGTTAATATTCCTTATGAACAGCGATGTAAAAAGTCATTGGTAGCCGGCTATGGTGGCGCACGCTTGTAATCCCCACATTTGGGAGGCAGAGACAGGAGGATCGTGCAGGTTCCAAGCCAGCCACGCTGGCTTAAGAGACCCTGTTTCCTTAATTTAAAAAAGTATAAAAATAGGTCTCGGAGTGTAGCCCGGATGTAGAAGGGTTTCCAGGAACCCCAGTACTACCAAAAAAAAAAAAGTCATTGGTAATATCAACAAAATGTTGCAAATCAAAGTCAGCATATTAAGATCATATACCTTGACCAACGGGGACTTATTCCTGGAGCCCACAGATCATTTGGCACATGAAAACCAATAAATATAAATCATCATTTTAGCAGGAAAGAAAGAGCAAAAGAAAAACTATATGATGATACCATTTGATACAGAAAAGTGCATTTGACAAAATTCAGCACTTTCTTAGTGAAGCCACTTGACAAACTAGAAATTACCGAAGCATAATTGAGGCCCTCTATGAGAAACATTGCTGAAAGACTTCAAGTTTTTTCTTTGGAATCAGGAATAAAACAGGAATGCCCACTTTTGCCACTGCTATTCAGTATAGTAATGAAGCAAGAAAAAAGAAGCCATCAAATTTTAAAGAATTTATTAAAATTATTTCTGTTCATAGACATGATCTTATATGTAGAAAACCCTGTTGAGTACACACACATAAACTCACACACACACACACATACACACACACACACATACACACACACACACACACACAAACACACACACACACACACTTAAAAGTAATGAGAAGCCGGGTGTGGTGGTGCACACCTGTAATCCCAGTACTTGGGAGGCTGAGAGGAGGACTGTAGGTTCAAGGCCCTTCTCAGCAATTAAGTGAGACTCTGATTCAAAATAAAACAAGGCTGGGCATGGTGGCACATGCTTGTAATCCCAACAACATTTGGGAGGCTAAGACAGGAGGATTGCAGTTTGTGGACAGCCTCAGCTACTTAGTGAGGCCCTTTGCAACTCAGTGAGACCCTGTTTCAAAATAAATCATTAAAAAATAGGGCTGGGGGTGTAGCTCGGAGGTAGAATGCCCCTGGATTGCATCCCCAGTACTGTGTAAATTAATTAATTAATTAATTAATAAGTAAATAAGTAAATAAAATAGGGCTGGGGGCATAGCTCAGGGTAGAATACCCCTGGGTTCAATACCCAGTACCAAGAAAGAAAGAAAGAAAGAAAGAAAGAAAGAAAGAAAGAAAGAAAGAAAGAAAGAAAGAAAGAAAGAAAGCTTAGAAAGAAATAACAAATGAAATAGGCAAATAAACACACAGAAAATTAGTTCCATTAGGATGTAGCTCAGTCGTAGAGCATTTTGCCTCATGTGCAAGGCCCTGGGTTCAGCCTCCAGTAGCACATACATGCACAAAGATGTTAAGAGCTGGGCATGGTGGTGTATTCCTATAATTCCAGCACTTTGGAGGCTGAGACAGGAGGATCACAGATTCAAGGCCAGCTTCAATTTAGTGAGACCCCCAGCAACTTAGTGAGAGCCTGATTAAAATAGGGCTGGTGGTGTGGCTGAGAGGTAGAGCACCCTAGGTTTAACCCTCAGTACAAAAAAAAAAAAAAGATTTGATGGTGGCTAAAATACTTTGATAAGGAAAAAAAATGTCCTGTAAAAATTATGTATTTTGGAGCCAGGCATGGTTACACAGGCTTGTAATCCCAGCATTCAGGAGGCTCTCAGTGGCCAGCCTCAGCTACTTAGGCCCTTTCAACTCAGTGAGACCCTGTTTCAAAATAAAGAATAAAAATAGGGCTGGGGGTCTAGCTCAGCGGTAGAATGCTCCTGGGTTCCATCCCTAGTGACACACACACACACACACACACACACACACACACACACCCCGCATTTTGTAATGTTTTGACTATTTTTCTAGGACTGACTGCTGATGCTAGAGTCGTAATAAACAGAGCCCGGGTGGAGTGCCAGAGCCATAAGCTAACAGTTGAGGACCCAGTCACCGTAGAATACATAACTCGCTTCATTGCAACTTTAAAGCAGGTAAGGTAGTATTCTAACACACTAAATTTTCTCATTTTCCATTATAGGTCTAATCACAAAATACTATAGTCACTCCAGCCATTCCGTTCAGTCTGGCAAATTCCTATTGTTTCTCACAGTTCCTTAATACACTCTTATCCAGGTAGACTGGGTGGATTTTAATCACTAGGAATCTCAGTTTCAATTCTGGGAATTATGTACAGTGTAAAAGAACAGTTAGTCTAAACTGGGCCTGGTGACACACTGTAATCTCAGTACTTGGGAGGCTGAGACAGGATTGCAAGTTAGAGGCCAGCCTCAGCATTGTAGCAAGACCTTCCTTCAAAATTAAAACACCGGGTGTGGTGGTGCATGACTGTGATCCCAGTGCCTGGGAGGCTGACACAGGAGGATCGCAGGTTTGTGGCCAGCCACAGCTACCTAATGAGGCCCTGTTTCAAAACAAAGAATAAAAAATAGGGCTGGCAATGTAGCTTGGAGGTAGAATGCCCCTGGGTTCAATCCCCAAAACTGCAAAATAAATTAAAAAGGACTAGACCGGTGGGGTAGTGCATGCTTGTAATCCCTGTGCTTGGGAGGCGGAGACAGGAAGATCGCGCAGGTTTGACACCAGCCTTGCTAGTTTAAGAGACCCTGTTTCAGCCGGGCATGGTGGTGCACACTTGTAATCCCCGCGCTTGGGAGGCAGAGACAGGAGGATCGCGCAGGTTCGAAGCCAGTCGTGCGCGCTGGCTTAGGAGACCCTGTTTCCAAATAAAAATGTAAAAATAGGTCTGGGAGTATAGCCCGGAGGTAGAAAGGCTTCCAGGAACCCCAGTACCATAAAAAAAAAAAGAGAGACCCTGTTTCCAAATAAAATATAAAATAGGTCTGGGAGTGTAGCCCGGAGGTAGAAGGGTTCTATCACCAGTACCACCAAAAAATAAATAAATAAAAATAAATAAATAAATAAATAAGGTGGTACATGCTTATAATCCCAGTATTTGGGAGGCTAAAACAGGAGTATTTCATGGCCACCCTCAGATACTTAAGGAGGCCTTTAGCAAGTTAGTGAGACCCTGTTTCAATATTAAAAATAAAAGCTGGGCATGGTGACGTATGTTTGTAATCCCAGTATTTGGGAGGCTGAGACCGGATGATTGTGGTTTGAGGCCAGCCTCAGCCACTACTTAGTGAGGCCCTTTGCAACTCAGTGAGACCCTGTTTCAAAATAAAGAATAAAAAATAGGGTTGGGGGTATAGCTCGGAGGTAAAATGCCCCTTGGTTCCATCCCCAGTACTGCAAAAAAATAAAAATAAAAATAAATCAGGGATGGGGATGTAGTTCAGAGGTAGAATGCCTTTGGGTTCAATCTTCAGCATCAAACAACAACAAAAAAGAAACCAGTTAAGTCTAATCTAAAATTTTCTGGGTACCGGGGATTGAACCCAGGGGCATTCTACCTCCAACTTACATCCCAGCCCTATTTTTAACTCTTTATTTTGAGACAGGGCCTTACTAAATTGCTGAGGCTGGCCACAAACCTGAGGTCCTCCTGTCTCAGCCTCCCAAGTATTGGAATTAAAAATGTGTGCCACCATGCCGGCTCAGTAAGTCTAATCTTTTAAGGGAATTTCTATACTTCAAGAGATAACAGTTAAAAACATTCTTTAAAATTTTCCAAAGAAGCCAGGTGTGGTGGCGCACGCTTGTAATCCCAGCATTTGGGAGGCTGAGACAAGAGGATCACAGTTCGTGGACAGCCTCAGCTACTTAGTGAAGCCCTTTGCAACTCAATGAAACCCTGTTTCAAAATAAAGAATAAAAAATAGGGCTGGGGGTGTAGCTCAGTGGTAGAATGCCCCTGGGTTCATCCCCAGTACCACAAAATAAATAAGTAAATATATTAAGTAATTAATTAAAAAATAAAAATAATTTTTTTCCATAGAAAAACCCATTATTTTACCTATAAATCTAAACACTTCTGATCGGGTTTAGATACTTGTTTTGAACCCCTGCATAAATACAAAGTTTACTGTTAGATGCAATAATATATGTAATTATTATTTTTCATTTGCTTTATTTGTACTTATATGGTAACAGTCCTTAAAGTTATTTTCTTACTGTAATATATTGTTTCTAGATGATATTTGAAAACTGACATTGTTTCTGGTTTCTTTCATATACCCATTTTCTCTGCAATCCTAATATTACTGTAATTTGGTGGTTCTTTTTGGATTATATTTTTAATCTGTGCTAAGAAATACATTAGACTTTAGGTGATTTTTTTGTTTGTTTTGGTGGTACTGGGGTTCCTGGAAACCCTTCTACCTCCAATAAAAACCTCCAAGAAAAACCAAGAGACAGACAGTTATAGTAAAGATTCTCAGTTTTGTTTTTTAGGATTTCTTCTAGAAATACCAAGAATAAATAGAATATTTATGGAAATACAGTTGTAAATTTGTAGCAGTGAGTTTGCCACTCGAAGGCAAACTGTGGCCCTGGGACAGGAGCTCTCTCACATTCTCCTTTTGTATTTTGAAGTTATTTTACCATTAGGCATGTATTTCTTTTTTATTAAACCCAAGTTGGTTAAAAACATAAAGTGGCTCTCAAGGTACATCATTCTCTACCTAGGCATGGAGTGGGGGCACTAGGAAGGCGGAGGGGTTCAGGCATCACGCCTTCGGGGCGCAGGCGCTGGCCAGGGCTCTTCTGCCTCAGCCTCACCCTCAGCCCTATTCTCTTTTTTAGTTTGAAACGGTCTCACTAAGTTGCAGAGGGCCTCGCTACGTGGCTGAGGCCGGCCACGAACCTGCGATCCTTCTGTCTCAGCTTGCCAGGTCCTGGGATTGTAGGCGTGTACCCATATACCTAGCTGTATGAGCAGAGTTTTCTCTATCTTCCCTCCCTCCTTCCCTCCCTTCCTTCCTCCCTCCTTTCCTCCCTTCCTTCCTTCCTTCCTTCCTTCCCTTTCCTTTCCTTTCCTTTTCTTCTTTTCTTTTCTTCTCCTTTTCTTTCTTCTCTTCTTTCTTTTCTTTCCTTTTTTTGGTACTGGGACTTGAACCCAGGGGCATTCTACTTCTGAGCTATATCACCAGCCCTATTTTATTTTTATTTTGAAATATGGTCTGTTTGGGTTGATGAGAGTCTCACTACTTGCTGAGGCTGTCCTCAAACCTGCACTCCTCCTGTCTCAGCCTCCCAAGTACTGGACCTAGCTCATAAACACATTTTATTTTGCAGTACTTGGGATTGAATGCAGGAGCATTCTTCCTCCAAGCTATACTCCCAGTCCTATTTTATTTTTATTTTTATTTTGAAACAGGGTCTCACTAAGTTGCAGAAGCCCTCACTAATTAGGTGAAGCTGGCCACAAACCTGGGGTCCTCCTGTCTTAGCCTCCCAGGTACTAGGATTACAAACATGCCCACCACACTCAGGTTTTCATAAACACAATTTTAAAGAGGTTAGTTATGTCTATAGGCCACCTTACATTTAATTTTTGACTTGTGTCAATATAATAAAATTGAAAAATGTGAAAATAGATACAATCCATAGATAAGATCAGGAAGCAAGCTCTTTACTCTGCAGCCACAGCCATACATGGTCGTATGAAGCCGCCATGTCTTTACTTCTTAGCTGTCTGAAAGGTCTACCTCTTTGCTCTCTGTTTAGGGGCACCAGTCCTAGTATGGATCTGCCTAAGAGCACAGATTCAGCATTAAAAAGCAATATAATTGCTTTCCAGTGTTGCATTATCTGTAAGAAAAAAAAAAAACTTGCTTTTTTCTTTTCAAGAGAAACAAAGGGTCCCTTGAGGCTGAAAGAAATGTCTCATTTGGACTTTTAAGTAACAATAACTCATTATTGAGTGAACAGGATATACTTGATAGTAATAGTATCAAGTAAGGATTCCTGATAATAATGATGGTAACAGTTACGGTGTCTCTCAAGGTGAAACATGAATGGGCTTCTAAAGCACAGTTCATTGGAATCAGCCTGGCCAAGAAGCAAGTGGGGCAGTAAGAGTGCATAGCTACCTACTGTATTAAGAAATGACGGTCTAGTCATTCTACCAAAAGGCACATAGGCAACGGGAAAAATTAAGACATAAATAAATTTGTGGTTTTATTTTACAGACCATATACATTAATTTATTTTAAAAATCATTATGAATTGAGATTAGTCCAGAAAGCCTCCTAAAAAGGGAGAGTTAACGAGGAAGCACTTGCACTGACATTACTCACACTTGTGAGAACACCAAGGCCAGCCTCAGGACCCTGTGGGGGAGGGGAGGGAGACCACCAAGGCCCAGCACGTGTGTCACTGCCACTGTGAAGCAGGCTGTGACGTGCGACTGTAATAATTATAGTACCAATTAAAGTACTTTTTAGAAAGAATTAAGCTGGTCATGGTGACGCTTGCCTATAATCTCAGTACTTGAGAGGCTGAGAAGGGAGGATCACAGGCTCAAGGTCAGCCTCAGCAAGTGGTGAGACTCTCATTAGCAAAATAAAAATAAAATAGGGCTGGGGATATATCTTAGAGGTAGAATGCGTCTGGGTTCAATCCCTAGTACTAAAAAAAAAGAATTAGAAAAGTAGGTCATTTTGATAGCATTTTTACCTATTGCTAGAGTCTTTATTTGATAATTAATTAATAATATTAAAATAAATTTTATTTTTCAGAAATATACCCAGAGCAATGGGCGAAGGCCTTTTGGTATCTCTGCCTTGATCGTAGGTTTTGATGATGATGGTATCCCAAGATTATATCAGACAGATCCCTCTGGTACTTACCATGCATGGAAAGTGAGTCATGACTGTTAGCATATTTTTTAAGAAATGGAATAAATGTATTTTCTTTAAGTGAAATTTTTTTGTGAAACTCGGGGTTGAACCTAGGGACATTCTACCTCAGAGCTACACTCCCAGCCCTATTTTTATATTTTATTTTTTATTTTGAAACAGGGTCTCACTAAGTTGTAGAGGTCCTCACTAAATAGCTGAGGCTATCTGTGAACCTATGATCCTTCTGTCTCAGCCCACTGGGATTACAAGTGTGGCCCACCACACCTAGCTTTTAAGTAATTTATTGATTTCAGGAACATGACAAAATTATATAAAGTATTTATGGTGGCAAAAACTTTATTATTTTATATTTTCAGTTCTGGAGAATGAACCTAGGGGCATTCTGCCCCTGAGCTCCACCTCCGGCCCTATTTTTTATTCTTTATTTTGAAACAAGTTTTCAGAAAGTTGTGGAGGGCCTCACTAAGTAGCCAAGGCTGGCTGCAAACCTGAGCTCCTCCTGTCTCAGCCTCCCAAGTACTGAGATTACAAGCATGCACCACCACACTCAGCTTAAAAACATGAAATATAGTCATTTAGCTAATTATAAATTATGATTTTAGATAATGAAACACTTCTGTTTATTAACCCTAGACTTTTTTTCTACTTTTGAAAAGGTGTAACAAACCTAAGTGTCAATAAATGGTCAAGTAAGAGAAATACTATTTAGTTTTTACTGATTATTTATCTTCCAAATTAATAGTCTATCATATAGATACTTAAAGATACTGCTTTTTGCTTTAAGTAGAAAATGTCTTTTTTTTTTTTTTTTGGTACTTGGGATTGAACCCAGGGGCATTCTACCTTTGAGCTACAATCCCAGCCCTATTTTTATATTTTATTTTGAAACAAGGTCTCACTAAGTTGCTGAAGGGTCTCACTAAGTGGATGAGGCTGGCTCAACCTTCAATCCTTCTGTCTCAGCCTTTCAAGTACTGGGATTACAGGCATGTGCCACCATGACCCACCTGCTTTAGTAAAGAACTAGAAGAACATTTGAACCCCATACTCTAATAATTAAAGTTTTCTTTATTCTAGGAGAGTCAGAGTAAGTACTCTAAACTATGATACATACTTAGGTGTTAGTATATCATAGTGATCTCCAGATAATTCATGGAATATAATTTGTTTCCTGGATAATTGTTATTGTTGTTTCAGTGCCAGAGTACCAATTTTGCTTAATGGTATACTCAATTCATTACAAAAGTCTACATTCCAGAGAAACTAGTGGCAGTTTCCAGAAATGAATTTTCATATATTCTTTTCTATAAGAATAACTGATACAGAAATAACAATTTTAGCAGGTTTGAGGATGTGGCTCAATAGTATATGTTTGCCTAGCATGCGTGAGGCCCTGGGTTGTACTGAGTTCAGTCCCCAGCACCACACACACACACACACACACACACACACACACACACACACACAGAGTTTAAGTATACAGTCTCTAAATAAATTCATGCTGGATTATTTTGCTATTCCTAAGAGCCAAATAAATTAATAAGGAAATATTGTCATGTTCTGTACACCTGTGTTAAGTGAAGAATTTTATTTGTGCTGACCACACTTGTTAAATACTATATTATAAACAAGTTAACCAGGCCAGTAAAACAGTGAATTATAATTGCAACAAACACCAGAATATGTGTGTCAGTTGGAATCTTTTTATCTGCCTTGGTAATCTAATTGGTAATCATAAGGTATAAATTTACCAGCTGCAAATATCAGACTTTTTCCTGCCAATTAGAAATGTTTTGGAGCTAGGCATGGTGGCGCACGTTTGTAATCCCAGCATTTGGGAGGCTGAGACAAGAGGATCGTAGTTCGTGGCCAGCCTCAGCTATTTAGTGAGGCCCTTTGCAAACTCAGTGAGACCCTGTTTCAAAATAAAGAATAAAAAATCAGGCTGGGAATCTAGCTCAGAGGTAGAATGCCCCTGGGTTCCATCCCCAGTACCACCAAAAAAAAAAAAAAAGGAAAAGAAAGAAAGAGACAGGAGGATTGCATAGGTTCAAAGCCAGCCTCTCTGGCTTAAGAGACCCTGTTTCCAAATAAAAATATAAAAAATAGGTGTCTGGGAGTGTAGCCCAGAGGTAGAAGGGTTTCTAGGAACCCCAGTACCACCGAAAGGAAGGAAGGAAGGAAGGAAGGAAGGAAGGAAGGAAGGAAGGAAGGAAGGAAGGAAGGAAGAAAGAGAGAGAAACATTTTGCATTGCCAGCATGGTGGCTCACACTTGTACTCCCAGTACTCAGGAGGCTGAGACAAGAGGATATGTTCATGGTTCAATGCCAGCCTCCTCTACCTAGTGAGGCCCTCTGCAACCTAGTGAGACTTTGTTTCAAAATAAAGAATAAAAAATCAGGCTGGGAGTCTAGCTCAGAGGTAGAATGCCCCTGGGTTCAATCCCCAGTATGGGGGAAAAATAAAACAAACTTTTACATATACATTTCTTGTCCCTCTGAAATCAAAGACCTAACCAAAATACTTACCTTTGAATTCTTTGAAGCCTGCCATCTTCTGTCCACATTTATCATTACACCAGTACTGTGCATTTCAATATTAGAAAATGGCAGTTTCTAAATTTACATAATTTTAGCCAGGCGTGGTGGCGCACGCTTGTAATCCCCGCGCTTGGGAGGCTGAGACAGGAGGACCGTACCGGTTCGAAGCCAGCCTCAGCTACTTAGTGAGGCTCTCAGCAACTGAGTGAGACCCTGTTTCCAAATAAAATATAAAAAAAGGTCTGGGGGTATAGCCCGGAGGTAGAAAGGCTCTGGGTTCCACCCCCAATACCACCAAAAACAAAACAAAAACACAAAAAAATAAATTTACATAATATTTCATTTTAATTTGGTTGCTCTCTGAGAACAGTTTTCTCATCAGGGAGATTATAGAATTTTTTAATTGCTGGAATTTTCATCTATTATTTTGATCTGAAAATGCAGTGGCGTCCTCAGGCCAGGTCGTGGTGTAGAGATGGGGTGAATGACTGTGGTCTGCACACACGGCTGCGTTACTCCCTGCGCACACTGTTTTGTTTGCTCGTGTGTTTTTATAGTACTGGGGACTGACCCTGCGGGTACACACTGAGCTGCAGCCTCCGCCCGTTCTGTGTTTGTTTGGAGACAGTCTCACTAAGTTGCGATCCTTCTATGTTAGCCTTTTAAGTCACTATGGTTACAAGCATGCACCACCATGGCTGACAAAATACCATACTTCCTGCCGGGCATGGTGGCGCACGCTTGTAATCCCAGCATTCGGGAGGCTGAGACCAGAGGATCGCTGTTCGCGGACAGCCTCAGAGGCCCTCTGCAGCTCAGTGAGACCTGGTTTCAAAATAAAGAATAAAAAATAGGGCAGGAGGTGTAGCTCGGAGGTAGAATGCCCCTGGGTTCCATCCCCAGACCCGCAAAAAATAAAATAAAATAAAATACTAAAAATAGTAAGGCTGGGAGTTGTAGCTCAGAGGTAGAATGCACCTGAGTTTCAGTCCCAGTACTGAAAAACAAAACAAACAAACAAACAAAAAACATACTTTCTTGTGAGGTTTTGGTTAAGAAAAGTATTATGCAACTTTAAAAAAAATCCATCTCAGCCAGGCGTGGTGGCACTGGCTTGTACTCCCAATACTTGGGAGGCTGAGACAGGAGGATAGCAGGCTCACAGATAACCTTAGTGACTTAGTGAGGCCCTCTGCAACTTACTAAGACACTGTTAAAAATAAAGATTAAAAAATTAGGGCTGGGGATGTAGCTTGGAAGTAGAATGCCCCGGGTTCAATCCCCAGTATAGAAAAATAATAATGATAATAATAATCATTTATAACAAAACATTTGAAAAATTTTGTTTGTTTGTTTGGTTTCCTTTGGTCCTGAAGCTGGAACCCGGGGGTGTACTATCTCTGAGGTACACACTCAGCCTGATTTTATTTCTTATCTGAAAACAAGGTCTCACTAGTTGCTGAAAGCCTTGCTAAGTTGCGGAGGCTGACCATGAACTTGTGATCCTTCTGTTTCAGTCTCCCATGTATTGGGATTATAAACCTGTGCACCATGCCCAGCTTAAGTACCTTTATTTTTATTTTTTATTTTGGTACTAGAAATTGAACCCAGGGCATTCTAGCACTGTTATAATTCAATTCTTTTTTTTTTTTTTTTTTTTTTTGCGGTATTAGGGATGGAACTCTCAGGCATTGTACCTCTGAGTGACGCCCCCAGCCCTATTTTTTAGTTTATTTATTTATTTATTTATTGGTACTGGGGTTCCTGGAAACCCTTCTACCTCCGGGCTATACTCCCAGACCTATTTTTTATATTTTTATTTGGAAACAGGGTCTCTTAAGCCAGCGAGGCTGGCTTTGAACCTCCTGGATCCTCCTGTCTCCGCCTCCCAAACACAGGCATGTGCCACCACACCTGGCTAGTCTTTTTATTTTTGAAACAGCGTCTAGTTGAATTGTGAAGGGCCTAAGTAGCTAAGGCTGTCCGCGAACTGCGATCCTCCAGTCTCAGCCTCCCAAATGCTGGGATTACAAGCATACGCCACCATGCCCAGCTCCCCCAATCCTCCTTATTTTTTGTTATTTATTGTTTTTTGAAACAGGGTCTCATTAAGTTACTTAGGCTTGTCTTGAACCTGTGATCCTTCTTTCTCAGCCTCCCAAATACTGGGATTATAAACTTGTGCCATCATGCCTGGTAGAATTTTTTTTTTCCCCCCGGTACTGGGGATGGATCCCTGGGGTATTTTACCGCCAAGCTACACCACCAGCCCTATTTTTTATCTTTATTTTGAAACAGGGTATCACTGAGTTGCAAAGGGCCTCACTAAGTAGCTGAGGCTGTTCTCCAACTGAGATCCTCCTGTCTCAGCCTCCCAAATGCTGGGATTACACGGGTGTGCCACCACACCTGTCAGAAAATACTTTTTAAAAGTTTTAAAATTGACAAATGAATAGCCAGGCATGGTGGCACATGCTTGTAATACATGGGAGGCTGAGACAGGAGGATCTGGATTCACTGCCAGCCTCAGCTACTTAGTGAGGCCATCTGCAACTCTGTGAGACCCTGTTTCAAAATAAAGAATAAAAAATCAGGCTGGGAGTGTAGCTTGGAGGTAGAATGCTCCTGGGTTCTATGGAACCCAGGAAATGGTATTTATTTATGGTGTTAATGTGATGTTTTGGTGTAGGCTTACATTATAGAATAATTAAACCAACCTAATTAACATACCCATCACCTCAGATATTTCTTTGTAATGAGAACATTTAAAACCTATTATCTTTAAACAATTTCTTCCTCTTTTTTCATGATACTGGGGATTGAACCCAGAGGCATTCTACCTCTGGGCTACACTCCCAGCCTATTTTTATACTTTTTTATTTGGAAACAGGGTCTCTTAAGCCAGCACTGCTGGCTTCGAACCTGTGCGATCCTCCTGTCTCCTCCTCCCAAGCGTGGGGATTACAAGTGTGCGCCACCACGCCCAGCAGACGGTCCCCTTTTAACACCCATGAGGGCCGGGCCTTTCTGCTGGTCCTTTGCACTGTCTGGATTGTCAGAAGGAAAGGCATGAGGCAGACGCTTGGATTGTTGACTCAGAACTCTTGGTGTTGAAGCCCAGCTCTACATGATCTTGGGCAGGAGAACAGGAGCCAGCTGTTCATAAACTGGGATCACAGAGAGACATTTAACGGTGTCTGGAGATGTGTTTGGTTGTCACAGATGGCGTGGATGGTGCTACAGGGATCTAGTTGGTAGAGGCTGTCAAATATCCTGCCATTCACAGGAGAGCCCACTACAAAGAATTATCTGGCACAATGTTAGCACTGCAGAGGTCGGGAAATTCCATTTCAACCTCTCCAAGCCTCCGTTTCTTTCATTCAGGGATTGAGGTTCATAATGGTACCTGTGTAATTATTTTCATGATGGTTAAATGGGATAATCTACTTAACGCATTTAACATATGCTTGGAACATAATTGTTCTGTTAAGGTGAATTATCATCATCACTAGTACCGATCTGAATATTTAGTCTGACTTTTTTTTTTTTTTTTTTGCAGTACAGAGGATAGAACCCAGGAGCATTCTACCTCTAAAATACACCCCCAGCCCTATTTTTAATTCTTTATTTTGAAACAGGGTCTCACTAAGTAGCTGAGGCTGTTGGGGAACCAGGATCTCAGCCTCCCGAATGCTGGATTACAAGTGTGCACCAGCATGCCCAGCTCCTCAAGGTCATCTTTTTCCCTCTCTCTCCTTTTCTTTTCTTTTCTTTCTTTTTTTTTGGGGGGGAGGGGTTACTGGGGACTGAACCCAGGACCATTCTACCTCCAAGAAATGCCCTGAGCTCTTTATATTTTATTTTAAAAGGGGATCTAATTTAGCCAGGTTTGGTAGTGTACACTTGTAATCACAGTACTTGAGAAGCTGAGACAGGAGGATCATACAGGTTCAAAGCCAGCCTCAGCTACTTAGTGAAGCCCTCAGCAACTTAGTGAGACCCTGTTTCAAAAAATAAAGAATAAAAAAATAGGGCTTTGGGTGTAGCTAGGAGCTGGAATGCCATTGGGTTCTATCCCTAGTTCCGCCAAAAAAAAAAAAAAAAAAAAATCTAATTTGCTGAGGATTTCGCAAATTTATACCTCCTTTTTGTCCACATATGTGGGTGTTTCGACTTTTCCAGTTTTTTTTCTGTTGATAAAAGAGTTGTGATCCATTGAACTAATAGGAAGGCTGGGCGTGGTGGCACACGCTTGTCATCCCATCATTCGGGAGGTTGAGACCGGAGGATCGGAGTTCGCGGACAGCCTCAGCTACTTAGTGAGGCCCTCTGCAACTCAGTGAGACCCGGTTTCAAAATAAAGAATAAAAAAATAGGGCAGGAGGTGTAGCTCGGAGGTCGAATGCCCTGGGTTCCACCCCCAGACCTGAAAAAAACCCCAAAAACTAATAGGAAGCATTGACCAGGACAAAGCATTGTTATTTCTGAAAATGAAAGTGATGTCACAATGACAAATTATTCATATAATAATCATATGAGCTTCAAAAATGTTTGGTAAGTTTTTAAGTCTATACTTTTCACTTTGTAGTTCTATTAACCCATTTTGTCCCATTGTTCTATATAAAAACTTAAATTGAGCAACAATTATACCACTTATGGTAACATTGAAATAATTTGTGGGTTTTTTTTTTGTGTGTGTTTGTGTGTGTGTTATATACTAGGGATTGAATTTGGGGATATTCTACCCACCCTATCTCTTTTTTTTGTTTTGAAACAGGTTTTCATTTGGTTGCTGAGAATCTCACTATGCTGCTGAGACTGGCTTCAAAGCGGAAAATCTCCTGTCTCAGCCTCCCAAGTACTGGAATTATAGGGTTGGAATAAATATTATATTTGCAGAATTGAACACTTGGGACCTAAGGGATTAAGGAATATTGGAGCAAACTCCAAAATTCTGAATTTTCTTAGTAATGATAAATTCATTCATATTGCAATGACACTCTTATCTTTATTTTTCAAGGCAAACGCAATTGGCCGAAGTGCTAAAACTGTCCGAGAATTTCTAGAAAAGAATTACACAGAAGATGCAATCGCAAATGACAATGAAGCTATCAAATTAGCAATAAGAGCTTTGCTGGAAGTAAGTGACCTACTAAAGCATATTCAGAAAAGCATGGTTTTTTCTCATCCGTTGTGTTTATTATTTGGCCAGAGCTCTTTTTGCGTGTGGAGGTGCTGGGGACCCAACCTAGGGCCTTTCCCAGGGCAGCCAGCCTCTCGCGGAGCTAGACCCGAGCCAGCTGAAGGAGTTCTGACAAGGATTTGTTCTGCCTTAGGTTGTCCAGTCTGGTGGGAAGAACATTGAACTGGCTATAATAAGAAGAAACCAACCTTTGAAGGTAAGTTATTAACCAAAGAGGAGAAAAATCTGCTAGTTTATGCTAACAAAAGTTAAAATGTTGATACTTGTGAATCTTCATTACAAGTGCAAGACTAATGCACCCATCGACATGTGGTGACCTCTGCTGGTGGTCTGGAAGCCACTGATGGGCTTGTGCCTGCTGAGACCCAGTACTTCTCTGTGTAAACTCGGAGAGGGACTGGAATCTCTGTACAGGATCCCCAATCAGTCTGTGTCGTTCCTGTAAGTGTGGACTCCTTCTGGCGCTGATTCCTGTGTAAATTCACAGGGAAAGCACTTCCTCCCGTCCTTTAGACCTGAATCTAGGTGTGCTTCCAGCCAGTATCACTCAGCTATCGTTTTAGTGTAATTGTTGGCCTTCCAGGTCTCTGACATAAAGTTATCCTTCCTTATGTCAAGGAACTTTCACCGCCTTTTGATTATCTGCTGAGCTCTTTGTTTGCAGTACCGGGGATCCAACCCAGGCTCTCATGTTAAGCACACGCTCCAACACTGAACTACATCCCCAGCCCTGGCTGCTGCTCTTCCTCTGTTTTCTTTACTTTTCGCTTGAGAGAGCCTTGACCCTCTGTCAGGCTTAAATGTTAATCTCTAGCATGATAAATTTTTCATATTTCTTTGTGGTGAGTCTAACAATATTTATGTGCCTCTTGTCAGCCGTTATGGATTGAAACTGCTGGACCACAAAATAAGCTTTTCAGAATACTGTGATAGAGGACTTACTAAACAGCCTTTGAAATATGGGTCATCATTGTTCATTAGGTAGAACTGTATACAATCTAGTTAGTCAACTACCTCTCCATAGTTGAAAGTATACAAAAACACTCAAAGCATAGAAAATTACATTACAAATATACTTACAGGCCAGGGATGGTGGCACATGCTTGTAATCCCAGTATTTGGGAGGTGGAGACCAGAGGATCACAGTTTGGGAACAGCTTCAGCTACTTAGTGAGGCCCTTTATAACTCAGTGAGACCCTGTTTCAAAAAAAAATCAAAAGACTAAAAAATGGGACTGAGAGTACAGCTCAGAGGTAGAATACCCCTGGGTTCCATCCCCAGTACTGCAAATAATAATAATAAAAATAATATATATATATATATATATACTTACAGGATTGTTTTATATATTCATATATGTACTCTCCTTTGGTTTTAAGGAAAATATTTCAAGGAAAAATAGTATTAAAATCAGTGCTGTTTTCTGAGTGTGATGGTGCACGCTTGTAATCCCAATACTTGGGAAGCTGAGACAGGAGGATCGCAGGTTCAAGGGCAGCCTCATGAAGCCTTCTGCAACTTAATGAGATCCTGTTTCAAAATAAAGACTAAAAATGGGTTTGGGATGTAACTCAGAGGTAGAATGCCCCTGAGTTCAATCCCCAGTACCTCAAAAAAAAAAGAAGAAGAAGAAGAAAAAGAAGAAGAAGAAGAAGAAGAAGAAGAAGAAGAAGAAGAAGAAGAAGAAGAAGAAGAAGAAGAAGAAGGAGGAAAAAGAAAAAATTAGTGCTCTGCAGGGCATCAGCCAACAGATACAACATGAGGTTAACAGTAACAAAATTTCAGTAAATATGAGGAATGGGGACAGGGCAGTGGCTTTCTGCTCCCGCATAGCCCCACCTATGTATATATCTGTATACCTTGCTAAGAAGTAAATGCTACTGAGGTCTGAGGATGTGGCTTAGTGATAGAATGCAGAGTGCTTGCCTACTATGCAGGAGGCCACAGGTTAGATACTTAGCCACACACACACACACACACACACACGCAGACACACAAATAAATACTGTTGGATCTACTTAAGTTCAAGTCAGTTAAATTGAAGTGAGTCTTACTTCTCACAATTCAGAGGATACGGAAGCTCAGAGAGGCTGTATGACCCATGCAGTCACACAGCTTAGTGGACGGGTGATACCAAGAATCAAGACCAACCTTCACTTGAAAGCTGGGTCCTTTCTACCAGCCCAGCTTTCATAATGAGCAGACAAGGCAGTAGCAAACCAAAGCAAAAGTATAAACCAGAAAGAGGAGGACAGAAAAGGGAATGATAGTAAATACAGGAAAAAGTGTGTGGTCATGAAAAAACAGAAGATTATGAGCAATGTCAACGACATTTAAAGAAACATGCAGAAAATAAATGTCAGCCAATTAAACTTAAAAGAAATCTCAGTGCATACAGAGGGGTGAGTGACGTAAGCAAATTCCAGAAGACAACTTAGATTTTCTGGAACTACTGGAGGTAAGGTAAAATGGGTAAGAGTTTAAGTTAGAGGTTGGAAACAAAACTAGCTAAAAATCTATACAAAAGACAGATTTTTTCCCCATCCCATGGAGCCGGAGGAGCCTCGGCTTCCTTTACAGGGACCAGAAATGACTAAACAGTTATACCTTCCAGCCCAGTTTCTGAAATGTATTATTTACTCCTTACTTGCAGATTGAAAATTTCTTTTCTTTTCCTTTTTTTTTTTTTTTTTTCGGTACTGGGGATAGAACCGAGGGGAATTCTGCCTCTGAAATACACCCCTAGCCCTATTTCTTATTCTTTATTTTGAAATAGGGTCTCACTGAATTGCAAAGGGCGTCACTAAGTAGCTGACACTGTCAACCATGATCCTCCTGTCTCAGCCTCACAAATGCTGGGAGTATAAGCGTATGCTACCATGCCTGGCTTTGAAAGTTTCTTCTTTGGAGAAACTAAATAGTTTGTCTTAGTCATTTGAGTTGCCATAAAAGAATGCCCTAGGCTGTGTGGTTTAAGCAACAAACACCTAATTCTCACAGTTTTGAAAGTGGAAAGTCCAGGATCGGGTGCCAGCATGGTCAGGTTCTAGTGAGAGCCCTGCCGGCTCACAGCAAAGGACATCTTCCCATCATATCTGCACATGGGGAGCGAGACCCACACCCCTAGTCACCTCCCTGCAACCTCACCTCCTAGTATTTATGACACTTTGGGGTAAGACTTTACATACAAATTTTGGAGGGAAACAAATCTTTAATCCATAGCATAATGTTAGTTTTTTAAAAAATTTAAAGTAACATATATCTGAGTTTTCCCCATTATCTGGAGTCCCTTTGGTATCCCTAATACTCCCTAGTTTGAGCATATTAGAGAGAACAAATGGATAGCCAGTTCTCCCAGCACCATTTGTTGAAAAAGCTGTCTTTTCTCCAGCATATGAGTTTGGTCCCTTTGTCAAAGATCAATTGACTATAGATGTGTGGGTTTGTTTCTGTATCTTCTATTCTGTTCCACTGGTCTGTGCCTATTGTTGTGCCAATGCCATGCTGTTTTTTACTACTATTGCTCTGTAGTATAATTTTTCTTTTTGGTACTGGGTATGGAACCCAAGGGCATTGTAACTCCGAGCTACACCCCCAGCCCTAATTTTAATTTTTTATTTTGAAACAGGGTCTCACTAAGTTGCAAAGGGCCTCACTGAGTAGCTGAGGCTAGTCGCAAACCTGGATCCTCCTGTCTCAGCCTCCCAAATGCTGGGATTACAAGCATGTGCCACCATGCCTGGCTCTGTAGTATAATTTGAAATCAGGGATTGTGATGCCTCCCGTATGGTTCTTATTGCTGAAAATTGCTTTGGTATTCTGGGTCTTTCTCCATATAAAGTTCATGACTGATTTTTCTAGGTCTATGAAGAATGTCGTTGGTATTTTGATAAAAATTGCATTGAATCTGTAGATCACTTTTGGCAGAATAGCCATTTTGATGATAATCACTCTGCCTATCCATGAGCAAGGGAGATCTTTCCATCTTCCAAGGTCGTCTTCTTTTTCTTTAATGTACTGGAAAAACAAGCATACACTACCACACTGGGCTTCAAAATTACATTTTAAGCCTGGCGTTGTGGCACATGCCTGTAATCCCAGTTCTTAGGAGGGGGAGACAGGACAACCACAGCTTTGAAGCCAGCCTCAGAAACTTATTGAGACCTTGTTTCAAAATAAAAAATAAAGCCGGAGGCCAGGCGTGGTGGCGCAGGCTTATAATCCTCGCGATTGGGAGGCTGAGACAGGAGGATCGCACAGGCTCAAAGCCAGCCTCCGCTACTTAGGCTCTCAGCAACTTAGTGAGACCCTATTTCCAAATAAAATATAAAAATAGGTCTGGGAGTATAGCCGAGAGGTAGAAAGCCTCTGGGTTCCACCCCCAGCACCACCAATACATACATACATACATACATACAGGCATGGTGGTGCACGCTTGCAATCCCAATTCTTTGGAGGCTGAGACAGGAGGATCATAGTAGTTTAAAGCCAGCGTTAGGAATTTAGTGAGGCCCTCCACAAATTAGTGAGACCCTATTTCCAAATAAGAAATAAAATCGATCAGACCAGAGACTCTGAAGCTATTAGAGGAAGGCATAGGCTCAACACTCCAGCATATAGGCACAGGCAGTGACTTCCCCGAGCTAGGGGGTATTAGGGATACCAGAGGGACTCCAGGTAATGGAGGGGAAACCTCAGCGAGGCCAGAAAGGAAGGGGAGGGGAGGAAGAAGGCTGAGGTTCCTTCATGGAAACACTACATTCAAATCTTTGTATACATGTGAATATGACATTTTTAACCTGGATACTCAGTATTGGGAGGGAGGAAAAAGGGGTAGCGGATGGGGGGAGGGCACAAGAACTGTGAATATATGCCATTGTCAACAGGATACACACTGATGTGAGACTCTGTGCACCAATAAAATCTAATTCTACATTCGAGCTACATCCCCAGCTCTATTTTTATTTTTTAATTTTGAAACAAAGTCTCACTAAGTTGCAGAGCCTCAGGTTTCTGAGGCTGGCAGCAAACCTATGATCCTCCTGACTCAGCCTCCCAAGTACTAGTTTACAGGCTTGCTTTATTTTACAGTGGAAATATACAATGATAGGGAAGTGCCAGAAATCTGATTGGTTTATAATTATCATAAGCATGTTGCTTTTTAACTTTTTGAAACATTTCATTGTATACCTGAAGTTATAAAATATAAAGTTAAGAAAAATAAGTTTATCTGAGAGTGGTAGCTAGCATGCCTGTAATCCCAGTATTTGGGAGGTTGAGATAGGCTTCAGCTACTTAGTAAGGCCCTCCACAACTTAGTGAGATCCTGTTTCAAAATAAAAAATAAAATAGGGCGGGGGGTATAGTTCAGAGGTAGAATGCTCCTGGGTTCAATCCTTAGTGCTGCAAAAAAAAAAAAAAAAAAAGATAACACACACACAGATCGAATTTCTTTAAGTTATAAATATGTAAATATTGATTAAGCCTGGATTTGCTTTTTAAAAATTTTTCTCTTTTCAGATGTTTAGTGCTAAAGAAATTGAATTACAAGTAACTGAAATAGAAAAGGAAAAAGAAGAAGCAGAGAAGAAAAAATCAAAGAAGACTGCTTAATTTTTCGGATGAACCCTGGGAGCATTTAATGTTTGCTGTACTGCTTGGAATTACTTGGTGAACTATTAGAGTTCGAAGTGTTAGTGCGCAGTATTTTAGTACTCATAGGCTACTTTGAGAATGGCAGGTTGTGATGTTTTTTATTTATTGCATAGTCAAATAGAGGGTAATGTTAATATTTTCTTTGAAAGTAGATTCTAGTAATTGTGGAAAGGATTCCTAATTCCACATAAACCCAAGACAGTATGATATAACTTGTTCTGTGTATTGCTTTTCTTCGTGTAAGCAAGTTTAATTAAGAAAAAAAATTCTAATTAAAAAAACTATTAACTTGAAGTTTGAGGATTCACTGTCAGTGAAAGTGCTAACGTATTCTGTAATAATTAACTGAATAAAAATTGAATATTGAATTGTACTTCTTCGTGGACAATAAAATCTTCCATGTGTTTGTGAATTTTCAAGTTTTGGTCAAACTTCATTTTAACATGTTCTGTCTTATGTATTTTACCTTTTTAATTTTATAAGATGCAATAGAAATATATTCATGGAACACTTTTCCCCCCTCTTTTTATAGTACTGGGGATTGAACCCAGGGGTATTTTGCTTTCAAATTACACCTCTAACCATCCTTATTTTTTATTTGGAAACAGGGTGTCGCTAGGCCGCTGAGCGTCTTGCTCTGCTGCTGAGGCTGTCCTCTAGCCTGCCTTTGTCCCGCGTACGAGGATTGTAGGCGTGGAGCACCACGCTGAGCTCGTAGGCGTGGAGCACCACGCAGAGCTCCTGGAGCACCTGTGAAAGGGCCGCGCGAGGCAGCCAACGAGCCATAAGGGTGTTAAGGGCATCCTAACAGGGTGCTGGCCGGAGACAAGAAGGTGGTGCAGGCAGCGTTTTGTTTAGATCTTTATTTCATTCCAAGTATACCCAGTATGTTTGTTTCATGTTCCTTCAAATATCTGGAAAGCTTATGTTACACTTGACCTTGTACTAGGCTTGTGGGGAGAAATAAGAGAAGTAAAGGAAGTGAAGAAGTACGAGAAAGTAAGTCTGAATGGCCTGAAAATGCAGTGCCTAGTGGCTGTTAGGATTTATTTTATGTTTTGGGGAGAAAAGATACTAGCAAGCGTAAAAACAAAAGCCCATGTGCCTTATTATTTTTGAGTTTTTGGTGGTTGTGTGTGTGTGTGTATGTGTTCAGTCCTTGGGATTGAACCCAGAGGCATTCCACCTCTGAGCTAAACCCCAACCCTATTTTATTTTTAATTTGGAAACAAGATACTGCTAAATTGCTGAGGCTGGCTTTGAACCTGTGATCCTCCTGACTCAGCCTTCCAAGTACTGGAATTATAGGTGTGTACTACTGCACTTGGCTTAGGGGTATTTTTGTGTGTGTTTGTGTGGTATTTGTGTGTGTGTGTGTGTGTGTGTGTGTGTGTGTGTGTGTGTGTGTTTGTATGTACTGGGGATTGAACCCAGGGGCATTCAACCTCTAAGCTACAATCTCAGTCCCATTTTATTTTTATTTTGAAACAGAGCCTTACTAGGTTGATGAGAATCTCACTACTTTCTGAGGCTGTCCTCAAACCTGTGATCCTCCTCTCTCAGCCTCCCAACTTCTGGGATTACAAGCACGAACCACCATGCCCAGCTTGGTGAGGTATTTTAGTGTTATTTTTGAAAACAAGACAGTTTTTTGCAGGGGAGTGAAAAGTTCAGTAGAGATGGGAAAGACAAGAATCAGCCTGGGATAGCTGATGATCTAAGCCATCATGTTAGTTCGTTTTTCTGTTACATCACCAAAATACCTGGCTAAATAATTCAGAGTAGAAAAGGTTTATTTGGCTCAAGTTTCAGAGGTTCAGTCCATGGTCAGCTGGCTCCGAGGCAGAAACATGGTGGCAGGGTGTACAAGAAAAGCTGCTGGGGGCATCCCGGAAGCAGTGAGTAAAAGGTCCAAGGACAGAGAGAGTCCCAAAGGCCACCCTCCCTCCATGACCTACCTCCTCCAGCCACTGGGGGTCTAGCTACTTGCTTAGTTACACCAGTAAATCCATTTGAAGTAATCCACCAATGGCTGAATTCCCTGATAAGGTTAAAACCCTCATGACTTAACTGTTTCATCTTTGAACATTTTTCATTGCCAATACACGTGCCTTTCCAGAGCACGTTCTATATTCAAATCATAACAGCCATTGTTGGCTGTAGGGCTCAGGATCCTGAGCAAAACCAAGGCTAGAGTCAGAATCTTTAAAGGTATAAGGCCCTTCCTCACCAGTGAGGGCTGCCTCCCTGGTGTTGGTCTCGGGCCAAATTCTTGTCACTTTCTGTTACTGGACTCTGTTCCTCAGATGTAAAGATTATAGGGCAGTTTCTATTCCTAACTCTTGTTTATGCCCTGGCTGCCTTTCTGGTTTCATTGACTCCACGAAAGTTTTTGAGTCCCTACTCCTCATCTTAAAAGCTTAGAACCAGTATTCTAATTCCTTCCTGTACTGCTTCACTTTCCAGAAGCAATGGTGTTACGAAGCAAAATTTAACACTTTGAGAAAAGAAAAAGGTAAATAATCAGCTGCTACCGTAGACCTGTCTCCTCATGTACGTGCAGAAGGCTGGACTTTCACTGTCCTGAAATGCAAGGAGCCCATCGTGAAGCCTTGGCGTGCTGGACACGGGGCTTAGCGTCTTGTACTTACGCTTCTTTCTTATCACTAATTATATCTTACTTCCAGTGACACTTAGATGTTGCAGATGCCAAGGAGATAGTGCTAAAAAAAATAGACCCCATTTTTGTCTTCATTACTATTATAGTAGGAAAACAAGATGTTTAACCCAAGTATTTCGTTATAATCAGGATTATGTTATGAAGCTTTTTGTGTCTGTCTTCCCTTCTAAAAGGGAACTGTTTAGGATCAGCAGGGGGGAATCCATGTCTCTTTTTTTTGGTGGCACTGGGGTTCCTGGAAGCCCTTCTACCTCTGGGCTACACTCCCAGACCTATTTTTACATTTTATTTGGAAACAGGGTCTCCTAAGCCAGCGCGGGGCTGGCTTCGAACCTGCGCGATCCTCCTGTCTCTGCCTCCCAAGCGCGGGGATTACAAGCGTGCGCCACCACGCCCGGTGGATCCATGTCTTTTCATCTTTGATTCCACAACTTGCCTATGGTTATGACTATGACTTAATGCCTATGGTTATGACTATGACTATGACTATGACTTATAAACTTAATGCACGTTTATAAAGCTGATGTTAATGTTGCCGACTAATCTCAGTTGGGTCGTTATTGTCAGCTCCCGGTCAAATCCTCAGAAAGATGGGGCAAAAGGCAGGTGGAGTTCTGCAGAAACTTATCTGCAGCGATTCTTTCCCCTCTATGAATTCCCTAAGTTTTTAGGTACGACGTTTGGGAAAGAATCTGAGGCGGACAAAGGCTTCTTGAGCCAATGACACTTTATTACAAAAACTCCAAGAAATTTATACCCTTCACCAGTAGAGTTAATAATAAGAGAAAAGGGAGGTGGGTGTAATCATTGTGAAATAATAATGAATGACATGTAAACAAAGGTAATAAAACTAGTCCTTCAGCTGGCTGTTGATCTTCGAGAGATTAACTCCCTCCGGATTCTTTCTCAGGTTTTTGCAGATAAGCAGTCCCAGGGGGCCACTTCCCAAAATAAACAAGCATGGCCAAGGCTTGGGGGTTTCTCGGGGAATCTTCTTTGGCTTTCTTGGAACTTTCCATCTTTTGGGCTCAGTTCATATAGCAAGTGTGGGGAGATGTGGTGATTCAGGTGGATGTGATAGAGTTTCTCCAGGTGTTGGCATTTTACCTTCTAAATCTGAAAGCTTAAGCAAACTCACAACACAGTTTGGCAGGCAAAATACCACAAACAACACCACAAAGTTCTTGGTTTTAACTGTCAGATGTATTTCCTTAACTGCTGAGCACTCTTCTTTAGACAACAGGCCTATTAAAAGTCTATCCATTTTTAATAATCCATTTCTCTGTCACAAACCCTCTGCAACCTGATTTTAACCTTCTAATTCATTCCTTTCCCAGTTGGGACTTTCTTATGATAAGCTCTTCTTCATGCAAAAATGCTTTTCTTACTCTTACGGTATTTCCTTTCCTTCATACATATATACTTAAAACGTCTGTCCTTTATTTTGTCATATTCATTTCTAACCATGCGGTCCGCCTCTCTGTCTTCAGGAATATTTACACTGGGCGTAAAAGTCACCAATCTTTTTCCTTGAGTCTATTGTATTTGGGCAACTAAGTTGTTTATCAACTAAATTGCTTTAAGGTCACACACAAGGTTTTTATCTTTTCTGTCTCTAGGTAGGATCTCAAGGGTAAACAAAGTTACCTTAAACTGAGCTACCTTACCGGAGTTAATAGCTTAACCTAAGTTAGTGATAGTGGGGGTCGGAGACCCTTTGTAATTGCTGCAGCTGGAATGCTTATCACAGCATCTGAATTCTGGCCAGTTTTTATTATTATTGAGCAGAGCAAATTATTAGAGATTTTATTTCCACGGACTCAGTTTCTTTTTATAGTTCTAATTTCACATCATTGGAGCAATTCGTGTAGAAAGTTAAAAGGAATAATAGTGAAGGGTATCTAAAAGTGGGGGGTACTTTGGCCAGAGACGACACCTCCTTCTCGGGGCGTTTTTGCCGATTTAACTATGTGGAGTGGGGGTCTCAACACATAGATGCCGAGGCAGCAGGATGTCTTGGCATGTTAACTTGCAGGAATCCTGAGTGTGTGTGTGTGGTGTGTGTGTAGTACTGGGGATAGAACACCTCTGAGCTATACCCTCAGTTCTATTCTATTTTTTACTTGGAAACAGGGTCTCATTAAGTTGCTGAGAGCCTCACTAAGTAGCTGAGGCTGGCTTCGAACCTGCAATCCTCCTATCTCAACCTCCCAAGTATTGGGATTACAAGCATGTGCCACCATGGCCAGCAAAACAGGGTCTCATTAAGTTTCTGAGGGCCTTGCTAAATTGCTGAGGCTGGCCTCAAATCTGCCTCTCACGTCCTCTTGTCTCAGCCTCCCAAGTACTAGGATTATAGGTGTGCACCACCAGGCATATCTTATTAATTTACTTATTATGGCACTAGGGATTGAGCCCAGGTGTATTCTACCTCTGAGCTACACCCCAAACCTTTTTTCTTTTTTTTCTGGTACTAGAGATGGAACCTAGAGGCATTCTACCTCCAAGCTACCTCCCCAGCCCTATTTTTTATTCTTTTATTTTGAAACAGGGTCTCATAGGGCCTCACTAAGTAGCTGAGGCTATCTGTGAACCATGATCCTCCTGTCTCAGCCTCCCAATTGCTGGAATTACAAGCATGTGCCACCATGCCCAGCTTCCCAGACCTATTTTATATTTTATTTGGAAACAGGGTCTCACTAAGCTGCTGCTAGTCCACTAAGTAGCTGAGATTGGCTTTGCAAACCTGCTCCATCCTCCTATCTCAGCCTCCCAAGTACCGGAATTTCAAGGGTGTGCCACCACGCAGGGCTCCCAGCCCTTTCTTTTATTTTTTTGCTTTTATTTTACCTTATTTTTTGTAGTACTGGGGGTGGAACCCAGGGGCCTTCTACCTCTTGAGTTATACTCCCAGACCTATTTTATGCTTCATTTTAAAATAGGGTTACACTAAGTTACTGAGAACCTTACTAAATTGTTGTGGCTGATTGAACCTGTGATCCTCCTGTCTCAACTCCCCAAGTACTGGGATTACAGGCATGTACCACTGTGCCAGGCTACGTAGTCTTTAAAATATCAGATACTAGCCGGGAGCTGTGGTGTATACCTGTAATTCCAGTACTTAGGAGGCTGACAGATCACATTTCTATTTCCTCCCCAACACTCCAGTTATTTAATCCTCTTAAAATTATATCAGGCTTCATGTCATCGTGATGCTAGAAAGACTAACGTCAGGGAATTGCCCTAGAGCGGCGACCTTCCATGGTAGGAAGCATGGAACAATTTTTAGGGAGCTGCATGAAACAGTAACCCTCTATGGTGGGACTCCGAAGCAAGCAGCATTGGCCAGAGCCACCAATACCTCAGTGCCCCCCCCACACACACACAAACTGGGCGTGGTGGCGCACGCTTGTAATCCCCATGCTTGGGAGGCAGAGACAGGAGGATCATGCAGGTTCGAAGCCAGTCGCGCTAGCTTAAGAGACCCTGTTTCAAAAAAATATGAAATAGGTCTGGGAGTGAAGCCCGGAGGTAGAAGGGCTTCCAGGAACCCCAGTACCACCAAAAAAAAAAAAGAAAGAAAGAAAGAAAAGAAAGAAAGAAAGAAAGAAAGAAAGAAAGAAAGAAAGAAAGAAAGAAGAGGAAAGTAGATTCTGGTTCTGGTTAATAAAAATGGGATTATTTTCAAAAAGAAAGGACTAGATCACCAGAGCAACAAGGTAAGTGCCCGAGAAACCCACAGGTACAGTTAGTTGAAGTGGCATTCCCGTACTACCCAGCCCTGGCTGAAGATTCCCTGTACAGGTGTGGCGTTGAAATGACCAAGATTTAGCCTTTGTCCTGAAGAAGTCGTGATACCAAATAGTTAAACCCATGATTACAGCCAGGCATGGTGGCGCATGCTTGGCGCATGCTTGTAATCCCCGTACTTGGGAGGCTGACACAGGAGGATCACAGGTTTGTGGCCAGCCTCAGCTACTTAGACCCTCCACAACTTACTGAGAACCTGCTTCAAAATAAAGAATGAAACATAGGGCTGGGAGTGTAGCTCGAAAGTAGAATGCCCCTGGGTTCAATCCCCAGTACTGCAAAACAAAAACAAAAACTTATTTTTCTAATAAATGTAACACAAAACATCAAATCTTTTAAAAAGAAAATGAAACATATTAGTGAAACCTTCCTGTGCCCCAGTTTCCATCTCTGATTTGAAGACAGAGCCTTATACACCACTGCGTGGATTTGGCCTGAATAGAATAGATAATCATGGCTTTTTTGTAACCACAGCCTCAGCTCTGTGCATCTCCGTGTTTCCTATCTGGGAGAAATGGACACATCATCTAAAGGATGTGGCTATCATTAAAGGCCTTATTTTTGCTTGACAAGCAGTCAAAAGATAAATGCTGCATGCCCGGCTCTATTCTGGATTCTTGACGTTAACTCTTAATTCTGTATATGATAATCTTGAGAAAAGTTTTGTAACTTATGCTTCCGTGCCTGTGTCACGAGAGACAAGAGTTTGTTTATCTCGCTGGCTCTTTTCCTCCAGTGGGGCAGTCATACTCGGAGTCTGATTGGTAGGTTGGTGTTTTTTTTTTTTCTTTTGGTGCTGGGGACTAAACCCAGGGACATTCTACTTTCAAGCTATAGCCTCAACTCTTATTTTCCACTTGGAAACAAGGACTTGCTAAATTGCTGATGCTGGCTTCAAACTTGCTGTTCTCCATATACTGGGATTACAGACATGAGCCGCTATGCCTGGCTCTTCTGGATTATTTTTTTGTATTTTTTGTTTGTTCTGTTTTTAGCTCGTTGATTTATTTGACTTTGGAAGTCTAAATATTAATTTGGCCAAGTTTTATGATCTGTACAAAGCAATATTGATTGATTGATTGCAGTGCTGGAGATTGAACCCAGGGTCTTGCATATGCTAAGCAAGCACTTTTCCATTTCGCTGCATCTTTAGCCCAACAAAGCAAAACAAATAATTTTTTTGAGATACTGGGAAAGGAACCCAGGAGGCATTCTACCTTTGAGCTATACCTTCATCCCTATTTTTTATTATTATTATTATTATTATTATTATTATTATTATTATTTTGCAGTACTGGGGATGGAACCCAGGGGCATTCTACCTCTGAGCTACACCCCATGCCCTATTTTTTCTTCTTTATTTTGAAACCGTGTCTCACTAGGTTGGAAAGGGCATCACTGAGTAGCTGAGACTGTCTGCGAACCGCGATCCTCCAGTCTCAGCTTCCCAAATGCTAGGCTTACAAGTATGTGCCACACGCCCGGCTTTTTATTCTTTATTTTGAAACAGGGTCTCACTAAGTTGCAGAGGGCCTCACTAAGAATCCATCTCAGGGGCATTCCACCTCTGAGCTGCACCCAGCCCTTTTCATGCTTTGTTTATGTTACAGGGTCCCACTCGCTCGCTGAAAGTCTCACTGTTTCTCAGGCTGTCCTTGCACTTGCGATCCTCCTATCTCAGCCTCCCAAGTACTGGGATTACAAGCATGTGCCACCATGCTGGCCTAATACTCAAATATTATTATTTAAAAATATTCAACTATTACTGCTATTTAAAATGCCACTTGGGGACAGCAGTGGTGGCACAGGCTTGTAATCCCAATACTGAGGAGGCTGAAATAGGAGGATATGAGGTTTGCAGATAGCCTCAGCAACTTAGTGAGACCCTGTTTCAAAATGAAGAATAAAAAGTAGGGCCGAGGCTGGGCATAATGGCACATGCCTGAAATCTTAGAGTTACAATACCCTTGGGTTCAAGCTAAAAACAACCACAACATTAACGAGATGAAACTGACATAAATAACATATAATAAACTAAAAAGTTGCTGGGCATGGTGGCGCACGCTTGTAATCCCAGAGCTTGGGAGACAGAGACAGGAGGATCACACAGGTTCGAAGCCAGCTGTGCTGGCTTAAGAGACCCTGTTTCCAAATTTTAAAAAGTATAAAAATAGATCTGGAAGAGTAGCCCGGAGGTAGAAGGGTTTCCAGGAACCCCAGTACCACCAAAAATAAAAAAATAAAAAGAAATAAAATAAAAAGAAATAAGCAAGTTAGTGAGTCCCTATTTGAAAATAAAATAAAATAGGGCGACTATTTGTACTGGGAGGGGGGTGGCTAAGCCCCATACAATCCACTGCCCACTGCTCTGGTGTCTTGATACCTAGCTCTGCCATGAAATCACGCGTGGATGCTCATTCCCCTGGACTACCGCAGCTGGCTTACTGAACTGCTTTTTTAAAAAATTGTGCTAGGGATTGAACCCAGGGGTATTCTACCTCTGAGCTATACCCCAACTCTTTTTTATTTCTTGTTTTTGAAACAGGCTCTCACCAGGTTGCAGCGAGTCTTGCTAACTTGCTGAATCTGGCAGTGAACCTGTGACCCTCCTGTCTCAGACTCCCAAGGACTGGGATTCCTCAAGCTGCTGGCCTTTAAGGGGAAGTGTTCTCTGTTGCCTCACATGTTGCAGTACAGTTCCTCGCCACATAGAACTCTCTTCCCAGTCAAGCATGGTGGCACATCTTTTAATCCCAGTACTTGGGAGGCTGATATGGGAGGATTGAAGTTTCAAGGCCAGCCTAAGCAAGTAGTGAGACTCTCGTCAACCTAGTGAGACCCTGTTTCAAAGTAAAAACAAAATAGAGCTGGAGGTGCCAGAGGTTCTTCCCCAGGGCCAAAGGGCTCTCTAGACGGTTGCCTGCTGAGCCAGTCTGGTACAATTGCCCAGGGACCTGGAGATGGGCAAATGATTCCTCTGGAGAAGTTGGCTCAAAAGGCCTCAAGGTGGCTGCCTCAGGGCACTGCGGGGATACCCTGGAAGAGCAAGCACTCAGAGTCTGCGCCGCGCACACCCCAAGCCTACTGTCTGCCTCCAGCTGGCTCCTCAAGGGGCTGGTGCTCCTGGGGCCCCTCCCTTAGCCTCCCACTCTCTGCCATGCTGCTGAGGGACATGTGCTGAGTGCTGTCAACTCACCCTGGTCCATTACCTGAGGTGGCAATGTCCTGGGGTCCCCCCTGCTGGCCTCACTGGAGTTCCAGGCACCAGCCCCGCGCCAGGGGTTGGTCTCTCAGACAAGAGTGGGAGAGCTGGTGCCTACGATCCACTGCCTGAACCCTTAACCAAAGTGGCGTCTTACTTACTTATTTACTTACTTATTATTTATTTATTTATTTATCTGTGTGTGTGTGTGTGTGTGTGTGTGTGTGTGTGTGTGTGTGTGTGTGTGTGTGTAACCCAGGGCATTCTATCTCTGAGTACATCCCCAGTCCTTTTTTTTTTTTTTCCGGCACGAGGGGTGTAGGGGTGGAACCCAGAGGCATTCTACCTCCCAGCTACTCATCCAGCCCTACTTTTATTCTTTATTTTGAAACAGGGCCTCACTGGGTTGCAGTCCTGTTTTATTTTTTACTTGGAAACAGGGTCTCACTAAGTTACTATGGTATTTGGTTTTTACTTCATGTCTTTATCTGCTTTTTGTCATTATAAAATGTTGCTTATTTCCTTTCTGTTCAGTACTGGGAATGGAGCCTAGCACTTCACAAGCATGCTAGGTGAGTGTTTGCCACTGAGCTACGCTACCAGTCCAGCACAGAGAAGATGCACTGTCCTCCATCCACATCCTACCCCCACTTGAGCCTGGGAAGATACTTCAGCTTAAAAAGTAAGGGAACCCGGCATGGTGGTGCACTCCTGAAATCCCAGTGCTTGGGAGGTTGAGATAGGTGGATCACAGATTTGAGGGCAGTCTCAGCAACTTAGTGAGGCCCTCGGCAACTTAGAGAGACTCCGTCTCAAAAATAGGACAGGGTAGTGGTGCATGCCTGTAGTCACAGTACTTGGGAGGCTGAGACAGGAGAATGAAAGCTTTGAAGACAACCTCAGCAAGGAAGCAAGACTCAGCAACCTAACGACACCTTGTTTCAAAACAAAAATTTTAAAGTGCTAGGGGTGACCAGGCATGGTGTCACGTACTTGTAATCCCAGTACTGGAGGCTGAGATTGAAGGATCACAGGTTTGCGGGCAGCTTCGGCTACTTAGTGAGGCCCCCTGCAACTTAGTGAGACCTGTTTCAAAATTAAGAATAAAAAATAGGGCTGGGGGTGTAGCTTGGAGATAGAATTCTCCTGGGTTCAACCCCCAGTTCTGCCAAAAAAAAATAAGGGACAAAAAAGGTGAGGTTGTTGGAGATACTTTGAACCTCATAGAATCATTAGGGTGTGTGTGTGTGTGTGTGTGTGTGTGTGTGTGTGTGTGTGTGTGTGTGTTGGGGGGAGGGGCTAGGGAGCTAGGGATAGAACCCAGGAGCATTTTCCTCTCATCTACACACATCCCTATTTATTTATTTATTTATTTATTCATTTATTTACTTATTTATTGGTACTAGGTATTGAACCCACAGGAACTCTATCTCCAAGCTACACCCCCAGCCCAATTTTATTTTAATTTGAAGTAGGATCTCACTAACTTGTTGAAGGACTTACAAAGTTGATCCAGCCTGGGATCCTCCTGTCTCAGCCTCCCAAATACTGGGATTATGGGTGTGTATCACTACAGCTAGCTTTTTTTTTCTTTCTCATACTGCGGATTGAGGCCAGGACATTCTATCTCTGAGCTACACCTCCAGCCCTATTTTTCATTCTTTATTTTGAAACAGGGTCTCACTAAATTACAGAGGGCCTCTCTAGGTAGCTGAGGCTGGTCACAAATTTTCGATCCTCCTGTCTCAGCCTCTCAAGTACTGGGATTACAAGCGTGTGCCACCACGCCCAGCTCCACAGCCAGCTTTTACTGGACTTTTAAAGAACAATTTAAGCCAGGCATGGTGACACACTCTTATAATCCCTTTTTCCGTCTTTTTTCTTTTTTTATAGGATCTCACTAAGTTGCTAACAGCCTCACTAAGTTGCGGAGACTGATCTTGAATCTATGATCCTCCTGTCTCTGCCTCCTGAATACTGGGATTACAGGCATGCATCACTGTGCCTGGCTATGAACTTCTCTTAAACTGTACCTCTACCTCCTTAAATAAACCTCTTCTGTTCCCCCTCAAAAATAAATAGAACATACCTGGGTTTAATCCCCAATACCACAATTTTTTTTTTTTTTTTTTTTGCGGTACTGGGGGTTGGGGGATGGAACCCAGAGGCATTCTACCTCCGAGCAATACCCCAGCCCTATTTTTTAGTCTTTTTATTTTCTGAAACAGAGTTTCACTGTGTTGCAGAGGGCCTCGCTAAGTAGCTGAGGCTGTCTGCGAACCGTGATCCGCCAGTCTCTACCTCCCAAATGCTGGTATTACAAGTGTGCACCACCATGCCTGGCTCACAAAAAAATTTTTAACTAAAAACAAAAACTCAGAACAATGCTGGGCATAGTGACCAACACCTGCAAATCCCCAGCTACTGGGGAAGCTGAGGCAGGAGGGTTGCAAGTGTGAAGCCAGCCTGGGCAACCTGGGACTGTAACGCAGACCCCTCCACCTCCTCGTGCTTCCCCACCCAGGCCCTTAGCAACCTTGACGGAAACGCCCCCACAGACTGTCTCAGCCACCTTGGGACACCATCCACTAAGAGCGGGATGGTTGGTTCCCTAACATTGAATGTTCCAACCCAGTAACATCTGCTTCCTCTCCACCCACCCCATCCCTGTATAGCCATTAATTGACCTTGAACCTGCACTACCCTATAAAAGCTACACTTGTCCAATAATGGGCGGAGCAGGCTAAAATTCTCTTCAGATCCTATCTCTGCATTGCTTAATAAATTCCCTCCTTACTTGAAAGCTTGTTCTATCTCCGTCCCTACACCCATTACCCTTCCCAAAACTAACAGTGATATCTTGTCTTGAAAAAAAAAAAACTTTTTTTTTTTGAACCCAGGGGCATTCTACCTTCAGCCTATTTATTTATTTATTTATTTATTTATTTATTTAGTGGGTCCGGGGATGGAACCCAGGGGCATTTTACCTCTGAGCCACAGTCCCTGCCCTGTTTTTTATTCTTTATTTTGAAACTGGGTCTCACTGTCCATATCCCACTTGTACCAGGACAACGGAGTAGGTTGTGTATAGGCCAGAGAAAGTCCCTGGAGACAGCAGCGTGCCATGACTTAGCAGGGAGAGCTTAGAAGAGATCAGCGACGGTTCCATGAAGGGTTCAGTGCAAGACTGACAGACAGAACCTCGGCCCCTCAAGACGTTTCACCAGGCAGCACCCGCCCCTGCTGGCCAAGCGATGCCTGTCCTTTCGCACTGCCTTCGGTCCCCAATCCGAGGGGGGTTTGTATGTCAGGCCGTGGAGCAGTGCCATCGCCGGCATCAGCTTGCTGAGTTTGTTTTATGATCGGCATCCCATGGAGCAGCCTTCCTGCATGTGTGCGAGAAAAGAGCTTTCTACAGCAATGCCAGCTGGCTCTAGTTCCCGGTGTGCGTAAGAGAAAGACGGTGTCCTTCAGATGATACCTATCTAGTCTTTCTGGCCCAGGCTCACTCTTGCTGCTCCCTTGTCTGTTTTTTGGGGGAACAGAAAGAGAGATTTTAGGGACACGGTGTTTTATTGTCTCCTTTTCCTTCAGTGATGATACAGACCTCTACCTCACACTATTAAAAAGCTGGCTGGCTGGGCGTGGTGGGCACGCTTGTAATCCCCGCGCTTGGGAGGCGGAGACAGGAGGATCGCGCAGGTTCGAAGCCAGCCTCGTTGGCTTAAGAGACCCTGTTTCCAAATAAAAATAAAAAAATAAAAATAGGTCTGGGAGTGTAGCCCAGAGGTAGAAGGGTTTCCAGGAACCCCAGTACCACCAAAAAAAAAAAAAAAAAAAAAAAAACTGGCTGGGCGTGGTGGTGCATGCACACTTGAATCCAGAGGCATTCTACCTCCAAGTTACAACCCAGCACAATTTTATTCTTATTTGGAAACAGGATCTTGCTAAATTTCATCCTCCTATGTTAGCCTCCTAAGTACTAGGATTACCCCGGTGCACCACCATGCACGGCTAAACTATTTTTTTGTGTGTGTGGTACTAGGGATGGAACCTAGGGGCATTCTACCTCCCAGCTACACCCTCAGCCCTATTTTTTATGCTTTATTTTGAAACAGGGTCTCACTGAGTTGCAAAGGGCCTCAGTAAGTAGCTGAGGCTATTCACGAACCCAGCCTCCTGTCTGAGGCCTCTAAAATGCTGGGATTACAAGCATTCACCACCACGCCTGGATTAACTAAAACTTTTTATTTATTTATTTATTTATTTATTTATTTATTTATTTTTTATTGGTGCACTGTATTCATACATCATAGTAGGATACATACTTTTGTAGACATACATGCACACTTTTCCCAGTCAGCCCCCACCCAATCCCCACCCCATTCTCTCCCTATCCCTCCCTCCCATGCTTGGCTTAGTAGTTGACATCTAGTATTATGGCAATTTATCTAAAATTAAAAATGATAATCTCACATAACAGTTTCATTTGTCTGATACCAAGCTTTTGATGACTTAAAGATAACATTTCAATATTTCTTTTTGCTTTCTTTCTTACCAGAGAATATTTTTTTCTATTTTTTAGGTGAAACTATCATATATTTATATATTTATTTTTCAGAAAAAAATCTATCCTAATATGGAATATGGACTCTAGGTACCCAAAACAATCTTGAAAAAGAACAAAGCTAGAAGATATATATTTTCTGATTTCAAACCATATAAAGCTACAATAATTAAAACAGTGTAGTACTATTCTAAAGGCAGATATATAAACCACTGGAGTTAAATAAAAGCCTAGAGCTAAATTCTTCCCTATATTGTCAAGTTATTTTTGACAAGGTTTCCACGAATATTTGGTGGTGGAAATATTAATCTTTTAACTAAATATTGTTAAAAAAATAATAATTACATGGAAAAGGATAAAATTGGACCCTTACCTAATCCCATATACAAATATTAACTCAAAATAGATAATAGACCTAAATATAAATCTTAAGACTATAAACTTTTAGGAGAAAATCTGGGTCATTAAACCTCACAACATTGAAATTGGCAGTGATTTCTTGGTTATGATTTCAATGGCACAGGCAACAGAAGAGTATACAAACTCCCTAAAAAATAAAAAACATATTGTATATCCAAAGACAATGTAAACAGAGTTAACAGTTACTAATAGAATGGGATAAAATATTTCCAATTGCTATATCTGAAGGTATATTAATATTCCAACTAGAAATCCTAAAAATTAACAACAATAAAGGCAAACAATACCCTTTAGAGATAGGTAAAAGACTAACATAAATAATGAATCTCCACAGATAACCAATCTTAGTTGTCTGTTGGATGGAAAATCTTGTTTCTCTAGTTCTGGAGTGTGTTACCTATTTCTTTGTAGTTAATCTCTTTGAGTATTTTCTCTAGTGCTGGTTTTGAAGACATAAATTCCTTCAGTTTCTGTTTGTCATGGAAGCTTCTTATTTCTCCATCTAATTTGATAGAAAGTTTTGCTGGGTAGGAAATTTTTGGCTGGAAGTTGTTTTCTTTCAGAATTGGGAATATGTTACTCCAAGCCCTTCTGGCTCTCTTAACTTGGTTTGGGAAGTCTGGAGTGATTCTAATTGGTTTGCCTCTGAATGTCACTTGGCCCTTTGCTTTTGTTGCCTTTAAGATTCTCTGCTTGGCTTCCACATTGGTCATTTTGACAATTATGTGGCGTGGGGATCCTCTTCTCCGATCCTGTCTAAAGGGAGTTCTATAAATTTCCTGGACCTGTGTATCAACCTCTTGCTCTATGTCTGGAAAATTTTCTGCTATTACTTCCTTGAAAAGATTGTTGATCCCTTTGGTTTCACTTTCTTTTCCCTCCTCTATTCCAATTATTCTTAGGTTAGCTCTCTTAAAATGGGCCCATATTTCTTCAATATCAGATTCCTGCTGTCAGATATTTTTTTCTAGATTAGAAACTATGAGTTCATTTTTGGATTGCTCATCTTCTAAGAGCGAGATTCTGTTCTCCATGTGTTCTAATCGGTTGTTTGTGCTTTGAATTGAGGCCTTTACTTCATTAATTGCATCCTTTATCTCTTTTTGGCTCTCTCTGAGTTCTTTTCGAAGCACCTCTATTTTTCTACAGTTATTTTCCTGATTTGATCTTCTAGAAATCTCTGATTTTCTGTTTTATCGGGTTCTGATGTTGTGGGGTTGTGAGCATTCATTGCTCCAGTATTATTCCTCTTTCCCATGATTTTGGATGTTTGTGCCTTCTCTGGGTTGTTCCCTTGGGTCACTATGACTTCACTTAAGGTGTTCTGGATCTCGAGTCAGTAGTATCTCAGACCCCACTACTCCTTTACTGGGTTGTATCACAGAGTCTCCGACCCAGAGAGTCGATAGAGGCTGCTTTAGACTGTGGGGGGTGCCAGGTTGCACGTTCTCCTATGGTGTGATATCTCTGCCACCGCCCCTCCCCCACTGGGTCAAGTCCCAGGGAGTACAGTACTGGAATTTCTCCTCTGTGGCCCACAATTTGACTCACTGTTCTTGAGTACGCAGATGTAGCTGTACTGGCCTCGCTGAATTCGGTGCTGCTGCTGCCAGTGGCAATATGGCATCGCTGCTACGCCCTCGGCTGTGGGGCTGGCATTTTTCTTCTTGGTTTTGATTTCTACTCTGAATCCCTGCAGCGTGTGTTGAGCTCGGCCACTGGGAGCTTTAGATGCCCTCTGCGCGGAGAAATCCCGCCTGGCTGTTCCGCAGTGGCTCACCTCGGCTTGCCGTAGCCGTCCCGTGAATTCGCCGGTGCCGCCGGCAATATGGCGCTGCTGCCGCGTCTGCCGTGTCCTCGGGTGCAAGGCCAGTGTATCTCCTCTGTGGCTCTGTTCTCAGTCCGCTTTCTCTCTGGAGCCTGGTGATTTTTTGTTTCACTGGTGATGGTGTTTTCTGGCTATGAAAGGCGCTGATTTTGTGGTAATGGAGATTTGTTGTTAGCGGGGCTCTTAAGCCCCGCTTTTCTCGGTCGCCATCTTCCCGGAAGTCTTATTTATTTATTTATTTATTGTTACTTCCAAGCTACAGCCCCAGCACAATTTGTTTCTTATTTGGAAACAAGGTCTCACTATAGTTGCTGAGAGCATCACTAAATTGCCAAGGTTGACTTCAAACCCTGATCCTCTTGTCTCAGCCTCCCAAAGTACTATGATTACAAGCATGCACCACTAAGCCTAGCCCAAATAAAACTCTTTTGTGTATGGTGCTGGAGATTGAATCCAGGGGTATTCTACCTCTGACCTATGCCCCAGCCTGATTTTTTTATTCTTTAGGTTTTTTCCCCTGGCTTTATTTTTTTTATTTAATAATTTTTTATTGGTGCACTGTAGTCATACAGCCCAATGGGATAAAAAAAAAAAAACTTGTGGAGATATACATGCACACATCACCCAATCAGCCCCTACCCAATCACTTGGTTCTGGAAATCTGCTGAGAGAGTAGGTGAAGCAGCGGCAGCTTCTAGTGCTTCCTAGCCACACAGCTGAAGAAACTTGCTGGCTTTTGCTGTGGAACAGGCCCCAGTTCCAGGCCTGCCACGTGGAAGGCTCCTGCCCCGGCCTTGCTGGCTCCAGACCCGGCCTCACTGCGCAGCAGCAGGCTCCGGGCCCTGTCACTGTGGGCAGTACATTTACAGAGGTTCATATATATGCATATATATATACATATATATATATGTATATATATATATATATATATATATATATATATATATATATATATGTATATATATATATACACACACACAAATTTTATATATATATATATATATATATATATATATATATATATATATATATATAGTGTGTGTATGTGTGTGTGTGGTACTGGGGTTCCTAGAAACCTTTCTACCTCTGGGCTACACTCCAGACTTATTTTTTTATATATATTTTTAATTTAGAAACAGGGTCTCTTAAACCAGCGAGGGTGGCTTCAAACCTGCACCATCCTCCTGTCTCCACCTCCCAAGCGCAGGGATTACAAGGGTTCGCCACCACGCCCGGCTCATTTATATATATATATTTTATTAGAAGAAAACAGCAAGTGTCATTTGCAGAAGCTGAGAGCCCAATTCCCTAGCAGTAATGGATTTTATCTCCCCACTGAAAGTAGAGGCTCACAGCCTCACCATGGAGAGCGAAATCTGCTGTTCCGAGCACACACTGGACTCCAGCACAGTGCAGAGGTACACAGCAGCCATGAGCTGAGGTCTCCCAGGAAGCCTGGCTCAGCAGGCCAGCCCAGCAGTACAAGTGGGGCTCCCTCCGACTTGCCCAGGACATTTTTTCTTACACAGTATGTTGTCCAGAATTCCTGCACATGTGCGACAGGAGCAGTCTACTTTTGGGGTGATTTCTTAAAAAATTCAAGGTAAATTGGATTGGCTCTGTCTGCCTCTCCTGAATACTGGCCACCACCGCTGCCTTCTTGGTCTCTCCTAGAGCATGTTGTTGTTAAGTATTTCTGTGCATGGGTGGCAGGAGCAGTCTGCTTTATGATCTCTTCTGGGATATCCCTCCAAAAATCACTTTTCTTGCAGTGGCGGGCACCGTGCTGCAGTCTTGCCTCTATTCTGCCATTTTCTACTCTCTCTCCTATATTTCAGATAGGAAGTCATGACTGGAAATGTTTCTGTGTGTTATCCCAATCAGCTATTAAATCAAAATCTGTTGTCCAGGGTTTCTCAGAGGGATGCATGTCCTATTTGGCCTCTGCTAACCGTCACCACTGCGGCTGTGGTTGCCTCTGCAGCCTCCCTCTGTAAAAGACAGTATGTGTCTTTTACAGGAGTTGGGGGCCCAAGTAGTTTGTAGCAATGTGTTTTATCTCCCCGCCAAGAGTGGAGGCCCACAGCTTCACGGAGAGTGGGTCTACTGCTCCCAGCGCACCTGGCCCCAGCGCTGCACAGAGGAGCCCGGTGGCCAGGAGCGCCCTTGGCTCCAGAACACATGGCGCCTGCCGACCCAAATATGCAGGGCTCCATCTGACACACCCCAAACATTTTTCTTACATAGTATGTTATCCAGAATTCCTGAGCATGTGGAGCAGGAGCAGTCTTTTTTGGGAAGATTTCTCCAACAGTTTGAGGCAGGTTGGATTGGATTTATCTAGCTCACCCAAATACTGGCCGCTGCCATTGCCGCTGTCTCTGCCATCTTGGTCAGTCTCTTCTCTCTTATCTATTCTTTAATTTTGAAACAGGGTCTTGAAGCCAGGCATGGTGGCACGCACTTGTAATCCCAGAATTTGGGAGGCTGAGACAGGAGGATCGCGGTTTGTGGACAGCCTCAGCTACTTAGTGAGGCCCTTTGCAACTCAGTGAGACCCTGTCAATATAGGAAAAAGTCTTTAAGATCTTGGAGGAAAAGATATAATTTCTTTCCTTTTCTTGTGGTACTGGGGATTGAACCCAGGGGCATTATATTTCCAACCTACATTGCCAACACCACTTCTTTAAATTTTGAAACAGGGTCTCACTGCATTGCAGAGGGCCTCACTAATTAGCTGGGGCTGGCTGGCGGCCAATCTGTGATCTTCCTATCTCAGCCTCCCAAGCGCTGGGATTACAAGTGTGTGCTACCATGCCTGGCATTAGATTTTCTAAACAAGATACAAAAAGTGCCAACACTTAAGGAAAAATATTGATAATTCAACCACCTGAAAATTTGTTTTACACCAAAACTTATAAACATCAAATTTATTTAATCAAAAGATACATAGAAAAAAATTTTTTAAAGCTACAAGGCTTGCAATTCCAGTATTAGTTTCAATCCCCAATGCCAACAAACAAAAACACCATCATCATCTTCAACAACAACAACAAAAAAATGGCAATAAATAAATGTCTAACTGTGGAGATTCCTCTCCGGGACTTGGGAGGGAGAGACCTGAAATGAAGACATGGACAATTGTCTCTTGGACAACTGACAACTTTATTCTCTAGAACTAAGTTTTTATATCTTTTTTTCCCCTGCACCAAAACCACAACTTCAAAAGAAAGAAAAACATCAAAGTACAATCTCAAACACAATACAGAATGATTGATATAGAACATACATCATATGCTTGCAGAATACAATCATGGAGGGAAAATTAAAAAACAAGAAGAAACAAAGAGGCCTGGTTAAAGATTATTAAGAGCATGATTGCAGCCAGTTCCCGCTCTCACCAGTGGGTTGAGGGTGAGAAATTCCAGAAAGAGCAAAAGTCACCCAGAGTCTCGGAAAGCTTGACCTTTCGCCAAACTGCCTTAACTCTTTCGGAACCTTTTGTTCCTCAGGTTTCTTCCATGTCCTCCATCATCTAACTGAGCATAGTGGTGCACGATTATACTCCCAGTACTTGGGAGGCAGAGACAGAAGAATTGCAGGTTCATGGCCAGCTTCGGCTACTTAGTGAGGCCATCTGTAACAAAGTGAGACCCTTTTTCAAAATAATAAAATAGGGCTGGAGGTAGAGCTCAGAGGTAGAATGCCTCTGTCTTCAATCCCAGCACAAAAAAACAAAAACAAAAACAAAAATAACTGTCTAAAAGTTATATGAAAAGAAATAAATCCCATTATATATACTCATAATGTATCAATTAAAGAGCCCGAAACTCCTCTGCTTCATTACTAAGGTTGGCATGAACCATTTCTAAAGTTTCTTTTCCCTTATTTCTGGTTATCTTAGTCATTGACAGATGAACTAGTGGGTAAACTAATGACAATCTCACCTTTATTTGAAATGAAATCATTAGTTTTCCTAAACAGATCTGGAAATTGCATATTTTTTTTCTTTATTTTTGTTTTTTGTTTGTTTTTGGTGGTACTGGGGTTCCTGGAAAGCCTTCTACCTCCGGCCTACACTCCCAGACAAATATTTTTTATATTTTTATTTGGAAACAGGGTCTCTTAAGCCAGTGCCGCTGCCTTCGAACCTGCGCGATCCTCCTGTCTTCACCTCCCAAGCGCGGGGATTACAAGCGTGCGCCATCACGCCTGGCCAGTGGACATTCATAACCTAGCAAATTTCCACTTGATCTTTGGGAAAGGATATGATTAAACGCTTCTCTAAGTTTTCTGAAAAGATCTTCACCATAATATACTCCTATTTCATATATCCTTGAAGCTTTTCAAATTATCTCCATGATTTATGTCATTTAATCGAAAACGATATTTATGTATATCTACTGAATGTGGTTGTTTTTATTAATGAGATTAGTTCAATACAAAATGTTAGGAACATGTGTGCTGGTTATCAGTCTCTTGTTTCTCAGCTGCAAATCCACCTTCTCTTGCCTTCCTTTGTGATAGTGGGAGCTGGAGCCAGAAGGAAACCTTTCCCTCTGCATTTGGTGAAATACTAAACGTTGTCAACAGAGGGCACTAAAGTGACACTGCAGAGCTATAGCGACAGGTGGACACTGGGCTCTGGGTTGGGGTCTCCATTAGTATTCAGTACAGGCGAGCTCCAGTTCCACCCTCAGGCCATGCCTTCCCCACTTTCAACAGCTTTTTAGATCTGCAATGACCCAAGCCTTCTAGAAACCAACTAACTTCTTTCCTTCCTAGAATAATCTAATTACAAGAGTGGTGGTACATGCCTATAATTCTAGTACTTGGGAGGCTGAGACAGGAAGACTGCAGTTTCGAGGCCAGACTCAGCAATTTAGTGAGACTCTTAACCACTTAGTGAGATCCTGCCTCAAAATAAAAAATAAAACTAGAATGTAGCTCATAGGTAGAACGCCCCTGGGTCCAAGCCCTAGTACCAAAAGTGGGGGGAGGGGGAGAGAAGAAGAAAACAAAAATTGACTAAGAAAATTATTTAACTTCCATAAACCTCAGTATTCTCATAAGCCAGGTATAGTGGTAAATGACTGTAATCTCAGTATTTGGGAGGCTGAAATAGAATTGCAGGTTTGAGGACAGCCTCAATAAGTTGAGAGACTGGTCAACCTAGGAAGACCTTGTTTCAAAATAAAAATAAAATAGGGGTGGATGTATAGCTCAGAGGTAGAATACCCCTGGGTTCAATCCCTAGTACCATAAGAAAATAAAAAAAATGCTGACCACATACCTGTACTTCTCCTGTCTCAGCCTCTCAAGTACTAGGATTACAAGTGTGTGCCACCATGCCCAGCTTTATTTTTTGGTACTAGGGATTGAACCCTGGGGTATTCTACCCACAAGCAACATCCCAAGGCCAATTATTTTATTTTTTTAGTACAGGAGATGAAACCCAGGGACATTCTACCTAAAAGCCACACTCCCATCCCTATTTTTTATTCTTAGTTTGAAACAGGGTCTCACTGAGTTGCAAAGGGCCTACGTAGCCGAGGCTGTCTACGAACCATGATCCTCCTGTCTCAGCCTCCCAAATGCTGAGATTACAAGTGTTTGCCACCATGCCCGGCTTTATTTCTTATTTTGAAACAGGGTCTTATAAAGTTACTGATATTGGCCTGGAACCTTTGATCCTCCTATCTCAAAATCTCAAGTACTGTATTTATTTATTTTTGCAGTACTGGGGATGGAACCCAGGGGCATTGTACCTCCAAGCTACACCCCCAGCCCTATTTTTTAGTCTTTTTTTTTTTTGGAAACAAGGTCTCACTGAGTTGCGAAGGGCCTCGCTAAGTCCTGAGGCTGTCTGTGAACCGCGATCCTCTGGTCTCCACCTCCTGAATGCTCGGATTACACGTATGTGCCACCACGTCCGGCCCCAAGTACTGGTATTACAGTCATGCACCACCACATTCAGCTAAAGAGAGCCCTATCCTTATGTCTAAGTTGGGGCCAAGAAACAGGTAGAGAGAGGTGTATAAGTTATCCAGAGTCTTAGATCCAATAAATAGTAGAACTGGACTGAGTGTGGTGATTCACACTTGTAATCCCAGTAATTGGGAGGCTGAGACAGGAGGATACCAAGTTTTTGGCCAGCCTCAGGTCTCCGCAGTTTAGTAAGAAATTGTTTCACAGATTAAAATTTGAACCAGGTATGGTGGCTCGTGCTTGAAACCCCAGTACTTGGGAGGCTGAGATAGGAGGATCACCAGTTCATGGCCAGCCTCAACTACTTAGCGAGGCCCTCCTCAACTCAGTGAGACCCTGTTTCAAAATAAAGAATAAAGCCAGACATGGTGGGTGCATACTTAAAATCCCAGCATTTGGGAAGCTGAGACAGGAGGATCATGGTTCGCGGCCAGCCTCAGCTACTTAGCAAGGGCAAGGCCCTCTGCAACTTAGTGAGAGCCTGTTTCAAAATTAAGAATAAAAGATAGAGCTGGGGATGTCAACTCAGAGGTAGAATGCCCCTGGGTTCCATTTCCAATACTTCAAAAAATAAATAAAACAAAAAAATTCCAAAAAATAAAAAGAATAATAGGGCTGGGGGTATAGCTCAGAGGTTAGAAAGCCCTTGAGTTCAATCGCCAGTAACACACACACACACACACACACACACACACACACACACACACATATATATATATATATATATTATATATATATATATATATAATTATATTGGGGCTGGGAATTACATCAGTGGTAGTGTTATATGCGGGTTCAAGGAGAAATGAGAGAGTCAAGAGTCCAGGGGGGTATGTGCCAATTGAAGCCTTTCTTAGCTGGCCAGAGGTGGTACCCTCAGTCCAGAAATCTGACTGGAGGGATGCACTGAGGCCAGGCAGGAGGAACCTTTTATACTAACAAGGGACCAATCAGGTCCTTACATATTTAACCCAATCACCACATGAGCTATTGCAAGCAAGCCAAATACAGAAGCCAATTAGTCGTTAACAGGGAATGAGGGCGGGAACACACAGCTGCGAGACATGTATGATAATTACGAAGGCCAACCAGAATGTTGCGGTTAGCTAGATCCTGTTTAACAAGAACCACATGTTGTTTTGTTTATGTTTTTGTTTTTTTGTTTGGGGGGGTATTTTGGTGGTACTGGGGTTCCTAGAAACCCTTCTACCTCTGGGCTACACTCCCAGACTTATTCTATATTTTTATTTGGAAACAGGCTCTCTTAAATCAGCACGGCTGGCTTTGAGCCTGCGCAATCCTCCTGTCTCCGCCTCCCAAGCACGGGGATTACAAGTGTGCACCACCATGCCTGGCGAACCACATGTTTTAAACCTTGCACAATCAACTCTATAGTTACAAAATGGTGGAGAAAACAAAATGTAGTTACTTCAGTAAAATGCCCTTGGGTTCAATCCCAGAAATACACACACACACACACACACACACACACACACACACAATAGAACTAAAATTAAAAATACATAATGTAGCTTCAGAGTCCATCTGTACCGTCTGCCTTTCTTACTGTCAAGGAATTGACTGGAAAGGAGAAATTCTGGTCCACTGCCACCACTCCTCCCTCTGGCACTGAGAGCCTTGCCATGAGGGACCCAGAGGAGTTTTGCTTGGTCAGCACAATATCTTAAAAAAAATTTTTTTTTTCTTTCTGTAATGTTGAAATTGAGCTGGGGAGTCGCGAAGAGGGTAAACACCACAAAGGAGGTAAACACCAGCCAAGTTATCCCAAAAAAGCTGCTTTAATCAGACCCGGCCCCTTTAAATGATGTCTGTGGACTGTGCAGGAAGAATGATGAGCCATGTGATCCATAGAGTCGCATGGAGAAATGAAAGTACCGATGTTTAAAGCGGAAGGGGTGGGGGGTGCTAGCAGCGTGGGAATGCCGATTCTCTTTGCAACATCCAGAGTCTCACAATTCCTGGAGTCTGTCTTGCAATGTTTGAAATCTTGAGGCACCTGGATTCTCATGATATCTCTGCTTCTGGCTTCCGGGGTTCCACCTCCTGTCCCTATTGTGGGGTCCCATGGGGGAAGGGAGGGACCTGACCTATCATCTCTGCCTTTTGGTGATATTGGACGATGACCAAGTCCATAGCTACTTTCTGCTGACATGGGGTGTTGTAGGGCCCCCTTGGCCGAGAGATCGAGTCCTTCAGAAGTGGGCAGGTGGGAGTATGGCTGCAGTGGGAGTTGATTGGAGGTTACCCTGGACAGCTCATAATGCGCATTCAAATAAACTTTAACAGACGAGGAGTTATTAAAAGAAAAAGCAAATCGTGAGAATGGGTCCTGGGAAAGGAAGGAGCCCATCACCTACTAGCCCTTACCAGGAGGGGAAGGAGCCCAGCAGCTTCTGGCTTTTTGAACCCTTTCAGATATGAGGTAGACTGTCAGTATTGTGTTTCTAGATTCTCGCTTAACCTGGTCAGAGTTTAAATGCAAGAGCCACTTGATGAGGCAATATGGGTCAGTCTGGTTAGATGGAAGGCATGCTATTGGGTCAGGAGCATCAGTAATGGATTTTAGAGGGGGTAACATGTATGGCTGTCTGGGATTCAGAGAGGGTGAGCACCATACTATGTAAACAAGTGGACCTGCTGAAATAAAAGCGTTAAAGAGAATTCTGCTGAGAAAAATGGAGCTTAGTGGGCCCCAGCACTTGTACAAGAGAATTTGTCATGAGGGTATTATTACAATAAAAGGAGCCCTTTTTAGCTGAGTAAGTGATGCCAGTTGATATTCATCTCTCTGATTGCTAATGATGTAGAGTATTTTTTTGTGCACTTATTGACCATTTGAATTTCTTCTTTCATGAAGTGTCTATTTAGTTCCCTTGTCCATTTTTGATTGGGTTATTTGTTTTCTTAGTGCTGAGTTTCTTTAGTTCTCTTTATAGTCTAGATATTAGTCCTCTATCAGAGTAGTAGGTGGCAAAAATCTTCTCCCATTCTGTTTACTCTCAGTTCAGGTTCTTGATAGTTTCCTTTGCTGTACAGAAGCTCGTTAGTTTAATGCAATCCCACGTATTGGTCCACCTTTTAGTTTCTTGTGACTTTGGGATCTTGTTGAGAACGTTTTGATTTGTGCCTATGTGTTGCAGTGTTGGACCTATGCCCTCTTCCAGGAGCCTCAAGTTCTCTGGTCTAATTTCCAAGTCTTTGGTCCATCTTGAATTGACCCTTGTGCAAGGTAAGAAAGTGGGCTTTATTTCCATTTTTCTACATATAGTTAATCAGTTTTGCCAACACCATTTGTTGAGCAGGCTATCTTTTTTGCAGTGTATGTATGTTTTTGGACTTTTTGTCAAAAATCAATTTGCTGTGTGTGGACTTGTTTCTGAGCCTTCTATTCTGCTTCCTTGGTCTATGTATCTGTTTTTGTGTCAGTACCATGCTGATTTTATTACTATGGCTTTGTAGTATAGTTTAAAGTCAGGTATTGTGATTCCTCTGGCATTGTTTTTGTTGCTGAGAACTACTTTGGCTATTCTGGGGTTTTTGTTGTTCCAAGTGAATTTAAGGACTGATTTTTCTATGTCTGTGAGAATGACGTTGGTAATTTAATGAGCAATGAGTTGAATCTGTAGATCACTTTTGGAAGTATGGTCATTTTGATAATACTTATTTGCCAATCCATGAAGATCTTTCCATCTGCTAAGGTCTTCTTCGATTTCTTTTTTCAATGTCTTATAATATTCTTTTTTTGTGTGTGTGTGGTACTGGGGGTAGAACCCAGAGGCTTTCTACCTCCGGGCTATACTCCCAGCCCTATTTTATATTTTATTTGGAAACAGGGTCTCACTAAGTTGCTGAGAGCCTTACTAAGTAGCTGAAGCTGGCTTTGAACCCATGCAATCCTCCTGTCTCTGCCTCCCAAGCATGGGGATTACAAGCGTGTGCCACCACGCCTGGCTTATAATTTTTTTGTAGAGGTCTTTTATCTCCTTGGTTAAGTTTATTCCTAAGTATTTTGTGTGGGGGGGGATATCCTCAGTTGAAGTGTTTTCTGGATTTCTTTTTCAGTGGATTTATGATTGATATACAGAAAAGCTTCTTATTTTTTAATATTTATTTATTTATTTATGAATTTATTGATCAGATCTCTAAGCCTTTTGGTTGAGTTTGTTGAGTCTTCTAAGTATAGTATCATGTTATCTGCAAATAGTGAAAGTTTTAGTTTTTCTTTTTTTATTTGTACTCCTTTGATTTCCTTTTCTTTGCTCTGGCTAGAGTCTCAAGTACTATACTGAAAAGAAGCGATAATGGACATTCTTGTCTTGTTCCTATTTTAGGGTAAATCTTACATTTTTTCTTATTTAATATTATGTTGGCTGTGGCCTATTGTAGATTGTCTTTATGATGTTGAGGTATGTTCCTTCTATTCTGATTCTCTGCAGTGCTTTTAGTATAAATGGATGTTGGATTTTGTCAAATCCTTTTTCAGTGTCTACTGAAATAATCATGTGATTTTTGTCTTTGGTTTGGTTTCTGTGATGAATTACATGGATTGATTTTCATATGTTGAACTAGCCTTGCATCACTGCAATGAGCCCTACTTGCTCATGGTGTATGATTTTCATTATGGTTCTTTGTGTGTGTGTGTGTGTGTGTGTGTGTGTGTGTGTGTGTGTTACCAGAAATGGAACCCAGGGCCTTTCTACCCCCGGGCTGTACTCCCAGACCTATTTTATGTTTTATTTGAAAATGGGGTCTCACTAAGTTGCTGAGAGCCTCACTAAGTAGCTGAGGCTGGCTTCAAACCCATGCTATCCTCCTGCCTCAACCTCCCAAGTGCTGGGATTACAAGCGTGTGCCACCACTCCTGGTTCAAGATGTGGTATTGAATGCATGTTTCTAGTATTTTGTTTAGGAGTTTTGCATACAAGTTCATCAGTGATATAGGCCTGTAGTTTTCTTCCTTGAGCTGTCTTTAGCTGTCTTTATTTTGGTTTTGGTATTAATGTTATGTTGGCTTCATAGAATGTATTTGGGAGAGTCCTGGTTCTTTCTCTTTCATGAAATAGATTGAGGAGTATTGGGATCAGCTCTTTTATAAAGGTTTTTATAAAATTCACTTGGGAGACCATCTAGTCCTGGTCTTTTGTTTGATGGTAGGCTCTTTATTGCTACTTCAATCTCTTTGATTGCTTTTATTGGTTTAAATGTTTTCTATCTTCTTGACTCAGTTTATGAAGGTTGTATTTATCTAGAAAATTGCCAATTTCTTCCAGATTTTTCATTTTGTTGTAGTATAGATTTTCAAAGTGCTTTCTGATAATCCTCTGGATTTCTACACTGTTGGTGGTAATATCTCCTTTTTTCAATCTCCTCCTCCTCCTCCTCCTCCTCCTCCTCCTCTCCCACCTCCTCCTCCTCTCCCTCCTCTTCTTCCTCTCCTCTCCCTCCTCCTCCTCCTCCTCCTCCTCCTTCTCCTTCTTCTTTTTCTTCTTCCTTTTGCAATCCTGAGGATGGAATCCAGTGGCATTCTACCTCTGAGCTACACTCCCAGCCTTATTTTATTTATTTATTTATTTTTATGGTACTGGGAATGGAACCCAGGGCATTCTACCTCCGAGCTACACCTCAAGCCATATTTTTTATTCTTTATTTTATTTATTTATTTATTTTTATGGTACTGGGAATGGAACCCAGGGCATTCTACCTCCGAGCTACACCTCAAGCCATATTTTTTATTCTTTATTTTGAGACAGGGTCTTACTGAGTTGCAAAGGACTTTATTTGAGGCTGTCCAAAAACCACGATTCTCCTGTCTCAGCCTCCCAAACGCTGAGATTACAAGCATGTACCACCATGCCCAGCTCCAGCCTATTTTTTATTCTTTATTTTGAACCAGAGTCTCACTGAGTTTCAAAGGGCCTCACTAAGTAGCAGCTGAGGCTGTCCTTGAACCATGATCCTCCTGTGTCAGCCTCCCAAATGCTGGGATTATAAGCATGTGCCACCACACCTGGCTCTTTTTCATCTCTTATCTTTATAATTTGGCTTGATTCTCTTTTCTGTTTTTTGTTAAGTTGGCTAGTAATTTATCTATCTTGTTGTTTTTTTTTTTTGGTTTTTTTGAGACACCAGCTTTTGATTTTGTTGATTTTCTGTAATTTTTTATTCTCTACTTTGTTGATTTCTGCTCTGATTTTAATAATTTCCTGTCTTCTATTTGCTTTGGAGTAACACTGTTTCTGTTTTTCAAGGGCTTTGAGGTGTGTCATTAGGTTATTTATTTGGTGATTTTCTTTTCTTCTTATGTGGGCACTCAGTGCTATAAATTTTCCTCTTTTTTTTTTAATTTTGCATGTTTGGGGATGGAACCCAGGGGCATTCAACTTCCAAGCTATATCCCCTGCCCTATTTTTTATTCTTTATTTTTGAGACAGGGTCTCACTGAGTTGTGGAGGGCCTCACTAAGCAGCTGAGGTTGTCCGCGAACCACGATCCTCCAGTCTCAGCCTCCTGAATGCTGGGATTACAAGCGTGCGCCACCATGCCTGGCTATGAATTTTCCTCTTAATACTGCCTTCAAAGTGTTCCTGAGATTTTAATATGTCGGATCTCTATTTTCATTTGTTTCTAGAAATTTTTTTATTTCACCCCTTACTTCTTCTATGACCCATTCTTCATTCAGCAGTGTGGTGTTCAATCTTCACATGTTTATGTGGTTTCTTTGGGTCTTCTTATAGTTTATATCTAGTTTCATTCTATTATGGTTTGAAAAGACACAGGGTAGTATGTCACACTTTTTGAATTTGCTAGTGTTCACTTTGTGGCCCAGGATGTGATATATTTGGGGAAAGGTTCCATGAGCAGCTGAGAAATATGTGAACTCTGCTGTAGTTGGGTGGAATATTCTATATGTGTCTAACAGGTCCATTTGTTTGATAGTGTTCTTTATGTCTGAGGCATCTTTACTGACCTTTTGTTTAGACGATGAGTCTAACGGTGTGAGAGGGGTGTTGTAGTGTCCCAGTATTGTTGTATTGGGACTTAGGTGTGACAATGTCGCAAAGAGTTTGTTTTATGAAAGTAGCTGCACCTATGTTTGGGGCATAAATATTGACTAACATTATTTCCTCTTGCTGGATTGTTCTAGTGAATTATGTCTCTCATATTTCTTTATTTTACCTGCCAGGCCTCTATGGACATTTTAGTGTGTGGGGGGGGCCTCTGGGGATTGAAATCAGGGGTATTCTATCCACAAACTACACACCTAGCCCATTTTATTTTATTTTGAAATAGGGTCTCTCTGGGTTTCTACCTACTCTATTTGCTAGTAGGTATTGTCCTCTAACCTGCAGTCGTCCTGTCTCAGCCTCCCAAGCACTAGGATGACAAGTGTGCACCATCATGCCTAGCCCCTGTGGAAATTTGATTTTGAAACCCTGAACTCTAAGAACTAGAATTGGAATCTGACATTTGAAATTGAACCCAAGAAGTTTTGCTCCAGCAAGGAAGGTGTCAGGCCTTGTCCTTAGGGTTGACAGAGGTGACAAGGTCAGAGGCCTGGCATGCTTGACTCAGGGGCTGGGCTTTGGGTTTGGGATAATTTGCAGCTAATGGCAGATATGAACTTACCTTTGCATATCTGAATCCAACCATTCTGAGTCCCATTAGAGCAGGGATCCCAAAAGGCAGCTTTTCTTCTCTCAGTGACTCCCCACTGTAGCCAGATCTGAATTAGGGGAACATCCCCTCTGAGGTCCACTTCAACATTCCTATCAGATAACGGGAGACTGTGGAAAGGAGCCTCTCCAAGGGAGATTTGCCTGCAGCAGCAGCAGGTGGACTTGGGCCCTTGCTTCAAGTGGCAGCTGCCATAGTACAGCCAAGGGGCCAGCTGAGATTAGAAGTCGTTGTTTCTTGGTATTCATGGGGTTTGGTTCCAGGCCCCGTCCACAGATTCCAAAATCCAAGGATGCTCTGGTCCTTGTGGGATTATTAAAGATAATGTACTTGATGGATTCAATGAGTATTTGCTAAGAGCATATATTATGTGGTGGGCAGGATTGCAAGCACAATGAACAGAACAGGGGCTGGAGGGGAACTGTGGGCTGTGGGGTGGCAGAGCCTCACGGCAGGGTACATTGGGCAAAGCCGCTCACCGGCTAGCAGCCAGAAGCAGAAAGGAGACAGAGTTCTGATGGAGTGCCCTCTTAGATATTTTTTTTTCTTCTTTTTAATACTGGGGGTTAAACTCAGAGCCTTCTACTTCTGGGTTATACACTCAGAACTATTGATTTTTTTTATTTGGTAACAAGATCTCACTAAATCGTAGAGGCCTCACTAAATTGCTGAGGCTGGCTCCTGTTTCAGCCGTTCAAGTACTGGGATTACAGTCTTGCACCAACATGCCAAGCTTTTATTTTTTACTTTCTTTGTGTGGTACTGGAAATGGAACCCAGGAGCATTCTACCTTCAAGATACACCCCCAACCCTATTTTTTATTTTTTATTTTGAAACAGGGTCTCAGTGAGTTGTGAAGAACCTCACTAAATAGCTGAGGCTGTCCTTAAACCATGATCCTCCTGTTTTAGACTCCCAAATACTGGGATTACAAGAATGTGCCACCACACCCAGCTTATTTTTTTGTTTGAAGCAGCGTCTCACTAAGTTGCTGAGGACATTGCTAAGTTTCTGGGATTATAAGCATGTGCCACCACGCCCAGCTTATTTTTTATATTGAAATAGGGTCTCACTAAGTTGCTGAGAGCCTTGCTAAGTAGTTGAGACTGGCTGCAAACCTATGATCCTCTTTTCTCAGTCTTACAAGTACTGGGATTACTGTCATGCACCACTACACCCGGCTCACGGCCCTATTTTTTATTCTTTACTTGAAACAGGGTATCACTAAGCTGCAAAGGACCTCAATTAAGTCGCTGAGGCTAGCCATAGCCTGCAATCCTCTTGTCTCAGCCTCCCAAGCACTGGGATTACAAGCGTGCACCACCATGCCCTGCTTAGTCTTTTTCTCTCATTGTCCCTCTAGAGGGAGTACATGATTGTTCTTTTAATATTACTATAACAATACCACAGATTAGGTAGTTTGTTATAATACTGGGGATTGAACCCAAGGATGCTCTCCAATTGAGCTACATCCCCAGTCCTCTTCATTTATTCATTTTATTAATTGATTGTTTATTAATTTGGTACTGGGGATTGAACCAACAGGCATTTTACCTCTAAGCTATACCCCCAACACTTTTATTTTATTTTATTGTACTGGAGATTGAATCCATGGGCATTCTACCTCTGAGCTACACCCCCAGCCCTATTTTATTTTGAAACAGGGTCTCACTAAGTCACTGAGTTGTGGATGGCCTCACTAAGTTGCTAGTTTAAGAGGCTAGACACAAACCTTTTTTTTTTTTTGTGTGTGTGTGTGTGTGTGGTACTGGGGTTCCTGGAAGCCCTTCTACCACTGGGCTACACTCCCAGACCGTTTTTTTTTTTTTTTTTGTGGGTCTGGGGATGGAATCCAGGGGCATTTGACCTCCGAGCTACATCCCCTGGCCTATTTTTTATCCTTTATTTTGAAACCGTGTCTCACTGAGTTGCAGAGGACCTCACTAAATAGCTGAGGCTGTCCGCGAACCACGATCCTCCAGGTCTCAGCCTCCCAAATGCTGGGATTACAAGCGTGTGCCACCACGCCCCGCTCCAGACCTAATTTTTTATAATTTGGAAACAGGGTCTCTTAACCCAGCGAGGCTGGCTCCGAACCAGCGCGATCCTCCTGTCTCCGCCTCCCAAGCACGGGGATTACAAACGTGCGCCACCACGCCCGGCTGGCCACAAACCTTTGATGCTCCTGCCTCAGCCTCCCAAGTACTAGGATTACAAGCATGTGCCACCATGCCTGGCCCCAACACTTTTTAAAATTTTTTATTTTGAAAGTGTCTCCCTAAATTGCTGAGAGTCTCAATAAATTTCTAAGGCTTTCCTTGAACCTGTGATCATTCTACCTCAGTTTCCCAAGTACTGGGATTATAGGTGTGTGTCACCATGCCCAGTTTATTCATTTATTTTAATTTTTTGTGGTAGGTGCATTCTACCTCAGAGCTACACCCCCAGCCCTATTTTTTATTCTTTATTTTGAAACAGAGTCTCACTGCGTTGTGAAGGGTTTCACTAAGTAGCTGAGACTGTCCTTGAACTGCAGTTCTCCTGTGTCAGCCCCCCAAATGCTGGGATTACAAACATGTGCCACCACAGCCGACTGAAGCAGCGCCTTACTCAGTTACCTTATGCTATCCTTGAACTGTGGATCTTCCTGTCTCAGCCTACCAAGTAGGAGAATTATAGCAACATGCCACTGTGCCTGATGAACAGCTTGCTTTTATTAAAAACCACTCCCCGGGAGGCTGAGGCCCAGGCAATATAGTGAGACCTTTATTCATTTTTTTAAAGGGCTGGGGGTGTAGCTCAGTGGTAGAGCACTTGCTGGCATGCTTGGGGCATGGGCTCCATCTCCAGTAATGCAGGGATAGGGGCAAGAAAGAAAGAAACCCATTGCCTGGATGATATAGTAATCCAAGGACCAATAAATCTATTCATGGGGATAAAACCCTTATGGCCCCATCACTCTAAGTCCTACCTTGTCCTACTCTTAACACTTCAAATTAGTGTAAGAAAACATAATGCAGACCCCTGCTTCCACCTCTCATGCTTGACCCATCCAGTCCCCACCACAATCTTCTATTGTGTGGTACTGGGGATTGAACCCAGGAGCATTCTACCTCTGAGCTGCTCCCTAGTCCCAGTGTGTGTATGTGTGTATGTATGTATGTATGTGGATGGATGGATGGATGGATGGATGGATTGTGGTAGTGGGAATTGAACCCAGGGACATTCTACTTCTGAGCTACATCCTCAGTCCTATTTTGTGGGGGGGGGCACTGGAGATTGAATCCAGGAGCATTCTGCCTTTGAGCTGCACCCTAGTTCTGTTTTATTTATACACCCTCATCCCTATTTGTCTGTGTGTGTGTGTGTGTGTGTGTGTGTGTGTGTGTGTGTGGCACTGAGGATTAAACTCAGGAGCATTCTACCTCTGAGACACACCATAGTCCTAATTTATGTATGTATGTATTTATTGTGGTAGTGGAAATTGAACCCAGGGATATTCTACTTCTGAGATACACCCCTAGCCCTATTGTGTGTGTGTGTGTGTGAGAGAGAGAGAGACTGGGAATTGAATTCAGGGGCATTCTACCTCTGAGTTACACTATTTTATTTTTTGAAACAGGGTCTTATTAGGTTGATGAGAGTCTCACGACTTGCTGAGGCTGTTCTGGAATCTTCCATCATTCTATCTCACCTTCCAAGTATTGGGATAGCAAGTTTGTGTCATCACACCTGCCTTTATTTTTATTATTATTATTATTTGTGTGTGTGTGTGTGTGTGTGTGTGTGTGTGTGTGTGTGGTACTAAAGATTGGACCCAGGGACATTTTACCTCTGAGTTCCACCCCCAGTCCTATTTTTAAAATTTTATTTACTTATTTATTATTTATTATTTATTTATTTACTTTTTGTGGTACTGGGGATGGAACCCAGGAGCATTCTACCTCTGAGCTACACTTCCAGCCCTATTTTTTATTCTTTACTTTTTGAAACAGGGCCTCACGGAATTGCAAAAGTAACTAAATAGCTGAGGCTGTCTGTGAACTGCGCTCCTCCTGTCTCAGCCTCCCAGATACTGGGATTACAAATGTGCACCACCATTACTGGCTTTACTTTTTTTTTAATTCTCTTTTTGTCTTGTTTTTGGTGGCTTTTATCTAGACTTCCTGGCCCCAGCCTTTGGGTGGTTTCATCTGCCTCTGCAGCCTCTCTACTCTCCATTTCTCTACAATGGCTCCCTTTTCTGTTACTGCTAACTGCTGACGTTTGTTGTGGGTTTTTCTCTCTTTACAGTACCCTTTCTTCTTAGGTGATAACATCCAGTTCCATCGCTTCAAGAATAAGCGATATCTGTGCCAGGAAGTGCAGGGGTAAAGGTAATACCACACCCAGACTGCACTTCATGTTCAGCTCCATTTGATCTTCTTGAATTTGAATTCGTGTGTGTGTGTGTGTGTGTGTGTGTGTGTGTGTGTGTGTGTTTGTTTGTTTGTTATTGGGGATTGAACCCAGAGGTATTCTACCTCTGGGCACCAACCATTTTAATTTTATTTTTTTTTAAACAAGGTTTGACTATGTTGCTGAGCCTGGATTCAAATCTGTAATCCATCTGTCTCAGCTGCTCAAGTACTAGGACTACAGGGGTGTGCCACTACACCTGGTTCTTGCACACCTGGCTCTTGAACTTGAACCCTTTTTCGGGGGTGTAACATTGAATTTGAGTTGGGGGTTGCAAGGGAGCCAAAATCTAGCAAAGGAGAGTGAGACCAGGCACTTTTCATTGGTGCCCCTGGACGAGTTCTGCTAACCAATATTGGGGGCCTATCGGTCAGCAGAGTTGCACCTGAGAGAGGAAGTAAGGGCATTTAACTAGCCAGGGTCTTGGGGTGGGGGCTAGGGAGGCAGAAGAATGCTGGTCCTCTCATGACATCTGGAGCCTGCCCCATCTCTGCTTCTGGCTTCCAGGGTTCTGCCTCCTATCTCAGCTGCAGGGTCCCATGATGGGAAGGGGAGGGGATCTGACCTATCATCCTAGCCTTTTGATGATATTGGTTGATGACCAAGTCAATAATTACTTCCTGCTGGCAGAGGGAACATCATTATAGGGTCCCCTCGTCTAGGAGACATCAGGTCATTCGGAAGTGGGCAGGAGGGAGTATGGCTGCAGCAGGAGTTGATTAAAGGAGATGATTAAAGGTCTGAATGAACTTTAATAGACAAGGGGCTATCAAGAAGAAAAGGCAAATGATGATCATGGGTCCAAGGAGGGGAAGGAGCCAAGCAATTACTTGCTCTTGGAACTATTCCAGGTAAGAGGTAGGCTGTTGACACCGTTTTTAGATCCTTACTTAACCTGGTCAGAGTTTGGACATTTTCCTCCACTAGACCAGATTCATTAATGTAATAACAGCATTCCTCCCTGAGAAAGAGACACACCACCCTTTTCAGCAGTGAGTAAATCCAAAGCCCATCTATTTTGGAGGGCTACTGTAGCAAGGGAGGTAATTTGTTGCTGAAGGGAGGCTAAATAAGAGGCTAAATAAAGCTGGCCCTGAAAATCTTGGGCAGAGATGATTCCATGTCCCGGTGCTCCATCTGCCAACCCCAGAGAACCAGCAGAAGCCACTAAGCTTGCTCCCAGCAGAACGGGAAGAAAAGCTGCTCTCCTTGCCCATGGCTGAAGAGCTATGAGCCAAGAGAGCTCACCTTCTCTGAAGAGGATGAGCTGTGGAACCACCATTGTTAGTATGCAAGGGCCTAGAGCAGAAGAAATAATGCAGGTGTATAATGTCCCATTGCACCTGAGAAACATCCCCCAAGGGGCCTGAGAATTGGTGGAACCTAATGTTGTGCACTTACTAGTTTGAATGGAAAGGTCAGTTGTGGAGCCTAGGTTTCCAAAGCACTGACCCATTTAACCCTGAGGTCCAATTGTGGGAAGCTGTGGTTTGTGTTTCATTTGTGGAGGCCATGGGCACTGCTGCTAGGAGGGGTCTTTGCAAGGAGGCACAGATGAAACAGTGGGTGACATCTAACCAGACCTGGGATGCATTTAAAAATTTGACAGTTAGTTGGACCAAATCGATACAGGTGGAGGTGGTTCATGTGGGTGGAAGCTTTTCCTTCAGGGTTTGTTCTGAATCCAGAATGTTGGTGTGAACCTACATCTGGGCACTGGCCAGCACATAGGCACAGGAGATATACAGTGAGCCTGATGGTCCTGATGCAAATCCAGATCAGTACAGCTTACCTGTCACTCCTGAAGTCCATCTTGGGTCCCATGGGTCATAAATTTTGAGTATGACCTTATTAATGTTTGTTGTGTACCCCAGATACACTATATTTGGGGAGTGGAACAGTCTAATGTCAGGATTTTCCATTAACAACAAATAAAGTTCCTGAATGCGTGAAGAGGATAGAAAAGGGAGTGCTCGAGGAGAGAGTAAATCTTGTAGCCTATGTAGGGAAAAGACCTGCAGGGGCAGCCAGAGACAAATTCTGAGAGCCTCTTTTGTGAGAATAGCAGCTGCCACCAGAACCTAAGGCAGGGTGGCCACCCATAAGTAGTGGGGTCAGGCTGTTTGGATAAGTAAGCCACTGGTGCCTGGGTTGGTGCCAGGGGTTGAGTAAGCACTCCTGTGGCTATCCCTTGACTCTTACTGGTGTATAACAGGAAGGCCTTAGTGGGATTAGGGAGTGACAGGGGATGGGGATTTAAGGAGGGCTTCCTGAAGAGCCAGGAAGGCTTGGCAAACGGCCAAGGGTAAAGTGAGGGGGCCAACTGGGGTTTCTATGGTTGCCTCATATAGCAGCTTAGCTAAAATGGCAAAGTTGGGAATCCAATGCCGGAAAAATCCCGCAAAGCCCAAAAAAGATTAGATTTGGTTGGCCAAGGTGGGCGGCTGCAAGTCTCTAAGGCCTTGACCCAGTCAACAGTTAGTCCCCAAGTGTTTGGGGTGAGATGCAGGCATAAGTACTGCACCTCTGGCACCAATAACTGGGTTTTATGTGGGGCTACCCTGTAACTCCTGCTTCCGAGAAAACTGAGAAGGGGAGTGTGCTGTTTGGACATTTATTTCAAGAGAGGCGCTACAAAGTAGAAGATCATCTACATATTTTAAAAGAGAACTAGGACCCAAGGGGCACTGAAGAAGGTCTTGTGCTAGAGCCTGGCCAAAGAGGTATCTCGGAAACCTTTGAGAAGGATGGTCCAAGTTAATTGCTGAGCAACCTGTGTATCAGGGTCCTGCCACATAAAGGCAAAAAGGGGATGCAACTCAGGACGTAGAGGAATGGTATAAAAAACATCCTTGAGATCAATAACAGAGAAATGAGTGGTAGTGGGGAGAATCTGGGATATGAGGGTATAGGAATTAGGGACAACTAGGAGGATTGGGACCACCGCATCATTGATTAAGTGGAGGTCTTGGACTAAGTGATAAGTCCCATTAGGCTTTTTAACTGGGAGAATGGGGGTATTGTAAGGGGAATTGATGGGCATGAGTAATCCCTGGGCAAGGAGACGAGAAATGATGGGTTTAAGCCCATGTCGACAATGGAGGAACATGGGAAACTGGGGGCGGGCAGGAAAAATAGTGGGGTCATGGACGACAATCCAAACTGGAGTGTAGTCGGTTGCCATAACTGGAGTAGTGGTGTCCCATACAATAGAATCAACCAAATCTATGCAGAGGGGAGGTTTGAAAAAGCATACTGGGGGAAACAGAAGCGGCAGGAGAACAAAAGGAAAGTTCAGCCCCAATTTTGGTTTAAAAGTCTCTTTTTAAAAAGGGGTAGAGCAGAAAGAGAAAATCAGTAATGGATGGGCAACCATAAGGTTTGCCATATGGCAAAAAAAGGGGGGCCTGTAATACATGGGCAAGAGGGCTTACTGTCAGTCCCTTGTACCAAGATTAGAAAAGAAAAACTGAGACCAGAAAAGGGTGGAAGGACTGAGTGGGTAGTTGCTATGTCAACCAAAAGGGAGACTGGCTTACCTGCTACCTGGAGAATTACCCTGGGCTCAGCAAGGGTAACCGAGATTGAGGAGTCCGGGAACCATCAGTCTTCAGCCAGGTCAAGTAGGGCCAGTGGCGGGGCTCTGGAAGGGTGTTCCCTCTTTGTTGAGGCATCTGGGGCTCACCAGTATTCCAAGGGCAATCACTTTTTCAGTGGTCCTCCCGGTCACATGCTGGGAACAGTTGGTGGGTGTGGCTGAGGGCAGTGCTTAAACCCAGTGTTCTTTCTTGCCACACGCGAGGAAGGCTCCTGGAGGTGCTTGTCATGCCTGTCTTCCACCTCTAGTTGGTGCTTGTTATCTAGAGGGTTGACCCACCACCACTGGCCACAGGGCTGCTACCAAGGCAGGGGCTTGCAAACCAGCCTTTTGGCGGACCCAGATTATACACCCTAACTCAGCCTGTTCCTCTTGAGAATTAAAAACTTTAAAAACCATATTCAAGCCGGGTGTGGTGGCGCACGCTTGTAATCCCAGCATTTGGGAGGCTGAGACTGGAGGATTGCGGTTCGCAGACAGCCTCAGCTACTTAGTGAAGCCCTCCGCAACTCAGTGAGACCTGGTTTCAAAATAAAGAATGAAAAATAGGGCAGGGGGTGTAGCTCGGAGGTCGAATGCCCCTGGGTTCCACCCTGAGACCTGCAAAAAAAAAAAAAAAAAAAAAACATATTCACCAAATCTCAGGGGTCTGAGGGCCATCCTTTTCCTTTTCCTTTTTTTTTTTTTTTTCAAATGTCAAGGGGCCAATTGCCAAATGAAATAGGTTGCCAACACTACAGATTCCACCTCAGTAGATGGATCTAAGTGTGTATAGAGGGTGAAAGCCTCCTGAAGACAATTTTTAAAACAGCTGGGTTTTCATCTAAACCTTGGGTGATATTCTTAAGTTTTTCATAGTTAACCACCTTATGGAAAGCAGCCTACATGCCATCAAGGAGGCATAGGATCATATGGTCTCTTTATTTATTTATTTATTTATTTATTTATTTATTTATTTATTGTGGTATTAGGGATGGAACCCAGAGCCTTTCTACCTCTGGGCTATGCTCCCAGACCTATTTTTTATATTTTATTTGGAAACAGGGTCTCACTAAGTTGCCGAGAGCCTCCCTAGCTGAAGCTGGCTTCGAACCTGTGTGATCCTCCTGTCTCAGCCTCCCAAGCGTGGGGATTATAAGCGTGCGCCACCGCACCCGGCCTTGGTCTCTCTTTTTTAATCCCTCATTCCCACTGTTTGGGGCTGGCTGGTAATCCCAGTAGGGATCTTCAGAAGGCACTGCAGCTCTCCAGTAGGGAGGGTAGGGCTAGTCAAATGGGCCTGGTTGGCCCGTTCTCAGGTAGCCTTTAAGATACGATCCAGTTCATCAGGTGTTAAGGCAGAGGTTAAAATAACATGAAGATCCTGCATGTGAGATCATACACTTGAATAATATATTGGAATTTCTTAATAAAACTGGATGAATTGGCAAAAAAAAAGTAACCCAGTTTTTTTTTTTTTTAATTTGTGCAAGGTCTGGGAAGGAGAACAGGGACATAGACCACACCCTCCACACTGGCCACCTCGAGGAGTGGGGCCAAGAGAGAAGGGGGGGTTCTTGGAGCAGGTATGGTGACTTATGGGGGAAGGTGAGGGGGAGGTAAGGGTTGGTACCTTAAGGGAGGATGGCAGGGTGGGGAAAGAGGTGGGTTAGGGTGAGAGACCATTGAAGGGGGCTTCGATGGTGGGTTGAAATTGGAGAGGGAGGGGTAGATGGGGGAACCAAGGGTGGGGTGGCAGACTCCAGTGGTGAAGGGAGATTAGCTGTAGGTAGGATGGTGGTCAGGGTGGTGAGGAGAGATCCTGGAGAACAGGGATGGAGTCAGAAGATGGTGCTTGTTACTTGGCAAAGTCACAAGATGGCAACTGCATCTCAACAGAATTAGAAACTGGCGGCTGATGAAGGAGAGAGGTCAGAGGACCTGGGCAGTGGAACAGTGGGAGCAAAGGGAGGGACAGGACCACAAAAAAGGCCTGGACATAGGGACTTCTGACCATTTATCAGACCGCTTACAAAAGTTGCTGAGATTGGTCAGGATATTAAAACCCAGAGTTCTATATTTGGGCCATCAAGACCCATTGTTCGATTTTGCACAGAGGCCATGCATGCCATGTTACAATAGAAACAGAGGCACTTAGGGCATAAACCCTGAAAGCACCATGGTCCAGAGATTAATGAGGAGAAAACCCAGTGGGGACTGGGAGTCGATTCCAGGGGCATTCTACCTCCAAGCTATACCCTCAGCCCTATTTTTTATTCTTTATTTTGAAACAGGGTCTCACTGAGTTGCAAAGGGCCTCACTAAGTAGCTGAGGCTGTCTGCAAACCCAGATCCTCCAGTCTCAGCCTTCCAAATGCTGGGACTACAAGCATGTGCTCACATCACTCATTTAGCCCTTCCCCAATTTACACCCCATTCCCTCCCACCTGAATACATTTTCTTTAAGAAATTTATTAGCCAGGCATGGTGGCACACACTTGTAATCCCAGCATATGGGAGGCTGAGACAGGAGATCACAGTTTGCTGACAGCCTCAGCAATTACTTAGTGAGGCCCATTGCAACTCAGTGAGACACTATTTAAAAAAAAAAATAGGGCTGGGGGTATAGCTTGAAGGTACAGTGTTCCTGGGTTCCATCTCTAGTACCACAAAAAAAAATATTAATAAGAGACTGGAGACCTTGGCATGCATTTGATTTGATGGTATACTGCCACTTGTGGGGGTAAAATTTCAGGGATTTTTTTTTTTTTTTTTTTTTTTGGTGGTACTGGGGATGGAACCCAGGGGCCTTCTACCTCCGGGCTACACTCCCAGACCTATTTTATATGTTATTTGGAAACAGGGTCTCTTAAGCCAGCTGAGGCTGGCTTCGAACCTGCACGTTCCTCCTGTCTCAGCCTCCCAAGTGTGGGAATTACAAGCGTGCGCCACCATGCCCGGCTAAATTTCAGGGATTTTAATGAAATAAATACAGTCTGAGCACCAGACGTGGTGGCACACGCTTCTAATCCCCACGCTTGGGAGGCGGAGACAGGAGGATTGCGCAGGTTTGAAGCCAGCCTCGCTGGTTTAAGAGACCATGTTTCCAAATAAAATTATAAAAAATGGGTGTCTGGGAGTGTAGCCCGGAGGTAAAAGGGTTTCCAGAAACCCCAGTACCACCAAAACAGAAACAGAAACAGAAACAAGCAAACAAAAAACAGTCTGAGTATTAATTGCCTTCCCTGGAATTTTCACATCCCATACCTGAGGTTTTATCTGGCACAAAATATCCTCAAATGTATTTGTATTTTTTTGGCTTTGTTACTAATGTACCTAAGAATGAGAAAGCATGTCTTGGTATTAAGTTACAAGTGCTCCCAGGGAAGCTTTAAAAAATCTCTTCTCGGCTGGGCATGATGGCGCACGCTTGTAATTCCTGTGCTTGGGAGGCAGAGACAGGAGGATTGAGCAGGTTCGAAGCCAACCGTGCTAGTTTAAGAGACCCTGTTTCCAAATTAAAAAAGTATAAAAAATAGGTCTGGGAGTGTAGCCCAGAGGTAGAAGGACTTCCAGGAACCCCAGTACCACACACACACAAAAATCTCTTCCCAATAAAGAAGTGGGGCTAGGCATGGTGGTGCACGCTTTTAATCCCTACATTTGGAAGGCTGAGATAAGAGAATCACAGTTCACGGACAGCCTCAGCTACTACTTAGTGAGACCCTTTGCAATTCAGTGAGACCCTGTTTCAAAATAAAGACTAAAAATGAGGGCTGGGGTGGCGTAGCTCAGAGGTAGAATGCCCCTGGGTTCCATCCTTAATACAGCAAAAAAAAAAAAAAAAAAAAAAAAGTAAGGATTAGATCTCTAAATATAAGTTAAAGGCATTGTAAACTTTTTGGCCATGCATGTGCAATCAACATGTTCCAGTGCATATTTATTTATTTATTTATTTATTTATTTATTTATTTTTGCGGTATTAGGGAATGGAACCCAGGGACATTGTACCTCCAAGCTACACCCCCAGCCTTATTTTTCAGTCTTTTTTATTTTTGAAACAGGGTCCCACTGAATTGTGAAGGGCCTCGCTAAGTAGCTGAAGCTGTCCACGAACCGCAATCTCTGGTCTCCACCTTCCGAATGCTGGTATTACAAGCGTGTGCCACCACAGCCAGTTGCATGTCTCTTTAGAAAAGTGCCTAGAAGAGACAAGCCAAGCAGAGAATAGAGCCATGTATCTAAAAGAAAATTGATATCTTTACCTGTCGTGTAAAGAGTTACTCAGGGTCCTCTGTTATAATGTCCAGCTGGTTAGAGGGCTGATCAGAGGGGCCTTGCTGAGCCTTGGGTATTCTCAGTCTTTGAGGGCAGCCATGATGGGAGCAGATAGCCTCACTTTTCTTCAGAGATGAGGGCAATCATGCTCCCAATATTTTTCCTCTTTGCAGAGGTGGCACATCCCAGGCATTGATGGATTCCACTTAGGGCAGTCCTTGATTCACTTCCCAGGCTTTTTGTAATAATGGCAGGTGCCAGGCCTCAAGTGTTCTTCTCTCTGTCTCTAGAATGAGTCTTTGGGTATCTTTGATGGGGCAAGGACTTATTACCCAATGCCAGGGCAATTAAGTGGGCTTATCCTTATGACTGCCTTTGTCTCTTCTGATTATTTGTTTTGTCTACCTTGTCTCTGTTGTTGAAAATCCCAAAGGCCAAAATGAAAAGATGATTAATGGGAGTTTGAGGTCCCATTTCCTGCATTTTGATTTTATCCTAATATCTTGGCCTGGTTGGTTAATAAAATGAGTCCCCAATAATATATGCCCCTCAAGTGAGTCTGGGTCAATTTGAGTATATCTCTGGAGGGTCTTAGTTAAGCATCCTAGAAACAGGATTGTTATCATTTCTTGTGTTATCTCTCTGATCTTATCATAATTAACTGACTTATTCTTATATCTACTCATTCTTTTAATTAAACATGATTCCGTTTGTTAAGGTCCTCACTCTAACCTTGATAATTCTAGTTCGGGTCTTGACCAGGGAAAGCTTCTTCTCTGTAGGCTGCCTTTGGTCTCTGACATAGATCTTATTACCCTATGTCTTTGCTGCTTTCTGTATATGAGTTTTCTTTTTTTAAGGAGTACAGCAAGTGAAAAGAATTACCTAAAGGTCCATCCATGTTACATCAAACATAATAGCCAGGTTTTGAAATCCACTTTTAAATTTCAGGGTCCTTTGAAAATTGACCCAATTTTTTTCTTTACACTGGACTAGCTTAGTCATAGAAAAAATATATACTTTTAATATATTTGTTCCCCCATTTAAATTTGACTCTCTCTATATATGTATATCTCCAATATATATATATATATATATATATATATATATATATATATATATATATACCCATTTTTTAATTTTTTTGCTGATCTGGGGATGGAACCCAGTGGCATTCTACCTCCGAGCTGTACCCCCTGCCCTATTTTTTATTCTTTATTCTGAAAAAGGGTCTTATTGAGTTCTAAAGAGCCTCACTAAGTAATAGCTGAGGCTGTCCATAACTGCAATCCTCCTGTCTCAGCCTCCCAAATGCTGGGATTACAAGTGTGTGCCATCACACCTGGCTTAAATATACCCCCCCTTTTTTTTTTTATCAGAGTGGCATTTCTTTGAAATGCCAAGTGTTTTATCACTTCTATCTTTGATGGAAGATTATAATACAATTTAGGAATATACAAATATAAACTTTAAAATTTACTTCGAACATTTATTGTTTATGAAACATCAGCTTAGTAAAGCTTAAGCTTTGCATTTTAGAAGATATTTAGGGAATATAAATGTATTTAACGAATAAAGGAGCCAGTAAGAACACGATACATAGAAGTCAACATATTTTGACCTTAATTTATCATAACCTTATTAACCTTAATTTAACATACATTGACTTAACCATTGGAATGAAATTTACAATTTGTGGCTCAGTAAGATAACTATAATTAGAAGTCTATGTAGGATAACCGCATTGATAAAATATACAATAGCACATGATTTTTATAAGCTTAGAAAACAGTACTAATAGCTGGGCGTGGTGGCGCACACTTGTAATCCCTGCGCTTGGGAGGTTGAGACAGGAGGATTGCACAGGTTTGGAAACCAGCCTTAGCTACTTAGTGAGGCGCTCAGCAACCTAATGAGACCCTGTTTCCAATAAAATATAAAATAGGTCTGGGAGGATAGCCCGGAGGTAAAAAGCCCCTGGGTTCCACCCCTAGTACCACCAAAAAAAGAAAAAAGAAAACAGTACTAATAATCATAATCATAAATATTACCTGATGGTTGTATCTTTCTTACACAATAATAAGACATTTATAAAAAGCAAACAGATGTAAACCAGGTTCTTTGTTTGTTTGTTTGTTTGTTTGTTTGTTTGCAAGCCTGGGAATGAAACCCAGGGTCATTCTACCTCTGAGCTACACCCCCAGGCCAATTTTTTATATTCTTTATTCTGAAACAGGGTCTCACTGGGTTGCAAAGGGTCTCACTAATTACCTAAGGCTGTTTGTGAACCAGATCCTTCTGTCTCAGCCTCCTAAATAGTGCTGGGATTGCAAGTGTGTGCTACCATGCCCGGCTGTAAACCAGGTCTTAATGATGGATATCTGGAATACTAAATTAAACATAGATGACAGAAGTTTTTTTTTTTTTTGTACTGGGGATGAAAGCCAGGATCATTCTACATCAAAGCTATAGCTCTAGCCCTATTTTTTAATTATTCATTTTGAAACAGGGTCTCACTATTGCAAAGGGCCTCACTAAGTACCTGAGGATGGTTTTGAACTGCAATCCTCCTGTCTTAGCATCCCAAATATTGAGATCACAAGCATGTGCCACTATACCTGGCTTGGAAATTATCTTAAAGAAATGAAAGAAATATTTCTTAGGCTAATTTTGTGTGTGTGTGTGACATTGGGGATGGAACCCAGGGGCATTCTACCTCAGAGCTACACCCCCAGCCCTATTTATTTTTTTATTTTTTATTTTGAAACAGGGTCTCACTGAGTTGCAAAGGACCTTGCTAAGTAGCTGAGGATGTCTGTGAACTGCACAACTAATTTGCTCTTGGTTAAAACCTTTTACAAAAATTAGCCTAGGAAGCCGGGTGCAGTGGCGCATGCTTGTAATCCAAGCCTTTGGGAGGCTGACACGAGGATCCGGGTTCACAGACAGCCTCAGCTACTTACTGAGGCCCTTTACAATCCAGTGAGACCCTGTTTCAAAAAATAAAAATAAAAAATAGGGCTGGGGATGTATCTTAGAGGTAGAATGCCCCTGGGTTCCATGCCCAGTAACACACACACACACACACACACACACACACACACACACACACACACACACAAAGAGTAGATTAGTATATTGAAAAAAATGTTTTAAACATAGAATCAATGCATTAAATATGATGTTTAGAGAACTCTAAATAATTTCTTTTAATTTTTAACAAATTTATTAAAAGGTTCTATTATAAGACAGGCGTGGTGGTGCAAGCTTGTAATCCCAGCTTTTGGGAAGCTGAGACAAGAGGATTGCAGTTCGCGGACAGCCTCAGCTATTTAGTGAGGCCTTTTGCAACTCAGTGATACCCTGTTTCAAAATAAAAAATAAAAAATAGGGCTGGGGGTGTAGCTCAGAGGTAGAATGCCACTGGGTTCTATCCTCAGTACCACAAAATAAATAAATAAAATAAAATAAAATTATTTTACATATAAAAGAATTTTCCCTTTTTATTTTAATATCTCCTCATACCTATGAATATCTTCTATTATTTATTGGATTTCCCTTTGTCTTAACAAAAATTTGTATGTGTGTGTGGTGTGTGTGTGTGGTACTGGGAATGGAACCCAGGGGCCTTCTTCCCTACATTCCTAGACCTATTTTTTATATATATATATATATATATATATATATATATATATATATATATATATTTTTTTTTTTTTTTTTTGGTGGTACTGGGGTTCCTGGAAGCCCTTCTACCTCCGGGCTACACTCCCAGACCTATTTTTTACATTTTCATTTTGGAAATAGGGTCTCCTAAGCCAGCACGCGCCGCTGGCTTCGAACCTGCGCAATCCTCCTGTCTCTGCCTCCCAAGCGTGGGGATTACAAGCGTGCGCCACCACGCCCGGCATCCTATTTTATATTTTATTTGGAAACAGGGTCTCACTAAGTTGCGGAGAGCCACACTAAGTAGCTGAGGCTGGCTTTGAACCTGCGTGATGCTCCTGTCTCAGCCTCCCAAGTACTGGGATTACAAACATGCACCAAGACGCCCAGCTACAATTTTTTCAACTTTAAACAATTAAAACAATCCTTACCTTTAAACAGTCCTTACACTAAAATGATCCCTATAGCAAATCTCTTAATTTAGATAAATTAATTATTTTAGGTAAAATAAAAGAATTAGTGCACTTAATAATGTTCTTAATAGTTGTTTATCAAAACACAACCTAAAGGTGGGTGTGGTGGTGCATGCTTGCAATCCTAGTACTTGTGAGGCTGAGACAGGAGGATCACACAGGTTCAAAGCCAGCCTCAGCTACTTAGTGAGGCTCCTAGCAACTTAGTGAGACCGTTTCCAAATTTAAATATAAAATAGGTCTGGGAATGTAGCCTTGGAGGGAGAAAGCCACTGGGTTTCATTCCCTAGTACCCCCAAAATAAACAACAATAACAAAACCCTTAAAAACACAGCCTAAGAATTCTTTAGCCATATCTATGTATAGAATCACATATCAATCAGAACCTTAACTCTTAGTAGCTTATGTTAATTTATTTTTAATTAACATCCTAAAGAATGTAATCTTAAACTGCTCCTTACATTTACTAGACTTACACATTTACTAGACTCATATATATTGTCTTTTATACTTTATATTTAGCAACTAATGTTTAGCATTTTACTTACTTATATACAATTACTTAATTTTTTAAAAAGCCATTTATTAAAAACTTACTTATATTTACCTAATTCATCCCTTTTAATAGTCAGCACTTTTTTTTTTTTTCTTGGTGGCACTGGGGTTCCTGGAAACCCTTCTACCTCCGGGCTACACTCCCAGACCTATTTTATATTTTTTATTTTGGAAACAGGGTCTCTTAAACCAGTGAGGCTGGCTTCAAACCAGCGTGATCCTCCTGTCTCAAGCCTCCCACGCGAGGGGATTACAAGCATGCACCGCCATGCCCGGCCATAGTCAGCACTTTTATCTTATCCTTAAAAAATGAACATTGCTATTTAAACGTCAAATATGATCAGGCCAATAATCTTTTTTTGTGTGTGTATGTACTGGGGATGGAACCCAGGGGCACTTGACCTTCGAGTTACACCCCCTGTCCTATTTTTTATTCTTTATTTTGAAACAGAGTCTCATTAAGTTGTGGAGGGCCTCACTAAGTAGTTGAGTCTGTCCACAAACTGCGATCCTCCTGTCTCAGCCTCCCGAATGCTGGGATTACAAGCGTGCACCCCCATACCCGGCTGACAATATAATCTTAGGTGGATAACCTGAAAACAATCTGTTAACCTTTAATGATATCTCTTGCTTTTATTTTTCAAGTAAACTTAAACTTATTTGTTAAATACTTAAGTCATGTGAACTAAAGGTATTGAATCCATTTTTCCATTTTTTTTTACTTATTAGCACTCTTTTATAAGATAATTTTTTCTACCATGTAGACAATAAATAGCCAATACACTTATGGATACAGATGTACACTAAAATGGAAAGCAAACACATATCTTATAGCTTTAGCTTTTTAGGCATTGAATCTCCATAGATAACTAATCATAGGGCCAGATGTATAGTTCCCAAAATTGAAATACAACTTATCACAGATGCCTATCCTGTACACAGTGAGTAGTAAGCCCCTACAGTAGGGAACGTGTGGGCAGAGACCACCAATAATGATGACGCTGAAGAAGAAAGGACAGTCCTGGTGGCCACTGTCACCATGAGGCAGCTCGCATCAAACATCACCACATCATACTCCTCAGGGGAAAACCCCAACTACTTAGATGTCTGCCCATCTTTCCCATATATAGGACAAGTCTCCATTTATAACTTACATTAGGGCCAAGTCAGATAACAAAAAACTAGTTTCCTCCAAATTTCCGAAATCTTTTACATTCCACTTATTTAATATGCACTTAAAAGATAAGTTCTCAGCAATAGATATTGAATTACTCATGATCTTGTAACTTTCTACTCTTTAAGGGGTTTTCTGTTTTACTTTGAGATAAAAAAAATGAAGAAGAAGAAGAAGGAGGAGGAGGAGGAGGAGGAGGAGGAGGAGGAGGAGGAGGAGGAGGAGGAGGAGAAGGAGGAGGAGAAGAATGGAATTTACCAGGCTCAGACTTTTGGTCTATCCTATGCTGACAATCTGCCTGGGGCTAGGTGTCCCTGCCTCAGAGTTGCAGCCCAATTTGAATGAACATCACTGGCTCATCCAATCTGCAATTTGGGAAGCAAGCATCCCTAGATCCCAATATGCAGTCGGGGTCCATGACTCAGAGTGCTTTATCATCCCCTACAGGAAAAGTCAAACAACAAAACAAAACAAAGGTTTCTTTTTTTTATTTTTTATTTTTTTGTGGTACTGGAGTTCCTGGAAGCCCTTCTACCTCTGGGCTACACTCCCAGACCTATTTTTCATATTTTTTTAAAATTTGGAAACAGGGTCTCTTATGCCAGCGCGGCTGGCTTCGAACCTGCAGGATCCTCCTGTCTCCACCTCCCAAGCGTGGGGATTACAAGGGTGCGCCACCACACCCGGCCAAAGGTTTCTTAAAAACAAAATAACCCTGATATTTCACCCTGATCATTTAAACGCTCTTAAAAATTTATAACCTCATTCATGAAAACATGCAGCAAATGATCCAAAACAGAATAAATGAAACTTGTAAAGGTTTTTTCTGAGGATATTTCTAGATAAAACAAAATTAGATGATAACAAGAGATTTACACATATAAATCTGGTGCTCTTTTCTCTTGACTAGGAAGGATGAGTGGTTCTTTGGCAAAGCTTTCTGTAAAACAAAGCACATTTAAAGTAAACAATGCCTATCCCTAGTAGTTGTATTATTCTCTTAATTAAACAGTGTAACTAGGGTGGGCTTTACAAACAGAGAAAAAGAAAACCATTCTTCTTTCTTTTGACTATACCCATCTAAGTGGCAATATCAGATTTACTTATCTTTCTAAATATGAAGTAAAAATATAAGAAAAAAACAACATGCGTTAGTTAAGGCAAAATCTTAAAATTGCTGACCCCTCCCCCATTGGCAGTAACCACATGGCTAGAGGGACAGAGAGAGACAGAAACAGAGAAAGAAAAAATTCTTAGCTAGTGATTGGTTTTCCAACGCTTACTACCTCGCTCTCATGGGCAGTGGTTGGCATGAAGCTTCCCATGGGGCACTGCTGGGGCATGTGACCCTGGGGTGCATCCCAGCACATGACTTGGCCCTTGGCACAAGGCAGAGGAGAGAGAGAGAGAGAGAGAGAGAGAGAGAGAGAGAGAGAGAGAGAGAAAGCAGAGCAAGAGCAGAGGGTGGTCTCCTCCTCTCCCCTGACTAATGCTCAAGAAGGAGGTCAACCATACGGCCCCACCTTGCCCTGAGAGAAAATGGACTCTCCTCCCTGAGATGCCAATGGCCTGTGCCACCTGTTGAGTAGCCTTAGAAATAAAAGCTGGCACATTATCAGACTGTAAAGAATTGGGGAGTTCAAACCAAGGGATGATGTCTGAACATAGAACATTGGGCACCATGCTGGCTGTCTTAATTGGAGAAGGAAAACTGGGACCTGAAAAGGAAGGAAGGACTGAAAAGGCAACCAAAAAGGAGATTGGCTTACCCGCTACCTTGAGAGTTACCCAGGGCTCAGCAAAGATGATGGGGTTGAGGAGTCTGAGAGCTAGCAGTCTTCAGCCAGGCTGAGTAGGGCCAACGGTGGGGCCTGGTCTGGAAGGATGGTCCTTCTGTGTTGATGCACCTGGAGTTCACCATTTTTCAAGGGCAGTGTTCCAGTGGCCCTCCTGACCACACGCCAGGCATGGTCTGGTTGGTGGGCGTGGCCTTGCCACTCTTGAAGCAGGCTCTGTAGGTAGTTATAGTTGCTGTCCTCTACCCCCAGGTGGTGCTTGTCATCCAGGGGGCTGAGCCACCACTGCTGGCCGCAGGGCTGCTAAGGCTTGGGCTTGCAGATCTGCCTTTTGGCAGAGTCAGATTATACACTCCATTTCAGCCTATTCCTCTCGGGAATTAAAAACTTTAAAAGCCATGCTCATCAAATCTCAAAAAGGGGTCTGAAGGTCCCTTAAGGGAGGATGGTGGGGGCAAATGAGCAGGTTAGAGTGAGAGGCTATCAGAGGGGGCTCCGATGGCGGGTCGAAATCGGAGAGGGAGGAGTAGATATGGGGAACCAGGGTGAAATCAGAAAACGGCGCCTATAACCCGCAAGATCACAAGATGGCGGCTGTGTGTCATCACCATATGCTGACCAGGATGGTGACTGTGTAACATCACAAGATGGTGACCTTGACCTAGCAGAGTTAGAAAATGGCAGCTGACAGGACAATGGCGGCTGATGGGGGAGAGGAGTCAGAGGTACGAGAGCACAGGAAAAAGAAGGCCTGGACATAAAGGACTTCCAACCATTTACCAGACCACTTACAAAAGTTGCTGAGATTGGTCAGGATATTAAAATCCAAAGTTCTGTTTTCAAACCACCATGACCATTATTTTGGAATTCTGGCTTCCCATGTCTGGTCCCAGGTGAGAACAAAGAACAGGAAACGGGTGTCCCTATTTCTCCTGATCAGTTGTCCTGGAGCGGGGCCAAGAGAGGAGAGGGACATTTCCACTCCCTTCTCAGGGCCAGAGGAACCAAGAGAATGGGAGAAGATTTCTCCATTCCCTTCTCAAGGCTGGGGGATGACCTGATCGTCGGAGGCAACTCTGACGCAGCTGTGCATTTGGACAAACAGAGAAGCCGGAGGCCAGAAGCCAGAAGGCAGAAAGCCGGGACCGCCGAGCAGGGGAAAGGAAGAGACCTTACCCTGTCCAAAAGAAAGCGGTCGGTCCAATTAAGGGTCGGAGAGTCTGGGGCTCAGGGAGGGTGAAAGGACAAAGTTAGACCACACCAGAGACCACCTTGTAGCCAAGAGATTTATTGGAGGGGACAGTATGAAAGGAAGAAACAGAGAGAGCAAGAGAGAGAGAAAGAGAGAGAGAGACGGGGGAGAGAGAAAAAGAAGAATCTGGGAAGAGAGGGAGCACATGCTGGGGTCAGTGTTATTATATAGGGAGTGTCGGCGTTACAAGTTGGGAGCTAATAGGCTAGGAGAAATGCCCTTTGAACTAATTGGATAGAGTCCCATGGGAGGGGGTCATTCAGCCAGGTAATTGGTTCGGGGTCAGCAGGGAATGTCCCCTTTCACTGATTGGCCAAGGGCACCAGGAGGAGGCAGTTCTCCCAGGTAAGGGACCAGGTGGGGTCAGAGGGGGATGGTAGCTTTACTGGTCAGACTAGGGCCTTTCAGGAAACTTAGCTTATGGGGGGGAGTTCTTAAGTAAGACCCTAATTCAACTAACAGAGGGGTAAAACAACAACAAAAAAAAAAAAAAAAAAAAGAGAGAGAGAGGGAGAGAGAGAGAGAAATAAATCCTTCCCGGTTTTGTGCACCAGATGTAATTGAGTCAGGGGTTGCAGAGGAGGCAAAAACCAGCCAAATTTTTGTGTGGGACCTAGCTTCCTTAATTAAACTGACACCTTTAGGCAAGGTCTGCCGAACATGGCGGAAGGGACTGATGCCTGGGCAGCAGAGTCACTGTCAGCAGAGTCATGCTGCAGAGAGGAAGTGAGAGTGTTTATGTAGTCAGGGTCTTGGTGTGAGGCTAGCGACGTGGGAGAACACTGGTCCTCTCACCATATTTGGAGTCTGGCAGTATTGGAAGTCTGCCCCACAATGTCTAGAGTCTCCTGACACTTGGAGTCTCGCAACCGCTGGAGTCTCGTGAGGTCTCTGCTTCTGGCTTCCGGTGTTCTGCCTCCTGTCCCATGAGGGGAGGGGTAGGAACCCAAGTTATCAGGAGGCCGCCAGCAAAGGTGAAGAAGGGTAGAGCCCCGTTAGGTCGTGTGAGTGGGGCCCATCTGGAGGGTTCACGGAGAATCAGCAAACTAGAGGCTGTGTTCTGGCTTAGACCTAAAATGTTCTCCCAAAGCTATTAATTGCCAATGCTGGCAGGTTCAGAGGTGGGGCTTTTAGGCAATGTTTGGATCATGAAGCCTTTAATGGATTAATCCGTGTGTGTGTGTGTGTGTGTGTGTGTGTGTGTGTGTGTGTGTGTGTTTCTGAGAACTGAACTCATGGGAAGTTTGTCTTTGAGCTACACCCCTGCCCTATTTTTATTTTTTATTTTGAAACAGAGTCTCACTAAGTTGCTGAGGCTGGCCTTGAACCTACAATGATTCTCCTTTCTGAGCCTCCCAAATACTGAGATTACAAGTGTGGGCCACCATATCTACTTTGAATTAATCCATTAAACTGGATGGAGCTCTGCGTGGTGCCCCCCCCCACCCGCTTGCAATCCCAGCATTTGGGAGGCTGAGACAGGAGGCTGAGTGACCCGTCTCAGCTACTTAGAGAGGCCCTTTGCAACTTAGTGAGACCATGTTTCAAAATAAAGAATAAAAAATAGGGCCGGAGGCCTAGGTTGGAGGTAGAATGCTCCTGTCCCAGTACTGAAAAAAAAGTTGTATGGACTGCTGGGAGGTGGGGACCTAGGCTCATCTTCCTAGAGGCATCCTCAACTTCTCTCTCTGCTTCCTGGCTGCCCAAGAGGTAAGCATCTTTCCTTCCCCATGCCTTTCTGCCATAATTTCTACTTTGAACCTGACTGACCTAGTCTAACACCTCTGAAACTCCAAGCCCCCAAAAGTAAATCTCTAGGTGGGCATGGTGGCACACACCTGTAATTTAGTACTTGGGAGGCTGAGACTGAAGGATTGCAGATTCAAGGATAGCCTCTGCAAATAGACTCTCATCAATCTAGTAAGACCCCGATTCAAATAATAATAATAAAATATGGGTTTTATTTTTATTAAAATAAAAGCCTTTGAGCTGGGCTGTAGCTCAAAGCTAAACCTCCCCCATCTCTAGTCCCACACCCACCCACATAAATCTCTCCTTCTTTGAGTAATTCTTGTCATATATTTTGGTCCCAGTTAGCTGGAAAACTAACACAAGCTGTAAATACCACGTTGCCTGTTTTCTTAGTGGTCTGGGCTGCTGGAAGCAAAATACTAGAAACTGAGTAGCTTATAAAAAATGATTTTATTTCTGGAGGCCAGAAGTGGAGGCAAAGGCAGTTTGGTGTCTGGTGAGAGATTGCTTCCTAGTGGTGGTGCTGTACTGTAACCTCGCAAGGTGAAAGGGGCAAGGCTTGTTTCTCTGGTTTCTTTATACAAGTAGACTATGCATTTGCTTAATTTATTGGTAACTGACATGCAATAATTATATGTGGGTTACAATATCTCGTTTGGATACCTCTGCACACTGGGGGACAGTAATTAGTTTCACATTCTTACCATTTTTGTGATGAGCGGGGTTTTATTTATTTTTTATTTTTGGTGGTACTGGGGTTCCTGGAAACTCTTCTACCTCCGGCTACACTCCCAGACTTATTTTTTATACTTTTTTATTTGGAAACAGGGTCTCTTAAGCCAGTGCAGCGGCTGGCTTCGGACCTGCGAGATCCTCCTGTCTCTGCCTCCCAAGCGCAGGGATTACAAGCGTGTGCCACCACGCCTGGCCCATGAGCGGGATTTTAAAAATAATTGCTTCAAGATTTAATCTTCACTCTCAAGGCTCCACCTCCTAATATTAAGATTTCAACATATGAATTTTTGGGGAACACATTCAAAGCATAGCATCTGCCAACTTGCAAAATATTCTTCAGTATAGTTTTATTTTCCACTAACAATAATATGACAAGAGCCTGAATTCAAAGCATCTTCTCTGGCTTGACAAAGGAGCAGGTATTCCCATATTGACCATATTATTGTATTATTCAAGAACACTTTTTTTTTTGTGTGGTGCTGGAGATTGAACCCAGGGGCATTCTACCTTTGAGCTATACCCTTAGCCCCATTTTTTAATTCTTTATTTTGAAACAGAGTCTAACTAGGTTGCCGAGTGCCTCACTAAGCAGCAGAGGCTGGTCGCCAACCCAGATCCTCCTGTCTCAGCCTCAGGAGTACAGGGATTATAAGCGTGCACCATAACACCCGGCTTTCAAGAACACTTTTCAGTTGATTGAACTTAAGATCTTAGTGTTAGATCTGAGGATGTGAAAATCAAAAGACATGATCCAAGGTTCCTAGGAAACAGATATGCAAACAAACTTTTTTACTAATGGTACTAGGAATTCAACCCAAGGGCTTCTACCTCTGAGTTACACTCCCTCCCCCCGGCACCCCCAGCCCTATTTAATTTTTTTTTTACTTTATTTATTTTTTTTTTGTGGTACTGGGATTCCTGGAAGCCCTTCTACCTCTGGGCTACACTCCCAGACCTATTTTATATTTGGAAATAGGGTCTCTTAAGCCAGCACGGCTGGCTTCGAACCTGTGCGATCCTCCTGTCTCTTTACTTAAAAAACAAACAAAGAAACAAACACCCAAAAAAACTTGGCTAGCTGGGCTTGGTGGCGCACGTTTGTAATCCCAACATTCAGGAGGCTGAGAATGGAAGATAGTGGTCGGGACAGCTTCAGCTACTTAGTGAGGCCCTCCGCAACTCAGTGAGAACCTGTTTTAAAAAAAAAAAAGAATAAAAAATAGTGCTGGGGGTGTAGCTTGGAGACTGAATGCCCCTGGGTTTCATCCCCAGTCCCACAAAACAAAACAATAAAAACAAAACAAAACAAAAAGTTGGTACAAACCACATATGGTGGTGTATGCTTATAATCCCAGCATTTGGGAGGCTGAGACAAGAGGATGACAGTTTGAGGCCAGCCTCAGCTACTTAATGAGATCCTTTTCAACTCAGTGAGACCCTGTTTCAGAATAAAAAATAGGACTGAGGGTATAGCTTGGAGGCAGAATGCCCCTGGGATAAATCCCCAGTACCAAAAAAACAAAAAACAAAAACAAAAACAACCTTGGTACAGCCAGGCGTTGGTGGCACATATTTGTAGTCCCAGTACTTTGGAGGCTGAGACAGGAGAATTGCAGGTTCGCAGACAGCGTCAGCTACTTAGCGAGGCCTGCATTTTAGTGAGACCTTGTTTCAAAATAAAGAATAAAAAATAGGGCTGGGGGTGTAGCTTGGAGGCAAAATTCTCCTGGGTTCCATCCCCAGTACCGCCAAAGAAACAAAACAAAAAACAAACAAATAAAAAAACCAATTTGGTACTAGGGAGTGAACCCAGAGCATTCTATCTCCAAGCTACACCCTTATCCCTTTTTATTTTCACAAAGTTGCTGAGGCTAGGCTTAAATCTGCAACCCTTCTAGGCCAGCCACCGGGCCCTGCTACAAGGATCTGAATCATGTAGAGGCAACAGAAACAAAACAGGAAAGTAGAAAAAAAAAAAAAAATCCGGTTTTAGATTTTAGGTGGGTCAATTCTAAAATAATACGAAAACAGGCAAATTTTACAGACGGCAAAAGTATACACTCTTCTTATTTTGACAGTGTCAACCGTAATGCTAATTTTAATTTTAGAAAAACTGAAGAAGTGCAATTGAGTTTTATTGAATGGCATCTCCAAAATGATTCGTCCGCATTTACTCCTTAAGACACGGGAGTTTGGGGAGCCACGTTCAAGCTTTTCGAGGGTCACACAACTGGTGATACCAAGGGGAGGATCGGGATGCCGCAGTTCGCCAGCCTCCCGCAAGTGATAGGTTTCGGGCATCCTGCCCGTCCTTCCTCCCTAATTCTGGGAAAGATTCTAACGCCCTCGGAGCCGTCCCCCTGACGTCACGAGCGCATTCCGCTCGCTGGCCAATCAGGAGGCTGGGTTCCGGGGAAGCCCCGGGCGGCGGCGGCCAGGGCGCCTGCGCGAGCTCTCCGCGTGGCTATATAAACATGGCTGGCGGGGCTGCGCCGCCGGGTCGTGCGGCGCGCACGGAGGGGTCCTAGGGGCGCGGCGGGCCGGCCGTTTTTAAGTTTCTGGCGGGCGGCCGCCGCACGGAGTTAGGCTCGGGAGCGCGGCGGGGGCACTCCCGCCCCCCGAGCGCCGGGCGCCGGCTCCTCCGCGGCGGGACCGGGCTGAGGCGGGGCTGAGCGCGCACGTGTGAGCGCGCGGAGCGGCTGGTGCCCGGGAAGCGCCGGGGCGCAGGTGCCGCGCCGGCCGAGCGATGCTGTGCAGCCGGAGCTGCCCCGGAGTCGCCCGCCGCGCGCCCGACCCCGCCGCCGCGCCTCAGCTCCCGGATCGGCGGCGCCGCAGCTGCCGCTGATCCCCGCGGGATGCCCGCGGGCCTGTCGGAGCCGGCCGGCGCCGCTCCGCCCGCGGTCGGCAGCGCCTCGGCCGCCGCGGCCATGGCCCCCGCCGGCGCGCTGCCCGGCCGCCCCGAGAGCGCCCCGGGCGCCGCGTCCCAGCCTCCCGTCAGGGTCTGCGCGGAGCCCGCGGCGTCCCAGCCCCCGCGCAACCCTGTGGGGACCCTGGTGACCCAAGTGGCCCCTGTCGGCGCGCTCCCCAAACTTGGCGGCGGCCCCCAGCTGCCCGCTCCGCAGATAGTCGCCGTGAAAGCCCCCAGCACCGCGGCGATCCAGTTGCCGACTAATTTGCAGCTTCCTCCAGGTACGTGGATGCTCAACCCTCCTGCTTCGTCTCCGGGTCCAGCCTGCTGTTATACGGGAAACGTCGCAGCCTGACATTGCTCTTTCTTGACGGTAGCTCTAAAAAAAAAAAAAAAAAATTCGATCCAAGAGAGACTTTCATAATCTTGATTTTGCAGCGAGCACACGGCAAGCAGCCTATCGGCAGTGATTTGGCTTTACTCAATACAACTTCTTTACGTTGTTAAAGCATTTTGTATATAAGGAAGGCATTTTTTCACTTAACGTGACGGAGTTTAAGCTGGAGCCAAAGCATATTCAGGCGCTGGCACCTAGGTAGGGGAGATGAACAGGGGGCAGATAAAGTTAGTTTTCATGTGAAGAAAACTAAGTTTATGTCTCCCTACGGTTTAGGATGATGTAAAAAAAAAAGTGCCTTTTAAGTTCTTGTGTTAAGACCGAAAACGACTCAACTTTAAGCAAGCCAGAATAAGTTTACAGCTTTCTGGTACCAGAAACAAATGTTCCTTCCTGCACAGTCTTCAGATGTGGAGTGATTATTATAACTTTCAGTTAGAAGAATTCCTCTCGGAGAACAAGTGCCAGAGTTGACAAATAGATCAGAGCCATGGCATTTTTACATTTAAAGCTATGAGTGCTGCTGTGTGTGGTGGCGCAAACGTGTAATCCCATTACTGAGAGAGGAGGTGGGAGGTTTGAAAACAGCCTCAGCAATTCAACAAAACTTTCAGCAAGCTAGCAAGGCCTTGTTTCTAACCAAAAAAAAAAAAAGGCTTGGGCTGTACTCGGAGATAGGATGTCCTTGGGTTCAATTCCTGGTACCACCAAAAAAAAAAAAAAAAAAAAAAAAAGCGACGGAGTGCCCAGTTAGTGAGGTTTTGCCTGCTCTTTATCCTGGGGCTTATTACTCTGTTGGGCTGTAATTTTAGGTAGATTTAGATTGGACATTATTGTTTCAATTAAGAAAGAACAAAAGTTGATTGAACTTAAGATTTTAGTGTTAGAATCTGAGGATGTGGGAATCAAAAAACGTGATCCCAGGTTCCTAGAAAACAGGCATACAAATAACTTTTTTGTTTGTTTTTTGTTGATGGTACTGGGATTGAACCCAAAGGCCAAAGGCTTCTTCTTTTTTTTTTTTTTTTTTTTTTTGGTGGTGGTACTGGGGTTTCTGAAAGCCCTTCTACCTACACTCCCAGACCTATTTTTATATTTTTATTTGGAAACAGGGTTTCTTAAACCAGCGAGGCTGGCTTCGAACCTGCGTGATCCTCCTGTCCTTACCTCCCAAAGGCGGGGATTACAAGCGTGGGCCACCACGCCTGGCTGAATCCAAAGGCTTCTGAGTTACACCCCCCCCCCCCCCGCCATATTTTATTTGTGTGTGTGTGTGTGTGTGTGTGTGTGTGTGTGTGTGTGTGTTGTACTGAGGATGGAACCCAAGAGCATTCTACCTCCTAGTTACACCCTCAGCCCTATTTTTTTCTTCTTTATTTTGAAACAGGGTCTCACTGAGTTGCAAAAGGCCTAAGTAGCTGAGGCTGTCCTTGAACCTCTATCCTCCTGTCTCAGCCTCCCAAATGCTGAGATTACAGGCATGCGCTATCATGCCCGGCATATTATTTACTTACCCCCCCAAAAAAAAAATTGATACTAGTGATTGAATCCAGAGCATTCTATCTCTGAGCTACACCCCTATCCCTATCCCCATCCCCGCCAGCTGGAGATGGAACCCAGGGGCATTCTACCTCAGAGCTACACCTCCAACCCTATTTTTTATTCTTTATTTTGAAACAGGGTCTCACTGCTTTGCAAAGGGCCTCACTAAGTAGCTGAGGCTGTTCCCGAACCACAATCCTCCTGTCTCAGCCTCCCAAATGCTGGGATTACAAGCATGTGCCACCATGCCTGGCTCCCCTAGCTCTTTTTATTTTCACTAAATTGCTGAGACTGGACTTGGATCTGCAATCCTTCTGTTTTAGCCACCAGGCCTGAGCCGGGCTTACACAAAGATTTTGCTTTTTGAAACATGCTGAATGAAATTTGAATGTTATACTTTATATTTTTCCTTACCTTTAAGTCTCTTTGAATAATTTATTAATGAATTTTGCCGGCAACTAGAAAAACTCAGAACGAAGAGTACCTTTCATAATCTTGTTTTGGATGTAAAGAAATGGAAGCATTAATTCAGAAGTTTTCTTTGAATTGGGGGGTGGTGGCTGCATGTTTGTAATCCCAGTACTTGTGGGCTTGTAGGTTCCTGGCCAAACTCAGCTGCTTTACTCCCCAACCTAGTGAAACCCTGTTTCAAAATAAGGGATAAGGAAATAGGGCTGGGGTACAGAAGGTAGATTGCCCTTGGTTCAATCCCCAGTCACCCCCCCCACACACACACAAATAAAAAAGGTGGTTTTTTTTTTGGTATCTGTTAAAAGAACAAGGGCTTTTTTTTGTAGCTGATGCTATATTTGGTGAATATTATGGGCAGATTATGTTCTTCATATTTAATGAAATTGTGTTTCAGTTTTGTATGGTACACCAGGTACCTAGCTTGTTCAGGCTGTACAGCAGCAGATACATTATTTGCTAGTTCTGAATTGTTATCTTGGAAAGGGGATTGATTGTCCATGACTGTAATCTCAGTATTTGGGAGGCTGTGATAGTGGCTATGTCTGGTTCGTTTGAGGACAGCCTCAGTAACATAGTGAGACTCAGCAATCTAGTAAGACCCTGTTTCAAAGTAAAAAATAAAATGGGGCTGGAGGTATAGTTTGTACCTGGTTTCAGTTCCAAATAACACACACCATCTTGTATTTACTCTTATCAAGTAGTTATGAATGTGACTGAATGTTTGTTAAAATATAATTTTAACTTAAAACTTAAAATTTTAATTTGGTAAAATATAAATTCCACTCTAGTCTCTGAAGTTTGTTTAGAAACAAAGTGTTAAAAGCCAAGTGTGTGTATTTCCAGTATTTTGGGAGACTGAAACCGGAAGATTGCAGGATTAAGGCCAGCCTCAACAACTTGGTGAGACCCTCGGTGACAAAGCTAGACCCTGTTTCAAAATAAAAAACACATAGGGCTGGGATATAGCTTGGAAATAGAATTCCTCTGAGATCAATTTCCAATACCACAAAACAATAGAGTGTTGTGAGGAAATGAAAGGTTTTTGGTAATCTCTTCAATCTTCTTTGCACATAGGATATTAGGCTCAAGTGTGGTCCATTCTCTTTTTGCATTCTGTATGTCTTCTTCTACTTATTTGAGAGTGAAGAGGAAAGACTTGAGTACTTTTTTTGAGTGCTGGTGATTGAACCCAGAGGAATCTACCTGGGAGCTACTTCTCCCTTGCCACCCATCTCTTTATAGTTTTTATTTTGAGACTGGGTTTTGCTAAATTGCTGAGGCTGGTCTTGAACCTGTGATCTGATCCTCCAGTATGTCTCCCAAGTACTCCAATTACAAGCCTGCACCACCATGCCTAGGTTAGATGACTGAAGTCATAAACTGATAAACTCTGCATAACTACTCTATCTGTACAAAAGTTTGTACGAGTTACTTGTGAAGCAGTTCAGGTTCTGTCTTCCTCCTGAGGCGGTGCATAGAATTTGCATCTTCTTTCTCAAATTCCAGAACCAGTCCCTGGATAAGCTACTGGTTCCTTGTTTCCATTCTAGCTTCATCAGAGATGCAGCCCACTCCACCAGCAGCTGCACATCTGGCGTAATGTCACTGGGCTTGGTTGAAATCAAACTGTTAGTTTTCTAAAGGTTGTGAAGTCAGCTTATTTTTTCTTTTTTTTTGGTATGGGGGGTTGAACCTAGGGACATTTTACCACCAAGCTATAACCCCAGCACCCCCATCCCCTTTTATTTCCAATTAATCTGCTAAATTGCCAGGGCTGGCCTCCAATCTGTGATCCTCCTGTTTCAGCTTCCTCCCAAGTACAGGGATATAGTGTGCCATCACACCTGGCCGCAGTATTATTATTACTGTTATTTTTAGCAGTAGTCATCCCTCAGAAAGTGCTGGTGGTCCTTTAGGTTGTCCTAGTATGTGTTCTCATTCAAATACTGTGCATTCAAAATTATAATACTTTCACACTTTATTATTTTCCTTTTGGTTATAAGTCCCACAAAGGCAGGGACTCTGTCACTTTATTATTTCTAGGGCTTAGTTTGTTGTGTGGCACAGAGAAGGCACTTAAGTATGTGAATGCAGGCATATGTGGATTGAGTAAAGAGGCAATAAGGATACAGCTCCTCGGGGATTCTTAGGACCGTCACACATATGAGTATGTTGAGTTTAGATTTTTGTGCTTAATCTGTTTAGAAATAATATATGTTCATGTTGAAAAAGTTAGTGAATTAATACCCTTGTCATGTAATACCACACCTGTCTTGTTCTACTTTTTGCTATTATAAATGATGCTATGGGCCAGGTATGGTGATGCGTAATTGTAATCCCAGTATTTGGGAGGCTGAGACAGTAGGATGGCAGGTTTGCAGCCAGCCTCAGCAATTTACTGAGGCCATCTGTAACTTAGTGAGACCCTATTTGAAATTAAAGGAATAAAATAAGACTGGGAGTATAGCTTGGAGGGGGGAATGCCCTTGGGTTCCTTCCCCAGTACTGGAAAAAAAAATAGAGAGAGATGCTATAGTTAATATCTTTGTATGTATATTTTCCTGTTATTTTGTGTGTTTATTTTTAATAGGATAAAATGCTACAAGTAGAACTGTTTGTCCAAATGGTAATAATTCAACTGGTATTGTCAATTTTTCTCAATGTTATTTAAATCAGCATTGTTAATGATTAAATTACATATGAAATCTAGAAAGTCATTTTCAGACTCAATGGTAGGAGTAAATGAGCCTTATAATTGGGTGTGGAAACATAGATAGGCTTTGAATGTAGAGAAATGGGGGCTGGACGATAATACTGTTATATGGATTTGTTACTTACTGAATATGCCTAAGAGGGCTCTTGTTGACTTCAAATCAATCAGTTATATGTTTAGTAGCCTGGAAAATTCAGTCCAGGAGCACAGAATAAGGACTAGGAGGTGCCAGTCCACGTTTGTAGATAACTAGGAGGCTGGGGAGAGGGGGAGTAGCATACTGTGGATAGTAGTGAAGCATCAAGGACAGACATTGACCTTGGAGTGAACAGACCTGGGTTGGGATCATGGCTTCACTGCTTAATAACTTTGTGATCTTTGGCAAGTTTGTAGGATGGTCATTTATCATATCAGTGTGTCTCTAATATGTGGCTCACAACTACTTCCTAGAAGTACTGTAAGAATTAAATAAATACATGCAAAGCTTGCATGTCACAGAACTCTGGAGAACACCATGAAGTACATCAGGAATATTTTGAGTATCACAAGAACCTGTACAACATTAAGTCTGATTGCTATTTATCTGTTAGCACCCGTCAATTTCTCAACATTCTAAAAGAATGTATTTTTTTTTTCTTTGTGGGGTGATTGAGTACTGAATCAAGGGTTATTCTGCCTCTGAGCTACACCCCCAGCCCTTTTTCTTTAAAAAAAAAATTTTTTTTTTTTGGTGCTCTGGGTGGAACCTAGGGGCATTCTACCTCCACGCTACATTCCAGCCCTAATTTTTATTCTTTATTTTGAAACAAGGTCTCACTAAATTGCAGAAGGCCTCACGAAGTAGCTGACGCTGTCCTCAAACCATCCTCAAACCACGATCCTCCTGTCTCAGCCTCCCAAAATTGGGATTACAAGCGTGAGCCACCATGCCTGGCTTCTTTTTGTTTTTTAAATTTTAAAACAGGCCGGGCATGGTGGCACACGCTTGTAATCCCAGCATTTGGGAGGCTGAGACAGGAGGATCGTGGTTCGCTGACAGCCTCAGCTACTTAGTGAGGCCCTCTGCAACTCAGTGAAACCCTGTTTCAAAAAATAAAGAATAAAAAATAAGGCTGAGGGTGTAGTCTTGCTAAGTTTGCTCTCCAAGTTTCTGGGATTAGCTATAAACTTGCAATTCTACTGTCCCAGCTCCCCAAGTGGGATTATAGGTGTGAACCACCATGCCTGGCAAGAATGGATCTTTGAATGCAAGGGCATTCTACTTCCAAGCTACATTCTCATCTCTCTCTCTTTTTTTTTATTCTTTATTTTGAAACAGGGTCTCACTGAGTGCAAGGGGCCTCACTAAGTAGCTGGGGCTGTCTTCAAACTGCAGTCCTCCTGTCTTAGCCTCCCAAAGGCTGGGATTATAAGCATGCACCACTATGCCTGGCTACATTGAGAATATTTTAATCTCTCTTTTGTCTGTCTGTCTGTCTGTCTCTGGTGGTACTGAGGATGGAACCCAGGGACATTCTGTATCTGAGCTATACCCCATCTCTACTTTATTCTTTTATTTTGAAACATGCTCTCACTAAATTGTGGAGGGCCTCCCTAAATTGCTGAGGCTGGCCTTGAACTGTATTTTTCATCTTCCTGACTCAGCTTCCCGAGTACTGGGATTAAAAGCATATACCACAATGCCTAGTCCCAATCTCCTTTTTTCAAAACTGTCAGTTTCCAGCTGGGCATGGTGGTATACTTTTGTTGTTATCCCAATACTTGGAGGCTGAGACTGGAAGATCACAGATTTGCTGCCAGCCTCAGCTACTGAATGAGGCCCTCCACAATTTACTGAGATTCTGTTTCAAAATAAAGAATAAACAATAGAACTGGGGGAGGTAGCTCAGAGGTAGAATGCCCCTAGGTTTAGTCCTTAATACCAGAGGAAAAAATCTGTTTCAGTGAGATATAATTTTTGTTGTTTCTGTTGCTACCACCACCACCACCACTTCTTTTTCTTTTGGATATTGGGGATTCAACCCAGAGGCATTCTGCCTTCAAGCTACACCCCAGCCCAATTTTATTTCTTATTTGGAAATAGTACCTTACTAGGTTGCCGAGACTCTAAATTGCCTTCTTGTCTCAGCCTACTAAATACTGGGATTACAAGAGCATACCACCATGTCCAGCCCTATTTTATATTTTTTATTTTGAAATAGGGCTTCATTAAGTTCCTAGGGCCTAATTTGTTGAGGCTGGCTGAGAAGTTGAGATCCTTCTATCTTAGTCTCCCAAGTACTAAAATTACATGCCCACCATTGTTTTTGTTATTTTTGTGGCACTGGGGATTGAACCCAGGGGCTTTTTACCTCTGAGCTACATCCCAGCCCCATTTTATTTTGAAACCTGGTCTCACTAGATTGATGAGAATTTTGCTACTTGCTGAGGTTTTCCCAAACCTGTGATCCTGTTGTCTAAGCTTCTCAAGAACTGTGGTTTATTATATGGTTTGAAATCAGAAAATAAACATCTTCTAGGTTTGTTCTTCTTCGAGATTGTTTTGGGTATCTAGAGTCCATATTCCATATCAGGATAGATTTTTTCTGAAAAATAAATAAATAAATGTATGATAGTTTCACCTAAAAAAAAAAAAAGAAAGAAAAAAAATATTCTCTGGTAAGAAAGAAAGCAAAAAGAAATATTGAAATGTTATCTTTAAGTCATCAAAAGCTTGGTATCAGACAAATGAAACTGTTATGTGAGATTATCATCATTAATATTGGATAAATTGCTATAAAACTAGATGTCAACCACTAAGCCAAGCATGGGAAGGAGGGATGGGGAGGGAATGGGGTGGGGATCGGGTAGGGGCTAACTGGGCGATGTGTGCATGTATGTCTACAAAAGTATTTTCTTTATACCATTATGATGTATGAATACAGTGCACCAATAAAAAAATAAAAAAAAAAAGAACTGTGGTTTACAACAGGCACCCCAAGCCCGGTTTAGTTTTTTCATGTAACATCATATAGTGACAGTTTTCTGTTATAAACCTAAACTTTTAATGTTTTTATTTTTTGGAATTGGGAATTGAACTCTGGGCCATTTTACCTTGGAGCTACACTCCCCACCCTTTTTATTTTTGGTACTGAGGATTGAACTTCCAGTATTATATATCTGAGTGACACCCCCCAGCCCTTTTTACTTTTTGTTTTTGTTTTATTTAGCAACAGTGTGTTGCTAAGATGCGGAGGGTCTTGCTAAGTTACTACGGTTGATTTTGATCCTGCAATCCTTTTGTCAGCCTCCCAAGTACTGGAATTGTGGGCATGCACCATCCCACTGCCTGGATATACTTTTTTTTTGTAGAGCTGGGGATTGAACCCAAGGGTATTCCATCTCCAAGCTATATCCCAGCTCTATTTTTAATTTTATTTTTGGAGATAGAGTCTCACAGAATTGTTGAGGCTGGCATTGAGCCTGTGATCCTCCTGTCTCAGTTTCCCAAGTATTGGGATTACAGGTGTGTGCCACCATGCCTGGCTTTGAGTCTTCATTCATTCATTTATTTATATTTTGGCACTGGGATTTGAACCGTGGCCCCATTTCATTATGTGCCCATCTGAGTCTATTTTCATTTTTTATTTATTTTTGCTGTACTAGAGATTGAACTCGGGGCGTTCTACCACTAACCTACACCCCCAGTCCTATTTTTTATTCTTTATTTTGAGATGGGGCTTCACTAAGTAGCTGAGACTGGCTATGAACCTGTGATCCTCCTGCCTCAGCCTCCCAAGCACTGGGATTACAAGTGTACACCACCACCACAATTGGCTCCTGAGATTACTTTTAAAAGATGAAATTTGCCAGGTGTGTTGGTATGTGTCTATGATCCCAGTACTGGGGAGGCTGAGACAGGAGACTCGCAGGTTGGAGGATGGCCTCAGCAGATAGCAGAACTCTCATCAACCAAGTAAGACCCTTTTCCCAAATAAAACTAAAATAGAGCTGGGGTGTAGCTTGGAGGTAGGATGTCCCTGGGTTCAGTCCCCCAGTAACTAACACACACACACACACACACACACACACACACACACACACACACACACGAAATTTAGTAGATATAATAACGATATCTATTTTGGCAAATCCGCAGCGTAAATGAAGGTTGTGATAGATGTACTAAAGCTAATAGCAACCTGAGATAACAAACGTACTTGATTTAATTTTCTTTTTCTTTTATTCAATTCAGAAAATGAAGGAAAAAGGAAAATTTGAGTGGATTTAAGCTGAGTAGGGGAACTACAACTTGTAAAAATTAAAGGAACTGGGCCCATGGTCTCTGAAGAAGAAAACAGCTTATAATATGTTAGGAACAGCCAAGTGTTTGTAGAAATGAACGAAGACTACTTTTTATGGTTTCAGCAGTAGGACTCTCACATCTAAAGATATCAAAGGCCGGGTGCACTCTTGTAATCCCCGCGCTTGGGAGGCGGAGAGAGGAGGATCGTGCAGCCGCGCTGGCTTAGAGACCCTGTTTCCAAATAAAATATAAATAGGTCTGGGAGTGGTTCCATCCCCAGTAAACCCCCTCCCCCCCAAAAAAAAAAAGATATCAAAGAACTGCATTTTGTTTTCATATTAAGAAAGGGCTTTGTGTTCCTGGCCTGTTTGCAAAGAATGACATATAGACCTCCATCTTTATAACCCTGGACTTATTTCAGGAATTTTGTATTGGTATCAAATTGTAGTAGATGAATCATAGGGTTTTTTGGACCTTAAATTTGTATGGATCTTCTATCTTTTTGACAATATTTACAAATGCTGGTAATACGGAGAATCCAGAGATCAGCTTGCCTAGATATTGGCAATTGGGGACATAGTTCACAGTGCTGAATAGTAGCGAATGTTAAATTATGTACCAGGTAGAGAGTGGGCACTAGATTACCACTAGACCACGTTATACTTCAATATTACAGTATTTATAGAGGAAAGGTGCTGTTACCTAACATAGGATCTTTTTTTTTTTTTTCCAACATGTCTGTTAAGTAAATAGGCAGAGCTAGCCATCCTTTCCTGATTGGTCAAAGTGAATCTCAGATATTTGTCAGGGTTTTTTTTTTTTTTTTTTTTTTTCTTTTTTTTCTGGTACCAAGGATTGAATCCAGGGACATACTACCTCTGAGCTACACCCCCGGCCCTATTTTTTATTCTTTATTTTGCAACAGGATCTCACTAAGTTAAGGAGGGCCTTACTAAGCAGCTGAGGCTGGCTGTGAACCTGTGATCTTCTTGTCTCAGCCTCCCAAGTACTGGCTAAGATTGGATTGAAAGAGACTTGATCACTAGTCTTTGATAAATGTGTGTGTGCATTTTTTTTTTTTTTTTTTTTTTTGTGGTACTGGAGATCGAATCCAGGGATCCAGGGACTTTCTACCTCTGAGCTGCACTTGCATCCCCATTTTTTAATTTTATTTTGATATTAATAGAATCTCACTAGGTTGAGAGTCTCACTATTTGCTAAGGCTGTCCTCGAACCTACAATCCTCTTATTTCAGCCCCTCAAGTACTAGGATTAAAAGTGTGCACCACCACACTTGGCCCTGTTTTATTTTTAATTTTGCAACAGTTGTGGAGAGCCTCACTAAGTTGCTGAGGCTGTCTTTGAATCTTCAATCCTCCTGCCTCAGCCTCCCAAGTACTGGGATTACAAGGCTGCACTATCATGCCCAGCTCCTTTATATGTTTTTTGTGCTTTTTGTTAAATTGGGTCTTTGCCATAGATAAAACAGAAGAGGATTCAAAGTTCAGACGAACTAGTTTTCTTTTCGTGCGCGCACTCTCTCTCTCTCTCTCTCCCTCTCCCTCTCCCTCTCCCCTCCCTTTCCCTCTCCCCTCCCCCTCCCCCCCTCTTTTGGTACCTCCAAACTATAACTCCAGCTCCCAACTCTTTTTTATTTTGTTTTGAAACAGGAGTTTGCTAGGTTACTGAAATTCTCACTAAGTTGCTGAGGCTGTCCTCAAACCTGCAATCCTTCTTTCTTAGTCTCCCAAGTAATAGGAGTATAGTCCTGCACTGTGATGCCCGGCCAGTTTTTAAATTTTCATTGTCTATTTACAACTATTTTCATATTTTAAAAATGTTTTGAGTAGTTATTTGAAGAAAAATTTGAATTGTGGACCTTTGGCATCAATAACTAATACAAATAGCTTCAACATTCAACTAACTTAATGGATTTGGATTTTAAGGAATAAGATGTTCAACCAGTTAAGTCAGTAGAATATATTCTGACAGGCGTGGTGGTGCACACTTGTAATCCCAGCACTTGGAAGGCTGAGACAGGAGGATTGGAGGTTCCTGGACAGCCTTAACAACCCAGTGAGACCCTGTTATTAAAAACAAACAAATGGGGCTGGGAGTGTAGTTCAGAGATAGAATGCCTCTAGGCTCAACCCCCAGTAACACCATTGAAAAGATAAAATACAAAATCTGAAACATTTCTAATCCTGATCATTTTGGATAAAGCATATTCTTTGTGTATGACATACCTGCATGAATCTTTATTCTCTATTTTGTTCCCCATGTCAGCTTGTGTAGTCACCATATTATAAAGGGAATTACAGAGAAAAAATATCATAAAGGAAAAACCTTTTGCCCTTAGAAGTATTTTGCCATATACTTAGATTTTTATTTTAATTAATTGATTATTTTTGTGATACTGGGGGTTGAACCCAGAGCTATTCTACCTCTGAGCTATACCCCCAGCCCTATTTTATTTATATTTTGAAACAGGACCTTGCTAGGTTGCTGAGAGCCTCACTACTTGCTGAAATTGTCCTTGGACCTGTGATCCTCCTGTTTTAGCCTCCCAAGTACTGAGATTATAGACATGCACCACCAGACCCGGCTTTGGATTTTTATTATTAAATAGCTTTGAAGCTGGACGTGGTGGTGCATGATTGTAATCCCAGCATTTGAGAGGCTGAGACAGGAGGATTGTGGTTCGTTGACAGCCTCAGCTACAAAAAAAAAAAAAAAAAAAAGAAAGAAAGAAAGAAAGAAAGAAAGAACAAAAGAAACAAAGAAAGAAGAATAAGAAATAGGGCTGGGGGTGTAGCTTGGAGGTAGAATGCCCCTGGGTTCCAACCCCAGAATCACAAAACAAAGAAAGCTTTGAATGAAAATATTTTACCACATTATTGCAATTAGTGGACATGGAATTCTTTATGTACTAAACATTTATTCAGAGCATTTTACATCTTTGAAATAAAAGGAAATATGTCATTGTTATGTTTTATTTATTCATAAGTCACATTTTTTTCTTTTCACTATAGGAACAGTTTTGATCAAAAGTAACAGTGGGCAGTTGATGTTGGTATCTCCTCAGCAAGCGGTAGCAAGAGCCGAGACCACCAGTAATAGAACTACGAGGCCAGCAGCACCCACGACTGCTCAGACACTCAGAATCTGCACGATGCCGGTAACCTGCCTTCATTTTCCTTTTTCTTCTTGTTAACCTCATATAAATGCATATGTGTTTGCCAGTAAAAATAATTTGAGATGATTCTACTCTTCAGCTTTTTAAATTAAGTGCCTTTCTTTGAATATGCTAATTTAATAAGAAATGTTTGGTTTTTTCTTTTACTAATTGCTAAGATAATGAATAGTCTTTTATAAAACTCAAAGATTTTATAGTCCTCAAAGGAAATGTTCAAAGGGCAATTTGCATCATGAAGGAAAATAACCATTCTGCCTCAATTTTAATTTGTGATAACACTACGTAGTAAGACTCCTATTTATAGTATTCATTTTTATCCAAACCTTATAGAAATTATCTTTAAGGACTACACAGATCTGTAATATTTCATTAGTTTTACATCGTTAGGAATTTTTTTGTGTGTGTGGTACTGGGGATGAAAGCCAGGGGCCTTCTACCTCTGGACTACACTCCCAGACCTATTTTTTATATTTTATTTGGAAACAGGGTCTCACTAAGTTGCTGAGAGCCTCACTAAGTAGCTGAGGCTGGCTTGAAACCTGTGCGATCCTCCTGTCTCAGCCTCCCAAGCGCGCGGATTACAAGCGTGCGCCACCACGCCCGGCCGAAATTACTGATTTTAAATGCATCATGATCTTTCTAGATAAAGAACTCTTCTGGTATGACCGAATTTTAAAAATGTTTTCTATGAGCATCTTTCTTCAATTAAACAGAAAATGTAAATGTAGTTTAGCATTTTCTTGTTGACTCGGGCTCCTCCACATTAGAGATTGCAGTTTTTTGTGGTAACATAATTCTCTTCCAGCCCTTTTGCTTTTGTGCTCTCCTAATTTGATTGTAAGTGCTCAACAGTTACTTTCATCTATCAGTAATAGTTGTTCCTTTCCTTTCTAGTTTGGTTTATCTACTGAGTTAGGAATATAGGTTGGCAGCTTTTGTTCCTATTTAAATATTAAATAAGATTATAGAGCTGGGAATGGTGGGCCACACCTGTAATTCCAGTACTTGGGAGGCTGAGACAGGATCACAAGTTCGAGGATAGCCTTAGGAAGTAGTGAGACGCGAATCAACTTAGGAAGACCCTGTTTCCAAGTAAAAAATAAAAATTGGGCTGGGGGTATAGCTCCAAGGTAGAACGCCTCTGGGTTTAATCCCCAGTACCGCACACATGAATTTATATTGTTTCTCTCTGAAACTAATACTTTGAGAATTCAGGTAGAAAGGGTATGATCAGTTTCTCCTTAGAAATATGAAATGATTATCTGGTCTTGGTGGCACATGCTTGTAATCCCAGCATTTGGGAGGCTGAGACCGGAGGATCGCGGTTCGCAGACAGCCTCAGCTACTTAGTGAAGCCCTCTGCAACTCAGTGAGACCCAGTTTCAAAATAAAGAGTAAAAATAGGGCAGGGGATGTAGTTTGAAGGTCGAATGCCCTTCGGTTCCATCCCTAGACCCACAAAAAAAAAAGGAAATAGGAGTATCAACTGGCCAATTGACCAGTTAGGTTAATAGTATAGAATGTGCACAAAACCCATAAGGTTATAAAGCCAGTTACAAATTTGCTATGGTAAAGTATTCTGATGTTTTTCATAGCACTGAATAACGAATACTGATGGTGTTGTGTTATCTTGTCCTTTACTTCCAAGAATCCTAGCTCACAATTAGTTAAGAAAGTGGCAGTGGCACCTGTTATGAAATTGGCACAAATAGGAAATACTGTGGCAACCACTGCTCCAAGCCCCTCCTCAGTACAAGTAAGTTGTAACTTATGTGTAACCGTGAGCACTCATTTTTCTTATTTAGTTATTTTCTGGTAGATGTACAGGTTACTGACTTTGTCATTGGGAAGAGATTCAGCTGTATTGATGATATGATACCTATCTGGGAACTGTTGGAAGTATGAAATGAGAAAATGTGGCATATGTTAGATGCCTTTTACTTAAAGGTATTAAGTTAATACAGATTCATCTACTAGCCCTGTGCCTCAGTCTCTATAAGCAGGTTTTTAGACAGTTTGGTGTGTGAGATATTTATTAGGGGGTTGATACTTGTGGAGGGGAACCTCATAGAAACCTTTGGACTTGTTGGCCCTGTCCCACTGTGGGCCAGCATGGTCGGTGGGCCTACGTCCTACTCTGGGATCAGTCCTCGGATGTGGACGCTCCTGGGAAAGCTATACTTTGGGTCAAGGTGGTTCACCCAGGAAAACCTCATAGACCTGACACAGTGGAAGCTATTTAGTAGCATTATCAGCATCTAGGAGGACACCACCCTCTCCTTGTGATGGTGGGTCATAGTCTACTTATATCACTTGGCTTCTTCCTCATTCATTCTCCAGACCAGGCGTTCTGGAATTCTAATGGGGTTCTTTCTTGGAAAAACGAAGAAGAGAGGTTAATAGGATGGACTGTGTTGGGCTATAGCTGATACTAATCATCTCCTTCCTTTATCCATTTTCATCACTTGGCATCATAGTCAGGCTCTCATTCTTAAGGGTTCAGTGTGGATTTACCACATGTATTTGTTCTGTCTCTGAGTTTTTTTCCTGCTGCTATAACAATACCATACACTGAATAATTTAAAATAAGTAACTGTATGGCTTGTAGTCTGGAGACTGGGAAGTCCAAGCATGGCATTAGCACCTTGGGAGTCCCTTATCCAAAGGCAGAGGTAGCACACGGCTGGGGAGGGAAGATGGGAGAAGGGAGAGGGCGAGGCCAAGCTCACCCTCTAACCAGAAGCTCACTCCCTAGAGAGCCTGGATAATAGCATTAATTCAGTCACAGTTTCTTTTTGTTTTTTGATGTTACTTGGGATTGATCCTAGGGCCATTCTCCCTCCCAGCCACACATCCAGCCCTATTTAACTTTATATTTATTTATTTTTTCTGTGGTATTGGGATTAAACCCAGGAGCATTCTATCTCTGAGCTATGTCCCCATTCCTATCTTATTTTTTTCTGTTTTTCTTTCTTTCTTTTTTTCTTTTTTTCTTTTCTTTTTTTTTTTTTTTTTTGGTGGTACTGGGGTTCCTGGAAACCCTTCTACCTCTGGGCTACACTCTCAAACCTATTTTTATACTTTTTTATTTGGAAACAAGGTCTCTTAAACCAGCACAGCTGGCTCCAAACCTGTGTGATCCTCCTGTCTTCTCCTCCTAAGCGCGGGGATTACAAGCGTGTGCCACCATGCCCGGCTTTCTGTTTATTTTTCTGTGATACTGGGGATTGAACCTAGGGGCATTCTATCCCCGAGCTGCATTCCTGGCCTATTTTATTCTTTATTTTAAAACAGGGTCTCACAAAGATGCAGAAGGCTTCATAAGTTGCTGAGCTTGGCTTTGAACCTGTGATCCTCCTGTCTCAGCCTCCCAAGTACTGGGATTACAGGTGTGCACCATGCCCGTTTTTGTTGTTGTTGTTTTGTTTTTGTTTTTGTTTTTGTTTTTTGGTAGCATGGGGGATTGAACCCCCAGAGGCATTCTACCTCCGAGTTATACCCTCAGCCCTATTTTTTTATTCTTTATTTTGAAACTAGGTCTCACTAAGTTGCATAGGGTCTCACTAAGCAGTTGAGGCTGTCCACAAACTGTAGATCCTCCTGTCTTAGCCTCCCAAGTACTGGGATTACAAGCATGTGCCACCCTTCCAGGCTCCTGACTTTTTTATTCTTTATTTTTGAAACAGGGTCTCGCTAAGTTGCAGAGGGCCTCAGTAAATTGCTGAGACTGGCTACAAACCTGCTGTCCTCCTGTCCCAGCTTCCCCAGAACTGGAATTACAAGCAGTGTGCCCCCAGGCTTGACTCACAATTTCAGAGCCCTTATGCCTCAATCACCTCTTTAATACCCCACATCTTAATACCATCATAATGCTAACTACACTTCAACATGAGTTTTGGAGGGATATTTATGTATTTATTTTCGTGGTACTGGGGATGGAATCCAGGGGCTTTCTACCTCCAGGCTACACTCCCAGACCTATTTTATATTTGGAAAAAGGGTCTCACTAAGTTGCTGAGAGCCTCACTCAGTAGCTGAGGCTGGCTTTGAATCTGCACAATACTCCTGGATTATAAGCATGCGCCACCACGCCCAGTTTGGAGGGACATTTAAATCATAGTATTCATTCTCCATCCTGTGATAGCAAATCTACCTCTTTGGATGATGGAATTCAGTTACCCTTCAGAAGAGAATGACTCCTTTCTTTCCTGTTGGCCCATGGACACAAAGCGCCTGAAGTGCCCAGGTGTTAGCCATAGTCCCTGATCCCCGAGAGGAAGTGTATCCTCTGTGGGCAGAAGTGGAGAGCACAGCATCCACTAGTGGGGTTTTAGGAACAATAATAAGTGAACCCATTTATACATCTACTCCTAGGTTCCTTGAACCGTCCTTGTCCTACTGCAGACATAGCCATATGCAAGCTTTTTTTTTTAAATACTGGTTATTGAAATCAGGGTCATTCTACTTTTGAGTTCCACCTTAGCCTCATTTTATTTTTTATTTTGAAACAGGGTCTCACTAAGTTGCAGGGGGCCTTTCATATGCAGGTTTCTGGTTTGGTGAGTATATTGAGTCTGAGGCTGGACTCTCATCCTCAAAGAGCACTGTGTTGGTGCCTGGCATCTTCTGCAGTGTGTTCTTCACTGGGATGTCGGTTTTGAGGCATGCCATGTGTAATGGAACTGGTAGCTCCCATGGTTCTGGGACCAGTGTCACATTTTCATTGCCAAAGGAAGACTCCTTGTACCTGTTTAACTGTAAAGGCAAAGGTGTATGTGAAATTGTGTTAAGTATGTGTTTTCCTATTACTAGGTATCAATATTTGCTTAGAAAATGGTTTGAAACATGGCTTATTCTAGTAAATATACAAGAACTTAGTTTAAAATGTTTGTGTTCAGTTTTATGTTCTAATTAATGATGAAGATCTATTTTTGTCCATTGTTAAATCAGAATATAAATGTACAAATAGTTTGATTTAAAATTGATATTTCAGCCGGGTGTGGTAGCACACACTTGTAATTCCAGAATTTAAGAGGATGAGACAGGAGAATCCCTGGTCTGCAGCCAGCCTCAGCTATGTAGTGAGGCCCTCCACAATTTAGTGAGACTCTGTTTCAAAATAAATAAAAAAAAATAGGGCTGGGGGGTGTAGCTTGGAGGTAGAATGCCCCTGGGTTCAATCCTCAGTGCCACACACACACACACACAAAAGGTATTTCTTTTCTTCTGTGGTACTGGAGATTGAACTTAGGGGCATTCTACCTCTGAACTACACCTCCAGGCCTATTTTTATTCTTTGAAACAGGGTCTCACTAAGTTGTAGAAGGCCTCATTGTAGCTGAGGCTGGCCATGAACTTACGACCCTCTTTCTGTCTCAGCCTCCTAGGTACTGGGATTACAAGTGTGCCCCACCATGCCCGGAAAAAAATTGATATTTCTAATTGAATACAAACAAACCTAAAGTGGCCACTGTTTCAGCCAGATACAGAAAATGATCCTTCCTGAAACTTAATGTGGTCTGCTAAATTTGTATACAATTAATTTATGAGCTCTATGTGTAACTGATAGTTACACAGATGTAATTCCAAGTACTGAGGCTGAAATAGTAGGTTCAAGGACAGCTTCAGCAAGTAGTAAGGCTCTCATCAACCTAGTGAGACCTTGTTTAAAAATTAATAGGGCTGAGAGTATAGCTCAGAGGTAGAATGCTTCTGGATTCTATCCCTAGTGCCAAAAAAAAAAAAAAAAAAGGGCCGGCATGGTGGCGAAAGCTTGTAATCCCAGCATTCGGGAGGCTGAGACTGGAGGATCACAGTTCACAGACAGCCTCAGCTACTTGGCGAGGCCCTTCACAACTTAGTGAGGCCCTGTTTCAAAAATAAAGAGACTAAATAAAGGGCTGGGGGTATAGCTCAGAGGTACAGTGCCCCTGGGTTCCATCCCTAGTAACTCACACACACACACACACACACACACACACACACACACACACACACTATGAAGGGTGAATTTGTATTAGAATGTGTTAGCTTTTTATTCCTGTAGCATATACTTGAGATAAATTAACTTAAAATGCAGAAGGTTGATTTTGGCTCTCAGTTTTAAAGGTTCATGACTGACTGAGTTGCATGACGTTATGTGGCAGGAACATGTGACAGAGGCCCATTTATCTCATGGCAGAGAATCAAAAGAGGACAAGGAAGGGACTGCCTTCCTAATATCCCCTTCAAGGGTACGCTCCCAGTGGCTGGAGGTCCTTCCACTAGGCTCTACTTCTCAAAGCTTCCACCACCTTCCTATGATGCTCTAGGCTGAGGACCAGGCTTCTACCACATGGGTCGTATAGAGACATTTCAGATCTAATTGATATAATGGAGAAAGGGTAAAATATTAACCAGGAAAGTCGAATGTGAAGTAATTCCTTCTATCACATTACAAGCTCCATTAGAGTGTTACACTTATTTTTGTGTATGGATGCTGGAGACACTTTCTTCTCTTTTCTTCTTTAGTGGTAGTAGGGATTAAATCCAGAGGCATTCTACCTCCAGCTACACCCCCAGCCCTTTTTATTTTATTTTTTGTTTTGAAACAGGGTTTCAGTAGGTCCAAGGCTGGTCTGAACCTGCAATCCTTCTCCCTCCCTCCCCCCTCCCTCCCTTTCTTTCTTCCTTTCTTCCTTTCTTTTTTCTTTTTTCTTCATTTTTTTTCTCTCTCTCTCTTTTTTTTTTTTTTTTTTTTTTTTTTAGTACTGGGCATGGATCCCAGGAGCATTGTACCTCTGAGCTACACCCCCAGCCCTAGTTTTTAGTTTTTTTTTTTTTTTGAAAGAGGGTCTCACTGAGTTGCGAAGGGCGTCACTAAGTAGCTGAGGCTGTCCACGAACCGCAATCCTCCGGTCTCAGCCTCCCCAATGCTGGGATTAAAAGCGCATGCCACCATGCCTGGCTTGCAATCCTCTTTTCTTAGCCTCCCAAGTACTGGGATTATAGATGTGTACCACCATGCCTACTTGGAGACACTTTTTAAATGCAGTCTTAGAGAGTTTATGGTTGATTATAAGGTAGACTCAGAGGAGTATTATGTATGTATGTATCTGTTCATTAGAAAAATCTATATAGGGATTCAGTGGAAGCTGCACAGTAGTCTCTAGAGAACAGGACTAAGGGAATGAATAGAAGGGAGACTTCACTTATGATGTTGCCTTTGAAGTGTTACCATATTTTATGAAATGGTACTAATATACTTGTAGGGTCTTTTTTGTATATGCACAGCACTGGGGATTGAACCCTGGAGCATTCTACTTCCAAGCTATACCCCTAGTCCTTTTATTTGGAAACAGTTGTTGAGAGTCTTGCTGAGTTGCTGGGGCTGGTCTCTAAACTGCCGCCCTCCTGTCTCAGCCTCCCAAGTACTGGGATTGCAGGCATGTACCACCATGCCTGGCCTACTTGTCAGTTTTTATTTTACTTTGCTCAACATTTCATCATTAGTTCTAGTCCTCATCATTAATCTGCTTTAAGTTTCCTTCCCAGTTTTATCTTCAAAACATTTTTGTCTGACACATGCATTAGTCCTTTTTTGTGTGTGTGTGTGTGTGGTACCTAGGATTGAGCCTAGGAGCATTCTGCTCTGAGCTACATCCCCAACCCTGTTTTATTTTTATTTTGAAACAAGGTTTTAATGAAGTTACCGAGAGTCTCAGCGTCCAAATACTGGACTTATAAGGGTGCATCACTATGCCCAGCTGTATCATTCTTTTTGTGTGTGTGGATTGAACTCAGGGGCATTCTACCTCCAAGCCACACCCCCAGCCCTATATTCTTTATTTTGAGGCAGTCTGAGTTGCAAAGGGCCTCACTAAGTAGCTGAGGCTGTCCGTGAACCACAGTCCTGTCTCCTCTCAAATGCTGGGATTACAAGCATATGCCACCATGCCTGGCTATTTTATTTTATTTTATTTTATTTTATTTTATTTTATTTTATTTTATTTTATTTTATTTTATTTTATGTGTGGTACTGGGGATTGACCCAGGGACACTCTTCCTCCAAGCTGCACCCCCCAGCCCCATTTTTATTCTTTATTTTGAAACAGGGTCTCACTGAGTTGCAATGGGCCTCACTGAGTATCGGAGGCTGGAGGCTGTCCTTGAACCATGATCCTATGATCTCAGCCTCCCAAGTACTGGGATTACAAGCCTGTGCCACCACGCCCGGCTTGCATCAGTCTTTTTAAAGTGGAAAATTTTGGTGTGCATTCAAACTGGTCTTTCATTTATTTTTTCTGGTGCTGGGGATTGAACCTAGAGGTATTTTACCTCCAAGCTACATCCCCAACCCAACTTTTTAATTTTTTATTTGGAAACAGGGTCTTGGCTAAGTTCCTGAAGCTTGCCTCGGACCTGCTCTTCCTGTTTAAGAATCCCAAAGGAGGAGTACTGCATCCAACTAAATTGACCTTTACCTTTTGTGTGTGTGGTACTGGGGATTGAACCCATAAACATTCTACCTCTGAGGTACCCCCCACCCTATTTTTTATTCTTTATTTTTAAATAGTGTCTCACTAAGTAGTTGAGGCTGGCTACAAACCTGCTCTCCTCCTGTCTCAGCCTCCCAAGTACTGGGATTACAAGTGTCATGCCCAGCTTAAGTTGGCCTATCTTGAGCAGTCTTACTGTTATTAGTATGTCTTACTGACTTTGAGGACGATAGAAATTCTGATCTTTCCATTTTATATGAAGAACACAAGAATTTAAATTAACTTGATGACTCATTGTTCACTTTTCTGTATGAATTGTGAACCCTGTTCTTTCTCCTTTGCCCTGGAAGCTTTTTTGTTAATGTCCTGTAACTTTTAGTGTTTGTCTTTAAAATAAAATTGTTGCTTTATCTTAATGTAGTTTCTAAAATATTGTGATGTCTTGTAGTAAACTTTTTGTCCTGCAGGTGGTGCTAGAGTCACACCTCATTCTGATACAAGGTGGGGGAATTAAATGAAAATTTTGGTGTGAAAATTTTATAATATACTTTTTTTTTTTTTGGTGGTATTGGGGTTCCTGGAAGCCCTTCTACCTCCGGGCTACACTCCCAGGCCTATTTTAATATTTTTGAAACAGAGTCTCTTACGCCAGCGCGGCTGGCTTCGAACCTGCGTGATCCTCCTGTCTCTGCCTCCCAAGCGCAGGGATTACAAGCGTGTGCCACCACGCCCGGCCTATAATATACTTTTTAGGGAGCAGGTACTTGGGATTGAACCCAGGGGATTCTACCTCTGAGATATAGCCCTAGCCCTTTAAGCATCACCTTTTTAAAATTTTTGTGGTGTTGGGGATTGAACCCAGGGCCATACTACCTCCAAGCTATACCCCCAGCCTTATTTTATTTTTTTATTTTGACATAGAGCCTTTGTGAGTTGCTGCCAGCCTTGATAAATTGCTAAGGCTTGCTTCCAACCTGTGATCCTCCTGTCTCAGCCTCCTAAGTACTGGGATTACAGGTGTGCACCACCATTACTGGCTTAGAGTAGCACGTAAAACCAAAGGTGTCAAGATTCATTTGTAGAGCCAAGCATTTGATCCCAGGGGCATTCTACCTCTGAGCTACACCTTCAGTCTCTTTTTAAATTTTTATTTTTAAACAGCGTCTCCTTAGGCTAATGAGAGTCTTACTACTTCCTGAGGCTGTCCTTGAACCTGCAACAGTCTCAGCCTCCCAAGTACTGGGATTACAATGTGCACAACCATGCTTAGCTGTGAGACCCTTTTTCAAAATAAAAAATAAAATAGGGCTTGTAGGGCTGTGATGTAGCTCAGAGGTAGTAGATTGCTCCCCAGTTCAATCCCCAGTACCAAAAGAAAAAACAAGAACATTTGTAGTCCTTACATGTGAAGTAAGATGCTCGCCAATATTTTATAGTAATACATACCTAACTGTATACTAACTTAATTTCAGGTTGCGACTGTGCCCCCCAGTGTTGTCACAGTTACTTCAGTTAAGGCGGTAAATCCTGTAAGTGCCCCAGAGCCTTCGACTGTGGGATTATCATCTACCCCCTCAAATGAGCCCAGTCTCAGAGCAGAAAATTCGGCAGCTGCTCAGACTAATCTTTCTCCAGTAAGTTCTCACTTATGCCTTACATCGATATAATTCCTTACCAGTGTTCTTGAATTCTGTTTGCTAGCTAATACTTGTGATTTTTATTTTTCATAGATGATGCTGGAAAATGTAAAGAAATGTAAAAACTTCCTTGCAATGTTAATAAAATTAGCATGTAGTGGATCACAGTCCCCAGAAATGGGGCAGAATGTGAAGACACTGGTAGAACAACTTTTGGTAAGTTAGTATTATAGTATCTTGCAAGCTCTGTAAGGTCCATTGAACATGTTTTAAGTGGGGTGTGTGTGTGTGTGTGTGTGTGTGTGTGTGTGTAATTTTTTAAATTTTTTCAGCACTGGGATGAAACCCAGGGGCATTCTACCTCTGAGCTATACCCCCAGCCCTATTTTTTATCCTTTATTTTGAAACAGGGTCTCACTAAGTTGCAGAGGGCCTCACTAAGTAGCTGAGGCAGTCCATGAATCATGATCCTCCTGTCTCAGCCTCCTGAATGCTGGAATTACTAGTGTGTGCCACTACACCCGGTTATCTATATATCATGAGGTTGTTTTTGAGTATTGAACTCAGAGGCATTCTACCCCTGAGCTATACCCCTAATCATCGATTGGTTGGTTGATTGATTTAACTGGGGATTGAATCTAGGGGCATTCTTTCTCCAAGCTGCACCCTCAGTCCTATTTTTTATTTTTGTTCTGAAACAAGGTCTTGCTAGGTTGATGAGACTCACCACTTCCTAAAGCTCACCATGAACCTGCAGTCCTCCTGACTCAGCCTCCCAAGAACTGGGATTACAGGCGTGCAATACCATACCTGGCCTAATGAGGTTTATTTTATTTTTATTTATTTTTTTGAGGTACTCAGGAGTGGACCCAGGGTCATTCTATTCTAAGATACACCCCCAGCCCAATTTTTTTTATTCTTTATTTTGAAAAAGGGTCAAACTGAGTTACAAAGGGCCTTGCTAAGTAGCTGAGGCTGTCCTCAAACCATGATCCTCCTGTCTCGTCTCAGCCTCCCAAATGCCGGTATATAAGCATGCACCACCACACCTGGTAAATGAGTTTTATTTTAAAGGCCGTACTTGATAAACTTTTGTGTTTTGTTTTACTGGGGTTTTAACTCAAGGACATTCTATCTCTGAGTTACAACCTCGACCCTTTTTATTTTTTATCTTGAAATAAGGGCTCTTTAAATTGCTGAGGCTGGCCTCAAACCTATTATCTTCCTGTTTTAACTTCTCAAGTACTGGATTTCAGGAATGTGTCATAATACATGGCTCAAAGATCAACATCTTTCTCCCTTTTTTTTTTTCTGGTGGTAATGGAATTGAACCACTGCCTCATGCAGACTAGGCAAGTGCTTTGTCTCTGAGCTATATCCCTAGCCCTTAATTTTGCTTTTTGAAAGCTTTATAAGGATTACAAAATTTAGACAAGTGGATAGCTTTTTAATCTGCTTTTTATTTTTAGTATATATATATGTGTGTGTGTGTATACACACACACACACACACACACACACACACACACACATACATATATATGTAAAACATACAGCATGATGTTTGAATATGTGTTATGTTCTCTCTACCAGACTTGTTTTTCTTTTCCTTAAAAAAGGTCTTGATGAGGAGGTTGGTTATTTGGTCAGTTAGGAAATTGTTAATAGAATTACAAAATGAAGCTAAGCATGCTGGCCCAAGCCTGTAATCCCATTACTTGAGAGAGGCTGAGACAACAAGATTGCAGGTTCCAGGCCAGCCTCAGCAACTAAGCCAGACCCTCAGCAACTTAGAACTATTATGTTTCAAAATAAAAAGGGCTTGGAATGTAGCTCAGATGTAAAACACCCCTGGTTTTAATCCCCACTACTATATATAAGTGGGGATTATAATATATGAGTTTTATTTTAAAGGCCGTACTTGATAAACTTTTGTGTTTTGTTTTACTGGGGTTTTAACTCAAGGACATTCTATCTCTGAGTTACAACCTTGACCCTTTTTATTTTTTTTTTTTTGCCAGAAAGCCAGGCAATGAAATTCACTTCTTTTTCATCTGTTCAAACACCAAGTTTTAGGATGTGGAAGTTCATTAAACTTGTTGTACCTCAGTTGTACCTCAGTTTTCTTATGAGAAGAGTTAATGTTAAAATCATTGAGATTTTTATTTTTACTTATTTTGTACTGGGGATCGGACCCAGAGGCATTCTACCTTCGAGCTACACCCCCAGCCCTATTTTTTATTCTTTATTTTGAAACAGGGTCTCAATAAGTTTTGGAGTGACTCACCAAGTAGCTGAGGCTAGTTGTGAACCTGCGATTCTTCCTGTCTCAGCCTCCCAAATACTGTTATTACAAGCGTGTGCCTCCACACCTGGCTAATCACTGAGGTTTCTACAAGTAACAAGATGCTCTTTAACGTAAAATGCCACGTTATACGTTCTTGGAGTTCTTATATCTCCTTTGAGGTAAAATATTTTATATACTAAACAGCTAAAAGTTGAATTTAGAAATTTCATATTAGCTAGGTATGGTGGCACACACTTGTAATCCCAGTACTTGGGAGGCTGAGACAAGGAGATCACAGGTTTTTGGCCAGCCTCAACTACTTAGAGGCCCTCTGCAACTTAGTGAGACCCTGTTTCAAAATAAAGACTTAAAAAAATAAGGCTATGGATGTTGCTTGAAAATAAAATGCCTCTGACTTCAATCCCCAGTATCTCAAAAAAGAAAAAGAAATATTTTATATTATATGCTTAAGACAAATGCTGAGACTCTTAACAGGCAAACATTTTGAGATTTTTTTGAACTGCTGGTATCTATAGATGTCTCTGGCTATATAATTAGTCTGTTCTTTCACTTTGTTTATTGGGCTCACTCCCTACTGCAAGTCACCCCTTCATTGTATTCTCTAATGAAAAAACATCTCTGTTATTTGTATGACATAAGAGCTAGACCTCTATGAATGTTGGACTTTACCACTTGTTAGAATCTTACCTAGAATCATGAATGATGTTCCTTGCCTCTTTCATTTTTAAGTTAAATTTAATTTTTTAATGAGATTGGGTCTTAATGGGTATAGTGGCACACGCCTTTCATCCTTTCATCGCAGTACTTGCGAAACTGAGACAGGAGGATCACAGGTTCAAGGCCAGCCTCAGCAATGTAGTGAGACCTTTAACAACTCAGTGAGACCCTGTTTCAAAATAAAAAAGAAACTGGTTGAGGTGGCTCATGCTTGTAATCTCCCAGTACTTGGCAGGCTGAGACGGGAGGATTGTAGGTTCATGGCCAGCCTTAGCAACCTAGTGAGGCCTTGTTTCAAAAATAAAAACAATAAAAAAAATAAGGATGGGGTGTAGCTTGGAGGTAGAATGCGTCTGGGTTCAATCCCCATTTCTGCACAAACAAACAAAACAGTAAAAAGCAAGCAAGCAAAATAGGGGTAGGGGTGTAGTGCAGTGGTAGAATGCTCCTGGGTTCAATCCCAGGTATTAAAAGAAAAAAAAAGTAGTGGGATCTTTTATATATATATTTTTTTTTTGCGGGTCTGGGGATGGAACCCGGGGCATTTGACCTCCGAGCTACAACCCCTGCCTATTTTTTATTTTTTATTTTGAAACCGGGTTTCACTGAGTTGCAGAGGGCCTCACTAAGTAGCTGAGGCTGTCCGTGAACCGCGATCCTCCAGGTCTCAGCCTCCCGAATGCTGGGATTACAAGTGTGCGCCACACGCCCGGCTTAGTGGGCTTTTTTTTTTTTTTTTTTGGTGTTATTGGGGTTCCTGGAAGCCCTTCTACCTCCGGGCTACACTCCCAGACCTATTTTTACATTTTTATTTGGAAACAGGGTCTCCTAAGCCAGCGCGCGCGGCTGGCTTCGAACCTGCGCGATCCTCCTGTCTCTGCCTCCCAAGCACGGGGATTACAAGCGTGCTCCACCACGCCCGGCTTAGTGGGATCTTAATATCTTAATATGCTATTTAGGCTGGCCTCAAACTCAAGGGCTGAAGTGATCTTCCTGTCTCAGCCTCCAGAGCAGCTGGAACTACAGTTTTGTGCCACTATGACTGGCTTGGGTTCTTCTAAAATATTTGGAGACCTAATAGTGTTTAACAGTGTATATCTTTCTTCTCTTCCTTAGGATGCAAAAATTGAAGCAGAAGAGTTTACTAGGAAACTGTATGTTGAACTCAAGTCTTCACCTCAGCCTCACCTGGTTCCTTTTCTTAAGGTATAGTCTGTCCTCCCCTTTCTACCCTCTTCTTTCATTTTCGTCTTGGTTCTGGGGATTGAACCCATTGGCATTCTACCTCCTAGTTATACTCTCAGCCCTATTTTATTTTTCTTATTTTTGAAACAGTGTCTCCCTAGGTTGATGAGAATCTCACTAGCTGAGACTCACCACAAACCTGAGATCGTCCTGTCTTAGCCTCCCACCACACCTGGCTATGTATTTTTTTTGAATAATTTTTTGGGTTCAGTTTCTTTAAAATAATTTTAAACCTGAATATTTATTTTATTTTATTTTTTTAGGGTCTTTTTTTTTTGCGGTTTTAGGGATGGAACCCAGGGACATTCTACCTCCGAGCTACACCCCCAGCCCTATTTTTTTTTTTTTTTTTAGGAATATTTTTTATTTTTTAAACTGAAGAAAATTCATGTTAGGAAAAATAGTTAAAAAGATAAACATGTTTACATGTATGTTTAAATATAAACAACTAGTTCACATTATTTTACAGTTCTGAACAACCAATAAGTAAAATTCCCCATTATCACTTCTGCTTTACAAATTTGTATTTGACTTTAGCCATTTGTTAAAATGCTTTAAAATAACTTCAGTAGCAGTGATTGCAATTCTTTTTTTTTTGTATATATATTTTTATTGAAAATAAATGGTATACATTTAAACTGTACTTGGTGCCCTTTCCCACGTATCCCTGTTTTCCCTCCCTCCCCCAATAGAATGTCCAGGGTAACCATGCTATATTCATACTTTTACACATATTCAGATGTAGCCCCTCATTAACCAAATTCAGCCTTCTTCCTCTCCTATCCTTCCATTCAGACTTTGCTGAGATTTCCCTTCCATTATCTGGAGTCCCTCTGGTATCCCCAATGCTCCCTAGTTTTGGCATATTAGAGGAAACATATGTCCCTTCTCTTTCTGTGCTTGGCTGATCTCACTTAACATAATGCTCTCCAGGACTTTCCCATCTTCTTGCGAATAACATGATTTTGTTCTTCTTTATAGCTGAATAAAATTCCATTGTGTGTATTTTCCCATAATGAATTTTGCAATCCATTCATCTGTTGATGGGGACCTGGGTGGTTCCATATTTTGGCTATTACGAATTGTGCTACAATGAACATAGGTATGCATATGTTGCATATGTAGTTCTCTGGTTTCAACCCCTTTGGAAAAAACACCTAACCAAAGATGTAAAAGACCTCTACACCAAAAACTATAAAACGTTAAAGAAAGAAATTGAGGAAGACCTTGGAAGATGGATAGATCTCCTGTGCTCATGGATAGGCAGAATAAATATCATCAAAATGGCCATTCTGCCAAAAGTGAGCTATAGATTCAATGCAATTCCCATTAAAATACCAATGACATTCTTCATAGACCTAGAAAAATCAATTATGAACTTTATATGGAGAAAGAAAAGACCCTGAATAGCCAAAGCAATATGAATCACACAGGAGGCATCACAATCCCAGACTTCAAATTATACTCTAGATCAATAGTAGTAAAAACAGCACCGTACTGGCACAATAACAGGTATACTGACCAGTGGAACAGAATAGAAGATAAAGAAACAAATCCACACACCTATAGTCAATTAATCTTTGACAAAGGGGCCAAACTCATACACTGGAGATAAGACAGCCTTTTCAACAAATGGTGCTGGGAGAACTGGCTATCCATTTGTAGAAAGATGGAACTAAATCCTTACCCACAGGAATCGACTTGAGATGGATCAAAGACTTAGAAATTAGAGCAAATACTGTGAAGTTATTAGAGGAGGGCATAGGCTCAACACTACAACAGATAGGCACAGGCACTAACTTTCTCAACAAAACCTCTAAAGCTCAGGAAATTAAAGCAAGAATTAACAAGTGGGATGGCATCAAACTAAAAAGTTTCTTCTCATCAAAGGAAACCATCAAGAACCTAAAGTGAAAGCCTACAGAATGGGAGAAGATCTTTACCAGCCACCACTCTGAGAGAGGGCTATTATCCAGAATATACAAAGAGCTCAAAAGACTCTAGTAAAACAACCCAATCAAGAAATGGGCAATTGAACTGAATAGACACTTTACAAAAGAAGAGATACAAATGGCCAATAGATACATGAAAAGATGTTCAACATCATTAGCCATCAGGGAGATGCAAATCAAAACTATACTGAGATTCTATCTAACCCCAGTCAGATTGGCAAGCATAAAGTAATCAAACAACAACAAATGCTGGTGAGGATGTGGGGAAAGAGGAACTCTTTTACACTGTTGTTGGGAGTGCAAACTAGTTCAGCCACTATTGGAGATCTGTGTGGAGATTCCTTAGAAAACTGGGAACAGATCCACCATATGATCCAGCTCTACCACTCCTGGGTATTTTCCCAGCCCTATTTTTTATTTATTTATTTATTTATTTTTTAAATTTTATTTTATTGGTGCACTGTATTCATACATCATAGTGGGATACAAACTTTTGTAGACATACATGCACACATCGCCCAGTCAGCCCCCACCCGATCCCCACCCCATTCTCTCCCCATCCCTCCTTCCCATGCTTGGCTTAGTGGTTGACATCTAGTATTATAGCAATTTATCCAAAATTAAAAATGATAATCTCACATAACAGTTTCATTTGTCTGATACCAAGCGTTTGATGATTTAAAGATAGCATTTCAATATTTCTTTTGCTTTCTTTCTTACTAGAGCATATTTTTTTCTGTTTTTTTAGGTGAAACTATCATATATTTATATATTTATTTTTCAGAAAAAAATCTATCCTAATATGGAATATGAATTCTAGATACCCAAAAACGATCTTGAAAAAGAACAAAGCTAGCAGATATATATTTTCTGATTTCAAACCATATAAAGCTACAATAATTGAAACAGTGTAGTACTGTTCTAAAGGCAGATATATAGACCATTGGATTTAAATACAAGCCTAGAGCTAAATTCTTCCCTATATTGTCAAGTTATTTTTGACAAGGTTTCCACGAACATTTGGTGATGGAAATAATAATCTTTTAACTAAATATTGTTGAAAAATAATAATTACATGGAAAAGAATAAAATTGGACCTTTACCTAATCCCATATATAAGTATTAACTCAAATTAGATAAAAGACCTAAATATAAATCTTAAGACTATAAACTTTTAGGAGAAAATCTGGGTCATAAAACCTCACAACATTGAAAGTGGCAGTGATTTCTTGGATATGATTTCAATGGCACAGGCAACAGAAGAATATACAAACTCCCTAAAAAATAAAAGAAAATATTGTATATCCAAAGACAATGTAAACAGAGTTAAAAGTTACTAATAGAATTGGATAAAATGTTTCCAAATGCTATATCTGAAGGTATATTAATATTCCAACTAGAAATCCTAAAAAATAACAACAATAAAGGCAAACAATACAACTTAGAGATAGGTAAAAGACTAACATAAATAATGAATCTCCACAGATAACCAATCTTAGTTGTCTGTTGGATGGAAACTCTTGTTTCTCTGGTTCTGGTGAGTGTTACCTATTTCTTCTTTGTAGTTAATCTCTTTGAGTATTTTCTCTAGTGCTGGTTTTGAAGACATAAATTCCTTCAGTTTCTGTCTGTCATAGAAGCTTCTTATTTCTCCATCTAATTTGATAGAAAGTTTTGCTGGGTAGGACATTTTTGGCTGGAAGTTGTTTTCTTTCAGAGTTTGGAATATGTTACTCCAAGCCCTTCTGGCTCTCATGACTTGGTTTGGGAAGTCTGGAGTGATTCTAATTGGTTTGCCTCTGAATGTCACTTGGCCCTTTGTTTTTGTTGCCTTTAAGATTCTCTGCTTGGCTTCCACATTGGTCATTTTGACAATTATATGGCGTGAGGATCCTCTTCTCCGATCCTGTCTAAAGGGAGTTCTATAAGTTTCCTGGATCTGTGTATCAACCTCTTGCTCTATATTTGGAAAATTTTCTGCTATTACTTCCTTGAAGAGATTGTTGATCCCTTTGGTATCACTTTCTTTTCCCTCCTCTATTCCAATTATTCTTAGGTTAGCTCTCTTAAGATGGGCCCATATTTCTTCAATGTCAGATTCCTGCTGTTGGATATTTTTTTCTAGATTAGAAACTATGCATTCATTTTTGGATTGCTCATCTTCTAAGAGCGAGATTCTGTTCTCCATGTGTTCTAATCGGTTGTTTGTGCTTTGAATTGAGGCCTTTACTTCATTAATTGCATCCTTTATCTCTTTTTGGCTCTCTCTGAGTTCTTTTCGAAGCACCTCTATTATTTCTACAGTTATTTTCCTGATTTGATCTAGAAATCTCTGATTTTCTGTTTTATCAGGTTCTGATGTTGTGGGGTTGTGCACATTCATTACTCCAGTGTTATTCCTCTTTCCCATGATTTCGGAGGTTTGTGCCTTCTCTGGGTTCTTCCCTTGGGTCACTATGGCTTCACTTAAGGTGCTCTGGATCTTGAGTCTGTATTATCTCAGACCCTACTACTCCTTTACTGGGTTGTATCACAGAGTCTCCGACCCAGGGAGTCGACAAAGGCTGCTTTAAACTATGGGGGGTGCCAGGTTGCACGTTCTCCTATGGTGTGATATCTCTGCCACCACCACTCCCTCACTGGGTCAAGTCCCACGAGGCCCAATACTGCGATTTCTCCTCTGTGGCCCGCAATTTGACTCACTGTTCTTGAGTACGCAGATGTAGCTGTACTGGACTCGGTGAATTCACTGCTGCTGCCGCCGCTGGTGGCAATATGGTGCCTCTGCCACGCCCTCGGCCATGAGGCTGGCGTATTTTTTCTTCTCTGGTTTTGATTTCCACTCTGAATCCCTGCAGCGTGTGCTGAGCTCAGCCACTGGGAGCTTTAAATGCTGTCTGCGCCGAAAGATCCCGCCTGGCTGTTCCGCAGCGGCTCACCTGGCTTGCTGTAGCCGTCCGTTGAGTTCGCCGCTGCCGCCGGCAGTATGGCGCTGCTGCTGCGTCCTCGGGCTCGTGTGTCTCCTCTGTGGCCCTGAGCTCTGTTCTCAGTCCGCTTTCTCTCTGGAGCCTGGTGGTTTTTTTTTGTTTTTCTGGTGATGGTGTTTTCTGGCTATGAAAGGCGCTCTTTTTGTGGTAATGGAGATTGGTTGTTAGCGGGACTCTTAAGCCCCGCTTTTCTCGGTCGCCATCTTCCCGGAAGTCTATTTATTTTGAAACAGAATTTCACTCAGTTGCAGAGGGCCTCACTAAGTAGCTGAGGCTGTTGGCGAATCACGATTCTCCTGTCTCAGCCTCACAAATGCTGGGATTACAAGCGTGTGCCCCTATGCCTGGCAAAACCTGAATATTTTATATAGTAATAATTCAGTGTGAAGATATTCATAGTATGGAAGGAACTTTAGCACTTTGTCTCAGTCACCCAAGTACGGGGATTATAGGTATGCACCACCATGCTCAGCTTAAATAGAAAGACCCACACTTGTAGTGAACCAAAAACTCTTCCCATAGCTTGTTTTTTGTTTTTGTTTTTGTTTTTGTTTTTGTTTTTTGGTACTGGGGATGGAATCCAGTAGCATCAACCTCAGAGCCACATGCCAAGCCCTACACAACCCTATTTTATTCAAGTGTGTGCCACCATATCTGGCACCCCGTAACTTTTTTTTTTTTCTTTTTCTTTCTTTCTTTTTTTTTGCAGTACTGATGATTGAACTCAGGGGCAGTCTACCTTTGAGCTATCCCCCCCCCCCCCCCAGCCCTATGTTTTTATTCTTTATTTTGAAACAAGGTCTCACTGAGTTGCAGAGGATGGTCGTGAACCTGTGATCCTCCTGTCTTAGCCTCCCAAGTACTGGGATTACAAGTGTGGACCACCATGCCTAGCTCTATCCCCTCTATCCCATAACTTTTGACACAGTAGAATGAGGAGTTCCCTTTTGAAATTTTGGGGTGGTTTAGGGGAGGTGAAAGAGGCTTCATAGTGGAAGGCTACTGTTATCGTCTCCTGAAGGAAGAATATAAAGATGGATGGAAGCACCCCATTTTCACAAGTATATTTAAACAGTAGAAACTGTTTCTGAGAGGGCAGCAAGCCGTAATAGTGTGACTGAAGAGACTAGGGAGGCATGGCCAGAGAAGGCATGGTCTGGGGAGGTTCAGTACAGTGTCTAATGCTATATGTCTTAAGTACATCTACGTGAAAGAGACTTGACAGATTTGACTTCTGCAACCTATGACTAGGATTGGTTAGATTTGTCTAAGATGGATAATTTGTAAAATGGCTCATGACCCACTTTAATGAGAAATTAGCCAGAGTCACTTTCATTGAGAAGCACATAGCAGTGATGACTCCCTTTGATCATACCTATGTTTTGATTTATTTATTTAATTTTGGGGGTTTGAACCCAGGGGCATTCTGCCTCTGAGCTATATCCCCAGCCCTACTTCTTACTATGTGGAAACAGGGTTTCACTAAGTTGCAGAGGGCATCACTTAGTAGCTGAGGTTGGCTGCAAACCTCTGATCCTCCTGTACTGGGAGGATCAGCCTCCCAAGTATTGGGATTACATGTATGTACCACCATGCCCAGCTCTATTTTATTTTTTTATTTGGAAACAGGGTCTTACTAAGTTGCAGAGAGCCTCGCAAGGTTGCTGAGTCTGGCTGTGAACCTGAAATCTTCCTGTCTCAGCTTTCCAAGTACTGGGATTACAAGCATGCACCACCATACCCAGCATATTTATTTTTTTATTTTTGTGGTGCTCTGGATTGAACCCAGGGGTGTTCTACCTTCAAGCTATACCCTCAGCCCTATTTTATTTTATAATTGAAAAGAGGGTCTCATTAAGTTAAGACTGCAATCCTCTTTCTAAACTTCTCAAGTACTGAGACTAGGCATGTACCACCTTGCCCAACTTAAATTAAGTATCAAACTCAAAGCATAGGTCTACATTTTGGGTCATCTGACTCTTTGTGCTAGTTAAACTACCTTTAAGTTACCAAACACTTCCATGAAAGATTTTCATTTTGTATCTATCTTTTAAGGGTCTATTAATCCTTAGGTTTCTTTCTCCCTTCCTTTCTTTCCTCCCTTTTGTGGTACTGGGGATTGATTCCAGGGGCATTCTACCTCAGAGCTATATTCCTAGATCTTTTCATTTTTTATTTGGAAACAGGGTCTCATTAAGTTGCTGAGGCTGCCTCAGCTTCCCATGTACTGGGATTATACTTGTGTGCCACTGTGCCTGACTAGACTTTTACCTTGAATATTTTTTCCCCTCATCCCTTAGAGGTTTTGAAGAATGGATGTTGCATAGGAATGAGGGGTTTAACATTTTAGCTTAGCCTTGGTGAGGTGATCAAGAGATAATTCAAATACATATTTGTATTGTCTGAGCCTCATTAATATTTATTTCCAATTATATCTTTTAAACTCTTTTGATTTTCAGTTTAGACTTACGTTAAATTATTTTTTTATGTATATCCAAAGTAGTTTGTTTTCTACCATTTTTAAAGTTTAGATAAAAGCCGGGCACAGTGGTCACGCTTGTAATCCCAGCATTTGGGAGGCTGAGACAGGAAGATCACTGTTCACAGACAGCCTCAGCTACTTAGTGAGGCCCTTTGCAACTCAGTGAGACCCTGTTTCAAAATAAAGAATAAATATAGGGCTGAGGGTGAGCTTGGAGGTACAGTGGCCCTGGGTTTCATCCCCAGTACCGCAAAAAATTTTTTTGGATGAAAATTATGATAGTCTGCTTTTTGTTTTCTTTTGTTACAGTACACACACATGTAAGCATGTATGCATATAATATATGCATAATTTTTAAAATTATACAGTTAATTAAGAATTTTTTGATTTTTTTTGTGATACTGGATAAAAGGCTTCACCCTCATCCCTTTTTATTTTAAATTTTTATTTATTTCGTTACTTATTTATGCTTAATATGGTACTGAGAATTGATCCCTAGGTAGTCTACCTCTGAACTATACCCCAAACCCTCATTTATTTTTTATTTATTTATTTATTTTCTCTTTTTTTTTTTTTTGCAGTACTGTGGATAAACCCAGGGGCATTCTATCTCTGAGCTACACCCCCAGCCCTATTTTTTATTCTTTATTTTGAAACAGGGTCTCTCAGAGTTGCAAGGGCTTCACTAGGTAGCTGAGGCTGTCCACTAACCGTGATCCTCCTGTCTCAGCCTCCCAAATGCTGGGATTAAAAGCATGTGCCTGAAACAGTGACTATCTTTTACATTCTTTTTTTTTTTTTTTTGTATGTGGGTCTGGGGATGGAACCCAGGGACATTCAACCTCTGAGCTACACCCCTGCCCTATTTTTTATTCTTTATTTTGAAGCCGGGTCTCACTGAGTTGCAGAGGGCCTCACTAAGTACCTGAGGCTGGCCACGAACCACGATCCTCCGGCCTCAGCCTCCCGAATGCTGGGATTACAAGTGTGCACCGCCACGCCTGCCTTTATCTTTCACATTCTTATTTGCTTCTTAAGTAGGTACTATTTTTTTTTTCATTTCATTTTTGGGGTGATTGAGTTGGGGGTTGAGCTCAGGGGCATTCTATTTCCCACCTACACCCCAGCCTTTATTGTTTTTGTTTGGAAGGAGTTTTGCTAGGGTGCTGACTGCTAAGTAGCTAAGGTGTTCTCAAGCCTGCAGTCCTCTTGTTTGAACCTTCCATGTACTGGTATTACGGCAGGAACCACAGCACTGGGCTGAGTTTTTTATTTTTATTTCTTCTGTACTTTGGTTGTTTCTTTCTTTCTTTTTTTTTTTTTTTGTAGTTTTGGGATAGAAACCAGGGGCTTTCTACCTCTGAGCTACACTCTCAGTCCTATTTTATATTTTATATGGAAACAGGGTCTCACTAAATAGCTGAGGCTGGCTTCAAACCTGCATGATCCTTCTGTCTCAGCCTCCCAAGTACTGGGATTACAAGCGTGTGCCACCACGCCCGGCTCATTTTTTTCTAATTTTTAATAAACTGTCTGACTGAATTTAAATGTCACCAAAAGGTAATCTTCTCAAACAGCCTATGAAAATAACTACCACTTTTCTATTTTTCTTCTTTTTTCCCCCCCCTTTTACAAAACAAAAACCCTAGTGGTGAAAAGGCAAAACATAGTTTTTAGTTTCATTTGCCTTTGCTCTTTGAGCAAGGTACAAATATAGACTGGTTTTAATTCAGTTAGAAAACATGGTAGCAATGAAGGAAATTGTTTTAGATCTTAAAATGTACTTTGTATTAGTTTTGATATAGACTTTCTCTCCAGGTGTTCTTTTAAAAAATTTTTGTTGTGGTATTGGGGATTGAGCCTAAGGGCATTCTACCTCCAAACTACATCCCCAGCCCTATTTTCTTTTATTATTATCATTATTTTTAATCAGGGTCTCACTAGGTTGAGTAGAGTCTCACTAGTTGCTAGTTGCTGAGGCTGTCCTTGAACCTGTGATCCTCCTGTCTTAGCCTCTCAAGTGCTGGTATTACAGGTTTGCATCACTACAACTGGACTATTCAAAGTTTAAAAGTTACTTAAGAAAAAGATCTAGATTTATTCTGTCGTGTTGTAAATGAATTTATATATACCAAAATTATTAGTGATCTGCTCAGGGTTTTAGATGAATACATAGAAGTATGATACAGTAGTTTATCTTTACCAGATTCATAATTAAGGTATCCCAAATAAGCTTATTATTGAGACATGAAAATCTTATATTGAAAATTTTTTTATTTTAAATTGATTATATAGCTTGGCATAGTGGCTCATGCTTGTAATTCTGGTATTTAGTAGGCTGAGACAGGAGGACTGCAAAGTTTGCAGCCAGCCTCCACAATTTAATGAGGCCCTCTGCAACTTAGTGAGATGCTGTTTCAAAACTAAAAAATAAAATAGGACTGGGGTGTAGCTCCGAGGTAGAATACTCCTGGGTTCAATCCTCAGTGCCAAAAAACCAACCCAGGTTGAGTGTATTTTGAATATTGATAACGTAAAATGAGTGACAATAGGTTTTCACAACCGAAACACTTGACATACTTTTAATTTTTTGTTGTTGTCAAGATAGGAGATAACTTTTATTCTTCTAGTAGCTTATTTATCAGTGTCTTTTCCTTCCTTTTGTTTCTAGAAAAGTGTTACTGCCTTAAGACAACTTCTCCCTAACCCCCAGAGCTTCATTCAGCAGTGTGTTCAGCAGACTTCCGGCGAGGTAGTCATTGCCTCCTGCAGCACGACAGTAACACCTTCTGCTGTGGTGACAGCCGCAGCTTCTTCACTCCAGTCTGAAAAGCCCGTCGTCGTTTCTGCAGCAACAGCACCCAGAACTGTGTCTTTGCAAACTCTGAATGCACTTGCTAGTCCCGGGGCAGCAAAATCTGGAGTCGTGACTCTACATTCTGTGGCTTCAACTGCTGTGCCAGGAGGAACAACAGCCGGGACTGTTCTGCTTCAGACTTCAAACCCCCTGGTGACATCCGTACCAAATACAGTAACAGCAGTCTCGTTTCAACCTGAGAAGCCAGTTGTCTCTGGAGCAGCAGTAACCCTGGCTCTTCCATCGGTAACCTTTGGAGAAACTTCAGCAGCTGCTCTTGGTCTTCCATCGGTGAAGCCAGCCGCTGCTCCTGGGACTACACTGGACAGGCCTGTGGCTGGCACTCCCGTGCAAGTCCAGCTTGCCCACTCAGGCCTCCTCCTTTCACAGCCAGCTGGCCCTCCGCAGACCACCAAAGTCAAGCAGCTGGTGAGTAATGTTTCATTTCTTCCTCAGATACTTATTTGGATAATTCCAAACTCGTAGAAAACTGGAAAGACTGTACACTACCAAATTTGAGCATTTGTTAGTTTTTTAAAATCATTTTTACTTCATTTTCTTCTTTATTTCCTTATACTTTAGATATCTTTTTTAAATTACAGAAAAAATGTAAAAAATCTAGTAAATAGTAGGGAATTTTAAGCCTGTTGTGGTGGCACACACTTGTAATCCCAGTACTTGGGAGGCTGAGATAGGAGGATCACAGGTCTGTGGCCAGTCTCAGCTACTTAGTGAGCCCTTCACAACTCAATGAGACCCTGTTTCAAAATAAATAATAAAAATAGGGATGGGGATAGCTGGGATATAGAATGCCCTGGGTTCAATCTCCAGTTACACACACACACACACACACACACACACACAAAATAGGGTGGGATGGTTTGCTTCCTTGTTTCCTACTTTCATTCTCTGTGTGCGTGCGTATGTGAGAGAGAGACAGGGAATTGAACTTGGGCATTTTACCTCTGAGCTATATCCTGAGCCTTATTTATTTATGTGATTAATTTATTTATGTGGTACTGGGAATTGAATGGAAGGACGTTTCACCTCCCAGCTTCACCCCAGCCCTATTTATTAATTTTTATTTTGAGAAAGGGTCTTTTTCTATTGTTGAAAATCTCACTACTTGCTAATGCTGCTCTCCAACCTGCAACCCACCTATTTCAGCCTCCCACCACACTTAGCTTATTTTTATTTTATTTATTATTTGTTTTTTGTGTTGCTGGGGATTGAATTTAAGACCATTCCACCTCTGAGCTACACCCTCAAGTCATATTTTATTCATTTAATTTTTTTTTTCTTTACTGGGGATGGAACCCAGGGGCATTCTACCTCGTGAGTGACACCACCATCCGTATTTTTTATTCTTTATTTGAAACAGGGTCTCACTGAGTTGCAAAGGGCCTCAATAAGTAGCTGAAGCTGGCTGCCTCCGCCTCCCAAATGCTGGCATTACAAGCATGTACCATCATACTGGCTTATTTTTTAATTTGAAACAGGATCTCACTAACTGGATGAAAGCCCCACTGTGTTTCTGAAGCTGGCTTTGAACCTGCTATTCTCCTGTCTGAGCCTTCCTAGTACTGGGATTACAGGCATGTGCCACCACTCCTGGTTTATTTTTATTTTTAGTTTATTTCTTAAGTTTTTGGTGCTGGGGATTCAACCCAGAGACATTATACTCTGCTCTGTACCCCAGTCCTGTTTATTACCTATTTGGAAACAAAGTCTTGCTAAATTGAGAACTTTGTTAAGTTCCCGAGGCTGGCCTCGAATCTGTGATCTTCCTCTCTCAGCCTCCCAAGGACTGGAATTGCAGGTGTGTACCACTATGCCCAGCTTATTTTTTTATTTCAATGGGGTCTAAGTTGTTGAAATCCTTGCTAGATTTCTGAGGCTGCCCTTGAACCTGTGATCCTCCTGTCTCCGTCTTTCAAGTACTGGAATTACAGGTGTGTGCTACCACATTTGGCTCCTACTTTCATTCTTAGAAGAATATGGAATAAGCCGGGCATGGTGGCACATGCTTATAATCCTAGTACTTGGGAGATTGATACAGGAGGATCACAGGTTCGCAGCCAGCCTCAGGTATTTAGTGAGGCTCTCAACTTAGTAAGACCCTGTTTAAAAATGAAGAATAAATGGTAGGGCTGGAGGTGTAGCTCAGAGGTAGAATGGCCCTTAATTCAATCCCCACTTCCTCAAAAAAAAAAAAAAAGAAGAAGAATGTGGAATAATTTAATTATCCCTGTGAATTTTGCTTTCTTGTTGGGCCTTTGTTTCAAACTTAGCCAACAAGTTTGGTGTTCATACCTGCTTATTTAAATGGCAAAAGCCTTGGTAGCAGAACGCTGAGGATGCCTTATGAATTCACTATATGACAGATTTACTGGGACAAAAGAGAGTGAACTGCTCTGTATGACAATGCCCCTGCTAACTCCGGTCTCTATGATAAGGATGGAACGAGTGTGTTCTTTCAAGTCAGTTAATTGAGAAGATTAATAATTAATGTAAAAATATTTAACACTTTAATTTGAAGTTTGAAAGTAACCAAAGAATATCAATGAGTTAGTTGTAAATCACAGTTTAATCTCATGTCTAAAGGGAGGAGGAAAATTCTGAGGGTGCTAGAAAAGAAGAAAGCATTCTATGTAGCTTATAAGAAGCTTGAAAAATGTGAGAATCAGCTGGGCATGGGGGTGCACGCCAGTAAACCCAGTACTTGGGAGGCTGAGACAAAATGATCACAGGTTCAAGGACAACCTCAGTATCTTATAGACTCATTATATCTAAGCAGCCTAGTGAGACTCTATTTTAAGAAAAACAAAAACAAACAAAACCTGAGTATGGTGGTATATACTTATAATCCCAGTACTTGGGAGGCAGAGACAGGAGGATCACAGGTTCAAAGCCAGACGGGGCAACTTAGTGAGACCCTGTTTTAAAATAACAAATAAATAGGGCCGGGGGTATAACTTGGAAGTAGAATGCCTCTGTATTCCATGCCCAGTGCCAAAAAAAAAAAAAAAAAAAGCTCATTACCACAAAATAATAGGAATAATAATATAAAATATAAAACTTGCAGTGTATTTTGAAGCTGTTTCTTAGAACTTCAAAGCACAATATTTAAGCATCTTATCCAATACTCTGGAAGCCTATATAATTCTCCAGAAGAATTACTACAATGGAGAAATAAATGTTAAGAAATTTTAAAATTCGCAGTCAATTTTGTTTTTGTGGTCTTGGGGATTGAACCTAGAGGTGTTCTACCCCAAGCCATACCCCGGTCACAGAGTCTTAATCTTACTGGCTGCCTATGAGTTTTGGCACAGTGGTTGTACACTCAAACTCAGTATGAACTCACCTTACATTTTACCTTAGTGTTTTGTTTGGAGTTAGAATGGGAATGGATGAGTTGGATTATGGGCTACTGGGAAATAGACTTCCAAGAGAGTAGGAGCTTGAAAATTTTCCTTTGTGCATTTGTGTGTGTGTGGGGGAAACCAGTTTTACTTGTTTCAACAAAAGCTAAATTAGATTTACTTTAATTTTAATTAGCAAAACTAATTTAATTTAGAAAAGCTAAATTTTAATTTCAGTATGTTCATTTTGAAAATTTAAATTTTGAAAAATTTTTATGAGTAATCTTACCACATAAAATTAAAAAATCCTCTCATATCCACAACATATGCAATAAAATTAATGAATGAAAAATTTAATTTAAAATCCTTGGCCTTGATTTTTACCAACAAGGGTATCTTACAGTAAATTTTGGAGAGTAAACCGAATATAGTAATTTTGTTTTATTAAGCACTTAAGTACCTTTAAGATAATTTATATTTGAATATGACAGGAAGTGTTATTAAATATATTTTCTTATTTTAAATATACATTTCCAATCGGGTGTGGTGGTGCATGCTTGTAATCCCAGCATTCGAGAGGCTGAGATAGGATCGCTGTTTGTGGACAGCCTCAGCTACTTAGTGAGGCCCTCTGCAACTTAGTGAGACCCTGTTTCAAAATAAAGAATAAAAATTAGGGCAGGGGTGTAGCTCAGAGGTCGGATACCCCTGGGTTCCATCCCCAGACCCGCTAAATAAATAAATAAATAAATAAATAAATAAATAAATAAATAAATGTATACATTTCCCAAACTATTTCTTGCATTTCTTCTATATCTATAACTCTGCTATAAGTGGTTAGGTATGTTCTCAAAAGTCATTGGGATATTACTATTATAAGGAAATAAGAGAAATAGAGATGATAATTATTTGTGCATTATAAATGTGGTAACTTGCTGGGTGTGATGGTACACGCTTGTAATCCCAGTACTTAGGAGGCTGAGATAGGATTGTAAGTTCAAAGCCAGCTTCACCAACTTAGTGAGGCTTTTAGCAACTTAATGAAACCCTGTTTTCAAATAAATAAAAATGGGCTGGGGGTGTGGCTTAGAGGTCGAATGCCTCTGGGTTCCATCCCTAGTACTAAAAAGAAAATGTAACTTTCACTCTATCAAATTAGAACTAAACACTTAAAATAGATGTACCTTGAAAATTAAAAAAGAAAATTTGTTGTATTTTGATTTGTACCTAATTATTTTTATGTAGAGAAATTCAAAATATTTTTTTTGTACTGTATATGGAACCCAGGAGCTTTCTACCTCTGAAATATTCCCTCAGCCCTATGTTATATATATATGTATGTATGTATGTATGCATGTATAAGTATATATGTATTTTGTGTGTATGTTGTACCCGGGGACAGAACCCAGGGACCTTTGATCTCCAGGATAAACCCCCAGACCTATTTTATATTTTATTTGGAAACAGGGTCTCACTAAGTTCCTGAGAGCCTAAGTAGCTGAGGCTGGCTTTGAACTTGGATGATCCTCCTGTCTCAGCCTTCCAAGTACTGGGATTAAAAGAGAGTGCCGTCATGCCTGGCTTTCCTGGAATTTTTAGCAAATGCATTGAAATTATCAGTGAGATTTAAGTCTGCTAATTGCCGGTGACTTCATATTTTTCATAGGATAGAAGTAAAATTTTCAAAGTATTTTTAAGCTTTTTAGCCAATTTTTTTTTTTTTAGAAAAGGGGCAATAAAAATTGAACTAGGGAAAAAAAAAAAGAATTATTACCAGGCATAGTCATACACACCTTTAATCCCAGTACTTGGGAAATGGAGACAGGAGGATCACAGACCAGCATCAGCAACTTGGAGTCTCAGAAACCTAGCAATGCCCTGTTTAAAACAAAACAAAGGGACTTCCGGGAAGATGGTGACAGAGAAAAGCAGGGCTTACGAGCCCCGCTAACAACCCATCTCTATTACCACAAAATCAGCACCTTTCATAGCCAGAAAACACCATCAGCAGAGAAACAAAAAATGTAATTACAAGGGACAGAGAAAAAGAGGGTTGGAAAAACAAGACTCCAGAAAGAAACTAGACCGCAGTGCTGCAGCCGGAACCACGGTGCGAAGCGGCGGGCGCCATCTTCCCTTCCCTTGCAGCACCAGGCTCCAGAGAGGAGGGGGACTCAGAACGGAGCTCAGAGCCACAGAGGAGATACGCCGGCCTCACACCCGAGGAAGCGGCAGCAGCACCTTACTGCCGGTGGCAGTGGCGAATTCACTGAACGGTTCCAGACCAAAGCACTCAACAGCCCACCAGGCTCCAGAGAGGAGCAGCGGACAGCAAGCTGAGGTGAGCCGCTGAGGATCAGCCAGGAGGAATTCGGCAGATTTCTCGACGCAGGGAGCATCTAAAGCTCCCAGGGGCTGGGCTTGGCACACCCAGCAGGGACTCAGAGCGGAGCTCAAAAACAGAGAAGAAATACCCCAGTCTTACGGCCAAGGGCGTGGCAGCAGTGCCATATGGCCACCGGCGGCAACAGCAGCAGCGAATTAACCAAGTCCACTACAGCTCCATCTGTGCACAAAACAACAGTGAGTCAAATTGTGGGCCCCAGAGGAGAAATTCCAGTACTGTACCCCCAGGGACTTGACCCAGTGGGGGAGTGGTGGTGGCAGAGATATCACACCATAGGAGAACGCCCAACCTGGCACCCCCCCAAGGTCTAAAGCAGCCTCGATTGACTCCCAGGGTCTGAGACTCTGCAATACAACCCAGTAAAGGAGTAATAGGGACCGAGATACCACAGACTGGAGATCCAGAGCACCTTAAGTGAAGTCGTAGTGACCCAGCGAAGAACCCAGAGAAGGCACAAACTTCCGAAATCATGGGAAAGAGGAATAACAATGGAGCAATGAATGACCACAACCCCACAACATCAGAACCTGATAAAACAGAAATTCAGAGATTTCAAGAAGATCAAATCAGGAAAATAACTAGAAATAATAGAGGTGTTTCTAAAAGAATTCACAGAGAGAGCCAAAGAGAGATAAAGGATGCAATTAATGAAGTAAAGGCCTCAATTCAAAGTACAAACAACCGATTAGACCACATGGAGAACAGAATCTCGCTCTTAGAAGATGACCATTCAAAAAAAGAACGCATAGTTTCTAATTTAGAAAAAAAAAAATCCGACAGCAGGAATCTGACATTGAAGAAATATGGGCCCATTTTAAGAGAGCTAACCTAAGAATAATTGGAATAGAGGAGGGAAAAGAAGGTGAAACCAAAGGGATCAACAATCTCTTCAAGGAAGTAATAGCAGAAAATTTTCCAAACATAGAGCAAGAGGTTGATACACAGGTCCAGGAAACTTATAGAACTCCCTTTAGATAGGATCGGAGAAGAGGATCCCCACGCCACATAATTGTCAAAATGACCAATGTGGAAGCCAAGCAGAGAATCTTAAAGGCAACAAAAACAAAGGGCCAAGTGACATTCAGAGGCAGACCAATTAGAATCACTCCAGACTTCCCAAACCAAGTCATGAGAGCCAGAAGGGCTTGGAGTAACATATTCCAAACTCTGAAAGAAAACAACTTCCAGCCAAAAATGTCCTACCCAGCAAAACTTTCTATCAAATTAGATGGGGAAATAAGAAGCTTCTATGACAGACAGAAACTGAAGGAATTTATGTCTTCAAAACCAGCACTAGAGAAAATACTCAAAGAGATTAACTACAAAGAAGAAATAGGTAGCACACATCAGAACCAGAGAAACAAGATTTTCCATCCAACAGACAACTAAGATTGGTTATCTGTGAAGATTCATTATTTATGTTAGTCTTTTACCTATCTCTGAATTGTATTGTTTGCTTTTATTGTTGCTAATTTTTAGGATTTCTAGTTGGAATATTAATATACCTTCAGATATAGCATTTGGAAATATTTTATCCCATTCTATCAGTAACTTTTAACTCTGTTTATATTGTCTTTGGATAGACAATATGTTTTTATTTTTTAGGGAGTTTGTTTACCCTTCTGTTGCCTGTCCATTGAAATCATATCCAAAAAATCACTGCCAATTTCAATGTTGTGAGGTTTTATGACCCAGATTTTCTCCTAAAAGTTTATAATCTTAAGATTTATATTTAGGTCTTTTATCTATTTTGAGTTAATATTTGTATACGGTGTAGGTAAGGGTCCAATTTTATTGTTTTTCATGTAATTATTATTTTTCAACAATATTTAGTTAAAAGATTATTATTTCCTCCACCAAATGTTCGTGGAAACCTTGTCAAAAATATCTTGACAATATATGGAAGAATTTATCTCTAGGCTTTTATTTAACTCCAGTGGTTTATATATCTGCCTTTATAACAGTACTACACTGTTTCAATTATTGTAGCTTTATATGGTTTGAAGTCAGAAAATATATATCTTCTAGCTTTGTTCTCTTTCGAGATCGTTTTGGGTATCTAGAGTTCATATTCCATATTAGGATAGATTTTTTTCTGAAAAATAAATAAATGTATGATAGTTTCACCAAAAAATTATATATATATATATATATATATATATATATATATATATATTTTTTTTTTTTTTTTTCTGGTAAGAAAGAAAGCAAAAAGAAATATTGAAATGTTATCTTTAAGTCGTCAAAAGCTTGGTATCAGACAAATGAAACTGTTATATGAGATTATCAACGTTAATATTGGATAAATTGCTATAATACTAGATGTCAACCACTAAGCCAAGCATGGGAAGGAGGGATGGGGAAGGAATGGGGTGGGGATCGGGTAGAGGCTAAATGGGTGATATGTGCATGTATGTCTACAAATATGTGTGCATGTATTTTTTTATTCCATTATGATGTATGAATACAGTGCACCAATAAAAAATAAATAAATTTAAAAAATAAAACAAAACAAACAAAAAAATTTTAAAGGCTAGGTTTGTATCCTCAGGCTAGAATGAATGCTTCTGGGTTCAATCCCCAGTACCAACACAGCAACAACAAAAATTATTACAATTGTTATATTGATATAAGTAGTTGACCCTCCGTTTCTTTCTGTCTCTTTCTCCCCCCCTTCTCTCTCTTTCTTTCTCTCTCTCTCTTTCTCTCTCTCTCTCTCTCTCTTTTTGGTGGTACTGAGGATGGAACTCAGGAGCTTTCTGCCTCCAGGCTATACTCCCAGACCTATTTTATATTTTATTTGGAAACAGGGACTAAGCTGCTGAGAGCCTCACTAAGTAGCTGGGGCTGGCTTTGAACCTGCATGATCCTCCTGCCTCAGCCTCCCATTTATTGGGATTAGAAGCGTGCACCACCACACCTGACTCTCAGTTTCTTACTGGACTAACTTCTTTTTTTTTTCAAGCACAAATGTGGTATTTTCATAATGGTTGGAATAACAAACAACATGTTATAACAAGTGGGACTTCTGCAACTAAAGCATAATTGTACTGTGGTCTCTGAATCTTTGTGCTTAGAAATATAGGCGCACTCATATATGAGGCATAAATATTTACTATGGTTATATCTTCATGTTGGAGTTCTAAGTAGTTTTCCTTTTCTGTTCCATTTTTGCATTCTATTTAAGAGTAGAAAGGTGGCATTGAGTTGTTTATCTTAATCTCACTTACGTAGGACTAAGGAAATGTTTGGTGAAGAAAGAAGTTGAATCCAACCAAAGCCTAGCCTTTAGCACTTATGTAATCAGGAATTGCATTGTACATCCTTCATGGCTATAATTTAATTGAAATATTTACTAATCTTGATATGTTGGTTGATGCTACCTTATTTAAATTTACTTGAGAAGTAGCTAAATATTATAAGGATACATTACAAAGTCAATTTGAAGTTTATAGTGAATATCCATATAAAACCACTTAGGTTTTATTAATTATAGTGTTGTTGGTTTCTTTGGTACTGGGGATTTGAACATAAGGCATTCTACCTCCAAGTTAAACCCAAGTCCCATTTTAGGGGGTACTGGGGATGGAACCCAGGGGCATTCTACCTTTGAGCTACACCCCCAGCCCTATTTTTTATTCTTTATTTTGAAACAGGGTCTCACTGAGTTGCAGAGGACCTCACTAAGTAGCCGAGGCCTCCCAAATGCTGGAATTACAAGTGTGCGTCACCACATTTGGCTGAGACCTTGTTTTTACATAGGAAATAGGGCTGAAGGTGTGATTCAGAGATAGAATACCCCAGGGTTCAATCCCCAGTACCATAAATAAGTGATATGTGGCACACAGAGGCTTCTTTTAGAGGTATATTTTGAAATACCTATGAATAAAAAGATATCTGGGATTTATTTTAAAGTAATTGTCTGTTGTGGAGAAATGAGCTGGGGTATAGAAGCAAGCTTTTTCAAACTTTTGTACATGTTGAAAATTTCCCTGATAAGTGAGAAAGCAAAAATAGCATCCATAAAGAGATTTTTATAAATTTGAATTCCATCCTAAAAAATATATGTAAGGTGTATTGTGTTCACTGTTTTTATTTTTTAGAGGTTTTTTTTGGGGGGTACTGGGGATTTTTACCACCTAGCTACAACCTCAGCCCTATTTTTTAGTCTTTTATTTATTTATTTATCTATCTATTTATTTATTTTGATGATACTGGGGGTAGGGCCCAGGGGGCATTATATTTCTGAGTTACAACCCCAGCCTTATCTTTCAGTCTTTCTATTTTTGAAACAGGGTCTCACTGAGTTGCGAAGGGCCTAAGTAGCTGAGGCTGTACGCGAATCATGATCCTCCTGTCTCAGCCTCCCAAATGCTGAGATTACAAGCGTGCACCACATCAGGCTTTATTCTCTTATTTTGAACAGGTTCTCAAAGTTGCAGAGGGCCTCTCTAAGTAACCGTGACTGGCCTCTAACGTGAGGTCCTCCTTTGTCAGCCTCTTGAAGTACTGGGATTATAAGCCTGCGCCACCACACCAGGCTTGGATTTTACTTTGTGTGTGTGTGTGTGTGTGTGTGTGTGTGTGTGTGGTGGTTCTGGGGTTTCTGGAAGCCCTTCTTTCTACCTCCGGGCTACACTCCCAGACCTATTTTACACTTTTTAAAATTTTGGAAACAGGGTCTCTTAAGCCAGCACAACTGGCTTCGAACCTGCGTGATCCTCCTGTCTCCACCTCCCAAGCGCAGGGATTACAAACGTGCGCCACCATGTCCGACTTGGTTTTTACTTTTGAACAACATAATTATGCTACATATAAATTTAATTTTTTTCATACTAGGGATTAAATCTAGAGGCATTCTACCTCCAAGCTATGCCCCCAGCCCAATTTTTTATTTCTTTATTTGGAAACTAGATATCACTAGGTTTCTGAGAGCTTTGCTATGTTGCTGAGGCTGGCTTTGAACCTGGGATCCAAGTACTGGGATTACACGCGTGCGCCACCACGCCCTGTTCAAATTTAAATATTATATATGTATTTTTACAGTTGGGTGAATGCAAACTGCTGTTAGTAGTGAAAGCTTGTTACCTTACAGCAGGCTTCGTTGAAAGATTGTTCTGCTAATTCTCATTGTTGCAGGTAGTCCAGCCACCTCCAGGAGGCACTGCAAAACAAGTGACCACAATTTCCCAGTCCTCAGCAGTGACCATTCAAAAATCTGAACAGAAGAAAATGCCAGTGAACACCGTAATACCTGCCGGTAAGTTTCGTTCAGGTAGACTCTGGCCCATCCCAACTCAGCTGGACTGCGCTTCCTACAGTTCTTTGTTGTATTAAGGGAATAGAGATTTGGGCTTTGTAACAAATAGAAGATTGAAAAATAATAATTTATTGTATTCTTCAAAAGTTCATAGGCAGTTTTTAGGGGTATATATTGTTTTGGAGTAATAACAACTTCTCATGGTATTTTGTGATTAAATGAGACAATCTACTAGTAAATAAGTATATTTTAACTTATAAAATTAGCCATAACTTCTGTGTGTATGTGTGTTTGTATGTGTGTGTTACTGGGGATTGAACCCAGGGGTATTCTACTCCAAGCTAAATCTCCAGCCTGATATTATTTTTATTTTGAAAAAGGGTCTCTAGCCAGTCATGGTGGCACACGCTTGTAATCTCAGCATTTGGGAGACTGAGCCAGAATGATCCAGGTTCGCAGACAGCCTAACGTACTTAGTGAGGCTATTTGCAACTCAGTGAGACCCTGTTTCAAAATAAAGAAGAAAATATAGGGTTTGGGGTATAGCTCAAAGGTAGAATGCCCTTGACTTTCATCCCCAGTACCATAAAAAGAAAAGAAAAAGGGTCTCGCCAGGCATGTTCGCAGTAGCACACACTTGTAATTCTAGTACTTGAGAGGCTGAGACAGGAGAATCCAGGTTCAAAGCCAGCCTCAGTAGCTTAGTGAGGCTCTGCACAACTTAGCGAGACCCTGTTTCCAAATAAAATATAAAATAGGTCTGAGGGTGGAGCCAGGAGGTAGAAAGCCTCTGGGTTCCATACCCAGTAACAAACAAACACACACACACACACACACACACACACACACACACACACACACACACACTTGTCTCACTAGGTTTATGAGAGTCTCACTTACTTGCTCAGGCTTTCCTTGAACCTGCAATCATCCTGTCTCAGCCTCCCAAGTACTGAGATACTGAGATTACAAGTGTGTGCCACCATGTCTATTTCTTTTTCAAATGATTTTTTCCCTAATTTTGGAAATTAGTATGTATCATTAAAATATAAAATATGCTAGTATAGCCAGGCTTGGTGGTACAAAATTGTAATCCCAGTATTTGGCAGTTGTTTGGAGTAGTGCTGGTTTGAAGCCACCCTTGGCAACTTAGCTAGGTTGTTTCCAAATAAAAATTATTATTTTATTAATAATTTTATTATTACTTTTTTGTTTTTATTAATAGTGTTATTACTTTTTTGTGATACTGGGGATTGAACCCAGAGGCATTCTATCTTTGAGCTATACCTCAAGCCCTATTTTATCTCTTATTTGGAAACAGTCTCACTAGGTTGATTATAGTCTTACTACTTGTTGAGGCTGTCCTTGAACCTGCAGTCGTCCTGTCTCAGCCTCCCAGGTGCTGGGATTCCAGGCATGTGCCACTGCGCCCAGCTCAAAAAATTAAAAGCTTGGTGTGGTAGTGCACTCTTGGAATCCTAGACTTGGGAGGCAATAGGATCGCAGGTTTGAGGCCAGGCTCAGCTTCTTAGGTGAAACCCTCTGCAATGTCGTGAGACCCTTTTTCAAAATAAAGAGTAAAAAATAAGGCTGGGGGTATAGCTCGGAAGTAAAATGCCCCTGGCTTCATTCCCTAGTAACTCAAACAAAAAATTTTAAAATAGGGATAAAGCTGTATGTAGCTCAGAGGGAGAATGCCCCTGTGTTCAATCCCCAGCATCCTCCTGACCCCCACACAATGCTAATATAAATTATATATTACTATTGTATGATTCAGTTATCATTTGTACATGTTTTTATTTTTTATTTTTATTTATTTTTTTGTGTGTGTGGTACTGGGGTTCCTGGAAGCCAACCTCCGGGTTACACTCCCAGACCTATTTTTTTTTTTTTTAATATTTTGAAACAGGGTCTCTTAAGCCAGCACAGCTGGCTTCGAACCTGCGCGATCCTCCTGTCTCCACCTCCCAAGCGCAGGGATTACAAGCGTGCGCCACCACGCCTGGCTGTACATGTTTTTATAATAATACTATTTCTACAGTTTAAGACTATATAAAAAAAGAAACATCTTTATTTTATAAGATGATTTTTTATGTAGGTAATATGTTCATTGTCCTGTTTGAATTTAAACATAGTTTTGGGATGGTTTTAATTTTTTTTTTATTCGATATATATCAGCTGTTTTTAACTAGTGTGGCATGATTTCTCTTTTTTGTATTTTTTCTTTCTTGTTTTGATAGCTTCCATTCTAAAGCAAATTACTCTGCCTGGAAATAAAATTCTGTCGCTTCAAGCATCAACTCTTCAGAAAAATAAAATAAGAGAGAATGGAACAACGTGCTTCAGGTAAAGAAAATAAATAGTTAAAACTTGGTCTGATGTAAGGGATGATATTTAAGAAAAGAGAGATGACAAGAAATAATAACTTAATAAAAGAGATATATTGATGCTTTTAAAAGGAGTCTAACCACTTTATTGAGTATAATTTAAACAGTAAAGTCCACATCTTAACTATTTTCCTCAATGAATTTTGAAAAACATATATAATCATAATCCAGATAGAGACGTGACTGTAGCCACCACCTTTATCACTGTCCCGCAGTCACTGTTCCATGTCCGACACCATGGATCATTTTTCTGTTTTTTTTTTTTTTGCGGTACTGGGGATGAAACTCAGGGACCTTCTATCTTCCAGCTACACCCCCAGCCCTATTTTTTATTCTTTATTTTGAAACAGGGTCTCACTGAGTTGCCCAGGGCCTCTCTAAGTAGCTAAGGCTGTCCTCGAACCATAATCTTCCTGTCTCAGCCTCCCACGTACTGGGATTACAAGCGTACACCACCACGCCCGGTTCTGTATTCTTGAACTTCACATAAATAGAGTATTATGTTATTACAATAGTCCTCTCTTATCTATAGTTTTTCTTTTAGGGGTTTTGGTTACCAGCAGTCAGTAGTCATCTGAAAACACCTAATGGGAGCCAGGCTTGGTGGCGCACGCTTGTAATCCCCGCGGTTGGGAGGCTGAGACAGGAGGATTGCACAGGTTCGAAGCCAGCCTCAGCTACCATAGTGAGGCTCTCAGCAACTTAGTGAGACCCTGTTTCCAGATAAAATATAAAATAGGTCTGGGAGTATAGCCCAGAGGTAGAAAGCCTCTGGGTTCCACCCCCAGTACCACCAAAAAAAAAAAAAACTAAATGGGAAGTTCTAAAAATAATTTTTTTTTGTGGTACTGGAAAAATAATTCTTAAAGTGTGTGTGTTATTCTAAATAGTGTGCTGAAATCTCCCACCTCATGCTGGAATGGGAATCGTGCCCTTGTCCAGCGCGTCTATTCTGGGTATGCCACCCATTGCTTCGTCATTTCCTAGCTGTCCTGTGTATCTGATGGACTCATGGTGCTTGTGTTCAGGTAACCTTTATTTGGTAGCCTTCCAGAACATCATAATACCTATGTGATTCCCCTCACTTCATCTAATCACAGAGGCACTATGTCATCATAGATCATCACAAGAAGTGTGAACACAGTACAATAAATTCTTTTTTTTTTTTTTTTTTTTTTTATCCTGGGAACAGAACCCAGGGATATTCTACCTCAGTGCTACACCTGCAGCTCAATTTTATTTTTATTTTGAATTAAGGTCGTACTAGTTTGATGAGAGTTGTACTACTTGGTGATGCTATCCGCGAACCTGAGATCCTTCTGTCTCAGCCTCCCAAGTAGTGGGCTTACAAATGTGTGCCACCACGTCTGACTTTTAATTTTTTTTTCTCTTTTTTTTTTTTGGTGGTACTGGGGTTCCTGGAAGCCCTTCTACCTCCGGGCTACACTCCCAGACCTATTTTTTTATATTTTTGAAACAGGGTCTCTTATGCCAGCGTGGCTGGCTTTGAACCTGCGCGATCCTCCTGTCTCCGCCTCCCAAGCGCGGGGATGACAAGCGTGCGCCACCACGCCCGGCTTGACTTTTAATTTTTTATTTTGAGATGGAGTCTTGCTAAGTTGCTGAGGCTGGCATTGAACTTGTGATCCTTCTGCTCCAGCCTTCCACGTAACTGGGATTATAGGCGTGTATAATCACACCAGGCTCCCCCATATACTTGTTTTATTATTTTAATTTTATTTTTTTTATGGTACTAGGGATGGAACCTAGGGGCCTTTTAACCTCTGGGTTACACCCCCAACCATGCTTCGTTTCATTTGGAAACAGGGTCTCACTACGCTGTTGATGCTGGCTTCAAACCTGCAATTCTCCTATCTCGCCCTCCCAAGTACTGGGATTACAAGCGTGTGCCAGCACACCTGGCTCTCCCCTATATACTTATAATATGTAGTACAGTGTTGTTTTGTATTGCTTAGGGAATAATGAGAATAAGAGAGTTTGTACACATGTGGTGCAGATGCAGTGTTTTCCCAGAGTCCTTTTGCCCCAGTGCTCCCTGAGTTGTGGTTGGATCTTCTTCATCTCGCGGTGCTCCCGTGTTTCCCCTTTTGAATCTTTTCTTCTAAAAGGTGTTTCCCCCCAAGAATCTACACATTTTATAGTTTGCCAATTTAAGTTACACATATCCAAGCTAGGCATAGTGGTGCACCCATGATGGTAATCTCACTACTTGGGAGGCGGAGACAGGGTCTCAGGTGAGAGGACAGCCTCAGCAAGCAGTGAGGCTCTCATCAACTTAGTGTAAGACCCTGCTTTAAAATAAAATGGGAGCCGGGCGTGGTGGTGCACACTTGTAATTCCCAGCATTTGGGAGGCTGAGAAAGGAGGATTGCGATTCCCGAACAGCCTCAGCTACTACTTAGTGAGGCCCTTGGGAACTCAGTGAGACTGTTTCAAAATGAAGGATAAAAAAATAGGGCTGGGGGTGTAACTTGGAGTTTGAATGTTCCTGTTTTCAACCCCCAGTACCAAAAAGAAAAAGAAAAAGAAATTATACATATCTAAGCCTTGCATGGTGGCATACTTCTGTAACCCTTCAGAGGCTGAGACAGGAGGATCACAGGTTTGAGGACATCCTCAGCAAGTAATGAGGCTCTCATCAACCTTTCAAGATTCCGATTCAAAATAAAAATAAATAGGGTTGTGAATGGAGCTTGGAGGTAGAATGCCACTGGGTTAAGTCCCTAGTACACAAACAAACAAACAAAACCCCCACACATATCCCATGCTTTGCTCTACCAGGACACTTTTTATATACTTTCTGACTTGGGGTAAGTTTGCCTTCTGGTAGTATGTTTTGTCTTCCTCTCTACCAGTATTTCTCCCATCTCTTTTCTGCAACGTTTCTGGTTTGCCTTTGCTTGCCACAAGCCTTGAGGCCACTGGGCATGGGACACAAGGGCATTAGGCACCAAAGAATGAGAATCTGCACTGGTATTTGTTACTTTCTTCATGGATAGCTAGCTTGAGGTTTGAGCCTTCTTTGTCATTGGGTTATGTCCAGCCTCTGGTTATTGTTCTGTTTGGGTTTTGTAGGAAATACTGGAAGACAGTGATCTAGGAAGTCATTCTCAATCTAGTGAATTTTTTTGTTTTTTGTGTAGTACTGGGGATGAAATCCAGGGGCACTGCAGCTCTGAGCTATCTCCTAGTCCAATTTTTTAATCTTTTTTATTTTTTGACACAAGGTCTCACAGAGTTGGGAAGGGTCTGGCTAAGTAGCTGAGGCTATTGGCAAACCGCGATCCTCTGGTGTCCGCCTCCCAAATGGTGGAATTACAAGCGTGTGCCACCACGCCTGGCTTCAGTGAGTTTTTTGACAAAAGGTGAAACTCATGTATTAGGTACCACAAATTCCTTTGTGCTTCTGCCTAGCTAGACTGAAAAGTACATCCTAAACAATCACTTGATGACTTTCTTACATTGTAGATTAATGAATCTTTCCTAATGTTTTGCTTATGTATCCTCATACAGTTTGTATTTTTTTTTTGCCTCTCATTTTAAAGAATTTTATTGGTGCTTTATAATTGTAGATCATAGTGAGGTTCAAAGTGGTTCAATCCCACCCTGCTTGGTAGCACAGGCCTATGATCCCAGTACTTGGGAGACTGAGACAGAGGGTTTCAGGTTTGAGACCAAGCTCTGTAATTACTGCGATTCTCAGCCACCTAGTGAGACCCTGTGTCAAAACAAAAACTAAAGTGGGCTGGTGGTATGGCTGTGTAACTTAATTTTTAGCAGTTAGGAATAAAGCTTCTGGGAACACTGTCCATGTCTTTGTATGGACATTGGGTTTCTCCTCTCCAGATAGACGGGAGGAGAATTGCTGAGCCATGTGGGAAATGTATGTTTAACTCTCCAAGAAACTGCCAGACTATTGACATTTTAGCTTTTCTGGTTGATATATAATTGTAGCTCACTGTTGCTTTAATTTACATTTCCCTAGTGACTAATGAGGCCAAGTATATTTTCATGGTTATTGGACATTTTGTTTATTTATTTCTTTTTTAAAACGGGGTCTGATATGCTAAGGATCTCACTAAGTTGCTGAGGCAGTCCTGGAAACGGATCTTCCTGTTCTCAAATCTGAGATCCTCCTGTCTCGGCCTCAGCCTCTCAAGTACTAGGATTATGGGCATGTGCCATCATGCCTGGCTGATTTTGTTATTTGTATTTGTTCATTTTTTTGTCAGTTTCATTAATGAAAACTTAAACAAAACCAAACATATACGTTTTTTCTCCTTACTTTAGGTTTAAGGCTCTATTTTCCTAGCCAATTGGGTTAGAACTTTAGGTGATTAAATTATTTCCTAATGTAAGCATTGAAAATTTCCCCCTAGGTATAGATTTCACATCCATCTAAATACAGTTTTGGGGGGAGTTGGGGGCCTGGAATTGAACACAGGGCCTCCAGCAGACCAGGCAAGGGCTCTACTATCAACCCCAACCCCTAATACAGTTCTTTTCATTTTTGTTCATCTCAAAGTAGTTTTCTCTTTCCCTATTCATAGTGTACACAATTTGAGGCTTTTCTAGATATTTTGTTGTTTTCTAATAGATTTTGTGACCTGAGAACATAATCTGTATAATTTTAGTCTTAAATTTGTTGAGACTCAGAGGCCATCCTCAGCTACCTAGTGAGGCCTTTTGCAACTTAGTGCGACCCTATTTCAAAAAATAAAGAATAAAAAATAGGGCTGGGGGTGGAGCTCAGAGGTAGAATGCCCCTGGACTCAATCCCTAGAATCACCAAAAAAAAAAAAAAAAAAAAAAAAAAAATTTGGTGAGACTCCTCAAAATGTCCTTTTTTTTTTTTTTTTTTTTTTGGTACTGAGGTTTGAAGTCAAGAACATTTTATCTCTGAGCTATACCTCCAGCCTTTTTTATTTTGAGACAGGGTCATAGTTAGTTGCTAAGGACCTTCCTAAGTTGCTGAGGCTGACCTCAAACCTGTAATCTTCCTATCTCAGCCTCCCAAATTCTGGCGTTATAGGAATATACCACCATGCCTAGTAATAGGGCCAATCTTGATGAATATTTCATTAGCACTTGAACAAGAAATTTGCTTTGCGTCTGATAGATTTCTGCAAATGTTAATTTGGTGAAGATAGCTTGGTAGGGTTCATCGTTTTGGGTTTTGTTTTCTGAATTCATTTAATCACATATGGTGGGTATTGAATCTCTGATTTTATATTTGCTTGTTTTCTTTCATTCTGTCAATTTTTACTTTATGCAATTTAAAGCTTTTTTATTACAATACCTCAGGCCACTAGGAGTGTGGCTGCACAGACTGGGGATGGACACTCAGGCCAAAAGACACACGCTTTTACCCACTGTTTTCCCATCTTCCAATTTCTGCTTGCTTTTGTTCAGTTTCCAAATTTAAAAATTTTTTTAATTTAAATTTTTAAATTTTTAAATTAAAAATTTTTTAATTTTTTAATTTTCCAAATTTAAAAATTTTTAAAAATCTTCCAATTTCTGCTTGCTTTTGTTCAGTTTCCAATTTAAAAAATGGTTTAAAACCCACTGTTTTCCCATCTCCAATTTCTGCTTGCTTTTGTTCAGTTTCCAAATGGTTGTCTCTTAAAAATTTATATATAGGTATTTTAGGTGTTATAATCAAACTATTCTGTCATCACTAAAGCCATACCCCTGTTTTTTCTTTTAATGAATTATTGTTCAGTAGTGTAGTTACCTGTCTTTTCTCCTGAGTTCTTGATTATTTAATCATAATTATTTAAGTCAGAGCCTGGTATTTCTAATACTTGAGTTTCCTGGGAATTAGTTGTGCTATCTGTATTTCAATCCTATTTCTTGTTGTACTTGATAATCTTTAACTCATTGTCAGATATGAATAAGAATATGATAGAAATTTTGGATTAATTTTCTACAGAAAAGTTCCTTCCGTGTCCTTCAGGGCATCAGAGGAGCATGTGCCTCAGTTCAGTCCATGACTGAGCTAGCTCAAGGTAGCTGAAGGAGCCTTTCCAGCGCCTGCAGTAACATAGGTTCTCCTACCAAAGGCTGCTGTCCTTCAGGGATTTCATCTAAGATTTAGACTACATTTCTTTGCTGTATTATGAATCCAATTTTTCTTTTCCACAGTACTTCAAGCATACCTAAAACTCACTGTGTTTTTCACAGGCTTTTCTGCTGGGCTTCTTTAATTTTTCTTCTGTGCTTCAGTGGTGAATGCCTTTTTTGTTTATAAGCTCATGGCCTATCCCTCCAGCTCTTGGAAGCCTTCAGCTCCAAGTCCCTGTCTCGTCTTCCCGAGATTGCCTAGTACTAGGTTGGTTTTTCTGCCTCTTAACAGCTGCTGTTTCCATGGCTTTTTTGGCTTCTTCTTTCACATTAAGAATTAGCATGTGCCCAAGGGAAAAAAAGGGATGGAGAAAATTGGGGTTATTTCAGCCAGACTCTCTCCTCTCAGGGCTGTGGCCCCATAGGACCTGGCTGCCTCACCAGCTCACTGATGCCTTCAAACAAACTTTTAGAAATAATTGTTCTGTATCTTAGTTTTTCTTTCTCAAAACAACTGTCTGATATAAGAGATGGTCTCCAAACAGAGTCAGAAGTCTTATAATTCTTATACATTTTTGTGGTCAAATATTTATTGAAGTTAGTCTTTTCCAATTTACTTTCTATAATATATTTTGATGAACAGAAGTTCTTAATTAAATTTTAATTTTAGTGTGTGTGTGTCTATGGTATTGGGGATTGAACCAGGGGCATTCTGCCTCTGAGCTACACCCCCAGTCCTATTTTATTTTTTATTTTGAAATACAGGGTCTTACCAAATTGTGAAGGGCCTTGCCAAATTGCTGAACATATCTTATTTTTTTTTTTTAAGTACTAGGACTTGAACCCAGAGGCATTCTAGGTCTGTAGGTCTGAGCTAAACTCACAGCCCTATTTTAATTTTTATTTATTTATTTTGGAAAGTCGTCTTGCTAAGTTGCTGAGGTTGGTTCCGAACCCCTGATCCTCCTTTCTTAGTAGCCTGCCCAGTACTATATGCCACCCTGCCTGGCTCTGTCGAACTTGGCATTTTCTTTTATGAAAAGTACTTATGTAGACCTTATGAAATCTTCCTTTAGCTCATAAAAATAATGTCTTGTATTGTCTTAGGAATAAATTTATTTATTTTTTCATTCATTTACTTATTGCAGTGCTGAGAATTAAACCCAGGGGCCTCTTGCATGCAAAGCAAGCGCTGTGCCAATCAATGATTTCCTCACCCTTTGAGATTTTACTTTTTTGCAAGTTATTTATTTACTTATTTACTTTGGTGGTACCAGGATTGGAACCCAGGGACATTCTACCTTTAAGCTATACCCCTAACCCTACTTTTTATTCTTTATTTTGAAATAGGGTCTCACTAAGTTGTGGAGGGCCTCACTAAGTAACTAAGGCTGCCAGTGAACTTGCCTCAGCCTTCTGAGTACTGGGATCACAAGCATGTGCCAACATACCCAGCTACCAGGAGTTAATTTTATCCTTGTTTTTATTCCTGTGATGTGGACTAGGGATCCTAGTTCCAGCATTATTGAAGAGTCAGTCTTTCCTTTATTGACCTCTAACACCTCCTGTGTGATAAATACAGGGGTCTTTTTAGTTGGATCTGTGCTTTTAGATAGTTAAATTTCTAATAGCATACTGCTTAACTAATTTCAAAATAGCTTTCATGTCTAATAAAGCACACACCCTGTTAACCTCTCCTGTATTTCATCTTCCATTTCCATACCTCCCCTCTCCTTCTCTACTCAGTTTCCTTGGTGATACTTGCATTTTTGCTATTCCCTAGGAGTTTAAGAATCCATTTGTAAGCTGGTGGTGCACACTTTTAATTCTAGTACCTAGTGAGGCCCTCTGCAACTTAGTGAGACCCTGTTTCCAAATTATAAATAAAATCGGCTGGGGGTTTAGCTCAGAGGTAGAATGCCTCTAGGTTCAATCCCTAGCCACACACACACACACACACACACACACACACACACACACTCCCTAGTGCCACACACACACACAAAAAAACAAAAACAAAAACAAAAACCACCCGGTTGTGATTTGACCTGACATTGCCTTGAGTCTGTTGCTCGTTGTTCTCCAGCCAACTACATTATTTTGAGCCTCCATAACTTTGTGCAGGACTTTTGTTGTTTGTATTTCTCAGGTTTGTTTCTATTTACCTTATTTTGTTATAAGTAATATAATAATTGCCTTTTCTGTTACTAGTATACATACATGAAGGGTTCTTAAAATTAATTTGCCAGTGACCTTACATTCTGATTATTTCTAATAATTTTTAGATCATTTTAGTTATTTATACAGTCAGTTATATCAGGAGTGGGATTAGAATTATGGGTTGATGGGCGGGGTTCAGTACTTTAAAGAATCCATTCCATTTTGTTCTGGTACTCAGGTGTGTGTTCACATTCAAAGATGAAAATGCAGGAAACAGCCAGCCTGAGCTATGCCTGGTGACACACACCTGTAATCCCTGTATTTGGGAGGTTGAGACAAGAGGTTTGAGGCTGTCCTCACCAACTTGACAAGGTCCTCAGCAACAACTTAGACTGTATTTCATAATATCCTCAGTAAACCCCCCCCATACACACACACACACTTACCTTGCACCAAATTATGGAAAACAGCTACACATTTGGAGTTCAGTGACTTTAGTCATTGAGTGCTCCTATGTTGAATGTCTGAACTTATTCTAAAATATTTAAAAATAAAATGTGAAATAAAAGATGAAAAAGTAATACTTATCTATTGAAAAATTAATACACCCAGGCATGGTAGCTCTTGCCTGTAATCCTAGTGTTTGAGAGGATTAAAAATGAATACATTCAGGAGGATTGCAGGTTCAAGGCCAATCTCAGCAATTTGGTAAGACTCTTGGCAATGTAGGGAGACCCTATTTCAAAACAAAAAATAAATAAAAAGGGCTGGGAGTATAGCTTGGAGGTAGAATGCTTATGGACTCAAGCCCTAATGCTAAAAAAAGAAAAAAATTATTACAAAGATTTGAAAAATAACCACATTGGACACTGAGGAGTGAAAACTAGTTGAACCTAAAACTTCATTGCCTAGGTAAATCAGCTTTAACCTGAGGGCCTAAATTGAGTTTTCTTTAATACAAAGAGGATTTGTGACTTTCTGGTAGCAACCGGGGATGACTATTGACTTGTGACCACTTTAATTCTGTTCTCATCCAGGAATTTCAGATATCCTTTTTTTCACTGTAGTAGAGACCCAAGAACTAGTGCTAGCCACTGGCAGTTGCCCCGAAAGTAATTCTTTGGGGTGTAGTCATTGCTTATTTTTCCTGATACTTTTTTTTGACAGATTCTTTGAACCTAACAATGAAATGAAAATGTGTTCTGCCTATCTAGTTATAATGCTGTGTAATTGCTCCTCGGTAAATCTAGTCCACTTACTGCCTGAAGCAAAAATGTCACCATTAGTATTTTCTTTGGGAGATTTCTTGCTTATTACTTTTGCTCATTTTCTGTTGAATGCTTATTGTTTTCTAGACTTAGGTGTGTGTAGTAGAGAATTCTATATGTTGTAAATGTTTTTCTCCTAACTTTTTATCTAACTTGTAACTTTATTTTTAGTTTGTTTGATATATATATATTTTTTTAATTAATTAATTTTTTTTTTTTTTGGTGGTACTGAGGTTCCTGGAAGCCCTTCTACCTCCGGGCTACACTCCCAGACCTATTTTATATTTTTGAAACAGGGTCTCTTACGCAAGTGCTGCTGGCTTCGAACCTGCGCGATCCTCCTGTCTCCGCCTCGCAAGTGTGGGGATTACAAGCGTGCGCCACCACGCCTGGCCTGTTTGATATATTTTAAAATCACATTATGCCAGGCATGGTGGCACAAGGAAAAGGAAAAGAAGGATGGCTAGGAGTAAAGCTTAAAGGTAGAATGCCCCTAAGTTCAATCCCAAGCAACACATACAGCTTTTGGGGTTGTGGGTTTTGTGTTGTTGTTTGGTAATAGGGATTGAACCCAGGGTCATTCGACCGCTGAGGTACACTTGAGCCTGCTCTTCCTCAGCCGCCCAGGGCTGGCCTTCAACCTGCGGCCCTCCTGTCTCCACCTCCCAAGTACTAGGGTTAAAGGCGTGTGCCACCCTGCCTGGCTAATATTTTAGTGTTTATAATTGTTAGAACATCATCATTTTCTCATGTGGTAAATCTTCTCTTTTCTTCTATCAAAAGTATCCTTGTACTGGCGTGTAGGTGTACATCTTTAATCCCAGCACGTGGTAGGCTGAGACAGGATCACAGGTTAGAAGCCAGCTTCAGCTACTTAGTGAGGCCATCAGCAATTTAGTGAGAGCCTGTTCCCAAATAAAAAACAAAATTTTAGGGCTGGTGTTGTAACTTGGAGGTAGAATGCCCAATGGGTTCAATTCCCAGCAAGAAAACGCCCCCCCCCCCCAGTCTTTCATTTACTGGTTATTTTCTCATGTATGTGAAGTTTAGAACCAGCCATAGCAATTTCACAAACAATTTTATATGAGAGTATATGATTAGGTTAATTTGGAAGAGTGTGTGTGTGTGTGTGTGTGTGTGTGTGTGTGTGTGTGTAGTACTGTGGACTGAACCCCAGGGGCATTCTACTTCTGAGCTACACCTCCAGCCCTATTTTCATTTTTATTTTGCAACAGAGTCTGACGAGGTTGATGAGAGCCTCATTACTTGCTGTGGCTGTCCTCTAACCTGTGATCCTCCCGGCTCAGCCTCCCAAGTACTGGGATTACAAGTGTGTTGCTACCATGCCTGGCTAAGAATTGATTCTTTTTATGATGTGGAAAATTCCAATCTAGGACCATGGCTATCTATATTTGTTAGACTTTAGTAAGGTCGTAATTAACAGAAAAGCTGAAAAAAACAGTTGCATCTGAAAGATGGAAGGTTATTTCTCATAATCAGGGAAATTGCAAAGTAGTCTGACTGCTGCAAGGGTTACCTTTAATGATATTAGGGGCCCCGGCTCCTTCCTTACTCATGTTCCACTGTATAACTGTAAATGTCAAATGAGCTGAACTCTGGCCTCCAGTATTCATGTGGTGTGGGCCTTTCTAGTTCTCAGCCACCTCCTCAGAGAGGCTTTACCTGGACACCCAACATGAAGTTGCTCCCTCGGTCACATTTGGTGTCTTGATATACTTAATCATATTAACTTAACCGTTTGTTTACCCTTCTACTTGCCACCCCTTATTATTCTCTATAGAGTTCACTGTATTTGTGTACTTAGTGTTTAAAACATGCCTTATCACATTAAACATTCGAGTATTTGTTGAAAAGAATGAATTTTGAAAACCAGAACAGGAGTGTTTATAATAGTTATATTTAGACGTCTTTTTTGTGAAAGAGAAACTTTGATTGCTCTTGCAAAAAACATCCACATGAAGTAGAAATTGGTTTCAATAACATTAGTATAGAATATGTTCTAGAAAGCAGAGGTAACTGGATGTAAAATTCTGGCAGCAATTTAATAAAACAGTCCCAGATGGTTAGGCCGAGGCCACACCTAATGAGGAGGAAAGCCTTGTCTGTAGGAAGTTTTAGGTGATACCTGCATGAATATTACACTGTGCATAAACCAAATTGAATTGTTTTCACAAGTGTTGTAAAGTTTCATATAGTAAAAAGTTTTTTCCACATGCACTTCAGTGTCACAGCAAGAGTGGCATAGAATACCTAAACACAGAAGAGAGTGTTCATGCAGGACATCTAACTCCTTGATTGAATAATGCATACGCTTCAAAATGATTACACTATCATCACATCTAGGTTGTGGAAAGCACAGCCCCCAGTACTGACACTAGAAAGCAGCTACCACCGTCTATTTTTGTTCTCTTTTTGTGTTTTTTCTTCATCTTTCTTAATCATCTCTGCTCTTGTTGCTTCTTAGCAAAAGTGGTAAAAACAAAATTCTAGTAAAAGCAAAATTGTAATCATTGAACATAGCACTCTGGCAACCAAGACGTTTAAAACCTTCAGTCTTCTGGGGTGAAGAAAGCCCTGTGTAACATCCAGAACGCTGATTAACAAAGAGGGTGGTCATGGATTTTTCTGGTTTGAAGACTTCCACAACTTTCCTGATCAAGTCATCATAAAAGGGCTGAATTAAGTTTGTTTCAAAGCTAGCATAAGGACATTCTGGTTCTGGAGTGAATAGTCCAGTAAGTTTCGTCTGATTTCATTCCATTCGTCAGATACCCACAAGGACTGAACAGTGTGACATCAGTGACCGACCTGGTATCAGGTCACGCGTTCCACTCCCACAAGTGCCATCCTTTGCAGTAACACCACCTTTCATGTAGAACTGGTCCATAGCTGCTTTGTCAAGCTCACCATCAACATTTCCAGGGTTTGATCTGGCCAACTGATTACCCGACTCTCAGGGAAGTTCAGAGAATATACAAGCACCAACAGTCAGAATTCATACGTCCCATACAATGCACTGCTCCATCTGGGAAAATTGCACTCAGACACCTATTTCTTCCTGGGAATTTCAGTGTGGGCACCCTTGGTGAGAAGGGTTTATGAAATTCTTAGGAGAATAAAAGAAGCTTTGAATTGAGTCAAACCCACTCTTATCCCTAACAAGCTTCAACGGGACAAGAGGGTGGCACCACATGTCTTCAAAATGCAATGTCTCTTGGAGACAGACATGCTGCTCTCAGTGAGTACATAAGCTTCCTGCTCGTCAGTTTGGGTCACACTAATGATTGAACATTGCACATCCTTCAAAAGTACATCCCAGCCGGGTATGGTGGCACACGCTTGTAATCGCAGTACTTGAGAGGCTGAGACAGGAGGATCACAGGTTTCAAGCCAGCCTTAGCAGCTTAGTGAGGCCCTCAGCAATTTAGTGAGACCCTGTTTCCAAATCAAAAACGTAAAATAGGTCTGGAGGTGTAGCATGGAGGTAGAAGGGCCCCTGGGTTTCATCCCCAGTACCACAACAAAACAAAAGTACATCCCACTCGAATCTTGGGATAGTGCAAAGATCCTGGGATCCTTGGTTTGCATCAGGTTGCTGCAGGGAGAACCAAACCTCCAGCACCTTCTCGGTCCCTTTGAAAAAATGTGCAGCTTCTATCACCGTAAGACTAGCAAAAAACCAGCAACCACAGAAAATCAACTAAATCTCTTCTCCCGCTGCTGCCTCTGCGGATTGTCCCAGCTGTGTTACTAAAGTTCAGGTTCCTTTTTTTGCTATAATTTTATATTAACTTTTTTAAAAAATTAATAAAATTTTCCCGGCTTTTTTTTCCCCCAGCGGAAGTTGAAGTGAGTCTGTTGGAAATAGAAGCAGATACAGTTGAGTCTTTTGTAGCCCACTGCTTTTCCGTTAGAGAGAGTAGAGCGAATGCTAGCCAGCGTCGCCATATTGTGTAAGCTAAGACAGCTTTTATTTTTGTACTAAGACACATTTTATTTTGTACAGTATTTTGTAGTAATTTGAGCCTATTTTGTGCATACCTCGTCATACTGTTGGCTTTTTACGATTTAAGTTTGCTTTCCTGGATATTTAGTATCATGGTTACTTCCGTTATTATTAAAATGGAACAGAAAATATACTGAATATTGACTTTTATTAAATAAGAAGTCTAGTAACATATGGCATTAAACCCTTTCTCGATCTAACTGGATAAACTTAATATAGAATATTATTTGCCTGCCCACCCCCAGTCTATCTGGTTAACTTAAATTTTTGTCATGTTGCTGATTTGTGACCTTTTCCACTAAAAAATCCTATTTTCTATTTAGCTTATCTATTATGTAGCTGGGACACGAATATTGGAAGCTGTACATTACTTGGACACCAGAGGGTGCCAGAGATTCATGCTTCACCTGTCACTTCAGCAGTGATAAGCTTTATAGCACCTTTGCCTGTTCCCTGGTTATCCCTATTTAAACTGACAGTGTTTGGTGATAAGAAATTAGTATCAGGTTTTTGATGTGAAATGCTTTATGGTTAAGGTTTTTAAGGCTATGTTTTAGAGACACATGATAAAATATTATGGGTAAATAAAACATACTTTTGGTAGTGAAGATTTTAACAGCTGGGGGGGTAAGTATAATTTTTTTGTTTAAATATACTTTAAGATGATAATTTGGGACGTTATATGCTATTTGCATAGACAGTATTATTCTAAGTATAATGTCCATTTTTCCATACTATAGTAACCAGATTCTCCAGCATACATTAAGCATTTTATCTCTCAATATATGCAAATTATTTTATGTATGTATTGTATATTTTATGTACAAGTCTATCATAATACACATTGGTTATATAACATATGATAAAATGGTTAATTATATCAGAGCAAGGATTTTTTTCTTTTCTTTTTTTTTTCTTCAGTGCTGGGTATTGGACCCAGGGACATTCTACCTCCAAGCTACACCCCCAGCCCTGTTATTTATTTTTTATTTTGAAACAGGGTCTCACTAAGTTGTGGAGGGCTTCTCTAAGTAGCTGAGGCTGGCCACGAACTTTCAGTCCTCCTGTCTCAGCCTCCCCAGTCCTGGGATTATAAGCATGTGCCACCTTGCCTGGCCAGAGCATGGATATTTAAGAAACAACAATTTCTAGTGACAACAAAGCAAAACCCTCTTATCTTGGACTGACAGGGATTCAAAGAAGCATCGCCCACATTAGCCAAGCCTAGATTAGATTATCAGTAGTTTTTAACTCCAGCAAAAAGATCTTATGCTCGCTCTTGATGGAAATTAGGTTCCTGAACATTTCACACAAGGGAATTACATAGTCATTCAAAGTTTCTAGTCTAGTCATGTTATGTCAAAGTAAAATGATTTCTAGGAAAAATTATTTTTGTACTTATGTACAGAGGGAACTGAGGAGAGACCTTAGAGGTATTTATACTGTGAAACAAAGGTTAAAGTTCATGGGTAGGAAGTTGGGCCTATCTTATTTATTGGCCTTGGACTCCCTCAAGAAGGATCAAAGTCAAGAGACAGTGGTAATGCTGTGGTGTGATTTGTGCTCAAACTTTCTTCCTTTTTTTGCAGTACTGGGGGTGGAACCCAGGGGCATTCTACCTCTGAGCTACACCCCCAGCCCTATTTTTTATTCTTTATTTTGAAACAGGGTCTCACTGAGTTGCAGAGGGCCTTTGTAAGTAGCTGAGGCTGTCCGCGAACTGCGATCATCCTGTCTCAGCCTTTCAAATGCTAGGATTACAAGCCTGTGCCACCACGCCTGGCTTCAAAGTTTCTTAACAGGATTAATAACCCAGAGGGCTGATGAATACTTTTGAAATGGTTTATAAGTAAATATTTACTAGTGTAATAAAGAGCAACAATTTCAAATTACCTAGGAAACTTGTTAATAAAATGTTGGATTCTGGGCCCACGTAGAATGAAATACGTGAACTCTGGATATGACAGAATCTGTATTTTAAAAGCCTTTACAATATTCTGATCAATACAGTATTAGTCATTTATAAGCATAAAACAGCAGGTTTCAAAATGTGGTCTGCAGAAAAGAATTTGGAAACAGACCCTGTCAGAGGGTTTAAAGGACATTGTAGTCATAATAATAATGATCATTGCCTTTTTCACTGTTAATCTTACTGATTCAAAAGTAATGCAGGTCAAACTATTGCTACTTCAGCCAAGACCAAGGCAGTGATACCAGGTGCTGCCAAGTAGCCATTTACTTTTTATTCTTACACACTTGAAAAAAATAGAAACAAAGCAAAAAAAAAAAAAAAAAGTGGTAGGAGAAAAAAATATTCTTACTGAGGTGGCACAAATTATTCTTTTATTAACCTTCAACAATAGGTACACATCGGCTTATTGTTTTGTTTTTTTGGTTGTTTTGTGGCACTGGAGATTGAACCCAGGGGCATTTTACCTCTGAGCTAAACCCCGAGCCCAGTTTTGTTTCTTATTTGGAAAAGGGTCTTACTAGGTTACAGAGGGCCTTACTTACTAAGTTGCTGGGGCTGGCTTCGAACCTGTGATCCTGCTGTCTCAGCCTCCCAAGTGCTGCAGCTTACTGTTCTTTTTGACAAAGCTTTTCTGCTGTATGCCAAAGCATAATGGTCTCTATAAATTCTTGTGCTTACACTTGAGTTGTGAGCTGAATGATTTTTTTCATGGAATACCATTGTGTGTGTGTGTATGTGTGTGTGCACATGCACACGTGTGTTACTGGGGATTTGGCCTTGGGGCATTCTACTTCTGAGCTACACCCCTAACCCTATTTTAGTGTTAATTTGAAACAGGGTCTCTCTAGACTGATGAGCATTTCACTACTTACTGAGGCTGTCCTCAAGCCTTCGATCCTCCTGTCTCTGCCTCCCAAGTACTAGGATTACAGGCAAGTGCCACCATGCCCAGCTTGGAACACCATTTTTTTTTTTTTTTTTTTGGTGGTACTGGGGGTGGAACCCAGAGGCTTTCTACCTCTGAGCTATACTCCCAGACCTATTTCATATTTTATTTGGAAACAGGGTCTCACTCAGTTGTTGAGAGCCTCACTAAGTAGCTGAGGCTGGCTTCGAACCTGCGTGATCCTCCTGTCTCAGCCTCCCAAGCGTGGGGATTACAAGTGTGCACCACCATGCCCAGCCTGGAACGCCATTTTTACTTGAATGAACAACTGAGAAAAATTATGGTTGTTTAGACATGGGAATTTGACATTTTTATGAAAATAATTGAAACGAGGCTGTTATTTTAGGGCAAAAAATCCTGACAAAATTTGAGTAAGCAAAAATTAAAATTTTGCAAAATTTATATCTATTACTCCGAGTTTGACAGCTTTTCAATGTTTAACTTTTCTGATTTGATTAGTAGAAATATTAGTAAGTGTTTTTTGGATTGATTCTAAATTTGAAAAAAATCTAGCTGGATGCAGTGGCATATGTCTCTAATCCCAGTATTTGGGAGGCTAAGATAGGAGGATTGGAGGCTCACGGCCAGCCTCAGCAACTTCATGAGATCCAGTTCAATAAAAGAAAATGAAGTAAAAGTGCTGAGAATGAGGTTCAGAGGTAAAAAGCCCATGAGTTCAAGCCCAGCACAAAACAAAAGCAAGATTTATCTAACTCAGTGAACCAGTATTTTCCAAATAACCTGTGTATGATGTTTAAAAACCATGCAGGGTTAAACTGGGCGTGGTGGCGCATGCTTGTAATCCCAGCATTTAGGAGGCCGAGACCAGAGGATGGCGGTTCGCAGACAGCCTCAGCTACTTAGTGAGGCCCTCTGCAACTCAGTGAGACCCTGTTTCAGAATAAAGAATGAAAAATAGGGCAGGGGGCGTAGCTCGGAGGTCGAATGCCCCTGCGTTCCATCCCCAGACCCGCCCCCCCCCCCAAAAAAAAAAAGCACCACAACACCAAAAATCATCCAGGGTTAAAAGACTTACTCAAAGTATATGAAGACGTGTGTGTGTGTGTGTGTGTGTGTGTGTGTGTGTGTGTGTGTGTCCACGGCATTCTACATCCAAGCTACACTTCTAGCCTTATTTTACTTTGAAACAGGATCTTGCGTGGTTGATGAGTCTCACTAGGAACCTGTGATCCTTCCGACTCAGTCTCCCAAGTACTGGGATTATAGGTGTGTGCTGCCATTCCTGGCTGCTCTTGATTTTTACAGCTTACTGTTTTTTCAAGCTTCGTCCACAGACCAAACCATTTGTGTCACAGTCACCTAAGTGTTTTTGTTAAAAAGTAGCAAAATTTCTGGCCTCCATTGTGGACCTACTGAATGAGAATCCTGAGTGCTGTGCATGTGTGTTTAAGGCATGAAATGCATTTTAAATACATTTTTCTAAGTAGTTTCTAAAAATACTAAAGTCTGAGAGATACTCTGTATGCTCACCTACCTGTCCCATGAGGAAAATAATTCTAAAAAATGCATGCAAGGAAGGAGCAATAAGGTATTGTACGAGTTTACAGACATGATGTGTTCACGTAAAGAAGTCACACCAAGACAGGTGCCAGAAGAATATTGAAGGCAAACTTATTCTACAAGGAGATTTAAGAAGATGAGCAGGAAGGGTGATTCGTTTTATCAAAAGCAAAAATAACTGGATGAGTTTCAGAAGCCTGAATACATGATAAGTCAGTAAGTCAGTGATATTTGTTTAATTTTTGTTTAATACTTATTCCACACCACAAAATCTCCCCCCCCCCCAGTACTGGGGATGGAATCCAGGGGCATTCTACCTCAGAGCTATACCCCCAGCCCTATTTTTTATTGTTTATTTTGAAACAGGGTCTCACTAAGTTGCAGAGGACCTTATTAAGTAGCCGAGGCTGTCCGTGAGTCATGATCCTCCTGGCTTCACACCACAGAATCTTGAAAATTTTTTTCTACTGAGGCACTCACTGTAAGTTTCTCTTTCTGAGTATCTTTTCTTTTCCTTTTTTTTTTTTTTTTGACTTTTTATTGGTACATTGTAGTCATCCATCTGAATTGAGTACAAGATGGTAGAGATATACATGTACATGTACACATCATCCAATTAGCCCTTACTCAATTCCTGCCCCATTCTCTCCCCCTCCCTCCTTCTCATGTTTGGCTTAGTGATTGACTTTGATATGTTTGTTAATGTACATCATGAACATTAGAGAATTTCCCTCTCCCCCTGCCCATCCCCTCAGGTTGCCTTATTTGCTTATCTATAGTATCTCCTTGTCTAGAGTTCCTCCTCTGACCCATTTTCTCCCTAGCTTCTGCATATTAGGGAGAGCATCCAATTTTTATTTTTTGTGATTTAGTAATCTCACTTAGCATAATGTTCTCCAGTTCCATCCATTTCCCTGTAAATTATGTAAATGATGTAATTGTGTTCTTTATGGCTGAGTAAAATTCCATTGTGTACATATCCCATAGTTTTGTAATCCATTATTCTGTTAATGGACATCTTGGCTGGTTCCATAGTTTGGCAAACTGCATGGAGGATCCTCCATACTGTTTTCCAAAGTGGTTACACTAATTTGCAGTCCCACCAACAATGTAATAGTGTTCCCACTTCTTGCTAATGATGTTGAGTATTTCTTTATGCATTTATTGTCCATTTTAATTTCTTCTTTCATGAAGTTAGTTCTCTTGTCAATATTTCATTGGGTTGTTTTCTTAGTGCTGAGTTTCTTTAGTTCTCTATATAGTCTAGATATTAGTCCTCTATCAGAGGAGTAGGTGGCAGAAATTTCGGTTCAGGTTCTTGATAGTTTCCTTTGCTGTAGAGAAGCTCTTTAGTTTAATGAAATCCCATGTATTGATTCACCTTTTAGTTTTTTGGTTTTGGTTTTGTTTGTTTTTTTTTTTTGTTTTGTTGTTTTGTTTTGTTTTGCCTTTGGGGTCTTGTCGAGAAAGTTTTTACCTGTGCCTATGTGCGTGTTTGGACCTATGCCCTCTTCCAGGAGCCTCAAGTTCTCTGGTCTAATTTCCAAGTCTTTGATCTATGTTGAATTGACCCTTGTGCAGGGTGAGAAAGTGGGATTTATTTCCTTTTCTGCATATGGTTAACCAGTTTTTTCAACACCATTTGTTAAACAGGCTATCTTTTTTCCAGTTTATGTTTTTGGGCCCTTTGTCAAAAATTAATTTGCGGTGCCAGGTGTGGTGGCGCACACTTGTAATCCCCGCACTTGGGAGGCTGAGACAGGAGGATCGCACAGGTTTGAAGCCAGCCTCAGCTACTTAGTGAGGCTTTCAGCAACTTAGTGAGACCCTGTTTCCAAATAAAATATATATTAAAAAAAAAAAAGGTCTGGGAGTATAGCCCGGAGGTAGAAAGCCTCTAGGTTCTACTCCCAGTACCGCCAAAAAAAAAAAAAAAAAAAAAAAAAAAATTAATTTGCAGTAAGTGTGTGGATTTGTTTCTCAGTCTTCTATTCTGCTTCTTTGGTCTCTGTATCTGTTTTGTGTTAGTAAAATCAGGTATTATGATTTCCTCCTGCATGGTTTTTGTTGCTGGGAACTACTTTGGTTATTCTGAGTTTTTTGTTGTTCCAAATGAATTTAAATTGTTCCAAACTGATTTTTCTATATCTGTAAGGAATAACCTTGGTAATTTTATTGGTCTTGCATTGAATCTGTAGATAGCTTTTAAAAGTATAGCCAATTTAATGATATTTATTCTGCTTATCCATGAACATGGAAGATCTTTCCATCTTCTAAGGTCTTCTTGGATTTCTTCTTTCAGTGTTTTATCATTTTTCTTTGTACAAGTCTTTTACTTCCTTGGTTAAGTTTATTCCTCTATTTTTTTTGTGTGTGTGTGACATCCTAAGTGGAAGTGTTTTCTGGATTTCTTTCTCAGTGGATTTATGGTTAGTATACAGAAAAGCTTCCAATTTTTTTTATATATTTATTTTATTTTATTTTTTTGTGGTACTGGGGGTGGAACCTAGGGGCCTTCTACCTCCGGGCTACGCTCCCAAACCTATTTTATATTTTATTTGGAAACAGGGTCTCTTAAGCCTTCTGAGGCTGGCTTCGAGCCTGCGCGATCCTTCTGTCTTCACCTCCCAAGTGCGGGGATTACAAGCGTGCGCCACCACACCTGGCTAATTTTTTAAGATTGATTTTTTTATCCAGACACCATGCTGAATTTGTTGATCAGTTCTGTAAGCCTTTTGGTTGAGTCTGTTGGATCTTCTTAGTATCATGTCATCTGCAAATATTGAAGGTTTTAGTTCTTTTCCTATTTATACTCCTTTGATTTCCTTTTCTTACTTTATTGTTCTAGTTAGAGTCTCAATAACTACATTGAAAGGAAGTGGTGATAATGGACATCCTTGTCTTGTTCCTATTTTAAGTAGAATTCTCACAGTTACTGTCTTTTATTTTTAATTAATTTGTGGTACTGGGGATTGAGTCCCAGCACATTTTACCTCCAAGCTACACTCCCAGTTTTTTGTTTGTTTTGTTTTGTTTTTTTTGAAGCAGGGTCTCACTAAGCCAATGATTCTCACTACTTGCTTAGGTTGTCCTCAAACCTGTTATCTTGCTGTCTCAGCCTCCCAAGTACTAGGATTACAGAAGTGTGCCACCACCCCTGGCTTCTGAGTATCTTTTAAAACATTGTCTGTTACCTTTATCAGAGGGCACTGCATTAGACTTAAAGACTCTCATTGTCTTCTTCTTTAAAATGAAATAAAACCGAGTTGGAGTCATCAATATCCCTAAGCATAACAGCCTTGATTACCTATTGGCCTGTCCTACCCTTATTGGCCCTGTGGTCGAGGAGTGCTATCTTTCTTCCCGTTGGTCAGCCTCCTTTCCTAGAGTACATTCCAGTGGCGTGGGGTGTGGTTTCCTGTGGGGTCTTCTGCTCCTGCTGTCATCTGTAGCCATGATAATTGGCAGTGGCACTTGAGGGAACTCTCTAGCTTCGAGCCAGGTGGAAGGAGGGATGGCAGGCAAGAAAAAGTCTAATTAGACAGTTATTCCCTGCTATTTGCAGGGAAGGGCTACAGGATTGGATTTTCTTTCTTTTTTTTCCTTTCTCTTCTTTCTCTCCTTCTTTCTTTCCTTCCTTCCCTTCCTTCTCCTTCCTTCCTTCCTTCCTTCCTTTCTTTCTTTCTTTCTTTCTTTCTTTCTTTCTTTCTTTCTTTCTTTCTTTCTTTCTTTCTTTCTTTCTTTCTTTGTGGTACTGGAGTTCCTGGAAGCCCTTCTACCTCCGGGCTACACTCCCAGACCTGTTTTATATTTTTATTTGGAAACAGGGTCTCAAGCCAGCACAGCTGGCTTCAAACCTGCGCGATCCTCCTGTCTCCACCCCCCAAGCGTGGGGATTACAAGCGTGCGCCACCACGCCCAACAGGGCTACAGGATTATAAAAGTCATCTCGTTGAATTTCATTCAGTTCTGCACCATGCTAGGTACTGGTAATAAGTAGGCCTGGTACTGGTCTCCTGCCTGTGAGAGCTCTCAACAGGAGTTGTGCAGGAACCCTACAAGCAAGATGCAGTTTACATACCTCTGAGATGATAGTGCTTAATCTAGAATGTATGTGGTAATAACTCCAGTTTTATTTTTAAGGGAAGGATGAGGCTATATGTATAAGCGTTATTTTATTTTATATTTATCTCTAGTTAATTTTCTAGATTTTTAAAAAAGTCACTACTCATTCTTACTGCATAATTTATGTATATAATATAGTATACCTTTCAAAACATGATGAAAAGGGATATAATATGGTATAAAGTTAGTCTTTTTTTCATCTCACATATTTCCGCTTCCCTCTCTGGAGAATTGCTCATGTATCTTTCCAAGAATATATTATATACATATAAGCATGTTGTGTTTAAGGTGCAGTCTCTTCAGTTTGCGTCAGTTAAAAGAGAGCTGCCTCTCCCCCCTCCCCATTCCAGATTGAACCCAAGGGCATTCTACTTCAGCTTTACACCCCAGACCAATTTTATTTCTAATTTGGAAACAGGATCTCACAAGTTTTTTGAGAGCCTCCTTAAATTGCTGCAGCTGTCCTCGAACCCGTGACCCTCTCTCTGATCTCAGCCTCCCAAGTACTAGGATTACAAGTGTACACCGCCATGCCTGGCTTATTCTTAATTTTTTAAACTGGCCCTCGGTAAGTTGCGGAGGGCCTCTCTAAGCAGCTGAGGCAGGCTGAGAACGGCAGCCCTCCTGTCTCAGCCTTCCAAGTACTGGGGTTACAAGTGTGCGCCGCCACACCCGGCTGGCCTCATTCTTTTAAGTGGCTGAGAGGAATGTTGCAAAACAGCTCATCTATGTTATTCATTATACAGAGTAGAAAATAAGGACTGAAGATGTTAAGAAACTGTTTAAGTAAATTGACTTTTTGCTAGTGCTTGGTTTTTTTTAATTGATTGGTGATATTTGAACATATTTGTAGGATACTGAGTGATATTTTGATACATGTATATATTGTTTAATGATCAAATCAGTAATTATTTCTGTCTGCTCAAACATTTATCATTTTATTTTGTGGTAAAGATATTTAAAATCTCTCTCCTAGCTCTTTTGAAGTCTATAGTCACTTTTTTTTTTGTGTGTGTGTGGTTCTGGTGATGGAACCCAGAGGCATTCTACCTCCAAGCTACACCTCCAACCCTCTTTTTTTATTCTTTAATTTGAAACAGGGTCTCACTGAGTTGTAAAGGATCTCACTAAGTAGCTGAGGCTGTTCGCGAGACTGCAATCCTCTGGTCTCTACCTCCCAAATGCTGGGTTTGTGCTAACACGCCCAGCTGTATAATCACTTTGTATAATACAACACCAGACTTATTACTCCTATCTAACTAGAACTCCTCCTTTTTACTTCTAACTAGAACTAGCACTTGGGATACTTGATCATTTTGAGAATTTTTAAAATTCCGTCTTCTGATTTTTTTTTTTTGTAATTATCAGAGTCAAAAACAGAGCCTCACACATGCTGAACAAACGCTGAATATACCTAGACCTACTTAAGCCCTTTAAAATAATTTTTTAACTTGGATTTTGGTCCATGTTTAGGTTTATACTTTCTACCATTCTAACACTATAGACGGTTAAATATTCAAATGTGTACATTCAACTTGATTTACCTAAGTGGGAAGTTGATTCTTAAAGCCATTCTCAGCATCCCGTATCTCTTGACAGTACTTTTGTGATATTTAACAAGATGGAGTTCAACCATTTTATTTCTTTTTTTAAGTTGTTTTTAAGGGAGGGGGTGTGCGCGTGTGCATGCGTGTGCTCCATATACATGGAATTTGGGTTTGAACCCATGATGTTCTACCTCTGAGCTAAACCAGCCATATATTGTTTTATTTTTTATTTTTTGAGGTACTAGGGATAGAACCCAGGGGCATTCTACTGCCAACCTATACTCCCAGCCCTATTTTTTATTTTTTATTTTGAAACAGGGTCTTACTGAGTTGCAAAGGGCCTCGCTAAGTCGCTGAGACTGTCCATGAACCTGATCCTCCTGTCTCTGCCTCCCAAATGTTAGGATTACAAGTGTGCACCACTTTTCAAATTTTTGAGATAGGGTCTCTTAGTTTCTGCACCTTGAACCTGTGATCCTTATCTTTGCCTCCCAGTACTGGGATAAAAGTGTGCGCCACCACGCCCAGCTGACCATTTTCTTTATGAGGCACCTTTCATTTGGTGGTTAGAGAGATTTATTTTTCCCCCCAGTGCAGAGACATACCTTTTTTGTTGAGTTTTTAATATACTGTTCAGGTGATAGTACCATTGTTTTTTTCTTTCTACTTTATACCTTGTTTACACCTTTTTTGAGTTTGCTTCTTTCTATATGTTTATAAGATCTTCCCCCCCTGACTTCTAGTGCACTGCTTCTTGGAATTGAACACTAGAAGTCTTCATTTCATATATGTCTGACAATTATATTCTTCTATCTCTAGACCAATGTATTACCATAAGGAGGCTCATAACTAAATGTGATGACATCAGGCCACATGATAAACCATTTGGCCTACTCAATAGAGAAGCAAAATGTCTTTATATAATCACATTTGCTTAAATTATGTTATGATTTGGTCTATGACCAGTAACTTGCCTTTTATAACATACGGCAGGAAGGATGCTAGGATGGAATTTCAGTATTCTTTCCTCTCTCCTAAGAGCTAAGGTGTAGCTCAGTAGTAGAGTATTTGCCCAACATTTGCCAGGCCTGGGTTCAATCTCCAGCACTCTAAAAGGAGTAGGGGGGGATAATTGGTGTCTTTTCCTCTCTTTACTCTAAAATATATATACTAATCTTACTACTGTAGCTGTGCAGCATTTCTTTGAGATAAAAACATCTATTGAGCCAGGCGTGGTGGCGCACGCTTATAATCCCAGTATTCGGGAGGCTGAGACCAGAGGATCGCGGTTCGCGAACAGCCTCAGCTACTTAGTGAGGCTTTCCGCAACTCAGTGAGACCCTGTTTCAAATTAAAGAATAAAAAATTGGGCAGGGGGTGTAGCTCAGAGGTTGAATGCCTCTGGGTTCCATCTCCAGACCTGCAAAAAACAAACAAACAAACAACATCTATTGAATTTTTCTGACACAAAGCAAGGAGCCTAAAAATATTTTGCATTTTATATGTATGTCTTTATACTTGTGTATGTATGTGTGAACATGTGTATACTTTTTTTGAATGTGTGTGTGGTGTTAGGGATTGAACCCAGGGGCATTCTACCTCCAAGTTAAACCCCAGCCCAATTTTATTTTCTTTAATTCGAAACAGGGTCTTACTATGTTGTAGAGGGCCTCACTAAATATTGGGGACTGGCAGCGAACCTGGATCTCCTGTCTCAGCCTCCCCAAGTACTGGGATTACAAGCGTGCATCACCAAGCCTGGTATATACTTTTTTTTTGGTGGTACTGGGGGTAGAACCCAGAGGCTTTCTACCTCCGGGCTATACTCCTAGACCTATTTTATATTTCATTTGGAAACAGGGTCTCACTAAGTTGCTGAGAGCCTCACTAAGTAGCTGAGGCCGGCCTCAAACCTGTGCGATCCTCCTGTCTCAGCCTCCCAAGCGCGGGGATTACAAGCGTGTGCCACCACGCCCAGCTTGGTATATACTTTTATATAGACCTTTTTTTTGTGTGTGTGGTACTTGGGTTCCTGGAAACCCTTTTACCAGACCTATTTTTTTACATTTTTATTTTGAAACAAACAGGGTCTCTTAAGCCAGCAAGGCTGGCTTCGAACCTGCACGATCCTCCTGTCTCTGCCTCCCAAGCATGGGGATTACAAGCGTGCACCACCACGCCTGGCACATATAGACTATTTTATTTTATTTTATTTTATTTTATTTTATTTTATTTTATTGGTGGTACTGGGGTTCCTGGAAGCCCTTTTACCTCTGGGCTACACTCCCATACCTATTTTATACTTTTTTATTTGGAAACAGGGTTTCTTAAGCCAGCACAGCTGGCTTCGAACCTGCGCGGTCCTCCTGTCTCTGCCTCCCAAGCGCGGAGATTACAAGCGTGCGCCCCCACGCCCGGCTACATATAGACCTTTTATTGATATGGTTCGATGTGTTCAATTGATATAGAGGAGCACACCAGAAGTCAAAAGGAGAATAGCAAAACTAGTTGTGTGTGTGTGTGTGTGTGTGTGTGTGTGTGTGTGTGTGTGTGTCTGGGGATGGAACCCAGGGGTATTTGACCTCTGATGTACACTCCCTGCCCTATTACTTATTCTTTATTTTGAGACAGGGTCTCACTAAGTTGCAGAGGCTCTTAACTAAGTAACTGAGGCAGTCCGCGAACCGCGATCTTCCAGTCTCAGCCTCACAAATGCTGGGATTACAAGCGTGCGCCACCACGCCCGGTGCAAAACTAGTTTTAACAATTTGATTTCAGCTTAGCTAGTTGAGTAAGCAGCTTCTTGAGGACCTTTATGCATGAACCTCTCAGGCCTATGAGACTTTTATAGCCACTCAGGAATGGTAGAATGAACTGGGGAATCTGAGGGGTTTTAAACCATCTTGGATGAAATGAAAGCTCTCTCTCCTCATTTCTTCCTTGTCTTAGGATTGGTGGATGACGCAGCATAATTCCATTCATTGTATCTCATTTACCAGAAAAGGGAAGATAGGCTCTAGAAGAAACTTGCTTCTGATTTTAAATGTGCTTTTTATATTAAATGCGCTCTAGTTATAGATGCTAGTTAATTGTAAATGATTATTGGGAAAGATAGCCATTCATTTCTTCTCTTGACTGGATCCGTTATATAAAATAATGCTGTTAGTTATGAGATCTGGCCGGCCATAAAGGTGCATGCTTGTAATCCTAGTACTTGGGAGGCTGAGACAGGAAGATTGCTTCTTCTAAGACAGCCTCAGCAACTTAGTGAGGCTGTCAACAACTAAGCGCGACCCTGTGTTGAAATAAAATAGGGCTGAGTGTATAGCTCAGAGCTAGAATGACCCTGGGTTCAAGCCTCAGCAAAACACACATACCGTGAGATCTTTAATTCTTTTGCTTCCTGAAATCCTGCATTCACACACAGATACACGCCCCACCAAAACCTGTAACTTTTTTTTTCTATTAGAGATGAAGATGACATCAATGATGTGACTTCCATGGCAGGAGTCAACCTCAGTGAAGAAAATGCCCAAATCTTAGCAACAAACTCTGAATTAGTCGGCACACTCATTCAGTCATGTAAAGATGAGCCATTTCTTTTCATTGGAGCTCTACAGAAGAGAATTTTAGACATTGGTAAGTATAGTTATGATTTTTTATCTGATGAATGTCTAAGGGAAAATATCAATGGAGACGGCCTAGAACTCTGAGGCTTAAATACGTCTCTAGAAGTAATCAAGATATCCTGGGTATTATAGAAAGCAGTGGGGTTCTTTTTAGAAATTTTAAACAACCTAAATCATATAACTTACAGTTTCTGGCTTAGAAAGTTAGTATTTTACTTATATTTCCTGGAGGGGTAATAGGTGTACGTGTGTTTTTACATGAAGATGTAATTTATGTATACTGTTATTTTTTCTATTCTCTTTCCTCCTTGGTTGGCCCTTAGGCATATGTGTGCAAAGGCACACTTGGGTCACATATTTGGATTTATGAAATGTAGCAGCAGCGACTGAGAGCAAGTCTCTCTTTCCTTGTCTCAACCCTGCAATTTAATTCTATTCCCACCTTAAAAGGATTGAGTTAGAATACCAGGGTTTTCTCTATGTCCCGGAGTAACTGTCAGGTGTCGTCATCATGGGAAAGAAAATGGAAAAGAGCCTACTAGTGCTGTTCTGGAGCTTTGGTGGTTCAGTCTCAAACTTGCGGATGTGTGGCACATTCCTGTGGTCCCAGTATTGAGAGGCTAAGCGAGGAGGAGGATCACAGGGTAGAGGACAGCCTCAGCAAGTAGCGAGACTCATCCACCTAGCAAGACCCTGTTGCAGAATAAATATGGCTGGGGGGGGGTGTAGCTTGGAGGTAGAATGTCTCTGGGTTTAATCCTCAGTAAAACATACACACACACACACACACACACACACACACACACACACACACAGCCTCTCACTATCATGTAAATTACTATAGTCTCCCTACATTAACTGTAAAATTATATATATATGGTGGCGCATGCCCATAATCTCAGTACATGGAAGGCTGAGACAGGAAGATTACAGATTTAAGATCAGCCTCAGCAATTTAGGGAGGATCTGAGCAACTTAGCAAGATCCTATTTTAAAATAAAAAGTGAAAAAGGCTTGGGAGGTAGAATGCCCCTGGGTTCAATTCTTAGTATAAGGGGTTGGGGGGGGGGGTGGATTGTAAAAAGATTTTTGTGTGAGTTATACCATTTCTTTTTTCTTCAATCTGGGACTTAACAGAGAGCAGTTTTTCTTCACCCCTCTTACACTTTGGTACAGTTACTAATGAGCTTTAAGTACACTTGAATAGGAGCTTTTTCTTTTATATTGAAGGCTTAATGTGAAATATGACAGTTTCTGACTTTTATATACTAGTGATATGCTTAAGGACAGCGAACTATTACTGTTACATGTTTTAAGTCTACTTCACAATTAATAAATATTTGAGCTACCATATGCAATACAAATGGATCATTTTTCATTTAGATTAGGGATTGATTTATGAACAACTAGAATGTACAAGTAATTCAAAAGATAAGTTAAGAAAAGCTGACTGTAAAATGTTTGTTTGCAGTGTGCTTGTGATTTTCCCTATCTTTCTTCCTTCCTTCTTCTCCCACCACCATTTTCTTTTTTTGCCTATGTATATTTTATACTGTATAAAAATCAGATCCTTAATTTTAGAATAATCCAGTACTTGAGATTTGCAACTTTTTTCCTTAAAGGGCAAGGTGGTAAATATTTGACACTTTGTGGCATATATGGTCTCTTTCTCAGCTCTTCTACTCTGCTGTCCTAGGACAAAAACAACCATAGATGACACATAAACTAATGGGAAAGACTGCTGTCTTCTTCAGCTTGGGCTGCTTAACAAAACACAGTACACTGGGTGGTTTAAATTACAGATATATATTTCTCACAGTTCTGGAGGTTGGAAGTGCCAGATCAGTGTGCCTACAGAGTCAGGTTCTTGGTAGGATCCTCTTTGTAATTTCAGATTGGCATCTTCCTGTTGTGTTCTCACGTGGCAGAAAGAGAGGTAGTTAGTTCTCTGGCCTCTCCTAGGGCTCTGTCTTTATGACTTGATTTTCTAACCTCAAAAGTCCACTCCAGATACCATCATGCTAGGATAAAGGTTTGGCATGAATTGGGGGAGGATTAAAAACATTCAATATTTTGTAATTATATTTTCATAAAACCTTAATAACAAAGAGAGACAAAATTTGGCCTGTTGGCCATAGTTTGGCAGCCTCTCATTTAGGAGAATAAGTGCACAACTATTTGCATTTATAGTTGCTAATGATGAAACACAAACTTGTCATATACTATGATCATAAACTTAAAAAAAAACTTCTGAATTACTTAAGCCTTTTAAGAAAAGTAAAACCATAGAGTAATGATGTTAATGTATTTCTAGGAATGTTTTTACTTAAAATAAGATTTCTTCTTTGCAGAATGTCAGAACCAAGACCATTACTTAAAATCAGAAATGGCAAATTTTGCCAATTATTGAAAATTTGATTTTTCAACTTCAATTTTAAATGACATTGTTCTTTTTTCCAGTTATCTAAATTAAATTATATAGGCATTTAATTAAGTCATATACAGTAAGCATTTGTAAGCACTAATTAAGTCTCCTTAATCAGCGATGCTGACTTTAAAAGTGAAGATTTTCCCTATAGTATTGAACTTTGTAACTTTAAATAGATCATGTTTTATGAACAATTTAGTAAAGATATTTCAGAACATTTGTTCTCTAGGCCCTGGAATTGTCCGTTATGTATTTCTTGGTACTGGAGATCAAAGCCTGGGGCATTCTACCTCTACACTTTACCCTATCCCTTTTTATTTTGAAACAAGGTCTCCCTAAGTTACAGTGGCTGGCCTTGAACATGTGATCCAGGTGTCTCAGTCATCCAAGTAGTGGAATTACAGATGCTCACCATCATGCCCAAGTGTAGAGTGCTTTTTTTTTCTTTTTTTTTTTCTTCTTCTTTTTTGTTGGTCCTGGGGTTCCTGGAAGCCCGTCTACATCCGGGCTACACTCCCAGACCTATTTTATATTTTTTATTTGGAAACAGGGTCTCTTAAGCCAGCGAGGCTGGCTTCAAACCCGCGCGATCCTCCTGTCTCCACCTCCCAAGCGCGGGGATTACAAGCGTGCACCACGCCCGGCTTGTCTGGCTGGCTTTCTTTCTTCTTTCTTTCTTTCTTTCTTTCTCTCTCTCTCTTTCTTTCTTTCTTTCTTTCTCTCTTTCTCTCTTTCTTTCTTTCTTTCTGTGGTGCTGGGTGTTGAACTTGGGCATTCTACCTCTGAGCTGCACCCCACACCTATTTTTTTATTCCTTATTTTGAAACAGGGTCTCATTAAGTAGCTGAGGAACCTGCAATTTTATTTCAACCTTCCAACTATTCGGATTACAAGCGTGCACCACCACACCCAGCTGTGAGACCATGTTTTAAATTACAGTTTAGTATTTATTATGTGATGTCAAAGAATATATTAAAGACTTATTAACTTAATTAATGCATATTTTTGTTGTAATTGGTCACCCTTTGGTGAGAATGGGTATGCTTCATATAAGTTAGCATGTGAAATCAAACAGTAGTATTTTAAAAATTGTTGTGCATATATATACATATATATATATATATGTTAAAAACAATCAGAGTAGCATATTTTAAAAGCCATTTGAACTACCTAATTCCCTGTATGTATAGATTCAAAACTCTGTTGATACAGGTGGTTTAATTTGCTTGAGAAATACTATTTAAATCCTGTAAGGTTGATTTATAAACGAGCTTCTCTGCCTTTGGGTATGTGGCCCAAATTGTTTTCCTGAAATGTTAGCCCTAGTTAGCAGAAAGAAGAAAATGTTATTCAAAGAAGAGAGAAAATATTCAAACAGTTGTGTGAAATGAGGAAACTTTCAACCCATTTTGACTTGTTATTGATTACCAGATCCTTTTATCAGAACACGATTTTAGTGCAAAATGTAAAGTTGAGTGCTCAAAAAATATGGGTATGTCTTGTGGACAAGACATTGTACCAGAGACTCACAATCCTAATTCATTGAAGTAAGTGCCGTAAATTGTTAGCAGTGTCAAACAGGGTGAAATGTAATTTTCTATTTTTTTAATTACTAAAATTAACAGAATACAGCACTAATTCCTGCAGTTACCATTTTCCTCCCTGAACACCAGACTTGATTTGTGTTCTTATTAACTTTGTCCTATAAATGACCTTGCAAGGAGAATGATTCTAGGGGCTAAGTGAAACAATGTCTATATTTTCTGAGGCTTCAGGCTAGGTTTTATTAATGTAATGTCTAAGATCTTTGAAGTTGTGGCTTTACCAGGAAAATCATAATCTCCAAACCTTTATTCATAATGGGTATGACTTCCAGGGGGAACAGAATACCTGCTGTGCTAATTATTTCAATTATCAGCCACCACTAAAACATGTAATGGATTTTCTCTGCTACCACAGGTAAAAAGCATGACATTACAGAACTTAACTCTGATGCTGTGAACTTGATCTCCCATGCAACACAGGAGAGGTTACGAGGCCTTCTCGAAAAACTGACTACAATTGCTCAGCATCGAATGACTACTTACAAGGTAAAGGAAGTCATTAATGAAGTACAAACTGATCTCTGTAGCATTAAATGTAGTTTTGGAGGCACGTACTTATAATCTAAATATATTTTTAAAGGAATAATTGAGACTTCTTAGTTGGCTTACATGACAAAGTTAAATAGAACTTGAAATGGCATGCAAAGTTTCTGTGTTGATCTAGATTGGAATATGCATCTGTTCTGCCTGAGGCTTCTCTTCCTTAAGGTTTTGATTGAGAAGGAGAATGTATGAGAATGGAAATATTGGCTACTTGTGTTCTCTTTGGAGCTCTGGACTCTGCTAGCATTCCGTTCCTTTTAGTAAGTTATAGGGTTGCATTAAGTGCTGACACTAGTGCTACTCATTACTAACATTGGTGTTTTAATAAAAGCACCAAGAATGGCTTGTCTCTACCCTAGTGCTATGAACTAAATGACTTGCTATTATCAAGGTGAAAGCACTTGATGTATTTGATGTATAGTTTTGAAAAAGGGCAAGTACATTTGTGATTAGAGTTTATTTTTAAGAATGGACCTAGAAGAAAAACAATAAGATAAACTGGAATGGTTATCTTCCTTATCAGGAAATGTTGACAGCTAGATTTTGAACATGATGGTATTGAGGTAAACTTACATGGTTCAAGTTTGCAAAAGGGGTTATTGCCATGTTTTTTTAGCTGTAGGTTAAAAGGAATACAGGTAAATATCAGCTACCACATCACTGGTAAGTTCCCTGGAGGAATCATTCTGTTTTATTTTTTCCTTTTTGCTTCATTTAGTATTTTGGAGAAGTACATATAGTTGAAGTCCTTCCTTGCATAAATTTTTGTGAGAATTTGTTGGATCAACTTAACAACATGCTATCAGCTTGAGAAAAGATGTGGAAAAACGAAACTAGTATTAGTATTGTTGTCATACAACAGTTTATAATATTTTATTTCTGTATGGTCAGTAGTAAAGATCCCACTTTCATTTATGATTCTGATTATTTATACTTTGTTAGTCTAATGGTTTGTCAATTTCATTGATATTTTTAAATGTTTGTTTGTTTGTGTTCATGGTGCTTGAGATTGAACCCAGGGCCATTCTACCTCTGAACTACACCCAACCCTATTTTTTATACTTTGTTATTTATTTGTTTGTTTGTTTGTTTGTTTATTTATTTATTTACTTATTTATTTATTTATTTATTTATTTATTTATTTATTTATTTATGGTGGTACTGGGGTTCCTGGAAGCCCTTCTACCTCTGGGCTACACTCCCAGACCTATTTTATACTTTTTTTTTTTGGAAACAGGGTCTCTTAAGCTAGGGTGTCTGGCTTCGAACCTGCGCGATCCTCCTGTCTCTGCCTCCCAAGCCCAGGGATTACAGGTGTGAGCCACCACGCCTGGCTTTTATACTTTATTTTGAAACAAGGACTCACTATTGTTGCAAGGCCTCACTAAGTATCTGAGGCTGGCCCAAGAACATGTGATCCTCCTGTCTCAGCCTCCCAAGTACTGGGAGTAAATGCACACCACATACCTGACTAATTTGTTGATCTTTTCAAAGAACCAACTTGTAGTTTAATTTTCTCTATCATTTATCTCTAATATGGTCTTCCTTATTTCATCTATTAGGGTTTAGTATTCTGTCTGTCTCTCTCTCTCTCTCTTTCTCTCTTTCTCTCTTTCTCTCTCGTGGTACTGAGAATGGCACCCAGAGGCCTTCTACCTCTAGGCTTCGCCCTCAGCCCTGTTATTTATTTATTTATTTATTTAATTTATTGCAGGACTGGGGATGGAACCCAGGGGTATTCTACCTCCGAGCTACACCCCCAGCCCTATTTTTTTTTTTTCTTTTTGTTTTTGTGGTACTGGGGATGGAACCTAGGGGCAGTCTACCTCCAAACTACAACCCCAGCCCTATTTGTTATTCTTTTTGAAACAGGGTCTCACTGAGTTGCAAAGAACCTCACTAAGTAGCTGAGGCTGTCCAGGAACCACCATCCTCCTGTCTCAGCCTCCCAAATGCTGGGATTACAAGCATGTACCACCACGCTCAGCTCTTCATTCTTTATTTTGAAACGGGGTCTCACTGAGTTGCAAAGGGCCTCACTAAGTAGCTGAGGCTGTCCACGGACCACGATCCTCCTGTCTCAGCCTCCCAAATGCTGGGATTACAAGCATGCGCCACCATGCCCGACTCTTTTTTATTTTTTGTTTGGAAATGTGATCTTGCTAAATTTCTGACGCTGGCTTCAAACCTGAGATCTTCCTCTCTCAGCCTTTCAAATACATCATCTTTAATGGGAAGTTGCTATACAAAATATGGTATGTACAATGTAGTATGGAAGAAAATTTTACTGAGTACCATTCAAAGTTTTATTATGAATAATCTTCAGATGGAATTCTTCAATCGTATGTCAATAAACATATATTCCAAGGATTTAGTTTCCCCAAGTAAAATGGATAGTACCTGCCCCACCTGGAAGAGCTCAGTAACTTAGCTTTTAAAGGTAGCACTTCCTCTTCTGTTTTGTACACTGCCTGTTCTGATTGGTTTCTACTTGCTCATGTTTTCCTATACTCATTTCTCAATACAGCTAATGCAGCTGCCTAAATTTGCATATGTAAAAAGTTATAAAGGCTTATCCTTCCTTAGGCAGAAATAGTGATCATTTTATTCTGTTGTACGTGTTTTGAAACAGGGTCTCACTAGGTTGCTGAGAGACTCACTACATTCCAAGACAGTCCTCTAACCTGTGAGCCTTGTGTCACCTTTATAGGCATGAGCCACCATACCCATGTGGGTTCTCTTGTTGAAGGAAGGTTAGGGACTGGTAGGAATGGGGCAGGCACTCGTTTATTTAGTAGTGTCTGGAAGAAAACACATGCCAAAGGCGGGGTTTTTGCGTTGTGTGTGTGTGTGTGTGTGTGTGTGTGTGTGTGTGTGTGATACTGGGGATTTAACCCAGGGACATTCTACCTCTGAGCTCCACCCCCAGTCCTATTTTATTTTATTTTATTTTGTGTGTGTGGTGCTGATTGTCTTTGTATCACACATTAATCCTGTCCTAGCATTTTAGTTCATCTCCAATGATTTATCTTTATTTGTATAATGTAGGAAATCTACTCCATGAGTTTATTATTAAAAAGTGATATTCCACCATCTCTTTCTACTCTAAACAATTTACTTCTGGTAATCTTTTACCTGGTTAGGTATAATTCTCTGATCATAAGAGCAGTAACTGAGATTTATGTAAGGAAGTGACACACAGGACAAGCTCTGGATCTTGATGCCCCGTGTTTTCACACTGGAGCTGTATTAAAGCCTTCTCTATGCCTGTGGCTGCGGAGGGGTGTTACTGTTTTCTAGTTGAAAGGTATTGTAGTGGTTCCTTTAGATGGGATCATTTGGGCACAGGCCATTGTATTTTCATTCTAAGCCCTTTAGTATGTAGCAGGCCCTAACATTGTAAAGTCACACTCCCCTGATGCATGGAGTCTTCAGTTAGGCCTGCGGAGAGTGGATGGGACTTGATTAGATTGGGGTTAACTTGTTTTGGTGTGTGTGATACTGGGGATTAAACTCAGGGACATCTACCTCTGAGGTTGTCCTTACACCAGCAATCCTTCTGTCTCGGTCTCCCAAGTTCCGGGATTGCAGGAGTGAGCCACCAAGCTAGTTATATCTGAGGTGGGAGAGAACAATATTCTTAACATGTAATAAGGTTAAGATTTAGAAAGTCTATGCTCCTTTTTGATTTAGTATTTGTGTCCCTTTAACATTAAATCCTGTCAATAAATTATCTTCAGAGCGTCTGAACACAAAAATGCAAACAACATATTTAAGAAGCCACCGTTACTATGGTCTAACCTCTGTTTTGCCTATAAAGTCTTCCATATTCTATTTTGTATTGCATAGCTTTAAAAAACATTTGGGAATTCTTTTTGTATTAAGTATGAAGTAAAATAATACTAATACATCCTTCTTCCTTAAACTGTGTAATATTCTTTTGATCCAGTAAAATACCAACAATAAAAATTTAATTTAAAAAGAATCTTGGACAGATGAAATCTCTCAGACCCAGTTAATTTACTCAAGCACAAGCTGGAGGATGAAATAAAGATGAAGGTGGTGCTATGTCCTGATTTCCAGGCCAGACACTGACCATTGAACTAAATGTCTCAGTTTTCAACTGTATAGTCTCCTTCATATTTCTTTTCTTTTCTTTTTTTTTTTTTTTTGGTGGTACTGGGAGTGGAACCCAGGGGCTTTTCTATCTCCGGGCTATACTTCCAGACCTATTTTATAGACCTATTTTATACTTTATTTGGAAATAGGGTCTCACTAAGTTGCTGAGAGCCTCACTAAGTAGCTGAGGCTGGATTCGAACCTGTGTGATCCTCCTGTCTCAGCCTCCCAAGCGCTGTGATTAGAAGCGTGTGCCACCATGCCTGGCTCTTCATATTTCTGAAATACTGAGATGAGTGTATAACAGGGTCTTTAATATTGATTGGGAAATGGGATGTGGTGTTTCACTCCTGTAATCCCAGCTCTGAAGGCTGAGGCTGGATGATTGCAAATTTGAGGCCAGCCTTGACAACTTAGTAAGAACCTGTCACAAAAACTAAATAAAAAGGTTTGGGAATATAGCTCCCTTACAGAGTGCCAGAGCACCTGTATATCCAATCACCAATACTGCATACAACTAAACAAAAAGACCTGAGACTCTGTCTCAAAATAAAAATAGTGTGTGTGTATGTGTGTGGTACTGGGGATTGAAACAGGGACATTTGCTGGGCATGGTGGCACATGCTTGTAATCCCAGCATTTGGGGGGCAGAAACAGGAGGATCCGGGTTCGCGGCCAGCCTCAGCTACTTAGTGAGGCCCTTTGCAATTCATTGAGACGCTGTTTCAAAATAAAGAATAAAAATCAAGGCTGGGGATATAGCTTGGAGGTAGAATGCCCTGAATTCCATCCCCAGTACCAATAAATATATAAATAAATAAATAAATAAATAAATAAATAAATAAATAAATAAGGAAAAGGGACATTCTGTCTCTGAAGTACACTTCCAGCCCTATTTTTATTCTTTATTTTGAAAAGGGTCTCACTAAGTTGAGGAGGGCCTCACTAAATGGCTGAGGCTGGTTTCAAAACCTGTGATTCTTCTGTCTTAGCCTCCCAAGTACTGGGATTGCAAGCTTGCACTAGCACATCCAGCATGAAAAATATATATTGATTGGGAAGATTTCCCTTCTTCCTCCCTGCCCCACCCCTGCTTCCCCAGCAAACCAGATACACACATTTATGTAGAATGCAGATAGGTAACCTTAGGTGAAGAAAACTAGAAAATATTTAGATTGTAAAGCACTGTTTTTTTTTTTTTTATTGGAGTGTATCAGGATAAAAAGACAATTTGAATTTTAGCATTTTATGGAAAAATAAAAACGAATAATTTTAATTCTCTGTAATGGCTCTCATTTATAAATTATATACTTAATTTCTTTGACTACTGTTTTTACCTAAATTTGTATTTTAAGGGAATCCTCAAAATAAGGTTTCAGGATTTTACTGCTTGCCATTTGATGTTTTATTTAGAGAGAAGTTATATTTATTTGTCAAAGTTAAACCAATTCAACCATAGGAACCAGAATAATAACTTTCATCATCTGTATACTTTTGATGAGATTATTTATTTTTGTCTTCAAAGGCCCAAAGTTTAATTTCTTATATAAAGTCTGCTAAGAAAGACAATAATTTAACTAAAAAGATTTAAATCATAGTTAAATAGTAAACCCTCTTGCATTCTTTCTCCTGTTGTTAGGATCTGCTTGGCTCGTTAATTCCTTTCCTCATCTCCCAGTGAGGTTTAATAAAAAATCTCTTTGAAATATGAATGCTTAATCATCTCTCAAGTTTTAAGAATGATAAATGTTCCTAGTTCTGTTTTGTTAAGTTTGTTTAACAGATAAAATTACCTGTAAAATTAGTTTTCTATTTTTGTTGATGTTTCTGCCTTTAGTTCATCTATAATAATACCTAATGAGGAATGTATTGCCCAGGAATATCATGAAACTTTTTTTTTTCCCCAGGCAAGTGAAAATTACATCCTGTCTAGTGATACCAGGTCACAGCTCAAATTTCTTGAAAAGCTGGATCAACTGGAGAAACAAAGAAAGGATTTAGAGGAAAGAGAAATGTTACTTAAAGTTGCCAAGGTAAGGCCTGTGTGCTGAGGAGTGAGCCGAGCCTGACAGTGAGGCCAGGGTTGCTTCGGCATTGGTAGACTGTCTTGGTTTTATTAAGCCCTTAGATTTCTCTGGAGGATTTCTTACAATGAAATTACTAATAGAATGTCTCGCAGCCAGGGTGGTGTGGTACAGTGGCTTTCAGTTAATTTAGTTTAAAGAGTCATGATCTTTTGTCTCTTCCCTCTTACTTTCTGCGTGTTTGGCATCATACCTAGCCACCCACCTCCACCTCCCAGGTAAAAATGTTTTGTAAAATTTTCAGGGTTTTTTTAAGGATATAATTTGATATGTGCCAGATTGCAGTTGATAAGGAAAAATTTAGAAAGTAGATAGGAAAGTTTGGCTTAAAATTAGGAAGAATTTATATGCAAGAAAATATAAAATACGTGGAGAATGAGTGGAACTCTCATTTTATTTCTTTTCTCCTTTATTTAAATATTTCCCAGGACTATTAGTGCCAAATGGAATAAAGTTCAATTACACTCTAGTTTGCTGTTTGTAGCTCTACACTGCTCCATAAGCTTAGGATCCGTGAAAGAAAAAAGCTGAGCACTAGACTCTTAATTCATGTTTTGAGCACTTTAGTTTTAGTTTCTAACATTCTTGGAAGCTTCCGCATAGAAGAGTATTTGTTCCTAATACGCTCCATTTACTTTTTTAAAAACTTAAAATTTTAATTTATACTTATCAAGAAGTTAATTAGAACTGTACATTCTTAGCCCCTCTCCCCATTCCTACATTTCTAAATCTTGCTGCTTTTGCTCTACTTTTACTTTCTTACCTACCCTTTCTACACACACACACACACACACACACACACACACTCACTCTCTCTCTCTCTCTCTCTTTAGTTTGTTCATATATACACCCATTTTCCTTTCCTCTTTTTAGAATTGTTCATTTGTTTGATTTTAGAACTGGGGATTGAACCCAAGGGCATTCTACCTCCGAGCTATAGCCCCAGCCCCAATTATTTTAATTTTTTATTTTGAAATTAATTAATTTGGGGGGGGACAATTTGAAAGTAGTCGTCAGACCTGATGTCCCATCACTATTAACATTCTAGTATGCTTTTTGAGAAAATAAGGACATTCTCCTTTGTAACCCTCCAAGTCATGAGGACAGCCTTGTAACTCTCATCGGTTGCGTGTACTCTCATTCTTATTCCACCAGTTGCTTCAACTGTGTCTCTTTTCCACTCATGTTCATTTTTCACTCATGAATACGTATTTTGTTATTTGTCACCCCTTTTGGATTCCTTTAGTCAGTCTCAGTCTATCTTGTTCCTTCATGCCTTTGAAGGAACAAGAGTCCAGGTCTTCTGTAGAATATTCCTCAAGCTGGATTCATCTGATTTTTTTTTAAATTTTTTAATTTTTTATTTTTTTATTTTTAATTGGTGCACTGTATTCATACATCATTGTGGGATACATATTTTTGTAGACATACATGCACACATTGCCCAGTCAGCCCCCACCCGATCCCCACCCCATTCTCTCCCTATCCCTCCCTCCCATGCTTGGCTTAGTGATTGACATCTAGTATTATAGCAATTTATCAAAAATTAAAAATGATAATCTCACATAACAGTTTCATTTGTCTGATACCAAGCTTTTGATGACTTAAAGATAACATTTCAATATTTCTTTTGCTTTCTTTCTTACCAGAGAATCTATTTTTTCTATTTTTTAGGTGAAACTATCATATATTTATATATTTATTTTTCAGAAAAAAAAATCTATCCTAATATGGAATATGGACTCTAGGTACCCACAACGATCTTGAAAAAGAACAAAGCTAGAAGATGTATATTTTCTGATTTCAAACCATATAAAGCTACAATAATTGAAACAGTGTAGTACTATTCTAAAGTCAGATATATAAACCATTGGAGTTAAATAAAAGCCTAGAGCTAAATTCTTCCCTATATTGTCAAGTTATTTTTGACAAGGTTTCCATGAACATTTGGTGGTGGGAATAATAATCTTTTAACTAAATATTGTTGAAAAATAATAATTACATGGAAAAGAATAAAATTGGACCCTTACCTAATCCCATATACAAATATTAACTCAAAATAGATAAAAGACCTAAATATAAATCTTAAGACTATAAACTTTTAGGAGAAAATCTGGGTCATAAAACCTCACAACATTGAAATTGGCAGTGATTTCTTGGTTATGATTTCAATGGCACAGGCAACAGAAGAGTATACAAACTCCCTAAAAAATAAAAAAAATATTGTATATCCAAAGACAATGTAAACAGAGTTAACAGTTACTAATAGAATGGGATAAAATATTTCCAAATGCTATATCTGAAGGTATATTAATATTCCAACTAGAAATCCTAAAAATTAACAACAATAGAGGCAAACAATACCCTTTAGAGATAGGTAAAAGACTAACATAAATAATGAATCTCCACAGATAACCAATCTTAGTTGTCTGTTGGATGGAAAATCTTGTTTTTCTGGTTCTGATGTGTGCTACCTATTTCTTCTTTGTAGTTAATCTCTTTGAGTATTTTCTCTAGTGCTGGTTTTGAAGACATAAATTCCTTCAGTTTCTGTTTGTCATGGAAGCTTCTTATTTCTCCATCTAATTTGATAGAAAGTTTTGCTGGGTAGGAAATTTTTGGCTGGAAGTTGTTTTCTTTCAGAGTTTGGACTATGTTACTCCAAGCCCTTCTGGCTCTCATAACTTGGTTTGGGAAGTCTGGAGTGATTCTAATTGGTTTGCCTCTGAATGTCACTTGGCCCTTTGCTTTTGTTGCCTTTAAGATTCTCTGCTTGGCTTCCACATTGGTCATTTTGACAATTATGTGGCGTGGGGATCCTCTTCTTCGATCCTGTCTAAAGGGAGTTCTATACGTTTCCTGGACCTGCGTATCGACCTCTTGCTCTATGTTTGGAAAATTTTCTGCTATTACTTCCTTGAAGAGATTGTTGATCCCTTTGGTTTCACTTTCTTTTCCCTCCTCTATTCCAATTATTCTTAGGTTAGCTCTCTTAAAATGGGCCCATATTTCTTCAATATCAGATTCCTGCTGTCGGATATTTTTTCCTAGATTAGAAACTATGCGTTCATTTTTGGAATGATCATCTTCTAAGAGCGAGATTCTGTTCTCCATGTGTTCTAATCGGTTGTTTGTGCTTTGAATTGAGGCCTTTACTTCATTAATTGCATCCTTTATCTCTTTTTGGCTTTCTCTGAGTTCTTTTCGAAGCACCTCTATTATTTCTACAGTTATTTTCCTGATTTGATCTTCTAGAAATCTCTGATTTTCTGTTTTATCGGGTTCTGATGTTGTGGGGTTGTGAGCATTCATTGCTCCAGTATTATTCCTCTTTCCCATGATTTCAGATGTTTGTGCCTTCTCTGGGTTCTTCCCTTGGGTCACTATGACTTCACTTAAGGTGCTCTGGATCTCGAGTCAGTAGTATATCAGACCCCACTACTCCTTTACTGGGTTGTATCACAGAGTCTCCAACCCAGAGAGTCGATAGAGGCTGCTTTAGACTATGGGGGGTGCCAGGTTGCACGTTCTCCTATGGTGTGATATCTCTGCCACCGCCCCTCTCCCACTGGGTCAAGTCCCAGTGAGTACAGTACTGGGATTTCTCCGCTGTGGCCCACAATTTGACTCACTGTTCTTGAGTACGCAGATGTAGCTGTACTGAATTCGGTGAATTCGGTGCTGTTGCCGCCGGTGGCAATATGGCGCCGCTGCTACGCCCTCGGCTGTTGGGCTGGCGTTTTTTTTCTTGGTTTTGATTTCCACTCTGAATCCCTGCAGCGTGTGCTGAGCTCAGCCACTGGGAGCTTTAGATGCCCTTGCGCCGAGAAATCCCGCCTGGCTGTTCCACAGCGGCTCCCCTCGGCTTGCTGTGGCCGTCCCGTGAATTCGCCGGTGCCGCCGGCAGTATGGCACTGCTGCCGCGTCCTCGGGTGTGAGGATCTCCTCTGTGGCTCTGTTCTCAGTCCGCTTTCTCTCTGGAGCCTGGTGATTTTTTTTGTTTCTCTGGTGATGTTGTTTTCTGTCTTTGAAAGGCGCTGATTTTGTGGTAATGGAAATTTGTTGTTAGCGGGGCTCTTAAGCCCCGCTTTTCTCGGTCGCCATCTTCCCGGAAGTCAGTCTAACCTTTTCTATCTGATTTTTTTTAATGACTTAAAGTCATGTACTCTGATGTTCAAGCCACAAAACCTAGGCATCCGTTATCAATGTCTCTCTCCTCTCCCCACATTCAGTTCATTTCCTATTCATTTCCAAAATGTACTAATCTTCTTTTCATAACCATTGTCACCACTCCAGCCTAAAACATCTTTCACATGGACCTTTATAACACCTGATTTCTCCTCCCTTCTACAATCTCCTCATCATGCTATTGTCAAAACAATGTATTCTAACAAAACAAAAAGCCTTCAGTGGCTTCCTGTTGCACGTAAAGTAAAATCCCGACTTTTCCACACGAGCCTCCCTCTCCTCTCCCTCCGCTTTAGCCACACCTCGTTTTGTTTCTTAAGTGCACGGAGTGTGCCGGGCTTGGGATATAGACTTCTAATGAGGCGTTTAAAACTGAGCGTTGAGTTCTCTTCTGTCAAATCTGCTCTTCATTAGCATGTTCCCCTCTCAGAGAGTTGGATTACTATCCCCCTGTTGCATACGCCAGGATCCTAGGCATCATCCTTGTTTCCTTTCTTTACTTACATCCTGCATTCAGTCCATCAGCACATCTGGGAGGCTTTGTTTCTGGAAACCGTTTCATGTCTAAGCACTTGTTGTCATCTTCTGTGCCAGTTCACCGTCTCTCTCCTTCACTCTCTTAGCCATAGCAGCTGCTCTGGAGCAGCTCCTCCCTGCACTGGGTGCCGCTGCCTTTGGTCTTGAGTCCCTGCAGTGCAGTAGGGGCGCGGCCTACTCCTGTGGAAGTGTCACCTTGGTGCGTCTCATTCTATGCTGTAAACCCTCCGGTGCTCGGTTGTCATAACTGTAACTAGAACGAGCTCCGCTCCTTGTCAAAGCACTACGTGGTCACCAGTCTTTTCTTTAAATTTGCTGTGTTTGAATCACATGGGACTTCTCTGTCCTCAGCTGTGCATGTTCCCATTTTAAGGCTTTGCTAGTCTGCTTTTTTCTTGGACTGTTCCTCCCCTAGATCTTTGCATGACTGCTTCTTTCTTCTCATTCGGGCCACTACTCAAATGTCGCCCATCAGAGATGCCTTTCCTATCACCGTATCACCTTAGCTAGACTACTTAACAAGACATCTTAGACTACTACTGTCCTCTTGCTCTTGGGCTTTGTTGTTTTGTTGTTGTTGTTTGTTTTATTTGTACTACCTAAAATGTTTCACATGTCATATGTTTAATTTTTATAAAATTGTTTATTTTTTTATTTTTCTTAAAATGTAAGTTACTCAGAGCTGGGCCTGGTGGCGCACGCTTGTAATCCCAGCACTTAGGAGGCTGAGATAGGAGGATCACACAGGTTCGAAGCCAGCCTCAGCTACTTAGTGGGGCTCTCAGCAACTGAGTGAGACCCTGTTTCCAAATAAAGTATAAAATAGGTCTGAGAGTATAGCCCAGAGGTAGAAAAGCCCCTGGGTTCCACCCTCAGTACCACCAAAAAAAAAAAAAAAGCAACTTTAGTTATTTTTTTCTCTGTATCTCCAAGACCTAGAACAGTGGCACTTAGAGTAATATCTGTAGTATGGGTGAACAATAAATAGTAGATAACTGACAGAGATATAATACCCCAAGGTGCCCATTTTATACTGTAACAAAGAGAGTCATACATACACATATAGGTATACACATGCATTATTTGTGTGTAAGCATATATATGCACATACTTATTCTCTTCTATCTTAGTTTGGGCTAAGATGAAGTTTAAAAATTACCAACTTTAAGGCAGACATGGTACGGCATCCTATAATCTTAGTACTTGGAAGGTTGAGACAGGAGGATCTCAGATTGGAGACAAGCCTCAGCAGCACAGCAAGACTCTTAGCAACCCAGTTGAGACCCTGTTTCCAAACAAAAAAATGAAAGGGACTGGGGGTGTAGCTTAGGGGTGCAGTGTCCTTGGTTTGAATTCCCAGTACACACACACGCGCGCGCGCGCGCACACACACACACACACACACACAGTTACTTTGAGTAGAATTTTGTGTAGGTATTTAAGAATGAAGCCACTCTTAATGGCCTTGTGCTTTCCTTTAACAAAGGAAGTCTTCCATCTCTTATGTTTACCTTTTAAAAAGTATTGGTCAATCAATAAAAAATATCAGTTAAACTTACTAAATGGAAAATACTATTAGTTTTTATCTTGTTAGCTGTCTTTGTGTTAGCTAAGGTTGCATTTTTTACAGAACAAATGCTCGCATATGTAGAAGTTAGTAATTCTGTTAGCATGAGAAAAAGTACATACCTATCCCAAGCATGTTTTCTAGTGAACAAATGTTCACAGTATCAGAAACTTTTGTTCATCATAACTTTTTTTGTGTGTGTGTGTGGTACTGGGGTTCCTGGAAGCCCTTCTTCCTCCAGGCTGTATTCTCAGACCTATTTTATATTTTTATTTGGAAACAGGGTCTCTTAAGCCAGCGTGGCTGGCTTCGAACCCGCATGATCCTCCTGTCTCCGCCTCCCAAGCACGGGGTTACAAGCGAGCGCCACCACGCCCAGCTCATCATAACTTTTTAAAGTATACGATAACTGTTATATAACAGTCCTGTACCATGATAAGTGACATGTGACACTAAGAAACATTATTAACATTTATTTCTGCCTAGAATTCTAGGCAGAAATAAAGGATATAGAATGGCTAAAGATATGCTAATGAGAATGCTGGAATATATCCTACTTACTCTCTTAGAAATATTGTTTTTAAAAGAGAGATTTGGTTGAAGGTTAGTCAAGTTCTTGATTTAATAGTCCTTAAGATATCATATGTTTTTCTAAAGTAGTTTTACCCAAAGATGAGCCAGTGTTGTTTTCATCCACTTTGAGCCAACAGTTCTTTTCTTTTTTCTCCAGCCATACCATCCATTTTTTAGTTTGCAGTGTTTCAGCAAGAACAACGTCATGCCTCAACTGGACCTGACTGACTTTGTTAGCATCATTTTCAAGATAAACTTCCTCCAGGCTAGAACTGCTGCAGCAGCCTAGATGAGGAGCGGGGGAGTGGAAGCTGGACTGGGGCATTGCCCTGGGAGCTAGGGCTTTCAATCACAAGAGAAATTGTCATTTGTTAAATATTTAATAGCAACTATCTGTTTAGTAATTTCTATTAAAAATTTCTTTTCCTTTGATAGAGCCGTTCCAATAAAGAAGATCCAGAACAGCTGAGATTAAAGCAGAAAGCCAAAGAGGTAGGACTTTCAAGTTACACGCTTGCCTTTGTGTTTGAGGGAAGGTTGGCAGCTCTCTCCTGGCAATTAGGTCAGGGTTTATTTTGCTGTTGCATACCATTTGCAGAAGCCTTGGGGAAGGACAGGAACTGCTGAAGGCAAGGGCAGTCCTTCAAATGAGGTCAATGAGTTATGTGCTCTCTTTTTAAAATTTACTTTCAAGGCTTAGGCCTGTCTAGAAATGGCTCTTTGTAAACTACAGCAGTGTACTTGGAGGAATATATCGTGGGATTTTAAAAAAAAAGAAACTTTTGAGATTTAGCATCTGGGACTGTACAATAGGCTACATTTTTCCAGGGTAATTGTTCGTTTTGTAAATCTGATACTGCTTATAATTCTTTGGCTGGGAGGCGGTACTGGGATTTAGTTTTAAATGGAAAACGCCTCTGGCTTTTAATTTTCTGGGCCCAGCAGTTTTCTGTTCTGGAATGGAGCCCTTGTTTCACACAGTTCATGTTTAGCTGCAGGGGTTTTAGTTTATAGCTTAGACTGGTTAAGCTTTTACTCCCAGAGGCCTCTGCATAGCAACTGTAGAAATCAACAAATAAGTTCATTTATGTCTGCAGCCTCCTCTCAGTAGCTGACTTTTTACATTTCCCAATATCCATTTCCTGACTTTTCTAGCCCCAGAGAAAAAAGCTCCACTAATTGGAGCTTATTTTAATTGAGCCTTAATATTGGATCTCACTGGAGTTGCCCCCAGAGCTGCTGAGAACAGAATGAAATGAAAGTACCTAAGGTTGAAGATGTGTGTGTGTGTGTGTGTGTGTGTGTGTGTGTGTGTGTGTGTGTGTGAAATTTTTCACTTGACCTACAGATTCTTTTCCTTCCTGAATAAATCATCAAGCCTGTTCACATTTCTGATTAAGGATCTGACAGCAGACGATAATAAAGACAATTGAGGTGTGAGACGTGTGATATGGAGCTGAAGAAATTGGTTTCTATAGTTACTTGACTGATTTCATGCAATTTTTAAGGATCTTTGTGCTAAATAAGAGAGATTTCTGAGCAACCTTTTTCCTTAACTGTGCCTCTTGAACTATGAAATTCGTTGTTGCTCAACATTGTGCACTTGGCTCCTAGGTGCCAGCAGCGGCAGGTTATTTATGAATGTTTAAAGGCCCTTATTGTTTGGATTAATGTAGGAGCTGAGGCAAAACAAATGGAAATCTAGTAAGATCCTTAAAATCAATGTGTTGGGTTTCATTAACAGAAAGGAAGAAATATAAACTCTGGGTAGAGGGATATCGAGGTCAGGGGAGAGTGCTAGAAAGGGAACATTAAAAAGGCTTGGTACCAGAATTATTTTATTTTCAACAAAATATTTTCCATTCTAATTTCTTTCGGTGGGCAATTTATCTGAAAGTATTAACTTGAGAACTGTACTTATTCTCTTTAAGCAAAACTGACTTGATATGATAGGATCCTTGGGGATATTCAAACTATTATTGCTCTAAATCATGAATATCTTTTTGTTTTAATTAAGGGCTGATCGGATGCTTATTTCACTTTGAATTGTAACTCTTTTGAAAAACATATTTAAAAGCTTACTCTTTTAACCTTAAAGATCTCATCCTGTCTATCCTTCATACACCTTTGCAAACATCTGTATCTTAGATTCATTTTTTTCCTTCAGTTTTGTATGGGATTGTTTTGTTTGATATTTCTTAGTGTTGTGTTTAATTATTCCCTGAGGAAAGAATAAGTGGACAGCAGTTTTCAAAGAATATTGAGAGAAACAAAACAAAATATGCCTCTTACTGTGTACAGATGGTAGCAAACCTGTCTTTTTTCTCCCTTTACACCTCTATTTGTTTTTCTTTTAAGCAAGATTAAAAGAACTCAATATAATTTCTTTTAAAAGAATTTTGAAAGTTTTCTAGTTGCTTCCTACTGTAAGTCCTCTTTGATCAAAAAAGGAATCAAATACATTGGCTCTGGTCCAAAACAGAGACATTGTGTATTAGTTGCAAATGTTTGAAAGTTAAATATTGTCATTTTTATTATCCTTCTGTCCCCAGAGCTGTTAGCAACCATAAGGTTCGAAGGGAGCTCTCATTCAGAAACACACACAGGGAAGCCATGTTTTGTTTAAATGTATAAATATTGTTTCTACCTTAATATTGAGTTGAATTTGTGAGGTTATACACCAATCAGTATCACCTATGTATAAACTACAGTTCTTTGGTTTGTTATTCTTTCTGTATTTGACCATCTGAGACGTTTTCTTTGTTGAGTTGGGAAAATTAGCACAGATTCCTGAAGGATGCTTGATTTAGAACCACGTGGCTTTTCTCTTTCTAAGGTAGCTACCTACCTACCTACCTACCTACCTACCAAGTTCATTACAGGAAATAGATAAATGCAGAACTCCAAAACCTGTTTAAAGAAGTTACGGGCTTTATTGATGCTGTAAATGTTTCAGTAATTATATTTTTCACATAAATATTAAATCGCAACCTGGATCGCCTTCATAATCCATGTTTGCCTTCAAAGGGAGGGGAGGGAAGGGAAGGAGGAAGGAAGTATGTGTGTGTTTGGCTGGGGATTAAACCCAGGGGCATTCTACCTCTGAGCTGCACCCCCAGCCCTATTTCTTATTCTTTATTTTGAAACAGGGTCTCACTGAGGTACAGAGGGCAGAGTTGCTGAGTCTGGCCACAAACTTGTTATCCTCTTTACCTCAGTCTCCCAAGTACTGGGATTAGGAGCGTGGGCTACCACACCAGGAAGGACTCGAGTCTTCATCTCTGTCATCTCCCTGAGGTCTTTCTTTTCTCTAATAGAGGCTTAGAGACTTCATTTCTTCTTTGCATTCCAGGTATGAGGACAAATTGTATTAAATTGGACAGGTTTTTAGGAAAGTAAAATAATTTCTCTTCACTTTTCCTATTTCAAATTTTGTCATTTGGTACTTTAAAAAAAAAAAAAAGGCTGTCTTTGGGTTTGCCTCCAGCCTAGGCATGAAGTAGTTGCTGCTGTATACAGTTCTGAATGACCTTACAAGTTATTTATCTACTTGAAAACCTAAGTATTGGCCGGGCGTGGTGGTGCACGCTTGTGATCCCCGCACTTGGGAGGCAGAGACAGGATCGCGCAGGTTCGAAGCCAGCCGTGCTGGCTTAAGAGACCCTGTTTCCAAATAAAAATATAAAATAGGTCTGGGAGTGTAGCCCGGAGGTAGAAGGGCTTCCAGAAACCCCAGTACCACCAAAAAAAAAACCCCAAAACAACAAAAAAAAACCCACCTTAGTATTGTCTGACAAATTGTCTGGATATCCCTGTAATTCAAACATTTTGTGTGTGTGTGTGTGTGTGTGTGTGTGTGTGTGTGTGTGTGTGTGTGTGTGGTACTGGGGTTGCTGGAAACCCTTCTACCTCTGGGCTACACTCCCAGACCTATTTTATACTTTTTGGAAACAGGGTCTCTTAAGCCAGCACTGCTGGCTTCGATCTTCTTGTCTCTGCCTCCCAAGTGCAGGGATTACAAGCGTGTGCCTCCATGCCTGGCCAAACATTTTATTTTAAACTTGGGGGCTTTCTTTTCTTCCTTTTAATATTTTTACTTAAAAAAGAAAAGAAGCCAGGCCTGGTGGCACACACTTGTAATCCCCGTGCTTGAGAGGCTGAGACAGGAGGATTGCACAGGTTCAAAGCCAGCCTCAGCTACTTAGTGAAGCTCTCAGCAACTCAGTAAGACCCTGTTTCCAAATAAAGTATAAAATAGGTCTGGGAGTATAGCCTGGAGGTAGAAAAGCCCCTGGGTTTCACCCCCAGTACCACCAAAAAAAAAAAAAAAAAAGAAAGAAAGAAAGCATATTCCATATTCTTTCTGTCCTATAAGTTTAACTTTTCAATATTAACACTTGCCAATGCTGCCTTTTATTTGATTTTCCTAGATACTTTCTTAAGTTTTAAGTGCTGATATCCTTATATTTCACCATCTACTTGTAAAAGGTTTTAAAGAGGCTGCTAACTGACAAATCCTAACTTCAGCCAGGCAGGCACATCTTTGTTGGGTGCGGTCACAGACTTGTTCTAAATGTGTGCTGTGTTTGGCTGTGGTAGCACAAGTTTGTGATCCCAGGGCTCGGGAGACTCGGGGGAATCCAGGCTCGTGGCCTGCTTCAGCACCTTGTGAAGCCCTCCACAATTTAATGAGACCCTGTTTCAGAATAAAGAACAAAATAGGGCTGGGGGTGTAGCTTGTAGGTTAGAATGCCCTTTGGTTCAATCCCCAGAACGAACGAAAGAAAGAAAGAAAGAAAGAAAGAAAGAAAGAAAGAAAGAAAGAAAGAAAGAAAGAAAGAAATTTGTTGTATGTTCTAGATTAATATCTAGCTCTCAGTGTTTTCTTTTTTTTTTTTTAACCACATCATCCAGAATTCTGCAGAGCAAGCCCTCTGACCTTGCAGTTCAGACTTCCTGATTTTTCAAACATTTGTTACATATCTGTGACCCATATTTCCTTTTGAATTTCTCTACCTTTTGGGAAATGTGAATTTAGCGCATCTGTGCAAAGTAGAAAAAGAATTTCTTTTTTGTTCTTAAGCAGTCACTTGCATTCCCACTTTTACTTTTTTCTTATTTTTTATTTTTGGTGGTACTGGGGTTCCTGGAAGCCCTTCTACCTCCGGGCTACACTCCCAGACCTAGTTTTTATATATTTTTTTAATTTGGAAACAGGGTCTCTTAAGCCAGCGCAGCTGGCTTCGAACCTGCGCGATCCTCCTGTCTACGCCTCCCAAGCGCGAGGATTACAAGCGTGCGCCACCATGCCCAGCTCCCACTTTTATTTTTTATCAAACAACATAGAGGAGATGAAGAAATACAAAACATATCTGCTGGCACATTGGCATTGCAAAGCGACCTGTAGGAACTGGGCAAAACATTATGTGCTAATACATAACAGATTAGGAAACATGTACTCTGAGGTATTTTTGCTTAAAGAAATTATAGGATATAAAAAATAAGTACAACTTTTCATGAAGTATTATTATGTAAGAAATAAAATACTGAATCATAAAATCAAAGTATGAGAAAGTATAGTTATTTTTAAAGTAAAATTTAAAAAGATATGGAGTCAGTGAAAGATGATGCTTAAGACTTTACCATTAAATTGTAACAATTGTATTTAACTAGTGCTAATTCTGCTTGGGTTCAAATTCATGGAACTTTGGACAGGGCAAAAACAGCTTTGTCATTAAGAGTACATTGTAACCAGGTGCGGTGGCACACCACTATAACCAGCTACCAGAGGCGGAGGCCAGAAGGGTAACAGGTTTGAGGCCAGCCTAGGCAAAGTAGTAAGAACCCCATCTCAACATAAAATTGTAATAAGGTCTGGGGATATACCTCAAATGTAGAACATTCCTGAGTTCAATTCCCAATATGGCAGCAGAAAATTAAAAGTACATTTTAGCAGTCAAGTTACGCTGTATGGAGAAAATAGTCTTAAAATGACAAGTTATGAAGAGTTTATATACGGCATAGCAGAGAACTGGTGATTCAAATCATTGATAGTCTAGGATAGAGGTTAGTTGTTCTTAAACTAGTTTGCATAAAAATCATCTAAAGAGTTATAAAAATGTGAATTGCCGGCCGCAAAGCCAGAGTTTATGATAAGAGATTGGGGTAGGGTTGGAAAATGTACATTTCTAGCAAAATCCCTAATGCTGCTGCTGTTAGTATTGCTTAGAACCATACTTAGAACCATTACGTGGACTGGGAGGAGAAAAAAAGGGCTTTCAAGTTTAGAGTTGTTTTGTTTTGTTTTGGTGGTACTGGGGTTCCTGGAAACCCTTCTACCTCCGGGCTACACTCTCAGACCTATTTTTATACTTTTTTTTAATTTGGAAACAGGGTGTCTTAAGCCAGTGTGGCTGGCTTCGAACCTGCGGGATCCTCCTGTCTCTGCCTCCCGTCTCTGCCTCTCAAGTGCGGGGATTACAAGGGTGCGCCACCACGCCCAGCACCTAGAGTTGTTTTTTTTTAAGTTTAAACTTTTTCTAAATGGGCAGTTCAAGGTAAACAAAATACTATGATTTGGGAATCTGAAATTTTAGCTTGTTAGACTGGCAAAATTCAATAATCATCCAGGTAACCATTCAGTAGATTCTCTGTTGGGACCAGGAAAGCAACAGTATATTTTTTTCACTTATATTTTCACAAGAGAGGTGTATTGTTTGTAGAGATTCATCAGAAGGGTCCATCTATCTTTAAATTTTAAGTGTAGGACTTATATTTCATTGTCTTGGTAGAAGTACATATTATGAAAGAAATAGCAACAGGTTGAGTTTGATACACAGCCTTCTAAGTTGCCGAGTCTGGTCTGGAACCTGTGATCCTCCTTTCTCAGCTTTTTGTGTATTGGATTACAGGTGTGCTCCACTATGTCCAGTTTTTCTGTTCCTTTCTTTCTTCCTTCCTTTCTTTCTTTCTTTCTTTCTTTCTTTCTTTCTTTTCTTTCTTTTGTTTGTGGTAGCTTTCTTTTTAGTTTCTTTGGTTTAAGTTAATGTTTAATGGTTTCTTCTGTTTATTTTTGAAGTATTGTATTTTAGGAATAACCTTGTTTTTCCCCTAAATGTGATATTTTGTTTGTTTGTTTGTTTTGGTGGTACTGGAGTTCCTGGAAACCCTTCTACTTCCGGGCTACACTCCCAGACCTACTTTTATATTTTAATTTGGAAACAGGGTCTCTTAAACCAGCCAGGCTGGCTTAGAACCTGCACGATCCTCCCATCTCCGCCTCCCAAGCACGGGGATTACAAGCGTGCATCACCACGCCTGGCTAAATGTGATACTTTATAACAATAATTCACAAGTGATTATAAGCATCAGTGAGAATTTAAGAGTTTGGGAGCTTAGTCAATTATTTTTTTCTATAATATATCTAAAATTCATTTTAAATTTTTAGTATTTGAAAAGTTTCTCAGCTGAGTGTAATGGTGTACACTTGTAATCTCAGAACTTGGAACACTGAGATAGGATCTTGGATTTGTGGCTGGCCTCTGCAACTTAGTCCTTGTTTTGTTTCCTTTTTTCGGGGTGGGGGGGCACTGGAGATGAATGGAACCCATAGACACTATCCCCCAACCCAATTTTATTTTTTATTTTGAAACAGGGTCTGACAAAATTGCAGAGGTCCTTGCTAAGTTTTCACAGCTGTCCTTGAACCTTTGATCCTCCTGTCTCGGCCTCCCTAGTGTTGAGGTTACAAGTGTGTGCCACTGCACCGGGCTGCCCTTTTTCAAAATAAAGAATAAACTAGAGCTGGGGTACAGCTAAGAGGTAGAATTCCCCATTTCTTGTACCACAAAGTTCCTTAGCCAGGCTTAGCGGTTCACGCCTGTAATCCAAGTACTTGGGAAGCTGAAACAGGTTCACAGGTTTGCAGCTAGCCTTAGCAACTTAGTAAGACCCTTTTTCAAAATGAGAAAGAGAGCTGGAGGTATAGCTCAAAAGTAGGAAGCTCCTGGGTTCAATCCCCAGTATCTGACTTTCCCCAAGTTTCTTTTGTTTGATGTTAAGGGTTTTTTGATATCTTTATACTCATCATTAATTTTGAATCTTAGCTGGACAGTGTGTGTGTGTGTGTGTGTGTGTGTGTGTGTGTGTGTGTGTGTACCTCCCTCCCCGCTGGACTGTGTGTGTGTGTGTGTGTGTGTGTGTGTGTGTGTGTGTGTACTTCCCTCCCCGCCTCTCTGCCTGCCTACGGTACTAGGGATTGAACCCAGGGACATTTTACCTTCAAGCTATATTCCCATTGTTCTTTATTTTTTATTTTGAAACCGGGTCTCACTAAGTTGCTGAGACTGGCCTCAAACCTACGATTCTCCTTTATTAGCTTCCAACATAACTGCAATTACAGGTATGTGTCACCACAACCAGCTAACAGGAACTTCTTAATTCTTTGTGTGCTAAATTTAAAACCTGGTAGTGTGCTTTATTTTTCTCATTTCTTTAGTTTCTTTCAGACATTCCAATTTGGTGGCATGAGCTCTTTTTATTGCTTCTAAAGTATTGTTGGAAAGCCATTAATTAATTTACCTTTCAGCCTTTTACTTTTTGGTCTTGGGGATTACACATTATTTATCCCTTATTTTTTCTTTGCAAAAGTTTATAGCAAAATTAGAAAGTAGATGACACAACTTCATATTTTTTAAATATTTGTTACCAAGGACAGATCTGCTATAGTATTATGTGTTTACAGTATCTGTTTACTTTTTTATATGTTGCTTTCCTTAAGCATGATAAGGACCATACTTTTGAATTTCTCATACGGTCAGTGTCATAATGATTTAGGTGAATTTGGTTCTTCCTGTAAAATCTGTTCATATGTCTGCTTGGGCATTTAGCTGATACGTATGACAATTGGTTTCCTCGTTCTTCATCTGGTCCTCTGATTCTATCAAACCTTTTGGTTTATGTTTTCATGAATTTTTATTTTTCCTTCCGTTCTTGAAAATTATGCGCTTAGCATCAAGAAGTATCTCTGTTGAACTTTCCCTCTGAGAGCTTGCACAGTCGTTAACGGTAATCTGTAATGTTTTGGGTGTTGATTAGCATCTGTATTTCTAAGAGTTGTGCCTGATCATGGAAAGGCAAGTGCTGCACACTAGTAAAGTATCTTCAGCTGCTGTTTCTCTCTTGCTCTCTAGAGCACACACTTGCGTTGTAGGGAACCTCTATTTTATACCGTGATACAGACAGTGAAGGGATGGAGTGAGAACATTCGAGAGAACCCAAAACTAGGTGTGGAGGTGCACACCTGTAATCCCAGTTCTTGGGAGGTGAAGACAGGAGGGTCACAGGTTCGAGGCCATTCTCAGCAATTTAGCTGAGACCCTTAACAACTTAGCAAGACCCTGTTTCAGAATAAAAAATTTAAAAAGGGATGGGGGTATAGCTCAGAGGTAGAATGTTCTTGGGCTCAGTCCCCAGAACCAAAAATAGAGAGAGAGAACCTGCTAAGCCTGTTGAGTTTCTTGGGAACAAGGTGTGTGTTATTAGTGTTGGTGAGCAAGTAGACTTGCATTATATTAAACAAAGGCCAGTTGGCACTTTACAGAAGCCTCTTGTCAGATTCTGGTTAAACTACCTTTTAAGGGTTCCAGTTACATTGAGTAAAAACACTTCATATTGTTTCACCTACTGAGTACAGCTATAAAACCTGGGCAGAATGCGTGAAACAGCTATTAGCGAGCTTTGAAACGTAAATTATAGGCAGACTGGAGAAGATGAGAATTCCAGAAAACTACTGAGCCAGGGGTGAGGTTGCCGTTCCTCCACTTCCAACCCCTGTTCCTCCCTGATGCTTGATCCAAGTGTGGACACAGTTACAGAGTATGGCAGAGCCAGGTAAGTACGCTTTATATTCTGACCCAAGGACCAGACAGCTCCAGAGAACCAGAAGTTTCTAGGAAGATGTCAGAACAGGGAGGAGCTCGGGAAACCACCTCATGTCATTGCTTTCCACTACCAAGAGTACTTCCAAGATACATGCTCCGTAGGTGCCTCCGATTCTGATGAGCATATTGAAGACTTCAAGATCGGACCCAACAGGTCAGAGACTGCTGAGTGACGCAGAATGGGACAAATCCAAAGAGCGTTACAAAGGCTTTGAAAACTGAAAAGATTCTGAAGTCACAACAGAAGTCATATTGGAACCTGTGGCCTGAACCTATTCATTGCATACTACAACAGAAGTCTCAACATGCTCCAAAGATTTAAAGAAGACTCAGTGTCAAAATAGTCAAAACATTCAGGATGCAATCCAAAAGCAGCAGATTTTCAGAATGGGCTGAAAAGTTGTGATGGCACTGTATCTGTCTATCAAATGCAACAGTGCAGGTAGATTAAAGTAAAAGAACTGGATGCCAGGCTCCATGGCGCATGCCTGTAATCCCAGGATTTAGGAGGCAGAGGATCTTAGGCTTGAGGCCAGTGTGCAGTAACTTATCACGAACATATTTCAAAATAATTAATAAGAGGGCTAGGTAACTTAGGACATTCCTGGGTTCAGTCCCCTTTAACCTTCCCCCCCCACACACACACAGAATGGGGAAAATGCTTATATTAGAAAAGAAGGAAAGTCTTATCAATAATAAAAACTTTTACCTTTAAAAAGTTGGAAAAAGAAAAGCAGTACAGGTCCCCAAACTAGTAGAAAAAGACAAATAATAAAGATAATAGTGGCCGAGTGTGCTGGCGCACGCTGTTAATCCTGGCACTTAGGAGGCGGAGACAGGAGGATCGCGCAGGTTCAAAGCTAGCCACACTGGCTTAAGAGACCCTGTTTCCAAATAAAAAGTATAAAATAGGTCTGGGAGTGAAGCCCGGAGGTAGAAGGGCTTCCAGGAACCCCAGTACCACCAAACAAACAAACAAAAAAAGATCATAGTGGAACTAAATTATTCTGAAGAATAAATTAATGAAATCAAAATCTAACTCTTTGATCAACAAAGTTAATAAAGCTCTATTTAGACTGAGAAAAAAAAGATAAACCAATATCAAGATTAAAAGATGGAGCTAGGCATGGTGGCACACGCTTGTAATCCCAGTACTTGGGAGGCTGAGACAGGAGGATCGCAGGTTCACAGCCAGCCTTAGGTACTTAGTGAGACTCTTCACAACTTAGTGAGACCCTCTTTCAAAATAAATCATAAAAATGGGGCTGGAGGTGTTAGCTCAGAGGTAGAATGGTCCTAGGTTTGATGACCAGTACAGCAGAGAGAGAGAGAGGATGGGATTCACTATACGTGTTTTTTTAGAAAAACAACCTAACCAGGTGGCGCATACTTTTACTTGTAATCCCCGCGCCTGGGAGGCTGATAATCGCATGGGTTTGAAGCCAGCCTCAGCTACTTAGTGAGGCTCTCAGCAACTTAGTGAGACCCTGTTTCCAAATAAAATATAAAATAGGTCTGGGAGTATAGCTCGAAGGTAGAAAAGCCCCTAGGTTCCACCTCCAGTACCACAAAAAAAAAAAAAAAAAAAAGAATGAGGGTGTGCCTCAGAGGTGGAATGCCCCTGAGTTCAATCCCTAGTAACACATACAAACATGTACCCCCCCCCCAAAAAAAAAAAAAAAACCTTCTAAGGAATCTAGGAATAGAAAGTGCTTCCTCCTTCCTCTGTCAAATAACAGACAGTAGGGTTTAGAAACCCTACTGGTACTATCATTCTTAATGATTAAAGATTGAATGCTTTCATCCAAAGATTAGCAAAAAGATGAGGATGTCATCTGGGCGTGGTGGCATACATTTGTAATTCCAGCATTTGGGAGGCTGAGACAGGAGGATCCTGGTTCAAGGACAGCCTCAACTACTTGGTGAGTCCCTTTGCAACTCAGTCCATGTTTCAAAATAAAGAATAAAAATAGGGCTGGGAGTGTAGCTCAAAGGTAGAATGCCCCTGGGTTCCATCCCTAGTACTACCAAAAAAAAAAAAATGATGAGGATGTCTGCTCTTACCACTACTATTCAACACTATGAAGTCCTTGTCAGTATAGTAAAGCAAAAAGTAAATAAAAAGAAGGTAGACCTACGATAGACAAGTCGGATAGTACAAATAGGAGTAAGACATATGAAAGGAATAGCTTATCCTTTCATTTTCTTAAATGAACCTTCCAAAGATTAAAAGGTTTTAATTTTGCTAAAGATTTGCTTTTTTATGAATTTGCTTTGGATGTCATCTCAAATAACTCTTAACTAAACCCCAAGTCATGAGGACTTTTTGCTATGCTTGTTTCTAAAAGTTAATCGTTTCACATTTTTTGTTGATTTTTGTTTTAAGTTTTCTGTTTAGGTTCTGATTTACTGTGTTTGTGTGCACGTGTGTGTGAACACATAGGTCACCAGTTGCTCCTGTAATAGTTGAAAAGATCGTGCTAGACGCTAAAGTGGTAAAGATGAGATGTTTTGTTTTGTTTTGTTTTGGTGGTACTGGGGGTGGAACCCAGAGGCTTTTTACCTCCGGGCTATACTCCCAGACCTATTTTATATTTTTTGGAAACAGGATCTCATTAAGTTGCTGAGCGCCTCACTAAGTAGCTGAGGCTGGTTTCGAACCTGTGCGATCCTCCTGTCTCAGCCTCCCAAGCACAGGGATTACAAGTGTACACCACCACGCCCAGCTTAAAGATGAGTTTTTATTTTATTTTTGTTAGGGATTGAACTCAGGGGCGTTCTACCTCACTCTACCCCCCTTTTTAATTAATTTAGTAGTACCGGAGATTGAACCCAGGGGCATTTTGCCTCTGAGCTCCACACCCAGCGTGATTTTTTTATTCTTTATTTTGAAATAGGGTCTCACTAAATTGCAGAGGGCCTCACAAGTAGCTGAGGCTGGCCGCAAACCTGTGATCAGCCACCCGAGTACTGGGATTACAGGTATGCCCCACCGTGCTGGACTTTTTATTTTATTTTGAAACAGGGTCTCACTAGGTTGCTGAGAACCACCCCTAAGGATGGTCTTAAACCTATCTCAGCTGCCCACCTAGGATGGGTTTTAATCATAATATATTATTTGCAGTAGGGAAAGAGGTTTAGCTCAGACTGAACCAGCTGAAATTGATTTGTACAGGGGTTACTGGGTATTTTACAGAGAGAATGGGGGAGTAAGGACATTGAACGGGAACTTAGTAATGAAAATGAAAAAATCCTGAAGCAGGAAAGAGGCTGTGTCCATTTTATTATACCTTTGTAAGTTTTACTAACTGGTATGTATCATATCTAGGCACTGCTGGGTGTGGAGTGGTTCATGCCTGGAATCCTAGTACTTGGGAGACTGAGACTCAAGAATCAAAGGTTGCAAGGGGGTGGGGGGTGGCAGGTAGCGCATGCTTGTAATCCCCGCGTTTGGGATGCGCAGACAGGAGGATCGCACAGGTTCGAAGCCAGCCTCGCTGGGTTCAGAGACCCTATTTCCAAATAAAAAATATAAAAATGGGTCTTGGAGTGTAGCCTGGAGGTAGAAGGGTTTCCAGGAACCCCAGTACCATAAATAAATAAATAAATAAATAAATAAATAAATAAATAAATAGGAAAGAAAGAATCAAAGGTTTAAGGCCAACATCAGCAACTTAGCCCTCTGCAACTAAGTGAGACCCTATTTCAAAATAAAAAATAAAATAGGGTTGGGAGTATAGCTCAGAAGTTCAATCCCACAGTTGTACATACACAAAAAAAGTTAGGTGTCTACCCTTCCACAGAGGCCTTATTTTTAGGTATTGGGTAGAACAAAAATAGTCAGTTCTTTTGGCAGCTTTGAGTTTTCTTAGATAGGCCCTTTAATAAAAAGGACCAGGGCCATCCTGAGAGTGTGACATTGAGTGGTTTTCAGCTATGTCAATGTCTTACTTAGTTGAGACATTAGGTTGAGGTCTAGTTGAGAAGATGGCTCAGAGGAACCTGGCCGAGATTGGATCAAGAAGAGAGTTTTTGTCATTTCCCAAATGAATTGTTTCCTGGCCTGAACAAAAATCCTTTGGCCATATTTATTTGGATCTTAAATTTGGTTTCTTCATTCTCTTCCATGAATTGATGCGTCTTTGTCTCTTTGCCTATATGTTACTTGGACTACAGTAACCATATAGCATGTCTTAAAATCACATATGATTCTTCCAGTTTTGTTCTCTTTTTCAAAATTAATGTACCTATTCTACTGTCTTTTTTCTGTATAAACTTATTCTTTTTAAAATTTGTTTATTTTCATGGTCGTGGGACTTGAACCCAGGGCCTCATGCATGCCTGCCACTGAGTTATCTCTCTAGCAACCCATAGAAACTTTAGGGTCATTTTTTCCATATCGTCAAAGCAGTTTTATTGGAATTGTTTTAAACCTGTAGATCAATTAGAAGGCAATCAAAATCTTTATTATGTTGAATTTTGCAAACCATGAATATAGAATATACTATGCCTCTTCTTTTATTTGTTTGGGCTTTTTATTTGTTTATTTTTGTGGTACTGGGGATGAAGCCCAGGGGCATTCTACCTCCAGGCTACACTCCCAGACCTATTATATTTTATTTGAAAACAGGATTTCACTAAGTTGCTGAGAGCCTTACTAAGTAGCTGTGAGGCTGGCTTCAAACCTGTGCGATCCTCCTGTTTCATCCTCACAAGTGCTGGGCTTACAATCTTGCACCACCACTCCTGGCTTTTTTTTTTTTTTTTATGAGAATTTTGTAGCATGCAGCATTAAAATGCCTGTACGTTAAATTTATATTTTAGTACTGCATTATGGCAAAAGCTATCGTAAATTATTTTTTATCTTCATTTTATTTTATTTATTTTTGGTACTAGGGGTTGAACCCAGGGGCATTTTACCTTCTATGTACACCTAATTTTTTTTGTTTTGAAACAGTCTCACTAGGTTCCTGTGGCTGTTCTCAAACCTGTAATCCTCTTGTCTCAGCCTCCAATGTACTTGGATTACTGGTTTGTGCCACCATGCCCTGCTGACTTTTCCTCAGTTTTCATTTTCAAGTGACCATAATAGTATTTAGAAAGATGATTATTGTGTCTCAACCTTGCATCTTGCAATTTTATTAAACTCACTATTGGTGCTAGGAAGATGTTTTGCTTTTGTTTTTGTTTTTCATAGATAGATTGGATTCTTATGCATAGGTTATGCAGGTCTGCTTCCAGGAACAAGCCTCCAACTCAGGGACTGGCTGTTGCTGTTTAACTAAACTTACTTGTTGTCATCTTCAACCACACTTATGCCCAAACTGCATCAATGCCCAGAACATCCTCTTGTTCTGGTTTTAAGTGCCTGGCTTCTCGCTTTTGTGCTGGCTAGGAGCATCCTGGTTTTGAGGAAGTTTGTTTTAAGTACAGAGCTAACCAAAACCTATCTTACAATCAGTTTAGTTTTGTTATGTTTTTGCAGAATTTTCTAAAATGCATGTAAAACATCAGAAAACTAAGGGAGAGTTTGCAGGGTGAAAGAAAATGCTTACTGGACAGATAGAGAAATTTGAAGACGGGTCAATTTAGAAACCTTTTATTTGGTGTCACTATCTCAGATGCCTTTTTCCGACAGGGAAGAATGTTTTATATATATATAATTAATTGTACTTCAGGGCAGATTAACTAAAATCTTTTTTTGTCACCTAGAAGTTCTGGATGTGGCAGCATCAGACTGTATTTTTATTAAAACAGCCAGCAGCAACAAAAGATTTTACAGCTTCTGAAAGCACTTCTCTAACTATAAGAACACTCACAGTTTAAAAGAAGTATTTCTGTCCCATAATTTGTGAAGCAAATATGATTCTGAGTTCACTTTCTTCGGCCATTCAACGTGCTATAACAAAATACCTTAAACTGGGAGCTTCTGTGCAATAGGATTTTGTGTCTCAGTTCTGGGGGCTGGGGTGCCCCAGGTCATGGCTCCAGCTAAGCCCGTGCCTGTGGAAGACTGCTGCTCACAGGTGCCTTCTTGGCGTGTTCTCAACATTGTGGGAGGAGTGGGGAGTCTCCTGTTCCTACCACTGATACTACTGTCACCTGCCACCTTCTTCCTACTACTATTACTGTCACCTTGGGGTTAAGATTTCAACATTAGAATGCAAACATTAGATCGTAGCAATTGCACTGTACCTCTCAGCTATATCTCCACCCCCCCTCCTTATTTTCTTTTATCTTTTTTCTTTTTGGGGGAGGATGTACTAGGCTTGAATCCAGAGACATTTTATGTCTGAGCCACACCCTAACCCTTTTGTTTTGAAACAGGATCTCACTAGGGTGCTCAGAATCTCATCAAACTGCAGTCCTCTTGTCTTAGCCTCCCAAGTACTGGGATTGTAGGCACGCACCATCCTGCCTGACAACTTTTTATTTATTGGTTTATTTTTATTTGTTAATTTTGGTGATACTGGGGATGGAACCCTTCTACTTCCGGGCTACACACCCAGATCTATTTTATATTTTATTTGGAAATAGGGTCTCTGAAGCCAGCAAGGCTGGCTTTGAACCTACGCAATCCTCCTGTCTCCACCTCCCAAGCACAGGGAATACAAGCGTGCGCCACCACACCCGGCTATTGGTTTATTTTTATTTTGAGACAGGGCCTCAATAAATTACCCAGCCAGGCCTTGATCTTGTGAGCCTTAGCCTCCTGAGTAGTAGCTGGGACTACAGGCATGTACCACCGAGCCCAGCTTCATCTTGCTTTTTTTTTTTTTTTTTTTTTTTTTTGTGGTGCTGGGGATTGAACCCAGGGGCATTTTATCTCCAAGATACATCCCATGCCCTATTTTATTTTTTATTTGGAAACGGGGTCTAAGTTGCTGACAGCTCACCAAGTCACTGAGGCTGGCTTCAAATCTGTGATCCTCCCATCTCAGCCTCCCAAATAGTGGGATTATAGGTGTGCACCACTACACCTGGCTCATCTTGCTCTTTTTAAAAACATGATTAAAGTTTAATATGGTGGTGGTGGTGGTGGTGGTGGTGGTGTGTGTGTCTGTGTGCGTGCGTGTGTGTGTCTGTTACTCGGGATTAACCCCAGGGGCATTGTACTTCTGAGCTACACTCCCAGCCCTATTTTATTTTCATTTTTGAAATAGTCTGGCTTCGAACCTGTGCGATCCTCCTGTCTCTGCCTCCCAACTGCGGGGATTACAAGCGTGCGCCACCACGCCCGGCTCCCACACTTTTTTTAAAAAGCTCTCAGTGCTCTTTTAAACAGAATTTTCCCAATGTTTATATAAGTTTTCTGCACAGGTTGCTCTCAGTTCTTGATCCTGTTTGAGTAAGCGACTCTCAACCAGCCTCAGCTTTTCCCTTACCTCTTTCCATACTAGTAAGGTTTTAATGGGAAGTGAGCATTATTTCTCTTCTGGAAAAGCTTATAGACCTATGCAGTAGGATTCTGTTTTTTTTTTTTTTTTTCAGATAATACCCAATTTGACACTTAGCTGCCTTAATGAAATGATGCTAGCTTTGCCTTTTCGTGTGGCATCTTTCATACATATCTCTGTGTAGTATTGTCCACAAACTAAAAAGCTGTAACTTATAGATCTGGGCTTTCAGGAGTAAGTATGAATAGTATATCCGTTTGGGGTTTTGCCACAAAGGCAAATAGTGCAAATGTAAACATTTGGCTCTCCGTGCTGCTGCTGCCTCTTCTTCCTCCTTCTGTACTGGGGATTAAATCCAGGGCCATTCTGCCTCCAGGCTACACCTTCAGCCTTTTTTATTTTTTATGTTGAAACAGGGTCGCACAAAATTGCTGAGGTTAGTCTGTAACTCAGTCCTCCTGTCTCAGCCTCCCAAGTACTGGGATTACAGGTATATACCACCATGCCTGGTTTCAAATGCTGTTTCCACCAGTTACTACTTGTGTGACTTTTATGCAGTTATGCTAACTTCTTAGAGTCTCACTGTCTCCGTCAGTAAGCATATGTTTCATTTTGTATGTTGTAGCAATTAATGTATACCCTTCAGTGTGGTTGCAAATGTCTAGCATAGTAGAACGTGTCTGTAATGTACAAAGCTGTCTTTATTTTAATCTGAAAAGATAGTTTCACTAGTCTTTCTTCAACTTGTGCTTAAACTGGGGAGACATTGTGCTTTTAGATACTTTGCTGTCTGTCCTGTACTCCCCTCTCCTGTGTTTTGCCTCTCCTGCATAAAGATTAAGTACTGAAGGGTTTGTGGAGTCAAGGAATCAGGAAATGTGGCCTTGGCTATAAGGAGATCTATAAAAATAGGCTTAGTGATCAGTCCCTGTCTTCCTTTGAGCTAAGTGTGTGTAAACATTGATTTTTTTTCCCTCCCATCTAGTTACAGCAGTTGGAGCTCGCCCAGATACAGTACAGAGATGCTAATCTCACAGCTCTCGCAGCTATTGGACCAAGGAAGAAGAGACCACTAGAATCCGGAAGTGAGGTACTGACGTAGTGTGCATTGCATTATTTTTCTTATTAAGAAGCGAGCGAGGAAGAAGCAAGATATCGAGATCGTTTATATCGCTCTACATGCTGGTGCTGCCAGACTCTTCCTTGCCAATTTTATAAAAATCTTTTTTGCCAAGTCTGTAAGATATTTATCTCCTTGAACTTTATTCCTACTTATTACTTATATCATACTTCTATCTTCTCTCTTCAGAAATACTGAATCTATTTTTATTTTTTCTGTGAATTCTTTCTAGAGGGTTATATACTCTTCTCCCTCCCTGTTTATCTAAATATGGCTCATGTGTTAAGAGTGAATCTGCCTTCCTGCGCTTGTGAACCCTGACTATTCATTCTCACACCGATTTCTCTCTGAGTACAGAATGACTTAAGTGTTCTCAGATTATTGCTTGAATGAATGGTTTTTTTCGTATTTTAGGTTATAAACTTCTTGCATGAGAACAGTTATCCTGTTGCTATATTCCCTATAGAACTGGGCCCATATGTGCTCAATAAATAAGTGTTTGCTTAATACCAAGGAATAATCTTATTTAAATTTTAAGTGTAATCACTTAATATCATATTAGACTTTTTTTCTTTGAATACTAACAATTTTTTCTGACAACATATTAGACTTTGAGATGGAGCATCAGAGCTGAGATAGAAGTGCACTAAGAATTGTGGGAGGCGGTTGACAGTAAAGCAGCCATAGCTCATGTATCCTCCAAACGGTGTGACTGTGTTTGAGGTAGCTTTCCACAAACACTGACCCTGAACATGGGCAGCTCCTAAGTGAATGCCAGTCGCCTTCGGAGACGAGAGGCTAAGCAACCCAGCCTTGGCTCTCAAGAGTGACAAGTGTGGCGCCTCTGCCCTGCGCAGCTGCTGTAGTGCCGTGGTGTTTTCACTCACCCTTTCAGAAATTGCTGGGAATGTGAATACGGGTCCGACACCGTTCACAGAGCTGCATGTTACCTAAATGTGACCAAATTGTGTCTCCCGTCTGCCCTCAGTATTTCCCCCTTTCCATAATTTGCCTCATATAATTTACTTTTACACTGTTTAATGGTATGACATTACTGTGTTTAGATAAACCGTAATGTACTCAACTCTTTCTCCAGAGCACATTAGGTTTTTGCTTTTATTGCCTCAGAGAGTGTCCTTATACTTACACTGTAGTGTGCTTGAACATTGTAAGTGAAATGCTTAAAATGGGTTCTAGCATTTCTGGGTTCAAGAGAATGTACATTAAGAAAAACTCAAAGCCAGGCGTGGTGGCGCACGCTTGTAATCTCCGCACTTGGGGGACGGAGACAGGAGGATTGCACAGGTTCGAAGCCAGCCTAGCTGGCTTAACAGACCCTGTTTCCAAATAAAAATATAAAAATAGGTCTGGGGGCATAGCCTGGAGGTAGAAGGGTTTCCAGGAACCCAGTACCACAAAAAAAAAAAAAAAATTGAAAAACTCAAATATATAAAGGTAGAGAGAGCAGTGTAATGATTGCCTACTACCCATTGCCCTACTCTAATGACGGTCAGTTTATGTCTAATGTTACTTCACTTATATTTTACCAACTCACATTAAGTTTTTCACCTCAGATTATTTTAAAGTCATCCCTACACATAGGATTTTCATAAATATTATTTGTTGTTTTTTATTTTTATAACTTTTAAGGTTCCCCTTTAAGTATGTTTTATCAGATTTTATATCAGTGATGTTTATCTCCTGTATTACCACTAATACTAGTTATTATTGTTGCCATCTCATGGTTGAATATACCTTTTGTGTGTGTGTGGTACTGAGATAGAACACAAGGGCCATTCTACTTCTTAGCTACATTTCCAGCCTTTTTATTTGTTTATTTGCTTTTTGTTTTGAAACAGGGTCTTGCTAGGTTACTGAGTCTTGCCAAGTTGCCGATACAGGCTTTCAACCTGAGCGCCTTCCGTCTCAGCCTACCAAGTATTGGGATTACGGGCATGTGCCAACACACCTGGCTCTGTATATTTTCTATGGCTCTTTTTACATTAATGCCAAAGCCTTTTTCTTTGTATGGTATTAACTACTTTAAGTGTATAGTTAAGTAGTACTAAGCACATTCATATTGTTGGAAAGATCCCCAGAGTTCTTGCATCTTGTAGAACCTGAAACCATTAAGCAATTTCTCATTCTTCCTTCCCTGACTCTGTGGCTAGCCTCAGTCTACTTTCTGTTGCTATTACTTTGCCTGCTTAAACACCTCATATGAATGGGATTATACAGTATTTGTACTTTTGCAACTGGTATATTTGACTCACCATAACGTCCTCAAGGTTTCATATCTTAACATATTTAAAAATATGGTAAAACTAGTCCAGTAAAGAAATTTTGCTTTCTACTTCTCTAGCATAGGACCACCCACTGCCCTTTATTTTTAATCAATAAATGTGTACAAATGTCTTATTAAAATTGGGTCATGCTATTTCATCATTAAGCATATTCCTATAAATAGTCCTTGTTAGCATAGTTTTTCTTTTGTGGGAAGAATAATTACTTGTAATTTTTTAAATCTACATAGTTGTTATTTATAATATTATAATTAACTTGAGAATGAGTTGTACAGATGTCCAAGTTCCTGACCTACTTTCCTAGTAGTATAATACAACATAACCTGTACATGTTTGTGCAGTGGGAAGTCATTGTAGCACATGGTTGGTACATATCCATTGGATTTGGACAGATTTGAGTTTGATTCTTGACTCCTTTTATAACTGAACAAGTCCATTCTGTAAAATGGGTATAACACTTCCTTTAAAATACCTTAAGGATTGGTTTATTTAAGGTACTTAATTAGTTCCCAGCCTTAAGTACTTAATAATTTGATATCTCTATCATCAGAGTAAAAATACCATTATTTCAACTCTAATTACTCATAGTAAATTTGAAATAGTAAAAATAGTAACCAATGATCTCCCCAGATTTTCACTTTAGTCTCATTTGAGTTTGTTATGTATTTCAGAGCTTTTGGATATATCCTTATTTGTAATCATCTTTTTTTTTTTTTTTTTGCGGGTCTAGGGAGGGAACCCAGGGGCATTCAACCTCTGAGCTATACCCCCTGACCTATTTTTTATTCTTTATTTTGAAACAGGGTCTCACTAACTTGCTGAGAGCCTCACTAAGTAGCTGAGGCTGGCTTCAAACCTGTGCGATCCTCCTGTCTCAGCCCACTATGCCCGGCTCTTGAAATAGTTTGATGATAGCCTCACTACCTCCTGAGATTGCCTTTGAACCTGCTCTTCTCTTCTATCAGCCTCCCAAGTACTGGGATTACAGGCGTGTTGCCCCCACACCCTGTCCTTCAGTATTTTGAAACAGGGTCTCACTAAGTTGCTGAGGGAATCCCTTAGTTGCTGAGACAGGCCTTGAACTTGCAATCCTCCTGTCTCAGCCTCCCAGGTACTGGGATCACAGTTGAGTGCCACCATGCCTGGCCTGATGGTGGTTCTTTTTAAAAGTAAAATTTAGAAGATTCAACTTAATGCCTTTAAAACATTCAGAAATGATCATTTTTACTGACAATAAATTGGAACGATTAGTTTCATAACTTTGTCTAAATACTAAAATTTCTGTTATGATAAGACAAAAGTTCCCTTTTCCATAAAAGCAGTGTTTGTAAAATTTATATATTATTACCCTGACCTTTGAAAGTTGACACTTTATATTCTCAGAAATCTTATAAAGTTTGGAAAAATCAGCAAGTACCAATTATCATTTTGAATGAATTTTTTTATTTTTTTATTTTTATGTGGAACATATTGAAAATGACATACATTCAGACTATGCTTGGTACCCTACTCCCCTTTTGCCTTCCCCCCTTCTCAACAATGAGTGTCCAGGTTAACCATGCTATATATACATGTTTATGTATATATATATTTATTTTTTATTTTTTATTTTTTGGTGGTACTGGGGATGTAACCCAGGGGCCTTCTACCTCCTGGTTACACTCCTAATTTTTTATATTTTATTTGGAAACAGGGTCTCTTAAACCAGCTGAGGCTGGCTTCAAACCTGCCCGATCCTCCTGTCTCAGCCTCCCAAGTGCGGGGATTACAAGCATGCGCCACCATGCCCGGCCTATATTTATATTTTTACACAAATTCGGATGTAGCTCCTTCATTAATCAACCTCAGCCTTCTTCCTCTCCTCTCCTTCCATTCTAGCTTTGCTGAGGTTTCCCCTCCATTGTCTGGAGTCCCTCTGGGATCCCCAGTGCTCCCTGGTTTGGGCATATTAGATAAAACCTAAGTCCCTTCTCTTTCTGTGCCTGGCTAATCTCACTTAACAATGTTCTCCAGGTCTTTCCATCTTCTTGGAAATGACATGATTTTGTTCTTTTTTATAGCTGAGTAGAATCCCATTGTGTGTATTTCCCATAATTTTGCAATCCATTCATCTGTTGATAGAGACCTTGGTTGGTTCCATATTTTGGCTATTACATATTGTGCTGCTATGAACATGGGTATGCCTATGTTACTGTAAGAACCAGTTTTGGCTGATCTTTTTTGTTTGTTTTGTTTTTTCTGTGTTACTGGGATTAGAACCCAGGGACATTCTACCTCTGAGCTACACCCCCAGCCCTATTTTTTAGTCTTTTTTATTTTTGAAACAGGGTCTCACTGAGTTGCAGAGGGCCTCACTAAGTAGCTGAGGCTGTCCACGAACCGCGATCCTCCTGTCTTAGCCTATTGAATGCTGGGATTACAAGCTTGTGCCACCATGCCAGCTTGAACCAAATATTTATCCAGAAACCTAATGGCTTGGAGGGAAGGTAATTAAAATTTAATACTGAAAGCCATGTGTGGTGATGCATGCTTGGATCACGCAGGTTTGAAGCCAGCTGTGCTAGCTTAAGAGACCCTCTGTTTCCAAATTTTAAAAATATAAAGAAAAATAGGTCTGGGAGTGTAGCCTGGAGGTAGAAGGGCTTCCAGGAACCCCAGTACCACCAAAAAGTAAATAAACAAGCAAATAAATAAATAAATAAAATTTACTACCCCCCTGCCCTCTTTTTTATTCTTTATTTTGAAATAAAGGTCTTAGGGTCTCACAGAGTTGCAAAGGGCCTCACTAAGTACTTGAGGCTGGCTGCAGACTGCAGTCCTCCTGTCTCAGCCTCCCAAAAACTGGGATTGCCAGCCTGCGCCACCACGCCTAAATCTTGTGTTGTGATTTTGAAATGGTGTGTCACTAAGTTAGTGAGTCTCTCTGCTTGCGGAGGCTGTCCTCAAACTTGCCACTTTCCTGTCTCAGACTCTCAAATACTGGAATTATCGCCATGCATCACCATGTCCGACTGTTTATTTAGTTTTACTCGTGCATTATAATTATACACAATTTTGGGGTTTCTTGGGATATATTTGCACATGCACATTACATAATTTGGTTGACTTAATTCCCCTGTACATTCCCTCTGGGATTGTAAAGCATTAATTATTTTGTCTGTTAGAGATCCCTAGATTATAAAGGATCTCTCCTTTTCCCCATTAACAATACTTTCAGATAGTTGTGTGATGTTATTGATTTGACATTAACATCAATTTTGAAATGATGACCAGATTTAAAATGGTTCAATTTTAAAAATTTTAGACGTTATGATGGTGTGAAAGTCAAATGCATTCACTAGAAATCATATTTCATATTTTGATTTTGTCTTTTTTTATCTTATATCTTATTTTGTGGTCTGATATTTTCTTGCAATGTTGGCCAGCAGCAATGAAGAACCTGCCATTGGATTACAGGGTAAACAAGCGATGCCCTACGGTGTGTGGCTGAGGTGCGAGGTTACCCTATTGTAAATTGAGGGGCACCTGTATAAATTATGGGGTATCAGCATATAGTTTTACTTTAGATACTTTTTTTTTTTTTTTTTTTTTTTTTTTGCTGAACTAGGAGTGGAACCCAGGGGCATTTTACCTCCAAGCTACACCCCCAGTTCTATTTTTTATTCTTTATTTTGAAACAGGGTCTCACTGAATTGCAAAGGGCCTCACTAAGTAGGAGCTGAGGCCATCCTTGAACCTTGTTCCTCCTGTCTCAGCCTCCCTAATGTTGGAATTACAAGTGTGCGCCACCACGCCCTGCTTATAAGTGAATAAGCAAGTGAATCTTTCTGAGAACATTTAATTTTTTTAGTTGACCTGAAAAATGACGATACTTCTGTAAAAAGTAGTTGGCAGTACTAAATCAGTTACATGGCACTTACAGTACTTGTGTCCTAGTGTGTTATACCTAAAATACGATTCACTAGCTAGACAACATGCAAAAGTTATCCTGTAGATATGTGGACACTCTCTAGGAACAGGATATACTGCTATTGTGCATAATTTTAATTCTTGAGGATAAGAGAGAAAAGGGCTTTTGGAATCCTTAGCAATAATTTCTTCCCTTTTTTTGCCTTTTGTGGTACTGAGGATTAAACCCAAGGGCATTCAATCTCATCTCTGGGCCACACAAACACCCCATTTGATTCTATTTTTTTATTTTGAAACAAGGTCTTACTAAGTTGCAGAGGGCCTTGCTGAGTTGCTTAGGCTTGTGGCATACCTGCAACCCTGCCGTCTTAGCCTCAGTACTGGGGTTACAGGCCTGTGCCACTGTGCTCACGCCTTTAGCAATCTTTTTTTTTTTTTTTTCCCCCTGTACAGTGGTTTGTATCCAGAGGCATTCTACCTCCAAGCTACACCCTCTACCCAGTTTTGTTTCTCATTTGGAAACAGGATTTCACTAGGTTGCTGAGGGCCTAAGTTGCCAAGGCTGGCTTGGAACCTGCCATCCTCCTGTCTCAGCCTCCCAAATACTGGGATTACAAGCACATGCCACCACATCTGGCTCTTTAGCAATAAATTTTAATAATTTAATTGAAAATCAAAATACCCATGATATTCTTCACAGAACTAGAAGAATCAGTCCTAAAATTCATATGGAATAACAAATGACCCAAAATAGCCAGAGCAGCTTTGAGCCAAAGAAACATCCTGGAGGCATCACAGGACCTGGTTCCAAATGGTACTATAGAGCCGGGCGTGGTGGGCACGCTTGTAATCCCTGAACTTGGGAGGGAGGATCGCACAGGTTCGAAGCCAGCCTCAGCTACTTAGGCTCTCAGCAGCTTAGTGAGACCCTGTTTCCAAATAAAGTATAAAAAAGGTTTGGGAGTATAGCCCGGAGGAAAGCCCCTGGGTTCCACCCATAGTACCACCAAAAAAACAAACAAACAAACAAACAAATTGTTCTATAGATCGTAGTAACAGAAATTGCTTGGTATTGGCCCAACTACAGACACATGGACCAGTGGCATAGAAGATACAAAGACAAATCCTCACACATATAGCCAGCTGATATTTGACAAAGGTGCCAAAAACATACACTGGAAAGCCGGGCATGGTGCACGCTTATAATCCCAGCATTCTGGAGACTGAGACAAGGCGGATCATGGTTCACAGACAGCCTCAGTTACTCAGTGAGGACCTTTGCAACTCAGTGAGACCCTGTTTCAAAATAAAGAATATAAAAATAAGGGGAGGGATGTAGCTTGGAGGTACAATGTCCCTGGGCTCCATCCCCAGTGCCGTAAAAACAATACAAACAAACAAAAATATATGCTAGAGAAAAGACATCCTTCTCAACAGTGTTGAGAAACTGTATCCCTTACCTCGTCAGATTAGTGATTTCTTTTAGCTTCCTCTTTTCTCTTTAATGTGGCGCATGCTTGTAATCCCAGCATTCAGGAGGCTGAGACCAGAGGATCGTGGCTCGTGGACAGCCTCAGCTACTTAGTGAGGCCCTCCACAACTTAGTGAGACCCTGTTTCAGAAATAAAGAATAAAAAAACAGGACTGGGGGTGCAGCCCAGAGGTAGAATGCCCCTGGGTTCTATCCCCAGTACTGAAGAAAAGAAAAAAAGAAAGAAAGAAAAAAAATCTAGAGTTACCTACATTCTATCATATTTTTATAATGGTATTTTTGTTACTTTCTTTTAGTATGTTTATACAATTATAAATGATCCACAAATTTCATTGACATAAATAACTCATCTCTGTGTTGTTGAACATGTTTAGTTTTTTTTTTTTATGGTACTGGGGTTCCTGGAAGCCCTTCTACCTCCGGTTTACACTCCCAGACCTATTTTATATTTTTATTTGGAAACAGGGTCTCCTAAGCCAGCGCACGCGGCTGGCTTCGAACCTGTGTGATCCTCCTGTCTCCACCTCCCAAGCACGGGGATTACAAGCGTGCACCACCATGCCCAGTGAACATGTTTAGTTTTTTATGTCATGTTGTACAAGCCTATTTGTTGTTTTTTGTTGTTGTTGTTGTTTTGTTTTGCTTTGGTGGTACTGAGGGTGGAACCCAGAGGCTTTCTACCTCCGGGTTATACTCCCAGACCTATTTTATATTTTTATTTGGAAACAGGGTCTCACTAAGTTGCTGAGAGCCTCACTAAGTAGCTGAGGCTGGCTTCGAACCTGTGCGATCCTCCTGTCTCAGCCTCCCAAGCGCAGGGATTATAAACGTGCGCCCCCATGCCCAGCTTTGTAGAAGCCTATTTGTAATTACATCTTTGAGTCATGGGTCTTTTTTGAAATTTCAGAAATAGAATTGGAGGGTCAAATGGGATATTTATTATTAAATTTAAAAATACCTGTTGCCAGTCGCTATCTCTCTGAATTGAACTAGTTTATGTTACTACAGTGGTGTATGAAAGCATCTCTTTAATTGTGTGTGTGTGTGTGTGTGTGTGTGTGTGTGTGTGTGTGTGTGTGTGTGTGTCTATCTGTCTCTGTCTGTCTAAGGATTGAACCCAGAGGCATTTTACCTCTGAGTTACGCTCCCAGCCCTATTTTATTTTTTATTTTGAAACAGGGTCTTGATAAGTTACTGGGGCTGGCTTCAAACCTGGCTATACCCCCAGCCCTATTTTTTTATTCTTTATTTTGAAACAGGGTCTCACTGAGTTTCAAAGGGCCTCACTAAGTAACGGAGGCTTTTCACGAACCACGATCCTCCCATCTCAGCCTCACAAATGCTGGGATTACAAGTGTGCGCCACCACGCCCAGCTGGTACTGAGTATTGAACCCAGGGGCATTCTACCTCCAAGCTTCATCCCAATCCGTTTAGCTGCAGGCTGGCTTTGAATCTGAGCTATCTCGGCTTCCCAGATACTGGGAGTACAGGCATGAGTGACCATACCCAGCTGTCCAGTTGTGTTTTAGTTATCTGAGGTCTTACATCATTTTTTTCTTTCAAAGCACCTTAGTTATAGGTAGCTTAATGATGAGGTTATGCTGAAAGATTTGTTTTTTAAGTTGTCCAGCTTTAAGATGAGTCTTAAGAGTTTTTAGGCCTGGTGTGATAGCACACGCCTGTAATCCCAGTACTTGGGAGGCTGAGACAGGAGGATCACAGGTTCAAGGACAGCCTCAGCAAGTAGTTAGACTCTCATCAACTTAGTAAGACCTATTTCCAAAGAAGAAATAAAATTGGGGTGGTTATGTAGCTTAATGATAGAATGCCTTTGGATTCAACCCCCAGTACCACAAAACACAAAGAAATATTTTCAGTATCCCAGGAAGCATTTTTTGAAACCCTATGTTTATATGCATGCTTCTTTTATAATTTAGATTAATACTACTCTAAGTTAAGTTCCCACATTGCCAGTTGTTATTACACAGATTCCCTAATGCTCTTCCAGTAGTGTTTGTTTCAACCTCTTATGCAGCTTTTTGTTTCCCTCTTTAGTGATTTAAAAAAGCATTAGTTGCTTATTGCATAGGATTACCTGTAAAAAGTATCAGTCAGGTAGTAGAGGGTTTTCCAAAATAATAGAAAGTGTTTATTATCAAACTACTGTTTTTGTTAGTTCATTACTAAATATACCTTTCCATCGTTTAAAAGACAATTTCTCTGTGCAATTTGACCAGTTTGGATGTTCAGATTTTCAATTAATGTTACCTCTAAAAACCCAGGTTCCATGAAAAACGATGAATATGCCTTAGGTATACTTGCTATATCATTAGAATTCCCACTGACGCCTTTCCACCAAGAATTCCATTGACTATTAAATGGAAGAGTAAACATAAGTTGACTTTGAATGTTTTTTGAACTCGTTCTTTTGTTTTGACTCATCAGTAGATGCTGGGTGTTTTTGGTGTGGGGGGTTGTTGAGATACAGTTAATTCAATAGCAGTCCCTACCTTACACCTCTGGCAGCCACTCACCTACTTTGAGACTGTAGATTTGCCTATTCAAAATGGACATTCATATCATCCAGATGGTAGCTATAATATGTGGCCTTTTGGTTGGGCTTTCTCTTAGCATAATGTTTGCATGATCCATCCATGTTGTAGCAGTAACAGTATTATCTCATTCCTGGTCCTGGTTTGGGTTGAATAATACTCCGTTGTGTGAATACTGTATGACGTTTTGTTTACCACTCATTAGCTAATGGACATTTAGTTGTTTATAATTTTTGGCTATTATGAACAGTGCTGCTGTGAGCATTCACATGTAAGTTTTTGTGTTTACATGTGTTTATTTCTCTTGGGGTATATCTCTAAAAGTAGAATTTCAAGCCGGGCGTGGTGGCGCACGCTTGTCATCGCAGCATTCGGGAGGCTGAGACCGGAGGATCACGGTTCACGGACAGCCTCAGCTACTTAGTGAGGCCCTCAGCAACTCAGTGAGACCCGGTTTCAAAATAAAGAATAAAAAATAGGGCAGAGGGTGTAGCTTAGAAGTTGAATGCCCCTGGGTTCCATCCCCAGACCTGCAAAAAAAAGTAGAATTTCAGAGTCCAGTGGTAACTTCATGTTTGATATGTTAGGAAAATATCTGCTTGATTTAGTGTAGAATGTGTGATACAGGAAGATTTTAGTTATTAATGTAAAGGACACCTTGGGAATACTGTGTGTGTGTGTGTGTGTGTGTGTGTGTGTGTGTGTGTGTGTGTGTTCATGTAAATTTAACCTGGTATTACACGTAAGTGGGCCATTGAGCTGTCTGTCCATGACAGTGTAAAGATGAATCCTGTGGATTTTTTCTTTTTTACTTCACTCAGTAATCTGATTTCCAGTGTTATTTCTTATGTGTTCACTGCTGTGGACAGTACTTTCAGTGCTTGCATTTGGTTTCACTAATTAGAGATTTTAACAAAATCAGTTAGTCTTCATCTGCTAGAGTCAGTCATATAGCAAATAAAGCATGTGGTTTTCCCTTTGGAGATTAAGTAAGTAAAGTTAATGTTGATTAAATCATCAGTTTTAGAAATAGAGTGATAAGGTAGATTAATCCTATTAATTGGATTTTTATGCTTTTTACATATTCATTTGGCCATTAGCTTATAGAGTCTTCTCAACTGGGGGCAGTACCTACTCGTGGGGTCATTTGGACTTGTGTGGACTGTTGGTTTTCACACGGCATTTGGTGGCTGGTGCAGTGTGAGGGGGTGGATCTGCCCAATTAAATCTATTCAGAATTCTAATAACACTCGCATTGAGAATACATATACTATTGAATTAGCCAAATTCTGGATCTTAGAGGGTTTTTTTGTTTGTTTGTTTTTGCAGTACTAGGGATTGAACCCAGGAACATTCTACCTCCAAGCTGTACCATTTTTCATTTTTTAAATGGGGTCTCACTAAGTTGCAGAGGTCCTTACTAAGTAGCTGAGGCTGGCTGCGAACCTGTGATCCTCCTGTCTCAGCCTCCCAAGTACTAGGATTATAAGCATGTGCCATTAGAATACAAGCATGTGCCATTAGCATGGCTATTAGGATATCTTTTTTTTTTTTTTTTTTTTTTTTTTTTTTTTTTTTTTGTGGTACTAGGAGGTGGAACCCAGAAGCTTTCTACCTCCAGGCTATACTCCCAGACCTATTTTTATATTTTACTTAGAAACAGGGTCTCACTAAGTTGCTGAGAGCCTCACTAAGTAGCTGAGGCTGGCTTCGAACCTGTGCGGTCCTCCTGTCTCAGCCTCCCAAGCGCGGGGATTAAAAGCGTGCACCACCACGCCCGGCTTATTAGAATATCTTTAATGAAACCTTTTCATTTATAAGGAATCTTGCACATGAATATTGGAGTAAACTTTTTGTGTTTTTGAATATAGAGTTTTAATATCTCAAAATTTTCAGACTTTTATATCAGAGTACACCAGACCATAAAGAATACTAACCACATCCTGTTGGAGAAATACTTTGAGAAAAAGATGACTTTGAAATCTCAATTTTAAATTTAATTTAAAAATCAAATGAACTTTGCGGGGTTTTTTTAGATTGAGATAAAATTTATATACAATAAGATGTAGTTTTAGTTGTAACTACTACTCCAAATCCAGATATGAAACACTTCTCTGACTCCCAGAATGCTCCATGACATCCTTTACTATCCCCAACTGCTTTTTTGTGGTACTGGGGATTGAACCCAGAAGCATTCTACCTACATCTTCAACCCTATTTTTTTTACTTTTTATTTTGAAACAGGGACTCACTGAGTTGCAGAGGGCCTCACTAAGTAGCTGCGGCTGGCTGTGAACCTGTGATCCTCCTGTCTCAGCCTCCCAGGTACTGAGATTATAAGCCTGTCCCGCTATGCCCAGCTTATCCCCAAGTGTTGAATCATAGGATGGGTGTACGTATGACTTTACAAGAGACTCTGAAATGTTTTCCATCAGGTTGTACCACCTCACACTTCCTTTAGCAATGTACTATTATTAATTCGATACTGAGAATGGAACCCAGGGGCATTCTACCTTCGTACTACAACCCCAGCCCTATTTTTTATTATTTTGAAACAAGGGCAAGGTCTCACTGAGTTAGTTGCAAAGGGCCTCCCTAAGTAGCTGAAGCTGTCCGAGAACTGCCGCGCTCCTCCTGTCTCAGCCTTCCAAATGCTGGGATTACTAGCGTGGGCCACCAAGCCTAGCTGAGAGGTTTTAATTTTGAAAAAGCCCAATTAACTTTTTAAAAAATTATTAGTTATTTTTGTATCCTAAAATAAAACTAGTTATACCCTGCGGTTGCAAATATTTTTTGTATGCTTTTTTTTTCTAAAGGTTTTCTAGTTTTAGCCTTTTCATTTTAGAGAATTTTGTTGTTTCAAATCTCTAGTACCTTCCTCCCTTTTTTATTTTGAAACAGGGTTTGATCTGTCTTGATGTAATTTTTGTCTGTAGTGTGAGATGGGGTTGTAGTTTTTCTTCATATACCCCATTATTCTGCAAATGGTGAGAATCTACTGCACGTGCCTGTAATATCGGTACTTAGAAGGCTGAGATAGGATTGCGGGTTTGAGACCATTCTGAGCAACCTAGCAAGAGTCTCTTTCCACATTCAAAAAATAAAAAGGGCTGAGGTGTAGCCTGGCAGTAGAAGACCCCTGGGTTCTACCCCCAGTATCGTGGCAGGGGTGGGAGGGTTAAAAGAAAAAGTAACAAGTTACTGCCTTTTGGTGTTGGCTGTTTATTTAGCTGTGTGCCATTGTATAGTTAGTGGGGTGCTGCGCTTTCTCACTGTTGAGAGTGTCAGAAAAAATACCAGTTTGAATAAATCCTATCTAGTGATAGCCTGGTGGGATGGGAGTGAGGAGAAGAGGTACAAAAGTTGTCAGAGAGCTGGGTAATGCTCGTGAACAAGCCATCAGAGGACTTCTTCCAGATTTACTTGGCTTAAAGTTAAAAATGACACTGGAATTTTGAACTAGAAAATCCAGTGCCCATAACATGACTTAATTTTCAATGTTTATTCATATATATGATGTTCTTGGGTGACACTAGACACATGCCATCCTGAAGACGTTGATTGGATACCAAAGACTATCAAATATTTTCAGGTGCAGCCTTTCCCTGTCAGTGAGTGGTAAGTTGGAGGCAGTGCACTGACCTGAAGGAATGTAGTGGCGGGGAGAACAGAGTGCTACTGAGGTGCAGAGGGGTGCACCTCGTCTAGACCCGGGGTGAGCTTGTGCTCGTTGGCATTGGGGAAGCACGAGCTGAGTCCTGAAGAACCAAGGTGAGGTGACATAGGATAGCACAGAGGGATTGGAGAACAGCGTTCCAGGAGGAGAGCGGGAGAAAAGCATTCATCCCCTGAGCAATGGAAGGGATGAGGGAGAAGATGGGGGGGGGGCTACAGTTATAGTTGTCTATGTTTATATATGTTATGCTTGGATTTTAGGCTTTTTTCAGTAGGAGAGATTTTTAGTGAGATTGTTTCTTTTGAAAAATCATTTGCAGTAGCTGGACATAGTAGCACACTCTTGTATTCCCAGTACTTGAGAGGCTGAGACAGAGGATCACAGGTTCAAGGTCAGCCTTAGCTACTTAGGCTCTCTGCAGTTTAAGAATAGCCGGGCGGGCATGGTGGTGCACCCTTGTAATCCCAGCATTCAGGAGGCTGAGACAGGCGGATCGCAGTTACTTGTGGACAGCCTCAGCTATTTAGGCCCTCTGCAACTTAGTGAGAACCTATTTCAAAGATAAAGAATACAAAATAGGACAGGGGGTGTGGCTCAGAGGTCGAATGCCCCTGAGTTTCATCCCCAGACCCACCAAAAAAAAAAAAAAAAAAGAATAAAAAATAGGGCTGGGGATATAGCTTGAAGGTAGAGTACCTCTGGGTTCAATCCCCAGTACCTAAAAAAAAAGGGGGGGGGGAATGTTTGCAAAGCAGTATATTAACACCCGATATAGCGAGTTCTTTTTTCTTTTTTTTTTTTTTTTGCGGGTGTGGGGTTGGAACCCAGGGGCATTCAACTTCCAAGCTACACCCCCTGCCCTATTTTTTATTCTTTATTTTGAAACAGGGTCTCACTGAGTTGCGGAGGGCCTCACTAAATAGCTGAGACTGTCCACGAACCGCAATCCTCCAGTCTCAGCCTCCCAAATGCTGGGATTACAGGTATACGTTTAGTTTAGATTGTAGAAGATACTGGAAGTAAAAATGTAGAAAGAAGATGATTTTGAAGCTGTCGAGGTGAATTGTCGACTGGCAGGTACACTACAGAGGAAAGGCCAGCCAGTTTTCTGGCATTAGACACACAGGGTGTTACCATCCCTTGAAATAAAGGGGAAAGGAAGAGAAGGAATAATGGTTCAGAACATGTTAAATTTGGAATACCTGTAGTATATTCATTTGCAGACTTCATTAGAAAAATTGAACAATGGGGTTTGGGATTTAAGAGTGTTCTGTATGAGATAAGGATTGGGAGGGGGTCATTGGCATATGACAACTAGTATATTTGTAGGTTTTAGAATTACAGAACTAGAATTAGAACTCAAAGCCCATACGTACATGTTACATTGGTCTATTTACTTCTTTAAGATTGTACAGATACTTAGAAGTGAGAGGATCCTCGGGCAGAAGGTCTAGGGCATTGCAGTGTTGTCTCTTCTGAAGTCACTCAAAAGGAACCAACTGAAGGTGGTCCCGGGATCTGCTGCCGCAGGAGTTGTGCTTTCGGCCAGCAGAGGGCAGTCCGTGCTGACGCTTAGCAGCGTCTACTGTGTGTTCCCTGAAGCTCGCCTTGTGTTTTGAATATATGCTCTTAGTGTTCTTGTTCGCTGAGCCAGGCATCCAGGGTGCTTTTATTAATCTTGCTTCTGGGTCTTATAAAGAGCCCAGGTTTTGTCTGGAGCCAGATCTTTATTTTCTTCCCTATTTTTCATGCCTCAGCCTCGTTTCCTCAAAGTTTGAAAGGACTCGAGCCAGCCGTTTAGGAGCTGTCTGTTGGTACAATATTGAGACTTAATATAATCTGGGTAGAGTCTGAGAAATGTAGTGAATCTTTTTTCTCTATTAAAAATGCCCCAGGCTTTTTGCTTGGTTAAACATTCAGATTCAGAGACATGTTTTGTTTTCTTAGTCTTAAGATTCAGAGAACAGAATGAAAGAGGTTGGCTTTTAGTTTCTAGAGACAGTATTGATAAGGCTTTATAAAAGTAGTAAGCTCTTCTACTCTTTGATGGAAGGGGTGTAAGAAAAATTTTGTGCCCCTGGATACATCCACCTGCCACGTCTGGAATGCCCACTCATCTACTGTTGCACTCCAGGCTCCACTGAAATTCAGAACGCTTTTTGAGAGGAACGAGATAAGTGTGACCATATTAATCATTTTTCTTATATTAGCTAGCTAGTGATTTAACAAGAACTTAAAAGATAGAGCATGAACAGAAAGATGTAGCTGGTTTTAATTGGAGGTTGCGAGAAAAGGTCTGGAGCTAGAATTACACTCTTTTGTGCGCAGACCTTCAGTGCCTGCCAGCTGGCTCAGAAATTCATTGTGAAAGTAAAGACCACCATCGCCGTAGCGCACACTGTGGCCAGGCACGGTGCTTGTTCAGGCCGACCTTGGCAGTGCTCCCTGTTACTGCCCCTCCTTGGCAGACCAGGAGACTGAGGCTCAGAGAAGTCAAGGAGTCTGTCTGAGATGCTCATGGAATGAACAACCCGTGCCGGCCACGTCGCTGCCCCACGCAGTCCTTTTTCCTTAGTACGTGCCCAGTAACCCTCATAATTTTGAACTGAAGCGTAGACCAGCATGAAGCTAGGTGCTTGGATCGTGACTCTTGAAAACAGGCCCAGAGGAAGTCAGAAGCCTCAGAGGTTTCATGAAGCCTTTGTTTCCGCTTCTCCCTTAGTAGAGCAGATTACCTAAGGCAATGTGGAAAAGAAGTAGAAAAGTTTAAAAGTTTTACTCTACAGCCAGGCATGGTGGCTGATACCTGTTAGTTCTGTACTTGGGAGGCCGAGACAGGAGGATCACAGGTTTGAGACCAGCCTTGACAACTAGCAAGACTCCCAGCAACCTAGTGATACCATTTCAAAAACAACAAGTAAGAGAGAGTGTAGCTGAGAAGCGGAATGCCCTGGTTTCAATCCCTAGTGCTGCACGCGCACGCGCACACGCGCAGGTACGCACGAGTTTTACTTCACAATATTGGCTCTATGAAGTTGATGGTATAAAATTCGGATTGCTGGTTGTTACTTAATGTCATTCTTTTGTCAGTGTGTGTAGGTTGCGCTGGGGGTGCTGGGGATTGAGCCCAGGGGCATTCTACCTCCTAGCTACACCTCCAGCCCTATTTTTTTTTTAATTTTTTATTTGGAAACAGGGTCTTGCTAGGTTGCCGATAGCCTCACTAAGTTGCTCAGGCTGGCTTTGAACCTGCAGTCCTCCTATCTCAGCCTTCCCGAGTACTGAGATTACAGGGATGTGCTACCGTGCCTGGCTACTTCATGTCATTCTTACCACGGTATTATTTCTCTGAAATTGGTAACTAATGATATTTTTTTTCTTAGAAGAGCAAACTAGTTCCTAAAAAGTTCTAGTAGAAAAATAGAAATTTGGTCAGTGGTATACTTAAACAAAATAGCAAAGGCTAGTAATTTCATTGATCTGGCAGAGTTACAATATGTTAACATTTGGGTTTGGTAAGGCTTCTAAGGATATCTATTATTTATTAGATAAGTGAATTATTTCTTTCATCTTCCATTTGACCCTTTTTTTTTTTTTACCCAGAATGTTTAATCTGGGTAAAACATTCTTAATCTGGATGATTCAGATTAAGAAATATTCTTACTGAGCGTGGTTACGTATGCTTGAAATTGTGATACTTGAGAGGCTGAGACAGGAGGATCGCAGGTTCACAGTCAGCCTCAGGTATTTAATGAGGCCCTCTGCAACTTAGACTCTATTTCAAAGTAAAGAATAAAAAATAGGCCCGGCAGTGTAGCTTGGAGATAGAATGCCCCTGTGTTCCATCCCCATGCAAAAAAGGAAAAAAAGAAAAAAGTGTGTGTGTGTGTGTGTGTGTGTGTGTGTGTGTGTGTGTGTTCTCATGTAGAATGCAGAGTGTGAAACCCCTCTATTTCAGAAATAAGCATTGTATTGTGACAACAACCTGCTTTTTCTTTTTGCAAACTTATCTTCTAACTGTGTTAATGTTCTTTGGTGTTCACAGTGTAGAGTGGCCACAAGTAAGTCCTAATCAACTTTGGGGAAAAGATTGGATGGGATGGAGGAGAATTAAAACTACTGATGGGAAGGCAGGACTGGTGTTCATGGCCCTAAGTTTTCAGTGCATGTTCTCCTCCCTTCACTAAATAATTGAGAAGTAACTGATTATTCTGGCCAGGACATTGTGAAACTCACAAGTCAGAACTGTAGACTTCCCCCCATCATAACAGGGGAATAAAAATGTTAGGCATCTATTTTGTATCCAGGTTTAAGAAAGATTGACTTTCTAAGTCAGTCACTGCTTGGATGAAGAGAAGGCTATCACCTTGGTGAAGTTGTGAATTATGAAAGACATTTCTGTTGGGTTGCTGACTGTCCCTTGGGGTTTGTTTCATTTATAACATTGCCTCGGGCCTTCTGCCGCATCCTGTTGGAATGACCTCCTTTTCAACCCTGCGCTGGCAGCTGTAATATGGCTCTTTCCCCCCATCCTTCAAAGCTTGTCACATGACAGGCGTGAACTGTGACCTCTTTGTTTCTTAACCCAGATATTTGGATTTCTACCTTTTTTTCATATTGAACAATATGCCTTATTTTCTTTCCCTTTCTCTCTTGCTTTTCTTTTTGTTTTGTACTCAGATCAGATTTTTTGCAGCAATTTAATTTTTTAAGTAGAAATATAACACTAATGATGAAAGACAAATTTTTTAAGCTCACTGGATTTTCACAGTGAGAACACCGCCATGCAGACTATAGTCAGACCAGGAAGGAAGAAACCAGAACTTAAGAAAAGCACTCTCCCCTTCTAGAGACTCCTCAGCTCCTCAAGGAAGTCCCTGGCCTGACATAGCTTTGCCTGTTTGGGGGACTTGGAAATGGAATCCTATAGTTTTAATTCCTTCATGTCAGAGTCTTTTCTTCCAATTTTATTTTAAAACAGAAATGTGTAGACATCAATATTGAGGAAGCAGTCTTACTAGTGTCGAATTTCGTTAAGGTTTTAGTGACGTGGGAACTTCCATTGGTTCTGTTTTGAACTGGTAAATTCAATTAATATTGTTGATGATCTGTATTGTTCTTTGTACTTTGTTTAAGCTGTAAAGGGGACAATGTGATGGTGGTGAAAGAAGGTAACAAATTACTATCGAGCAGTCTCAAGTATTTTAACACATAAGAGTTCCTTCAGTATGGGCAGGTCGACCCATTTGAAATGAATCTTCACAGATGAATAGATGGGCTTGCATGGCCCCGTGCCGCCCTCGACCCGTTGGCAGAGGACCGATGTCGCTGGAGTTGAGATGCTTTTGTAAGGGAGAAAAGGGATGTGCGGCTGGAGGGAGGCGGCATGGTGACTGTGTGCCTGATACGGCTGATGATGCAGTACCGTGATTAACAGATTAGAAATGGAGCCTCAGCTCAGCCTCATGTGACCTTGAACAAACTGCTTCACCTCCTAAGCTCACATTCCTCGTTTGATAAGTGGGGACGGCACTCAAAAATAACTTCCTGCAATGCTGTATGAAAAAAGAGATATAATATGTGAAAAGTGCTTAAGACACTTCTTAACACTTAGCAAGTTACCAAGTAGCTACCCTGGATGGTAAGAAACAGTGGAAGGTTTTGACACCTTAGCATGTGGGGTCTGAACTAAACCAGGCTGTTTTGTTTTGTTTCGTTTTGGTGGTCCTAGGATTCCTGAAAACCCTTCTATCTCCGGGCTACGCTCTCAGACGTATTTTATATTTTTATTTGGAAACAGAGTCTCTTAAGGCAGCTCGGGGATTACAAGCATGCGCCACCACGCCCGCCCCAGACTTTTATTTTTATTTTCACTATTGACATACAAAAGACTACACATACCTAAGGTCTACAATCTGATCGATTTTTTATGGATGCATGTGCCTCTGAAGAGGATAGTGGGCACTTTTGTATTAGTATTGATGGGCTTAAGAACTATTCTTTATTTTAAACTGTTTCTTCTTTTATTCTCTTCAGGGCTTAAAGGACAACCTTCTTCCTTCTGGGACATCCACCAAACAGTTGCTGCGTCCAAGAATCACAAGAATCTGCCTCAGGGACTTGATATTCTGTATGGAGCAGGAAAGGGAAATGAAGTATTCCCGAGCCCTGTACCTCGCCCTGCTGAAGTAACCACGCTCCATCCAGAGCCTTGCTGCTTACAGCCAAAGAAGACACCGAGAGCGTCACGCGCTGTCCTGAACGCTCACATCCTGGAAAAGAATCTCCAATATGGAAGACCACTGTTTACATATGCAAGCTTTTATTAAATCTTACCTATACATCTCGTAAGGTTCTTACAGACTAGAACTGAGCTTTGACTTCTGAAAATTAGTTATGGAGTCTACTTTACATAGAAGTAGCACCTGCCTGTCTCTGTGTAATTACAGCAGGTTAAGGCTCTGTTTGTTATTCCCTGCTTTATTTGCCAAACTAACACCGAGGTATATTTCCCTAACGCAGCCTGCATTGAAGTTCAGGAGAACAGAAGAGTCGTCAGTTTCCAAGAAAAATGCATTTCATTTTCTCCTGAGCCTGTGAGAGCTCAGGTTTCTGGGCTGGAGTCACGCTGCTGGGCTGTGAAGGCGGCACCTTCTGGAGTTGAGAGTGGGGACTGTGGTGAGGTTGGCTGAGCCCCGGTGTTGTCGCAACAGGCTGCGCCCGAGGGTGCTGATTCCTGACTCATCTCCCCGTGCATTGCTTCCTGTACCAGGGGAGGGAGCCTTTTTGTCAGGGAAACCCTAAAATTGAAGCTGCTGCCAATATACCTCATTGAAAAAGTGGACAAGGTAGAACATACCAGGAGGGAATGATAAGGCATTGAGTTCAGACTGACGAAAACAAAAACACGTGCTGCTGCTGCTTCTGAGGAGGGAGGTGGAGGGAGCCCCAGAACAGCTGGCACGTGCTTTGCTGAGGGAAAAGAATCACAGCCCAACCAAGAAGGAAAACGTAGCAAACATTTTGGAATTACAAAATTTCAAAGGAAGTTTTTTGTTTTGTGTTGTTTTAAATCACCAGAAGGCTGGGTTTTGTAGTTCCTTCTCTTGTAAAATTTTTAGTTACTGTAAGTTTTAAGCATCTTGGTGCATTTAGAAAACCATAATTAACGATTAGAAATTTTAAACAGTAGTTCTCCCTTTTGGATTCTTTACTTCAAAAGTACTGTCAGCATCTCACTCTTGGGTATCTTGGCTCTAAATGTGAGGCGCACGTTGTATATATATCCCTCTGAGGGAAACGCTGATGAACAAAGCTAACCCACTTTTTTTGGTTGTTTTTAATTCCACCAATGTGGATTATAGCTGCCAAAAAATAATAGCAGTCATTAGAATTATATATGAAAAGAAGCTTAAATCCTCCAAAGGTTTAAAACACGGGGAATGCTGTGCTTCTTAGAGAAGGAATTCAGGGGAGAACAGCCCGCACGTTGCCCTTGGTGTGCCCGCCACTGGGACTGTTATGGCCACATTCTGCATTACAGCAAGATTTAAGTTGGCCACAGTTTTTGTTCTAGCAAGTTATTATGTGAAGTGCTACAAATTATGTATATGTTTAAGAGTACTTTAAGAAGAGATCTATGCCCAAAATTGGTTTTGTATATTTAAATGCTTACCTTTATTTTTTGTAAAGTACAGCATATTTCCACATTTGTGTAATCTTACTGATCAGATGTTTAAAATTATTTCAAATACTTCATTAAAATAATTATTTTATTATAAGAATAACTTTGCTCATTGTCTTCAGTAGCCATTTTTTCATTAGTTGCCAGTCAAGGAGTCAAATCTGCTGAGCATGGCCTCTTTCTTGGCTCTGATATTACTTATTTTGGGGTGTGGGCACCTGGGTTCCAGAACCTCGCTTCAGATCCAAGTTACTATATCACTTTCTTTTAAATAGTTCTTAATTTGCATGCTATTTGACTCACAAACAGCTACGCATATTCATTACAAAAGCTTTTCTTGGCCCATCAAGGCTTTCTTCCTAAGATTCTATTTTTCAAAATTATTCATATAGTGTGTGTGCGTGTGTGTGTGTGTGTGTGTGTGTGCGCGTGTGTGTTACTAGGGGTGTAACCCAGGAGCTTTTCTACCTCCAGGCTATACTCCCAGACCTATTTTATATTTTATTTGGAAACAGGGTCTCACTAAGTTGCTGAGAGCCTCACTAAGTAGCTGAGGCTGGCTTCGAACCTGTGCGATCCTCCTGTCTCAGCCTCCCAAGCGCTGGGATTATAAGTGTGCGCCGCCACGCCTGGCTTTTAGTATGTATTTTTAAACTTTGTGTTATGAAGTATATCCCACACACAAAAGAACAAGCGTACCCAAGTTTCTTCCACTCAGCTTGTAAAATGGTAGCCTTTATCTACAGGTACATCTTCTTTGACACATTGGTATTGCTAGTGTTTTAATTCATGAAAATCTACATTCCCCAACCCCCAGGGCATTCTAGGACTCGGAGCTACACCCCCAGCCCTATTTTTTATTCTTTATTTTGAAACGGTCTCACTGAGCTGCGAAGAGCCTAAGTAGCTGAGGCTGTCCTCAGACCGTGATCCTCCTGACTCAACCTCCCGAACGCCAGGATTGCAAGTGTGCACCACCACGCCCAGCTTAAAGCCAGCGTCTGCTAAAACCTGCCTTTTAGCTCAACTTTCTTTTGTAGGACTTTTGGCAGTATTCTAGTTATGTCACGGTCACAGCGGAGAACATGAGCGCTGTTAGGCTTCTTTTCTAGGGAAATAATGGGACCAAGACCTCAGGCTGATTAGACTGGACTTTGTCCGTTTGGTTGTATAATGAATCAACTAAGTGTTTTATAAAATTTTGTCTTCAATTAATACTCAGTTATTCTGCAGGAGATAAAAGGATATTGTTACATGTATGTACATGACCTAGTAGAAAGTTTGGGTTGTAAGCTTTCATATCAGATGCTTTCATATGCCTCTACACTGAAACATCCGTGTGTGTGTGTGTGTGTGTGTGTGTGTGTGTGTGTTACTGAGGATTGAACCCAGGGGCATTCTACCTCTGAGCTACACCCCCAGACCTATTTTATATCTTATTTGGAGACAGAGTCTCACTAAGTTGCTCTAAGCCTCACTAAATTGCTGAGGCTGACCTCAAACCTGTGATCCTCCTGTCTCAGCCTCCCAAGTGCTGGGATTACAAGCGTGTGCCACCATGTGCAGCTCATAATGTACATTTGATAGCATCTTTTTCTGATTCCTGTAAACATCTTTTAGCATTTTCATAGGTATTTTAGTTGTATTGCATTGGTACCTTAGCTTTTTCATGGAAGTTGTTTCACTAGAAATTGGACTTTAGTAGAGTATATTTTTGGGGAAGGGGACTGAGAAACCACTGTGCAGACAAGAAACAGGTGCTCACCTCCATTCATAGAATCGCAGTTTCTGTCACTTTGCCATGCTGAATATTAAGGAAAGAAAACTGTTCCAAGAAACTCATTTGAAGACTTGGGACTTTGCTGGTAAACCATGATGAGAACAAAATTAATGACAGCTCTTCTTTATTTTTATTTTTATTTTTATTTTTTTGGTGGTACTGGGGTTCCTGGAAGCCCTTCTACCTCCGGGCTACACTCCCAGACCTATTTTATACTTTTTTATTTTTGGAAACAGGATCTCTTAAGCCAGCGCGGCTGACTTCGAACCTGCGCGATCCTCCTGTCCCCGCCTCCCAAACATGAGGATTACAAGCGTGCGCCACCACGCCCGGCTGATGACAGCTCTTCTTTAAAATAGAATGCTGTATCCGGGCGTGGTGGTGCACACTTGTACTCCTAGCATTTGGGAGGCTGAGACAAGATGATCTCAGTTTGTGGACAGCCACAGCTACGACTTAGTGAGGCCCTTGGCAACTCAGTGAGACCCTGTTTCAAAATAAAGAATAAAAAATAGGGCTGAAGTTGTAGTTCGGAGGTAGACTGCCCCTGGGTTCCACCCCCAGAACTGCAATCAAGTAAAATATAATGCTGAGTTGAGGTCCTTCGCAGCCGTCCCCCTGGAGTAGACGGCGCGGAGGCAACTTGCCTATGGGAAGAGAACACCCTGGTTTCCCACCTTGGTCCTACCTCTTACCAGAGTGAAACTTTGGACAAATCGCTTATCCATATTATCATGTTCTCGTCTGTAATAGTACCTTGCCTGTGAGGTGCTTGTGAGAATTTAATGGTCATATGTAAAGAGCATAGACAGTGATCACGTGGTAACACTATATAGTAGTAATGCTTGTTGTTATTTCATAGGTTTTAAATTACATAGCTCCTCTTCCTGCCCAAGTAAGTAAATAAATATTTAAAGAGTTATATTCTGGCCCTGGCGGAGGGAGGGGGGGGTCGAACCCTATTTGTTTATTTTGAAATGGTGCTCAGTTGCTGGGAGTCTCATTTTCTTGCTGGGGCATGTCTCAAACCTGTGATCCTTCTCCCACGCCCACCCTACAGATTAATTCTGATGCATGTCAGTAGCTGAATGTATGAACCTTAGTGTCTTATATAAATGTAAGATTATGCAAACTTATTTTGGGCATTGGGGGATGGGAGGCTAGCTGGAGAAAGGTATGACTAGTATAGAGGAACCATTTGACAGTAATTTTTTTTTTTTTTTTTTTACATTGGGGATTGAACATAGGGCATGTTAAACACACGCTCTAAGCTACACTACAAATTTTCAGAATCATTCTTTTTTTTTTTGGTGGTACTGGGGTTCCTGGAAACCCTTCTACCTCTGGGCTACACTCCCAGACTCATTTTATATCTTTAATTGGAAACAGGGTCTCTTAAGCCAGCGTGGCTGGCCTCGAACCTGCGCGATCATCCTGTCTCCACCTCCCAAGTGTGGGGATTACAAGTGTGCGCCACCACGCCTGGCAGAATAATTCTTATAGGTATTATTTCACCTTATAAGCTTCTTCCATTATTTCTAAATTTCTCTTTGAAAACATTATACACGTGGCTAGCATCCCAGCAGTATAAAGGGCATACCAAAGTAATTCTCTCACGCAGACCGTCCCAGGCCCTGCTCCCCTTCTGGGTTCGCTCAGGTCTGTCATCCAGACATAATCTACATGTAGCACATCATAGATTGCCCCCCTTGTTTGCACATGGCAGCACACTGATCTGTCGTCCTGTGCCATTTTCACAATCTCATTATTCTTGGTTTAGACCACTTTATAGGCCAAGAGTGCTGTGGTATTTTACTGTAATCTGTGGCAAAACACATAATTTTTTTCCTTGAGTTTAATCGCAGGTTTTCTTATTGTTTTTAAATTGTATTATTTCACTAGAATGAATGACACACTGAATGTGTCCGCAAGTTCCTCCATCAAAGAGTCATCAGGAAAAGCAAGGAAGGGAATGGAGATACGTGGGGAGAAGGAGGAAGAAGTCATCAGGGAGAGAGTGAGTGTTTCGCTGTAATCATAAAGTTTCTCTGGCAGCATCCTGTCGCCATAAACCACTAGTATGGAAACCACTTTGAATTTATGATCACTCCAACTTTTTTCCTTAAGACTTAACATTCCTCACTAAAAATAAATGAACAGATCAGAGTAGGAGTCATCTAACTTTGGCGTCCCTGGGTGTGATCCCTGGTGGGCTGCCTGTAACCCAAAAGACTCATTAGCAAACTTGTGAGAATCTCCGCACGCGAGGCACCGCGGGGGACAAAGATGTACATGGCCGTGGGTGACCTGGAAGTGCTCTCTGGGTAGCGATAGATTGTGTACGTGAACACTAGTACAGAGTGGCATCTGCTCTGCCCCAAGGAGTAGTGAATGGTGAACACAGTTTTTCATGAGATCCTGAGGAAAAAGATACTACTTCTAACCAGAATATTATGTTAAGTAAAAAAAATCTCACTTTGAAAAACAGTGGATAAGATTTTTTAGGTCATATTCTAGAGCCTTGTAGGCAAAAGATGAGAGGCCAAAAAAGTACAAAGGACATGGAGGGCAAGGAGGAGTGTATTTACTTTGATTGCTTATGATAGTGAGACAGGGAAGAAATGGCAGATGATTTTGGAAGAGCAAATTGGGGTAATTAATGTGTTTACACTGTCCAAAATTTTAAAAGTTTATCAGCATTTATGGTAAAGTCTTTTCTACCTAGTTCTAGGTAACTTCTTTGCCATTTATATTTCAAAGAAATTACAGAAAAGGAATCAGGACTGTCTTACGCTTTATACCTCCCTCAAAGATTTTCCCTCGATTATAAGAGCAGTGTATTCTCATTTTAGGGAAATTTGGAAAATAAAAATGTAAAGGAAATGAAACCATATGACATTGTTAAAATGGTGTGCATTTCTTTCTAATCTTTCTTTGCTAATTCTAGGTGTTTTGAACCAAACTGTTGACCAGCATCGAGTCCTCCCTGTGTCCCCGGAACATCCTAGGGGAGTGAGAAGAAGCCCAGTGAGACACCATGCGGAGGCCATGTTCCAGTCTGGACTTGTTTGAAACTATTTCAGCTTGCCTGTATGGGCGGAAAGAAAGCGTTCTTCTGGTCTATCATCACTAACAATGGGCCTCTACATGATAAGATCATGTGGGAGAAATAGTACCATAATTCTGTATAAATTGATGAACAAATCCAAAGCTAACATGAAAATGTAACTCTTAATGAGGTTTAGGCTGTAGGACTCAGAACTTTTCTTGTTTGTAGTGTGTGTGTGTTTAACTAGAGATTGAGCCCAGGGCATTTTACCTTCAACCTTCAACCTCCATGCCACCCTTGTTTTCAGACAGTCTTGCTAGGTTGCTGAGAGCCTGTAAGTTGCTGAAGCTGCTCTGATCTAGCTGTTATCTTCGCGTCTCCGCCTCCCAAGCACTCGGATGACTAGCATGCACCCCAACCTGGCTTCTTGTTTGTAATATTAAGAGACTTTGCCCGAAGCTGAAGGAAAGCAAAGGACTTTCTGGTTGGCTTCATGACAAAATGTTATGGCTTAGGCCTCTAATGCCCTAAATAGAAGGCTAAGGGGTCCCCAAGGAACCTTTAAACTTTCTGTTGGTATATGACTATCTCACTGGGTACCTCTTATCAATGTCAGTTCTTGTGAAAGTAGACAGCAGTTCCTTCTCACGCCAAGGGGAGGAAGACAGTTGATGAACGGTGCATCGTGGCTTCTCCGTGTCTTCGGCCATTATCAAAGAGTATTGTGTGTGTTGCTAGACCGGAAGAACCCCAACAAAAAATAATAATGCACGCGCTGGTACTGATCTTAATTGAGCTGCATGAGTTTTCTAGGACTGCTGTAACATGTTGCCAAAAACTAGGTGGCAACAGAAATTTATTCTCAGGAAACCAGAAATGGAAAATCAAGGTCCCAGCAGGACATGCTCCTGATGGCTCCAAGGGAAATATCCTTGCCTCTGGAAGCCTTTGGTGGTGCCTGGCTTGTGGCAGAAGCTGTCTCTGTCTTCACCAGGACTTCTCAGCGTCCTTCTGTCCTCTGCTCGCCCTGTGAGGACAGCGGTCATTGGATTTAGGCCTCCCTAATGCAGTATGATCTCACCTTGGCCCTATTTCCAGTAAAATCACATTTAAGGTTCTAAGAGGACATGAATTTGGGAGGACTGTATTCAACCACATTACAGGAACATACTATATATGATTTTATATTTCTGATGGCTTTTCTGCTTTTCATCTCTGACTTTAATAATAGTGAAAATCTTATGGTTAAGATGTGAATGGATTGAGTTTGAGTCGCCTTACATGGGAAGCTAAGAGCCTCGGGACCTGTCCAGATGCGGTTCCTTCCCTTCCCACCCTCCTCTCCCAGGACAGGCAAGGCCCAGAAGCTCCTGGCAGGTGGCTCTATTGTTGGAAATGTCCTTGTTACGGTTAAGACAGTGACACTCTGGTGTTAAGGAGTTTCTTCGTGTGAATGCCTTCAGAAGCCTTTCGAGATGTTTATTTTATTTTGTCTTTGTGTTACTGGGGGTTGAACCCAGGGGCGCTAGACCATTGAGCCGCATCCCTAGTCCTATATTATTTTTGAAACAAGTCTCACCAAATTGATGAAGCTGGCCTCAAACTTCCAATCCTCCCGTCTCAGCCTCCCCAAGTACTGGGATTACAGGCCTGCCCCACCCTGCCCGGCTGTCTTTTGAGACTTGGTATGCTGTGTACAAATTGGCTGTTCCTAAGGAAATGCTCCATGCTGGGAGCCAGTCAAGAATGTATTTCACATGCAAATGCTGGTTCTTTTTTTTTTTTTCCTTTTAATTTTTTTTTAATTGGTGCATTATATTCATACAACTTATTGGGATAAAAAACTTGTGTGTACAAACATGTACTCATCGCTGATTTAACCCCTACCCAAATCCCACCCCATTTCCTCCCCGTCCCTCCCTCCCTTGCTTGGCTTAGTGATTGACTTCGATATGTTTAAGTACATTGTGAGCTTTAGAGATTTTCCTCTTCCCCCCTCATTTATCCTCCTTTAGGTTGTTTTGTTTGCTCCTCTTTTCTCCCTAACTCTCACATATTAGGGAAAGCATCTGATTTCTTATTTTTTGTGCCTGACTAATCTCACTTAGCATAATGTCCTCCAGTGCCATCCATTTCCCTGAAAATGATGTAATTGAGTTTTTTTTGATGGCTAAGTAAAATTCCATTGTGTACATATCCCACAGTTTTGTAATCCATTCATCTGTTGATGGACATCTTGGCTGGTTCCATAGTTTGGCTATGGTGAATTGTGCAGCTATGAACATAGATACACATGCTTTAGTTTGGTTTCTTTTCTTTTGGGTAGATACCCAACAGTGGTATTGCTGGATCAAATGGTAGATTTGTTCCCATTCTTCTGAGGATTCTCCATACTGTTTTCCAAAGTGGTTGCACTAATTTGCAGTCCCACCAACAATGTCTTAGAGTTCCCACTTCTCCACATCCTCGCCAGCATCTGTTGTTGTTTGTGTTTTGAATGATGGCCATTCTAGTTGGAGTTAGATGAAATCTCAGGGTAGTTTTGATTTGCATCTCTCTGATTGCCAGTGATGTTGAGCATTTTTTCATGCATTTATTGGCCATTTGAATTTCTTCTTTTGTGAAGTGTCAATTTAGTTCATTTGCCCATTTTGTTATTGGATGCTTTGTTTTCTTAATGTTGAGTTTCTTGAGTTCTCTGTATATTCTAGATATTAGTCCTCTATCAGTGGTGTAGGTGGCAAAAATCTTCTCCCATTCTGTTGGCTCTCGATTGAGGTTCTTGATAGTTTCCTTTGCTGAACAGAAGCTCTTCAGTTTCATGCAATCCCATGTATTGATTCTCCTTTTAATTTGTTGTGCCTTTGGGGTCTTGTTGAGGAAATGTTTGTCTGTGCCTATGTGTTGTAGTGTTGGACCTATGCCCTCTTCAAGAAGCTTCAAAGTCTCTGGTTTAATTTCCAAGTCTTTGATCCATCGTGAGTTGACTTTTGTACAGGGTGAAAAAGTGGGATTAACATCCAATTTTCTGCATATGGTTAACCAGTTTTGCCAACACCATTTGTTGAAGAGGCTATCTTTTTTCCAGTGTATGTTTTTGGCCTCTTTGTCAAAAATCAATTGGCTGAAAGTGTGTGGACTTGTTTCTGGGTCTTCTATTCTGCTCCATTGGTCTATATATCTGTTCTTTTGCCAGTACCATGCTGTTTATTACAATGGCTTTGTAGTATAGTTTAAAGTCAGGTATTGTGATTCCTCCTGTGTGGTTTTTATTGCTGAGAACTACCTTGGCTATTCTGGGCTTTTTATTATTCCAGATAAATTTAAGGACCGATTTTCCTATGTCTTTGAGGAATAATCTTGGTAGTTTAATGGGCATTGCATTAAATCTGTAGACCACTTTTGGGAGGATGGCCATTTTAATGATATTTATTCTGCCAATCCATGAACGTGGAAGATCTTTCCATCTTCTAAGATCTTCTTCGATTTCTTTTTTCAGTGTTTTATAATTTTCTTTGTAGAGATCTTTTACTTCCTTGGTCAAGTTTATTCCTAGGTATTTTATTTTTTTGTGGGAGATCCTGAGTGGAAGTGTTTTCTGAATTTCTTTTTCAGTGGATTTATGGTTGGTGTACAGGAAAGCTTCTGATTTTTTAAGATTGATTTTGTATCCAGATACCTTGCTGAATTTGTTGATCAGTTCTATAAGCCTTTTGGTTGAGTTTGTTGGGTTTTCTAAATATAGTATCATGTCATCTGCAAATAGTGAAAGCTTAAGTTCTTCTTTTCCTATTTGTACTCCTTTGATTTCCTTTTCTTGCCTTATTGCTCTGACTAGAGTCTCTAGTACTATATTAAAGAGAAGTGGTGATAGTAGACATCCTTGTCTCGTTCCAGTTTTTAGGGTTAATTCTTGAAGTTTTTCCCCATTTAATATGATGTTGGCAGTGGGCTTATTGTAGATTGCCTTAATAATGTTGAGATATGTTCCTTCTATTCCAATTCTCTGCAGTGTTTTTATCATAAATGGATGTTGAATTTTATCAAATGCTTTTTCAGCATCTATTGAGATGATCATGTGGTTTTTGTCTTTGATTCTGTTTATATGATGAATTACATGGATTGATTTTCATATATTGAACCAGCCTTGCATCCCTGGGATGAACCCTACCTGGTCATGGTGAATGATTTTCTTGATGTGGTTTTGAATGCGTGTTGCTAGTATTTTGTTTAATAGTTTTGCATCCAAGTACATCAGAGATATAGGCCTGTAGTTTTCCTTCCTTGAACTGTCTTTATTCGGTTTGGGTATTAGTGTGATGTTGGCTTCATAGAATGTATTTGGGAGAGTCCCGGTTTTTTTCTATTTCCCGAAATAGTTTGAGTAGTATTGGGATTAGTTCTCCTATAAAGGTTTTATAGAATTCACTTGGGAAACCATCTGGTCCTGGGCTTTTCTTTGATGGTAAGCTCTTTATTGCTATTTCAATCTCTTTGATTGTTATTGGTTGGTTTAAGTGTTCTATATCTTCTTGACTCAGTTTAGGAAGGTTGTATTTATCTAGGAAGTTGTCGATTTCCTCCAGATTTTCCATTTTGTTGGAGTATAGTTTTTCAAAGTAGTTTCTGATAATCCTCTGGATTTCTACGCTGTCAGTAGTAATGTCTCCTTTTTCATCCCTTATCTTCATAATTTGGGTTGATTCTTTTTTTTAGTTAGGTTGGCTAGTGGTTTATCAATCTTGTTAATTTTTTCAAGAAACCAGCTTTTGGTTTTGTTGATTTTCTATTGTTTTTTTATTCTCTATTTCGTTAATTTCTGCTCTAATTTTAATAATTTCCCGTCTTCTTCTGGCTTTGGGGTTCAATTGTTCCTGCTTTTCAAGGGCTTTGAGGTGTGTCGTAAGGCTATTTATTTGAGGATTTTCTGTTTTTCTTATGTGAGCACTCAGTGCTATAAATTTTCCTCTTAATACTGCCTTCAAAGTGTCCCAGAGGTTTTGATATGTTGTTTCTGTATTTTCATTTGTTTCTAGAAATTTCTTGATTTCACCTCTTAAATCTTCTATGACCCATTCTTCATTCAGAAGTGTGGTGTTCAGTCTCCACATGTTTATGTTGTTTCTCTGGGTCTTCTTATAGTTGATTTCTAGTTTCATTCCATTATAGTCTGAAATGACACAGGGAAGTATGTAACATTTTCTAAATTTGCTAGTGCTCATTTTGTGTCCCAGGATGTGATCTATTTTGGAGAAGGTTCTGTGAGCAGCTGAGAAAAATGTAAACTCTGCTGTAGTTGGGTGAAATATTCTATATGTGTCTAACAGGTCCATTTGGTTAATGGTGTTCTTTAGTTCTGAGACATCTTTACTGACCCTTTGTCTGGAAGATCAGTCTAGTATTGTGAGAGGCGTGTTGAAGTCTCCCAGTATTATTGTGTTGGGATTTATGTGTGACTTCATGTCACAAAGAGTTTGATTTATGAAAGTAGCTGCCCCTATGTTTGGGGTATAGATGTTGATTATTGTTATTTCCTCTTGCTGGACTATTCCTTTTACCAGTAAAATGTGACCTTCTTTGTCTCTTCTAATAAGTTTGGGTTTGAAGTCTAACTTGTCTGATATCATAGTTGCTACTCCTGCTTGTCTTCGAGTACCATTAGCATGGATTACCTTGCTCCAGCCCTTTACCTTGAGTTTGTTCCTATCTTTACTTGTAAGGTGTGTTTCTTGTAAGCAGCAGATGGATGGATTCTGGCTTTTAATCCATTTTGCCACTTTATGTCTTTTTATTGGGGAGTTGAGGCCATTTACATTCAGTGTGATTATAGAGAGATAATTTTTAATTCCCAACATGTTAAGATCTTATTTCTGTTTGAGATACTGTTTATTCTTCTTTGCTTAGTTGTCTGCTGGATGGGAATTCTTGTTTCTTTGGTTCTGGCGTGTATTACCCATTTCCTCTTTGCAGTTAATCTCCTTGAGTATTTTCTCTAACGCTGGTTTTGAAGACATAAATTCCTTCAGTTGCTGTTTGTCATGGAAGCTTCTTATTTCCCCATCTAATTTGATGGATAGTTTTGCTGGGTAGGAAATTTTTGGCTGGAAGTTGTTTTCTTTCAGAGTTTGGAATATGTTACTCCAAGCCCTTCTGGCTTTCATAACTTGCTTTGGGAAGTCTGGAGTGATTCTAATTGGTTTGCCTCTGTATGTCACGTGGCCTTTTGTTTTTGTTGCCTTTAAGATTCTCTCCTTGGCTTCCACATTAGTCATTTTGACAATTATGTGGCGTGGGGATCCTCTTCTCTGATCCTGTCTCAAGGGAGTTCTATAAGTTTCCTGGACCTGTGTATCGACCTCTTGCTCTATGTTTGGAAAATTTTCTGCTATTACTTCCTTGAAGAGATTGTTGATCCCTTTGGTTTCACCTTCTTTTCCCTCCTGTATTCCAATTATTCTTAGGTTAGCTCTCTTGAAATGGGCCCATATTTCTTCAATGTCAGATTCCTGCTGTCGGGTTTTTTTTTTTCCTAAATTAAAAACTATGCATTCATTTTTAGAATGATCATCTTCAAGAAGTGAGATTCTATTCTCTATGTAGTCTAATCTGTTGTTTATACTTTGAATTGAGGCCTTTACTTCATTAATTGCATCCTTTATCTCTTTTTGACTCTCTCTAAATTCTTTTTGAAAGTTCTCTATTATTTCTAAAGTTATTTTCCTAATTTGATCTTCTAGAGATCTTTGGATTTCTGTGTTATCAGATTCTGATGTTGTGGGGTTGTTGGCATTCACTGCTCCATTGTTATTTCTCTTTCCCATGATTTTGGAAGTTTGTGCCTTCTCTGGGTTCTTCCCTGAGTCACTATGAGTTCACTTAAGATGCTCTGGATCTCGAGTCTGTGGTATCTCTGTCACCACTACTCCTTTACTGGGTTGTATCACAAAGTCTCAGACCCAGGGAGTCAATCAAGGCTGCTTAGACCGTGGGGGTGCCAAGTTGGGCGTTCTCCAGTGGGGAGTTGTGACTATGGTATGATATCTCTGCCACTGCCACTCCCCCACTGGGCTGCACTGCTAAAATCTCCGACCCAGGGAGACTATCTGCGCAAGTCCCTGGGAGTGCAGTACTGGGATTTCTCCCCTAGGGGCCACAATTTGACTCACGGTTGTTGAGTGCACTGATGGAGCTGTAGTGAACTCGGTGGATTCGCTGCTGCCGCCACTGGCAATATGGCACCACTGCCACGCCCTCGGCCGTGATGCGGCATATTTCTTCTCTGGTTTTGAACTCCGCTCTGAGTCCTTGCCAGTTGTGCTGTGCCCGGCCCTTGGGAGCTTTAGATGTTCCCTGCACCAACAAAACTGCTGACTGCTGCCCGGCTGTTCAGCACCTGCTTACCTCGGCTCGCTGTCCACCCCTCCTCTCAGGCGCCTGGTGGCTGTTTGAGTGGGTTGGTCTAGGGCCGTCCGGTGAACTCGCCGTTGCTGCCAGCAGTAAGACGCTGCTTCTGCATCCTAGGCCGCGAGGCCAGAGTACCTCCTCTTTGGATTTGAGCTCTGTTTTGAGTCTCCCTCCTCTCTGGAGCCTGGTGCTACTAGGGGAGATGTAGGCCGCGCCGCTCAGGCCGCTCTGCACCGCGACTCTGGCTGCTCTGCACCGCGGGTCTGGCCACTCTGGCCGCTCCGGCCGTTCCGCGACGCGGCTCTGGCTGCTCCGGCTGTTCTGGCTGCTCCTCTCGGCTGATCTGGCCGCTCTGCTCGGCTGCTCTGAACTGTGGCTCCGGCTGCTCTGCACCGCAGGTCTGGCCGCTCCGGCCGTTCCGTGACGCGGCTCTGGCTGCTCCAGCTGTTCTGGCCGCTCTGCTCGGCTGCTCAGGCTGCTCCGCTCCGTGGCTCCCCCCAATCCGCACTGCGGCTCTGGCCGCTCCGGCTGCTCCGGGCGCTCCGTGCTGCACGGGTGCGGCACTTCGGGCTGGTTTTTTTTCCGGTGTCTTGTTTTTCCAGCCCTTTTTCTCTGTCCCTTTTCTCTGTCCCTTGTATTTACCCTTTTTATTTCTTTGCTGGTGGTGTTTTCTGGCTCTGAAAGGCGCTGGTTTTGTGGTAGTAGAGTTGGATTGTTAGCGGGACTTGTAAGTGCCGCTTTCCTCCGTCGCCATCTTCCCGGAAGTCCACAAGTGCTGGTTCTAACCAAGGTCAAGTATAAGAACTGTTTTCATAAGGGTGAGTCCGGCGCTGTCTCCCAGAACTTCAGAAGACGCTGGTCCTCCTAAAGCAAGACTATGCCAATGTGGAAAATGTTGCTAACTGGTCCTCTCTGCTTCTGAAATGCCAGCGGACCTAGTCCCATCAAACCATGAAAGCAACTAGCCACTGGAAGGCTTACTTCCAAGATGGGAAAAGAGAAGAAAAGGAAGGAATGAATCCCAGAACTGCTAGAGAGAGATGTGCAACCAAAGAGCCTTGGAAATTGGCACATCAAGAATACTTCAGATGGTCCATTGGGCGTTACCTCTAGATCTGGGATTTGGCAGAAAGTTATAAATCTAGAATCATTAAGGCAGCTCAAGGGTGTGGGTGTCTGTGTGTGTCTGTGTGTGTCTGTGTGGTTCTGGGGATTGGATCTAGGGGCTCTCTACCACTGAGCTACACCTCAAACCTCCCCTTTTCAAAACATGGTTTTGCTAAATTGCCCAGGCTGACCTCGAACTGTAATCCCCGCTCTCAGATTCCCAAGAACTGGGAACTGCATCTAGTGGTTTCTAATATTTCTGAGCATAACTAAAGATTACCAGCCAGGTAGGTGGTACATGCCTGTAATTCCAGTACTTGGTGACTGAGACAAAAGGATGACAGGCGTGAAGCTATCCTCAGCAACATAGTGAGCTCTGTCTCAAAATAAAAAATAAAATAGGGCTGGTGGTATGGCTTGAAGGTAGAAAGCCCCTGGGTTTGATCTCTAGTACCATCAAATAATGATAATAATAATAATAATAATAATAATAATAATAGAATTGAAAGAGATTATCTAGTGCAGTGTCCCATCCAATAAGATGCCTTTTAGACTCTCTAAAAGATTCTGAAAATCTTTAGAAAAACTCAGGTTTTTCTCCCTGAGTAGCTCTACCTTATCATAGAATCCTCATGAACTATCCTGTTCCTTCTATGTTCTGCCTTGGTTTTGTTTGGAATCTGCCTTCCTAGGATTTAACATTGGGGGCCTCTTTTTTCCTCCAAAGTATATAATAGAGTAGCAATTTGTTGAGCACAGCCTATGAGTCAGAAACTGCCAGACTAAGCATTATCTAAGTGGATCTGCACAACGGCCTTAGGAGAGAGTATTGAGGACCAGGTAGCTGCTCACAGTAACTGTTTCCTCCTGCGCACATAGCTGGACCACATTCCCAAGCCTTCGGTGGTTGAATGTGGTCATGGTCAAACGCCTGAAGTTGGGCCAGTGGCATTAGGCCGGGGTGGCAGGTGGCACTTGCAGAGCTGGTTCGTGGCGCGCTCCCGCTGTGGTCGCGCCTGCCCTTTCTCTTTCCAGGGGACCTTTTTCCTGGAACGTCCATCCAGATGGAAGGAGTCTTGGGTCACTGAGTCATGGTTTGGTACAAAACTGCCTGCTTGTTAAGAGCATCCGTTCTGAACTACATGCAAGTGAGAAACAAACCTTGAAAGTGAATATCACTGACAGTCAGTGCAGCAGAAATCACTACACCGATGGCCCCTGCGGCCATGATTTCCAACGTACTAATGAGGACACTGGATTATCCCTAACAGCAAGCCACAAGTTCTACGCGCCTCCTAGTATGGTTGGCCCGAACATAACAAAGGCTTGGAAAGTCCCCAACTGGTAGCGGCGGAGTTGTGCCTCAGGCCCCCTATTCACACGTTGGAAGTCCCAAGTCCACACAGAGGGAGGACCACGTGCGGGCACAGGGAGAAGATGGCCATTTACAGGCCAAGGAGAGGGCCCTCAGGAGAGACCATCGCTGCTGGCACCTTAAGCCTGGATTTCCAGCCTTGAGGGCCGCAAGAAAATTAATATCTGTTGTTGAAGCCCCACAGTCTGTGGAACTTTATGGCAGCCCTAGCAGACGCTGCGCCATTCCTTCTGCTCAGCCACTGCTGCTTTTTTTTTAAAGTTTTTAAAAATTATTTATTTATTTATTTATTTATTTGTATGTGTGTGTGTGGGGGGGGGGTCTGGGGATGGAACCCAAGGGCATTTAACCTCCAAGCTATACCCCCTGCCCAATTTTTTATTCTTTATTTTGAAACAGGGTCTTACCAAGTTGCAGAGGGCCTCACTAAGTAGCTGAGGCTGTCCTCGAACCACGATCCTCCAGTCTCAGCCTCCCGAATGCTGGGATTACAAGCGTGCACTACCATGCCCGGCATCTACTGTTGCTTTTAAGTAGAACTGGTCACACTGGCTCCCGCAGGACAGTCTGAGCTGATCCCTATCATCTATTTCAGAAACATGAGCGTGAATGGTTCTATGTCAAAAATACCTTTATTATTTATTTATTTATTTATTTATTTATGTATTTACTTATTTTGGCAGTGGGGATTGAACCGAGGGGCACTCTACCTCTGAGCTAAACCTCCCGCCCTATTTTGTTTTTTGTTTTGAATCAGGGTTACTACATTGCTGAGGTTGTCCTCGACCACAAGCCTCAAGCTTTGTGATACTCCTGTCTCAGCCTCTCAAGTGCTGGGGTTACAGGCCTGTGCCGCCATGCCCGTCCCTTTATTATGTTTGTTAGAATGAAATCCTAGGTGCGGTAAAGAATTGCCTCAAAGGGAAGAAGACTTTTATGGGGCCACAAGGCCCAGAAGGACGTTCAAGGTGCTCACATTCATGGGGTTTGGTAGAAGGTTCTAGGAAAAGCCAGAGCGCAACACTCCTGTGACGGTTTCTATACCAGGGTTTTGAAAGAATGTAGAAGTCACGTGCCACAGAGCACATACTCTAGGCACCTGATCCTGGCCCTGCATGTCGGGCTCCCTTCCTCTCGGTCTGCTGCCGAAGCAGTGGCTTGGCCAGCGTCGACCAGCACTTTGCAGCTACTGCTTTTTTTTTCTATTTTCACCAACTTTTGCATCTGGGCACAGCCCCCTGTGGGTCATCTTTAATCTTCATAAGAGATAGGAAGTGATCAGGCTCATTAAATGCCCTTCCTTTTATTTATACATGCCTTTGGGATAGTGCTTTTCTGTTAAACTATCGCCCAGGGACCTGGCCAGTCTAGATGGCTGCTTGGGAGTCAGGTGCTGGTCCCCGATGCAGACAGCCTGGCAGGGTGACAACATCGCAGGTAGAAGGCAAGGCCGATCACAAGCAAGCAAGCACACTTGGCGCTGTTTTTGTTGTTGTTGTTGTTGTTGTTGTTGTTGTTGTTGTTGTTTTGGGGTTTTTTGGTGGTATTGGGGGTGGAACCCAGAGGCTTTCTACCTCTGGGCTACAGTCTCAGACCCATTTTATATTTTATTTGGAAACAGGGTCTCACTAAGTTGCTGAGAGCCTCACTAAGTAGCTGAGGCTGGCTTCGAACCCGTGCGATCCTCCTGTCTCAGCCTCCCAAGCACGGGGATTACAAGCGTGCGCCACCACGCCCGGCTCCCTTGGCGCTGTTTTCACAGTAGGTGTGCTGCTCAAAGTGTGGTCCGTGGACCAGGACATGGGCATCGCCTCGGAGCTGGTTAGAAAGGCAGAACCTGGAGCTGCTATCAGAATCTGTGGTGTTAGCCAGGCCCCAGGTGATTGGCTGCGCGTTATAAGCTTGAGAACCATTTTACTACCAAACTGCTGCTTAGCAAATCTGGACTTTTCTGTGTGAGGGTTGCATACCCCCGTGGGTCAGATCAAATCCAGGCTTAGGGATTTTAAAGCATAACTGAATCTTAGTCATACTCAGATTTTAGAACGAGAAGTTGAATCCCAGAGAGATTGGGTCGTTTGCCTGAGGACACAGCGCTAGAAGGCGCTTTGATCTACACACAACTTCTAGAAACACCAGTAATAAAAGGAAAAATATTTCCATTTGCAGCCTGGCACTGTAAGTCAGTTTGTAAGCCAGACAAATGTAAGAAGTAGTTTTAAATTTAAAGCAGCAAATGAATTACTTGACCACATCCATTAACTGCATTTAAAAGCCTTAGTGCAGTGAGGGCCTAGACGAAGTTAGGACTGCCTGCCAGAGAGAAACACCACCAGGCTTCCCATGAGGGTAGGCGCCAGCAGGGCACGCTAGCCATTTTACTTTATAAGAGAGACTATTAAAGTCTATCTTGTCTCTAAACAGTTTCTCACACAGCTTTCATATTTCGTGTATGTGTGTGTGTTTGTGTGTGTGTGTGGTACTGGGGACTGAACCCAGAGACATTCTGTCTCTAAGGTACACCCCCCAGCCCTATCCTATTTTATTCTGTGTGTGTGTGCGCGCGCGTGTGCTGCTGGGAATTGAACCCAGGCGCATTCTACCTCCAAGTGACACCCCCAGCCCTGTTTTTTATTCTTTACTTTGAAATAGAAACTCACTAAGTAGCTGAGGCTGGCCGCGAACCCAGATCCTTCTGTCTCAGCCTCCCCAAGTACTAGGATTACAAGCGTGTACTACCATGCCCGGCTTTATTCTTTTATTAATTAATTAATTTGCAGTACTAGGGATAGAACCCAAGTGCAATCGACCTCCGAGCTACACCTCAGCCCTATTTTTTATTCTTTATTTTGAAACAGGGTCTCACTGAGTTGCGAAGGGCCTCTCTAAGTAGCTGAGGCTGTCCTCGAACCACGATCCTCCAGTCTCAGCCTCCCGAATACTGGGATTACAAGCGTGCGCCACCACGCCCATCTTTTATCCTTTTATTTTTTTAAACAGGGTCTCACGAAGTTGTGGAGGGCCTCAGTAAACTGCTGAAGCTGGCCACAAACCTGTGATCCTCTTGTCCCAGCCTCCCAAGTATTGCGCAACCATGCCGGGCTATCGTTCATATTTCAGTTTTTCATTTTGACTCACCTCAGAATGTCTTGGGCCCCACAAGTTTTTTATGTATATCAGACGCCATGATAATAAAGTAATTGTAACTGTGGCACTGATGGTTGTAATAGTAACTAAGGTATTTACATCATTCTATATGAATGAACTATCTGGGAACTTGTCAACCTGATATTATGATTTCAAAAAAATTGTACCATTATGAGCCGGGTGTGGTGGCGCACGCTTGTAATCCCCGCGCTTGGGAGGCTGAGATAGGAGGATCGCATGGGTTCGAAGCCAGCCTCAGCTACTTAGTGAGGCTCTCAGCAACTTAGTGAGACCCTGTTTCCAAATAAAATATATATATATTGGTCTGGGAGTATAGCCCGGAGGTAGAAAGCCTCTGGGCTCCACCCCCAGTACCACCCCAAAAAAAAAAAATTGTACCATTATGATCTTGAGAATTTTTTCTAAGTTTTTCATTTGATTTTATACATTGATCTTATCTTTTGTGTGCACAGGGAAATGAATCCAGAGTCATTCTACCTTCAATCTACACCACTCCAGCCCGATTTTATTTTTTATTTGAAAACAGGGCCTTACTAGGTTGATGAGAGTCTCACTACTTGCTGAGGCTGTCCTCAAACCTGCCATCCTCCTGTCTCAGCCTCCCAAGTACTGGGTTACAAGCATGTGCCACTACACTGGCTGCTCTTTTTTTTTTTTTTTTTTTTGCAGGTCTCAGGATGGAACCCAGGGGCATTTGACCTCCAAGCCAAACCCCCTGCCCTGTTTTTTTTATTTTTTATTTTTATTTTATTTTCCTCTCAAATGCTGGGATTACAAGCGTGCACCACCACGCCTGGCTTATTTTTTATTTTTTGAAACAGTTCTCACTAAGTTGCAGAGAACCTCACTAGCTGAGGCTGTCCGTGAACCATAATCCTCCAGTCTCAGCCTCCCGAATGTGCCACCACGCCTGGCTTGCTCTTATCTTTAAAAAAATTTTTTAGCTGGGTGTGGTAGCACAAGCATGTAGTCCCAGCATTTGGCTAGGACCAGAGGATCCCAGTTCCTGGACAGCCTCAGCTACTTAGTGAGGTCCCCCACAACTTAGTGAGACTCTGTTTCAAAATAAGGAATAAAAAGTAGGGCAGGGGTGTAGCTCGGAGGTAGAATGACCCTGGGTTCCATCCCCAAGCCCACAAAAATAAAATAAAATAAAAACATTTTTCTTATGTTTTATTTATTTTTATTTATTTATTTATTTATTTATTTTTGGCAGTACTGGGGATGGAATCCAGAGGCATTCTACCTCCGGGCTATACCCCCAATCCTATTTTTTATAATTTATTTGGAAACAGGGTCTCACTAAGTTGCTGAGAGCCTCACTAAGTAGCTGAGGCTGGCTTCGAACCTGTGTGATCCTCCTGTCTCAGCCTCCCAAGTGCTGGGATTACAAGCATGTGCCACCAGGCCCGGTTTTTCTTATGTTTTAGAACAGCCTTTTTCCATTCAATATTTAGCCACAAAATATATATATATTTACAGGGCTTCTGAGGTAGTGGAATTGTACATACGAGTACTCAAAGGAGTTTTAGAAATACCAGAATTATTTTCCTCACCTGTAAAATTTCTAATTTCTAATTTAAAATTTCTAATTTTACAGGTAAGGAAAAATAAAGTCTATATGTGTTGGTCAGCTTTCCATTACTATGACAATATACCTGAGATAATCAACTTCAAAAGAGAAGCGTTTAATTTGGCTCAGTGTGTCCGGTCCCAGTCCCTGGGCGGCTGGCCTGTAGCCCTGGGGCCTGTGGCGAGGCAGCCTGTCATGGTGGAATCACGTGGTGCAGGAAGCTGCTTACCTCATGGCAGCCAAGAAATGAAGAGAGAAAAAGGAGAAGCCGGAGCCCCAATATTCCCTTCAAGGGCACACCCCCGATGACCGAACTTCATCCCCCTAGGCCCACCCCATAGCAGTCCCACTGCCTCCCAGCGGCACCACCGGCTGGGACTGTATGTAGCCCCTAACACCTGAGCCTGTGGGCGACGCCCATCCCATCCACAGCATCATACGTGGTTGATGGCAAAGTAGAACCCGGGGTGCAGGGGACAGCAGGTCTGCGGCCACCCCGGGCCACTCGGATGTTCCTCTGTAGCCTCAAGATTGGCCTGTGAGCTGCCCGGGCTTGACATCTGACATTTGCCCCGCAGAGTCCCTGGGCTTATGGGGCCCTGGGCTCCTCCACCCACTCCCCTCCTCCCAGGTGGGATTGCTGGGGCAGGCAAGGGTGCAGACACAGCATGTGGGTGCGGGTACCCAGTCCACAGATGACTTGTTTTTTTTTGGGGGGGGGTGGTACTGGGGGTGGAACCCAGAGGCTTCCTACCTCCGGGCTATACTCCCAGCTCTATTTTATATTTTATTTGGAAACAGGGTCTCACTAAGTTGCTGAGGCTGGCTTTGAACCTGTGCGATCCTCCTGTCTCAGCCTCCCAAGTGCAGGGGGTTACAAGCGTGCGCCACCACGCCCGGTTCACAGATGACTGGTTATAACAAGCAACGGGCGAAAGCCCCACGTGGGGAAAACCATGTTTTTTAGAGGTTTAAAGACAGGGAAGGACTGTTGGCCTGGGCAGAAACAGAGGACTCAGTGCCAGCGCAGCCCGGGGGCACCGGCACCTGGGCAGCTTAGACCTGAGGGGGAAGGGCCCATAGAAGCCATAAGTGGGGATTTTATCAGCAGGAGCCCAAACCCCTGCCTGACTGTCGGTGGCAGCACAGGCCACCTTGTAGGCCACAGCCTCGTCCCTCCAGGCGCCTCCCCTGCGCTTAGGGGAGCTCCAGTGCAGAGCTCTCTGAATGTGCCTCATGGACACGACAGCCAGTGGTCTCCGTGCCACCTCCACCCTGGCAAAGCAACGCCAATGTGTCCTGTGGAGAAAAGACCGGCCCAGCCGGGTGCAGTGCGCCCTCCTGTCATCCCAGCGCTTGGGAGACAGAGGCAGCGGGAGGCTCTGGTCAGCTGGGGGTGTAGCTGCCCAGCTTTCCAGGCCCCAAAAAGGGACCTCCTCAAAACCACTCCCGTCCCGAGTTCCGACCCACGTGTGGGCTGTGTCTCTTCAGGGTAAGCCTTCTCCACCCACCGTCACCCACAAAGGGCTGGGCGTTGTCTCTCCAGCTGGAGAACGGTAGTGCGTAAGATTAGATTTCTCTGGCTCAGCTACCAGAATGGATGAACCTGTTTTACTTCCGAACTCTCTACCTTTGACAGGAACTTCAGGTTTAACAGCCTGGTACCCAGTAAGGACTGTTAACCAACACTGGCTCCCTGCTCACTGTCTGGGGAAACTGGTTTGTGGTGTGATGGCTCGCCTACCCCTTGCAGGAAGGGCCTCGAGAGAAGGAATCCCTCCTCAGCATCACCACGGAAGCTACACATTAACCAGGGTGCGTTTATGGGCGCAAAGGAGATTAGCCTCTCTCTCTCTGCCTTCGTCTCCTATGTGGTCACTGTTGGGTTAGAAGCAAAGGGCTAGGTGACGGCCAGTCCACGGCGCTTCAGAGGCCAGAGGCAGGCTGAGGTGGGCTGAGGAGGCTCAGAGATTATGTGTCAGTCTAGTCTCCTCGCAGCTCAGCAGCGTAGGCCTAGCATTCAGGAGGAGAAATCTCTTCTGGACCACGGTGCAGGATGGGAGATGGAGCTGCCCTGGGTGCACTCCTGGAAAGACAGACAGTCACTGTGGTCCTCAAGTCATTGTCCACACCCTCCTCAAAAATCTTTTTTTTTTTTTTTTTGGTGGTACTGGGGGTGGAACCCAGAGGCTTTCTACCTCCGGGCTACACTCCCAGACCTTTTTATACTTTATTTGGAAACAGGGTCTCACTAAGTTGCCAAGAGCCTCACTAAGTAGCTGAGGCTGGCTTCGAACCTGTGCGATCCTCCTGTCTCAGCCTCCCAAGCGCGGGGATTATAAGCCTGCGCCACCACGCCCGGCTCCTCCTCAGAATCTTGATCTGTAGCCAGGCGTGGTGGCGGACGCTTGTAATCTCAGCACTTCGAGGCAGAGGCAGGAGGATCACAGGTTTGTGGCCAGCCTCAGCAATTTAGTGAGGCCCTCTGCAACTTAGTGAGACCCTGTTCCAAAGTAATAAAATAGCCGGGCGTGGTGGCGCACGCTTGTAATCCCCACGCTTGGGAGGCGGAGACAGAAGGATCGCGCAGGTTCGAAGCCAGCCGTGTGCGCTGGTTTAGGAGACCCTGTTTCCAAATAAAAAAATGTAAAAATAGGTCTGGGAGTGTAGCCCGGAGGTAGAAGGGCTTCCAGGAACCCCAGTACCACCAAAAAAAAAAAAAAAAAAAAAAAAAAAAAGTAATAAAATAAAATAGGACTGGAAGTAGAGCTCAGAAGTAAAAGGCCCCTGGGTTCAGTCCCCAGAACCCCCCCCCCACACACACACACAAATATTTGATCCATGAGTTTACGGAGGGAGCCCCCGCTGCTGATTCCCTAGCTAAAGAGCCTGAGGGTCCACATCGGCCAGGTCCGGGCACAGTTCCTGGGTGCGGGTATTTCTCACTAGTCACATACCTCAGGCACCGGGGCCTGAGGGAGAGGAGCACAAGACCACGGGCAGGTGGAGGGCAGCCTCCCCAGCCCTGGGTGACCAGCACCCGTGCTTTCAGTCTACGCAAAGGAGACAGGGGCTGGCGTGCGGGACTCTGAGATGATTCAATGTGAAATGCCCCGCAGAGGCCGGGCAGCTGCGGTGGTGCTGTTATCTGAAGAGTGAGTGGCCAGCCTTCTTACCTTACCTGACGCCTGTCGTGCGCCCTCCTTCCCCAGGACACACTGGCTTCAGGAACTGCAGTGTTGGGGAGTCTAATAGAAAGGATGGTGACGTCGTCCCAGGTGGGAAGCCTGCGCGGCCGCGGGGTCTATCCTAAGAAGCCCAGCAGCACGTTTGCACAGGAAAGAACCGACCCCGGGGTTTGCTGTCTCTGCACCCCCTTGAGCGCACACCCGTCCCCTGCTAAACCTCTTCAAAGCTCAAGTAATCAAGATGGAAAGCAATATATGAAACAGAGCCGTGGGAGGATCTTTTTCATCCTGGATTTAACAATTTCAGACTTTCATCTGATATTTTTTAAAGGAAAGAGGTAGGGGAAGAGGGTCTTAATTTAAAAAACAAACAAAAAACACAGACCGCAGCATCTACCTTAGAGCCAAGGCCTCCGGTCCTGGGCCTAGAGCCACTGAGCTCTGCAAAGTTATTGTAAACACTAGCACCACCAAAACCCACAGCTGCTGCTGTTCCTGGGGAGTGGGTGGATGCATTTTTCTCTTTCTTTCTTTCTTTCTTTCTTTCTTTCTTTCTTTCTTTCTTTCTTTCTTTCTTTCTTTTTTGTGGTACTGGGGTTCCTGGAAGCCCGTCTACCTCCGGGATACCAGACATATTTTATTTTTATTTGGAAACAGGGTCTCCTAAGCCAGCGAGGCTGGCTTCGAACCTGCGTGATCCTCCTGTCTCCGCCTCCCAAGCACGGGGATTACAAGCGTGCGCCACCACGCCCAGCATGCATTTTTCTTACTTTTGGAAATAACGTGGCTTCTCTCTGTACCTTTACTTCTAAAGGGCTCCGAGTTTGCCGGGCTGGGTGCTCTCTTTAACAGGTGAATCTGTGCTCGGTTCACTAAAACAAAGGCCCGTTCAGAGGCAGGTGCCGGCTCAGTTCTCTGGGCCTCGCACACAGATTCTTAGCTGCAGCTGAAGCAGGCGGGCTACGTTGATAGTCATATGAAATAACCTTAACTTTGCCTGGGGATATTTATAACAAAACATGCAGAATTATTGCACCATAAAGCCTGCTTCACTGATTCTTGCTGATTAAAAACTTTTTTTTTTTTTTAAAAAAGACTAATGTAATAAAAAAAAAAACAAAGAGACCCACCAGCTGGTTATGTGAAGACAGCTGAGCTGGAGCCTTGCTCAGCCCTTTGATACAGCCCTAGCTGGGGAGCCGGGCAGGCTGGGGGCCCTTCTCCCAGGAGCCTTGCACCCCTCCCCAGGCTGAGGCAGGCGTGGATGGCCTGGGAGGGATGCGCTCGCCCTTCCACCACGCTGGAGGCCAGGGCCAAGTTTTGCTATGGGAAAGCTGAGTGCAGGGCAGTCGTGGTATTAGGTGAGACGAACGTCTGTGTCCGCAGACAGGCTGGATGGGACCCCGGCAGTTTTCACTGATGCAAGGACAAGAAGTTGGCAGGAAGTGACAGGAGTCTTTCTTCCTCCCTCCCGGGTGTCCTTTGGCCAGGCGCATCCTCGAGGGCACTGTGAAATTGGGCCCGGTGGGGTTTCTTCCTCTGGCTGTTGGCAGGAATCAGACTGGTTTCCTCAGGCCCTGAGTGCAGACGCCATGTACAGCCATCGGCGCATTGAGCATTATTCCTCATTTTCTTCAGGCGCTAGAGTGAGTGCTCCTACACCCACCCCACCCTCATGACTCTACTCCTTCCTGTCCCTTCCCTGGCCACGCACATCAGAGCGAGGTAGTTCCAAAATGTAGATCAGCTGGGAAACTTGTTTGAAAAAAAAATAAATTTTTCTTTCTCCTGCGGCTCAGGCTCAGCCATGGGGAGAGCCGTCTTACAGTGGCGCCTTGGACCGTGCCAGGCAGCAGCCCTGGGGCCCCCATGGACTAAGCATCGTAACAGTGAAGGAACAAAGCATCACGACCTGGAGCACACTCCGTACGCCCCACCGAGGGGAAAGGCCGCGGCTCTCCGGAGTCTCCCAGGAAGCCCTGTTGCGTTGCCCTGATCTCTCCACTCAAAGCAGTTGACAATTCCCTTGCTCCATGGTGGTGCACTGGCATCTCGGAGTAGAATATTCAGTTTGCATGTTTTCGGGCTTTACTTGGTGGACTCCACAGCGCACATTCTCCGGCAGCTCGCTGCAAGCTCGGGAAACACCTGGCTGTAGCTCTGAGCCACTCCGTTTCGCCACGGCCAGGGTGCTAAGTGAGCACCCTGGATGGAGCTATCCGCTGCGTACACATGGGGCTGCTCTCAGGTGATGCTCTTACAGACCCTGCTGGGTAGACTGTACTATACTAGAGAGCACACCACCCAGAATCGGCACATCACACCTCCTTGCTCAGGACCTTCTCCAGAAGGGGACTTAAAGGATTAGAGGGTGTGATTCAATTTTCCCAAAGGTCAGATGAGTTCACATTCTCACGGATGGTGTAGAAGGTATCAGTTGTTTCACATCTTACCAATACTATTTTTTAACCCTACAAAACACTATTACCTTTTTTAGATTTGCCCAAGGACTTACCAAGCCTTCGCTCATCGGTCCCGGCATCTCAGACCTTCCACAGGAAATCACTCATCAGCCTGAAATACATTTTTTTCTGGGTCCTGGAAAGTGAACCCAGGGTTGTGGCTCTACCCTGAGCTATACCCCCAGCTCCTGAGTTTAGCCTTGCATTTTTCCTTTGTGAGTCCTTTGCAGAACATTCGCTTGGTTTTTCTTTATCTAAAAAGTCCATTTTGTTCTAATTCTGGGAACATTTTCAGTGAGTATATAATGTTAGATGGGTGATTATTCTCTCTTGGTATGTTCAAGGCATCATTTCTCTGTCTCGGGCTTCCTGCTGTTGAGAAGTCAGCTATCATCAGTCTAACTAAGGTGGTTACTGTTCCTTAGATGAGCTGCCTTTTCTTTTTTAACTGCCTTAAGATCCTCTGCCCACCTGATTTTATTATTATTATTATTCTTGTTGTTGTTGTTGTTGTTTCATTGGGAAGTATATGGGTGCACAGGATGATGGTTTTAAATTTTATTTGTTCTTATCAAGATTTTTTAGGCTTTTCAAGTCTATGAATTACTGTCTTTTATCAGCTCTGAACATATTGTATCTTTTTTTGTTTTGGTGGTACTGGGGTTCCTGGAAGCCCTTCTACCCCCGGGCTACACTCCCAGACCTATTTTATATTTTTATTTGAAAACAGGGTCTCACTAAGTTGCTGAGAGCCTCACTAAGTAGCTGAGGCTGGCTTCGAACCTGTGCGATCCTCCTGTCTCAGCCTCCCAAGCGCGGGGATTACAAGCCTGCGCCACCACACCCGGCATCATATTGTATCTTTTAAAGTATGATATTCCTGAACTTCATATGGAGAAGGAAAAGACCTAGAATAGCCAAAGCAATTCTCAATAACAAGAAACATGCAGGAGGCATTACAATCCCAGACTTCAAACTATACTATAGAGCAATAGTAGTAAAAACAGCATGGTACTGGCACAAAAACAGATATACTGACCAGTGGATTAGAATAGAAGATACAGAAACAAACCCACACATCTTTAGTCAATTAATCTTTGACAAAGGGGCCAAACACATACGCTGGAGAAAAGACAGCCTTTTCAACAAGTGGTGCTGGGAGAACTGGCTAACCATTTGTAAAAAGATGAATCTAAACCCCTATATCTCACCTAACACAGGAATCAACTCAAGATGGATTAAAGACTTAGAAATTAGACCTGAGACTGTGAAGTTAGTAGAGGAGAACATAGGTTCAACACTACAACATATTGGCACAGGCAGTAACTTTCTCAACAAAACCTCCAAAGCTCAGGAAATTAAAGCAAGAATAAACAAGTGGGATAACATCAAACTAAAAAGTTTCTTCTCATCAAAGGAAACTATCAACAACCTAAAGAGGAAGCCTACAGAATGGGAAAGGATCTTTACCAGCCACCATTCTGATAGGGGGCTAATATCCAGAGTATACAAAGAGCTCAAAAGGCTCTACACTAGCAAAACAAACAACCCAATCAAGAAATGGGCAAATGAACTAAATAGACACTTCACAAAAGAAGAGATACAAAGGGCTAATAGATACATGAAAAGATGTTCTTCATCACTGGCCATCAGGGAGATGCAAATCAAAACTACACTGAGATTCCATCTAACCCCAGTCAGAGTAGCAAGCATAAAGAAATCAAACAACAACAAATGCTGGCGAGGATGTGGGGAAAGAGGAACTCTTTTACACTGTTGGTGGGAGTGCAAAGTAGTTCAGCCACTATGGAGATCTGTGTGGAGATTCCTGAGAAAGGTGGGAATAGATCCACCATATGACCCAGCTATACCACTCCTAGGTATCTTCCCAAAGGGGTTGAATTCAGAGAACTACAGCAACATATGCATACCTATGTTCATAGCAGCACAATTTGTAATAGCCAAAATATGGAACCAACCCAGATCACCATCAACAGATGAATGGATAGCAAAACTGTGGGAAATACACACAATGGAATTCTATTCAGCCATAAAGAAGAACAAAATTATATCATTTGCAAGAAGATGGAAGGCCCTGGAGAGCATCATGTTAAGTGAGATCAGCCAAGCACAGAAGGAGAAGATACACATGTTTCCTCTAATATGCCCAAACTAGGGAACACAAAGGATACCAGTGGGACTCCAGATATTAGAGGGGAAATACTAGCTAAGTTTTAATGGAAAGATAGGAGAGGAGAAAGGCCGATCTGGATTAATGAGGGTCCACACCTGAACATGTGTAAAATTATGAATAAGACATGGTTAACCTGGACAACCATTGGTGGGGAGGGGAAGGGGGCGGGGGGGAGAGGGCACCAAATATAGTATACATGTATACTACTTATGTTCAATAAAAAATTGTTAAAAAAATAAATAAATAAAATAAAATAAATAAAAATAAAAAAATAAAGTATGATATTCCAATATAGTGGCACATGTCTGTAATCCCAGCACTTGAGAGGCTGAGACAGGAGGATTACAGGTTCAAGACCAACCTCAGCAATTTAGCAAGATCCGGTCTCAAAATATAAAAGCTGGGTGTGGTGGCACAGGCTTGTAATAGCAGTACTTGGGAGGCTGAGACAGGAGGATTGTGGTTCGCTACTTCGTGAGGCCCTCCATAACATAGTGAGACCTTGTTTCAAAATAGAGAATAAAATGGGGCTGGGGGTGTAGCTCAGAGGCAGAATGCCCCTGGGTGCAATCTCTAGTGCCCTCCAGTGACAGTTCTTGTTTTTAAATTTATTTTTAATTTGTGTGGTAGGGGGATGGAATGCAGGGTATTTTGCCTCTGAGCCACACCCCCTGGACTGGGGTTGAGCAACTGGAAGCCTTTCGTCTAACTAATCTACCCTCAAGCCACACCCTAGCCCTTTGTTATCTCTTGTTTTGTTTTGAAACAGGGTCTCACAAGGGTGATGGGGGTCTTGCTTAGTTGCTAATGCTGTCCTTGAACCTGCAATCTTCCTGTCTCAGCCTCCCTAGAGGGATTACGGGAGTGAACCACTGTGACCAGTGATATTCCTCATGCTTTTACCTCTGTCTTTTCTGGAATGCCAACTAGACATATAGTAAACTTCTCAGGGTTTCCTTCATATTTTTTCAACTTTTATCTCTATTCCCTATTTCTTTGACTATGACACTTTCTAATTTCTTCAGAGCTGTTTTCTAGTCCACTCATTTTTGAAACTGTCCAATCTGCCTTTAAACTGAACAACCGAGTTTCACATTTTAATGATCATTTTCATTTTCTTCTTTCTTTTTTGGGGAGAGCGGGTACTTGGTATTGAACCCAGAGGCATTCTACCTCTGAGGCATTCTACCTCTGAGCTATGCTCCCAGCCCTATTTTATTTTTTATTTGGAAACACTGTCTCACTAAATTGCTGAAGGCCTTGCCAAGTTGCTGAGGCTGGTCTTGAACCTGAGATCCTCTCGTCTCCGCCTCCCAAGTACCGATATTACAGGCGTGCACCTCCACACTTGGCCATCATTTTCATTTCTTGAAGTTTCTTTTTTTTTTTTTTTTTTTTTTGTACTGGGGTTCCTGGAAGCCCTTGTACCTCTGGGATACACTCCCAAACCTATTTTTTTTTTTTTTTACCTTTTTATGCAGAAACAGGGTCTCTTAAGCCACTCCGAACCAGCCAGATCCTCCTGTCTCCGCCTCCCAAGGCCTCCCAAGCGTGGGGATTACAAGTGTGTGCTACCACGCCCGGCTCTGACCAGGTCTTTTGAAGTTGAAAAATGAAATCTGAAGACACCAGGACAGTGAAGGTAGAAAGTTTGTCGTAAAAGAGTAAGCAGGCCGAGAGGCAGCTTACCCCGGGGGCCTTGGCAGACCCCAGAGTCCAGCGGGGCCTTCTGGCACTGCCCCAGAATGGCACTGCACCATCAACTGCACACCGCCTTGCTCCAAGTCCACCAAGACAGGGGCAGGCTTACAGCTGGGACCACCACCAGGAGCAAGGGCAAGGGGGCGGGCAGGGGGGGGTAGCCCATGGGGCCCAGCATTTGGCTTTGTTTAAAGGCCCTTTGTGTGACATTAACCAATGAAGAAAGTCCCCGTTTTCATATCGTTTCTTGACTTAATTTGTCATCTGTGACTCTTAATTCCCCGAAGTCAAGAGGCTGCTCTGTATGGCTCCTCCTGTCTCAGCATCCCACCTACTGGGATTAGAGCGTGCGCCACCATGCCCCGGGGAGCTCTGCGAGGACTTCGAGGTGCCCCTTCCCCTCACCGACCGCATTTCCTCTCTGAATTCCCACAGTGCTCTCTGCTAGCATGAGTGTTAACAGAGCTCATACCAACACTCAGCTTATTCTTTGCATATCTGTCTAGATCGCAGGTTCCTTACAGAAGGCACCATTTTCCGTTTTATCCCTACTCTTCCTTACTGTGTTGGTCACAATGCTTTGCTTACGGTGGCTCATTGTAAATGCTACTGAATCACCAAACGGACCCCATCTTGCTTTCTCCAGAAATCAGCCTCTTCCGTGACCTTTCCCTCCTCAGTCTCCATCTCCCCAGGTGCCTGGATGACAGGTGCGCACCACCACACCTGGCTTAACCTGCCACTTTCATCTTTTTGTACCGGAGAGTGAACCAAGGGACATTCTACCTCCATGCTGCACCCTCAGTCCTTTTTATATTTTTATTTTGAAACAGTCTTGCTTATTTGCTGAGGCTGGCCTTGAACCAGGGATCCCCCTGTCTCAGCCTCTCAAGTAATGGTGTTAGAGGTGTGTGCCACCATGCCTGGCCATCTACCTTTATTTTTTTTTTCCCGGTACTAGATATTGAACCCGGGGGCATTCTACTTCTGAGCTACATCCCCAGGCATTTTTTTTATTCTTTATTTTGAAACAGGGTCCCCAAAGTTGTGGAGTGGCCTCACTAAATAGCAGAGGCTGGCCGTGAACCTGCAATCCTCCTGTCTCAGCCTCCAAAGCCATCTATAAGATTTCTTCTTTCCAAGTCCCCTCTCCCTCTCTCTCTCTCTCTCTCTCTCTCTCTCTCTCTCTCTCTCTCTCTCCCCCCTTTGGTGGTACTAGAGGGTAGAACCCAGGGGCTTTCTACCTCCAGGCTATACTCCCAGACGATTTTATACTTTATTTGGAAACAGGGTCTCACTAAGTTGCTGAGAGCCTCACTAAGTAGCTGAGGCTGGCTTTGAACATGTGCGATCCTCCAGTCTCAGCCTCCCAAGTTCTGGAGTACAAGCGTGCGCCACCACGCCCGGCTACTGTCTCTTAGGTATTAAGTAAAAAAATTTCTTAGGGAATTCTTGGGTGGAGTTGGCTGACTTTGTTGAAAAATATGTAGAAGGAGAATTTAAACCTTGTGTGATGCCATACTCTGTGTGTGTGTGTGTGTGTGTGTGTGTGTGTGTGTGTGTATAGCAAGCACACTCCCTACTACATTCTATCAGTGAGCTATACCCCAGCCCTTTTTATTTATTTGCGGACAGGGTCTTCCTCCTTACCACACACTGGCCTTGAACTTGTGATCCTCCTGCCTCAGTGCTGGGATTACCAGTGTGTACAACGCTGGCCCCACCTGCCTGGCCTTAAAGAGCTCCTGCTCCTGACAACCCTCCTCCCCCACTGAATCACGTGGCTTCTTCCCTCCCCGGGCAGGGAGAGTCTGACTGTTGGCTGAAGGCGGCCTGAGCTTCCCTGTCTAGAGCTGAGGTTCTGCAGACCTGCTAGGTCACTTGAGTTTCTGTTGGGTGGATACTTTGTGAACTTAATGGCATATAACACTAAAGGGGGAAAAAAGCAACAAAACTTTGTCAACATCCCTGAGAGATTTAAAGAGATATTTTAAGTCTTGTGTTAAAAAAAAAAAAGTAAAATAAGCAGGCTTGTAATCCCAGCGCTTGGGAGGCTGAGACTGGAGGATCGCACAGGTTCGAAGCTACTCAGTACTCTCAGCAACTTAGTGAGACCCTGTTTCCATATAATTTATAAAAAAAAGAAATAGGGCTGGGGTATAGCCCAGAAGTAGAAAGTCCTTGGGTTCTACCCCCCAATACCACACTCACAAAATTAAAATAGCAAAAAATCAAGCATGAGGTCTCTGCTGGTCTAGACTGGAGAGCGCCATCCTTGGGGCTAGATTCGCCCCCAGCCCAGCAGCAGCCAGGGCCGCTCTCTCTGCCAGTGTTCCGTGCGATGCATGTGTGGGGCTCTTCCCTTGGGCCTTGACATCCTAGTGCTTTCATTGTGCCCCAGGCCCTGAGGGTCGTGTGGCCATTGCTTTCCTGTGTGATGAAATCCAGCCGCTCTGTCCCCGCTTCCCCGGGAGCCCCAGGAGGCTTCAAGGCAGCCCGGCTTCCCCAGTGGGGCCGCACTGCGGGAGTCCGCTGCCTCTGAACAACCCGGGAAACTTTGTTCTGTGGAAACGCCACAGAAGGGCTTGTTCCCTGCGCAGCTAAGATGAAAGCTCTTTCCTGTCTTCTCCAAATAGCCCCCTTTGACCCGGAATCACCCTCTAAGAGCCATTATTAAATGCTGGACTCATCTCTGGCCTCCTGGTTGCACCCTGTGCGTTTACTAAGCTTCTACTCATTTTGAAACACCTGTTCCAAACCCACCTTCTTCCTTCACGTCTCTTGATGTTATTCTTTAGTTTCTGTTAAAAGGAGCCTGTCTCTAGTTTATTTCTCAGCACTTGCAGAATTTTGCACCGAGAGTTTGTCTTGGTGGAGTAATGAGCACCCTGGAGTGAGTGATTGGCTTGGTCCAAGGAGGACGGGCTGTGGCGAGTGTCTCCGGGCTCCTCAACTGTTCTGGTCTCAGGGCCAGTTCTCAGCATCAGCAAGCCCAGATCTAAGGCCCATGAACATGTTTTAATTTCTTTAAGATTAGAAAGATGAATATAATTCACACACACACACACACACACACACACACACACCTGGATTATATTTATCTTCACATCAGTGCAAGCACATAATGTACACTTAATATTTCTTTTTCTTTTTGGGGGGGGCCTGGGGTGGAACCCAGGGCTATTTGACCTCCGAGCTACACCCCCTACCCTATTTTTTATTCTTTGTTTTGAAACAGGGCCTCTAAGTTGAGGAGAGCCTCACTAAGTAGCTGAGGCTGTCTGCAAACTGCCATCCTCTGGCCTCAGCCTCCCCAATACTAGGATTACAAGCATGCCCATGCTGGGCGTGGTGGCGCATGCTTGTAATCCCCGCGCTTGGGAGGTAGAGACAGGAGGATCGCGCAGGTTCGAAGCCAGCTGCACGTGCTGGCTTAGGAGACCCTGTTTCCAAATAAAAATGTAAAAATAGGTCTGGGAGTGTAACCTGGAGGTAGAAGGGCTTCCAGGAACCCCAGTACCACCAAAAACAAAACAAAAAACAAAAAAAACAAGCGTGCCCACCACACCCGGCCACTGAATATCTCTTTATGGAGAAAGGGGTGAGATCGCCCCACCTGCCCTGGCCGCTAAGCGTCTCACAGCCTCTGCCCTCAGGATCCATCAGCACGAAGGCTAAGCCGACAGTGTCGAGGCTTGGTAAGAGTGGGTAAAGGGCCCTGCGCCCTGCCACCCCAAGGCAGCTGCGCCAGGACACTGCGCTGCGGTCATGGTCCGAGGACAGAGCTTCTCCATGGGAGCCCGCTGCAGCGAGGTGGTGGGGTTCCTGACACCTGCTCCCCAGTCCCCAGCCCTCTGGGTGGGGCTCAGGCTCCCAGGATGCTTTGCTGGAGTGCACACCTACGGTGCAAGCTTCGTTTGAGCACTTACTTTTTTTTTTCCTTTCAGGAAAATTCCTTCCAGCCCTGGATTTGAAGTGGAGAGGAGGATGTGGTGAGAAGGTAAATTCCTTAGCTTTACTGCGTCCGGGCCTATGTCAGGTGGAGGCTCCTCTGAAGGCACGGAGCCACAGTGTGGTGGGTATGAGGGGGCAGCCTCATGTCCCTGCAGGCCCTGGAGCAGTGGAGGCCACCGCCAGCACTTCCAGCTGTGGGCAGGGCAGGGCCCTCTCCAGGCACAGTGCAGGCCAGCCTCTGCAAAGGATTCTGCACACCTATTCCATCCTCACCATAGCCCTCTGCGGGGGAGCTAGTGCACCCATTTCACAGATGAGGAAACCGAGGTTTAGGGAGGTTTGCCAACAGACAGCTGAATTGCTCAATAGCTGATTCTCAAGTTGCCTAGCAACAGGGTCTCAGGAGCAGGGCACACCCCTTGGGAAACAGCCCAGGTCTATGCTCAGGTTTCCCAGAAGCCCTGAAGCCCTGATTGATTTCTCCCTCATCCTCCATATCTCTCTCTCTCTCTCTCTCTCTCTCTCTCTCTCTCTCTCTCTCTCTCTCTCTTTCTCTCTCTCTCCTTCCCTAGGGATTGAACCTATGGATATTCTACCTCTAAGCTATATCCTCAGCCCTTTTTTTTCTGGTCTCGGGATACAACCCAGGGGCATTTGACCTCTGAGCTACACCCCCTGTCCTATTTTTTATTCTTATTTTTTTATGGGTCTGAGGATGAACCCAGGGACATTCAACCTCTGGGCTATTTTTATTCTTTTTTGCCCTATTTTTATTTATTTTTTTTATTCTTTTTTGCCCTATTTTTATTCTTTTTTTATTTTTATTTTTGGTGGTACTGGGGTTCCTGGAAGCTCTTCCACCTCCGGACTACACTCCCAGACCTATTTTATATCTTTTATTTGGAAACAGGGTCTCTTAAGCCAACACGGCTGACTTTGAACCTGTGTGAGCCTCCTGTCTCTGCCTCCCAAGCGCGGGGATTACAAGTGTGCGCCACCACGCCCGGCCTTTATTCTTTATTTTGAAACAGGGTCTCACTAAGTTGCCAAGAACCTCACTGAGTAGCTGAGGCTGTCCACGAACCGCGATCCTCTGGTCTCAGCCTCCTGAATGCTGAGATTACAAGCGTGCGTCACCATGCCCAGCTTCCTCGGCCCTTTTTTATTGTTTTATTTTTTGAAACAGGATATTCCTAAGTTGCTGAGAGCCTTGCTAAATTACTGAGGCTGCCCTTGAACTGGTGATCCTCTGGTTTCAGCCTCCCAAGTTCTGGAATTACAGGTGTGCACCACCACACCTGGCTAAATTTGTCTCCTCTTATACTCAATAAAAAGGAAGAGTGGCAGGAGTCAGGGCCTTGGCACCGCAGGGGACCAGTGGAGCCGAGTGGTCCCAGCAGGACATCTGAGAGAAGGCAGGACAGCCAGGCACCTGCTGGCCTCCTTCTGTGAGGCTCAGCCAAGGTCAAGTCGAGGCATGGAAGTCACAGCATGAGCCTGTGCGAGGCCCCTGTATTGTACTGGAGAATCCTCTTGTCAGGAAGCAGCCTGCGCCCCCGCCCAGTCTTCTCATCAAGCTTCTGGGAAGGTCCAATGGGAGGACGAATGGGTCAAGTGCAACGCTCAGGCCAGGCGTGGTGGCACGCTTCTGGAATCCCAGGACTTGGGAGGCTGAGAGAGAGACTCACCATGGGTTTGAGGCCAGCCTCGGCAACTTAGTGAGGCCCTCCGCAACTTAGCAAGGCCCTGTTTCAAAGAGAAAAATAAAACAGGGCTGGGAGTGTAGCTCAGAGGTTGCATATCCCTGGGTTCAATTTCTAGTGCTAGAAAAAGAAAAAGCGTCATGCTTTCCGACCCACCCAGCCGCCTAGGGTTATCCTCAAAGCCCCCAGGAATAGTTGTTTCTGTCATCTTGATTTGAGGCAGTAGTGATTTCTGAAAAGTCAAAGTTATTGCAAATGTAAGTTCAAAGTCCTTTAATGGTTACATGACCTCATGGTACAGCGACAGGGAGACTCGCTGGCCCTTCTGTGCCAGCGCTTGCCGCAGCCGGTATGGGGCTCCGGAACAGCTTCGGGGTAAAACAGGCCAGGAAGCTCCTCCCAGATAACCACACAGCATGAAAGTTCCCAGCACATAAACCAGTAATGTCTGAGACAGAATGCTTATTGCTCTGATTTGGCCATTACACTTTGAATCAAATTGTTGTAGTGCATCTCATAACAATATACAAATATAGCCCGGGGTGGTGGCCCATGCCTTTAGTACTAAAGGCATGTGACAGGAGGATCACAGGTTCGAGGACAGCCTCAGCAAGTAGTGAGACTCTCATCAACCTAGCAAGACCCTGTTTCAAAATAAAAGTAAAATAGGGCTGTGGGGTGTGTAGTTCAGAGGGAGAATGTTCAATCCCTAGTACCAAAGAAGAAGAAGAAGAAGTAAAAAAGATGTACAAGTATTATATCTCAATAAAATAAGAAGCAGCTCTTCCCACAAGGTGGGGAATGGCAGGCGAGTGGGTAGGAGCTCAGCCCCAACCTGTTCCACTCTTTTACAGAGACATTGGTGTCATCTTTTGGTGATGTTCAGTCATTCTAAATGCAGACAAGACAAGGTGGAAAGATAAGGAGCAGGAGGACAGCGGCAGCAGAGGGTCCCTGACAGTGTCACCTGGATGGTCACTCTCTGGGCTCATCGAGCTGGGCCTTGGGGCCTCCAGAGCCGGAGCTGGAATGGGGGACGGATCGGTAAGTCCAGTGCGGCCCTAAGTGTCCACAAAGCGGCCCTAGGAGCCAGGGCGAGTGATCATTGTCCCTAGAGGAGACACAGACTTAGTGGGAAACTGCCAGACACGAGGAGAATTTCTTGGAAATAAATCTTGTGTGATTTAAAAATGCATGTAACTTTCTGCAAGCTTTTCATAACATAGCTGTTTGTTTTAATATAAAAATTATCCCCCCAAGACCACAGATGTATGATTCCATTTGTATGAAACATACAGACTAGGCAAATCTATAAAGACAGAAAGTGGATTAGTGGCTACAGGGGCTGGCGGGCCGGAAGGAGAGGGAAGGTGATGGCTGAGGGTATGGGGATTTTTTCCTTTTGTGGGTGATAAAATTATCTAAAATTGATTGTGCTGATGGTCACTCAACTCTGAGAATACACTAAAATCGTTTAATTGTATTCTTTAAAAAAGTGGATTGTGAGATATGATTTATATCTCATAAAACTACTTAAGAAGTGAAAAATTATTCCTCTCAACCTTCATGTAAAATTAGCATTTTGGGAAGACAAGTAATTTGCAGTTTTTCATAACTGAGCTGGGATTAAATACACCTTTTTGAGAAGCAAGACTCTGGCCCAACTCCATCACTTTATAGAACTGCAGAAACCTGAGGAGGTAACAGGACTTGGCCAACGCCACCCAGAGCAGGGAATGCAGCCAGGCGTCCCAGTCCCAGCCAAGGACACCGGGCCACCTCGCAGTGTCCTTGGAACTGGACGATTCACCTTGTGCCTTTGTAAGCCACTCCTGCCTCTGGCCCGTGCCATGAGCACTCTTCTGTGCCTCCCTGGCTTCCCACACCCTCCATGACCGCTTGCCTGCATCTGCAGGGCTGGTGGGATGCAGGAGGAAGAGCAGCCTCACCCCTTCCCGTCGCCCCCTGAGCCAGTGGCCAGCTTTGCCTTTGAGACGCTGTGGGAGCAAGAGCCACTGTCTGTGATCATGGAAGGTCCTGTGTATCTGCAGGGACTTTCCTCCAGGACACGCTCCTCCTCACCTGCCTGGCACTGGGCAAGCCCTGGAAACCGATGAACCACTGCGACCAGACACAAGCAAGGGTGGATCATGCAGTAACCTGCCACTCAGTGGCCTCGTGCAGGGGATCCATGGGTGTGCCTGGAGGACGGGCACGCCCTGCTGGCCAGCAGATAGGCTCTGGTACCCACGCCCCATGGGGGTTCTTGTGGTTCTGACATCCAGTCTTGCATGAGATTGTCACCAAGGCCCCCCAGGGTGGGCAGGTGGATGCTACTTACCTTCCCTTTTCAGAGGTGGAACATGGCTTAGAGAATATAAGCCACCCAAGCTTTTTCAACCAGATGAAGAGTCCTGAGTTCCGCAGCCCCTGGAGAGGAGTCTAGAAGGCTGCCTGTGGCCCCCAAGAACAGTGTGAACACTGGCCGCCATCTCGTGCATTTGATGACCACCTCTGGGATAATGTTTTAAATCCATGCCCGGGCGAACTTGGATGGAAAAGATGTAGTCCTAAGTGCACTCGGCAGCATTTCCTAATCCCTGACTCCCTCCCTTCTTCCCCTATTTTAAAATGGGAGGTGAGGGGGATGAGCCGTCTGATGTGGGCAGAGCTGGTGGCATGAATGTTTCACTGAAGAGGGAAGTCCCAGCTCCTGTCTAGGAGAAGAGCAACCGGTCCCAGGGATGACTCCAACAGGAAGTTCTTTATTAGGAAGCTCTTTATTGGAGAATGCTTGAAGGAAACCTGGGAAGTGGAGCCTGGAATTCTGGGCAGAGACACCCCACTTTCTCTGTCAGGCATGATCACCTGCCCTATTGGTTAAGACACCTTACTGTTTATTAGTTAGATTCATAAAACTGAAAATTATCCAATAGCCGGGTGTGGTGGCGCACGCTTGTAATCCCCGCGCTTGGGAGGCGGAGACAGGAGGATCGTGCAGGTTCGAAGCCAGCCGCGTGCGCTGGCTTAGGAGACCCTGTTTCCAAATAAAAATATAAAATAGTTCTGGGAGTGTAGCACGGCGGTAGAAGGGCTTCTAGGAACCCCAGTACCACCAAAAAAAAAAAAAAAAGAAAGAAAGAAAGAAAAGAAAGAAAGAAAGAAAAAAATTATCCAATATTTTAAGGTATCTCTTAAAAATCTGTATAATCCTTTTATTCAAAAGAAAAAATTATAAATCTGATACAAACAGAATTGGAAAGGATGGCTTAGAGGATGAGCTACCTGGAGGTCCTGCCCCTAACAGTTCTGGCAACCACTGAAGATTTTAGAAACGACTATTTTAGTCTTTGCAAACAATTGATTCAGTCTTTGATTTCCCACATAAGGAAATTAATATAATAATAATAGTGTTTTATTTTATTGAGGTCTCACTATATACTCATTTTTTGCAGTACTCATTTATCATTCTAACAATAGTCACAATAGAATGCTATTTTCTTGGATAATGAGAAGAGAAATGTGAGACTCAGGAAGGTTTAGAAATTACTTCACGTCACCGAGAATCATGTAGAGGGACAAGGGACTTACATCTGGCTGAGACTGGCTGGCTGCAGAGCCAACACCAAGCCGAGTGCTCAGAGATGGATTTCCCACCAGACCTGGATCCCGTGGGCTGAGGCCTCAGGAGAAACGCCGTGTAGATTAGCTTTCTGTCAATGGCCACCTTTCAATGCTGTCTACTTTGAACAGCAGAAGGGCGTTGCTTGGTGAGATTAGATGGCGTAGGTGGCTTTGGGTGTCCCAATGGAGATGTTGGCAGTTTGTCTAGGACTGAGAACAAAGTCAGGCCAAGACCCAAAATTGCCATGTAGGTGTGGCAGCAGGGGTGCGGCCACTCCTTTGACACAGCTGACATTCTGGCAGGAAACTCATCATCAGAAAAACTAAGGAACTCTGGAAGCATCCCATCCAATACTCTCATTTTACTGGTGAAAAAACTAGAGGATGGCATGACAAAAACGAAGATCAGGAGGAAGAAGATGAGGGGGAGGAAGAAGATGAGGGAGAGGAAGAGCTATATGGGTGCTCCTGACACCCCCAGCAGCACGGCCCCGGGTTGGGCTAAGAGCACCCGTGCGGGGTCAGGAGACACAGTGACCCTGCCACAGCGCATCCAGCCAGGAGCTCCAGTGAGAACCAGCCCTGCACCAGGCTCTGTTCTGGGGTGTGGGATACAGGTAGGAGCCAAACACAAAGACCCCGTGGAGCTCAGAGCCTAGAGAGATGCGCCAGATGTTAAAAAATACTAATAGTGGTCTCCAGAGTTGGTTGCTGATGCGCGGGGTATTTTGCCTCTGAGCTACTCTCCAGCCCTTTTTATTATTTATTATTTATTTCATTTATATGTATTTATTTATTTATTGGTGCATTTAGTCATATATCACAATGGAATAAAGACTTGTGAGGATATTTTTAAACAAGGTCTCACCAGGTGGCTCCAGCTCTTGCTGAGTTGCTGAGGCCAGCCTGGAACCTGTGATCTTGTCTCAGCCTCCCAAGTACTAGGAATTAAGGTATGTGCGCCATCCCTGGTTTAATTTTTTGATAATGTTTTTCTAGTGTAAGTCTATTTATTTCTAAATTGTGCACATGTATTTCTTTACTATTCTGTTTTATGTATATATTTGAATCTATCACTCAACATAGAACATATTTAAAAATATAAATAGGAGCCAGACGTGGTGGCGCACGCTTGTCATCCCAGCATTTGGGAGGCTGAGACCGGAGGATCGCGGTTCGCGGACAGCCTCAGCTACTTAGTGAGGCTCTCTGCAACTCAGTGTGACCCGGTTTCAAAATAAAGAATAAAAAAAAATAGGGCAGGGGGTGTAGCTTAGAGGTAGAATGCCCCTGGGTTCCATCCCCAGACCCACACACAAAAAAAATAAATAAAATAAATAAATAAATAAATAAATAAATAAATAAATAAAAATAGGAGTTCTAATTCCCTCTCCCCAGTTGGACTGTGTGTGATTAGGTTTGGAGCACTCACTTGGGAGGATGTTGAGCAGTCACCCTATAAGTGGGAAAATTCAAGAACTCTCAGGACAGATGTTCAGTTTTAATAAAAATTTCAGAGCTTTTTAATGTGTACTGAGATCAGCAGTCCTCTTTTTTTGTATCACTCTTTCATTCCATTTTTTTAAAATGTGGTAAAATATCCAGGCATGGTGCTGCAGGCCTGCATTCCCAGAACTTGGGAGGCTGAGACAGGAGGGTCACAAGTTTGAAGCCAGTCTTAGCAATTTAGTGAGATTCTGTTTCAAAATAAAAAATATAAAGCACTGGGAGTGTAGCTCAGAGATAGAATGCCCCTGGGTTCAAGCACTAGTACAAACAAAACAAAACAAAAACAAAAACAAAATAATCCCAACTCATTCTGATCACTGTGCAGCCATCCTCACCACCCACCGTTAAGCTTTTTCTCTTCTTAAACTGAAACTCTCTACCCATTAAAATACCTTCCCATCTCCTTCCCCAACCCTGGCAACTACCTTCTACTTTCTCTTTCTCTCTCTTAATATAATTAGTTAATTAATTTTATGATACTAGGGGTTGAACTCAGGGGAAATCTACTTCTGAGCTAAAACCCCCAAGCCTATTTTATCTTTTGAGTTTGAAACAGGGTCTCACTGAGTTGCTGGGACTGGGCCTCAAACCTGCAATTCTCCCATTTCAGCCTCCCAAGTACTGGGATTGCAGGCGTGCATCACCGTGCCCAGTTTACCTTCTACTTTCTGTCTCTATGAATGTGGCTACTTTAGGTCTGTTGTTATTTTTAATCTCTTATGATGATCCAGGTTTTGGGGTTGGCCCTTGGCATCCAGCCGTGAGCACAGAACTTTCTGCCCTCCGACCTGGTGGAGTCTGCTTTAACTAACCTTCAGGAGCCTAACCGAGCCCTACTTTAGACCAGCGTTCTGGAGAGGAAGAGAGGAGGGCATGCCCCACCACGGCAGGTGCAGCAAGCGCAATGGAAAGGATGGGAGAGCTGGGGCTGGAACTGAGCGTGAGATGACAGGTGACTATAGGGAAAAGGGCTAGTTCCTCCTCAAGGATCCCCTAGACATCTTTTCTGAGTAGGTACTTCTTGCATTCTGTAGGCTGGGTCTCTGTATTTCTTTTAATTGACTGTTATCAGAACTGGCACTCCCAGAAGGCTGTGGACATGGGAACATTAGAGTGTCATTGTTACCCATGACCTTCAAATGACTCAGGCTCCAGGGCCAGAGGATCAGGTCTGAGGTGCGGTGGAGAGGATGCACAGGGAGAGGGCTGCACCTCCCCAGTGAAGCTTTGCTGCAGGGCTGAGATCTGCCCACATCAGACCGGATTATACGCTCTGCTCCCCTCTGCTGGCCTATACCTTAGGGTAAAATTATACATTTCCAATTATGGGGCTGGTGAAAAATCAATACAGAGGTGGGAGAACACCGATCATTTTTCTTCTGGAAGTTTCCGTTTTCATTAATTTTTCATTAGTGCTGCCTTTGTTTTGCTATTCATCATTGGCAGGGCCATAGGCCGCATTCCAGCAGCGGTGCGTGTTTCTTGGGTGGGTGAGGCTCGCATTTGAATGCCCGTGACTTCTGCCTGTGGGACAGACGACTGCTTTAAGATTGTGGTGCTACCTAAAATCTGCCTTGAAGCATCAAGTTTGTACTCGCCGAGTCCCGAGTCTGTTGTGGATGCTCTATGCTCAGGACCAGCACGTGTTTAGCTTCCACTGTATTTATTTTCAGGAGCCTGTAGAAGGCGCTCTTCCTGGATACTTGTGACATGCTTGTCATGGGTGCACTTGGTGCCGTTCTTTGCGGAGGGAGTCAGATTTGTGCCTCTGGGACTTGGGATCTTGGGTGGGGAGGAGGAGGAGCCCGGCTCTGTGTCCCAGCGTGTGGCTTTTCTGCTCAGCCCGCACAGCGGCTGTATCCTTAAGCTCTTCTCATTTCTCTAGGCCCAGCTCACCTGTTACGGTCGGATCTGAAATGTGTCCCTCAAGCTCACATGGTCCTCAATGCAGGTGGCAGGTCACCAGGGCTCCGGCCTCATGATGTGTTAACCCGGGCATGGATTCATAACTTAACAGCCTGTTGGGAGGTAGTGAGGCTTCAGGAGCTGGGCCCAGTGAGAGGAAGAGGTTACCGGGGGGATGTCTCTTCAGGGGGATACTGGGACCCCAGCCCCATCCTACCCTTCCACCTACCTATCTTCCATCTGTCTACCATCTATCATCTATATATCTATCATCTATCCATCCATGTATCTATCATCTATCTATATCTATCCACCCATCTACCTATCATCTATCATTTATATATATCATCTAACTATATCTATCTATCCATCCATCTATGTATCTATGTATTTATCATCTATATCTATCCACCCATCTATCATCTAGCATCAATATATTTATACCATCTATCTACCTCTATCTATCTATCTATCTATCTATCTATCTATCATCTATATCCACCCATCTATCATCTATCTATCCATCCATCTATCCATCCATTTATCTATCTATCATCTATCGTCATCTTTCTCTCTCTCTCTCTCTCTTCAGCTCCAAGCAGCCTGCCACGATGTTCTGCTCATGCAGGCTAAAGCAAGAGGATCGAGTGACCAGAGACAGAAACCTCTAAACCATGAGCAAGACAGACTTTTCCTCTTTAAGGTGGCCGGTCTTAGGTATTTTGTAACAGCAGCAAAAAGATGACTAGCTCACTACCCTTCCTCTCAGAACTTTAGGCATCTTCCTACGAAGCCTGGCCCTCACCGTAGTTGGGGCGAGCGTCCTCTGAAGGTTCATAGGTGATGTCTTGGTCCCCAGAGGGCAGTGTTAGCAGGAGCTGTAGATCTGAAGGAGTGGGCCTTGTGGGGGTCCACAGGTCACTGGGGCAGGCTCTCCAAAGGGATTGTGGGCTCTTCCCCCACCGCAGTCTACTAATAGGGGCTGCCCGATCTTGGGCTTGAAATTCCAAAATTGTGAACCACATGACCTTCTTAAGTAGCCATCTCTGGTGTTTTGCTACAATGACATGAAGCTGAGAAATTCAACTCCCCCGCCCAGTTTGTGTGGGTCTCCCCTCACCAGCCCTGAGGTACCTGAGATCAAGGGTGGTGGCTTTTTCTTTGGGAATTTTCACTTTACTGCATCTGGCAAATAGTAGGCTATTAACGAATGCCCCTGGGTTCAATCCCCAGTTTGGCAATAAATAGATAAATAAATAAATAATAAATAATTTGTTAATAACCTCTCCAGCCTGGTGTGTGTGTGTGTGTGTGTGTGTGTGTGTGTGTGTGTGTGTGTGTGAGATGCTGGGGACTGAACCTAGGAACATTCTGTCTTTGAGCTACACTCTCCCCAGCCTGATTTTTCTTCTTTATTTTGAAACAGGGTCACATTAAGTTGCAGAAGGCCTTATTAAGTAGCTGAAGCTGGCCACGGACCTGCGATCCTCCTGTCTCAGCCTCCCAAGTACTGGGATTACAAGTGTCCCACCATTCGAGCTACCACATCTGACTAATGAATGTTTATTAAATGGGGAAAAGCCCTGGAAGTTGTTCACCTGCTGAGTAAGCAAGGTCACAAGCCCTCAGGAGCAGAACTCCACGTGAACAGTGGGGCTCCTGAGGCAGACCAGGCCCTGAAAAGGATGTGACACTACCCTGCGGGGCTTATTCCAGCCATGTAAATACATTACAGCCAGAAGCCGAGCATGGTGGTCCATTCCTGCAATCCCAGTACTTGGGAGGCTGAGATAGGAGGATCGCAGGTTCAAGGCTAGTCTCAGTAACTTAGTGAGGCACTCAGCAATTTAGTGAGACCCTGTTTCAAAATAAAAAAATAAAATAGGACTAGGAATGTAGCTTAAAGGTTGAATGTTCCTCTGGGTTCTGTGCTCATGGGTTCCATATCCACAGATTTAACCAACTGCAGTTTGAAAACATTTGAAAAAAAATATGCATCTGTACTGACATGGAAAGACTTTTTTCTTGCTATTATTTCCTAATCAATAATAGATTTTTAATAGAAATAATTAAACTCCCTTATAACTCTAGTACTCGTATTTTTACTGCTAGAATATGAGATGCTATCAGTGGGTGTGGTGGTGCATGCCTACAATCCCAGTACTTGGGAGGCTGAGATAAGAGGATGTCAGGTTAGAGGTCGGCCTCAGCAATGTTGTGAAACTCTCAGCAACCTAGTAAGACTCTGTTTCAAAACAAAAAGTAAAAAACAAGGAGAGGGAGGCTAGGGGCCGTAGCTTAAAGGTAGAATGTCCCTGGGTTCAATCCCAAATACCCCCTCCAACAAAAAGAAAAGGAAAGGAAAGAAAGAGAATATGAGATGATATAAATAATTATGGCTATTCTCAGATATTGAAACTAAAATAAAATGTTCACCCCCAACTTGCTGAGACCATAGCCTCTCAAATATACAGGTAGGGACTGCTGGAGTAGAAAGTATTTCTAACAATCCTTGGTCTATAGCATGTAGGTAATAACTCTATCCAACAACTTGTGTTGATACTTTAATAAAGTGAAAGCCTAAAACACACAATTATTCCACATACTCTGCATTTTCCTCCGAATTTCTTTCTTCACAAGCCCCCTTTTAAATCAGCTTTTGAGCCGGGCGTGGTGGCGCACGCTTGTAATCCCTGCACTTGGGAGGCAGAGGCAGGAGGATCTAGCAGGTTTGAAGCCAGTTGCGCTGGCTTAAGAGATCCTGTTTCCAAAAATAAAAAAGTATAAAATAGGTCTGAAAAAAATTAAAAAAAATAAATCTGCTTTTGAGCCGGGCCTAGTGGTGCACGCTTGTAATCCCAACACTGGGGAGGCTGAAACAGGAGGATCGCACAGGTTCGAAGCCAACCTCAGCTACTTAGTGAGGCTCTTGGCAACTTAGTGAGACCCTGTTTCCAAATAAAGTATAAAAATAGAGGTCTGGGAGTTTAGCCTGGAGGTAGAAAAAAGCCCCTGGGTTCCACCACCACTACCAAAAAAAAAAAAAAAATCTGCGTTTGCTGGTGGATCGTAATCACGGTGGGACTCGCGCGATGCTCCGCGGCCCGTGGCTTGGTCCTCTCTCCGGGGGTCGGTCCCCTCGCTCCAGTCCGCGTTAGTGGGATTCGCAGTGACGCTGTCCAGTGGGCCTGGCCTGCCCTGACGTCTCCTCCCGCAGCCCGCCCCGCATCCCTCCAGGGCCGCTCTCTTCATTTGACCAAAGTCCCTTTTGCTGCCTGTTTTCGCTCTAGCTTCCGCAGATGAGAGAAGACACCGGGCCTGGACTTTCTGAGCCTGGCCAAAGCGCGCCCTGCGATGGCCACCTTCCTGGCTGCGTCCACTCCTCGGCCGTCCAGGCTGGCTGCAGACCCCAGCTCTCCTCGCGGCTCCTGGAGATTGCGCTCAGGGGCCTTCGGTCTCTCCCCATCCGACCTCTCTCATGGGGAGCATTCTCCCTCTCTCCTTGAGGTTCGCCCAGCCTCATGTCCCACAGGTTTTCTCCTCCTCTCTCTCTTCCTTCTGGGGCCGGGCTCTGGATCCAGCAGCTCCCCTTCATAGCTCTCTGGCCACCCGGCTCCCCAGGGCCTGGCGTGGCCTCTCCTCAGCGCCCACTCCCCGCTGGCTCCCCTGCAAACCAAACGCCCCTGCCCTGCCCTACAAAGCAGGTATCTCTGCCTGCCATCTGCTTTCTCTTCGGGGCTCCCAACGGAGACAGAGACAGAGAGAGGGCGCTCCAGAGGCAGTAGCTGTGGGCCCCCGGGTGTCCCCTTGCCACCCACGTCTAATTGCTCATCAAGTTCTGTCGTTCCTACCGTGGAAATATCTCACGAATTCCCTCTTCTCCCTCCCAGTTGCCTCATTTATCACTGCTCCCCGAGACAGCTGGAATAATCCCCTGATTTATCTCGTTTTCAGTCTCTCTGTCTGCCCCACTTCCTTCTCTGCCACGAGAATGGTGTTTGTTAAAGGAAATCTCGTTACGTCACCCTCCTGCTTCAACGTGTCAAGGATCCCTTGTGCTAGGCCGGCTTCCCACACTGGGTCCCTGGGCCTCAGGGTCAGGGGCACGGGGGCTTCTGGGTCCCATCGCAGGATTCTGAGTCAGCAGGTGCGGGCTGGGAAGCTGAATTCAAAAGAGCTCCCTCTTAGCCGGGCATGGCGGCACACCTGTAACCCCAGTCCTTGCGAGGCTGAGGCCGCAAGTTTGAAACCAGCCTCTTGCGGTACTGGGGATGGAACCCAGTGGCATTGTACGTCCAAGTTACACCCCCAGCCATATTTTTTAGTTTTTTTTTTTTAAAACAGTCTCACTGAGTTGAGAAGGGCCTTGCTAAGTAGTTGAGGCTGTCTGCAAAGTAGGTGAGGCTGTCTGCGAACTGTGGCCCTCCAGTCTCAGCCTCCCGAATGCTGAGATTACAAGGATACGCCTCCAAACCTGGCTCCGAAGACGGCCTTTTAACGAGGTTCTCAGTCAGTTCGTGAGGCCCTGTTTCCAAAAAAATAAAATAGGATTGGGAACATAGCTTGAAAGTAGAATGCCCCTGGGTTCCATTCCCAGACCCCCACTTCCCCTCTAAGCCCCACCCGTGTGCCCTGCCCCTGCTCCTGCCGTGGGGGGCTTTACTCTTACCCGCTCAGCATCACCCTCAGAGCCCACGTGTTACAGCCTTTGTGCTTTGCAGCTGCTCCTGTCTCCACCTGAAACACCTTGCTCCCCACTGCCCTGCCCTGTCTCCCTCCTGGAGTCAGCTTAAGATTTTCCCTCCTGCCCCAGTTCCCAGAGGCCTTCCCTTCCCAACTTCCCTAGTCCCCTTTGTGTCTACAGAGCTGTCTTAACATACCCCCTCAGAGCGGTGCTATGATATTTTTGTTAGTTTGTTTCATACTGGGGATTAAACCCAGGAGCATTCTAATTCTGAGCTATACTCCCAGCTCCATTTTATTTTTTAGTTTGAAACAGGGTCTTGCTAAATTGCTGAGGCTGTCCTCAAACCTGCAAACCTCCTGTCTCAGCCTCCCAAGTACTAGGATCACAGGTGTGCACCACCCTGCTCAGCCACTGCTGTGGTTTGAATGTGTCCTTTCAAATCCAGGTGCTGAAAGCTTAGTCCCCAAATTCATATGTTAATGGCATCTGGAGGTGGCCCCTTTGGGGAGTGATTGGGTCACAGGGCCTGTCTCATCCCTGTATTACCTCCTTTGCGGTAAGAGGCTATGGAGAAAGTGGCTTTGCTATAAAAGTGAGGAGGTAGAAGGAAATAGGCAGATAGGGAAGAGACCTCAGTAGAAAAAGTTAATTTCCTGAGTTTCCTGAGGGGTGACGAATATCTGAACTTCTCAAGAAACCCCCCGTTTTATCTTGGGGGGCTCAGAAGAAACCACCGTTTCAAAAGCAGGCTTCTCTGGCAGGCTTGCTCACCACGCAGTACCCTTTTCTGTGTTGTGATGCAGCAAGAGGCGCTCGCCAGAAGCCAAGCGTGTACTGGCACTGTGCATTTGGACTTCCCAGTTTCTAGAACCATGAGCTAAATAAACTTTTCTTTATAATTACCCAGTCTCCGGTGTTCTGTTATAGCAACAGAAAACAGTCTAATACAGATATCTGTTTGCTGGATATGGGAGTGCAGACCTATAATCCTAGTACTTGGGAGGCTGAAATAGGAGGATCTTAGGGTTAAGGCCAGAGCATGGTAACTTAGCAAGACCTTGTTTCAAAATAAAATAGGGCTGGGAATAGGAGACTCCCCCTGATGGCAGCACCCAACAAAGGCAGGGCCCTCTGTCCTCCAGTCTGTGTCCCAGGTGTCCAGCGCGGCGCTTCTCCCTCAGTGCGGTGACCAAGGAGTGATCACGGGCGCCTCCCACCCCCTTCCCTTTCTTATTTACACACTGCATTTCGGGTGGTGTGATGGGCTGTGCTGATAATAAGCAAGGGCCGAGTGCTGGGTGTTTGTTGTTGGTGTGTCGAGGCCCTGGGGATTGAATGCAGAACCATTCTACCTCCATGCTATACCCCCAGCCCACCTTGTTTTTTTTTTTTGTTTTTTTTTTTTTTTTTTTTGCAGTTCTGGGGATGGAGCCCAGGGGCATTTAACCTCTGAGCTACACCCTTGCCCTATTTTTTATTCTTTATTTTGAAACAGGGTCTCACTAAGTTATGGAGGGCTTCACTAAGTAGCTGAGGCTGTCTGTGAACCGCGATCCTCTAGTCTCAGCCTCCTGAATGCTGGGATTACAAGCATGCGCCACCACGCCTGGCTTGGTTTTATTTTGAAATAAGGTCTTGCTCAGTTGTTGAGAGCCTCACTAAGTCTCTGAGGCCTTGAACCGGCAATTCTGTCTCAGCCTCCCAAGTACTGGGGTTACAGGCGACACCTGAAAATGCTGCCTTCGTTAGGACCGCCGGCTCCTCCGAGTCACTCTTGGTAAATTTTACTTCACTGGCTTCTCTTCAGTGAGCAGTCTCAAGGAAGGGCCGAGGGAAGAGCGCGTTCAATGCTCTGCCTATCAGGCTCCTGGGAAAAGTGCAAGGCTTCTCTGCCTCACGCTGCAGAGTGAGGAAAAGGCCCGCGAGGCAGCCTTCCTGGTTGCTGGAGGTAGCACTGGTTTCTTCAGCAGTGGGCCCTGTGTCCTGGAGGCCCCACTGCCTGGCGGGTGGACACAGCGAGGTCTCAGGTCTTGTGCAGGCCGGGGCACTCCCGGAGCGAACCTTCCTACTGGTGGACCGGGCCCTTCGAGCCAGTGGTCCGCCTTGGCTTTGCCTTTTCCATTCACAAGAAAGTAGCAAGAGCCCAGTGAACAAAGAGAAACATGCTCCGTGACAGTGCCACGGAAGTCGGAGGTCAGCCCGGAGGTCGGAGGTCAGCCTGGAGGTCGGAGGTTGGAGGTCAGGCCCACATTGCAGATGGCAGTGCTGAGCAGCCACAGCACCTTGGGCCGCCAGACCCCAGCTCAGCAGCGGGCTCCCTGGCTTTGTGCCCTGAGCCTGCCTGCCTGCCTGCCTTGTACTGGGGATGGAACCCAGGGACATTCCACCTCTGAGCTACACCCCAGCCCTATTTTATTGTTTATTTTAAAACAGGGTCACAATAAGTAGCGGAGGCCTTACTAAGTGGCCGAGACTAAACTTGAACCTGTGATCCTCCTGTCCCAGCCTCCCAAGTGCTGGGATTACAAGCGTGCACCGCCACATCTGGCTTCTTTGAGCCATTTCTAAATATTATGTCATTTACTCAGAAGGGTAAAGGATAGCTGCTTCCGTCTTTTGGAATCATGTGTCTGATACCTAGAGCTTGATTTTTTTTTTTTTTTCTTTTTTGCGGGTCTGGGGATGGAACCCAAGGGCATTCAACCTCCAAGCTACACCCCCTGCCCTATTTTTTATTCTTTATTTTGAAACCGGGTCTCACTGAGTTGCAGAAGGTCTCATTAAGTAGCTGAGGCTGTCCGTGAACTGCGATCCTCTGGCCTCAGCCTCCTGAGTGGTGGTATTACAAGCGTGCGCCACCACGCCTGGCTAGAGCTTGATTTTGAGAGTTGTTACTTCTGCTGGGCATGTTGGCACACCCCTGGAAACTCAGTACTTGGGAGGCTGAGAAGGAGGATCACAGGTTCCAGGCCAGCCTCAGCTACTTAACATATCTTAGCAACTAGCAAGATCTTGTTTTAAAATAACAATAATGCCAGGAGTGTTGGCACATGCTTGTAATCCCAGCGCTTGGGAGGCTGAGACAGGAGGATCACGCAGGTTGGAAGCCAGCCTCATCTACTTAGTGAGGCTCTCCATAACTTAGTGAGACCCTGTTTAAAAAAAAAATAAAGAATAAGGATTGGGTGTGTGTGATGGCACACGCTTGTAATCCCCATGCTTGGGAGGCTGAGACAGGAGGATCACACAGGGTCAAAGCCAGCCTCCGCTACTTCATGAGGCTCTCAGCAACTTAGTTAGACCCTGTTTCCAAATAAAGTATAAAATAGGTCTGGGAGTATATCCTGGAGGTAGAAAGCCCCTGGGTTCCACCCCCAGTACCACCAAAAAACAAAACAAAAATAGTTGGAGGTGTAGGTTGGAGGTGTAGCGTGGAACCAGAAGGGCCCTGGGTTCAATCCCAAGCACCACAAGAAAAGAAAAACAAGAAAGAGTTGTTAGTTCTAGATTAAGTGCAGAACCTACCTCTTGTGGATTCTGGGATTTATTAAACTATGGGAAAGTCAATTTAGATACACAATGTGGGTTAAAAAGTGCCGAACAATGGAACAACTAAATACCCTGTGATCCTTGACTGGGTCTAGAATCAGCAAACAGTTCTAAACAAATCAAGACAATGAGGAAATTTGAATATTGACGTGTGTGTGTGTGTGTGTGTGTGTGTGTGTGTGTTATCACGTCGATGCTAAATGTGAGTTTTACAGTAGCATGTTTTTGCTCCTAGGTTTCATGTGGAAGTACTCAGTGCAGGTTGTCATGATATTTTATTTTATTTTATTTTATTGTTTTGTTTTGTTGTACCACGAATGGAACCCAGGTTCATTCTACCTCTGAGCCACACCCCCCAGCCTTATTTTTTAGTCCATTTATTTTTTGAAACAGGGTCTCAGTGAGTTGTGAAGGGCCTCCCTAAGTAGACGAGGCTGTCAAGTGCCGGGGTCCAGCCCTAGCAGGAGTCGGGGGTCGTGTGTTGGTGAGAAAAGAGTTGCGGTCGAGTAAGAGAAGACTGTCACATGAGATCAGATGCAAGCTTCTCCAACTTTATTCAGGGTTTGTTACAATCTTTATACTTTCTTTTCTTGGCAAAATAGACAAAACCACAGTCATACAAGCAGAAACTTCAAGGACAGAAAAAGTCTTTAACAGACTTCAGGGCAGGGTGCCAGACAGTTAATAAATCATAGAAAGTACGCTTTGCCTCAGATCACAAAGTCAGCTTGAACTTAATCTTATATGTTGGCCCAAACTAAGGTCAGTTTGAACTTAATCTTTGGCCCAAATTTTATCCTTAGGGAAAAAAAAAATCTTTGCTGACTCAGTCTGTCACATGTCGCTGCCCATACTTATACATAAAATTCCAATTACACATATTAATTCGAGTAATTTTATTTATTTATTTATTTTTGGTGATACTGGGAGTGGAACCCAGAGGCTTTCTACTTCCCAGGCCCATTTTATATTTTATTTGGAAACAGGGTGTCACTAAGTTGCTGAGAGCCTCACTAAGTAGCTGAGGCTGGCTTCGAACCTGTGCGATCCTCCTGTCTCAGCCTCCCAAGCGCTGGGATTACAAGCGTGCGCCACCACGCCCGGCTAATTCAAGTAATTTTAAAATAATTTTTTGAAGGGGGAAGGGCTAGTTTTTCTCTTGGGGGACTCCAGCCTTTGTGTGTCCCCTGGCCGAGCTTTTGCTCAAGGCCTACACAAGATGCTGTAACAGTCACGAACCATGATCCTCTGGTTTCTGCCTCCTGAATGCAGATTCCAAGCGTGCACCACCACTCCAGGCTTGTCTTGGTATTTTAAAGTTACTTTTAGATAGCACAGTGCATCAGGTGGAGTGGCGCATGCCAGTCATCCTAGTACATAGGAGGCTGAGACAGGAGCATCACAGGTTCAAAGCCAGCCTCTAAAACCTGTCGAGACCCTGTTTCAAAATAAAATAAAATAGGCATAGGGTGTAGCCCAGAAGAAGGCCCCTGGGTTCAATCCCCAGTACTACAAACAGACAAACAACAGCAACACAGAGAGAAAGAGAAGAGAATGTGGCAAGTGTCGACGGTTGGTAAAGCCAAGTAAGGGGCAGAGTGGCCAGGTGTGGCAGCACACACCTGTGACTCCATCACTCGGGGCAGGAAGGCTCGCAGGGTGAGGACAGCCTCAGCAAGTCCTTGAGTAGTAGGCTCTCGTTAACCTAGGGAGGCCATATTATTACTATTATTATTATTATTATTATTATTATTATTATTATTATTTGGTGGTACTGGGGGTGGAACCCAGAGGCTTTCTACCTCTGGGTTATACTCTCAGACCTATTTTTTTATATTTTATTTGGAAACAGGGTCTCACTAAGTTGCTGAGAGCCTCACTAAGTAGCTGAGGCTGGCTTTGAACTTGTGCGATCCTCCTGTCTCAGCCTTCCAAGCGTGGGGATTACAAGTGTGTGCCACCACGCTCGGCTGGGAGGCCATATTTATTTATTTGTTTGTTTGTTTTGTGGTTCTGGGGTTCCTGGAAGCCCTTCTACCTCCGAGCTACACTCCCAGACCTATTTTTGTATTTTTTTACTTGGAAACAGGGTCTCTTAAGCCAGCGCGGCTGGCTTCGAACCTGCGCGATCCTCCTGTCTCTGCCTCCCAAGTGCGGGGATTAGAAGCGTGCGCCACCACGCCCGGCTGGGAGGCCATATATAAAACAAACAAACAAAAACAAACAAACAAAAAAACAAACAAAAAAACAGGGCTGAGGGAGAAGCTGGAAGGTAGAATGCCCCTGAGTTTAATCCCTAGTAACACACACACACACACACACACACGGTATATGGTGTTACATGTACAAATATTTTAACTCTTTCATAAGTTTTAATGTTTTCAAATGAGAGTGTGGGGGATCATAGTGGAATAGGAGAATCTCGGGAGTTAGTTTTCCTACTGGCAGCCGACAGTGAAGGGCTGTAGGGGTCAGTGGGCAAGTCGAGGCACACCACATTACCTCTCTTCTTTCCCTAACAGCAAGCTACAGAATAAAAGAAAGGCTATTTTGTGTGGTTGATGAACTCATTTATCAGCTGCGCTTCGGGCTGGAGAGGCCGAGGGGAGATCAGCCTGAAGTTTCTACTTTCCACCCCATCCCACTGTTCTGATTAACCCTGTAGTTACGTCCTGGAGGCTATCAAAAGCAGGAGCGGCTGGCCCGACACCAGAGTACAGCCGGGACTCAGGCACCGCCAGACAGAACGCATTTCAGAACACAGGCCGTAGTACTTTATTTTCTTTTTGGAAAATACTTTTTTTTTTTTTTTTTTTTGGTGGTACTGGGGTTCCTGGAAGCCCTTCTACCTCCGGGCTACACTCCCAGACCTATTTTTACATTTTTATTAGGGTCTCCTAAACCAGCGCGCGCGGCTGCCTTTGAACCTGCGAACGATCCTCCTGTCTCCGCCTCCCAAGTGCGGGGATTACGAGCGTGCGCCACTACGCCCGGCCTACTTTTTTTTTTTTTTTTTTAAGAAGTACAGAATGGCCAGACCTATTTTTTATAATTTTATTTAGAAACAGGGTCTCTTAAGCCAGCGAGGCTGGCTTCAGACCTGCGTGATCCTCCTGTCTCCGCCTCCCAAGTGCGGGGATTACAAGCGTGCGCCACCATGCCCAGCAATTTTTAAAAGTTATTTTAATGTTGAAAAGTCAGATAATTTATCAAGTAAAAAGTAGGATAATGGTGTACTCTTGCCACTCCAGTACTTGGGGAGGCTGAGACAGGAGGATTGCAGGTTCACAGCCAGCCTCACCTTAGCAAGACCCTCTGTAACTTAGTGAGACCCTGTTTCAAAACAAAACAAAACAAAACAAAACAAAAATAACATAGGGCAGGGGGTATAGCTCAGAAGTAGAATGCCCCTGGATTCAATCTCCAGTAACACACACACATCCAGTAACACACACACACACACACACACACACACACACACACACACACACGCACGCACGCTTGCACGCGCACACGTGTTTTGTTTGTTTACTATATTACAAATTTATATAGAGAATTGAAAAATAGATTCTATATAAATGTATTACTGGTAGCTGGATGTGGTGGCAGACACTTGTAATCCCAGTGTTCAGGAGGCTGAGACAGGAGGATCACGATTCCTGGGAAGCCTCAGCTACTTAGTGAGGTCCTTTGAAACTCAGTGAGACTCTGTTTCAAAATAAAGAATGAAAAAATAGGGCTGGGGGTGTAGTTCAAAGGTAGAATGTCCCTGGGTTTCATCTCTAGTACTGCAAAAAAAAAAAAATTGTATTACTGGGAAATGTCTTGGTTGAAAGCATGAAATGTGCAAGTTACTTAATTTGTTAGCGACACTTTTATGGATCCAGGAAGACGTAACAGAAGTTAAGGTCAATTTGAAGTGCCTTCACATGGGTGACCAGGACGGGCTCCGACAAAGCCCCCTCATTTATGTACTGTCTGACTCATTCCTGATAGACACGATGTGTGTCTCCGTGCGTTTTTGCCTTACTCAAGCTGGATAAAGGTTTATCAATGTTATTGATTCCCTCAAGGAGCCAGCTTCAGCCTTGCTTTCCTGTTGTTTTTCCTTTTCTCTTTTGTTAATTTTCACTCTCCCCTCTGTGTGTGTGTGTGTGTGTGTGTGTGTGTGTGTGTGTGTGTGTGTAGTACTGAGGATGGAACCTAGAGGCATTCTGCCTTTGAGCTATACCCCCAGCCCTATTTTATTTTATTTTTATTTATTTACATTTATTTATTTATTTATTTATTTATTTATTTATTTGCAGGTCTGGGGATGGAACCCTGCCCTATTTTTATTCTTTATTTTTTTAAACAGAGTCTCACTAAGTAGCTGAGGCTGTCTGTGAACTGCGATCCTCTGGTCTCAGCCTCCCGGATGTTGGGATTACAAGACTGTGACACCACACCCAGCTCCTATTTTATTTTTATTTTGAAACAAGTTATCATTAAATTGCTGCGTGCCTCCCTAAGTTACTGAGGTTGCCCTTGAACCTGTGATTTTCCTGTCTCAGCCTCCCAACATTTTGAATGTTATATTTTCATTTTCATTCAACTTGAAATACTAATTACCATCTCCATTTCTTCTTTAACCCATGGGTTATTTGCACATATATTATTTAGTTTTCAAATATTGAGAAATTCTTCTATCAATTCTTAATATAGCAAGGCTGAAATCTCTACCAATTGTGATTTGCCTATATCTCCCTGAAATTCTATCAGCTTTTAGTGTTTATATTCTAATGCTTTGTTATTCTGTGTTTCAATGGTAAGAAAGAAGTATGTCCTCTTGGTCCTTTCAAAAGTATGAAATGATGTTTCATCTCTGGTGATATTGTTTGCTCTCAAGTCTATGTCACCTGATATCAATACAGCAACTCCAGCTTTCTATTGATTAGTGTTAGCATAGAATACCTTTTTCTACTTTTAGTCTTTTTTTTTTTAATTTGAAAGTGGGATTTGTTGTAGGAGTATGTAGTTGGCTATTTCATGTTTTATCCACTTTGATGACCTTTATCTCTTGTAGAGTTAGTCAATTTAATGTGATTATCGGTATAATTTAGTTTAAATCTATTATCGTGCTAAATTTTTCACTGGTCACATATGTACTTTGCTTTTCCTCTTTTCTCACCTTATTTTGGATAAAATAATTTTTTATTTCACATTATCCTGTTGGCTTGTCAGGTATAACCCTTTGTTGTGTTATTTCAGCGATTGCTTCGGGATTGACAGTATCATCACAGTGATAGTCTATCATTTGATATGTAGTATATGAACCTTTCAACTTGATTTTCCCTTCCAAACTTTTGTGCTATTGTTGACATATTTCACATAAAACCCACACATGTTACTATCTTTGTTTAAACAGTTATCACTTAAAGAATATTTATTTATTTATTTTATTTTATTTTTTTGGTAGTACTGGGGTTCCTGGAAGCCCTTCTACCTCTGGGCTACACTCCCGGACCTATTTTTTATATTTTTATTTGGAAACAGGGTCTCTTAAGCCAGCGCGGCTGGCTTCGCACCTGCGCGATCCTCCTGTCTCCGCCTCCCAAGCACGGGGATCGCAAGTGTGCGCCAACACGCCCGACAAAGAATATTTAAATAATAAGGAATAAAATAATTTATGGTTTCCCATAGAGTTATTATTTTTGCTGCTACTCATCTTTGCCAGACGGAGGTTTCTATCTCGTGACATTTTTCCTCTTCCTGATGTCCTTAACATTTTTGCAGAGAGCTTTGCTGGCGATGAATCCTGTTAGACTTTGTCTGCCTGAAAAAGTGAATAGAGTTTAATAACTCTTCTAGTGTCTTTTTCAAATAATTTTATTATGTCTGTAATTTCTACGTAGGCTTATATTTATTTTTACATATTTTACTTTGGGTTGTATTTTCCTACTTCTTGAATGCCTGGTGGTTTTTTTTTTGTTGTTGTTGTTGTTTGTTTTTGTTAGATGTCAGCTGTTGTGAATTTTACCTTGTTGAGTGCTGGATATTTGTGTATTCTTATAAGTAATACACACACACACACACACATGCACACACACACACACACACACACACACACTCACTCACACAGATTGAACCCAAGGACATTCTACCTCCCCAGCCCTACTTTATTTTTTATTTCGAAACAGGGCTGCACTAAGTTGCTGAGTCTCATTCAGTTGCTGTGGCTGGAGTGTGTGTGTGTGTGTGTGTGTGTGTGTGTGTGTGTGTGTGTGTGTATGGTACTGGGGATGGAGCCCAGGGGCATTGTATCTTGGAGCTACACCCCAAGTTCTAATTTATTCATTTTTGTATTTTGAAACAAGGTCTCACTAAGTTGCCGATGGACTCACTAAGTTGCTGAGGCTGGCTGCCAACCTGAGATCCTCCTGTCTCAGCCTCCCAAGTACTGGGGTTACAAGTGTGCACCACCCTACCAGCTCCGGTAAATGTTCTTGAATTTCATTTTGGAATGAAGTGACTTGGAAATAGTTTGATCCGTTTAAGGCAAATAGTTTGATCCGTTTTATGCTTTGTTAGTTAAGACAAGAGGTGTGTTTGGTCTAGGGCTAATTTCCCCCACCACTATGGCCCTCTGAGTAGCCAGTACCCATCAATTGCAAGGCTTTCTATCAGACTGGTGGAACAGGAGCTCTGCTGGCCGGTGCGAGCCATGGGGAATGGCTTCTCTAATTCTTCTGCATAGTTTTTTGTTTTTTGTTTTTTTTTGTTTTTTTTTTGTTTTGCCTAGCCTTGGGTAGTTTCTTTTCATGCAAGGTCAGTATTGAGCTGAGGAGTCACTCCAGGGAGCCCCCCTTCAGCTCTTCCCTTACTCTGCCCTGTGAACTCAGCTGCCCCGGCTTCCCAGGACTCCCGACCCTGACTGTCTCCTCAACCTAGGGAGCCGCCAGCCCCCGCGCAGGGGCCTGGAAGCTGACCCAAGGCCATGCGCCAGGGGGACGTAGGTGACCTTGTTCCTTATCCTTCTCTCGGTGTGATGCCACTGCTGCTTGAAACCCAAGGTCTTGAAAAACATTTACTCATATTTTTTCCAGTTCTCAAGATGTGTCTGGTGAGGAGTAAATTATTATTCCACAGTACTCCAACGTGGAAGTCCTCCCTGATTCTTCACTGGAAAAAGCCCAAATTAAGCATTAAAACACTGAAAGTGTTTGAGCCGATTTATTTATTATTTATTTATTTGTTTTGCAGTACTGGGGATTGAACCCAAGGGAATTCTACCTCTGAGCTACACCCCCAGCCCTTTTTTAATTCTTTCTTTCTTTCTTTCTTTCTTTCTTTCTTTCTTTCTTTCTTTCTTTCTTTCTTTCCAGGTCTGGGGATGGAACCCAGGGATATTCAACCTCCGAGGTATACCCCATACCCTGTTTTTTATTCTTTATTTTGAAACAGGGCCTCACTAAATTACAGAGGGCCTCACTAAGTAGCTGAGGCTGTCCATGAACTGTGATCCTCTTGTCTCAGACTCCCAAATGCTGGGATTACAAGTGTGCACCACCACGCCTGGCTTTTTTCTTTATTTATTTTTGAGGTACTGGGGGTGGAACCGAGGGACTTTTCTACCTACAGGCTATAAACTCCCAGACCTATTTTATACTTTATTTTGAAACAGGGTCTCACTAAGTAGCTGAGGCTGGCTGTGAACCTGTGATCCTCCTGTCTAAGACTCCCAAGTACTGGGATTACAAGTCTGCACCACCATGCCTGGCTGGTTTGAGGTGTTTAATATTACTAATAACTGATTCCCCACTGGACATGGTGGTGCACACCTGTAACCTCAGTATTTGAGCGTCTGAGATGGAAGGATCACAGGTTCATGGGCAACCTCAGCAATTTAGTGGGACTCTGTTTCAAAATAAAAAATGAAGCCAAGCGTGGTGGCGCACGCCTGTAATCCTAGCATTTGGGAGGCTGAGACTGGAGGATCACAGTTCGTGGACAGCCTCAGCTACTTAGTGAGGCCCTCTGCCACTTAGTGGGACCCTGTTTCAAAATAAAGAATAAAAGATAGGGCAGGGGCTGTAGCTCGGAGGTTGAATGCCCCTGGGTTCCATCCCCAGACCTGCAAAAAAAAAAAAAGTAGTCCAGGTAGAATGCTCCCAGGTTCAATCGTCAGTATCACATGCAAAGAATGAAAAAGAAGAAGAAGAAGAAGAAGAAGAAGAAGAAGAAGAAGAAGAAGAAGAGGAGGAAGAAAGCAAGCAAGCTGGAGTGTAGCTCAGAGCGAGACTGAACCTAGGTTCCATTCCCAGTACCAAAAAAAAAAAAAAAAAAAGGAAGTAAGAAATAAAGGAAGGAAGGAAATGAAAGAAAAGAAGAAAAGAAGAGGAAGCCAGGGTGGTGGTTCATGCGTGGAATCCCAGTTCTTGGAAGGCTGAGACAGGAGGGCGACAGGCTGGAGGACAGCCTCAGCAATGCAGTGAGACCCTCGGCAACCTAGCAAGGGCCTGTTTCAAAATAACAAAAAGGACTGGGAGCGTAGCTTGAAGGTAGAATGCCCTTGGGTTCTATACCTAGTACTACAAAAAAAAAAAAAAAAGAAAGAAAAGAAAAAGAAAAAGAAAAAGAAAGAAAGAAAGAAAGAAAGAGAAAGAAAGAAAGAATAGCAGTAAGCAGTCTGTCGGGGGCTACAGGTGAGGCGAAGGGACAGGTAGAGGTCGATGGAGGAGGCCCTCAGATGTCACACCAAGGACAAGCCGACCCTGAGAGCAACCAGCCCTTAACGGAGACGAGGCTGCAATGCAGAAGATGGGCTGCAGGGGGCAACACTCAATTTTCAGCAGAAAAATGAAGAGCCTATGGAAATGGTCCTCGTCGAGGGACTGATGATGTGGCCTGGGGAGCAGCTGGGGTGGGGAGGCCGCGGTGGGTTTGAGCACTGTGTGAGGGCACTTTCTGTAGCAGCTGGTGGCCAAGCGCTGGGGGAGGGGGAAGCGAGCACCCCAGCTGAGACAGGATCTGAGCCAGGGCGGGAAGGCCTCGGAGCGCAGTCCAGGTGTGGGGCGTCGGTGGGGACGTCCGCAGACCCCACATCTGTTCTGGGCGGGCACCACGGATGGGCGTGACCGGACCGCACCGTCCTGCATCGGGGCTGAGGTCGCCCACCGCACAGGTGGTGCCCCGAGGACGAAGAGATCTCCTGGGACAGCAGATGCCCAGGCGCAGGCATCACCCTGGGAGGGGGCTGGGGGCGAGCGAGCTGGAGGCCTCCGTGAGCCGGGACAAGCCGCCACGTCCTGCCGCTTCTTAGCATGGAGTTTCTCTGGTATTCTTCCTTTCTCCTGTCCTGCAGGTTGAACCCAGGGGCCTCCACCTCCAAACTTCTCCCCTTGCTCGATTTTGGTTTTTCTTTTCTTTGGTTAGTTTTCTTTCTTCTTCTTCCTCCTCCTCCTCCTCCTCCTCCTCCTCCTCCTCCTCCTCCTCCTCCTCCTCCTTTGTGGCACTAGGAGTGGAACCCAGAGGCTTTTTACCTCCGGGCTACACTCCCAGACCTATTTTATACATTATTTGGAAACAGAGTTTCACTGAGTTGCTGAGAGCCTCACTAAGTAGCTGAGGCTGGCTTCGAACCTGTGCGATCCTCCTGTCTCAGCCTGCCAAGTGCGGGGATTACAAGCGTGCGCCACCACGCCCGGCTTGTTTTTTCATTTTGAAACAGGGTCTCACTAAACTGCTAAGGCTGGCCTTGAACCTGCAATCCTTTTGCCCAAGCCTCCCAAGTACTGGGATTGCAGGCTGCACCACCATTCTGGCTCCTTGGTTTACGTTGTGCATGAACACAAAGGCTTTTGGTACAGAACCCAGTGATTCATCACTCAGCTGACTTTCCTTAGAAGAAAGATGGGCAGCGAGTTGAGGTTGTGAAGGCCCTGGAGACAAGACAGAGGCCTAGAGCTGCTAGAGGGGGGGTTGGGGAGAGGAAGAGAGGGAGGGGGAGAGAGTGTGGGCTGTGTGTTGTGTGCGCGTGTGTGTGTGTGTGTTGTGTGCGCGTGTGCGTGTGCGTGTGCGTGTGTGTGTGTGTGTGTGTAGGCTCTTTCTCCTGCATAGAAACTTTGAGAAAATAATTCTGATTTTGAAATTATAATGCAGTAGGAAAGCCGGGCGTGGTGGCGCACACTTGTAATCCCAGCACTTGGGAGGCTGAGACCTGAGGATCGTGGTTTGCGGACAGTCTCGGCTGCTTAGTGAGGCCCTTCACAACTCAGTAAGACCCTGTTTCAAAATAAAGAATAAATAATTGGGCAGGGTGTATAGCTCAGAGGTCAAATGCTTCTGGGTTCCATCCCCAGACCCGCAAATAATAATAATAATAATAATAATAATAATAATAATAATAATGCAATAGGAAAAAGATTATACAGGTCAACATTTTGTTTTAGAAACCCACATCTATTTGCTTAAAGTAACTATAACTAAATCATAATCATTTAGCTATAACTAAATCATTCTCTTTTTTTTATGGTACTGGGTTCCTGGAAGCCCTTCTACCTACGGGCTACACTCCCAGACCTATTTTATATTTTTTTATTTGGAAACGGGGTCTCTTAAGCCAGCGAGGCTGGCTCCGAACCAGCGCGATCCTCCTGTCTCCGCCTCCCAAGCACGGGGATTACAAGTGTGCGCCACCATGCCCGGCTAACTAAATTATTTTCATGAATGTGCAACCTATTTAGAATTTCAAAATTTCTGGTACTTATATATTTAAGTGACCAAACATTTGAGAATATGATTTATAGGAGAACAATGTTTTAAATAATAAAAACTTTTTTTGTGGTTCTGGGGATGGGACCCAGGGCGGTATGCAACTCTTGAGCTCCACTTCCAGCCCTATTTTACTTTACTTTTTTCTTGGAAACAGAGTCTTAGTTGCTGAGAACCTTTCTAAGTTGCCAAGGCTTGCTTTGAACCTGCAATCCTCCTGTCTCACCTTCCCAAGTACTGAGATTGCAGGTGTGCGCTGTTATGCTTGGCTAAAGAAAACTTTTTTTTTTTTATGCACTATACCCCTGAGCTATATTCTCAGCCCTGGAACATTTTTATTTAGTATTTTATTTATTTATTTATTTATTTATTTATTTATTTTGGTACTGGGAATGGAACCCAGGGGCATTCTACCTCTGAGCCACACCCCCATCCTATTTTTATTCTTTATTTTGAAACAGGGTCTCAATAAGTTGCAGAGGGCCTCACTAAGTAGCTGAGGCTGGCCACAAACCCGTGATCCTCCTGTCTCAGCCTCCCAAGTACTGGGATTACAAGCGTGCGCCACCATGCCTGGCTCTGAAACGTTTTCAAGAAAGAACAATCATGGATGAAACATTTAGCCTTGGAGTGCACAGGCCATCCCCCCACTTCTTCCTGCCCACTGAGGGGCCCATTACTGATGATTGATGAGAAAAATAAAAATCCAGCCACACTGGATCGCCCTCACTGCAGGCCCAAGTCCTCCGCGGGCTGGGTGTGAGCAAGGTCTCTACTGGTCTTGCTTCTTTTCCAGCAGTGTGCTCCTCTGTGACGGGAGGCGTTCCTCGGCTTCTGGCACAGGCTTTCCGAGCCTAGTTCCAAGTTTGAATGGAATGCGCAGCAAGTCTTTCTCTGGCTTCCCGGGCCCCATTAGTCAGCGTGTATTTGAATACCTGGACTCTCTGTTCTTTCTCCTGACAAGCACAATCTGATTGAGGTTGAGCAGGGAGATGGAGCGGCCGTGATCCACACTGAGGAGAGGCAGGTGGGAGTGGGGCCGGGAAGGAATGCCGAGTCATGGTGATGCAGTCAGACTGGGCTTTTTTTCTTTTTTTAATTTTTTTTTGGGGTTTTTTTTTTTTTTTTTTTTTTTTTTTGGTGGTACTGGGGATGGAATCCAGGGGCCCTCTACCTCTGGACTACACTCCCAGATCTATTTTATATTTTATTTGGAGACAGGGTCTCTTAAGCCAGCTGAGGCTGGCTTCGAACCTGCACAATCCTCCTGGCTCCGCCTCCCAAGCGCGGGGATTACAAGCGTGTGCCACCATGCCCGGCTTTTTTTTTTTTAATTTTAAAATTTTTTAAATTTAATTTAATTTTATTTTTTGCAGGTCTGGAGATGGAACCCAGGGGCATTCTACCTCTGAGCTACACCCCCTGCCCTGTTTTTTATTCTTTATTTTGAAACAGGGTCTCACTAAGTTGCAAAGGGCCTCACTAAGTAGCTGAGGCTGTCCGCGAACCGCGATCCTCCCATCTCAGCCTCCCGATTGCTGGGATGACTATCGTGCGCCACCACGCCTGGCTCAGACTGAGCTTTCTGACTTAACGTCCAAGCACAAGCAAAGGCGCCTCGTGGTACGAGGTCAGCGTCATACATGACACACCACCTCAAGTTCGTTGATTAATTTAGTTATTTTTTGGGTACTGGGGATTGAACCTAGGTGTTTTGTTTTTGTTTGTGTAATGCTAGGGATTGCATACAGGGGCATTCAACCTTCAAGCTAACCCTCAGCCCGATTTTCTTTATTATTTGGAAACAGGGTCTTGCTAGGTTGGTGAGAGTCTCACTACTTGCTGAGGCTGTCCTCGAACCTGCGATCCTCCTGTCTCAGCCTCCCAAGTATTGGGATTACAGGTGCGTGTCACCATCCCTGACTTCTCCATTTTTAAAGAGGAGGTAGAAGAATTCTGTGGCTGGTGGGCTACTTCCACAAGGTCGGGCCAATCTCTACCTCAGGAAAGAGTGAGGGCCCTGGAGTCAAACCTCAGCAATCTCTTCCTGGAATCCTGAGCCCTACCAACACCTCACTGCTATCTTACTTCCTCCAAGTGGAAATACTGTACTCAACAGGGCACCCCAAAAGTAAGCGATACCAAGTGCTGTTGCTTGGATTCTGAGTGTCCCACCAAGGCCTGTGTTAAAAGCTTGCTCGTTGCCGGGCGTGGTGGCGCACGCTTGTAATCCCCGCGCTTGGGAGGCTGAGACGGGAGGGTCGCGCAGGTTCGAGACCAGCCTCAGCTACCTAGTGAGGCTCTCAGCAACTTAGTGAGACCCTGTTTCCAAATAAAGTATAAAATAGGTCTGGGAGCATAGCCCGGAGGTAGAAAGTCTCTGGGTTCCACCTCCAGTACCACCAAAAAAAGAAAAAGAAAGAAAAACAAAAACAAAAACAAAAAAGCTGGGTGTGGTGGTGCACCCTTGTAATCCCAGCATTTGGGAGGCTGAGATGGGAGGATCTCAGTTTGCGGACAGCCTCAGTTACTTAGTGAGGCCCTTTGCAACTCAGTGAAACCCTGTTTCAAAATAAAGAATAAAAAATAGGGCACGGGATGTAGCTCGGAGGTCAAATGTCCCTGGGTTCCATCCCCAGATCCGCATAAATAAATAAATAAATAAATAAATAAATAAATAAATAAATGCTTGCTTGCTTGCTTGCAGCTGGGCGTGGTGGCACATGCTTGGAATCCCAGTACTTGGGAGGCTGAGACAGGAGGATTACAGGTTCGAGGACAGCCTCAACAAGTAGTGAGACTCTCCTCACCAACCTAGCAAGACCCTGTTTCCAAATAAGAAAAAAATTGGGCTGGGGGTTAGGTTGAAGGTTGAATGCCCCTGTGTTCAGTCCCCAGCATTACACAAAAACAAAACACGACACCTTGCTCATCAGCTGTCGGGAGGTAGCAGAAGCCTTAGGAGCCAGGACCTAGTGGTGGACACCAGGCCGCTAGGAGTGCAGTTTTGAAGGGGCCTTGGGGGCCGGGACCCTTTCTCTCCTCTCTGCTGGCTGGCTGAGGTGAGCCCCCTCCTCCTCCTGTTCCCATGGAGATGAGATGTACAGCCTTGCCACAGGCCCAGAGCAGCAGGGTCGGTCGACCAAAGGCTGGAACTTCTGAAACTGGGCTCAGATAAGCTTCCCTTTATTAAACTGATCATCTCAGCCGGGTGTGGTGGCGCATACCCATAATCCCAGTACTTGGGAGGCTGAGACCAGAGGGCTACAAGTTCAAGACTAGCTTTAGCAATTTAACGAGGCCCTCAGCAACTTAGGGAGACCCTGTTTCAGAACAAAAAAATAATCCAAGGAGGAGCTGGTCAGCAGTGGACCTGAAGAGGCTTCTAGAAGCTAAAGCGGGAGCAAAAAAGAAAGAAATTCCAAAACACATCCCAGGAAGATTACTACAGACACTCCCTGGGGGGCTCACCCCAAGGTGACAGCTCCCTTCAGATGTCCTAAGCCCCAGTAAAAACAAACTCCTAGAAGGAAAAATAATACAATAAAAAGTAAAAGGGCTGGGAGTGTAGCTCAGAGGGGGAAATGCCTCTGGCGTCCATCTTCTGTATCATAAAACAATAACAACAAAATAAAATAAAGAGGGTTAGGGGTGTAACTCAGGGGTAGAATGCCCCTGAGCTCAACCCGCAGCACCAAATAAGTAAGTAAATATAATAAAACAATAATAGTAACAAAATAATAATAAATGAACCGTCTCCGGTGTTTTTCCATGGTGGCAGAAAGCCAGCTGACACACATTACCGTCGGATAAAGCCGGCATGGCCGGCGCGGGCCAATGTCAGGGTGCCCCGCAGAGCCGCCGCAGTCTCCACGCCCTCGCCCTGCGTTTCCCCACGCTCAGTCCCCGCCGCCGCTGCCTTCCACAGTGATGACCCAGAGTCTCGGCCGCTCCCCTTAGAAACTGAGGTTTAGAAGTTCATGGGCAAGCCGGGCGGTGGCGCGCGCTTGTGATCCCAGCATTCGGGAGGCTGAGACCGGAGGATTGCGGTTCGTGGACAGCCTCAGCTACTTAGTGAGGCCCTCTGAAACTCAGTGAGACCCGGTTTCAAAAAAAAAAAAAATAGGGCAGGGGGTGTAGCTCGGAGGTTGAATGCCCCCCTGGTTTCCATCCCTAGACCTGCAAAAAAAAAAAAAGAAAGAAAGAAAAAGAAATTCATGGGGAGATGGTGTGTGGGGTGGTGGGGGCTGGAATCGATGACAAATGCCCTTTGCGGGTCTCAAGAACAGGCAAGGTTGGGGGACACCAGCAAAAGCCACAGTAAACTTTAGTGCCAGGAACTTCTCCACGGTTAGAGTCAGCGCGTCTGCTCAGAGCCTTCATCCCATCTTACTAATTGGTCACAGATGGGATCTGTACTCCACAATCACCGTTGTGGTATTTTTGTCTAGTGTCTTGTAGTGATGGACCACAGTAAGAGCAACATTGTCTTTTGAATGGGTTAGGGAACCTAAAGAGTTAACTTCCAGTGTTACTCCAGCGTGGTGAGTATGCAGTCATGTGTGTACATATATATATATATATTTTGGTGGTACTGGGGTTCCTGGAAGCCCCTCTACCTCCGGGCTACACTCCCAGACCTATTTTTACATTTTCATTTGGAAACAGGGTCTCCTAAGCCAAGCGCGCGCGGCTGGCTTCGAACCTGCGCTATCCTCCTGTCTCTGCCTCCCAAGCGCGGGGATTACAAGCGTGCGCCACCACGCCCGGCTATATATATATTTTTTTAACTTGCCAATGTTCTCATGTGCAAAACTGAGCTAATAATGCCAAAGTGACGGGATTACTGTGAGGACATGAGATCTGTAGAGCCCTCAGCACAGTGCCTGGCACGGAGCCTTCAGTAAGGACAGCTTGGCCCCATTGTCAACTGTCGGCCAGGTAGGGATCTGTAGGACGATCACACTGGCAGAGCCGGGAGCGGGGCCATGCCTGCACTGGGGAGGCTGAGACAGGAGGATCGCAGGTTCGAAGCCAGTCTCTCAGCAATTTAGTGAGGCTTTCAGAAATTCAGCAAGACCCTGTTTCAAAATTTAAAAAATAAATAAAATAGGACTGGAGGTATAGCAAGGTAGAGTGCTCCTATGTTCAATTTCCAGTAACACACACACACACACACACACACACACACACATGCAGAAAATATAATGATATGGTTAAAGGTTAGCATCAAATTTTCTTTTTCTTTCTTTCTTTTTTTTTTTTTGGTGGTACTCCTGGAAGCCCTTCTACCTCTGGGCTACACTCCCAGACCAATTTTTATATTTTTATTTGGAAACAGCGTCTCTTAAGCCAGCGCGGCTGGCTTCAAACCTGCGCAATCCTCCTGTCTCTGCCGCCCAAGTGCGAGGATTACAAGCGTGCGCCACCACACCCAGTGTAAATTTTCATTTTTGTATACAAGTTATCTTTGAAAGCAAGTTAGTTCTTTTGCTATTACTATGCGGTTCCAACCAAATGGAATTTTTCTAAAATGCCTAAAATTGTTTTATTATTTCATAACTGAGTTATAAATTGCTAGCCTGCTAGTCTGCAGATGTCTTTCTTGGCCTGTACATTTGTGTGTGTGTGTGTGTGTGTGTGTGTGTGTGTGTGTGTTACTGGGGATTGAGTCTAGGGGCATTATACGTCTGAGCTATGCCCCTAGTCCTATTTTTTATTCTTATTTTTAAAATAGGATACAAATAAGTTGCAGAGAGCCTTACTAAGTTGCTGAGGCTGGCTGCAAGCCTGAGATCCTCCTGTTTCAGTCTAACCAAGTACGGGGATAACAATAGTGTGCCAACATGTCCTGCTAAGCATTAGCTTTATTTGTATTATTTATTTGCTATCTCAATGTCTGAGTTACTTTAATGAAGAAATTGGTATAATACAACCCCAGTGTGATCATAAAGATTAAATCAGTTAATAGAGAAAATGCTTAGTTCAGTGCCTGACACAGAGCAAAGGCCAAATGGATGACTATTATCATTGCTATGTAAAAACTCACCTAATTTGAGAAACCAGTTTAGAAGTGGCTTGCTCTATTCTGTTTTTCTAAAGTCCTTCTTAGGAATGAACAGTCTTAAGATTGTGGGTTTTCTGCACTAGATTAAACAAATGTATTATGCTTTAAATCAAGCATAGTTTTAAAAGGCATATACTTTTATAGCCACCAAAATAATACTTAATTCAGGAAAAGATTACCAATGGATGGTGAGAATGGCTGGAGAAAAAGATTTTATTTATTTATTTATTTATTTATTTATTTATTTATTTTTGGTGATACTAGGGGTGGAACACAGAGGCTTTCTACCTCCGGGCTATACTCCCAGACCTATTTTCTATTTTATTTGGAAACAGGGTCTCACTAAGTTGCTGAGAGCCTCACTAAGTAGCTGAGGCTGGCTTCGAACCTGTGCAATCCTCCTGTCTCAGCCTCCCAAGCCTGGGGATTACAAGTGTGCGCCACCACGCCCGGCCTGAGAAAAAGATACTTAAGTCTCATTAATTATGAAAAGAAAAGGTACTATTACACTGAAGAAGTGTGGTGGGTGTTACTTCAATTGAGGGGCCAAAGTCGCCACCATCAAATATGGGCCAAACTGATCCTCGTGATGTGATGTAGTGGGAAGACTGGCCGTCACCATCGCTGACATAGTGCTCTTGCAAAAAAAGAAAACTTCAACTTGACTCTACAAGGCACCAGTCAGACAACTCCAAACTGTACAACGACGTATGATAAGGGCAAATGGGAAGACCCCTCCCAAGGAAAAATGCTGTAAATTAAAGAAACTTAAAGTATATGTATGTATAATATCTCATGTATACATATATCATGTATGCTGATATAAGATGCTTAATTATATACATATGTGTATATATGCATGTATATATTGTATTGAAGACTGAATCCAAGGGCATTCTATTTCCGAGCTATACTCCCAGCTCTATTTTACCTATTTATTCTGAAACAAGCTCTCTCTAAGTTGCCGAAGGCCTTGTCAAGTTGCTGGCCACAGAACTTTTATCTTCCTGTCTCAGTCTCCCAAGTACTGAGATTACAGGTGTTCAGCCACCATGCCTGGCCTAAAGAGATGTTATCAATTACATGTAATGGGTGATTTCCTTGATCAGATCCTCCAGAGGAGGAATAAAGAGTTAAGAAGATTCTCATTGAGATATGAAGCTTAAAGGTGGGTGGTGCATGACCATAATCCCAGTACTCGGGAGGCCGAGACCGGAGGATTGCAGGCTTGCGAACAGCTTCAGCAAGCAGCGAGACTCTCCAGCAACTTAGTGAGACCCTATTTAAAATAAAATAAAATAAGATAAAATAAAATAGGCCTGGGGGGTGTAGCTCAGAAGTAGAATGCCCCTGGGTTCAATTCCCAGTAAAACACACACACACACACACACACACACACACACACACACACACACACAGGAAGCTTAAATATAAAAGTGTGTATTGGATAATGAAAAAGTAAGAAATAAGACCGACTTAATTATAGTTTGACCTACTTTTTCCTGAAGTACTTTGTTATCTGAAAACATCTTTCTTCCTAAAAAATGTGAAAATTACCAATGACCTGCTTGCTCTGTTGAGTTGGACGGGAGCCTGTAGAAGGAATGTGCAATTGGGTTGTAGCTGTATGAACGGGCACAGTCGCTCGGAACATAGTGGATGCTGACGGTCGATGAACAGGCTTCCATGGGGCACGTGTGTTTGGCTGGACAACCAACTCAGGCAGGGAGTGCCGGGCAAAGGTTCACTGGAGACAGTAACCAGCAAGTCTCAGAGCGGGGCCCCGGCTTTACTGATTTTGTGCTGTTTTGCTTAATGAGGATGGATTGCTAGTAACATCATAGAGGAATTTCTCTCTCCTTTCCATAGACGTGGTGACAGCGGCCTGAGAGCAGCTCCAGCTGTCCCCGTCGGAGGCATAAAGACAAGGCAGCCTGGCTGTCAGTCATTAAGGACAGCCAGGGTCTGGCCGCCGGCGTTCCAGGGAGTGATAGGAGCCATTAACAGCTTACTTTTAGTTTCAGAAGGCAGAGATATTTTCATTACGGGTGTCCTCAGGCACAGGCTTTTTAATTTTAAAAAAGAAAGTAAGTTCGGGATGGAAATAGCCCGTCTCCACAGGAGTGTCTCTGCAGCAGAAACACATTATAGTTTACCTGTCAATCTTAGCAGCATGCCAGGTTATTCTGAGGTCTGGAATGAGGAAGAGGAAGTAAGGACCAGAGGTGAAGGGAGGGCTGGCAGAGGCGCCAGAGTTGCGAACACCTTGGAAAAGCTGAGGGCTTCATTCCCGGTGACCTGGGAAGCTCAGGCTTCTCTTCCCATCCTGGCTGACAGTGGCCATCCTCACCCTGAGCCTTCCCCTATTTCTTCCAAAGCCACAGTGCCCTACTTCGAGGAATTTTTTTTTTTTTTTTTTTTGGATGACATTACGATAGATTCAATGCCACAAGTGCTTTGTCACTTTCGCAGCAAGAGGTGGATTTTGTTTCACCTCTTGGCTGGCTGACTGTGTGTCCCTTCAGCCAGCAGAGCACAGCACAGAAGCGCCCTGCAGACCCGGGCCCAGCCTTTGGAGGACTGTGGCTTCCCGTCTCTTCCCTGAGGCAGGCCCAAGCCACGCGGAGGCCAAGAGCGGTAGGGGTTGGCAGCCATCCGAGTGAGCCACCGTGGGCATCCCAGCCCGGTCATGGCGCCTGGAGGACATCTGGGGTGGAATCAGCCTGGCGAAGGCCAGTTAGTGAGTAAGCATCACAGAATCACAAGAGAGGATTAAGTGTTTAAAGCCACTAGGTTTCATAACCAAATGTGTAACTGAAAAGTTCTTAAGAAGAAAGATAGGGCTGGGGACGTGGCTCTGGCAGAGTGCACGGTTGGTTTGCAGAGGCCTTGAGGTTAATCCCCAGCACCAAAGAAGGAGAGGAGGAGCAGCAGGAGGAGGAGCAGGAAGAGGAGGGTGAGGAGGAGGAGGAAAGAAGGAGAAAGGCTTATCTTGTTCTTAGAAATAGAATAACAAAGCTCAGGAAACAGCATTTGCTGAATTGAAAGAGAACTATCTAGAACGAGTGACCACAGCATCATCCTTCTGTGGGTTTGCCTTCAAAGCTGGCCCCGGGGAAAGGTCTCTTTTTGTTGCTCAACACAGGAAAAAAGGGGAAAATTTTCATTTTAATCCAGCTTCACCCCAACACGTGTGTTTCACATAGACCTTATTTTTTAAACAGAGTTTATTGTATTTATTACATTATAAAATTTGAAAAATTGTAGGAAAGCAGCGGACTCAAACTGGAGTGTCTCTAACAAGTAATAATTCTGGCCCCTTTGCAAAACTGATCAGTTTAAAAACAAAGTGAAGTTCACATCTGTGATGCGGACAAAAAGTGTCGCTCCTGTACAAACTACATTAAAATGTCATGTCTAAAGTCCTTCCAAAGCAACGTGCTCACGACAGCTCTTCCAAAGGCCTGTCCAGTCCCGCCTGAGGAGACACAAAACCTCCACGCGCAGAGAAACTCCATGCAAGGTGTTTTGTTGTTTCCTTAAAAAAAAAAAAGAAAAAAGAAAGACAGAGGAAAAGTAAGGAATGGATGGCTGTTGGCAATGAGAAGTGTTAGGAGACGTGTCCTCCCGCTCATGGCTTATTGTCAGAGGCCTCGGGAGGCCCTGCTCGCTTCACGGCCATCACAGCACCAACCGCAGCTATCACCGTTTTTTCTTTTTTTAATCTTTTTTGCATTTCCTACCTTTTGACATATATATATTTATATATATTTTTTACACCTTGAGGATATCACTATTCCAATTGCTCCCATATGAATACAGCTGTGATTTCTATTGGATATAAATGTGTCTTTTATTCAATTTTAGGTCCAGAACTTGGTTTGTGGTCCCAACTGCACATAAATGTCCCTTTTCTGATTGCATTACTTGTTGTGTGTGTTTTTCTTTCTTTCTTCTTCTTCTTTTTTTTTTTTGCATAAGAAATCTGTCCGTTTAGTCCAGAGGCTCCTGCTTTATTCGGATGACAGAGGGCACCCGGGGCGTCCGCCTCAGTTCCCGCCGAAGGACGTATTCGCTGAACTGGGACGAGTCCACGCCTCCCCCGCAGGAGCCCACGATTTCAAATCCCCTTTGCTGCAACCTCTCGAGGACCTGCGAGGGACAAGATGAGTGTCTCGTTAGGGACAGGACACCAAGGGGGGGGGTCTCAAACTTTGAGGTGGAGTGCGGCTCTGCCCCCCCCCCCAGTCCCTATGTCCCTTCAAGCTTCTGCTCTCAAAGGAAGATCCTGGATTAAAGATGTTCTAATACCGAATGCACGCTTTGCGTGCTTGATTACACATGCCAGTCACAACAGCTGCTGGTAAAGCTCCATTTTACAGATGAGGAAACCGAGGCTTGTGGTTAGTAAGAGATGAACTGACTGTGTGTGTGTGTGTGTGTGTGTGTGTGTGTGTGTGCATGTGTGTGTGGTACTGGGGATGGAACCCAGGGGCTTTCTACCTCTGGCTAGAAAGACCTATTTTTAGTATATTTTATTATATATATAAATATTTATATATTTTATTTTTTAATATATTTTATTTGGAAACAGGGTCTCACTAAGTTGCTGAGAGCCTCACTCACAAGTAGCTGAGGCTGGCTTTGAACCTGTGTGATCCTCCTGTCTCAGCCTCCCAAGCACTGGGATTACAAGCGTGCGCCACCACCAGGAAACTGACTTTCTAATCTGTTTGGCCTCAGATCCCCCCCCCCTTTCCCATTTTTAAATATGCAATGCTGACTTCTCTGCAAATGAGAGTTCACACTTCAAAGTTCATTTGCCAGTTAGGTATTGTGGTGCAGGCCTGTAATCCCAGTACTTGGAGGGCTAAGACAGAAGGATTACCTCAGCAACATAGCAAGACACTGTTTCAGAATAAAAAATAAAATAGGGCTGGGAGTCTAGCTCAGAGGTAGAATTCCCCTGGATTCAATCCCCAGTACCACAAAAAGAAAAACAGGTTCCTTTACCACTAAAATATATTCTGTGCGATGTAGAGAATACGGAAAGACAGCAGTATCTGCATTTACTGGGACTGTCATTCATCTGGATTCCAGCTGTTTCCCAGTACTGAGTTAGTATCCGCACTCCGGCTTAGAAGACTGATGTACTTCATCAGGAGAACAAACTACCGAAGACCGTCAAGGTTTCTCTACAGGTTTTTTCTTTTTTGTGGTACTGGGAATTGAACCCGGGGCATTCTACCTTTGAGCGACACCCTCAACTCTATTGTATTTTTTATTTGGAAACAGGCTCTTACTAAGTTGCAGAGGGCCTTCAAAGGTTGCCAAGGCTGGCTGTGAACCCGAGATCAGCCTCAGCCTCCCAAGTACTGGGATTACAGGCGTGTGCCACCATGCCCAGTTTATCTACAGGTTTTCAAGTTTGTGGCATTTGATATAGGTTTATTGATTTGCATGCATTCATGGAATGAGGAAAAATGCAATGGTTATATAATTTCACATATCTGAAATAAAGGCATTCACACTCTTCACCTAAGCAAAATCCAGATGATCTATTATTTAATTGTGAGATCAATGCCTGGTGCCAGAAAGACCCCTGCACTTGTCACTACGTGTCTGACGCAGGCGACAGTACCTGCAGTTATTAGACAGGCAAAGTACAGGAGACTTATCTAGAGAGGTCTGTTTCTTTAAGGATCCAACAAGTATTAGACTTGCAAATGTTCCTGCTGGGGTTCTACAGGTAATTACATTAATTATATCCACACCACTCTAAGGTAGGATTTTTTAAAAATGCCATTTTATCTTTTTTTGGAATAAAATGAAAGGTTATTACGTAACTCAAAATGTGTATAATCAATGGTAAAAGGAACCATTCCATTTATATTTTTTGGCTACCTACTTCTATATGGAATATAATATACTGTCTTACAAAATAGCTTGCTAGATGAGATTGAAAAACAGGAGATTGTTTTCTAAAAATTAAGCCTTAAATCCTAGCAAATTAAAAAAAAGCTCATTGTTTTATGAGAACAAAATAAACAAAGTAATTCTACATGCAGCGCTCTTTTTCTGTGGGTAAATTCACGGTGCATGTGATGCCAGCCAGCTGAAGGACAGATGAAGGGAAACATCCCCAAGTCCAAAGTGCGCGCTGGTGGCAGGTGACTACAGAGCGACAGAATGGCTCACGCCAAGGAGGATTCTGCAGCGGGGGCAGAAACATCCCAGTGTGCCCTGCCTGGAAGAATCCTTTACCGTAGTGAGGAGCGGGGAGAGGGTGGAATTACCAACAAACCCCACTGATACCTGTTTTCCTTTCAGTGTTGTTGTGGCCTCTAAGTTGCTAATATAAAACTAAGCATCTTCCTCCACAGGGGCTCTGATGCTCATAGTATGTTAAATATTTGGCATGATCTAGTGCTACCTTGATGTGGTCAAGTGCCAGTAGCTTATGAAGCTGTGTGTGTGTGTGTGTGTGTGTGTGTGTGTGTCTGTCTGTCTGTCTGTCTGTGTGCACACGTGCACATGCACCATGCTGCTCATAAAACCCAGGGGCATTCTACCTTCAAGCTACACCTCCAGCCCTATTTTATTTGGAAATAAAGTCTCACAAATTTGTCGAGAGCCTGCCAAATTGCAGAGGCTGGCTTAGAATCTGTGATCCTCCTGTCTCGACCTCCCAAATACTGGGATTACAGCCCCCACGACACCTGGCAAACCATTACTTTTTAAACAACAAATCAATAACAAAGTTGTTTAGGTTTTTAAATAATTGAGAATATTTAAATAACCCGACGGAGTTTCAGGTATCAGATGCCTCATCCCAAAATCTCTGTGTGCCTACAAGCAGGTGTCTATTTCTTGGTGAGTGAGCAGGAAGCAAGTGTGGGTCATGGCTGTGTTGTATGATGTTAATCCAGGTGAAATTTCCACATGTGATCTGGGAACTGTGAAGCATATGGACTGATGAAATGTGTTCACTGGCTCAGGGGGTAGGGCCGAGGTCGGCTCTGCTTCTGAAGGGCTCTGCCCCTCCCTGAGCTCTACCTGGGGTGTGTGGGAGGGAAAAGGCTTTGGCCTTTACAGGCATTTAGAGGCAGGCGAGGCCCCAGGAGCACTGGAGGCAGCGCAGGAACGCCACACACCTCCAGGGGCGCCATCGCATGGGGAGAATGTGAACGTCGCCTCGGGCGCTGTCCAGAGGGTGTGTGCCTGTCTCTGGTGTGCTTGGGGACCACTTTCTGCTGAAGCTTTCTGCTGTTCTGCTCTCAGACATCTCTCATAAATGTTAAAAATGGCAAATACTTGTAACTGAGGTATGGTCTAGTGAGGGCCTCTGGTCTTTAATCTCTGGGAGAGAATGTGTTGGCTAAATATTGAAAAGCCATGGGTCCACTCCAACTAAAAAGAGGTGAGGAAGACAAACCCTCACTTCACTGACTTCCAATAGTCTCGTGTCACCTGCACACGATGAGGACGCAGTTGAGCCTCTGTCTCCTCAGGGACGCGCTGGACCGTCAATGTGCACTCAGCCACGGCCAGAGGAGGGCAGACAGTCGGCACTTGGTAACTAAGATGATGCTGACACCCTCTGGCATCCGAGGCACACGGCTGTCCACTCACATAGTCTAAGGCCAGACTCTGAACCCCACCCCAAGTCCCTCCTCCTCGAGACTTCTCCAGCTCAGAAAAGGGCAAATCCACCCCTCAGATCCTCTGTCAAAAACTCAGTCTTGCCGGGCGTGGTGGGCGCTCCAGTACTTCCTGTACTTGGGAAGTAGACAGGAGGATCACAAGTTCTAGGGCAGTTTCAGCAAGTAAGTAGTGAGACTCTCATCAGCCTAGCTGTTCAAAATAAGAGACCCTGTTTCAAAATAAAAATAAAGGCTGGGCATAGTGGTACGTGCTCATAATCCTAGTCCTTGGGAGGTTGAGACGGGAGGATTGCAGGTTTTCAGCCAGCTTCAGCTACTTAGTAAGGCCCTATGCAACTGAGTGAGACCACGTTCCAAAATAAAGAATAAAAACTAGGGGTAGGCCAGGTGTGGTCGCACACCCCTGTAATCTCTGTAGTTGGGAGGCTGAGAAAGGAAGATCACAGGTTCGAGGTCAGCTTCAGCAAGTAGTGAGATTCTTACCAACCTAGCAAGACCCTGTTTTCAAATAAGAAATAAAATTGGCCTGGGGTGTACCCTGAAGGTAGAATGCCTCTGGGTTCAACCCCCAGTACCACACACACACACACACACACACACACACACACACAAACGACTAGGGCTGGGGGTGTAACTCAGAGGTTGAATGCCTCTGGGGCCACCCTTACTTTCTGTGTTACCATCACATCTACACTCAAGGTACTCAGAATGAAATATTTTTCAACTGCTGCTCATACTGTGGCTTGCTAACTGGCCTCCTGGCTTCAGCTGTTTTCCGCTTGCTGTCAGAGTGTTTATTTTAAACTACAAGTTCCTTCAGGTCACTCTTTTGCTCAAAATCCTCCAATGGCTTTATTTGACTCTGATATATATGCAAATGAGCCCAGACCAAAAGAAACCAAAGCATCCCGAGTGCTTCCTACGTCCAGGAGGCCCTCCATGGCCGTCCCTGGTCCCGGCCTCCCACCCTAGCAGCCGCTGGCTTTCTCTGGTGTACTTCCTTCAAGCCGCACTGGCTTCTGATATTCTTCAGTATGCCAAGCACACTCCCACTTGCTGGCTTTCTCTGGTGTACTTCCTTCAAGCCGCACTGGCTTCTGATATTCTTCAGTATGCCAAGCACACTCCCACTTGGGGGCTCCAGAGTTTGCTCATCCCTCTGCCTGGAATATTCCACCCCAGATATCCTCCAGGGTTCATACTAGGCCGAAGCGCATAGTAGGTGCTCAGTAAAGACTTGTGGACTGACTAAGCAAATGCAAAGGAAGAGAGAGTAATCAGCTCCGCAGCAGAAGAGTTCCCACACGACAATTTCTCAGCGCCCTGGAGGGAAGACACGCCACGCAGATGAGATTGTGTAACAGCTCTAAGGGTGTGTCTGAGCTGGGTGTGGTGGGGCACACTTGTCATCCCCGTACTTGGGAGGTGGCTGAAACTGAAGGATCACAGGTTCACGGCCAGCCTCAGCACTCATTGAGGCCGTCCACAACTTAGTGAAACCCTGTTTCAAAATAAAGAACAAAACAGGGCTGAGGGTGTAGTTCAGAGGTAGACCCTTCCCCGGTTCAATCCCAAGTGCCACACACACACACACACACACACACACACACACACACGCCATAAGAATGTCACTTTCTGGGCATGGTGGTGCACACCTGTAATTCCAGTGCTTGGGAAGCTGGGAGGCCTGTGACCCTGGTATTTGGGAGGATCACTGGTTTGAGAACAGCTTCAAAAATGTAGTGAGACCCTGTTTCAAATAAATAATAAAAAAGGACGGAGTGTGTGGCTCAGAGATGGAATGCTGCTAGGGTTCAACCCCTAATACCAAAAGAAGAGTATCATTCGAAGACACACGACACGTGACGTCATACCTGGACTGAGTTGAGGTGACAGTAGCCATTTAGTGGAAACCGGATGACGTGCGTGGAGTCGTGATTCCAGCCTGCGTTGACGGAGTTGCACATCACGTCGCCGATCTCCGGGAAGACTTCTTCTATCAAGGACTTGTCCCCGCTGAGCGTGATCCTTTCTCCGAGGTCGGGGGCCACACGCACCACCAGACACTCGCAGGGCCGTGAAAAGCGACCGGCCTCTCTTTCCTGCTTCCACCTTTCCATCTCCAACAGCATGGGCTGGAGCTGGAAGTATTTTGCCTCTTCATATAACAAAGTGTAGTCCTGGGGGAGAACACAGAGGTACCTCACAGTGCAGAATACAAACAGAACGTGCTGCAAGCACCCACACTCAAGGCTTGGGTTTTTCACTTGTGTGGCCATTCAAATAATTAAATCTAGGTGTCTATTTTCCACTTATAAGACATTTGTAAAGATTCCGTTTGGAAGAGTTGCTGGGGTCCGTGAGCGCTTCACATGCAGTCCCCAAATCCTCAGACTCACCCAGTGTATTAAAGACCCTCATGATTCTTATTTTTCTAAATGTATTTATTTATTTACTTTTGCAATACTGGGGATTGAACCCAGGGCCATTCTACCTCTGAGCTATACCCCTGACCCTATTTTATTTTGAAACAGGGTCTCCTTAAATTGCAGAGGGTCTGTCTCACTTAGTTTCTGAGGCTGGCTGTGAACCTGCAGTCCTCCTGTTTCAACCTCGCCATTACTGGGATCACAAGCGTTTGCCACTACACCTGCTCATGACTCTGATTTTGCAGATGAAAAACTGAGATGTATGCCAGGCGTGGTGGCGCACGCTTGTAATCCCCGCGCTGGGGAGGCGGAGACAGGAGGATCGCACAGGTTCAAAGCCAGCCTCAGCTACTTAGTGAGGCTCTCGGCAACTTAGTGAGACCCTGTTTCCAAATAAAATATTAAATAGGGCTGGGAGTATAGCCTGGAGGTAGAAAGCCTCTGGGTTCCACCTCCAGTACCACCAAAAAAAAAAAAAAAAAAAAAAAAAAGAAAGAAAAAAAAAAAAGAAAAACTGAGATGTAAAAGGTTTCACCCAAAAACTTTCTCTTAATGGAAAAATGCCTCTGGATATTTCAAGTGTGTGTTGCTGGAGAACCCAATTTACTCCCTCCTGGGTGGAATGTGTACATTAAGGTCAACACAGCCGTGCAAATGTACGCATTTCACGGCAGCCTACACTCTTGTCACCTTCAGAGCTCACCACACGGGCAGGGGCAGGGGCAGGCCTGGACACAACGTGGCTGCTGGTCTGTGGGAGGCTGATGGAGCGTAGAGGGCTGTCCCCGCCCTCAGCCACCTGCTGCTGCTCCATCAAAAGCCAGAGAGGGGGAGGACCATAAGTCCGCCCCCTGCGAGTGGCAGGCACCCAAAAGGGAATTTGTGCATGTCCGAGAGCTTTCAAATGATGGACTTAAAGTCAGAAGTCTATCAGGGATTAAAATACACAAGGCGCCGAATAAGAAGACTAGCAGAGAAGAAGGAAGGGCGGAGGGGAGAGTGACCTGGGAACAATGCTAGCAAGTGGGGCGATGTTATGTCTACACGTAGCTATGGTCACGATCGTTTCTGGTGTTTGATAAGCGCATCCTTGTTCAGACATGTTGACAGAATGCTTGAATCACATGAGGGCATTTCTGCCTTCCTTGCATGGACCAAGCTGGCAGGTGGTGCCTGGTGACAGTCACATAAACCTGTGGCCTAATATCTCGGAGCATGAGAAGCAGAGCGGGTCCACAGGAGAATTTTTTCCATTTTACACTTTGCCCTTTCTCTAGCAGTTTTCTTGAAGACTTCCAGAGAGAATGGCATGGAGAAGAGGGTACCAGTGGGCTTCCGGCTGGGAATCACGTGGCACATTGAGAAACCTGGGCCAGGTGGAAGATGCTATCTCATCTCCCAGAATCTGCTCATCTTAGTCCTGTCCTCTTCCTGGCAACCTTTGCCTACGGGAAAGGAACCCATTGCTCTGATCATCTGCCCCGTGCATGCAGCTACCTGCGTAGCCTCCTGCCCTGTGTGAGATACTGTTTGGATTCAGAGTTGAGAATTAAGCTCCGGTGCGGCCACTCTCAAGCCCCAGCCTGGCCCGAGGGTAGCAGCTGGGAGACCTGCAAGTTCTTCCTGGTCTCCCAGGGAATCTCGCTCTGGGCCTCATCAGCAGTGAGGTACATCAGCTGTGAGACACTGACCTAGACACTTCTTTATCAAGATGACAGCTCTCACGAGACTTAAAACAGCGGCGAGAATTACACCAGCAAGAGAAGTGAGAACCTCTGTTAATGGCTTTTGATTTTCCTGCGACATTTCATTACAAATTTTAGCACAAGGGAAGATCTAGAGTTCTAGTGGAAGTACACCTTGTCTTTCTAGAGCCATCAAATCTTCAGCTTTTATTATTTATTTATTTATTTATTTATTGGCGGTGCTGGGGATGGAACCCAGGGAAATTCTGCCTCCGAGAGACACCCCTCCAGCCCTATTTTAAAAACTTTTTTATTGGTGCATTATATTCATACATCATATTGGGGTAAAAATCTTGTGTGGACACACATGTACACATCACCCATCTAGCCCCTACCCAATTCCCACCCCATTCCCTCCCCATCCCTCCTTCCCATGCTTGGCTTAGTGGTTGAGTTCGATACGTATAAGTACATTGTGTGTTTTAGAGAATTTCCTTCTTCCCCTCTCCCATCACCTCCTTTAGGTTGCCTTGTTTGCTCCTCTATAGGATCTCCTTTTCCATCTAGAGTTCCTCCTATGACCCATTTCTCCTTAGCTTTCACATACTAGGGAAAGCATCCGATTTCTTATTTTCTGTGACCTACTAATCTCACTTAGCATAATGTCCTCCACTTCCATCCATTTCTCTGAAAATGATGTAATTGAGTTTTTTTTAAATAACTGAGTAAAATTCCATTGTGTACGTATCCCACAGCTTTGTAATCCATTCATCTGTTGATGGACATCTTGGGCCAGCCCTATTTTTTTTTATTATTTTATCTTGAAACAGGGTCTCACTGAGTTACAAAGGACCTCACTAAGTAGCTGTGATCCTCTGTCTCGGACTCCCAAATGCTGGGATTACAAGTGTGCGCCACCACACCCGGCAATCTTCAGCTTTTAAAGGTGCTTAGATCAGTCTTCTTGACTGACCCTGAAACCACACAGGAATCTCTCCAACATCACTGAACAGTGACCGTTCAGCAGTGAACACTTCCAGGGGCCCGAGGCTTACGGCCTAACAGGGCATGGCATTTACCTTGGCAGCTCTGCTGGGTCTAAATGTCTTCATTAGAAAGACTTGAATTTTCTTGTAACACCAACTTATTTGTTCTAATTTTGCCCTCTGGAGTTATGGTGATTCTAATGGTTTTTGACCTGTTAACCCTTCAATTATGAAGTTATGTCTTCATAACTTTGACTGTTATGTTTTCAGTTTATCTAGGCTAAAAATACTCAGTTTTAGCCAGGCATGGTAGTGCAGGCCTGTAATCCCAGTACTTGGGAGGCTAGGCTGGATGACGGGAGTGTCAAGGATAGTGAGATTCTCAGCAACCTAATAAGATCCTGTTTCAAAACAAAAGATAAGCAAGTTGTTGTGGCACATACCTGTATTCCTAGTACTTGTGAGGCTGAGACAGGAGGATCGCAGGTTTGCAGCTAGCCTTAGCAACTTAGCGAGGCCCTCTACAACATAGTGAAATCCTTTTTCAAAATAGAAAATAAAATAGCTCTGGGGGTATACCTTGGAGGTAGAACACCCCTGGATCCAATCCCCAGGAACACACACACACACACACACACACACACACACACACACACAAATAAAATATACTGGGGTTGTAGCTTGGAGGTAGAATGCCTCTGTATTAAAACCCTAGAATCTAGCCAGGCGTGGTGGCGCACGCTTGTAATCCCAGCACTTGGGAGGCTGAGACAGGAGGATCGCACAGGTTTGAAGCCAGCCTCAGCTACTTAGTGAGGCTCTCAGCAACTTAGTGAGACCCTGTTTCCAAATTAAAAATATAAAATAGGGCTGGGAGTATAGACCGGAGGTAGAAAGCTTCTGGTTTCCATCCCCAGTACCACCAAAAAATAAAAAACGAAAACCCCAGAATCAAAAATCAATCAATCAATCAATCAAACAAACAAACAAGAACAACAGCAACAACAAAAAACAAAAAATCCAAAAAACCAAAACAAAAAAAAAAAAACCCAAACAACAATAATGATGCAGCACGTGTTTGCCTCCTATTGCTGTTGGAAAAATCACACTTAGTGACTTAACGTGATGCAAATAAATTTATCCTCACACTTTCAGAGGAGAGTCCCTGGTCTAGACTGGGTTCCAAAGGCTCCGGCGCTGAGTCCCCAGGGGAGGCCCAGCCGCCTGCCTTCCTGGCGTTGGAGGCAGGCTCCTGGCCTGCTGACTTTGGCTCCTGCTGTCTTCGCACCTGTCTCACTCTGACCACCTGCCTCCCTCTTTCACCATAAGAGCCCTGTGACAGCGCCCAGCGCACCCAGGTGATGATGGATAAGCTCCCGGCCCAAGATCTTTAACTCAGTCACATCTGCAAACTCCTCTTGCCACGTGGGGTAACGCAGTCAGACCCCCCCAGGAGTTAGGACACGGATGTGTTTGGGGACCACTATTCTGCTAACTATACAGTGGTAGGTTTTTTGTTTTTTTTTTGCAGTCTCAATACTCTGTAGTCTGCATTTTGCCTATAGTGAACCACTAATCCTTTTTTGTTGTTGTTGCTGGGGATTGGACCTAAGGGCATTTTAACTCTGAGCCACACACCCTGCCCGTTTTTACTTTTTATTTTGAAACAGGGTCTCATTAAGTTTCAGGCGTCACTAAGTTGTTGCGGCTGGTCTTGAACCTGTGATCCTCCTGTCTCAGTCTCCCAAGTACTGGGGTTACAAGCGTGCACCATCATTCCTTAAACCTTTTGTGGGTTGACAAAGGGCTTTCCAGTTTAATGTTGCTATAATTCCTGGTCACCTGTTTTTGGAAAATTAGGGAAACTGTGGCCCTTTTTAGATATTTGGACATGCGCAGTGACTTCAGAAGGACTTCTGGTTATTACAGCAAAGTTTAAAGTTCCCCTGCTGGCCCTGCAGGCCATCCTGCACCCCAGGACGGCACCTTGGGCCGAGCCTTGAACTCCTTCAAGCTGCCAGCTGCTCTTTCACATTCTCGGCACTGAGCTGGTGCTGTGTTTTTCTTTTTTCTTTTTCTTTTTTTTTTTTCAGTACGGGGGATGAAACCCAGGGGCATTTACCTCTGACCTACACCCCCAGCCCTATTTTTTATTCTTTTTTTTTTTTTTGGTGGTATTGGGGTTCCTGGAAGCCCTTCTACCTCCGGGCTACACTGCCAGACCTAATTTTACATTTTTATTTTGGAAACAGGGTCTCCTAAGCCAGCGCGCGCGGCTGGCTTCGAACCTGCGCGATCCTCCTGTCTCTGCCTCCCAAGCGCAGGGATTACAAGCGTGCGCCACCATGCCCGGCCTATTCTTTATTTTGAAACAGAGTCTCACCGAGTTGTACAGGGCCTCAATAAGTAGCTGAGGCTGTCCTTGAACCGTGATCCTTCGGTCTCAACCTCCCCAGTGCTGGGATTACAAGCATGTGCCGCCAAGCCCGGCTCTGTGGTTTTCATCTTGCGGCTCCTTCTGGTTTGCAGGGGAGAGCTGCTGTCTGTGCTGGTGACGGGCTTGACCTGAGAAGAGCTGGGTGCACCCGGATGCGTCACAGCGTAGTGAGCACTGTACCTCTAAGCAGTGGCAGAAACATTGCTAAAAGGTCCCTCCTTCTTAGAGTTATCATTTTCTGCATGGCTAAGCTGACGCTGGCCATCCGTTTTCCTGGCAGGATCCTTCCTTTTTGTTTGTCTTTCTATACTTCTCATGCATGCTTCCAGGTTCGGCTCATCAGAAACCGCCTGCGACATGGACTCAGTCCCATGGGCTTAGAAACCCTGGTCTCCGCTCCTTCCTAAGCAGCCTCGTTTGATTTCATTATTGCTTCTTTCTCACTTTGAGAGTTCAGTATGGCTCCCTCTAGATCCTCCACCCTTCGCCCACCGCCTTCTGGTCTCTGACTCTTTTGAAATCTCTGGCCCCTCTTTGGCGTTTACAAACTGTAATACCTTCAGTCTCTTTTCCCAAGGCACTTGGTGGAGATAGGAGTTTATGGGGCAGTAGCAGCTTCCGCACCAGCTCTTCTCCTTCAGGAAGCAAATCCAGGGCATCTGAGGGGCTGTTGGCAAAGCCAGGCAAGGCCAGGCTGGACGCCACGCCCTTCGCCTCCAGCTGGGCGAGGTGGTGTACGCCTGTAATCTCAGTCCTCGGGAGGCTGAGACAAGACGATCTCAGGTTCAAAGCCAGCTTCAGCACCCTCTCAAGGGCCTGTTTCCAAACGAAAAATAAAAAAATAGGGCTGGGAGTGTAGCTTGGAGGTAGAATGCGCCTGGGTTCAACCCCAGTGCAAAAAAAGAAGGAATCAAGGAATCATATTAGCAGCTCAGCCATATCCAGGAAAAGGGAAACTTACATGGTATAATAGACTCAAGTATCTATTATGCCATGTAAGTTAGCTGTTTGTGTGTGTGATACTGGGAATGGAGCCAGGAGGAATTCTTCCTCTGAGCCACCCCCAGATCAATTTTATTGATTTTTTTTTCCCTTTGGTATTGAGGATTGAGCTCAGAGGCATTCTACCTTCTACCTAGACTGATTTTATTACTTATTTTGGAAACAGGGTATTGCTAGGCTGATGAGAGTCTTACTACTTAGTGAGGCTGTCCTCAAACTTGTGATCCTCCTGTCTCAGCCTCCCAAGTACTAGAATCATACATATGTACCACCTTGCCTGGTTTATTTTTTATTTTGAAACAGGGTCTCACTAAGTTGCTGAGGTCCTAGCTAAGTTGCTGAGGATGGCCTTGAACCTGTGATCCTTCTGTCTCAACCTCCCAAGAACTGGAATTGTAGGCATGCACCACCACACCCAGCTGTGTGACTTTGATCTTATAATACATATTTCTAAGTGGATTATTTACTAACAGTGATTTTTCAAGGCAGAAAGATCAAGAGCTCATTTCCAGGGAGCTTTCCCTAAGATCTGAACACGGGTATGTAGAACAATGAGCACATGTGGGTAGTCGCCAGAACCCGGTGTTGTAAGACTCATTTCTTGATTAAATATATAGATTTCAGAAAACTTTTTCTCTGGAGGGAGGGAAATTATACACACAGTGGATTAGTGTTCTACTGCTGCCACAGAAAGTGACCACAGACTTGGCAGCTTAAAACAACACAGATGGACTCTCTTGCAGTTCAGGAGGTCGGGGGTCTGACGCGGGGCTCACCGGGCTGCAGTCGCGGATGGCAGGGCTGCCTGCTTCCGCAGCCTCCTGGGGAAGTCTTTCCTCATCCTTCCCATCTTCCAGGGGCCGCTGGGTCCTGGCTTGAGCCCAGCCGGCACACTGCTTCCTTTGTCCCATCTCCCTCTCTGACTCCAAGCCTCCTGCCTCCCTCTTGTAAGGGCCCTGGGATCAACAGGTCCCCAGATTATCCAGGATAACCTCCCCACGGCAAGACCCTTAACTTAATGCCATCTGCAAGGTCCCTGCTGCCATGTAAGGTAACATGTCACCGGGCTTGGGGACTTCAGGGTCATGGCTCAGCTTACCACACACTTACTGGTTTCACAAAAACACTGGAAGGCTATTTAACTCCTACCTTACTTGAAATTTTCCATTGAGGGTGGCATGGCTTACTTTGGCTCATTCACTTACAAATGAGGCACCCTGGTCACAATGGAGGACACCCAACACCCACAGGGCCTGCGCACCCTCCTGCACCATGCTCAGGACTGCGGCCCCTGCCCTGGGGATCTCAGGCCGTGGGTCCTATCCCAGAAGGTAGGATATCACCTGCAGCAGGGGTGCCAAGAACACGAGAGGGTTTTATACATTATATAATCACAATGGCATCCAGGCAGTGCCCATCATAAGATGGCTCAAAGTCCTACACTGTGCTAGACGCGGTGGCACACTCTTATAATCTCAGTACTTGTGAGGCTGAGACCGAAAGATCACAGGTTTGAGGCCCATCCCAAATAACGTTTTGGCTCCAAATATCAACGGGGCAAAGTTAGTAACTGAGTTTGAGAGAGATCACTTCTGTCGAAGCCTAACAGCATGTAACTCACCCTGATCCCTCACGGTCGGTCCCAGCATCGCCGGTGGCAGGAGGACCACGGATGTTTGCTCATGTCACGGAACACGAAGTACACAACATCGCCAAAGAGTATTCTCACCAGAACATTGACTTCAACCTATCAAACCTTCGTGTATAACCTCCAGTTCACAGGGAACAAAGGGACGGATCAATACGCTAAACTCTGCACAGATGAGTGGTGGGACGTTTTATAAGACAACTGGCCCAGTCCCTTTGGCAAGCGAGCATCGTGTAAGGAGGAATTATGCTAGACAACGAGGGGCGTCGGGCCACAGCCTGACTCAGGACGTGGTCAGGTGCTGTCCTGGAGAAACTTCCTGTCGAAGGGTCAGCCAGGAATATTTGAACGTGGTTATAGTATTAGTGGAAATAAAATTTTAGTGAAATGGGAAAATAGAGGATTATTGTCCAAAATAAGCCCAGAAAAAGGTACAGGTGGTGCTGCATGGAGGTTAGAACCCTGGCAACTTGAGTGGTGGGAATATATATATTTTTTTTTCAGATTTTCTTTTTTTGCTTTTCTGTATTTTCTACAATGTACATAAACTTCTTTCACAATATTAAAAGATTATTGTATTTTTTAAACACAGCCAGGAGTACTTAAGTTAGGGACCACTTAGCAGTATATCTGTCTAAGGATGGTGGACATTCATTGAGAGGTTCCACAAAAGACGTTAGCATCTCAGGGATGGGCCACTTGCCCGAGAAGATGATAAACTTAGAAGGCCAGAGAGAAAGAATTTTATTGAAAATTGCAACTGTGTGTGTGTGTGTGTGTGTGTGTGTGTGTGTGTGTGCATGCCCAAGTGTTTGTATGTAAGGAAAACAAGGAAAATGAATATATTAGTATAACCAGAGGCAGAGGGAAATTAAAGGAGAAGGACAGTCTTCTCCAGAGGAAGGATTCCAGTGGCTTTCTATTGGAATCGGGCTGGAAGCAACTGCCATTTAGATGGCATCCCAAGGTCTAAAACTTTCCAGATTTTAAATGGGTATGTATCTCAGAGAACATATTACTGAAATGAGAGTCTTTCCTTCTTTCTTTCTCTCTTTCTCTCTCTCTTTCTTTCTTTCTTTCTTTCTTTCTTTCTTTCTTTCTTTCTTTCTTTCTGGGTCTGGGGATGGAATCCAGGGGCATTCGACCTCCAAGCTACACCCCCTGCCCTATTTTTTTTTATTCTTTATTTATTTTTTATTTTTTTATTTTTTGGTGGTACTGGGGTTCCTGGAAGCCCTCCTTCCTCCGGGCTACACTCCCAGACCTATTTTATATTTTTGAAACAGGGTCTCTTTTCGAACCTGCGCGATCCTCCTGTCTCCGCCTCCCAAGCAAGGGGATTACAAGCGTGCGCCACCACGCCCGGCCTTTATTCTTTATTTTGAAACAGGGTCTCACTGAGTTGCAGAGGGCCTCACTAAGTAGCTGAGGCTGTCCGCGAACCGCGATCCTCCGGTCTCAGCCTCCCGGGTGCTGGGATGACAAGCGTGCCCACCGCGCCTGGCTCAGAAATGAGATTTTAAGGGCCGTAGGATGCTATGACTTCAAGATTTTGTGCACTTGTTCACCAAGCATTAAATGGCTGGAGAGAGAAACATAAACAACACTGAAGCTAGCAAATACAGCCAAAAAATTCTGTGCACGCATAAATAGCCACGTGCCTCCCAGCGCCAGGGACCACTCTGGCAAGGAATGGAGTCCATGGAGGCCGGGCGGCACACTTTGCATCTCACTCACAGAAACTGAGCAGCAGCTGAGAGTGCGGCTCCCTCACCAGCCACAGGGGCTCAATGGCCGCCTCAGATTTCATCCACCCTCCTCGGCGCTTCCCAGGACCCAGCCCCCGTCGTTAATTTAAGGCCTGTCACCCAGAGGTCCTGTGGGAAACATTTCAAGGCCCTGGGGTGCAGTGCATTTCTTTTGACATGCTTTTGTTCTTTTCCCCCCAAGCGTGGGCAAGGCCAAAATCCTTAGCCAATTACCAGGGTGTGGTCTCTACTAAGAACTGGTGAGTAGCAGGTTCTCCAGGCTCCGGAATCCTCAGGGAGCATGTGAAGGGTGTGGAGAAGCCGCTGGCCAGTCCCAGGCAGGCAGGGGAGCGGCTGGGCGAGGCCTTGAGGGGCAGTCCTCGGCATCAGCCACAGCTCAACTCCACTGGGGAGATTTTCCTCCTCGGCATATACTTGGAATATTCTTGGAGGAAAAAATAGTATCTGCAGTTTAAGATCTAAGGGGTTAAGGCAAAGTATGTGTTTAAAATACCTAGCTTACTCTCTGGAACATGTTGAAATTAAGAATGACTGGCCAGCCGGGCGTGGTGGCGCACGCTTGTAATCCCAGCATTTGGGAGGCTGAGACCAGAGGATCGAGGTTGGCGGACAGCCTCAGCTACTTAGTGAGGCCCTCTGCAACTCAGGGAGACCCTGTTTCAAAATAAAGAATAAAAAATAGGGCAGGGGGTGTAGCTTGGAGGTCAAATGCCCCTGGGTTCCATCCCTAGACCCGCAAAAAAAAAAAAAAAAAGACTGGCCATTATAATTTTCTAATGGTAATTCTCAATATACTATTTTGCAATTCACTGGGGTTTGCATCCCTTTTAACAATGGGGATTACAAATTAACCTATCACCTTATAAAAAGTAGCTTATGATATTACATACATATGTGATTTATATTTTGTTTAGTCTTTTAAAATTTTAATAGAAGTGCATTGTTCATTTATATTTATCTTTTGGCCTCCTATGACTTTGATCCTTTTCTGCTGTGTTCAGATTAATTAATACCAGGGAATTAGTGTGGGTCTAGCACACAAGGCCCTTTACAAAAACATAAAACAGCCAGGCGTGGTGGCGCACACTTGTAATCCCCGCGCTTGGGAGGCTGAGACAGGAGGATCGCACAGGTTCACAGCCAGCCTCAGCTACTTAGTGAGGCTCTCAGCAACTTAGTGAGACCCTGTTTCCAAATAAAGTATAAAATAGGACTGGGAGTATAGCCCGGAGGTAGAAAGCCCCTGGGTTCCACCCCCAGTACCACCAAAAAAAAGAAAAAGAAAAGAAAAAAAGAAAAACATAAAAACATCCCTGCTTAAGCTGGGCGCGGTGGTACACACCTGTGATCTCAGCAACTTGGAAGGCTGAGGCAAGAGCATCACAAGTTTAAGACCAGCCTGGGCAAGACATAAATAAATAAATAAATAAATAAATAAATAAATAAATAAATGGCCAGGGTTGCAGCTCAGAGGCAAAGTACCCCTGGGTTCAACCCTTGGTAGCAAGCAAAACAAGTTCCTGCCTGTAAGAACCTTACGATGTAGTAAGTCAACATACGCAAAATATATCCAGTCTTATACAAGAAGGCATATGCGCCGGCTGTGGATGAGCTGGGTGAATCAGCCCGGTGCGACTGCGCCCATCGTATCCATCCCTGCATTCTCGCTCATGCACGTATTGACCTGAGCTGAAGGTGGCAGGTGCTGGGCTGGTGTGACGGACAGTGCTGGTGGCCCTCCCCACTGCCACTCCAACCACTCTCCCGTGCCCATTTCTCTCACTGCCGAGGCTGAAAAGAGGAAAAGAATACCACCGCAACCTTGAACATCACCGCAACCTTCCCTAAAGCTGGAAGAGGCTCAGCTCTGGCCAGTGACCATAGAGCTGAAGTTTAATGTAGCCTTGTGACTAAAAGCCTTTCTTCTTTTTTTTTCCTGCTATGAATGAAGATGTGATGCCTGGAGCTATGGCAGTCACCTTATGGTTTTGAGGTGACAGTCAGGAGAGCAGAGCATCAACCCTGAAGACAGCAAAAAGACCAAGTGCTGGTCTTTGATAACACACCGGGTCAATACCTTTGACAACCACATGTATCTGACTCCTTACAGGAGAAAAGGAAACACCCTCCAAAGCCATGTTAGTTGGCTGTTCTGACCCTGGTGCTGAAGTGTTCCTAACCTACAACTGGGTGTACAGTACCCACGACTAGAGACAGTAACAAACATATTGTGTGTGACCACAGAGTCTGGCTGTACAGGAACGCCCGTGCTGGACAAGGCCTGGGGAGGCCCTGGGTGTGCAGTTAGTAAGATGAGCCCTGGACTCTGATAAAAGCCAGGGAGACACAGGGGACTCCCAGTGTAGGTGGGCAGGAGGGTCTGCTCTGGACGGGCAAGGAGATGGTGTGTGAGGAGCCAGGAGAAGTGGGGCATGTGTGGAGGGGAAGCGCTGAGGACAGGCAGGGCCAGAGCCTTCTGGGCCGCGCAGGCTTGAGAGCTATCTCCAGAGGCAGGGCTGGTCCTGCAGTTTCTGGCAGGAGTGAGTCCTGACACAGTACCCTTCTGGAGCAATGAGCCTGGTCAGGACGGTGGGGACAAGGACCGGGATGGGAAGGGAAGTGCGGCTACCACAGCATATCAGGATGCTGGGCGTGGCGGCGCACGCCTGGGATCCCAGCAGTTGGGTGGCTGAGATAGAAGGATTGCAACTTACTGAGACCCTGTTTCCAAACAAAAAAAATAAGTAAATAAAAACAGGGCTGGGGGTGTAGTCTAGAGGTAAAACACCCTGGGTTCATTCCCATGCACCTCCCCCACACGGTGTCAGGAGGGAGCCCCATGATCTGGGGTTGTCCTATGTCCTGTACGCCCACGGTACCAATGCCAGCCTTCTTCTGTGATGGTGTGCTACAGTGGGAACTGGGCAGCATGGGCTCTTTCTTTCTTTCTTTCTTTCTTTCTTTCTTTCTTTCTTTCTCCTTCCTTCCTTCCTTCCTTCCTTCCTTTTTTTTTTTTTTGGTATGGGGGATTGAACCCAGTAGTGCTCTACCTCCTAGCTACACCCCCAGCCCTTTTAGTTATTATTATCGTTTTTATTATTATTGCCTTGAGATAGGTCTTACTAAGCTACTGTGCTCTCCTGTCTCAGCCTCTGAAGTGCTGGGACTGCCGGCATGCACCAGCATGCCCCTAGAGCTTACGGTATTTCTCATGAGCTCATGCAAATCTACAGTCATCTAAAAACAAAGAGTCGAACTGAAGTTGGTGTCTGGTTTCAGTGCAGAGATCGGGTGAGGGTAGCAGAGGGGAAAGCCATTATGAAGCCACTTCTAGTAGTCCAGACGGCGGTGAGCCCGGCCCGGGGGTGGGCTGAGTGTGGACTGATTTGAGAAGCACCTGGGAGGTAAGAGGGCCAGTTCACCATGGAGCCTATGTAGAAAGCAAAGAGAAAAACCCAGACAGGTCCCCAGGTGCCCTGAGCACGGAGGTGGGAAGGCAGGGATTTCATGGTGGGGACAGGAGCCCCCGAGTGAGCTCATTTGCAGGCAGTTTAGGTTTAAGGAGCCAGTGAACTCTCCAGGTAGGAACGACAAGTGGGCATTTGGAAATGCAATAATTTAAAATGAGGTGGTTTTAGTATTGTGCCAACTCAGTTTCTTTCTGACACAGCCCAGGTTATATATAATTTCCACAGCAAAAGGCACGAAACCGTATGCCTGTTTTTCCTTATTACATGTCTGCAGCCACAATAATTTAACAATTTCACTTTAAAAATTTATGGTAGCCTGCATGATGGTGTTCCAGTACTTGGGTGGCTGAGATAGGAGGAATGCAGGTTCAAGGACAGCCTCAGCAACTTAGGCCCTGTTTCAAAAATCAAAATAAGGCTGGAGGACTAGCTGAGAAGTAGAGAGCCCATGGGTTCAACCCCCATACCAGAGAGAGAGCGAGAGAGCGAGAGAGAAGAAATTGTATTCTTCTACTTATTTAAGTAATATGTGGATGGCTGCTGATTATAAATAAAACTATACAATTCAAACTACAGAACAGAGAACTAAAGATGAAATTTCCCAACTTCTCCCCCAGCTCCTCAACGATCCACCTGCCCCTGCGCTAGCCCTTTTGTGCACCGCTGGCTTTTTTGAAGGTAAGAAAGTCTAGATCCGACTGGTGAGTGCCTGGTGCTGGCACTAGGTCTGATCAGCGGCCGGGCCACTGCTGGAATCCTGCCCAGCGTCCGCTCTCTAGGGCAGCGGACTCCCCAGCTCTCTGCTCCACCTGCAGCTCTTGGAGAAGTGGGCCCGCCCCTCAGCCCAGCGCCCGAGAGCTGCCACCTCCACCCAGGCAGCGCCCTCGGCGATGGCAGAGCCTGGGTGACGAGCAAGCTGCAGACTTCTCTTGTTTAATCCAGCTGCTTAGAGCCCTGGAGAACATTTTGCCTGGATGTAGTAATAAAATGGTGTGGAAAGGAATACAGTGATGAGTTAGCTTTCTGCTGCTGAGACCAAAATCCCCAGCAAGAACAACTTAGCTGGGCGTGGTGGCACGCACCTGTGAGCACAGTATTTGGGGGGCTGAGGCAGAGGATCCCAGGTGTGAGGCCAGCCTCAGCAACTTAGCAAGATCCTGCTTCAAAATACAAAGGAAAAAGGGCTGGAGGTATAGCTTGGGGTAGAATGCTCCTGGGTTCAATCCCTAATGCAAAAACCCCAAACCAAAAACAACAACAAAACAAAACAAAAACAAGTAAAAGGAGAAAGGGTTTATTTAGCTCAGTTTCAGGGTATGCAGTCTATAGCTGGCCAGCCCAAGGCAGAGACACTCCTGCAGCGGTGTGCAACAGTGGCTTTTCCACTCATGGCAGCTGGGATGGAGAGGAGGGGAGGGGAGAGAGAGACCAGACCCCAAGGCCACACCCAAAGTGACCTGCCTTCTCCCCACACCCTGTCTGCTTATAGTTACCACTCGGTAAATCCATTCAAAGTACTAGCCCACAGGAGGATCTGTGCATGCAGAGCTTATAGCCCTGCTGCAAGGGTTTCACCTCTAAACACTGGTTCTTGGCCGCCACATAAGCTTCCAGATGCAAGCCACAGCATTCAGGAAAGAGATCCAAACACTGACATGTAAAGAAAAAACTGTATACACGGCAAATTCCTCTCGACAGCCTCATCGGAGGTGGCATTTTGGAAGCAGCCTCTCAGTGTCTTTGTCTGTCTTCCTCCTCCTCCTCCTCCTCCTCCTCCTCCTCCTCCTCTTCCTCCTCCTCTTCCTCTGCCTCCTCTTCCTCCTCCTCCTCCTCCTCCTCCTCTTCCTCCTCCTCCTCCTCTTCTTCCTCTTTCTCCTCCTCCTCCTCCTCTTCCTCCTCCTCTTCCTCCTCCTCCTCCTCCACTTCTTCCTCCTCCTCTTCCTCCTCCTCCTCCTCTTCCTCCTCCTCCTCCTCCTCCTCCACTTCTTCCTCCTCCACTTCTTCCTCCTCCTCTTCCTCCTCCTCCTCCTCTTCCTCCTCTTCCTCCTCTTCCTCCTCCTCCTCCTCCACTTCTTCCTCCTCCTCCTCCTCCACTTCTTCCTCCTCCTCTTCCTCCTCCTCCTCCTCTTCCTCCTCCTCCTCTTCCTCCTCCTCCTCCTCCACTTCTTCCTCCTCCTCTTCCTCCTCCTCCTCTTCCTCCTCCTCCTCCTCCACTTCTTCCTCCTCCTCTTCCTCCTCCTCCTCCTCCTCCTCTTCCTCCTCCTCCTCCTCCTCCTCTTCCTCTTCCTCTTTCTCCTCCTTTTTTTCCTCTCCTCCTTCTTGGTGGAAGAGCTCACTGCTGATGAAGGAGCCAGGCTGCACGCCTTTAGGTACAGGGACCCGCGTGCCGGTTGCAGTCATGACCCTCTCCCTTATTCTCTTCAGATGTGTATTATTTTCATGTAAAACAAACGTGCACCAAACGTAACTGCCCTGTACGCTCTTCCATTTGACCAATAATCCTTGGCAGGTGCCCGCTGTTCAAAGTTCAGAAGAAGATGGACGAGAGGCTCCTGAGGCCATTACTGTTTGAGATCGACTCTGAGGTCTGACTCTCGGCACCAGTATGCACATGTACTTTTTACGTAATGGGAACGTATTATATGTATCATTCTGCATCTTGCTATTTTCTCTAAATAATAAACTTTTGGCAATCCCTCCCATATAACAATGAATATAGATGAGCCACGTTCTTTTACGTTATTCCACATATGGATATTCTATACCATTTGTAGCCATTTGTTATGTTGAATTTATTTTGGGTGTGTACCGGTGACTATGTTACATGTTACAAACATGTTACAAACGTGACTATGATAAACATCCTATGCACGTGTATATTTCATAAATATTTATATGGATATTTATAAAAGGTAAATTATTAGATAGGAAATTGCTGGATCAAAGAGTATGTATATATGAAATTTAATAGTACTGCTGAATTATCCTATAAAATGTTTAATAATTTTCATTCCCACCACACTGTGTATTCCCCACCACTGTATATTATCATTCTTTTAAATTTTTGCCAACTTAGTTAATAAGAAGCATGCGATTTTATTTTTGTTTCTTTGATACTAGAGAGACTGGCTATCTTTTAAAATATTTATTGGCAATTTATATTTTTTCACCGGGAAAAATTTAAGCTAAAAAAATTTCCCACAGGATTGTTCATTGCTTCTTAGAGATTTGAGGAGCTCCTTTTTGATGGAAATTACTCTTTGTTACAAATATTTCTTCTATTCCGACATCTTTTATTAGTATATTCTGCCCTTACTAAACAAGTTGTTTTGTTTTGTTTTGTTTTTGTACTGAGGATGAAACCCAGGGGCACTCTGTCTCTGAGCTATACCCCCAGCCCTGTTTTTTATTCTTTATTTTGAAACAGGATCTCACTAAGTCGTGGAGGGCCTCACTAAGGAACTGAGGCTGGCCGTGAACCTGTGATCCTCCCATCTCAGCTTTCCAAGAACTAGGATGACAAGCGTGGGCCACCACGCCTGGCTTAAGTAAGATATTTTTTAAATGATGCTTTCTGGGTAGTAAGTCTTAGGCCTTATCTGCTTCAAAATTACACTTTAAGGAATTTATATTTTTCTAATATCTTTTTTATAGATTTAGTTTTTATATTTATTTTCTGGAATTTCTATGAACTTATGATTTGAGATAGGGTTCTGGCTTTATAATTTTCCCAACTGTCTCAGTAGCAATAACTGACTCCTCCCTTTTTCCCCCGCTGGTTTGGAATACCACCTCTAAAATATATCATATTGTTTTGTATACATTTCTATATCTGGATCCTATTCTTCTCCATTAATCTGTAATTCAGCTCTGCCTGAAATATTATAGCTTTAAATAATTATTCCCCATAGTATGTTTTGATGTTGTAGGATGCATCTTCCATTACCCGCCATCACCACTAGTGCTATGGCCAAAGCTAACTTTCTAAAGCTATTCTTAGGCTTGTTTCCCTTCTACACGTGGTGACGTACACCTAAAATCCCTATACTTGAGAGGCTGAGACAGGAGCATCCCAGGTTCTGAGGCCAGCTTCAGCAAGTTAACAAGGCTCTCTGCAACCTAGCAAGACCCTGTTTCAAATAAAAAAAATTAGAAGGGCTGGAGATATAGCTCAGAGGTAGGTATAGCTGTAGGTTCAATCTTCTGTGCCCCCCAAAAGATCTGTTATTAAAATGGGTTGCTGGGCGTGGTGGCGCACGCTTGTAATCCCAGTACTTGGGAGGCTGAGACAGGAGGATCGCACAGGTTTGAAGCCAGCCTCAGCTACTCGGTGAGGCTCTCAGCAACTTAGTGAGACTCCGTTTCCAAATAAAACACAATATAGGTCTGAGAGTATAGCTCAGGGGTAAAAAGCCCCTGGGTTCCACTCCCAGTACCATACACACACACACAAAATATATATATAAAATAAAATGGATTTACACTGAACATATAAAGTGATTGAAGGACAAGTAACACTTTTAAAATATTAAGGTTTCACACCCAGAAACATCAGCCAACTCTTCTTTTATATTCATATGTGAAGATTTCTTTTCCTTTTCTTTCTTTCTTTCTTTCTTTCTTTCTTTCTTTCTTTCTGTACTGAGGATTGAACTCAGGGGCATTCTACTCCAAGCTATACCCCCAGCCCTATTTTTTCATGATTCATTTCATTTTAAAACAGGGTCTCACTAAATTGTGGAGGGCCTCACTAAGTAGCTGAGGCTGGCCTCGAACCTGTGATCTTCCTGTCTCAGCCTCCCAAATACTAGGATTATAAGCGTGCACCACCACGCCTGGCAAAATCTGTGGTTTTCTTCATCAGGCTTTGTATATTTTGTGTGAGGTTTGCTCCTAGGTATTATCATTTTTGTTGTGGCATTTTCCCTTTATAATGCATGATTAACTCTTGCTATTCTTTAAGCAAGATATTGATTCTAATATATTAATCCTGAATTTAGATATTTTAATGAGTTCTTTAATAGTTCTAAATGTATTTAGTTGATTCTTCAGAATGTCATATTTAGAGAGATGGTATCAGCTACAAAATTTACATTTTCATATATTCCCTCTAATAGTAAAGCTTCCTATTTGTTCTTTTGATCTAATTCTATTGCCTAGAGTTACCCACGTAAGTTGAGATTATCTCCTTGTGATTAACTTTAACACTTGTTACTAATTTTTATTTTATTTTATTATTTTACGGTGCTAAGGACTGAACCCAGGAGTGCTCTAACACTGAGCCACATCCCTGGCCTCCCCCCCTTTTTTTGAGACAGGATCTCACTAAGTTGCCCAGGCTGGCCTTGAACATGCAATCCTCCTGCCTCAGCCTCTAGCATAGCTGGGATTATAGGCGTAGATCATCACATCCAGCTAATATTTGTTACTAGCTTTCAAGAAAATAATTTTAAAATTTTACTGCTAATGCTTGCTTTCAATTCCTAGGAGACAAAATCTTGTAGGAGATAAAATTTCCTTTTCTTTTCTAGCTTGCTAAGACTTACTAGAAGTGAGCTTTTAATCAGCTTTTTTCTTTTAAACTTACTAAGATGAACAGCAATTCAATGCTTTAAATAAAAATTGATCTTCTTTTGGTCATGTTAAACTTTAATGACAATATGCTCTACTTCATGAAGACAATATAACCATGTCTAAGAAAACTCTGATGCCACTGCAGTTGGGATATGTTAAAAAAAATGTAGAACTAGACATACTTTTTGGAGCACATCAAAACAAATTGCATATGTATTGTTAACTTGTATTCCCTCACCTTGAAATCATCAGGAATGAGGAGTTTTGATGTTCGTAGAAAATTCAAAATATATCTGAACATCTGTCCATCTCTGTCAATGAAATAATGCTGTTTGAGACTGTCCAGAACAATGGGCTCTGTACCATCAAAAAGTCTTCCGATTCTGTGACAGAAAAGAGGGAAGAGTGAAGACAATTAGATCAATCGTTTGGCCACTAAGACTAAAAGCTAGTTTGGTGTCCCTGTCGTAGGCAGCTCAAGCAGATGGAAGACAGGAAAAGCCATCCATTAAGTAGTTAGAGTTCTGAGAGGTGCTGGTCCCTGCTTGACACGTATCTCAGGACCAGAGCATTCAAAATAGTCTCAGGTTTTCTCAAGTACATTCTTTTATTCACTGTCTTTTATCTGCAAAGAAAACGTTCCTGACATGGTGATTATGGCAAAGTGCTGTCCCCGAAATGGAAGAGCCTGTCTTCTCCCTGGTGTTACTTAAAACAACCTTCCCTGCTACTTAAAAATGTTCCAGCTCCAAAGGGCTTTAAATTTTATTCCACTAAAAACAAAGTGATTCTTTTGTGTGTGTGTGTGTGTGTGTGTGTGTGAGACTAGGGATTGAACCCAGGGGAATTCTACCTCTGAGCTACACTCCCAGTCCTATTTTATTTTTATTTTGAAACAGTGTCTCTCTAGGTTAATGAGAGTTTCACTATTTGCGGAGTCTGTCCTTGAACCTGCAATTCTCCTATCTCAGCCTCCTAAGTACTGGGATTACAAGTGTGCACCACCATGCCTGGCTGCAATACTGTTTTTAAGAAATTTTCTTAAATTTCTGAGAATTTTCTGAGTTTTCCCCATCCAAGAATCCCAAACTTCTAAAATTAATGCCCATATGCTAACATTTACATTTAACTATAAAAAATAATAATTTAAACTGGGTGTGGTGACACATGCCTGTAATCCCAGTACTTGGGATGCTGAGACAGGAGGATCACAGATTCGAGGCCAGTCCCAGCTACTTAGTGAGGCCCTCTGCCAACTTAGTGAGACCCTGTTTCAAAATAAAGAATAAAAATAAGGCTGGGGGGTGTGGCTTGGAGGTGAATGCACCTGGGTTCCATCTCCAGTACATCACAAAGAAAAAAGGTAAACAAATAGAAAAACCGATTCCCTCTTCCTCCCCCAATAAAGTCATGTGAATTTTTGTTTCAATAAAAATCTTTTAAAGATCCAGGTGTGGTGGCACATGCCTATAATCCTAGTACTTGGGAGGCTATGATAGGAGGATCACAGGTTTGAAGACAGCCTCCACAACCCAGCAAGACTCTGTTTCCAAAAATAAATACATAAATAAATAAATAAATACATACATACATACATACATACATACATGGAAGGAAGGAAGGGAGGGAGGGTGGGTGGGTGGGCAGGCTGGGTATATCTTAGAGATAGAATGTCCCTGGGTTCAACCTCCAGTACCAACAACAACAACAACAACAAAACTTTTAGTCTGGTGTGGTGGTACACACTTGTAATCCTAGTATTTGGGAGTTTGAGACAGGAGGATCGCAGGTCCGCGGCCAGCCTCAGTAACTTAGTGAGGCCCTCTGCAAATTAGTGAGACCTTGTTTCAAAATAAAAAGAATAAAAAATAGGGGTGGGAGTGTAGCTTGGAGGTAGAATGCCCCTGGGTTCTATCCCCGGTACCACAAAAAAATTTTTTTTTTTAATTTTTAAAATTGTGCCCTATGTGAAGGGATTATGTGCAAAGAAGAAAGCAAAGATAGGGGTAGATTTCTAACTCTATAAAATTTTCTGAGCTCATGTTTTCTTCCAACTTTCCATGAACTGCAGTGATTATTCCAAGATTCTTTCACAGCATGCTCGGAGTCATTCGTTTTTCATTGACACATCAGTCAAATAGGTAACAGGCTCAAAACTCAAATATAATGAGTCACTTGCTTACAGCTTTTCCAGGACAATTTGATGCAGGATGGGAAAGAATGAGACGTGTTTGCGCTTATTAAAACATTACACTCTTCACTGGTAATCACATGGTACATTTTCAGTTGACAGGAGAAGGGAGCTATATTAATTAAGGGCTTTTCAAACGCTTTACACCATCCTCAGCATTTTATACAGGGAACAAAACCCATTATCTTCATTTTAAAGATGAAGAAATAGGCTAGAAAAGATGAGTAACTTGCCCAACTAGTTAAGTAGCATTGGGGAATTTGTACACTGCCTGATCCTAAAGGGGCCTCCCAAAACTGCTGGGAAGGAAGGGATTGCCACTACATGAAAATTTTTGGTCTTGAGTTTCTAACTCTATCTGTATTTGGTGAACAAGAGCTTTCCAATGAAATCCAAATATCTGCACTGATTATTTTTAGTGCCTGAAATAAATCAGTATCAATGATTTTAAGTCATTTTAGTCAAAAGATAAAGACATGAGAAGTAGTTGGGTATGGTGACACACTCCTGCAACTCCAGTACTTGGGAGGCTGAGACGGATTGCGGTCGGGGAGGGGGGACCGCCTCAGCAATTTAGTGAGACCCTGTTTCAAAATAAAAACTAAAAAGGGCTGGGGTGTAGCTTGAAGGTAGCATGTTCCTGGATTCAATTCTCAGTACCCTCGCCCCCAAAAAAGGCAAAGCAAACAACCCCAAGCCCCGCAGGAACTAAGGAACAGGACTTAAGGAGAAAAACCCTGGCAGAAATAGATCCTTAGGAACCTTTCCAAAATAGAAGTGTCACTGAAATGGTTTTCAGGATGTAAAAATCCAAACTAAAACCAACCTCTGGTAGCTACAGGAAATGAGACATGGCTACAATCAAAGGTATCTTCACTTCAGCTTCAGGTGAAACATAAAAAATCGGAACAAGCAGGAGGGAAATCCAAACAGAGACCTTGAGCAGGAAGAAAGTGGGCCCAGCCTGTGGGCCCAGGGAAGCTGCCGCCCTTGGGCGAGGCAGAGGCTGGGCGTGTAGGAGCTGAGGAAGGACTGGGCTACACCAGCAAAGGAGGGAACCCTGGCGGGACTACGAAGACAAAGGTTCCCTTCCTTAAGGGAAATCACGGGAAGTGGCCCCCAACCAGCTCCTGCCAGCTGGAGCCTTGAGGCCATTCTTGAGCCAATGGAACAGGAACAGGAAAGAGCCAGGTGGGGTGGAAGTGGTCCAGTGGGAACAGGAAAGGGCCAGGCGGGGCGGAAGTGGTCCAGCAGGAACAAGAACAGGAAAGGGCCAGGCAGGCAGAAGTGGTCCAGTGGGAACAGGAAAGGGCCAGGCGGGGTGGAAGTGGTCCAGCGGGAACAGGAACAAGAAAGGGCCAGGCAGGCGGAAGTGGTCCAGTGGGAACAGGAAAGGGCCAGGCGCGGCGGAAGTGGTCCAGTGGGAACAGGAAAGGGCCAGGCGGGCGGAAGTGGTCCAGTGGGAACAGGAAAGGGCCAGGCGGGGCGGAAGTGGTCCAGCAGGAACAAGAACAGGAAAGGGCCAGGCAGGCAGAAGTGGTCCAGTGGGAACAGGAAAGGGCCAGGCGGGGTGGAAGTGGTCCAGCGGGAACAGGAACAGGAAAGGGCCAGGCAGGCGGAAGTGGTCCAGTGGGAACAGGAAAGGGCCAGGCGGGGCGGAAGTGGTCCAGTGGGAACAGGAAAGGGCCAGGCGGGGCGGAAGTGGTCCAGCGGGAACAGGAACAGGAAAGGGCCAGGCGGGCGGAAGTGGTCCAGCAGGAACAGGAACAGGAAAGGGCCAGGGGAGGTCGTGGGTCCCATGGTGGTGGAAAGTGGCTGAAAACTCCCGAAATGCTTGGGCAGAAAAGGTCGTGTGGGTTGTGGGAGCTGAGAGGACCGTGGTGAGAACGGGGAAGGGGCTGGGAAGGAGGCACTTGGGCCGCGGATGCCCCTTCCTGACGGGGGTGAAAGGCCTATCGGAGCAGAAAAACTTCCCTACTCAAAGTAACAGATGTTTGCAGTAGTAAAAGGAATTGCAGTGTTGCTGATTTCTGCCAACTCCAGAAGAGGGGCCGTTTTGAGTTGTGAAAACAAAGCAGAAGGGCAATAACCGTAAAATGGCGTCCCTGGGTGGTGGTTGAGACTGGGCCACACTGCGGAAAAGTACTATTTGGCTAAGTAAATAAAGGGGAAGTCGACACAGGTTGTATTTCTTGTAGACATATGAATGGAGTTACAAGTCAGACTGCGGTGATTTGTAAACTCTGGTGCCTGAAAACTGTGTGGAACTGATTACAGTTACTAACCTTGGAGAACATTCCTGTTTTCCAACTGACCAAGACCAAGCTGGCTCCAGATGATGTATAGAAGGGGTTTTCTTCTTGTTGTTTTTATAGTCATTCAACCAAGAAGCAATGCTGAGAAAGATTTCCTTCCACAATTTTTTAAAAAGGATAATCATAGGTGGGCATGGTGGCACACGCTTGTAATCCCCATACTTGGGAGGCTGAGACAGGAGGATCATAGGTTTGAGGTCAGCCTGAATAACCTTTTTAGGCCCTCAGCAACTGAGTGAGAACCCTGTTTCAAAAAATAAATAAAAATGGGTTGGGGTATAGCTCAGATGTAGGACGCCCCTGGGTTCAATCCCCAGTACCAAAATAAACAAACAAATAAAAATAAAACCATCTTATCTTGAACAATTTCAAGTTTATACCTAAGTAACGAAAATGCTCTAATGGACTCCCTATGACCATTTTCCCATTTCCGAAGCTATTGACTCTTGGTTAATCTTATTTCATACCCATTTCTATGCCTTGCCCTCCCCCACTGGGATTTTAAGGAGATCTCCAATATTACATCATATTATCTGTAAATAATTCATTGATAGGATTATGAAAGTTAACTAAAATACACATTACCTGATATTGAATTCTATTCTTTGTTGCTTTGTAGCATTAGCAATCTGTTGATTAATCTTATTTATGGTGCAGATAAAGCAGGGCCTACTCTCAGATAAAATCAGGCTGTTTGGTGGAGTGTGTGTGTGAATGTGTGCTCGTGCACAGAGTGATCTCCGGCAAGGGAGAGTTCAGGGCTAGACTCTCATTTACCTGCATCTGTGTGAGTCACCCCCTAAGTATTTCTTTCTTGTGCGTTCACTCGCTTATGGGACTTGCTTCTCTAATTCAGTGTGACTTAGTTCCTTAAGAATTTCTCCTTCCTTTTTTCTGTTACAATTATTTAGTTATTCATTCATTCTTTCCACCAGTTTTCAGCTAGCCTCTCTAGGCCAGGTGCAGGGGATGTGTGGCCAGAAGGCCACAGCCCTTGCTTTTGCGGAATTTAACAAACTGTGGGGCTGGAAGCGCAGGTCAGGTGTAGTGAAAGCAGGTGTATGCGTGGAGTGGACGGACCCGGCCCATCAGACTCCACTGTGGGTGGGAGGGAGGAGAAAGGAAGCTCGCTGGGGCCCTGAAGGACAGGTTGGCCGAGTACAAGGTGGGTAGGAGGGCAGGGCGAGGAAGACCCCAAAGCGTGCAGCCAGGAAAGGCGTGTCATACCGGCGCTCCACTTGCAGAGTCAGGCTGACTGAAAAAGCAGGCGGAGGAGCCGGGGTCAGGTAGGAAGGAGCCCTATGAGCCAGTCAGGGAGTGCAGGTTTGGCCTCGCGGGTGATGGGGGCTGAGGCAGACCACGCTCTCAGGGGTCTTAAGGAAAAGGGCAGATTTAGAGGCGAGACAGAGAGGCCATTTCTGAAGGCACAACTCTTCACAGACAGACATCGCTTCTGGTTTGCTCAAATTCTGCCTCCTCTGCCGTACTTTGTTGCTATGTCATTTGCACAGTGCAGCAGCTCTTAGCTCTCGCTGCGCGATGGAATCACCTGCAGAGCTTTCACAAGATCCTGATGCTGCCAGAAGTGGCGGCACGCCTGTAATCCTAGTCCTGGGAGGCTGAGACAGAAGGATCACAGATTAGGAAGAAAGCAACACACACGCGCGCATGTGTACACGCACAGGTCTGTGCAAGTGCAAGGGGCCCCCCCCCAGGTGTTCGGATATCTTGGTGGGAGTGAGGTCTAGACATCCGTAGTATCTAATTTAATTAAGAGCCAGCATAAAGGAGGATGAGCAGAGACTAAGGAAGAGCAAGTCAGTATTGTCAGCTTGAAATGGCTTCCCGTTAGCCATTCCGTCGCGTTCAACCTTCACAGCAAGCTCCTGAACAGCCAACCGCACTGTTAGAAGTGAAGGATGCCCCAAATGATCTAGTTCAGCCTCCATTTAAAAAAAATAATAAAAACAGATGCCAGGTGTGGTGGTGCACGCTTGGAATCTCAGCTTTCAGGAGGCGGAGACCAGAGGATTGTAGTTCATGGACAGCGTCAGCTACTTTGTTTTTTTTTTTTTTTTTGGTGGTACTAGGGGTGGAACCTAGAGGCTTTCTACCTCCGGGCTATACTCCCAGACCTATTTTATATTTTATTTGGAAACAGGGTCTCACTAAGTAGCCGAGGCTGGCTTCGAACCTGTGTGATCCTCCTGTCTCAGCCTCCCAAGCGCAGGGATTACAATTTTGTGACCACCACGCCCAACTTCAGCCTCAGCTACTTAATGAGGCCCTTTGCAACTCAGTGAGACCCTGTTTCAAAAAAAATAAAGACTGAAAAATAGGGCTGGGGGTGTAGCTTGGAGGTATAATGCCCCTGGGTTCCATCTCCAGTACCGCAAAAAAAAATTATATATATAAACAGAATTCCAAATTCATACCCCTCAAGGATGTGCATCTGACTAGACACAGCTACCTGACACGCACCGCTGCCCTGGTGACTGGCAGAGCATGAGCTCCACTCATGCCCATAGGGGACGACTGCCCTGACGCCAGCTACTACCTAGTATTCTCATTTAATCTTTACAGTGATCCTCTGAAGTAGCCCTAGTATTCTCACCTTAAAGATGAGGACACAAACCTGGGAGGTTACTTGGCCAAAGGGGCACAGCTTTTAGATGATAAAGCTTGGGTGCCACCTGAGTTTGACTACAAAGCTTGTTTGACTCTAAAGCTGAGTTTGACTCTAAAGCTTGTTTTCTTTTTCTTTTTTCGTGTGTGTGTGTGTGTGTGTGTGTGTGTGTGTGTGTGTGTGTATGCATGCTTGGGATTGAACCCAGGGGTGTTCTTCTTCCAAGCTCTACCACCAGTGCTTTTTATTTATTTTTACTATTTCTTTCTTTATTTATTTATTTTGTGGTACTGGGGATGGAACCCAGGGGCATTCTACCTCTGAGCTACACGCCCCAGCCCTATTTTTTTATTCTGTATTTTGAAGCAGGGTCTCACTAGGTTGCAAAGGACTTCACTAAGTAGCTGAGGCTGTCCACGAACTTGGAGCCTCCCAAATCCTGGGATTACAAGGGTGCGCCACCACAGGGTCTTATGAGGTCTCAGAGAGTCTCACTAAGTCGCTGAGGCTATCCTTGAACCTGTGATCCTCTTGTTTCAGCCTCCCAAGTCCTGGGGTTACAGGCATGTGCCACCATGCTTAGCTTAAAGCTTGCTTTCTTGACCACTCGGGAGGCTGAGACAGGAGAGGCCCTCCACAACTTAGTGAGACCTTGTTTCAAAATAAAGAATAAAAAAATAGGTCTAGGGATGTAGCTTGGAGGCAGAATGCCCTTGGGGTTCTATCCCCAGTATTAAAAAAAAAATTTGAACAACTTTTTTTGGGAAACATAAAAATGTTGGCGTTTGATAGAGCTTGATATCCTAATACATAACATTATTTGGTTATCAATTTTGTAGGCAAACTAACTTAATAGCTGGGATATTAAAACTTGAAGCTGTGGGGCCTGGTGGCACACAGCTATAATTCTAGTACTTGGGAGACTGAGACAGGAGGATTGCAGGTTCAAGGACAGCCTCAGGAACTTAGCAAGACTCTTAGCAACCTGGTGAGACCCTGCTGCAAAACAGAAATATGAAAGGGGCTAAGAAAAGACTGAGGGTGTGGCTCAGAGGTAGAATGCCCCTGGGATCAATTCCCAGTACCCCGTCCCAGTAAATAAATAAATTAAAGAAAAAATGTTGAGGCTCTGGGGCTTGGCCTAGTTGAAATCAAACCAAATCAGACCACAGTGAAACACCCCAAGACTTTTTTTTTGTGCTAGGAATGAACCCAGAGACATTTCACCCCTGAGCTACATCCCCAGCCCTATTCTACTTTTTATTTTGAAACACGGTCTAAGTTGCTGAGGCTGGCTGAGAACTTGCAATTCTCCTGTCTCTGCCTCCTCAGTACAGAGATTACAAGTGTGCACACCACGCTCAGCTGCCCCAAGATTTCTGGGGTTGCTTTCGGTACTGTTGGTAGAACCGAGGGGGGTAAGAAGGGGTGGGAGGCGAGGATTCCCAGGGCAGCGAAGCCTGCTTTCTGGAAGACTACTGCACGTCTAATCCCAGGCCCCAGCAGCCCTTGCTCCATTACGTGCTGTTTTCTCACTCATATTTAGTATGGACAAACTCCTATGGGACTTGCAGCCTTTTAAGTAAGGAAATCCAGCCCGGAGAGGTGTCCAGCCTTCCTCCCACACCGCCTGGCTGAACACCTCCTCACATCTGCATGGAAAGCAAGCTGGCTGTGCTCAGGGCAGGCAGGCTAACCCCTCAGCCGTCCCCAGCTGGCCCTCGCGTGGTCACTGCAGAGCCACCTGCAGAGGCTGCAGGAGGGACTTGCCCAGGGAGGGGGTGCGGGGAGACCTGTGAAGTGACCTGCAGCACTCACCAAGGGACAGGGAGGGTGAGGAGAGCGGGACTCCAGTTACTGGGCTCACCACCCATGGGCCTCACTCTTCTGGACCAAGAACGCCTTCCCCTTCCCTCCTCTCCCCTCTCCTTCTCCTTCTCCTCCTCCCTCCTCCTCCTCCCTCCTCCTCCGTCATCTGTCTATTTGCCTGTCTGTCTTTTTCCCTATCTACCTCTGGGCTTCCTCTAGGTCATGGAAAATATGGTTTGAACTTGATGGAAAGATTTTATTTCGCTCCTAGTCCAGATTTATTTTGCCAGCTAAGAGATTCAGAGGCAACTTCTAAATGACCTCTTTAGCATTTGGAGATATTTTAAAATAAAAAAATGTGATACCTACTCATTGTTGAACACTGGAAAAGTATAGAAGATAGAAAAGTGGTAAAATAACAAAACAATCTGCCATGAGCCCACCACTTAGTGGGATATTCTTAAAAATTCCATTTAAAGAGTATTTTCCTATTGAATTAATTTTTTTTCAAGTACTTGAAGTACTTGCTTTTTTTTTTTTTTTCTTCACAGTATTGGAGATTGAACCCAGGGGCATTCTACCTCTGAGCTACACCCCAGCACTATTTTTATTCTTTATTTTGAACTAGGTTTCACTAAGTTGCAGAAGGCTTAAGTAGCTGAAGCTGGCCGCAAAGCTGTGATCCTCCTGTGTCAGCCTCCAAAGCAATTTTTTAAAAAAGTCTACTGACTTGGATTCCCAACCAAGTTTCTGTCCTAATATTAGAAACATCAGATAGATGGCAGATGGTTCGACGGATGGGTGAAGGTGTGTTTGTGTGTGCACGCACACCGTGAATGTGTGTGTGAGTGTGAGGCTTGAGGAGAGCTGTCACATGGGGGAATCTGGCCTCAGAAGAGCAGGGACTGAAGGAAGCAGAGACAGTATTACAGTAAAAGGACACCTTCTCTGCTGAGATGGGAGAGGAAGGATGGAGACAAGGGAGAGAAATGCTAGGTTCGTATCTTTGCGTACCAGGGATGGAACCCAGGGGCATTGTACCTCCGAGCTACACCCCCAGCCCTATTTTTCAGTATTTTTATTTCTGAAACAGGGTCTCAATGAGTTGCGAAGGGCCTCCCTAAGTAGCTGAGGCTGTCCACAAACAGACCTTGTATCTGATATTTTTTAAAACATGAGGTTCAAGATTGTATTTTTCCTTTTTTGGAATTTATTTCTAAACGTTTATAATAAAAAGTTTTCCTAAGCCTATTGTGGTGGCGCACGCTTGTAATCCCAGCATTCTGGAGGCTGAGACTGGAAGACCGTGGTTTGTGGACAGCCTCAGCTACTTAGTGAGGCCCTCTGCAACTTAGACCCTGTTTTAAAAATAAAGAATAAAAAACAGGGCAGGGGTGTAGCTCAGAGGTTGAATGCCCCTGGGTTCCACCCCCAGACCTACCAAAAAAAAAAAAAAAAAAAAGTTTTTCTTTTAAAAAAAGGAAATGCTGCCGGGCGTGGTATTAAGATGGGAAGATTGCAAGTTGGGGGCCAGTGAAACCCTCTTTCAAAATGAAAAATAAAAAATGCTGGGAGCTGGACGTGGTGGTGCACGCTGTAGTCCCAGCATTCAGGAGGCTGAGACTGGAGGATCGTGGTTCGAGGACAGCCTCAGCTACTTATTGAGGCCCTCCACAACTTAGTGAGACCCTGTTTCAAAAATAAAGAAAAATAGGGCAAAGGGTATAGCTTGGAGGTCAAATGCCCCTAGGTTCCATCCCCAAAACCCGCAAAAAAAAAAAAAAAAGTGCTGGGGATGTAGCTGGTGGTAGAGCACCCCTGGGTTCAAGGGTTCGATCCCCAATACCATAGAAACAAACAAACAAGCAAATAGAGATGTGAGACTGGTTATTATATTCTCTACCTCTGAGCTACATCCTCAGCCCTTTTTATTTATTTACTTACTTTTGTTTTGGAAACAGAGTCTCACTAAGTTGCCGAGGCTGGCCTTGAACCTGTGTCCCTCCTGTCTCAGCCGACCAAGTACCGGGATTACAGGTGTGTGACACCACATGCAGCTTATCCTGGATATTATTAAAATGTAAAAACATTGCGGTGTACTGCTTTAGAGGCCTGCATAAGCAGCATTTAATTTGCTTAGAGTATTATCCTAGTTAAATATTCTACAAAGAGTTCTTTAAAGCTCCCATACTTGGGAAATTCCATCTGTATTCATGATCAGAGATAAAATCACTCCAGAGCTTGTTATAGAAATGGATAGAAGTAATTTAAGGGAAGGAAGAATATAATTTCTAAGTAAAAACAAAACAAGTATCTATTTGTGGGGAAGTAATGTTTCAGTACCTGTTCCCCGAGGCAGCATCATTCTTAAATGACGTCTAGAAACGAAGGAAGTAGAGGAACAAGGAAGGCAAGTTTAAAATAAATAAGAAAATGTCCGAGTGCGGCCGTCTCTGTCTCTCAGGCATTCTGCGTTTGGAACCCGGATCCTGACAGGGTATTGATGGCCCGGGTAGCTCAAGGCCACACAGGGCGTGGCTTATTTTCTGGAAACTTATGAATCCTCCCTGTGATTCTTCAGCCAGAAAATTTTTTCAGATTAAGAGGTCTAGCTGGGCATCATGGCACAGGCCTGTAATCTCACAACTTGGGAAGATAAGACAGAGGATTACAGATTTGAGGTCAACCTGAGGAATGTTATTTTAAAACAGATTCTGTTTCAAAATAAAATAAATGAAATAGGGCTGAAGGTGTATCTAAGTAGGCTTACATAAACTTGCTTTGCCCACTTACACTTACTGACCAGCTACCACGCTCAGAGCTCACTGGGCCTCTCAGATGGAGCTCTGTGCAGCTCAGGGCGCTCTGGCAGGACAGAGGGGAGTGACCCCGCTCCCTGTGGGGTGATGTTTGCCTGGGATTTTAAGGTACCAGGAGGAGCAGGAAGGGTGAAGGGGCCTGGAGAAAAGATTTCGGGCCATTTTTCAGCCATGGAGACAAGAAAGAACATGAAGGGCAAGGTGGCTGTTCCACAGGTGAAGAAGGCCCTTCTTGTGCGTGGACGCCAGCACTGCCAGGCCTCACCGCGGAACAGCCAGCTCTGGGACTCGCAGGGCTGGGCCTGAAACCGCCTCCAGCATCTCCAAAACCGCATCAGTTTGGGAAATGGGATAATAATTTACCTCAAAGACTTCCTGCCTTCAATGCAATCCCCATTAAAATCCCAACAATATTTCTCATAGACCTGGAAAAATCAGTTATGAATTTTGTATGGAGAAAGAAAAGACCCAGAATAGCCAAAGCAATTCTCAGCAACAAGAACCAGGCAGGAGGCATCACAATCCCAGACTTCAAATTATACTATAGAGCAATCGTAGTAACAACAGCATGGTATTGGCACAACAACAGGCAGGCTGACCAGTGGAACAGAAGAGAAGATACAGAAACAAACCCACACATCTATAGTCAACTGATCTTTGACAAAGGGCCAAACTCATACGCTGGACAAAAGACAGCCTCTTCAACAAATGGTGCTGGGAGTACTGGCTATCCATTTGTAGAAGGTTGGATCTGAATCCTTACTTCTCACCATGCACAGAAATCAACTCAAGATGGATCAAAGACTTAGAAATTAGACCAGAGACTGTGACGTTATTAGAGAAAGGCATAGGATCTATATTGCAACATATAGGCACAGGCAGTAACTTTCTCAATAAGACTTCCAAAGCGCAGGAAATTAAAGCAAGAATTAATAAGTGGGATTTCTTCAAACTAAAAAGTTTCTTCTCATCAAAGGAAACCATCAAGAATCTAAAGAGGAAGCCTACAGAATGGGAGAAGATCTTTACCAGCCACCACTCTGATAGGGGGCTAATATCCAGAATATACAAAGAGCTCAAAAGACTACACTAGCAAAACAAACAACCCAATCAAGAAATGGGCAGCTGAACTGAATAGACACTTCACAAAAGAAGAGATGCAAATGGCCAATAGGTACATGAAAAGATGTTCTACATCATTAGCCATCAGGGAGATGCAAATCAAAACTACGCTGAGATTCCATCTAACCCCAATCAGAGTGGCAAGCATAAAGAAATCAAACAACAAATGCTGGCGAGGATGTGGGGAAAGAGGAACTCTGTTACACTGTTTGTGGGAGTGCAAAGTAGTTCAGCCACTATGGAGATCAGTGTGGAGATTCCTTAGAAAACTGGGAATAGATCCACCATTTGATCCGGCTATACAACTCCTGGGTATCTTTCCAAAGGGGTTGAAATCAGAGAACTACGTTAACATATGCATACCCATGTTTATAGCAGCACAGTTTGTAATAGCCAAAATATGGAACCAACCTAGATCTCCGTCAACAGATGAATGGATTGCAAAATTATGGGAAATACACACAATGGAATTCTATTCAGCTATAAAGAAGAATAAAATAATAGCATTTGCAAGAAGATGGAAAGAACTGGAGAACATTATGTTAAGTGAGATTAGTCAAGCACAGAAAGAGAAGGGACATATGTTTTCTCTAATATGCCCAAGCTAGGGAGTAGTGGTAATACGAGAGGGACTCCAGATGATGGAGGGGAAATCTCAGCAAAGCTTGAATGGAAAGATAGGAGAAGAAGAAAGCTGAGGTTGTTCAATGGAGGAGCTACATACGAACATGTGTAATAGTATAAATGTAACATGGTTAACCTGGACACTCTTTATTGGGAGGGGGGAAGGGAAATGGGAGCGGGGGAAGGCACAAAGCACAATCTAAATGTACACCATTTTCAATATGTTCCATCTATAAATGAAATAAAATATTAAAAAAAGACTTCCTGCCTGCCTGCCTGCCTACCTGCACTGGGGATTGAACCCAGGGTCATTCTACCTCCCAGCTACACCCCCAGCCCTATTTTGTATGTATTTGGAAACGGTCACTAAGATGCGGAGGGCTTTGCTAAGTTACTGAGGCTGGCCCTGACCCTGTAATCTTCCCGTCTCAGTCTCTCAAGTGCTGGGATTACAAGTGTGAGCCACCACGCCCAGCTTCAAAGAAATCTTATGTGGAATAAATGGGCATCATTAAGAACTAAATTAACTTAGTGTTCATTGTGTGCAAGGCCCGGTAATCAGTCTGTACAACACTAGAGTTGGTTCTCTCCCCCCATTTTACAGGTCAGGGCAGTGTGGCCAGGAAATAAATCACGATACCAGAACTCCCATCAGGGAGTTGGGCTGCAGAGCAGGCCAGGACCTGCTCCTTGCTGCCCCACGGGCATTCCACTCCTCTCTACATCACGGTGCCCGTTCTCAGCGAATGCTGGCAGATGTTCATTCTTATATTAAGTGCTATGCCCCCAATCCGAACTGTGACTCTACATTAACTTCTTTTGGACTGGAAATACTTTTCAGATCACCTGGGCTTGCTCTGTGGTTTGAGCAAGTGTCTGCTTTAAAATGATTTCTGGGGCAAAGGACTGTCTCTCTAAGGTCCATCCGGGATGGGACCCTAACCTCCCCCGGCAGTCCAGGTGGTTGTTTTAGCAAGCAGTTTCTGTTTAGGGTTTCTCTTGCCTTTTATTTGGTCTGGCAAGCGTGAGCACACAGACCTGCACATGTAGCTGCCCCTCCCTCTTTCCCACAATCTGTTCTATATTGAGAGGCATTTATGACACATGCCTCAGTCCTTTCTCTTGATTTAAAACTCTAGAATAGCTGGTCGTGGTGACAAATACTTGTAATCCCAGCATTTGGGAGGCTGGGACAGGAGAATCGGACAGCCTCAGCTACTTAGAAAGGCCCTAACACAACTCAGTGAGACCCTGTTTCAAAGCAAAGAATAAAAAGTAGGGCTGGGGGTGTAGCTCAGAGGTAGAATGCCCCTGGGTTTCATCTCCAGTACCAAAAGAAAAACTCTAGAATATATTTTCCATTCTATTATAATAATACTATTCAGAGAAAAAAACCATACTATACTAGCTAACATTTACTGGGTTTGTCTTAGGCGCTCTGCTGGGTCGTCATGCTCACTCACAAGCTCACAAGTAGCGTTCTGATTGTACTGATGCAGAAACTGAGGCGCAGAGCCATCAAGGGATTCGCTGAAGAGGCTGAGCTACACAGTCTCCTTTCCCAGAGATCAAGGGCCAGCCCATCTGCGATGCTGTCCCCTCGACCACCACCCGAAAACTCAAGCGTACTAAAATTTAGGGCCGGGGCAGCATTTCAGAAAACAAAACAAGTGAAAACAAAACCAAACCTAAGCACACAATGCTGCTCTTGACTCTGAGTATCACTGTCCCGGACTCCGGCTCCTCCCTTGCTCTGGCCCCTCTGGCCAGCCTTCTTCGTCTTGCAGTTGTCTCCAGTTTTCTGATGACAGGTGTTCCCAAGGGATTACTTATTTATTTATCCCTTTTTAGTTTTTTTAATTGTTGTTGTTGTTTTGAAGCAGGGTCTGTCTAGGTTGCTGAGGCTGTCCTCAAACCTGCAATCCTTCTTTCTATCTTAGCTTCCGAGTGCTGGGCTTAGAGGTGTGTGCTAGCATGCCCGATCCCGAGAGATTTAAACTGTATTTGAAGACGGTCCTTATTCCGGGGCCCTTCAGCACTGGCACCCCTAGCTGTGGGACCAGTGCCCTCCTGTACGATGACACATCCTTGAGTCTGCCATCCCTGGCATTCGTCTCTCACAAACGGAGCTGGCTCGGCCTGTTTCCTGGGACACTGCTCTCCACGTGGCCCACTGTCTCTTGGGTGCTTGTGACGGTCCATGAGGACACGGGACGGAGTCCCCCACTTCCTTTGGTGTTTTCCTATTGCAGCCTGCTGGGATTCACTTACAATATGTCCTGGTCATTGCTTCAAGTAAAAGCATCGCATTAGTTATAGGAAAGGCTGATGGCTAAGCCAGCTATTTCTATTTCCAACCTAACAGTTTTCCCCATTTGTAATCATGTCAGCACAAGAGCAGCATGCAATGAAATCATTTAAATCTTTCGCTTGATATTCGTAAGTGAAAAACCAGAAGCTTGACAATGTTTAATGAAAAGTACAGCAAATATATACAATTTACCTAGAGACCAGATAAATGTGCTTTGAGTGCCTAAGAGAAGATGGATGGATGAAAATAGCTGAGTCTACCCGACTCCTTTGTACCTCCCACTGCTCAGTATTCAGACACACACACACACGCACACACACACACTCACACACACTCACACACACCTTTCACTATTTATATCATTCAAGAGTCTTACACAGCAACAGAGTGCCATTTACTTATTTTTGTCTTAATTTTAATTTTCCTTCTGTGTGTGTGTGCTACCGAAGATTTAACCCAGAGGCATTCTACCTCTGAGCTACACTCCCCACCTATTTTTTATATTTATTTTAAAATAGGGTTTTGATAGGTTGATGAGAGTCTCATTACTTGCTGAAGGCTGTCCTCAAACCTGTAATTCTCCTGTCTCAGTCTCTCGAGTACTAGGATGACAAGTGTGTACCACCCCACCCGGCTTAGAGTGTTATTTAAATATTTAGAGTATGGAAAGGCATTCGCTTGATCAGAGATGAATAAATTACTCTGAAGTCGTTGTTGATTTCAAAGTGACTCTGGAAGCCTAAAAGCACGTTGGGAAACTAGACTTTACCAGGACAAAGGCAAAGGGATGAGATTTGGCCTCAGGACTATGAGTCCTTAAGAGAAGGACTTCACTCAGGGCTCAGTGGTCCAGGCTTATTATTCTAGCCATTTGGGAGCCTGAAGTAGGGGGAATCACAAGTTCAAGGCCAGCCTAGGCAACTTGGCCAGACCCTGTCTCAAAATAAAAGGGATGAGGGTGTAGCTCAGTGGTAGAACACCCCTGGGTTCAATTTCCCAGTACTGAAAAAAAGGGGGGGTGGAATAAATTTTTCCTCAAGAAAGACAAAATTGGTTCATATCAGGATGGATGATGTGCTTGGTTGGCTTTATACTGTGAGACGCTGAAGATTTCTAATTTATGTTGCAAGTTATTTAAATAGTCACCAAGTCAAAATGACATGTGAAAAGTACTCAGTTTCTATGCGATCAGGATTCAAAGACAACAGTTGCGGGCGTGTGGGGTTGGGAAATACCCGGGAGGCCACTGACAGCATTCCGCCCTTGGCAGCAGCAGGGTCTGTAGGTGTGCCTTGTGCAATGTCCACACCCTCTGTGCTGAGGCGCGGTTTATCACAGTTCAAGAATTTGCCCAGAGGCACCACGCTGGTCCACAGGCACCCTGGACAACAGGCACATCCATAGATCTTTCTCTCTACCCCTTGCAACAGAAAGAGAACCAAGCTCTCACCTGTACATCATTTAAAGAAAAAAAAAAAAGGTTAGCTAATAAGAATTTCTCATGTGTTTTGTTTTTCTTTCCTTTATGGTGATCATGAGCCATAGAAGTTGAAAAACATTAGCAGTCACTTGACACCACCGCTTCCCTTAACTTCTTGTCCTTCTAACTTCATTCAGACGCTCTGGGCAAGAAAGACTTTTGCTGAGCTTTTAAATTTGCATAAAAGATTAAAAATGGGTTCTCAAGAGCCTGGCACGCCACACACTCAGAAACACAAAGCGTGTAGAAAGCTCAGCCTTTCTAACCACTGCCACCTGGCAGGATGGAGAAAGGACTTATTTTAAATGGTTCCCTAGGTTTGCTCGGTGGTTACAACATTTATCCTACTCTATTTGTTTATGTATTTGGTGGTACTAGGGATTGAACCCAGGGGCATTGAGCTACACCCCCAGCCAATTAATTAATTAATTTTTTGAAACAGGGTTTTGCTAAATTGTTGAGACTGGCCTTGAACCTGTGACCCTCCTCTCTCAGCCTTGCAAGTACTGGGATTGCAGGCGTATGCCACTGTGCCCGGCTTCCAGTCCATTTAAATTCATCCGATGATGCTCTCTGAAGCTCGCCATTCATGCCAATGGTTTCCTTCTGCGATGTATCATCAGAAAGATGATGCTTTTGTTTTGTTTTGTTTTCGCAGTACTGGAGATTGAATCCAGGGGCATTCTACCTCCGAGCTACAGCCCCAGCCCTATTTATTATTTTTTTTATTTTGAAACAGGGTCTTACTAAGTTGCAAAGGACTCACTAAGTATCTGATGTAGCAGTATTGGGAATGACCTAGAGATCTGAGAAAGCTCTAATTACTAAGATATTTCAAAAATTGGGTGAGGGGCAAATCTGTGAAAGACTTGGTCTTGGTTTTGGTCAGGAAGCAAACAGCTATTGAAACTTAGATTGACTTAGCTAAAAGTAATTAGCAAGTCCATAGGAGAGGGGAGCTAGGACTTCCTCTTTCTAAAGACAGATCTACATAATAATCTAGCTAGGATGGGGGAGGGGACTGACCTTTGTGAAAGACACCTTGTCGAGGGGAGGTACCTACAGGGTAAGGGGAGGTATCTTACAGGGACGTTTACTACTTCAGAATTACGTGAACAAGATGGAGGTCATGTGTATAAAAAGTCTGGTCCACGTGTTGTATCTTTGGTGAATTCGTTTGAGTCCCCCCTCCCCCTGTGCCATTTCTGAATGGCATGGGGCCATTCAGTAACTGTTTTCTGTATTTCTATCTTTTTAATAAACTTCTTTAAATCTTCAGCAAGAGTCCGGGCTAATGTGTATTTATCCTTAGCTCAGGACAAGAACCCGCGGTTTTTCTGGGTTTTTTTTTTGGGGGGGGGAGATTTGGGGGAATTATTTCCAGGGGTCTAACAAAGATCCCTGGAGACATTTTCCCAAACTGTAACATCCGAGGCTGGCCTTGAGCCTGCAATCCTCCTGTCTCAGCTTCCCAAGTACCGAGATTACAAGTCTGTGTGCCACCACGCCCGGCTAGAAAGATGTTTTAATGAAGTACCTTCCTTAGGGCCCCTAGGATTATAGAACAGGGGATATACATAAAGATCATCTGATTTTTTTCTCTTATATTGATGAACTGTTTTGAGATTTGAAGGGTTTCTATTTTTCGGGTAAGCTCTTAAGTCCTCGGGGGCCTTCTACGTTGTTTTTAAAAGATCAATTTTGGAGGGCATGGGGCCTTGCCAAGCTTAATGAGGCTGGGTGGGTGGAAGTCCCGGAGCTCACGCAGCTCCAGCCACGGAGACAAGTTTGGGCAGGCTGAAATCCACCCCTCAGTGATGGAGCCCTCCCAGCCTGGCAAGGTTTGCCACTGTTTGAAAGCTGCACTGAGCTATTTTGCATGGCTGCCATTTATCTTCTCAATGTGGGGAGCATGACAGGAAAAGTTGCATAAGAGCAAAAATAATCATTACAACCATAAAAAGGTAAATAGCAATGTCATTCATCAGAGAGCACAAGCAACCCAGCACAGGGCCTTTGTGCAGCAGGATGCCGGTCTGGCCCAGAGCCGTGTCCACTGATGCCCCGTTTGGACTGGGTTCAGGCCACAAATAGTTAATGCAACTGTGGGACTGAAACATCAGTTTTTGTTTTTTTAACATTTTTTCCCCACCATGCTGGAGCTTCTGAGCCTTTGGAACATGACTGCATGAAAAGCACACATCTTGCCCGGCGTGGTGGGCACGCTTGTACTCCAATTCAAGAGGCTGAGACAGGAGGATCGCAGTTCACAGACAGCCTCAGCTACTTAGTGAGGCCCTCTGCAACTCAGTGAGACCCGGTTTCAAAATAAAGAATAAAAAAAAAATAGGGCTGGGGGTGTAGCTTGGAAGTAGAATGCCCCTGGGTTCCATCCCTAGTACCCCAAACACACACACACACACACCTTTTGTGTAAGAGTACACCTGCCTTCTCTTCCCCTGTCATTCCCTGTTAGCCCCCCAGGGGCATCCAGGCACCAGCCAGGGCCAGCATGAAGGGCAAAGTGTACCCACTTTAGCTAGCTGCGGGAACAAGCTTGCCACTTTCAGTTTCCGAACATCTTGACAGTCATCTTTCAGGTGCTAGATATTGATAATTCATCTAACTCAGGATATACACAGCCTGTGGTTTTTTTTTTTTTTTCTTTTCGGGTCTAGTGATGGAACCCAGGGGCATTTGACCTCCGAGCTACACCCCCTGCCCAATTTTTTATTCTTTACTTTGAAACCGGGTCTCACTGAGTTGCAGAGGGCCTCACTAAGTAGCTGAGGCTGTCCGCCAACCGCGATCCTCCGGTTTCAGCCTCCCGAATGCTGGGATGACAAGCGTGCGCCACCACGCCCGGCTTACATCCTGTATTTTTAATGAAAGGAAAAGGTAGTTTAGCAGGCAACTTCATGGTAATAGATTAACCGTTTGGTAGATGTGGCAGACAGGAAGACTCTTCTAGCATCACGCCTTGGTTTTCAGCAGAGACCACTGGTGATGTTCAGTGGCCCGTGAGATATTTTTCAATATGACGTTATGAAAGTACTCATAGGAGGTTTTTTTAATTAAAAAAATTTTGGTGGTACTGGGGCATTGAATGCAGTAGTATTGTACTTCCAAGTTACACCCCAGCTTCCCCTTCCCTTTTTATGTGTTTAGAAACAGGGTCTTACTAGGTTGCTGAGAGTCTCAATATGTTATTGAGGCTGTCCTTGAACCTGAGATCCTCCTGTCTCAGCCTCCCAAGTACTGGGATTACAGGCATGTGCCACCACGCCTGGCTGGAGGGTGTGTGTGTGTGTGTGTGTGTGTGTGTGTGTGTGTGTGTGTGTGTTTCTGGGGATGGAACCCAAAGTTATTATCATCTCTGAGCTACATCCCCAGCCCTACTTTTTTTATCCTTTATTTTGAAACAGGGTCTCACTAAGTAGCTGAGGATGGACATGAACCTGTGATCCTCCTGTCTCAGCCTCCCAAGTACCGGGATTACAAGTGTGTGCCACCACTCCCGGCTTGAGGCTTTTTTTTCTGTGTGTGTGTGTGTGTGTGTTAATGAGAATGGAACCCAGGGGGTATTCTACCTCTGAGCTACACCTCCAGCCCTATTTTTTATTCTTTATTTTGAAACAGGGTCTCACTGAATTGCAAAGGGCTTCACTGAGTAACTGAGGCTGTCCTCGAATTGCAACCCCCCTGTCTCACCTCCCAAATACTGGGATTATAAGTGTTGGCCACCACGCCCGGCTACTGTAGGTTTGTTTTTTTAACTGCTCAAATTTTATTGTATTAATCTATTTATGTTTTAAGAGATGGAGTCTTGCTATGTAACCTAGATTGGTCCTGAACTCCTGGGATGCCAGTGATCCTCCTGCCTTAGCCTCCCAAATAATCGAGCAGACAGTCATGGCTGGCTAGTGTGCTCAGATTTTAAAAGAAGATTATAACAATGCATTTGGCTGGAAATAAATGTTTCTACTTGGAAATGTTTATTTTCTGCACTAACTTAATAAAAGAGCCCCTCGACTTGAGAGGAACTTGCACGTGGTTGTCTTCTAGCACGTGGTTGTCTTCTAGCCAAGAGGGTGCTTCCTGACTCTATGGAAGAGATCCCAGGGAAAAGTGCCATCACAGCTACGGGGCAGACACAAGAATAAGGCTGCAGGTTGTAACCATTCTCGCCTCTAGAGCTTCCCATGTGGCCAAAATGCACTTTGTCTTTTGGAAATTCACTTAAAACATTTTAATGTTGATGACTATGTGCTGTAAAGATGCTCCCTGATAACGCCCTAAATATTATCAGTTATGTGACTGACAAACTACCAAGGGTTTTTTCTTTTTTTTTTTCTTTTTCGTGTGTGTGTGTGTGTGTGTGTGTGTGTGTGTGTGTGTGTGTATGGGATTGAAACCAGAGGCAATCTACTCTAGTTTACATTTTATTTATTTATTTATTTATTTATTTATTTATTTATTTATTTATTTTGGTGGTACTGGGGGTAGAACCCAGAGGCTTTCTACCTCTGGGCTGTACTCCCAGACCTTTTTTATATTTTATTTGGAAACAGGGTCTCACTAAGTTGCTGAGAGCCTCACTAAGTAGCTGAGGCTGGCTTCGAACCCGTGGATCCTCCTGTCTCAGCTTCCCAAGCGCGGGGATTACAAGCCTGCGCCACCACTCAGGGCTATCTAGTTTACATTTTGAAACAAGGTCTCACTAAGTTGCTGAAGGCCTCACTAAATTGTTGAGACTGGCCTTGGACCTGTGATCCTCCTGTCTCAGCCTTCCAAGTTCTGAGATTGCAAGAGTGCACCGTCATGCCAGGCTCAGCAACTACCAAGTTTGTAGAGCCAAAATAAGCCCCCGAAAAAAGATCTCTGAAACTCGTGAGCTGGGCCGCGTGCAAACATTTAAGAACGCAGGTTCCTTTTGCAATTGCTCTCAAGAGCTGCTCACGGTAAAGTGGGGCATATTTTTCACATGCTAACCTTGTAGGAAGTTCCCTGAATCTTCTATGAAATACCTCACTCATTTTTCAAACAAATAAATGGACTATATGGTTTATTATAGTAAAAGTCATTTTTGTATGATGAAGGAAACATGGCAATATGATTAAAAACAACAAAAATGACTTTGGCATTTCTCAGTGACACTGGTCATCACAACAGATCAAAAGCGAGTACCGTCAGCATTACTGTCCCAGGCGGAGTGAATCGCCCCCGTCAACTGCGAAGCCTCGCTCCGCCAGGCGGCCTCCTGCCCACCGACTCCTTTGCCTTCTGCATACTCCTCGGACCCGCGCTGAGATGCAGGTGCATGGCCTGGATGCTGATTAAACCCAAGTGTTCCCGCATCCTGAGATACAGTACGCAGCAAATGGAGCCCAGGAACCTGCATTTGCCAAGTACCCGGGGATCACTGCCGTGGGGCTTAGGAAGGAGCAGCCACTGGAGGAAAGCAGGGTGGCCCTCTGTTAATCTGGCTCATTCTTACTTCCCTCCCCGGTAACTGCTCTAGAAAACCAGCCCGGTTTGTGCCCAAAGAAAAAGGATGTGAGTGTGCGCTGGCCAGATGGGGAGAGGCCGGCTGCTCAGCTCTCAGGTCACCCAGGCACCTGCACCTGCCGGTTCCCAGTATTTGACCTTCGTGCCTCCGCCGTGGGCGGGCGGGGGTGGCTGCACAGCCCCAGGTTATCGAGAAAAAGACAAGCAACCCATTCGGCAGCATTTCCTGTGTGCAGGCACAGTGTGCGAGACACGACTGGTGGGTGGGTTATTTGTTTAAAACCTGCTCGGTGCAGTGGTGCATGCATGTGATCCCAGTACTTGGGAGGCTGGAACGGAATTTCACAGGTTCGAAGTCAGCCTCGGCAATTTAGTGCGACCCTCAGCAACTTACGGAGAAAAAATAAAAAGGGCTGGGGATGGAGCTCAGAAGTAGACTGGCCCTGGGTTTAATCCTTGGTATCAAAACAAAATAAACAAGAAATGTAGGGCATAGGTTTACAGAGTATATTTTACAAGTGAATTTTTATAAAAAGTTTTCAGGGTTGGTGTGTGGGCACGTGCATGTACATACACACCTGTGTTTGTGCAGAAACAGCACAAACCCTGAATTTGCTGCACTGGCGGGGTACTCAGGAGTCTACTACTTTATGAGAACTGAACAACTGGCCTTGTCCAGTGTTCAAGAATAGAGGGGCATGGGAGGAAGGGGTGACTGATATATGGGCCTGGATACTCCCGACCTGCCTCGGCGGACCAAGTACCACTCCTTCCAGTGGATACGTGTGCTGAGGTCAGAGCTGGCCACTGAGTAAAGTTTTACTAACAATTTTCTCTACACATACAACCAACTAGCTCTCTAGCCATCAGGCCAAGTGGTAAGGTCATTGGTCCAAGGCCAACTTTGTCCTTTGCTGTAGGCAGAAGAAGGGAGGAAAAAAAGAACTTCTGGAAACCCACCACCAAATAAGAACAAGAGCCATTATCCCATTGGCCAAAGGCAGTGCTTTACAAAATTATTATTTTTTCAGTACTATGGAATCAATACAGGGGCGTTATACCTCTAGCTACACCCCAGCCCTATTTTTTATTCTTTATTTGGAAACAGGGTCTCACTAAGATGTGGAGGGCCCCACTAAGTAGCTGAGGCTGGCCCCGAACCTGCGATCCTCCTGTCTCAGCCTCCCAAGGACTGAGATTACAAGTGTGAGCCACAGGTCTGGCTTGGCCAAATTTTTAAAGTCATAAGCATAAAAAATCATAGCCTTATCTTTGTATGGCACCGGGGTAGTGAGAGAAGGTTGCCCATGGTAGGCAGTGGCTGGCCAGGAATCTGCTTCCTTGGGGTGGAGGGTAACACCAGCCCTGGCTTTGACTCAGTGGCTCTAGGCTCCCTCCAGAATGGATTTGGTCTCATGGAGTGAGTTAGGTCTCTCAGGAATGAATCAGTTCTCATGCGAGCAGGTTGCTATAAAGTGAGCCTGGCATTCCCCTCAATCTTCCTTGCAACGTGACCTCTCTTCTACACATGCCTTCTTCACCTCCGCTTTTCTGCCATGCATGGGGCGACACTCGGCATCCATCAAAAGCTGAGTAGCCGTGACTTAGACTTTCAGAGCTGTGTGCCAACTAAACCTTTTCTTTATAAACAGCCCAGCCTCGGGGCTGGGAATGTAGCGCAGTGGAAAAGCACTTGCCTAGTATGTGTGAGGCTCTGACTTGATCTTCAGTGCTGAAAAAGTGGGAATAGGACTGACTTGAGTCTGCAGCCCAGCATCAGATGTCCTGTTATAGCAACAGAAAGCACACTAATACAGACTACAGAGCTGAACATGAAAAGTATTTAAAAAAATCTTCTGCCTCTTATGATGTGAGACTACAGTGCACCAATAAAAAAATGAATGAATTAATTAAAAATCTTATGCCCAGTCCCCTGCTCAAAACCTATAAAACCATTATTTTGGGGAGCAGGACCAGGTATTTTCCTTTTTAAATTAGCTAAGTAGTTAATGAATTTGTGACACTGGGGATTGAACTCAGAGGCACTGATTTTAAATGCGAAATAAAAGAAGATGCTAATCAGAAGCAGTGTTATGGGGAGCTCAGGAGCTGGGATCTAGGCGGAGCTGGGATCTAGGCGGAGCTGCCTCCAGCAGTCCCAAACCCAGGGCTCAGAGGCAGACTTCCCAGCGGTTCTCTCCCACTGAGATGAAGGGGAAACAGACCTGCCCAATACCAGCTAAGGGAGGAATCCCAGGATCCAGGAGAGATGGTCACAGATCAGGTGTGGCTTGGATGCTGAGGTGACAAAAGGCTGCTTCAGAATCTAAACTAGATTGTCCCTTGAAAATGTAAATGAACAAATAAAGACATTTATTGGAGAGAAATAACTGTGGAAATAAAAGTATTTTTAGATTTAATATAGAAGGCAACTGCATTCCCAGATGGGTCTGTTTATCCTGTGTGTTATTTTTTTTACTTTTATTTACTTATTTTTATAGTACTAAGGATTGAACCCAGGGGTATTCTATCTCTGAGCTATACCCTTAGCCCTATTTAATTGTGTGTGTGTTGGGGGGGTGGTCTGGGGATGGAACCCAGGGGTATTCTACCTCCAAGCTACACCTCCTGCCCTATTTTTTATTCTTTATTTTGAAACCAGGTCTCACTGAGTTGCAAAGGGCCTCACTAAGTAGCTGAGGCTGTCTGCGAATGGCGATCCTCTGGTCTCAGCCTCCCTAATGCTGGAATTCTAAGCGTGCACCACCACGCCCAGCTTGTTTATTTTTTATTTTTATTTTTTTGGTGGTACTGGGGCTTCTGGAAGCCCTTCTACCTCTGGGCTACACTCCCAGACCTATTTTATACTTTTTATCTTGACTTGGTCAAGATAAAAACACACAGTAAACTGGGCTTCTTTGGTATATTCAGTCGAATTGCCCCCTTGTGCCACTCTCGGGCACAGGGCTGTGACTATCTCCTGTATTTCTATCTTTTTAATAAACTTCTTTAAATCTTCAGCAACTGTCCAAGCTATGCATATTTATTCTTAGCTTAGGACAAGAACCCATGGTTTTTTTCTGTTTTTGGTCATTTTGGGTTTTGTTATGGGTTGGGGGAAAGTGTGTCCGGGACCCTAGCAGGGGTCCCCGGGGACAGTTTCCCCACAACCATACTCTCCCAATCCGTAACAAAACTATTTATTGATTGTTTATTTGCTATGATTTGTCCCTTCACCCCCCCCCCCCCCCGCCAACATTATACAAGAGAATAAGGACTTTTATTAGCCTTCGGTGCCATGGCAGATGAAAACTCAATATAAATTTGTTGAATGAATGACGGGACAGGACAGAGAAATCTGTGCACGCCGTGACGGTCTTTTCTCTGACACTCCCAGACGAGACTAAGTCACACTACTTAAGAGTGAGGCCCATGTTGTTCCTTCTTGGCAAAGGAAATTCGCTAAAGCCACCAGGAGTACAGCATGAGTTACTAAAGATTTATCTTTTCAGCACTAAACAGAAAATCCAGTTTCAATGTTTTTTTTTTTTTAAGTCTTCTGAAGCCACCTCTTTGATTTATTCTTTGCCTATATACCAGAGGAGCAGTTTTGGAGAAGCAATATTGTAAGATGAAAAGAAGAGGCAGATTTCGCGTTGCCCTGGAGAAAGCCTCCAGTTTCCATTCGTCAGGTGCTTCCTTCCTCCGCTTAGACCCTCTGTAGCTAATTTGCTTTTCCCAAAGATCAGCCTGTCTTGGCGATCAGAGCTGTTCTTCGTTTCAAGCACAGCAGCAGGGGTGTGCGCCCCTCTCCATTTGTGCCGTGACTACAGAGCCAAGGTTGATTCCTACTCCTCTAAAAAGCCCCAGCTATTCTGTGGTTCTTTAATTTAATACTGACATTGAATTTTCCATCTTGTGAATTGATTTCTTTATTTCTTTTTATTTTTTACTGGTACGGGGGGGGGGGTAGAACCTAGAGCCTTCTACCTCCGGGCTACACTCCCAGACCTATTTTATACTTTATTTGGAAACAGGGTCTCACTAAGTTGCTGAGAGCCTCACTAAGTAGCTGAGGCTGGCTTCGAACCTGAGCGATCCTCCTATCTCAGCCTCCCAAGCGCGGGGATTACAAGCGTGCGCCACCACGCTTGTAATGAATTTAAAGGGCAGGTGATCATGCTTTTTAAATTAATGCCATGCAGTTAATTAAATTAATGCCATGTAATAATTTGGAAAGTTAGATAGCAAACTTCTGGGCAAGTTCTATGCATTTACCTTGGGCATTTTTGTGGAGATCCTTGAAACCTGGGGCTGTGTGAAGACACCGTGGGACCCACGTCTATGGAGGATGCGTTCTCTCTGGAACTGTGCAGTCACACAGGGTGAGAGCGCAGAATCCAGCCCTAACACAGGCTTTCAGAAAACTCTCAGGCTGCACACGACAACTGCACGGGCATCCCACCGACAGGATTCAGCTGTCCTCAGGACGTGGCACCCAGCCCTTCCCATTGCACTCCTCCGACTTTCCTTTCAGTGTAGCTGCACAGAAACGATCCTGGAATGGCTGACACCTCCAAGAGTGACACACACCAGAAGCCAGATCACTGCTGGCAAGGCGCACGGGCTGGCGTCTCCACCGACAGCTCCAGGCACACCCCTTGGGTGGCCCTGGGTGTCGACTGTGGGGCTGCGGAGGAGAGTGAAGTCTCTTGAGTTTTGCAATTACCTACATATGCCAGTGTGCTTAGCAACGCTGCTGCTATTCCAGAGGGACCAATTTAGCATAATCTACTTATGTGGGAGTTAACTCATGTACTGAGTTTAAAATACACAAAAGTTCTGTCAAGCCATCAGATCAGATGGCTCAGGAACTGGAATGAGGTCTGGTCCTTCACCTCTGGGTCACTGGCTGACAGCAAGCTCTTTTCTCCAAGATCCTCACTTTATTACCACCCAAAAGTCCTGTATTGTGATCCTGTTAGCCAGTTTCTTGGTTTGAAAAGTCCACTTGTGACTAGCCATCAATAGAACTCCTACCGAGGTATGTATGTATGTATGTATGTATGTATGTATGTATGTATTTTGTGGTACTGGGAATTGAAACACCCAGGGGCATCATACCTCTGAGTTACATTCCAGCCCTATTTATTTTTATTTTGAAACAGGGTCTCCCTAGGTTGATGAAAGTCTTATCACTTGCTGAAGCTGTCCTTGAACCTGTGATCTTTCTCCTGTCTCAGCCTCCCAAGTACTGGGATTACAGGCCACCATTTCCAGCTAAAGAAATTATTTCTTGAATTATTTTTACCATACTGGGGATCCAACCCAGGGCCTCAAGCATGCTAGGCAAACACTTTACCACCGAGCTATATCTGTAATCTAAGATCATTTGAGTTAAAGGTGCTAGTAAAAGATGAAACAGACCTAACTTTAAACTTAGACACGTGACTTCCTTTCAAATAGTTATTGAGTGTATTTTTAATATCACACACATGTGTCAAGGATCTTAAAGATGCCATATACGTTGGTCTTAATTACTTACAATAAACTATTTAGATATCTAGACTTTTCTTTATCAGTAATGTTACTATAGGATGCCTTTGATTTCTGAATCAGATATAATCGTGTCTGCTCTTAAAGTTTGTAGGGCCCAGGGCAAGAGGTCCACCTCCCATGTGTTTAGATACTTATAAGCTCTAAATCAAGCTAACAAACCATTAAATACAATATAGCCTAGCTCTTTTACATAGCCACTTAAAGTCTTTTCTTGACGGTGGTATGTTTTTCCTGACTTTAAAAAAACTTTGACATAACTCTTTTGCAGATCTGAGCAGAGTGTTTTTTTTTTTTTTTATGAGGTTTCAACACCAGCTGGTGATCAGAATCAGAGGGTCTTGGGATCCTCCCAAGGGGATCAGTGCTTATCAGGGAGATGGTGCAGGTGACCCTTTGTGTCATATACACCTCCAGAGACTATTTTGCATCTTACACAAACATTAAGACTGAGTACATCACTGGTGGGTGTAGTAGTTCAATTACTTCGGAAACATCAGTCTCTTTAGCCAAACTCACCTATGACGGAATTGAGATGAGCACGGCTTCCTACTGAATCGCTGTGCAGGCCTTGACCGACCCCCCCCCAAAAAAAAAGGACCTGTGGGCAGACACACACACACACACACAGGGGCCACTAGTAACATTGGTGTTAAAGAAACGACAATGAAAAAGCATTATTACCCTTTGGTGAAATGCCTTTATAATACAACACAAAATGTTCATTGAGAGCCAGGCGTGGTGGTACACACCTGTGATCCTAGTACTTGGGAGGCTGAGACATGAGAACAAAATTTGAGGTCAGCCTTTTTTTTTGCGGGTCTAGGGATGGAGCCCAGGGGCATTTGACCTCTGAGCTACATCCCCGCCCTATTTTTTATTCTTTATTTTGAAACAGGGTCTCACTGAGTTGCAAAGGGCCTCACTAAGTAGCTGCGGCTGTAAGGGAACCACGATCCTCCTGTCTCAGCCTTCCAAATGCTGGGATTACAAGCATGCGCCACCATGCCCGGCTTATTTTTTATTTTGAAACAGTCTGGCTAAGTTGCTGAAGGTCATGCTTAATTACTGAGGCTGGTCTTAAACCTGCAATTCTCTCGTCTCAGCCTCTCAAGTACTGGGATCATAGGCGTGCACCACCAAGCTCAGCTCAAATAAGTACTTTTAAAATACAAGCCTTCTCCTGAGATTCTAAAACAAGCCCTTCTTTTGCCCCGGGCTGAGGCAAGCCGGAGAGGAACTGGGACTCGAGTGGGTGTGTAGAGAAAGAAGGGCTCCACACGCCCCGCGATTCAGAGAGCCAGGAAGGGAGTTGTTTGTAATTCCGGGGTTAAGGGCAATCTAGTGCCCTAGGGTTTATTCCCAGGGCCTAAGGAGTGCCTGACATCTACGGAAAGCACGAGGATCTATGTCTTCCGTGTATCTTTTACTACTAGAATGTGGGTCTGGGATCCACTGGATGGCTGTTGCTTTAATTAAATGTTTGAAACAAACATTTAATTACCTATCAAGACACCCATAAGCCCCCAGAGGACGGGAGCTGACTCGCTAACTCAGCCATTGTCGGCGAGCCAGGGTCAGTGGCTTTACATAAAGTACCAGCAACCCAGACAGAAGCTTTTCTGTGGGGCTCCTTTCAAAGCACCTTGAAGATGCTCAGAGACATTTCCTGAGGATAGGGATGGGCTTGAGGTGGAGTATTTAAGAGAAAGAACAAGTAGGTAGAGGCGAGGAGCCCCAGACTGCAGGAATCCAGAAGTCAGGCTGCTTCCCTGGTCTAGGGAAGGGAGAGTGGGGTAAATTTGGAATTTGGAAGGCAGTCTGAAAAGAAACAATTGCTGGGTCTGACAGAAGATTAAGTATAAAGGCGATACTATGTGTTGGGCATGGGGCCGTGGTCTGATTTCCATAATCACATTTAATTCTTTCAATAACCTTACAAAAAGACAGATCTGTGCCTATTTTACAAGAGAGAAGACAAGTGTTCTGCATTCAAACCTACCCACCCACCAAACAACTGCTAGGGAAAAACCAGAACCTGCACCCACGTGGAGAACTAATGAATCAATTACTCTGGCCTGGACTGGGGGTGTACCACATGGAGAACTGATGAATCAATTACTCTGGCCTGGACTGGGGGTGTAGCTCAGTGGTACAGCACATGCTTGGTGTGTTTAGGCTCTGAGTTTGATCTCCAACGCCCCAACAAGAAAAAATTGTTTTGTTCTTGTTCCTGTAATAGGAAGCATTGGGAAAGACTTGGAAAGGTAGATGAACAATTCCATCTTTTCTAATTATGTTGATGAAAAAGTAATTCAGTTTTTGATGCACACAAGTATCAGGTTGGAAGAAGGGCAGGTTTAATTAGATCTATTAACATCTATTCATGGTTCAGTATTGTCCAATAGAAGTAGAAAACAAGACCCATGTAATTTTCTATTTTGTAGTAACCATATTAGAAAAAGTAAAAAGAAACAAGTAAAATTAATTTTAATGATATACTTTATTTAACTTAATGTTATCGTTCCAACATGAAATTGATAGAAAAATTAAGAAATTTTACAAAATTTTCTTTTTGGTAATACTGTCATTAAAATGCAGCGTAGCCAGGCGTGGTGGCGCACGCTTGTAATCCCAGCATTCGGGAGGCTGAGACCAGAGGATTGCAGTTCGCGGACAGCCTCAGCTACTTAGTGAGGCCCTCTGCAACTCAGTGAGACCCGATTTCAAAATAAGAATAAAAAAAATAGGGCAGGGGGTGTAGCTCAGAGGTCAAATGCCCCTGGATTCCACCTCCAGACCCACAAAAAAAATAAAAATAAAAAATAAAATAAAATGCAGTGTATAAGCCAGGCAGGTGGCACACACCTATAATTCCAGTACTACAGACAGGAGGATCCCAGGTTGGAATCCTGCCCCAGCAACTCAGCAAGACCCTGTTTCAAAACAAAAAATATTTTTTGTTTTGAAAAGGAGGTAGAATGCCCTGGATTCAACTCCTGGTAATAAAAAAAAATAAAAAAATAAAATGTAAATTCGAATGCAGTGTGCGCTTGGACTGGCCACATTTAAAGCATCCATTAGCGGCATGCAGCTGCTGGCTACTATTAGAGGAACTGCAGGTCTGGAGAGTAATGGAATTAGATGCACATCGTAGGGTGTGGAGAATAGGGGACAAAGTGTGGACCCTGAGAAACACTGTGGGAAGACAGGCTGAGAACGGCTCAAAAGGGACACAGCAGTAGAGGTCTTTACCTAAAGTGTGCGGCAACAAGAGGAGCAAAGTGGCCAATCATTGAGAGACGGACTGACTGAATAAAGCACTTAACCCTTTATCCTCTATCACTGCCTACTGGCCAGGTGAGACGGGGCTTCACAAAGGGCCAAACCCCATGGGACGTTAGCTAGTGCCATCCAGTTACAACGAGAAACTGCAAGAAAACCAGCTGCCTAAAGCAAGACGCATGGTGTGACTAGAGGCTGAGCACCCCTAACCTGAAAGTTCACAATCCAAAATGGTCCCAAATCCAAAACCTTTTGGGTACCAACATGACGCTACACATGGCAAACTCCATGTCCAAAATTATTAAAGATACTGTATAAGCCGGGCGTGGTGGCGCACACTTGTAATCCCCGCGCTTGGGAGGCGGAGACAGGAGGATCGCGCAGGTTCGAAGCCAGCCGCGCTGGCTTAAGAGACCCTGTTTCCAAATAAAAAATATAAAATAGGTCTGGGAGTGTAGCCCGGAGGTGGAAGGCCCCTGGGATCCATCCCCGGTACCACCACCCCCCAAAAAAAATTGTATAGAACTTGCAAGGTGTGGTGGTGCGCACTTGTAATCCCAGCACTTAGGGGTCTGAGCCAGGACAATCTCAGGTTTGAGGCCTGAACAACTTAGTGAGCCCTCAGGAACCTTGCAAGACCCTGTTTCAGAATAAAGAACAAAAATAAAAAAGGGCTGAAGGTGTAGTTCAGAGGCAGAATGCTCCTGGGCTCAGCCCCCCATACCAAACAACAAACAAACAAACAAACAAATAGACTGTGTAAGGCTGCCTTCAGGCTACATGTGTAAAGTGTATGTAAACCTAAATAAATTTTGTGTTTAGAAATGGTCTCAGCCCAGCGTGGTGGCGCACGCTTGTAATCCCCGCGCTTGGGAGGCTGAGACAGGAGGATCGCGCAGGTTCGAAGCCAGCCTCAGCTACTTAGTGAGGCTCTCAGCAACTTAGTGAGACCCTGTTTCCAAATAAAATATAAAATAGGTCTGGGAGTATAGCCCGGAGGCAGAAAAGTCCCTGGGTTCCACACCCAGTTCCAAAAAAAAAATTAAAAATTAAAAATTAAAAAAAGCAAACTGAAAGAAAGGCTAACAGACCAAACCAGTGAATTTGTGTACAGGTAGGAATTGGCTTTTTGACTTTCATACACATTTTACCTTCTCCTGTGAAGGGCCCAAGTGATTTTCTGTTGTTGATTTTGACATTAGCAGGTTAGAGAGAATGGAAAAGGTACATTTAAAAGAAAACTATTGCTGGGCGTGGCGGCGCACGCTTGTAATCCCCGTGCTTGGGAGGCGGAGACAGGAGGATTGTGCAGGTTTGAAGCCAGCCGCGCTGGCTTAAGAGACCCTGTTTCCACATAAAAAAAGTATTAAAAAAATAGGTCTGGGAGTGTAGCCCGGAGGTAGAAGGGCTTCCAGGAACCCCAGAACCACCAAAAAAAAAAAAAAAAAGAAAAGAAAAGAAAACTATTTATATGACAATATTCTTGAAAAATGTAGTCATCATTTTCATCTGACTTTGCAGTACCTGTGAGGAGAGCTGATATGGTCACTGTATTTTAAAAAGCTCAGCATAGAGCAGATGCACTGGCGCAAACCTGAGACGCCAGCAACTTGGGAGGCTGAGGCAGGAGGACTGCAAGTTTGAGGCTAGCCTGGACAATTTAGCAAAGCACTGTCTTAAAAATGAAACAGTCAGGCATGGTGGTACATGCAGGTGGCTGAGATAGTGAACGGCCTCAGCAACTTAGCAACCTAGCAAGACTGTTCAAAACAAAACAAAACAAAGCCTAGAGCTATAGCTTGGAGGTAGAATGCCCCTGATACCCCTGAGTTCAAGCCTCAGTACCACCAAAAGAAAAAAAAAAATCTGGATGGGGATAGGGGTGGTATCACTGAATATGGGTTCAATGCATAGTACCAAAAAAGAAAATTAAAATAGCCTTTTAAATTATTGAATGAAAAATCTATTTTAAAAAAATCATTTCATTTTGATTCTGAAAATTAAATTAGGGGATTGAGAGAATATTTCATCTTTCTTCTTGTCAATCTTCATATACTTTCATAAATATCAGGTTAGATAAGGTAAATTTATTTATTTATTTATTTATTTATTTATTTATTTTTGTGGTCCTGGGGATGGAACCCAGAGGTTTTCTACCTCCAGGCTATACTCCCAGACCTATTTTCTATTTTATTTGGAAACAGGGTCTCACTGAGTTGCTGAGAGCCTCACTAAGTAGCTGAGGCTGTCTGTGAACCGCGATCCTCTGGTCTCAGCCTCCCTAATGCTGGGATTTCAAGCGTGCGCCACCACGCCCAGCTTTTGATATTCTTAAAAAATTCATTATGCTAAGCGAGATTAGTCAGTCACAAAAAGTTAGAAATCGGATGCTTTCCCTAATATGTAAAAGCTAAGGTTCACCTTAGCTCAGGGGTCATAGGAGGAACTCCAGGTTAAAAAAGAGATCCTATAGAGGAGCAAATAAGGCAACCTGACTGTGGGGATGGGAGGGGGAAAGAGGAAACTTTTAAAGCACACGATGTACTTATTCATAACACAGTCAACCACTAAGCCAAGCATGGGATGGAGGGATGGGGAGGGAGTGAGGTGGGGACTGGGTGGGGCTGGCTGGGTGATGTGTGCATTTATGTCTACACAAATTTTTTACCCCATTATGATGCATAAATACAATGCACCAATAACAAATTTTAAAAAAGTGCAATCGATGCCCTCTGGAAAGCCAGGCAGTGTGTCTCCACCTAGGAGCAGAAGCGGAGCAGAGAAACACCCTTCCCCCTGATATTAGCCTGCATGCCCTCCCCACTCCGCCAGCAGAGCCGCTGAGGATCCATCACCTTACAGGATTTGGGCACAGCCCCGCACCTGGGGCAGAGCCAGGATGGGTGTGGGGGTCCCAGAGTGCAAAGGAGATGTTCTCCTTGGGCCTGCATTAGCCATGGGCGGGTGAGCACGGTGGGGAGTCCCCACAGACGTGAAGGCGTCCTGCCTCCTCGTGAAGCGCCGCCCCTCTTCATCCAGCTCATCCGTTCACGCACTTGTGTCTGTCTTGAGCTGGCCCTGTTTTTTTGTTTCTTTAAACAAGACTATCTTGGCCTTCTGCTGTTCTAAATAAAATGCTATTAAGAGACTGATAAGAGTGTCTCGTTTCTTTTTCCAGTTCACAAGGCAATAGGCCAAGTGATCTCTAAAATTATTGGGATTTATAAGAAAGTATGTTTTAGAAGAAGGAATGGCAGAAGAAATACAGGGGGAGAAGCCATCATCCTGTGTGTGTGTGTGTGTGTGTGTGTGTGCGCGCGCATGCATGTGTGTGCGTGCATGCATGTGTGTGCGTGCATGTGTGTGCATGTGTGTGCGTGTGTGCATGTGTGTGCGTGCATGTGCATGCATGTGTGTGCGTGTGTGCGTGTGTGTGATGCTGGGAATCAAATCCCGAGGCATCTTATCACTGAGCTACACCTCAACCACGCATGTATGAATGCATGTATGTATTTATTGTGGTACTGAGATTTAACCCAGGAGCATTTCTACCTCCAAAATACACCCAGCCCTTTTTATGTTTTATTTTGAAACAGAGTCTTGCTACATGGCTGAGGCTGTCCTCAAACCTGCGATCCTCCTGCCACAGCCTCCTACATATTGGGATTACGTGCATGCTCCACCACACCTGGCTCCTTTTTAAATTTTACTTTGAAACAGAGTCTTGCTAAGTTACTACACACTGGCCTCAAACCTGCAATTCTCCTGTCTCAGCCTCCCAAGTACTGGGATCACAGGTGTGTGGCACCATGCCACACTATCATAAAGACCTTTATAAAGCAAAATGTCACAGAATTCCACTGTCGGCTACGCTGTGGGCTGACTGTGGCTTATAGCCTCTGTACAGCCACACCCTAGAGCAGCCTCTGGGGCCCATGTCCTGCCCAGCCTTGGCCAGGCCACGCTGCACTGCTAGGAGAAGGAAAAACAGATCATCAAATGCATGCACTTGCGAGTCTGACCTTCCTGTTTTCAGATTACCTGGATTCCGGGTATTTGGTGAGGGTGGCCAGGCTGCTGGTGTACATGTGGCCGCCCACATCGATGTGGACGGGCGCGTTGGATTTTGTGAGCTGAGCCGGAGTAGGAATGCCTTGGTTGTTCAGTGGAGATGCAGGGGATCTAGTGATCAGAGGTCTTGACATATTGGGCCGACTGTCCTACAGAGAGATAAACCAAGTTTAGACATTTCTTCTCTTATCAATGGAAAAGAAATACACAGATCATAAAAATAAGCCAGTGGTATTCACTTGGTAAGAAACTCTGTACAATCAGCAAGCTCGGTAATAAAGCTTATCAGAAAAACAAATTCTGTCACAAAAGAGAATTTCGTGTATGTAGAGTCCAGGAGCTGAACTCTTGTTCATTTCAAATAATTCTCAAGATGTTGAGGGCTTACTGTACTAATGTATCCTCACATTTAACAATTGGTAAATGGTATGTGGAAAAAAATTCTATTCATCCCAAAGGACAAGATAACCAATGCCTAAAACAATACATCGAAATAAAACGTGTGTGATGTATCCTTCTCTTTGAGAGCTACTTCATAGTTATGTACTTGGAATAAAGACAGACCTTCTGCACTTGTGTTCTACAAGATGTTTTCTTAAATTTATATTTTTCAAATCAGGAAAAAGGGGGCACAACAGGTGTAACCACTGGCTCGTATGCATTGCAACCTTGCAAAGAGGCCCCACAAGTTTACCAGGAGGCATATTTTAAAAAAAAAAGATAAAGAAAAATCAACTGACACTCTACCTTCTTGTTTCCCGTTTCTCTTCCCGCAAGACTCTGGGCCTGGGAACTCTTAGAAAAGAGCACACCCTCACGTGGTAAATTTCTGCTTGTGAGACAGCAACAAGCTGCCGTAAGCCTGACTTCTCGAGGAAGCCGAGTTCCCAACTTGGAGATGCCACGGATGTTGCTATGGCAACATGTAGTCACACAAGCAAAGGTGCGACGTGAGCGAACGGGCCAGAAAGGGGGAGCGCGTGGAGGCAGCAGGGATGTGTGCAAGAAACTGTACTTGTGAGAAAATAAAAGATTGTGTTCTTTCCCCGGATACGATCAAACACGTCTCCAACACTATCCAAACATGGTTGATTTCCTTCAAATTACAGCCCAGACCACAGACAAGTCAAATCAAGTCTCTGGCATTCGACGAAGAGTCAAATATACGGAGTCTACAGTTGAGGAATAAACTAGAACAGCACTTGTGTACTAATTCTATAAGACCAACAACATGCACACATGCTCTCAAATTTATGACTTAGCTAGAGACCATTTTCAAACACACAGAGGATGTGTGCCAAAGCCCGTGATAAGTCCACTAAGGGGATTTTGAAACATGTCTTTGGTGGAGATTACAAAGGGGAAGACATCTAGTTTTTGTGCTTATAATACAGTATGATAAAATATAAATTTGGAAAACATCACAGGTCTCATGATCTGGAGCAGCCTGAGGAGTTACCTGGGCACAACGGCTAGACCACATGTCTAAGTAAGGCTGAGACTGTGCAGAAACCCAGCACCACCACGAATGGGGCGGTGATGGGGCCCGTGCACAAAGTGTCGACCATCTGTGCGGTGCTATTCTGCACGCTGAACCCGACAGAGCTCAGACACCATCACAGAAGAGTTCATCTCTTCATTCCAAATTGGGTGGTGGGTTCATGAGTTTGTGCCATAGTATTCTTTATATGTTCCCGTGTAATTTTAATAATGCCAAATAGAGACTTAGAGGAATGTTTGCAATGCACAAAGAAAGGAGTTGAAGGGGTATTTGGTAGGGAGAAAAAAAAAATAAAAAAAGTTACAGATGGGAGGACACATAAAATAGTTAAGGTTCGAAAGGTATTAAAAGCATTTTAAATGCTGGGTGACGGCAAACACATTTGTCTCATTAAAAAAAGCAATCATATAACCTTCACATTTAAGAGATACACGCTACCTGACTTCCTTTTAGAAAATGATTTTCTGGCTGCACAGACACGCATGCTCACACACCTCCCTGTAACAATTCAGTCTATCGCAGCACTACGGGTCTGTAATAGTTTTTCAATTGGACATTCTATATCTTGCCCGAGGGTGCTCAGGTGAAAATGAACAGATTTGCAGGGTTAATATTGTCGTTAGACTGTGACCTCATTCGGCACAGCTCTAACACTGCGAGGTCTCTACAGAAGGAGAAAAAAAATTAAAGCATAACTGATTGGTAGAAGGAGTCCGGATTTCTCAGAATATATGCCATTTACATTGTAAATCATAAATGGGTGGATATTGCTAAGTGTAAAATTAAACTCGAGTTTCTGTGGCTGGAGGTGTGGATTAACTCTTAGGAACAAGGATTAGATGGGTCTTGCTGAGCCCTCCTGGCCCTCTCCCAGCCCACTACTTTCTGGGTTCTGTGTTCTTTGGATGTGATCATTTCTCAGGCATTAACTGATATTAGCTAATCTGGTCAAGGGGTTTCATTCTGTTTTCTGTATTGATACAGACTGGAAGAACTTTTAAAGCCCATAGGCTGGGGTCCCTGGCAGGCCTACTTGGGATAGGGAAGTCTCGGCACTTGTAATGGAGACTGGAGCTGTCACGGGACATCCATCCCATCCACCCTAGATGCTTCGCCTAATGCAACAGTGGTGAGCCTCTGCCCTGAGCCAGTGATGGGAACTGATGCTTTCTCATCTTTAGCTGGACGCTGAGATCTGTGATGGGATGCCCCTACCCATCTCATAGCAGACATCGCCATAGCAACCAGGATGCTGGGCTGAAGCTAATGCCTAGGATGGCAAAGCCAAGAATGGGGAAGAAGCCAGGTCCTCACTGCCATTGTGAAGACAGTATAACACTCGGTTTCTGATCTCCAGATCTCTTGTTCCTTGGGAAAATAACCGATTTACTTATAGCACTGGGGATTGAACTTAGGGACATTCTACCCTGAACTCTGCTCCCATCCCTTTTTTTGTTTGTTTGTTTTTCTTTTTGAAAAGGGGTCTCATTAGGGTGCCAAGAGTCTTGCTATTTGTTGAAGCTGTCCTCGAACCTGGGAATCTCCAGTCTTGGCCTCTGAAGAACTGGGATTACAGATTGGTACCATCACACCTGGCTGTCTTTATCTTTAAAGCTAGTTTGAGTTGGGATTTCCTTCTCCCGGCCTAGAAGAGGACCTTTCCAGTTCCACAGGCACCTCCCCGAGTTTGCATGGCTTTGGAGAATTGGGCTGGCGTGCTAAGAACAGCTGCCCGTGGAGAGACGTAGACGCCGCAGAATTTCCGATCATATTATCACCCTTCTTCAACTCAGCCTCCCGTCTGTCTTCCCCTTTCATCATGCCCCATCGTCCCCACAGTCTGCATGTGTCTTTTGGTGTTACTTCTGAAGACAGGAAAGCCATAAACTTTAACCAGAGAGAGTACAAAGGCCTTGGAAGCGTTTTTCCTTTACTGAAGAAACATCTCAGAGTACTCAAGCATTTTTTGAATGCTGGGCAGAAAGAATGCTGTCCCTCACAGCCCACAAGTCTCTAAGATTGGAATTGGCAACTTTTTAAATGTTCATGGTATTATTTCTACTCAGTGTTCTTCATGACTGCGGGGTGGGGGGGGCAACAAGAGTTGTGTGCACATATTTTTCTAACACTCTTACAGTGCACCCAATTAAATAAAAAAGAATACTGTTCCTAATAAGGCCTGGTTTGAAATTACTCCTCACCTAGGGGAAGGAATCCTGCCCGAACATTAAGATGCATGGTTATCCCCATCCCTGTGTAGCATTCCACAAAACTTATCACCATCTCCTAAGTGCTAGGTGATGGTCAGGTAACAAGGGGACAAGGCAAACTGGTTCCTGGCCTTACCAGGCTTGTTGAAAGGGAGGGAGACCAAGAAATGACCACTCCTCTGGCAGGTGAAGGGCAGGCTCTTACAGCAACTTCACTGAGGGGTCACATAACTCAGGCCTGGGGGCTGGGATGGACAGCCCAAGAGACTGTCTACACTGAGACCTGACGGGTTAGAAGTTAACATACACTGGCCTGCTGGAAGGGGAGAGGGGGTCCGCGCAGCACTGCCAAGACTGTAAAGTGGAGAATCCATGGGACATCCTAGTAACTAAAAGTTCAACACAGTACCAGGATTCAGCCACTTGTTTTTCCCCCTCGAATGTAGAGGGATAATGCAGGGAACAGAAGCATGCATGGCGATGGCCCGGGAACCACAGAATTAAGTGAGAGTGGCCACTGAAAGTTTAAATAAGGCCCACCATAACACCCTCAGGAGAGGGGAGGGCAAGGACCAGGTGGGAGCTGGCACCAGCTATGTACGCAGGCCTCTCCAGCGCTCCTCAGCTATCAGGCATGTTCTCTGTCTGCACCGTTCACATACGCCTTGGAAGTGTGGAAGAGAATGATGAACTGAATTTTTTGTTGTCATGTATTTTAATTAATATAATTAAACATATAATTATATCACCCCTGTAAAGAAAAAGGTGCATCTTAGAAATGCACATAAGCAGTGGACGACCCCACCCGCATTCATTTCCCTCACCTTTCCCAACAGGATTTCTCCCTTCCTTGCTGATATTAAGAACACAGAAGAAATAAAAAGCCACACAAGTGAGGGGAAAGCCCCAGGACTGGACAGAGAGGCGTGAGCCACAGGAGCACGTGTCCTGTGCGTTCTATCCTGTGCTAAAGACACCTGGGGGCGTTGGGGGGGAGCTCTGGAGAGTTGGGAGAGCCTACTCCCGGCCTGAGTGCTCACACAGGTGCACACCTATGCACACTTAAGATTGACCCACTTTTCTGTAAGTTCGTCTTAAACAAAAAGAAATTAAACCAAAGATAAGCTCGAAAAAACTCTAATCAGAACACTTTCTTGTTCAAATACTCACTTGAATTGTCTGTGAAATGTTGCTTTTTTAAAAGTCAAGGGCTGGGGGTGCATCTCAGTGGAATAGCTTTCCAAGCATGAACAAGGCCCTAGGTTCAATTTCCAGCACCAATTAAAGAAAAAAATCCCCAAAGGTGTTTATTATTTCCTTTCATGCAATTCACTAAATCTGCCTAAATCCTTTGACATGAAGCAGCCCTCTGGAATTTTATTTCCCTTTCCCATATCTTCCCTGTACAGATTTTCCAGGCATGTTGATCAGTATATCTTCAAAATTTCCATCTCCCAGCTGCCTCCAGTTTTCTGCCTCCGTGTAGCTTAATCATCCATCTCACCTCCCCAGCAGAGCAGCGATGATTTTTTTGGTAGTAGAATCCTTCAAGGGATTTGGCTTCAGGCATCTTCCAAAAGAAGCTAATGAAAAATTTGTCTCCTAAGTCTAACCTCGCTGTGTGCTGTTCAGACAGGAACCCCGGGGGCGCTGCCTAGAACAAATGAGCTGAAGTCTAAACTGAAAGTTTTAATGACTTTATTTGTTTAGAAAGTATGCCCTGCCTGATGTCACGGTTCTCTATCAAGCTGGACGATATCATCTCTTGCGCTGGGGAAGAAACAGGTTTCTTTGTGATACCTCTGGGTGAGCATGTCGATGGCAGAACACTGTTTGATATATTCCTTCCTAACACTCAATAGGGTGGTGGAAAACTTAATGTAGATCAAACTATTTCCACAAATTTGAAACTGGATTTTAAATGTGTTAATTTTCCCCTCCCCTCTCTCTGTAACACATACGCATGTGGTGCACACGCACGCATGTACACACACACACACACACACACACACACGCACGCAGCATCTATATTGTATGTGATGCTTGGAGAAAGGGGCTTTTTGATTCGTTTTATTTCCATAGTTCCGATGGCCGCACGTGGCATGCAAACTATAATCAAAGTATCATAGGCAAGGACTTTACTTCCTAGCATGGAAATTATTGTGGCTGCCTTGGGAGTGTGACTTCAGGGATGACACAATCCTATCGGACGCTTGATAACAGTATTGCTGAAAAATATGTTTCCTGACCATAGTTACTCAGTCATATAGTGAGACTCTCCACCACAGAGCCCATACATTTTGAAAGAAGCCTCATCTGTTTCTTTATTCACTCAAGCACTATTTATCTCTCAGTGTCCTATGGACCTTAACTAAATAACAGAGTGAGCATGGAGAGAGAGAGGAGGAAAAAACTTTCCTGATACTTTCACACAAGTTCAAAACAGACCCAAAGGGCTTCAGTTGCTGTTAATCTCAATCATTTGGAAAACAGCAAAAAATTAACCCAAAGGTCTTCTGAGCATCCAGATGTGATGTCCAGACATCCAGTCACAGTATGCGTAGGACCCTGCAGATTCACCCAGGCACACACCACAGACAGTGGGTCCTCCCTCCGTCCCTTCCTCCCTTCCTTCCTTCCTCTTTCTTTTTTTTCTTTCTTTTGTTCTTTCTCTCTCCTCCCCTCCCCCCTCCTTTCTTTCTCTCCCTCCCTCCTTTCTTTCTCTCCCTCCCTCCTTTCTTTCTTTCTTTCTTTCTTTCTTTCTTTCTTTCTTTCTTTCTTCCTTCCTTCCTTCCTTCCTTCCTTCCTTTCTTTCTTTCGTACTGGGGATTGAATGTAGGAGCTTTCTACCTCCAAACTTCAATCCCAGCACAATTTGTATTTATTTATTTTACTTTGAAACAGGGTCTTACTGAGTCGTGGAGGGTCCTACTAAGTTGCTGAGGCTGGCCACAAACCTGCGATCCTCCTGTCTCAGCCTCCCAAGTATTGGGATGACAGGCGTGTGCCACCACACCAGCTGATTACTGGTTTTCTAGCTCACAGGGCACTAGTTAATTACGTCATTCAAAATCAAACCTCAGACTCACTTAGATTAGAAAGCACACTGAAGAAATATTTCTAACCAAAAATAGTAATGAAAAAATGTGTGTGTGTGTGGGGGGTGGATACTGGAGATTAAATCTGGGGTATTCTACTACTGAGCTACATCCCAGCCCTTTTTTATTTTTTGTTTTTGAAACAGGGTCTCACTAGGCTGCTCAGAGTTGAGAGTTTCACTAAGTTGCTGAGGCTGGTCTCGAACTCGAGATTCTCCTGTCTCAGCCTAAGCAAGTACTGGGATTACAAGATGTGAGATACCATACCTGCTTGGAAAAAAATTTTTTTTAAGTTAAGAATTTTTAAAACTCCATATAACTGGAAAAGTCACATATACAGTGTATATTAAGGGTGTAGGAGAAAGAGCCTTGTGTTTGCAGACTCTGAGGACCTGGCTTCAGCTCAGCCTCACCCTTTGCTTGATCGTGGAGAAGTGACCTAACCCCTCTGCTCGGCTCTCAGACAGGGACAAACCTTCCCATCCTGCAGAGAGGTAAAGGTGGCCAGAGGTGCGACTGCGGAGGTGTGTCACACGGTGCTTCGCAGAGAGGGGCAGATGAAGATTTTTGGTTTTGCTTTTGTTACTAGGGGCTGAAATCAGGGGCTTTCTACCTCTAAGCTAGACTCCAGCTCATCATCATCATCATCACCATCATCATCATTATTTTTAACTTTGAAACAAGGGCTCAGTACATTGCTGAGGTTGGCTTCTAACCTGTGATCTTCCTGCCCCGGCCTCCCAGGTACTGGGATCACAGGTGTGCGCCATTACACCCAGCAGGACAGATGAAGTTTAAGGTCTGCCTATCATGCCTCTGGGTTCCACATCTGCAACCTGAACCAACAGAGAATCAGAAGTACTTCTTTACAAAACTGCATTTCTGGTGAACATGCACAGACCTTTTTCTCATAATTATTTCCTAAATAATACAGTGCAACAACCATTTACACAGCATGAGTCAACGGTGTGAGTCACCTGGAGGTGATCTGAAGTCTGGGAAGGTGTGTGGAGAGCATATGCCAAAACGATGCCATCTTCAAGAGGGACTTGAGCATCTTTAGAGTTTGGCATTCATGGGATTGTAGAAACAACCCCAGCAGACACTGAGGAACAACTGGATCTTTGTCCTTTTGCACAGACATACACACAAAATAAAATCGGAAGCCAGGCATACTGGCCCACGCTTGTAATCCCGGCTACGAGGGAGGCTGAGCAGGAGGAGCACAAGTTCCAACCTAAGTTGCCAGCTGGGAATTTAGTAATACCCCGTTTTGAAATAAAAAGGGCTGGGGATGCAGCTCAGTGGCAGAGCAGAGGCTGAGCAGGAGGAGCACAAGTTCCAACCTAAGTTGCCAGCTGGGCCATTTAGTAATACCCCGTCTTGAAATAAAAAGGGCTGGGGATGCAGCTCAGTGGCAGAGCAGCCCTAGGTTCATTTTTCAGTACCAACAAAACAAACAATAAAAAAAGTAAAGAACAATTATTTAACAAAACTACATGTACAGAGGAGTCTTCTATGAACCTAGTGAGAAGACCTGGGAGCTCTTCAATGTAGCTGAGGAGGTGCGGTCTATGAAGAAGAGAGTGTCCAGCATTGATAGGATAAAAGATACTACGAGGTATAAATAAAAGAAAACGGGATAGAGCAAGCCAAGTGGCTACGTGCTTTGGACAAAGTGCAGGAAAGAAAGTAGAGAGTGAACTAATCACAGTAGGCTCATTAAGTGAAATGGCATTTGAATTGCACTGATCTTTCTTCCAGATAAGAACCTTAATTTCACCGAGTAAAAGTAAATAAAAATGGGGTGCTTCAAAGTAGTTTTGAAATGATCAGCAACGCTGTGAGATTAATCTGCAGGGCTTTCCTAATCTGAGTTGGTAACATTACCGCCCTCGCTGTGGGCCAGGACTCGGTCGCTGTTGACTATTTCCACGCTCTGCCTTGCTGCCAGATGCGGAGCCAGCGCCCTCGGCATGCCTTTTTGTTCTTTTCTTTTTCATAATAAAATATGTATCTGAGAAGCTCCCTTATTAGATTACCAAGTTGGGATCCTGAAAGGAGTGGATATTTGCCAATATTTCTTGGCTTGTTTTTTATTTTTCCCCAAAGAAAAATGAACTTGACGAACAGGACATTTTGATGGATTTCTGTTGTGTTTATTATTGCTAAAGCAATTTTAAGTAGATTTTGTAGATATTTTTAATGTATTTGAAACACTAGAGTATTTTTAAATATATACTATAGCTCAATCATAGATATTGCTTTTAAAAATTGAGTATGTAGCATTAAAAGTAAGGTCTGTCTGCAATATCTGTGGGTTCTGTAACCACAGATTCAACTAAGAATCAGAAGTATTAAAAAAAAAACCTCCATTTGTACTGATTGAACATGTATGGGACTTTTTCTTGTCATTATTCCCTAAATAAAATAGTGTAATAAATACTTATTCAGCATTTACCTTGCATTAAGCATTTTAAGTAGAGATGATTTAAAGTCTAGGAGACCGGGCGTGGTGGGCACGCTTGTAATCCCTAGGCTTAGGAGGCGCGACGGGAGCATCAGGCAGGTTCGAAGCCAGCCTCCCTGGCTTAAAAGACCCTGTTTCCAAATAAAACTATAAAATAGGCCTGGGAGTGTAGCCTGGAGGTAGAAGGGTTTCCAGGAACCCCAGTACCACCAAAAATAAAAAACAAACAAATAAATAAAGTCTAGGGGGGGATGTGTATAGGGTATGTTTTATAGAGAAAGGTAATTTTTAAAAACTATGTGCATGTACAATGAAAACTCTGGACTTAAATGCACCAACATATCAAGGAGGGGTTGGGCTTGGTGAAGATGTTAACAGCAAAGTTTTTGTTTTTTTCTTGTAAAAATTCTTTTATGGGAGCAGGGTGTGGTGGCACACGCTTGTAATCCCAGCGCTTGGGAGGCTGAGACAGGAGGATGGCACAGGTTCGAAGCCAGCCTCAGCTACTTAGTGAGCCTCTCGGCAACTTAGGTCTGAGAGTATAGCCCGGAGGTAGAAAAGCCCCTGGGTTCCACCCCAGTACCACCAAAAAAAAAAAAAATCTTTTATGCTACGAGGAGTTGAACATTTATTACTTTTAAAATTAAAACGCTATTTCTAAAAAACAGCAGCACAATATTGCCCCATGAAGTCAATTAGTAATACCCTTGGCATGCTGCTATATTTTACCTTCATAAATGGGGATTTTTGACATTTTTAAAAGGACTGAATGAGGAGAGACAGAACTGGAACTGAACTTAGGGATAATGCTTCCTTTCCTTTATTTTCTTGCCAGGGAGGAAATGTGCGGAACAGAAAATTAAATGGGCCTCAGGTCATGGTAAGCTCATATTCAGCTGACACACAGGACCATTTAGCGGGATCCCGTGGCCGCCCCTCTCCCCTGCCGCCGGCCCGCCGCGATGGAGGAGGCGGAGGACCAGGGGCCGGCATCTCACATCCCCGCCCGAAATCCCAAACCCCGCGCGACCTTCCGCATTATCGCCTCCACCGGGAAGGAAGTTGACTTCGAGGTCAAGTGGCTTCGCCTCTAATTACCTCGTCAGGAATTCACTGTGATATTTTACACGCTGGCACTGTGTCCCTAGATAAGGCTGCCTCTCTGGCTCCCGGGCCCTGGCTCCCAAGGGGCTGCCCGCGTCCAGTCCCCAGGACAGTGCAGGGCGGCCCCAGCCCTGCCGCCCACTCGGCCTCCCCACCGCGGAGAACTGGTGTTTTGTTTACTCCTGCGACTTCTGCCTGCGAAATCCAGGACACCTGCCTCCCACAGACAGTAGGCTCAACTAACTCCTCCCCTGGGCTCATAAAAATTCCTGTGCCGCGGAGTAACAGGCTAAAGGCGCTCTTTCAACCTTAGTTGAGTCTCTGGGAATCTCCTCCTAGATTTTTAGGTGCTCATTTGCCTGATTGCCCTGCATTAAAAAATAAAAATTAGCTGGGCGTGGTGATGCACGTTTGTAATCCTAGCACTAGGGAGGCTGAGACAGGAGGAACACACATTAAAAAGGCTAGCCTCCGCAGTTTAGCGAGGCCCTCAGCCGCTTAGTGACTGTTATAAAATAAAAATAGGGCTGTGGGGTAGTTCAGTGGTAGACCGCTGAATAATAAATAAAAATAATAAGTACACAGGTCTATAAATATGTGGCTCACTCTATGCCACTGATGTGTTATTAAAAAGCACACTTGTTAATTCACTTAGGAGTAGTTGGCTGGCTGCTCTACTTGGCGCCGGGCTAAGACACTGTGGGAGTGGACTCCTCAGGGGGCTGAGAGTGAAATGTGAGAAGCAGCCGTCTGCACAGGGCACTCCTGATGACCAGAGACACCATGTGAATACAAACTTCTAAATCAAGTTAGGCTTTAAGTGCTCAGAGAACAACTTCTTGTGTTCCTTTTCTTTTTTTCCTTTTGATGTTGGGGATTGAGCCTAGGGGCATTCTACCTCTGAGCTACATCCCCAGCCCTTTTTTAAAAAAAAATATTTTGAAATAGGGCACCACTATGCTGCTGAAGGTCTAAGTTGCTGAGGGTCGTGCTAGGTTGCTGAAGCTGGCCTGAAATCTGTGATTCTCCTGTCTCAGCCTCCCAGCACTAAGATTACAGGCGTGCACCACCACGCCCAGCTTCCTGGATGCTTTTAAGTGCCTCATTTTGAAGGCCAAAAATACTTTGGTACATCAAAGAATACATCACTCTTGATTTTATAATATATCCAGGGCATATTATTTTTAAATAAGACATGCCTATATTTAGTATTTTCACATCACAAGAATCATACTTTTAACTCGACCCAATTACCTTTCAAGGAGGGAACTAGTTGTTGACATTGATTTAGGTTCCTAAACTTGGAACTCTTTCCCTGAGGACATGGCAAAGAAGAGACCAAATTCTAGTGTGAGCTAAGTCACCAATGGATTCTGTGGCTTTGGCAAATTATTTATCTCGAACTTGAGTTTTCCCATTCTTAATACACGCAGTTGGACCAGGTGGGCTATGATGCTCTTTCTCGTTCTGAATTTTTACTGTTGTCTAATTTATTACTTTGTGTGTGTGTGCGCATGCTCATGCGTGCGTTAGGTAAGTGCTCTACCTCTGAGCCACATCCCCAGCCCCCTATTGTATGCTTTTTAAAAATATAAACCATTGAGATTCCAATATCTAAAGAAAGCTAGCATTTTGGGAGGTCAGAGTGGGAACTCTAAATTCCTTTGCAAGAATCAAGAACCGGTCATGAAATGAAAGGCATTCCAAACGCATGAGTGCAAAGGGGCCGACCCAGAGAGTTGCTTGACAATCACACCATTTTCTCCAGCCGATCGAGATTACACTTTTTATTTGTCTTCACTGGCAGAAAGAGATGGCCAATAAAATATGGTACTTAGCGTGTAAAATGCCTACTAGGGAAAGATTCTTTGCTTAGTATCATTTTATTGGAGTTTATTTATTTATTGTATTGTTTGAAATTATCAGAGCAATCTTAGAGTAGCTTATCTGAGATTTCCCTATAGAATAGAACAAATCTGGATTTCAAAAAATAAAGGAAGACTCTCTCATAAAAGTGAGGCTTTAACAAAAGTAAAGTAAGAATCTCTCATAAGTAGAGTCAGAGTCCTTTTCCCAAAGACATACTGGGTGAGTGCTACGGCTCATAGAAGTATCTCCCCAAAGTTTCATGCGCTGCAGGCTTGGTCCTCAGCGCAGCAATGTCCAGAGGACGGGCTTTCAGAGTGATGGGCCGTGAGGGCCCTGAGCTCACCCACTGGCAGCTGATGGGCTACTGGGAGGTGGTAGAGAGACCACAGGCAGGTGGGACGTAGTTATAGAAGTGGGTCACTGGAGCATGGCCTGGAAGGTCGTGTGTGTGTGTGTGTTACTAAAGATTGAACTCAGGGACATTCTACCATTCTACCTCTAAGCTACATTCCCAGCCCTATTTTATTTTTATTTTGAAATAGGTTTTAAGTTGTAGAGGGCCTGAGTTGCTGAGGTTGGCCTTAAACCTGTGACCGTCCTGTCCCAGCCTCCTAAGTATTGGGATCACAGGTATGTGCTACCACACCTAGCTTCCTGGAAGGGATTTTTTTCTGGGTCTCTCTGTGCTTCCCGGCTGCCATGAGCCGGGCAGCTCCCGTCCACCATAATCTCCCACTAGGACGCTCCACCCATCTCAGACTCAGAGCCACTGAGCTGGCTGACCATAGACCATGAACCAAAATAAACTTTTCCTATTTTAGTTGTCTATGTCAGGCATTTGGTTGCAGTGGTGAAAAGCTACCGTGGTGATAAGTATAAGATGAGGTGTTGGAAGGCAGAAGTTTCTGTCTCCACACTGACCCAGTGGGCCATGGGCCTACGGGACGGGAGGGAATGCCTGAGGCCGGCTGGTTTGCTCAAAACCCTTCCCCTAGGTGACATCTGGCACTTGCTGGGGTCTACCCACAGAAGATACGGACTAATTCTCTTTTGGCTCTTTGGGTCATCTTGGCTCTAGTCACGGCAGTCCCACTTGGAGCTGCTAAGGGAGACTTGTATTGAATAGGTAAACGTGGAGGTCGGCGAACGGGCTCTCCTGGCTGCGCTCCTTAGGATGCGACCTCAGCAGGTCTGTCGGGAGCAGCTGTGTCCAGGGCAGGACCGCTGGCCTGACAATGGCACAGGAGGTTGGTTTCTTGTGATATTTAGGAGACAGCAGAGGTTATGAAACTTCTGGCTTTGGGGCAGAGGATGAGGAGGTAGCAGGGAAAGCAGAGACGGGGAAGAAGTGCTGGGATGTGTGCTAGGACACCGGCAAAGCATCTTGCTGCACTGAGCTATTCTTTACAAGTTCCACCGTAGAGGAGACATCTGTTCTTGGAAACAGGTCTTAAAATAAATACCAACAGGATTAAAAAAAACAAACCAACTTTTTAAAGATCAACCTGATTGGGAAGAAACATCTGCTATAAAAATGGAAATGCATTAGAAAAAGTCCTACCTTGAATTTACATGCGGCCTCACACATATGGAGTAGCTGTCTAGGAGATCCCAGAACTCCAAAGGCTTTTTGAACAACCATAGTCCTTAAGTATTTTTAAAGGTCCAGAGAGGGAGGAGGGCAAGGCCAATATTGTCTTTTGCATAGAAGGAACAGTGGCAGTAATATTTAAATTAGCTCCCAACGTCAGCAAAATTAGTTGATTGAGAGTTACAAGCAACATACTTTGAGCTGGAAGCTTGCGCCTGCCCGTGCAGGTGTGCTATCTCCACCTGGGTAGGTGGGGTGGGGTCTGACCCAGCAGCCCCCACCCCCCACTCTGGAAACAGGGCTTTGACTTGCTCATGAGCCTCAGCTCAAGGAAAGGAAAGGCATAGTGGATGTGTGGGTGGTCTTAAAAGTACAGGTTTCATTTGATTGCAGGGTTAAGTACACAACAGTATAAAACACCAAGAAGATGGTGAGGGCTGGAAGGATGAGGTGGGTAGAGGCAGTTTGTCTAAGGAGAAGAAGGGACAGGGTCAGAGAAGCAGGGGAAAGACAGCACCCGAGGAAAAGAGGAGGAGGAAGAAGGGAGGAAGGGACCTGGAGCTGTAGGGAGACAGGCAGGAAAACACAGGAGAGGCAGGAGGAGAAGGAAGGGTGTGCCTGGGGGAGGGAGGATCCGACCAGTTCTGCCCCCAGGTTCCTGACTGTCCTACTCTAGGCTCCCCAGGGCGGCTGCTAATGCCCTGCGCATGCCTGAAGGTGCTGGGCCCATACACAGCAGCAGCCTCCTAGACCCTTCACCAAGGGGCTCTTGTCAGTCACAGAGGCTCCCGCGAAGGGGTTAAGGTGTTTCCCAGGGTTTGTCATTTGCAGCTGCTAGCAGATCTGAAGGATCCCTCTCTGTATTGCTTCCTTCTGAAGACCCAGGGGCTAAAGTCCAGCGGTAGAACCGGGAACTCAGAACCTGGGCCCAGATAAAAAGTGTGCCCACACAGCCGGGCGTGGTGGTGCACGCTTGTAATCCCAGCATTTGGGAGGCTGAGACTGGAGGATCGCTGTTTGTGGACAACCTCAGCTACTTAGTGAGGATCTTTGCAACTCAGCAAGACCCTGTTTCAAAATAAAGAGTAGCCGGGAGTGGTGGCACACGTTTGTAATCCCTAAGCTTGGGAGGCTGAGACGGGGATCACACAGGTTCGAAGCCAGCCTCAGCTACTTAGTGAGGCTCTCAGCAACTTAGTGAGAACCTGTTTCCAAATAAAATATAAAATAGGTCTGGGCGTATAGTCTGGTTCCACCCCCAGTACCATAAAAGAAATAATAAATAAATAAATATATAAATACATAAATAAATAAAATAAAGACTCAAAACTAGGGCTGGGGGTGTAGCTCGGAGAGGTAGAATGCCCCTGGGTTCTATCCTCAGTACTGCAAAAAAAAAAAAAAAAAAAAAAAGTGTGTCCACAAAGGAGCTCACAAAAAAATGGTTGTAACAAGTACAGTGGGAGACTATAGGCATCAACTGAACGCCCACAGATACAGAGGGAATTATTTTTTCTATAAACTCCTCATAGTACTTTGTAAAGTACTTTTTTCTTCTTGTACACAATGGAAAATGAATAAACCGTACTGATAATGATAAAGGCAGTCTGAAAGGCTCTGTAATTGTGTGCTCTGATCTTTTTCCAGTAAATGACCTCAGTGACTTGTGCCTTAGGGCAGTGGCCCTCAAATATATTTTGATTTGTTACTTACCCATCCCATCCCTCAAACAAAAAGGAAAAAACAAAACCACTAAATCTCTGGCATGAGCAGGCACACATGTCAATTAACAAAAGCTTTAACACTAGTGAGCTGATAGGAGTTTTGTGGAAATAAAGTAAATGCATAATACTTCCCAAGACAAAAATATCTATGCTGTTACATTGCACTGTAGAGACTCCAGTGCCAGTTTACACTCTGACTAGCGGGGCCTCAGGAGTTTGGGTATTCCTGTGGCTTTTAAGAAGTGACAAGAGGTGAGCAAACAGCGCTGCAGGCTGGCTCGGGATCCCTGCGGACCAGAGCCCAAGGGCAGGTGGGACCAGCAGAAAAAAGGGCCAAGCGCCCATGTCCCCACCCACGTAAAGCCTTTTCTCAAATGAAACGCGCTACTCGGAACCAGTCTTGGAAATCAGCTGGCATTCAGTACACGGACATTTGCTGAATTCAGATGGAATTCCAGAAGAGAATTTAAAAGTCGGTACACTGTGGTTGTCCATCTTCCAACTTCCTTTGCAGAGACACTTTCTTCTCTCCAATAACCATATAAAGTATCAGAAACCATGCCAACGTGGAGAATAAAAGTAGAAGCAAAAAATAAATAAAAATAAAAGAACCCCCACAACAAAACAAAACAACCTGCGGCTGGAACGGGCAGAAAGCTTCAAGGAATGTTTGTTATATAGCAATATAGCCAAACATTACTTAAACACAGAGACCAAGAGCAATCTTATAACTGAGGTGAACATCACTGTGAAAAACGCAATAACATCTTAAGATGAAGTGAAATATTTTAAGGTATAATCTTAGAATCCATAGCCACCCTAAGCAACTGTATTTGGAAACATATTTCTAACAGCAGCTGTGGCATTCAAGGGCAGATGGGAACGGGGTTGAGCCACCGCTCTCAGTGCTTGGTGCCTCAGTTGCCCCATCTGGAAGATGGTAATAATCACGCCTTTTGTGGACTAACGATGGTTCAGTGGCAGAGCGCTTGCTACCACGTACCCACCACTGGGTCCATTAACAGTAAGCAATACTAAAAATAATAATGCCTTTTTTGTGTGTATCTGTGGTACTAGGGATTGAACCCAGAGGCATTTTACCTCCTTCCCTATTTTAGTTTTATTTGAAAACAGGGTCTCACTAGGTTGCTGAGGTTGTCCTCGAACCTGCACTCCTCTTGTCTCAGCTTCCCAAGTACTGACATTATAGGCATTCAGTACCATACCAGGCATAATACTGCTTTTTATAATTACTATAAAAAATAAATAACTCATGCACAAGAGGAGCAAGTCACAAAAACACTTAGTGCCTAGAACACATAACTCAAAAAATTAACAGCTATCATATTTAGTGATGGTTTTCAAACTCTTGCAGGTGATCATTATTAGTCTAAACCAGACACGGTGCACGCCTGTAATCCTAGTATTTGGGAGGCTGAGATAGGGGGATTGTAAGTTTGAGGCCAGACTCAACACTTTCTAGAGACTGTTTCCAGGTACAATGCCCCGGGTTCAATCCCCAGTTGTACAAATAAGTAAATAAATGCCACTTCTATCTCAATTAAGACGCTTGGTGGGTAAAAATGTGCCCAACTTCCACAGTTATGCTTAAATCTCATGAGTACTGCTTTTACCTGTACTCAGAAACACCTAGAGATGGCCTTGTCTAGCCAGCTGAGAGGACCCCCGTGTCAGCAGCAATCCGCTCAGACATCCTGGACATCCATCCTCCCTTCTCCCTGCTACTGCCAAGCAAAAACTGAGACTGGCGTGTGGGAAGTGCTAGTGTTAGCTACCTGATTGTCAGCTCATTGTTTTTATGGAAAAGCATTTCCCTGAGACAAATCTTTAAGTTGCCTGTATCGTTACATTTGAAAATGTGCTGGCCTTTGAATTAAAATTCTAGAATAAGTGATAATCTAATGAAATTGATGATAAGGGAACACTGCTTTCTAGACTGCTTGTTATCTAGAGAAGATGGCCCGAGTGTTAAATGCCATCCAGTCATTTATATGAAGAATCAAATTTCATCACTACAATCATTGTATCTGCTTACAATATATTTGCGATTCTGTTTCGCGTACTTGGTATGCAGATATTAAAGTGTTAAGCAAATTACACAGTGATTATTACAACTTCCCTTTCAAGAGCTATATTCGACTGCATTAATACAATTTAGCTGGATGGTAATAAAGAGGCAGATAGGAGGCAAGAAATTAGCATACTTGAAATGGAAAGAAATAATTGTAAAGAGGGACGGTGGCTGCTCTAGGTAAAAGTCTATATATTCAGGGCCAATTGCTGCCGATTGTTACTCTTAATTTAAAAATCTGTTAAGAAAGCATCAAAATCAATTCAGCTCAGTCTTAATGAGGCAGCTCCGGCAAGAGTCTATTCACTGTACCTGCTGTAATTAGCATGAATATATCCTCAATGTCAAATCTGACAATACTCTTACCTAAATTAATATTAAGCCCGCAACGCAGAACTGTATTCTCTAAAACAGAATTTGCATATTAACAATTCGATCGTGAATAGCAAGTGAATTCAGGGCTGGAAAGAGACCAGCTTATGATTGTTTTCAGGAAAACAAAAGGGGAAACTGAGGCTCGGGAAGATGGGCTGGCTAACAGCTGGGAAGTGCCCGGTCAACAGGGTGCTGGCTTCAAGGCACACAGGCCCCCAGCTACTTTCTTTCTGCCACCTCCCCAGAGAGAACTGGAGCCCAAGTAACCTTGTAAAACTAAATGGAAGTCAGCCGATACCCACCTCCATTATTGATGACTAACGCATTTGCTGAGACGCTACAAGAAGACCTCAGGTACCCCCGTGGAGGTTATTAAGTATGATTCTTGCTTTTTAATTGCTACTTAAGCTGAAATTACTACCTCCTCAAGAGTTATACAAAGATAATTCAGAGATTGAGTTTGAGGTGCATGTCGACACGCACGCTAATTGACCTCAATTCACACGTTTCTAAAGTGATATGAAGGATAAAGGATGAGGGGGACAAGACAAAGTAGGGGGAAAACCCCTCAAAATAACTCCTAACATGACGGTTTCAGCCACTTTCATACTTTCACTCTAAAATGATTAATATGTCCCAAAAAAGAAAGCTGAAATTATTAACTTCTAATTTGTGTCTACTATGAAGTTTTTATCCGGACTGGCTGGCACTGGGATGCTGAGACGGGTCAGAACGGTCCCTACTCTGAACTGGCATGGCGTATAACATCCCAGCGTGGGGTTGGCATCTCCTGCCTTAATTTCCTGGGGTCTGGGGTCTGGTGCCAGTGCTCCTGCACACCTGTGCCTGAAGTCACTAAACCTTCCCACGCCGTGTAAACAAGGAGCAGAGCTCCTTTGCTGGGGTGGCCTCACGTTTGGGCATTGTGGAACCTTCTCTTTTTAGGGGGGAGCTTATATTTTCGCCATACGGTATAGCAGAAACAGGCAGAGATACGGGGGGATAAAGGTTACGGAGGGGCCAGACCCCTGGTCCCTGGAGCTGGAGGGAGGGAATGCTCCGGTCCTGAAGGCCGAAGAGCGGGTCTGGATCATCACAGAGGAATTCCGCAGTGACAGCTGTGCACCTGCTAATCGTCGCAACGGCAGGAGTGCTCCGCGGTACTTACTGCGTGCTAGGCACCATGCTCACCCGTGGCACGCACCGTCTGATTTAGTCTTTGCAGTGATCTTGTGTCGCTTCACTAAAAATACCACTCCAGGCACACTCCACTCTCGTGAAGAACTAATCTTGGCAAAAAGCCTGCTGTGCCTCAACGGAACCCATTTTCTAGATAGCAGTAATGAAACAAAAGCCACAAAACAACAAAAACATATCCTTAGAGACTGCGTCCTCAATAAATGGAGAAAAGAATATTCACATCATAGGGCTGATCTAAGGTATGATCTGAGGCCCTTATTAGGACCAAGGGGATAGTAAGAAAGCAATTATTAACAACAAAAAAAGTCTGCTGGGTGCAGTGGCACACACCTGTAATCTCGGCTTCTCAGGAGGCCGAAGCAAAAGGGTCTCAAGTTTGAGGCCAACCTGGGAAATATACTGAGACCCTGTCTCAAATTGAAAAATTGTTAAAAGGGCTGGAGATGTAGCTCAGCGGTAGAGCACTTGACCAGTGTATACAAGACCCTGGATTCAATTGCCAGTACCACAGAAATAATAATAAAATAAAGCAGTAGTGCAAGCTTATAATCCCATTGCCTGGGAGGCTGAGACAGGATTGTCCGTTCGAGGCCAGCCTTAGCAAGCTAGTGAGACCATTAGCAAGTTAGCAAAACGCTGTTTCAAAAATCTGTTTTTAAAAAAGCACTGGGTGTATATCTCAGGGGTTGAGCGGCGAAAGCCAGGAGCCCTCTATCAGGGAGCTGCACCGCATGCCCTTTTTATTTTTTATTTTGAAACAGGATCTCAGTAAGTTGTAAAAGCTGGCCTTGAACTTGAAATCCTCCTGTTTCTGCCTCCCAAGTACTGGGATTACAGCTTGCAAACTGTAATCACAAAATTATACCACTGACATTTAACCAAGTCTCTCCTCTCTTGTCCATTCTCACTGGGACTGACATTCTGTCTTGGTGCTGTGGACCCCCAAGGCTTTCAGTGTTCATCTGCTGAAGTCCCAGCCCCAGTGTGTGTCATCAGTTAAGAGGAGGTCACAGTCAAGTAGGGTGGGCCCGAGTCAGTGACTTATCACAAGGGGAATTTGGATAAGAGAGGTGTGCAGGAAGGATGCTGCATGAGTGAACGTTCAGGTGTAGAACCGAGCAAGGCATCTATAAGCAAGCAAAGCAACACCATGGTAGCCAGGTGCGGTGGTGCACACCTGTAGTCCCAGCCCCTGCCTACACAGGGGACAGGGCACGAGGATCCCGTGAGCCCGGGAGGTGGGCCATCTTGAGCTACATAGTGAGACACTGTTTCTTAAAAGAAAACAACAACAACAACAAAAAGGAATGTCAAAGTTTGCTACGAAGCCACCAGAAGCCAGGAGAAGACATGGAGCACATATGTGTACACCCTCGGAAAGAGCCGATCCTGCCGACACCTTGATTGCAGACTTCGGCCTCCAGAGGTGTAAGAATGAATTCTGGTTGTTTTAGCAGCTTAGTGTATGGTACTTTATTATGGCAACCCTAGGAAACTAATATAATCAGGCACCTTTTTTTCTCTAGCTATATAGGATTCGCCACTTTAGACAACTGTAACTTTCTCAAGTTAAATCAAATAGTGGTGGCATTTATTTCCAAACCATGCCCACTGCTGTCCCCAAGGAGAGTCCCTGGGTCTTGTAAAGAGCAGATCTCTCAGGGTTTGGGAGCTAGCCAGTGCTCCCGAGCCCCGAGCCTGAGCCAGTGCTGTAGGCCAGGTGGCGCCTTTAACCTCTGCAATGACCACAAAGTAGGAATTCATAGAATACCAGTTTCAAGTAGAGACATAGACAGTCGAGTCACAGAGCTAGTAAGTGGCTAAGACCTAAGGAAGGCGTCAAGCACCTCCCTCCTGGCCTTGTGCACAGTTGCATGTCAGCTGAACACCTGGAAACATTGTTTTTAGCTGACAGCCATGTGGATAACTTTTAGAGTTTCTGTATTAGAACTAATATTCTTTTCAACAGTATAAAATTACAGAAATTTCTAAGTTATTGAAAAATTATATTAGGTTCCCAGCACAACAAAACAAAAGTCGTGTTTCTTTATTTGGAGTCTCCAGAAAGATGGCATTGTTTCCCAAACTTACCTAATCTTGGAACCCTATTTTTTTCCAATATCTATTCAGAGCCAGTGTTCTTTCTGACTTTGGGAACTATTGCAAACGATAACTGATTCTCTGTATAAAATTGTCATGGGACTTGGCTATTTTAAACCTCAATTTTTGCAGGAATTAATAAAATGTCAATAGTAGTCCTACCTCTCCCTCACAAACTCAAAGGCTGTTGTAAAGATTAGATATATGTGACAAGGATATTCAAAACTAAAAGATCATATGCTTAAGGTAAGCTGTGTGTGGTATTGTGAGAAAAAAACTTATTATTTAACACATTTTCTTTAAGTGTGAAAAAATAGTGGTAGAAGCCTCTTGCTGTTTCCTCTTTTGTAAAGTTTTGAAAAACTTCTGGCAGGTTGAAAAACAGTCTGGAATGACTATTAAGGTCTGAATGATCAAACTATGGCTGGAGCCATTAAGAAGGGCTCCTGAAGCTGGGTGTGGTGGCGCACGCTTGAGATCCCAGGACCTGAGAGGCTGAGACAGGAGGATCGAAGGTTCGTGGCCAGCCTCAGCTACTTTAGTGAGGCCCTCGGCAACTCAGGGAGACTCTGTTTCAAAATAAAGAATAAAAAAGAAAATAGGGCTAGGGGTTTAGCTTGGAGGTAGAATGAATGCTCCTGAGTTCAATCCCCAATACTGGGGGTGGGGGGGGGGACTCCTGAATCAGACAAGGTGGCGCACACTTGCAATCCCAGCACTTGGGAGGCTGAGAGGCTGAGCCAGGAGGATCACAGGTTCAAGGCAGCCTCTGAAACTTAGTGAAACACTGTTTCAAAATAAGAAGTAAAAAGGGCTGGGGGTAGCTAGTTGGTAGAACACCCCTGGTTCAACAGGAGGAGAGGAAGAAGAGGGGGAGGGGGAGGGGCGGGGGAGAACCCCAAGCAGCAGCCTGGACCTGGGGTGGGATCATGCCCTCTGATGGCCAGCCTGGCTCCAAGCAGAAGATAGACTGTACAGTCTGGGAACTCCTCCACCTGAGCAGGGTTGGGGGGCTGCACTTGTGCCACTGGAGACGATGGGGTGCAGGAATTAACTCTGTCTTCAGGGGCCCTGGGCCCTGCCTGGGCCTCTCTCTGCTGCCAGGCACGGAGGGCTCCAGTGACCCAGCTCTCGGCACCACCCTGACCATGGAGCAGCTCTGCAGCACCTGCTGCCGGCCTCCGGCTGGGGAGCACCAACCAGGCAGACACGGCCCCCACCTTCCGAGCTCCGGGAGTGAGATGAAGGGGCCAAAAGATTGTCCTCATGGCCACAAAATGAGCAAATTTGAGGTCTCATTTTATTTCAAAATATCCTGTCTCTAAAGACAGAATTAGCTCAATTTAACAACTACATTTTATTTCCATTCTATTCCACAGCCATGACTTTTGTTATGGCAGCCCCCAAATTCGCTGGGGCTGAGGCATCTATCTCCCATTATTCCATCTCCTTCTCAACTGTTCCGTGTTTCCCAAGCCTTTAAGCAGCTGCCTACCCCCAAACATTTAAGAAAGCCCTACCTTTCACAAACCATACGCAACGCACACACACGTCTGAAGCAGCCACAGGAAAACGTAAGGGCGGTTGTTGCTGGGGAGGACAGGAGGGCCTGGCAGAGCAGGAGGCAGGCTCATTCTCATGGTATTTTTTTTTTGGGGGGGGTGGTACTAGGGTTCCTGCAAGCCCTTCTATATCTGGGCTACACTCCCAGACCTATTTTGTATACTTTTTTTTGGAAACAGGGTCTCTTAAGCCAGCACGGCTGGCTTCGAACCTGCGTAATCCATCTGTCTCCACCTCCCAAGCGCGGGGATTACAAGCGTGTGCTACCACGCCCGGCTCTCATGGTATATTTTTAAATTTTAACATGTACATGTGTTAAACTTTAAGACTTTTTTAACTAAAAGAAAAAAACAACCCAAAGGCACAAAGCCACTTTGCTTTTCTGGAGCCACTTGACAGACTCTTCTAGCTCCTCTCACAAGATGCCTGGCCCGGCTGCGCCTGCATGAACCACCCTCGGAAAGGGCCCCTGGAAAGAAGGCTGAGTATCAAGAAAGTTCATTTCTCTAAAAAACAAACCCAAACAAAAAACCCTAAACCCTCTCTTCTAGAAAACCCGACCAATTCCTGCCGCCAGTCTCCAAAGCCTTCCTTTGATGAGTGGCTGAATTATCCAAATACCAACTATAAAAATCTCAGTTTATTTCTCACATTCAACTCTTTTTCTTTTTTTTCTACTGGTAGAATCCTCCCAGAGGCCTTTGGGGTCTAGGGAAACAACACTAGCTAAGCCCCCCCGCCCCACAGCCCTTCACTGCAGGCCTCCTGCAGCCCTTCTGGAGAAGCACTTCAGAGATCAGGAACCCGCTGAAGGCCTCGTGGGAAATTGCAAAGGCAGCCTGCTCTGCTGGGTTCCCTTTGAGGATGGCTGCTTTCCTTGGCTGAATTCTGGGTGTGGCCCCTGGGTGGAAGCCAGCCATCCCTATGAGCCCTCGGGCTCCCTGAGGACTCAGGACGGTCCCGCCAGGTTCTCTGCACACAGGCCAAACCTGCTGTTTGCCAAAGATTTTCCCAAGCTTTTGTGCAAGTTACTCCCTCTGGATCTCTCGTCCTTTGGCCAGACCCATTCATGCCCCCATGAGATCCTTTCTGAAGCCCCATCCAAGCAGCCCTTTCCTTCATGACCACTTGCTTGTTTTCATTTGCCGTAAAAGACTTACTACCATGTCGTGTGTGTATGTGTGCTGTGTGTTACTGGGGATTGAACTCAGGGGTGTTCTACTTCTGACTTATATTCCCAGCCATTTTATTTTTTACTTTGAAATAGCGTCTCACTAAATTGCTGTAGGTCTCACTAACTTGCTGAGGGCCTTGCTGTATTGCAAAAGCTGGCCTTGAACCTGCAACCCTCCTGTTTCAGCCTCCCAAGTGCTGAGATTACAGGCATGTGCCACCATGCCTGGCCTTTCCCAACAACTTGCAAACCGCAGAATATACAATGTCCAGTTTCCCTAGGCTTTATTTTATTTTTATTTTATTTATTTTATTTTTTTGGTGGTACTGGGGGTGGAAGCCAGAGGCTTTCTACCTCTGGGCTATACTCCAAGACCAGACCTATTTTATATATTTTATTTAGAAACAGGGTCTCACTAAGTTGCTGAGAGCCTCACTAAGTAGCTGAGGCTGGCTTTGAACCCATGCGATCCTCCTGTCTCAGCCTCCCAAGCGCGAGGATTACAAGCGTGCACCACCAGGCCCGGCATTCCCTAGGCTTATAAAGAAATGTTTTTTGCATAACGGAGTGGACAGCAGAGCAGTGAGCTGAGGCTGGAGCCCCTTTGCCCCCACGCTATCTGTTTGACTAGTAACATCCCCAGCCCATCTCAGCTTCCATTCCTTGCCCTTTAGGAATAGGAAGCCTGGGCGCAGGGGGCTGGCACAGGGCCCGCTGCTGTCCCCTCTCGCCCACCCACAGTGCCGAGGAAGGGTGGGGTGAAGGGCAGGTTTTTTCCTCCACTGCCTCAAAACTGGGAAAGGTTTCTGTGGTAACCTCAACTTCGGAGAGCTTTCAGTGGGGAGGCGATACTCACAGGAGAGAAAAGCTGGAATTAGATAAGGACAATTACACAAATTAAGTAACTTACTGCTTTAACGTCATTAATTCCAGGTCAGTGACTAGAATTTTCCCTTGTGTACTCAAACCAAAACAAGGCTGTTGAGAAGGTTGCAACAAGATCTTTCAGATGATGAGATTGGGAGACGAAATTTTTATGTTTACCAGGAAGAAGAGACTGCAAATAAGTAAAGAAATAAATGGAGCAAGGGAGGGATGAACAGGAGGATTTCTGGGGCAGTGGCATTACTTTGTACGATACTAAAATGAAGGACACATGGATTATACATCTGCACACAATGCGTGTGCCCTCATGTCAACTGTGCATATTTTTTTAAATTTTTATTGTTGGTGGTACTGGGGATTGAACCTAGGACCACTCTGCCTCTGAGCTACATTCCCATCCCTTTTTAGTTTTTGTTTTGAAATAGGGTCTCACTAGGCAACTGAGAGTCCCCCTGCATTGCTGAGGCTGGTGTTGAACCTGTATCCTCCTGCCTTAGCTTCCCAAGTGCTGGGATTACAAGTGTGCACTACCATGCTGGGCTGAGCTATGCACTTTGGGGGATACTGAGATAGCACTATTTCACCTGCTCTGGTGCGGGATGTTGGTAGAGAGGAAGGTTGTTCTTGTGTGGGGCAGGAGATACGTGGGAGCTCTCTGTATTTTTCTACTTAGATTTTTCTGAGGTGCTGGGAATCATTTCCAGGCCCCTACACACACTAGACAAGCCCTCTACCACTGCAATGATCCTTGTCTCTTTTCATTTGATTTTGAGATAGGGTCTTGCTAAACCGTCCAGGTGGGCCTTGAATGTGCAATGCTCCTGCCTCCGCCCCCCAAGTGCTGGGTTGCAGGTGTCCCCCATGCACCTGCTCTTTCCACTCCATTCTGCTGTGAACCTACAACTGCTCTAACAATAAAGCTCATTATCCAGAGGCCGTGATATGTCTGTAATCCCAGTACTGGGGAGGCTGAAACAGGAGGATTGCAGGTTCGAGGCTAGCCTGGGCAACTGTGTAAGACCCTGTCTCCAAATAAAAACCAAAAGGGCTCAGGGTAGAGCTTGAGAGTAGAGTACTAGCCAGGTGTGGTGGTGCATTCCTGTAATCCTAGTACTTGAAAGGCTGAGGCTGGAGGATCACAGATTTGAGACTAGCCTCAGCAATTTAGCATGAATCCCAGCAACCTAGTGAGACAAGTTCCAAAACAAAAATTAAAAGGGCTGGGGGTACAGCATGGAGGTAAAACACCCCTGGGTTCAATCCCTAGTACCCCTGCACATATACACACAATATTTTAAAAAGTAAATCTTGTTGCCGGGCATGGTGGCGCGTGCTTGTAATCCCCGCGCTTGGGAGGCGGAGACAGGAGGATCGTTCGAAGCCAGCCTCGCTGGCTTAGGAGACCCTGTTTCCAAATTTAAAAAAAAAGTATAAAATAGGTCTAGAGTGTAGCCTGGAGGTAGAAGGGTTTCTAGGAACCCCGGTACCACAAATCAATTAATCAATCAATCAATCAATCTTGTTAATTACTAAAAAATGATTGAAAGAGCCGGGCGTGGTGGCACACACTTGTGATCCCAGCATTCAGGAGGCAGAGACCAGAGGATCATGGTTCGTGGACAGCCTCAGCTACTTAGTGAGGCCCTTCGCAACTCAGTGAGACCCTGTCTCAAAAATAAAAAGACTAAAAACTAGGGCTGGGGGTCTAGCTCAGAGGTAGAATGCCCCTGTGTTCCATCCCTAGTACCGTGTGTGTGTGGGGGGAAATGAATGAAAAGGATAAATTACAAATAAAATTATATGCTCCGGTTTCTCAGGCCTTCCTCTTTTCTTCCACTAAGATTTCTCTCTAAGCAAAATAATCTACCCAATGGTTTCAGAGATCATCTATAAACTAATGAAATTCCAAAATCAGTTCCCGGCCCTGACCCTTGCCAGACCCGTATGTCCGTCCACCTACGTAGCCAACATTTCCGCGTGGGTGTCCTGCAAGCCTCTCAAATCCCACGATTGTGCCTACAGCCCTCATATCCCCTGCCGCTGTGCTGCCCGGCCGGCTCCGAAGGCGCAGCTCCCTCTCCTGCCTTCTGCCAGGCACCCCTGGTCTTTCTGAACGCTTTCTGTCCTCCCCACTTCCTTCCATCCTTTGATTTCTTTCACCCTCAGAAGTAAAAACAAAGTAAATCCCAGAGGAAAATGAGGACCAGAGAAACAGACCAGCAGAAGAAAAGTATCAGGAAAGAAAAGCTGATAGATAGGTTTTTAGCCTTTTATTAATTCTACTTTGCCTTCTCAGATCATAATCATTTTTTATTTTTATTTCTTTATTTTTTTTTAAACTGGGGATTGAGCCCAGGAGCAATCTACCTCCAAGCTACATCACCAGTCCTTTTTATTTTTTTTACTTGGAAACAAGGTCTCACTAAGTTGCTGAGGCTAGCCTTGAACCTGCAATTCTTCTCTCTTAGCCTCTCAAGTACTGGGATTACAAGCATGTGCCATCACGCCTGGCTGAAAATTTTAAATTTAAAAGAAAATGTGACACAAAGAAGATGTAAATCTGAACAGAACGCAAATTTCTAAATGATATTTAATAACTTTAAGAGTACTGATTTTCATTTCTTTAGTTGCAAATGATCAAAAACAAAATAAAACACTGGGGTTTAGGATCAAATCTCGGTTATGATCAAATCCAGTAAAACAGGATGAGTGGCAACAGCCATTGATATTTCCTAATACAATACATGGCACATTCTGATATTAACAGGATCAAACTAGGAGAGTAATATGAGGATGTTAGCCAGCAACTACCTCAGCAAAACCCCCAGGTAGATGACGAGGGAGACGGGCGAGGATTCGAGCCTTTATCCTCTTTCTTCTCCAGAAAGTTGTTTACTTAGGGACCAAATTCTATTTGGAAATATTAGACTGGATCAATCGTGCACTGGGTTGATATTTATTCCTTTGGTATTCCAAAACAGTCATTTCTGGAGTTTCTCTTACTCTTTTCCCTAAACTTAGATGATAACACTGACCCCCAAAGTTGGAGTTCCCTCCAGAAGGAATTCTCAGATCTTCTCTGTCAACCTATACTCTGAGCAAATACGATACATGGGATGGTTTTGTGAAACGACACGAGTGCCTTTATAAAAGTGTCTTCTTGCTTGTATTCCTATGGGTTGGAGGTTGAGCCAGAAAAGGGTGGAGGGGGCGTGAGGGTTATGGGGGTGGGGGCAGAGGAGTAAAGAAAGTGAGGGCAGGCTTGGGGTTGAGGGGAGAGCGCGATACACAACTAAGTCACAGGCAAGGCTTGAAGATCCTGTTTGAAGACTTTGGGACAAGTCTATCTAGTCCTGGCCCTCTCTCCTCATCAGGGGCTCCACCTGCCAGGAGACATCCCTCCACCAGGAAAGCCCAGTTAACACAGCTGGGAGTTTATTTGGGGTGGATGCAATTCCTACTGTGTGCTAAGAAATCAACAGGAGAAATGCAGCAAATTGGGAACATAGGTAGTAGGAACCTCGGTTTACGCTTCAGGGGCTATCTCAATCCCCTGACTTTCAGAGGGCTATGCCAGGCACCTAGTGGGTGAGCAATCAGCACAGTGATGTATATTTTTACTTTTTTCTTTATGTGGTATTCAGAAAGATTTTTTATTTCTAATTTCCACAGCTCAGGAATTCATGTTTGCATTTGCAAATGAGGGTAAAATATTTAGGTCCTTTCCATTTAAGGATAAGAAAGCAAAGATGATAAGTTAACCTTGAAATGTTGTCACAAAATATTCGTACTTACTTCTATACAAATACTTCCAAGCCCCTAATGCGTGCCACACCCTGGAAGAAGAGCACGGAGCAACAGAGATAATATCCCTGCACTCAGGGAATGGACCTTAGTTACGGGGTGAAATAAACAAAAATAATGAAAATATTAATACTCAAAAATATTCAGCCATTATTTTTTGAAGGCCTACTCTGCATAAAGCAAAACAAAACCCAAACAACAACAAAACCCTAAGTCAAACGGAAAGCTTCAACCACGGGTTGAAATGCATTTACTCAAGTGCACATGTAGACAAACACAAACATATATAAACATAACACACCATTAAAATACAGAAACGCGAACCGGAAATAGCAACTGATATTATATACCGTATAATAACATTACATATTATCATATATACTCGGTATATAAAGTATACCAAGGCAAGCTTAACATTAAACAGCTTGGTCCAATATTGGAATTCAGATCAAGGCCAAATAGGAGCTCTAAATCAGAATTCCCCTCTGGGTATTTAAACTTTGATCTTATTTACAAATGTTTGGCTTGCAAATATTTTGCCAGGAAAAAATTATAGGTTCCTAGGACAGGAAGCGATTCAAAACCTCACCTGGCCAGATGATTATTTCTGGATACAGGTGGTCTACACAGCAGGGCATCTACACTGGCCTTCGGTAGTGTGATTGACGTGCAGGGGGCGGGGCAGAGCACAGCTCAGCCAGGCCCTGCAGCCCCCCTGCTCTTCTCTCTCAAAAGCCTCTCCCGAAGTCAAAACAAGGGCCTATCTCCGTTCATAGTTTCTCTTGATCCCATCAATAACATCTTAGTTGCTTTCGTTTACAGGATTTGGGTAGACAGGAACAGCTTTTCTGACAAACCTATTCCGTTTGGGGGAAAAGTATGTCTCCGATAGAAGAAAGACCTCAGGCCCGAGCAACCCTCATTCAGCTTTGGAGCGGCCGCCCAGGGGAGCATGGGCTGAGGAAGGCTGCTGCACTCACACGTCGCACAGGTTACAGGGACCTTCACACACTCGAGGAGAGGGGGCGTGTCAACCAGGAAGGAGATCGTGAGTCTGAGTCAGCATCAGCTCTTGGCCCCGGTTCAGATTCAGCTCTTCAACCGCCCTGGGCCTCCACCTCTCCCACTGCGCCATCTACTCTACCTAAGAACAGGTGGGCGCTTTGTTCTCTTCTCTGAGTTCTTAAAAATGAACTTTGCTAATACCTGCTCTAGACAGTTTATACACCTTGCCCCTAACATTTTAACCAGGGAACCTTCGGGTGGGATGAAGCTCGTGCAAGAGGGGCCACCTTGCTCTGCAAGAGTAGATGAGGCCAGCCCGGCTTCAGGTGCGAGTCCACACGGAGCCTCTGTGGCTGTTAGCAGTGGTCAGCTGTGTGACCTGCTTCTGTGTGTCGTTTCCCCAAAGGAGAATGCACGCACGTGATGCGGGGTCTACAGGAGCAAGCTGCCCGTCACTCTATTTAATGACAGTGTTGTTAGTTCCAAGGTCTGTCTTTCCACTTGAATAGCAAGTCCAGGAGAAATGAGACCTTATCGTTTTCTTCAATGGGTCTTCTATGACCAGAACACAGCAGGTGGTCAGTAAATGCTGTTGAATGAAAAAGCACGTGAGACCTGGGGCCCACCCCAATATGGGTTTTAATCCTTCATTCTGAATCAGGGTCTCACTAAGTTGTGGAGAGCCTCGCGAAGTAGCTGAGGCTGGCCGTGAACCTGTAATCCTCTTGCCTCGGCTTCCCGAGTACTGGGTACAAGAGCACGCCACTGTGCCTGGCTTTGAATACAAGTCATTAGCTCTACCTCACCTGAGTGCACTGAATATACTTCCTGGCAAAGGTAATTTATCCTCTCTGGCCTTCAAGATCGTTATGAGAAGGCTATGGGATAATATACACTGAGAACTCATGTAGTTTATGGTAAGGTGTTCTCCGTACATGCGAGCTGTTGGGCTAATCTTGGAGATGGACTTTCAGAAGGATGAACGGCCTTGGAATCAAGCGATGCACGGGGCGACTCGTCTGACCGTAGTCCGTACTTCAGACAGTGCAGATGCGGACAGTGCCGGCGTGAGCCTAAGCAAGTTGGCATAAGCTAAATGAAGGATAAAATGTGACTGACTTGATGGTGAATGTCAACTGCGCATTTCATTTCAGACAAGTAGGAAAAGGAGGTTCAGAGAATGACATAATCCCCCTCAAACGAGCACTTTCACACAGAGAATACCACTGTTCTGTAGAGTATGATGCCGGAAGCTTCGTACTCTTTACTGAGTTTGGATGAGATCTTTTCTGGCTAAGTGGTCAGAGAATATTTTTTAAACTATGCACAAAACCTACAAATATCATCTGGTCATATGTGCTGTTTTCAATGATAAAAGTTTAAAAGATTCTAGCTCCATGTTCCAGAGGAGTAAGTATTTTTGTTCAATTACTGAAGTGAATTTAGAATATGCTTTACTGGTATCACATCATTCTAATAAAAAAAATGGCTGATTCCTATAAATTCATTGCTTATAATTAGAGAAAAATGAATTATATATTTTTAACAAGATGGAGTTATTTAACTGAATGCGGAAGACATACTGACAATTTTGTAAGTCAGTTTACTTATTTTTTTCTGTTTAAAAATCTATTTAAAGTTGATGGGAATTATAGCACATGCCTATAATCCCAGCAACTTAGTTGACTGAGGTAAGAGGATGGCAAATCTGAGGCCAGCCTCAGCAACTCAGCAAGACCTTGTCTCTAAATAGATAAATACACACATACAATAAAATAAAGTCTACATAAAGTTATACAAAATTAAGATTTTTATATAAAATACTTGTTATCCTGTTTGTGATAGGAGGAGGGAATATAAGTTTGAGAATTTTATTTTTAAAGCAAGTCATATTTTAGTTCAAACTGGGATACCTACAATTTAATATGCCTCCTTAGTTTTTGTCTTTAGTGATCATCATTTTACCTGTACTGTAGATGTGTTTCCTAACCAGATTCTTTACATATATTTTTTCACTGTGTTTATGATAATTTTGTGATTTTTTGACCCTTAATCTTATCTTCAAAAGAGATTATCAGTGATCAGCTGTAAACTGTATATAATCGTTATATTTTAAAACTGTCAGTAACCTCTAAAAAGTAGAATTTTTTGAGTTATTACTTACAGCACACTTCCTGTGGGATCTTTTTTCTTAGTGCTGAGGATGGAACCAGGGCCTTTTGCACATGCTAAGCAAGAGCTCAAGAGCTCCTCCATGAAGCAAAGTGATACCACTTGTAATACAAGTCATCAGATCTACCTTAGCTGAGAGCTGACTTTCAGTTACCTATGGTCAACTGCGGCCCAAATATGTTATATGGAAAATTCCAGAAATAAACAATTCATATGTTTCAAACTGCATGGTATTCTGAATAGCAGGAGGAGATCTTGTGCTCCTCCATCCATTCCTCCTAGGACAGCCCATCCTTCTGTCCAGGGCATCCAGGCCATATATACTACTCGGGGATTAGTCACCCAGCAGGGCCCTCTGTTATCAGATCTACTATCCTGGTACCAAAGTTCCGGGGTTTACATAATCCTCATTTTCCTTAAGAGTGGCCCCCAAACACAAGGGTACTGCTGCATGACAATTTAATATGCCAAAGAGAAGCTGCAAAGCACTTCCTTTTAAAGGTGAGAGCTTGCCGGGCGTGGTGGCGCAGGCTTGTAATCCCTGCTCTTGGGAGGCTGAGACAGGAGGATCGCACTGGTTCGAAGCCAGCCTCAGCTACTTAGTCAGGCTTTCAGCAACTTGGTGAGACCCTGTTTCCAAATAAAATATAAAAAAGGTCTGGGAGTATAGCCTGGAGGTAGAAAGCCTCTGGGTTCCACCCCCAGTACCACCAAAAAAAAAAAAAAAAAATAATAATAATAAATAAATAAAAATAAAGGTGAGAGCTTTTTATTTTAATATGGAAAGAAAATTAATATGCTGACATTGCCAATATCTACACTAAGAATGAATCTTCTGTGAAATTGTTAAGAACGAAAAAGAAAGTTGTCCTGGTTTTGCTCTGAGAATCTCAAACTGCAAACATTACAGCCCGGTATGTGACAGGTGGGGTTATGCCTGAAAGGCACTACTTTTGTTATGCTCTGTAGGAAGAGACCAGTGTGTTCAGGGCTCTGCCCCGTGGGTGGTTCTTGGCACCTCCTGGGGGTCTGGGAATGTGTCCCCCGAGGATATGAGGAAACTACTGCATCCTCCCTGTCCCCATTTAACAGATGAGGGGTAGCCTGCCTGAGGCCATTTGAGTATTAATCTGTAACTTGAACGTGTTTTCATCCCATGACAATTATATAGGAGCAATAGTGAATATGAGTTCTGCTCTGAACAGACATGTTTTTTCCCCTCTAAGGCTGGAGGCTCCTTCCCTGCTTACCTCCCCTGTACTTTTTTCCTTCTCTGTGATTTTTGTTTCCATTTTTATTCCTGTCACCAAAGTGGCCTTGATTCCTGTGCTATCTGTCATGGCCAAGGTCTAACTGTAGGTGGCTGTCACTTCCCAGTGACTCTCTTGCAACAGAAGTCAGAAGTCAGGTGACTCCAGGAGGACTGAAGCCCTCTCACTGGCCCATTCTAGCTCCCCAACAACTGGCTGCCAAGAGCTGGGGAGGGAGGCAGGGAGGGCCTGTGCCCCCCACCGGGAGAGCCCTCGCCCCAGAGCACACCTTGGTGGTATTAGACATTTCCCATTTGTCAGGCACTTTATAGTCATACTTATTGGTGTTTTACTAGTTATAACTCTGCATCAGAACTGTGTTCATTTTTTTTCCGTTTTAATTAAGTGCTCTGAGTGATGTGGAAAAGACTGAGGACCTTGGGAGCAAGTTTTCAACTGCCAAAGAGTCAGGGAACATTAAAGAACTACAGGGCCAGGTGTGGCGGCACATGCCTGTAATCCCGGTGTTTGGGAGGCTGAGATAAGAAGATCACAGGCTTGAGGCCAGCCTCGGCAACTTAGCAAGGCCCTTAGCAACTTAGCGAGGCCCTGCTTCAAAAATAAAAACGGAGTTGGGGGGAGGCAGCTTGGAGGTAGAACATCCCCCAAAACCAGCTGACACCCCAGCCTTGTCCTAGCGAGCATCGGCACCCACCACTGCAGAATGGGCCTGGGGGGGGTGCGGGGGCAGACTTTGTAGCCCCCTGTCAGCCTAAGACTAAAGCTCCAGCCTTGAGGTCTGGAGTGCGTGCTGAGATCTAGAATGGGCTGTTCTATTCTGCCCTAGTCCTTAAGGCTCATGGTTGTTTTCCTGGATCTCCAAAAGCACAAAACTCACATTAAAATTCTCTTGGTATTTAAAAGACACATCCATAATACACTCATGTATGGTGCCCTTTTTTTCTCTAATGCTAATTGTGCCACGTTGATAATGTCAGCTTTCAAATAGAGGAGCTTAAGAAAGAAGCACTGCTGTGTCAGAGGCCTGGACCGGAGCGGGGCGTGTAGCTGCTTCTTGGTAGGCCAGTTGGTGAGCTCCTGGGGTCAGCTCTCCTCACCTGCAGGACTCCTACCCTCCACTCAGCTCGCTTTTCATACAGAGGAGCACAGGATTCACACACCGTCGGGGGTTATTCTTCCGGTTTCGCTTCTGCCTCCCCCTCAATGCAGGTGAGTAATGTCTCCAAAGAAGAGGAATTTATTTATGTCCCAAGGTCTAGCTAGCTGAGCACTTGACACTAGGAAGAACCCTGCATGAGGAGGAATCCTTCCTCATGATGAAACTGCATGCACGGAAGCCCTCTGTACACTAGAAAGCACTCTCCAGAAGCACCTTATTGATTATTCACCACGTGTCCCACAGACCATCAGGTACGAAAGATATGATTCTGGGTACCACAGGAGCCGGGCTTTAGTGATCATACAAGTGGTGGCATACTAGTGATTCTGTATTTCTTTGGCTTATTAATATAGTCAATCTTAAAATATGTGGATTAAACACCGTGTAAACATTTAGAGTGGCTGGCATGTGGTTTAATGTGGCAGCTGAATACTAATAGGCATACCATCCCATATCTGAAAACCCAACACGTTCTGAGCACCGGTAAGAGATGACAGTGGAGGATTCAATATCTGACCTCACTGTATAGGTCTCAGACAGAATACAAGCACACTAAAAATATTGTACAGAATTACCTTCAAGCTATGCACACAAGCTGCATTTGAAACATATATTTTGTATTTACACTGGAGTCCAATCCATGAGATCTCATTATGTACGTGCATATATCCCCCCTCCCCAAGAAAAAAAAAAGAATCTGAAATCTGAAGTCCTCCTCGTGCCAAGCATTTTAGATATGGAAGACCTGATCTGAACTGAGGCTGGCTTGAGAGAGCTGAGGTGCTACAGCAAAGAAAAGGCTTCCATTTTTGGCAAATATTTTATTTTTTCTGAATTTCCATGTTTGGATTACACAAACTTAAGGCTTAAATGTTCAGTTTCTCAGTTGGCCAGGCTTTTCTTGGTCCAATTTCTAAGGCACTCTTGGGGTTTACGTGTGACCAGTCATCAAATGAGAGGGTCTTCCTCTCCCACCAGCCCTTTGGACTTGCTCAAGTGTCCTGCTATAGTTTCCCCGGTGTCTTCCCTTAAATATCTGTTTTTCCTTACCTCTAAATTCCTAACCTTACACCCAGTAAGTACTCAACAAATGAACCCCATCTTTCTGTGGGACATCCTCCTTCATTTTACCTCTTTGGACCATAACTCATACCTCAAAAGGTGGCTCTAAGAAGCTTGAGATAGTAGGCAGTGATGGGATGGATTCTACAATTCCATGAGCTGCTTCTTAAGGGTTAAAACAACAACAACAATCCCTGAGAAACATTCCTGGAACTTTCCCATTTCCACCCCCTCGTGAGGATGTGGCAAGGCAACAAAATCACCAGCTATGAGCACATCTCCATCAATTTTTAAACGTTGACATGTGAAAGACCACTGGCTTGTGGGGAAGAGACAAGGAAGCTAGCATAACCAGTTTTCTGAAGTTCTTGTTAGAGTTTTATTTAGGTCTGTATGTTTCTACAGCAACATGTTTTAAATTGCTATCTCAATCCACTGAAAAAATAAACATTCTGCAAGTTTCTTTTTTTTCCAGAATAAAAAAAAAGATGAGATATGTGTTCAAGATGGAAGAAAATATTTAAAATGTCTAAAAGCTATTAGGATATAGGTCTTGAAAAAAATTGGAAAAAAATGCAAGTTAATATTCTAGATGAGCTGGCTTAATAGACTATTTAAAACCCCACAGATAGTTTATACAGACTATGCTGGCTGAATACTGTGATTATTCAAAGGGAAAATACAGTAGAGGCAGTAAGTCCCTGGACTGCCATGTCAATCATTTCTATTTTATATTTGTCACACTGGAAACTAATCCAAGAGGTCATTAACCGGTCAGCAGTATGAGCCTGAAACAGCAACTAACCTGATTCTGCAGTCTATTCAAAACATGTATCAGTCTACCTCAACCATAAGAGGAACTTCTATTGTCTTATACGGTACTCAAGATAGAGCTGAACTGTTGGCCACTGCAGCCCAGGGCTGAGGATGTGGCTCTGTGGACGAGCACTTGCCTAGCACTTGTGAGGCCCCAGGTCTAGTTCCCAGCACCACTGAAAAAAGAAGAAAAATTTGCAGTTCATTTATGAATTAGGAAACTGTGAATACCATAAAACATAGGATATAATAAATACAGATCTTACTTCTAGAATACTGAAATTAGAAGACTTACAAAAGCGATTACTCTGACAACCTTCATACTGTTATGGCTATTCCCTTAGTCCCAAACTATTCCAAATAAAATTTAAACATTAAAAAACACGTTGATTTACTTCTAAACCAACTTTTGTAAGTCTGCTGGAGTTGGGCAGCAATTAAGGCAATCAGTGGGCTCCCAGCCTCCTCAGCACTTGAAAATTCCTCAGGCTCTATAAAGAGAAACAGGAGGGTCGGAAGAACACACCGAGGTGTGGTGTTAACTCCCACCTGGGCAGCAGCAGAGAGAGAGAGAGAGAGAGAGAGAGAGAGAGAGAGAGAGAGGGAGAGAGAGAGAGAGGGAGAGTGTGTGTGTGTGTGTGTGTGTGTGTGTACCAGGGGCTGAACTCAGGGCTATTACACACAGGGTCTTGCTAAATTGATGGGGCTCGCTAAGTTGCTAAGGCTTCAAAACCGTGATCCTCCAGTCTCACCCTCCCAAATACTAGGATTTCAGGAGTACACCACCATGCCCAACTCAGCAAATCTTACAGAAGAGCAGAGGACGGAGAACAGGCCTTGGGGTAAAGCCTGGCATGGCCCGGCCTTGTGAGGTAACCGCGTGGGGTGTGGGGGGGGAGGACAGAAGGCTGCGGGGCGCTCCCATCTACAGGAGAGTCACAGGCACTCCAGAAGATATGGCGCAGGGCCACTGCCCAGCACCTGCACACGCTGTTTGTGAGAGAAAAGCTAAGACAGGCTGGGACCTGACCGGACACGTCAGGAGCCAGAGCGAGCGGAGGCCCCAGAAGTAACCCACAAGTTCAAGACACTTGTAAGTACTTACTTGTCAGAGTGTAATAAGGAAATGAAGGACTTTGTTAAAGCAATAAATGTGTGTATATGAATGTATATATACATGTGTGTATATAAATATGTGTATATGAAGAGATTATCCATGGCTATGTTGTATAGAGGAGATGAAATAGACAAATCTCCCAATAGGTAATTCGATTTGAAATATGCGCACATACACACAGAGGGTACTGCACTAGTTTGGGTCCTGGCACATGGGCAGAAAGGACCAGAATGGGAACTGCTGCTAGAAATATACCTCCCTTTTCCTTGTGTTCAGCAAGAAAGAATGGGGACCGCGTAACGGATGCTGGGCCGAACTGGGCTGACCCGGAACAGGGGCTTGAAGTGAAACTAGAAACTGCCGATTACAGGCTTCCCAACAGGCCCTGACGTTTTAATTTGGTAACTGAACTCCTCACAAAGGAAGCGGCATCTGTCTCTGTCATCGCTCAGCATTCCTTTCTCCACTCCTCTCCGTCCCTCCAGAGGCCCACCACCCCGCACTGTTTTAAATCTGTCAGCTCCTTCAGGTGGCACATTTTCATTCCCCTCCTTCCTGTCAGCATCGAAAACACCTATCTTCCAGGGCTTGTCAGGAAGTCAGAAGGCAGTAATTCAAGGCCTGGAGGAGTTGGATCCTCCCAGAAAGGTCTGCATCGTAAAGGGATTGTGGAGGGAGCTGGCTGCAAGGGTGGCAGTGCTCCGGGGAGTGGGAAAGAAGTGGCTGCTTCATCCTCCAGGCTCACCCCAGGCTCTCTCAGTTCTGGGGATTGGAAAAAGGGCTCATCATAGAAACCTGCACCACTCTTGCACTGCCCCACACCCCACAGGATTAAAACTACCAAAGTCGCTGCCTGGGAGAGAGCAGGAGGGAGACACACCTTAGAAATAGAAAAAGAGCGTAGAGGGTCCCTAGAACAAAAAGTTCCCACTAGAGTTGAAAATGTGAAAACCCCAAAGCAAACAGATTCCACGGAGGAGCTGCTCCAAAGCTCGTGTGATTAGAAGTAAAACAAAGCTCCAAACGCTGGCTCACAATGCTGCTGCACGGCTCCTAATGCCATTACGGAAAAAAAAGAACTCTCTTACCCAAGACTTGGGCAAAATTTAGGATATGATATTAAAAAATGTCACTAATGAAAAGTTCACTGTCATATATAGATGGATCCTTTTTAAAGGAGAAAGAAAAGGCTCCAACTGGTTGTTAAAATATGGGCTGAAAAGAAAGCAGTCTGACATGAAGAAGGTGTGGGAGCCGGTAGCCCGGCACACCTGCAATCCAGCACTTGGAAAGCGGGGACAGGAGGGCAACAGGTTTGGGGCCAGCCTCAGCAACTCAGGAAGACCTTGACCAACTTAGCAAGACCCTGTTTCGAACTAAAAAAGAAAAAAGGCTGGGTGCCAGACATAATGGAGCACACCTATAATCCCTGTACTTGGGAGACTGAGACAGAAGGATTGTAGGTTTGAGGCCAGCTTCAGCAATTTAGCAAAACCCTGTTTCAAAAACAAAAACAAAAATTTAAAAGCTGGGGGTATAACTCAGTGGTAGAGCGTCCCTGGGTTCAATCCCCAGTAACACAATACAAAACAAAAGGGCTGAGGGTATAGCTCACAGGTAGAATTTCCCTGGGTTCAATCTCTAGTGAAAAAAAGTATTGAGTAGCTGGGCTACACACATGTAATCCCAGTTAATTGGGAGGCTGAGGCAGGAGGACCAAGAGTTGGAAGCCCGGTCTAAAGAGGAAGAAAGCAAGGGAAGGAGGAAGGAGAGCAGGAGAGCTGGGAGAATAAGTGAAATCCTAAGACACGCTCGCTGGGCTCAGCCTCCCAGCTAGCACTGCACACAGTCTCCAGTCACCAGTCTGAGACAGCACATTCTCAGATCAGCATCCCTCTGCCGGCCAGGCATCTCACTGGGCTCAATCCCTCCCTTATTTCCAGATCACAGAAGCTCATTCTCTGTTAAAGAGACTCACACCATTCAGACCTCATCCTCTTTTGATGGAGGAGGGGAGCAGGCCAAGAGAATCCTTTAGACATCTGAAAATGCAAAAGTTTACAGAGCCCGAAACTTTAAGAGGTCGCCTGTTTCCACCCTGACGTTTCTGTGTCAGGCAGAATGGCTTCAGCTTTTGGGGTGGGAGTCCACCAACACGTCCTCAGCAAATCCCTACCTAGGGCTCAGCCGGAATCCTGCTCTCTGCAGCACTCAGGGAGCGTGGAGACCGCCATTCACAGGGGCCCAGTTGAGTTCAGACTTAGACCACCACAAAGGTCAAGGGAAGCGAGCGACTGCAATGTTTCAAATCCTGAAACTAGCCGGGCGCGGTGGCGCACGCTTGTAATTCCCACACTTGAGAGGCAGGTTTGAAGCCAGCTTTGCTGGCTTAAGAGACCCTGTGTCTATATAAAAAAAAAAAAAGATAAAATAGGTCTGGGAGTGTAGCCCGGAGGTAGAAGGGTTTCCAGGAACCCCAGTACCACCAAAATAAACAAATCCTGAAATTATGTTTTCTTTCATTTCAGTTCATTAAGGGCAATCAATATTCCATTTTGGACCAATTATTTCACACAACCTTATTTCTTTCTCAAATTTCCCAACGATGTCTTGAAAAACGCATCTTGACCGACTGGTATAATGCGGTGAATGAAAAGTGGAGTTCCAAATTAAGTTTTGTCACACAACAGACCCACTGATTCCTGGTTCACACGTTTGGTCCCAAGATTCACCTACCACCACCCCACTCCTGTAAAGGAGCTTGAGCCCAGGGGCAGTTTACCACTGAGCTAAATCACTAGCCTTACTTACTTATTTATTTCAGGGTCTTACTAAATTGCCCAGGCTGGCCTTGAGTTTGCCATGCTCCTGCCTCAACCTCCAAAGTAGCTGGGATTAGAGGCGTGCACTGCCACACCTCACTTGGTCCTAAGACTTTTAACACAGGTAGATACACAAAGATTCTGCTTTTGAAATGGCAGTTAAGACATCAAAAGGAAACCTGAAACCAGTTTTTATTATAGAATTGGAGTGTTTTGACTGGTAGAGGCCTACGGAGGTGATCTTGCAAACAACTAGTAGTCTTCTGGAAGTAGAGGGCTTCTTTAATTGCAATCTACTCAGTAATGACGGGAGGGTGGCCTGTAGGTGACATTTACTTGGAGGGCTAGAGTTTATTTTCCAGTAGTGGGGACTGAACCCAGGGGCATTCTACCTCTGAGCTATACTCCCAACCTTTTTTATTTGTCTATTTTAAAACAGAGTCATGCTAAGTTGCCGAGGGTCTCACTAGATTACTGAGGCTGAACTCAAACCTGTGATTCTCCTGTCTCAGCCTCCCAAGTACCGGGATTCCAGAAGTGTTCCACCATGCCCAGGAGAGCCAGATTTTAAAATTAGGGTGGTACAAAGATTTAAGTTTCATATTAATGGTATCCACGTTCTTGTTTAACAGCAAATACTACTTTTATATCAGCTTTAATACATAGTAAATTTGAATTAATGTGAGCTTACATAAATTTAAAATAATACACCCTGCCAAGCATGGTAGCACAGGCCTATGGTCTACCTAAGCAGACACAAGGCAGGAAGATCATTCAAGCTCAAGGCCAATTTGGGCAACAAAGCAAGACCTTCTCTCAACAGCAAAGAAATAACTCCAAAAATATACACCCAATACTGATTGTGGTATTAATACAAGTACATACAGGATAATCTAAAATTACAATTTTCCCCCAAAATAACTGCTGTAAAACATCGAGTGCATCACCTTTTAACTTTATTTTGATCACGTGTGTGTGTTACTGGGATTCAATAAAGACACATTCTACCTCTGAGTGGCACCCTCAGCCCAATTTAAAAGAACAAACTTTTTAAAAAACGAGATCTTTCTTGCTAGGTTGCTGAAAGTCTAAGTTGCTGAGTCTGGTCTCGAACCTACAACTCTCCTGTCTCAGTCTCCCAAGTACTGGGGTTAAAGGTGTGCACCACTGTGCTAGTTTAATCTAGTTTTAATTTGGAATAAGGCTCAAATCTGGCCAACAAGGAGGCCACTTGCCAAGTGGAAATGTGATTAATTTATCAATTCCTGGTACGAAACCAAAACAATAGGTGCTCAGAAACTATTTCCCAAATGAATAAAGAAAGCCATGCACTTTTGTTTTTTGAACCTAGCAGCATTCTGCCTAAGCTGCACTTGTAGCCCTCTGCATTTTTAAACAGGGTTTTACTAAGTGGCTGAGGGTCCTGCCAAGCTGCTGACACTGGTCTTGAACCTACAAATCATCCTTTTTCAGCCTACCAGGTACTGAGATTACAGACATGTGCCACCTAGCTCAGCAAGAAAACTAGGTACTTATAGTCAAACATATAGTTTCTCTGGCAATTTGAACTTTTCATAAAAGAGAGTAAACGTCTTGTAGAAAAAGGAATGTAGCCACAAACTAATATTAAAATCAGAAAAATACCCATTTTAAATAAGGCAGTTATTCCTTATAGCTCCAATAACCATCTCAAAGAAGTGTTATGCAAGCGTGCGCCACCACTCCTGACTACCCTAAGTACATTTTATAGTGAGCTAATTTTTACTTTTTTTTGGCACTGAAAAGAACCACAGTATACAAGAGCTTTAGCAACAAAACCATGACAGGTGGAATCTGACACTCTACTTGTATTTCCCCCTATAAGTAATAAAAAGAAAATGACAAATCTCTACTACCCATCTAATCAGAAGCATTTACTGTTCTCTAAGGCAGGGAAAAATGCTCTATTTTCATGCAAACAGAATAGTTATAAGATGTAGGATACAGTGTTAAATTAAAATAATTTTTTTTTTTTTTTTTTTTTTTTGGTCCTGGGGATGGAACCCAGGGGCCTCTACCTCCAGGCTACGACCTATTTTTATATCTTATTTTGAAACAGGGTCTCACTAAGTTGCTGAGGCTGGCTTCGAACCTGTGCAATCCTCCTGTCTCAGCCTCACAAGTACTAGGATTACAAACATAGGCCACCATGCCCGGCCAGTGTTAATTTTTTAAATGGAACCTGTGGGCTGGGGATGAAGCTCAGTAGTAGAATGCATGCTTGGCATGGACAAGGCTCTGAGTTCAACCCTCTGTACCCTCCAAATAAATAAAATGGAACATGTAACCACCACCTGGGACTTAGTGAGCTACACCAATAACTCAACTATCATGACAGCTCTGTGGGGGAAACTTTAAACACAGCCCTTTATTTTTAACACAATCATTCGACAGAATTAAAGAGTGGACCAGTTAAAGCAATCATTATTATTCTCCCTCCCACCAAAAAAAAGCCAGATATCTCTCGAGAGTAAAAAAAAAAAAAATCACCAATTTCTTGGGTATATAATTTTTCATACAGTCCCATAAATGATACACTTGTTACACCCTGGGGAAGTAAAGAGTGCAGAAGTCCTCCCTGATGCACTGTTTTGCATTCCAAGGTCAACTGCAGTCTGAAAATGTTAAATGGAAAATCCCAGAAACAAATAATTCATAAGTTTTAAACAACTTTTATTAGAGTATGCTGGTATACTGGTTCTATTTTATCATAGTTATTGTTAATCTCTTATTGTGCTTAATGTATAAAATCAAGCTGTATGGTAGTTATGTATGTCTAGGGGAAAAAAACAGGGAGTATAGGATTCGTTGCTTCTGAGATTCCCAACACACTGTGGGTGCTGGAACATATCCCCTGTAGATAAAGGAAAACTATTGTAAATTCATTTAAAGTAGCAGGCTCTTCATCTTTGAGAAAACTCACAATTAGAAGAGAAAGCATGACCTCTGTGTTATGAATACATCTGTAATAATAGTTTTAACAGTGGAGCTAAATGCGGCACCACTTGATGCCTTCCGGTCCATATTAAGGTTAGAGGGAAGAAATCATGACTGACGCTTGAGGTACAGGGTATTTCCTGGGGTTTAAAGACCAGCCGGGACAGTTGATGGCCTGAAGCAATGCAAGCGGCCCATAACCTCTGGCTGTCATTAATCCCTGGAAAATGCCCTGCACCCCCATCATTAGAGTGATTTTAATAAATACAGGAAAACACAGAAGGAAAAAGTTTAATGTCAACTTTCTCTTTAAATTATAAATATCCCTTCCGTACTTAGATTGCTCAGACTTCACAGAGTGAATTTTACAGAGGTTATTAGCTTAAAGAGTTCTTTAAATGTCTTAAAGATGATTTAAAGAAATATTTACTCTAACATAAGTGAAAAGCTGACTGTTAAATATGTGCAAATAGGGATGAGGGTGTAGCTCAGGGGTACAATGCTTACCTAAGCATGCGCAAGGCCCTGGGATCCCTTCCCAGCACCCCCCACCGTGCGTGCAAGGGAGAGAGAGAGAGAGGGAGAGAGAGAGAGAGAGTGAGAGAGAAAAGAAGAAGAGAGAGAGAGAAGGGGAGAAGAGAGAGAGGGAGAGAGAGAGAAGGAGAGAGAGAAGAAGAAGAAGAAGAAGAAGAAGAAGAAGAAGAAGAAGAAGAAGAAGAAGAAGAAGAAGAGAGAAGGGGAGAAGAGAGAGAGGGAGAGAGAGAGAGCGCGCACGCCAGTGAGCTCACACTCAAGAGAGCGAGAGAGAAGACATGCTCGAGCCCTCACACAAGTAGAACAACTTTTTGTAGTGCTTCAACTAAAAGAAACCTAGGACTAAGATCTGGTTTTAGAGCCATGATAATCATATAAGCAACATACGGATCCTGAAATCTGTACTAACTTGGGAGTTACCTAACAATTCAAGAATAACAAAGCATCAGCCTGCAGTTTTAGAGAACTGATTTATCTCACCCAGGTAAACACAGGACTGTGATCCAGAGGATTGCTCTTAGAATAGAACACAACCAACAACCAAGCCCCATCTCTTTGTTGGATCTTTTAAGTCAAAATTCTCTAAGGCACTAGTGTCAAGAAGCCAGCGGAGGGATGCCAGGGACTATCGGTTTCATTATTATTCCAGGCACATATATGCTCTAATAAACTTCCTCAGGCTTTTAACTCTTAATTAATAAGGGGCAGCTTTAACCCAGGGCACTTTAAGGGTTTTTGCCTTATCAGAAGTATGTGATATTTATTTTTGCTTTCAAAGAAAAAGCAAACCCCAACTCCGCTCTAACCTTAAAACTCTCTAAAACAACCTGTCAGAAACTGATTACTTACACCAGAAGCACACAAAGCCAGGCTCACAGGTCTTGTGTACTTTAGAGAGCTGTGCGGTTTATACTGCCATTCACAGCCCCTTTCTCAGTTGGCCTCTGAGGCTTCCAATTAGCTCGTAAGCCTCTGAAGGGGTCAGTTTGTCCAGAACTGGAATTTCCACTTTGGGAAAAGCACCGAAGTCCCTGGCATCTGCCCCTGAAGCCCAGGACTACACCTCCAGAGTTAGGGTCGAAATTCCTACTTCTGCTCGATGGCAGGGAGGTCAGAGTGGTAAAGCCTCCTGTGGATATTGTGCCTGCAGAATAAAGCCCCCCAGAGACCTCTTGTTTCTAGCACATAGAAAAGAGAATCCAAAAACCCAAAAGCACTTGAATAATAATCGTGAATGTCTAGGTAAAATAATAAGGAAGGAAGAAAACCCTGGCATTTTAGGCCCCAACCTCAACCCAGACCTTAGTACTCTTCACCTTCCCTCCTCTTTAATGAGGACATATGAAGCCCAGAAAGCTGAGTGGGTTTGCCAAGCTGGCGCAGCACCGGGCAGCACACTCACTCTGTGTTCTGCCGCTCAGTCTCCCCTGTCTGTCCCCTCTCCAGATAGATGCTGGGCTTCACAGGGCTAGGGAGGGACAGCCAGCAATGACTGCCCACAGAGAGCTGGGCACCACACCGCTTCACGGGTGGCGCAGATACCTCACTCCCATCTGAACAATAATGCTAATAAGCAATGGATGAGCAAGTTTAGTTTACGGGCACTACACCCCAGAGGTCACTTTACATCGACTGCATGTTACCTACACACTGGCACTCAACTACCGGTCTCCGCCCCTTTTCTTAAAAAAGAAGAAAGCTACAGGAAGTGGGATTGGCACGTATTCTTTTTAATAATTTATAGATTTTCTGCCTTCATAAATGATGGCGACGGTGTCGAATATTTCAGCGGTAACTTTATTCAGGTAGGTTTTAAGTAGCTGCTTCCGGTGTGCGCGCAGCCTCCCCGCACCCCTGCCTCACGGACCCGCATGTTCTAGGGAGAGGAGCTGCTGGAGGGAGCTAATCCTTTTGTTCGGCGAACTTTGAAGTTTCTAGCATTCCTTCGCGGCAGCGATTGGTTAGCACGCCCTCTCTTCTAAGGTTAGGTGCAAACTTTCCCGAAAAAGCTTAAGCTTCTAAAGTTGGAACCGAATTCGATGCAGTACACTGGCTACTTTTAAAAACTTCCCCCCAACCCAGACCTACATCAGCGCAAAAGTTAGTCCCGAAGTGGTACCAGAGAAACAGTTCATGCATAGAGGTTGGTTCGGTTACCTGGGTGGGGGAAACAATAGCAGGTGTAACTACTGTGGGAGAAGTGGTGCTTCTGTGCCCATTGGCTTCCGGAAGAAGAGGCAGGGGGTCGTGTTTCACGGAAACCACCACCACCGCATCCACAGGCTCCGCGGGGCGGACACACAGTCTTTTGGGGGAGGAAGCGCCGCAGATTTCCCCCGACCCGAACACCGACTCGTACAGGGCGCGCTTGGGCGCAGCCTCGGATTTCACGTCGGGCCCGACCGGGCTGTCTTTGGGGAGGAGGTACGCGTTCCCCAGGGAGGGCGGCTGGGGGCGGTGGTGGTGGGAGGGATGGGTGGGGGGGTGGTAGGAGTGGTGGCGAGCCGCCCCGTTCACAGCCTCGGCGTAGCAGCCCTGCGGGGCCGGCGAGCCCAGCTTGGTGCCGATGCCCGCGATGCTGTTGAGCGTGGCGATGGAGACGGCGCCGATGCAGTGGTTGGTGTAGGTCTTGGACAGCTTGGCCGCTTTGGAGAGCATCTGCATGCGGGTGCCCAGCAAGTTCTTGCCGATGGCTTTGTTCTCATACCAGGTCACATCGCCCTCGCTGCAGTGGTCCCGGGGCCGCTGGAAGAACGCCTTGCACAGGGGGTTGCGCTTCGACAGGTACTTGACGAAGCTGGCGTAGGGGCAGAACTCGGTGCCCGTCTCGTACATGCGGGGCAGGCTCTCCTCGTCGCTGCTCTCCGCGCGCTTCTTGCTCCAGGACGACGAGCGCGACTTGTGGTACGGCCCGAGGGACTTGAAGTAGACGAACTTGCGCCCGTCCTCGTCCATGGCCAGCCCGAAGGAGTCCTCCTCCAGCTCGCGCTGGTTCTCGCGGCCGCGCGTGCAGAAGTACATGCACGTCTCGAACCAGACCTTGTTGAGCAGCCCGAAGGGCGTGCTGGTGCTGAAGACGCTGGAGGTGTAGAGCCTGCGCAGGTCGGCGCGCGTGATGGCCTGCTTCTGCACCACCGGCCCCGCGCCCTGCTCCTCCAGCTTGCGGATGACCGCGGCCAGCGTCAGGTTGGCGCTGCGCAGCTCGGGGTCCTTGGTGAGGTCGAGCGTGCGGCAGTACGGGGGCTCGTTGAGGTAGCGGTTGAGGGAGCTGCGGATGCTGATGAGCGAGGACTTGCTGTAGAGCTGGCCGCTCTTGGAGCGGGCCTCGGCGTAGAAGGAGCGCAGCACGCGGCACAGCGCCCCCTTGTCCATGGTCTCGAAGTCGGGGCTCTGCGCCTTCTCGCTCAGGTACTCGCGGAAGATGCGCACGGCGTAGCGGGTGGCCAGCCGGGTGTTCTCGCTCAGCCGGGCCCGCTCGGGGCGCTGCAGCACGTCGGGGTCCGGCCCTCCGCGGGCCGGGGGCGCCAGCAGCGGCGGCGGCGCCTCGGGCTCCAGCGCGGCGCCCGGGTCCATATTGATCCTATGGACCGGCTCGGGCTCCAGCTCCTCCCCGGCCGAGTCCTCGGGCTCCAGGGGCTCGTCCCAGTCCAGCCCCATCTCCTCCTCCTCCTCCTCCTCCTCCTCGTCCTCCTCCAGCCCCCCGCCGCCGTCCTCCTCCTCGTCCCCCGTTATCTGCACCTCCCGGATCTCGTCCTCCTCCTCCTCCTCCTCCTCGTCCTCCTCCTCCTCCTCCTCCTCGCCCGCGCTGCAGTAGTGCTGCCGGCCGTGGCGGCGTCCGCGGCCCCCCGCGCCTCGCTCGCCCTCGCCCCGCTCCCCATTGTTCTCGGCGGCGGCGGCGGCGGCGGCGGCGGCGGCGGCGGCGCTGCCGCCCGCGCTGGTGTTACAGTCCCCGCTGCCAGGCATTCTCGCCATATTGCCGTCTCTCTGCCAGTCCTCGGGCAGGGCGCATGCGCTATATTGGACCGCAGCGCTGAGAGCTTTTGTGTTTAATGACCTTCAGCTACCGGGAGGCAAAGCCGGGCTCTTAAAGGAGCCGCGCTCCAATTGTCATCCGGAGCGCAGCTCCGAGGGCCGCGGCGGGCGGGCGGGGAGTCGGACGGCAGCGGGCGCGGGCCGGAGGCGGGCCGGACCTTCTCCCCCACCCCGCTCCCCACTTCTAAGCAAACTTTGAACGGGCAGAAAGGAAGGGGCGGACAGCTGTCGGCGGGGGCGAAGCGCTCGCAACTTACCCTCCGGCGGGCGGCGGCGGCGGCGGGGCCGGCGGGGGGCGGCGGGGCGGCCCCTAGGTGATGCCCGACGAGCGGCGCCCCGTCCGCCGCCCCCTCATCGCCCCCCGGGCCGGGCTCGGGCGGCGGCTGCGCCCGGCGGCCGCGGGTCTGCGGCAGGAGCGAGCGCGGCGGCCCCGAGCGCGGCGGGCGGCTACTGAGCGGGCGGCGCCGGCCGGCGGCCCGGGCCAGGGCGCAGCGGGCGAGGCGGCGGGGACGCGCGGGCGGCGCCCCCTCCCACTGCTGGCGGCGAGAGCGGGGCCCGGGGCCACGCGCGCCGCCCAGCGCCCCGGCCGGCCCCTGCACCGCGGGCGCGCCCCGCCGGCCCGCCCCGCGCCCGCGCTGTCATGACGGACCCGGGCGCGCCCGCGGCCGGGCAGGTCCGCGCCCGCCCCGCGCCCGCCCCGCGCCCGGGGGAGGCGGCGGCCGAGCCGGGGGAGCCCGGGGCCCGCCCCGCCGGCCGATCCCGCGCCCCGGGCTGGCCCCGCGCCGCCCGCCGCCCCCGCTCCTGGAAACTGGAGCGGCGGCCCGGAGCCGGCCGCCCTGGCCCGGGGCAGACGCCGCGCCCCGCCAGCCCCTCGCCCGGCCGGCCGCCCAGGCTGGGGCCTCGTCGCCGCCCGCGCCCTCGGGGCGGCCCCTCCGCGGCCTCCCGCCGCGCCCCCGGGACTGTTCGTCATTTTGGGCGATAACAGCCCACCCATCCGCGTGTAATTAAAAATAAACGTAAGGAGGAAGCGAGGCGAGGTCTCGGGACGCGCCGTCTAAGTGGGCGCGGACCTCGCCTCTGCAGCCGCCGCTGCGCGCCCTGGCTCGGGCCTGGACGCCGGGGCGTCGGGCAAGCGGGGCAGCCGCGGGCGAGTTGCAGCAAGTCCCGGCCCGCGGGCCTCCGCCCGCTCCTCGGGGCGACGCGCTCACACGCGCACACACTCACGCGCACACACTCACGCGCGCACACTCACGCGCACACTCACGCGCGCACACTCACGCGCGCACACTCACGCGCGCACACTCACGCGCGCACTCACGCGCGCACACTCACGCGCACACGCACTCACGCGCACACACTCACGCGCGCACACTCGCTCTCAGCCTCTGCTTCTGCAGACCCGCCCGGGGAGGAGAGGGGCCCCGGCGCGGTCCTCGGGGCTGGCCCCTGGCTCCAGCCCTCCGGCCCGGCGAGGTGTAGACGCGAGGGCCCGCTCGTCCGAGCCCGGGGCCTCGGGCAGGGGACTTAGTTGCGCCTGGGGACCCGGGCCTGGTCGGCCACGACGCCCAGCCCGGGCCGGCCGTGGGGATGCGCCCAGGGGTGCGGTGCGCGGCCTGGCCGGCCCACCCCGCGCCCGCCCCACCTCCGGCCGAGCTGCTTTGAATCGCTGCGCTGGCCGCAGGCGGTGGGCTGGGTTGGACGCTCCGGGAAACAAAGCGACCAAAAACAGCTCCCGGTTGACGTCAACTTATTTCCAGAAGAGAAAATTGTTTTGTGCTCCCAGGACAAAATACCCCCCAGGGCAGGTCTCTACTGGCAAAGGCTAGGGGAGAGGAGTGGGGACTGGCAGGGCTGCAAACTCCCAGCGACAATCACTTTTCAACGGACTTGGGGAAACTGCCGTCCCGGCGGGGGCCCCGCAGTTGGCAAACAACGGCCGCCCCCCCCCCCCCCCCCCCGCTTCCCTGGGCCCGCGCGCCGCTCCTCGCACCACCTCCTGAGCTGCTGCCGAAAGCCGGTGCCCACAGTGATACCCCATGGAGAACCGGAAAAGACTTCTTCAGGCTAGAAAACGCAGTACTGAGCAGGCAGAATTCTCAGACCAAAGGAGAGAGGCAGAGACGCCGCCCCTCACCCCCCCCCAAAAGTTGCTTTATTTTTAAACCCAGTAACACCAAATTACAGTTGAATTCATAAAGGAGTTCAAGTCCAGCTTTAATAAATGCTCCCTTAAAAACATCCTGTGGTTTCTAACCACACGATTCGAAATCGAGGGGTGGGGAGCCTATTATCTGTGTAGACAGGCAACGTTAGTTGTTCAGCCTGTCGGGCGGCCACTAATGCCTCCACTGGACTCGTTAGCATCGTGAGGTCTTTTCAGCCACCACCACCCCACCATTTTGGAAGGATGCTCTATTTTTTTTTATACTTCTTGCCTAAGACGCGCGGCTTCTTTATTATAATGACAATTCCAGTACAGCATAGAACGCGTTGCAGTTATTTAACTGTCGAACACTTGAAAGGAGGGGAAGGGGGTGCCATGATTATTTGGGGAGGAAAAACGCCAGGCTTCTTCATAATCCTTCTCCCATTTCACAAATTGCTTCCAGTTTTCCAAGCACCATCCGTTATATACTTGATATAGCTGCTTTTTTATTCTTTTCCTTTAGTGAAGCAATGCCTGCCTTTGTGTGTATGTAAGTGGTACCGAGGATTAAATCAAAGGGCATTCCACCCCTGAGTTATACCCCCAGCCCTATTTTATTCTGAAACAAGGTCTTACTAGGTTGCTGAAGGTCTCCCTAAATAGCTGATACTGGCCTCTAACCTTGGACCCTCCTGCCCCAGCCTCCCAAGTATAGAGGTTGTGGGTACGCACCACCACACAAGCTCTAACACACTTTTATACAGTTTTAGGCTGTTGCTTAAAAAATGGTTAGCACTCCAGGCCTTTATTCTGTCCAGTGGGTGAATGTACATCATCTTTAGCAGGAAGCTTTACCGTGTGAAAAATCTAGAATATATGACTCAAAAGCAGGACAAAAGGGCAGTTACAGGGCGGTGACCATTACTGCAAGTTAAAGTGGATTTAATGACCGCTTTGGATTGACATTTTCCTGTCATTGTTTTCTCTGGTGGAACATGCTGGGAGACTACTGTACAGGTAGCGGGAGGGACTGTTTTTTCCTCCGGGGGCGTTAATGTTGACCTTTCTGAATGGAAGTGTCTGCGTATTAAGAGGTGGGTTACAGAGGGTTTAAACTGGTAAATTCAAAGGATTTTGTGGGCTCTTGGGCAAAGGCCAGAAAAAGCATTTAGTTAATCACTTTAAAGAAACGAATCAAAAGAGAAAGCCATGCTTTCTTGATTTGCTTACTAAAAGATTCATAAAGTACTTTGGAGGTTAAAGATGAATCCATATTGAAGCTATTTTGACATGTATTTGTTTCAGTTTCACTATTAATTCTGCTGAATTCAATTGAAGATCATCTTGAGTAATGGTTTTTGAACTTCGAGGAAAATTGAGTCCCCGTAAATCTAACTCTGGAAGAAAAGAAAATCACTCCACGGGGCAGAAACTCTGCCTTATCACTGTAACCCCCATTCATCCCCCACTCGGCTCCTTAGCTAGTAAAGCAGGGTGGCTGGCACGCAGCAAACACTCAGTAAACACGCGCACAGTTATGTTTGGAAGACAGCTCACTCCAACACAAGGTTGTCTAGCAGGGGGACTGAAGGCTTCCTCTCTGAGACCATACTACCTGGTTTGAATTATAATTTCTGAGACACAATAATAAGAGTCCCCACCTTAGGAGATTGCTTCAATCCTCACCTTAGAAGATGGTTTCAATAATTAAATAAGTTAATATGTATAAAGCATTTCACACAGTGTCTGGAGCATTAGCAAGCATTTAACCCTTAGCTCTTGTTCATTAAGCCTCTGATATTTTTCGCGCTTAATTATAGGCAAGAAAGCCAAGGCCAAAGATGCTTTAAAGCTTAACCCACGTGTCCCAGGTCTTCTAGAACCTCACCAAGCCTGGAAAGTCAATTCTTAGCCCATGCCTTTCTGACCATATTGAGCCTCTAGGAAAACGACAGCAACAACAATAATAACAGTACAAAGAGAAAACTTAAAGGAATAATCCTTTACCATTAAAATACCTTGGTGTTGAGCCGGGCATGGTGGCGTGTGCTTGAATCCCAGCATTTGGGAGACTGAGACAGGAGGATAGTGGTTTGAGGCCACCTTCAGCTCCTTAGCGAGGCCCTCTGTAACGCAGTGAGATCCTGTTTCAGAATAAAGAATTAAAAAATAGGGCTGAGGTGTAGCTTGGAGGTAGAATGCCTGGGTCCTATCCCCAGTACCACAAACAAACAAACAAACAAACAAACCCTGGTATTATCTACTTTGATTTGGAGATGGGGAAAGGCATAAGATCTGAGGCCTTGGGCTGTGAACACAGCAGAAATGGGCTAAAAGAGTGTAATCTTAGTCCGTGGTAACGTGATCACAGTACAGTTTTCCTGGGCTGTTGGAAGTAGGGACCCATATGTGTCTTAGAAAAATGACAGTGAAGAATTAGAGACTAAAGGAATGCCACAGACCCAGCTAGACTAGAGCAGCATTCATTCTCTTGAGATCCTGGACTGCCCTGCACCAATCTTCTAGGGCTAAGGAGGGTAGTGTCCTCTATTTTTTTTTTTTTTTATGCTTTTTCAAAAACACAAGCCAGTGTAAACTTCCCCAGGTGGTTGACAGGAGTAGACCACTTCGTTTCTAATTGACACCTGGTAACCGATTCTGGACTTTCCACCTGATAATCATCACCAGTTTTCTAGGCTATTTATAAATCAAACACAAGAGGAATATAGTTTTCCATCCATACATTGTGTTGTGGAGTCTAAGGCTGTGCTGTCTCTGTTATAATGTTCTGACAGTGAACGTTTGCTTGGTTAATAAGGAATTGAAATGTAAAGATTGTCAAAGTCAAACCTGCAGTTAATAATGATAGTAATTTCTTTATCTCCTAGTCATATACGTGCGTGGGGGATATGTGTACATGTGTATGTGGGCCTGGAGTGGAAAGTAACATTGACTTCAATGTCATTGAAATGCTAATGGTGGTAAAAAAAAAAAGAAGCTGAATATATTTGCTAATATATCATGTAACAGATACTTATCTTTAAAATAATGGTGGGGCTATTTACAGTGGTCTCAGAATCTAAAATATTTCAGAAACCATTTATGGTATTCAAATAAGGTAGCCTATTAATAAAATCAAAACAAAATAAACAATTTTGGTTTGGGGGAAATATTAATTAGGATAGCCTTTTATGAAAGCAGCTAGAGAACCTCTTTAAAAACCAAGACAATGTTCATATCCTTTGACCAAGAAACCACTTCTTCTTAGGAAATACCTCGCTTTCTTTGAATTTTGGTTAGATTAGTTTATTGTGTCTAGACCACCTAGACAAGCAAGTTTTGCAGTTAATGTCACAAAGTGCGTTGTAGAATGCATTTTATAATGTCTTGGAGACCTACCTTTGTTGACAGACGTTTAGAGATTAAGCATTTTTTGAATGAGGAAAGAAGACATTGAGCGCAGGTAGAATCGTGTTTTTCAGTGTTCTCCAGTGATGTCAGACACTCTTTGCCGAATATCAATACTTATGGTGAAGATAAAGGGTATTCACTTAAAAGGCAACACCAGATAAAGATAAAAGTGAAAGCTGATATTTCAATATCTCCATGACTTTGAGAAAGCTTAAGGACCAGATTTTGAAGCTCTAGATATGAGAAATCGGTATCTAGGTGTATGGTGGCAATTCACAGGACGTGGGAGGAGTGGGTATGTACCTGCCCTGTGGCTGTGTTTCTAAATGAGCTAAAAAAGAAAAAAAAAATCCCCTTTTAAATACCCAGAAGCACTAACCCACATTTTGAACTAATTGACTTACTTTTTCTAAGGAAAGCTTAATTTAACTGATAAGGGCACATGGGTTTATCGGAATATTTAAAGAAGCCCTGGATGGCTTTGCTCTATTTCTTCAGTTTGCTGCCGTGTCAGGCTTTGCATGTGCTAGAAGCAGGCTGCCTGGAGAGGGCGGGGAAGCAGGAGGCCCGGGGCCTAAGCCCTGTGTCTGTGGCCCGAGTGTGCCGAGCCAGGCACAGTGGCCTCCAGTGGAGCGCTCCTAATCCTTCGTGTTTAGTTTTCTTACGGTCTGTCCTACGATCAGGAGACTCCAGGGGTCACGTGTCATTACAACAAATACTCCCCTAATGTTGATGGCAGCTGTTTTACAGTCTTCTCTCTATAATGGCTCATACCCTTAAACTAAAACTCACAAAACTATGGCTTATCATTGTTTTTGAGTATCCAAGCAGTACGTGTTTATTGGCAATGATTTGCAAAGTACAGAAGTCTGGAAATACATGTGGCATATTTCTTTCTTGTTAATGTTTAGTGAGTACTTGCTGGGGATCTGGTTTATGACATGAACATTCGCGTCTTTCTTTCGAGTAGATGGGAGGTTGGATTCCATTTTGCACATGAGTAGAAACCCAAAGAGCTTAAACAACCATTACCCAGCTAGTGAGTCTGACCATGAGGCACACGTACTTTCTAAACGATTCACCAAACCCTTTTCTGTTCTAGTCCTCTACCCAGAGGAAACCATCTTTTTTTTTAATTTTTTATTTCTTTGTACTAGAGATTGAACCCTGGGACATTCTACCTCTCCACTAAACCCCTAGCCCTATTTTATTCTGAAACAAGCGCTCACCAAGTTGCTGAGGCAGGCCTCGAACATGCAGTCCTCCTATCTCTGCCTCCCAAGTACTGGGATCACAGGCATGCGCCTGGTAAGGAAAACCACTCTGTATTCTAGTGGATGTCAATGAATTCAGCCTTATATGGTTTACTGTTTAAGTACCACATCTTTCAAAATCCATAAACTAACATGTAATCCATGGATGCTGTGGTTTTCCTCTTTCCCAAATTTCACGTGTGGTGAGATGCACGGTGGGAGCTTTGGGAGGTGACGGGTCACGGGCTCATGGGTTTGGGGATGGGCCTGAGCTCTTCTGGACACTTGCCTGCCCTGTGGGCCATGGCTTGCGGGGCCCGGACTCCACAGCAGGTCCCACAGCACGAAGCCTCACCAGGTTCAGCTCTCCTACCCTACCTAGCCTCCAGAGGCGTAAAAAATAAATGACTTTTCTTTGCAAATTGCCCAGGTTTTGGAATTTAGCAACAGAAAATGGACTAAGATGGTGGGTTTCCGGCAGTCTCTACCAAGCGCAGCTAAGAGGCAGACAGGAAGGAGGATCCTCCCCTGCGGGGGCCCCTCGCGATCCTTTATTCTTGGTTATGTCATTTCAGTCTGGCACAGAAACACTCATGCACTTCCTCGGCAGGCACCCCACGCGGGAAGCCAGTTGAACCGTCAGGGTTTGAAGATGCGCCCTCGCGGGCCCTGGTTCCTGCCCATATGGTGACATATACAATTCAGCCTTTAAGTGCATGATCGCGAGGCCCAGGGAAGTGCTGGCGGTGGCACCGCTCCCAGCTCCGCAGCATTCGGGGTATTGTAAGGGCTTTTCAGACCTTAATACCATACTGTGGTGGCTAATGCAAATTCTCAAGTCACAATTTATTTAGCTTGCCCAGATCAGCTGGCTTTCAGGTTTGGAGCCCGAGGCAGAGACATGATAACTTTGCGGTACCTCAGAATTAGCTGGGGAACTGGCCGAAATGCAGATTTCTGGGGCCCAAGTCCAAAGATTCTGATTTAGTAGGGCCTGGATATGGCCCCGAAATTACATTTTCACACACAACTCAGACAATTAATTTTATTTATTTATTTATTTATTTATTTATTTATTTATTTATTTTTGCGGTATTGAGGATGGAAACCGGAGGTATTCTATCTCCGACTGACACCCCTAGCCCTATTTTTTAATTCTTTATTTTTTGAAACAGTCTCACTGAGTTGCAAAGGGCCTCACTAAGTAGCTGAGGCTGGCTTCAAACCTGCACCATCGTCCTGTCTCAGCCTCCCAAATGCTGGGATTACAAGCATGCGCTACGACACTCGGTCTAACTCAGACAATTCAGATACACACATCTGACCACACTGAGAAAAGCAGCCTCAAAACCTAATACAATGTATCAAGCACTAAAATAATTTCCTCTCTACCATTTGGGGTCCATGAATTCATTTAAAAAATCAAATGAAAGTTATGTAATCTTTTAGTAGATACACACAATCAATTTTGCCTACTGTTTCTGAGCGGTTGGGGGTCAAGCCTGTATTCTTTTTTGTTTGTTTTGTTTTGGTACTGGAGATTGAACCCAGGGGCATTCTATCTCCGAGCTATACTCCCAACCCTTTAAAATTTTTTTATTTTGAAACAGGGTCTTGCTAGGTTGCTCAGAGTCTCGCTACATTGCTGAGGTTGTCCTCGAACCTGTGATTCTCCCGTCTCAGCCTCTCAAGTACTAGGATTACAGGTGTGCACCACCAGGTCCAGCAAAGCTGCATTCTTAAAATCTGGTCTCTAGTACCAATTTAATATTTTTCTATCGTCTTCAAAGCATTGTTGAGGCTCTTCCCTTTGCTTCTTACCTCCCATTAATCTTGCCCTAGTCTCATTTGCCAATGTCTTTCATTGCTTCTCCCTAATATGAGTCCAGACTCTGAGAAGGCAGTGCTGGGAAGTGCAGACCTGGGGTACGTGTGGTTGGCAGTTTCCACAGTGACCCTGAAACACCTGCGGCTTTGCGGACCCACAGCTTTCCTGTGCCCAGGATCTGATCCAGCCAGTGCAAGCTCCTGGCACTGCCTGAAGCCCAGCTAGAGAGAGCCGCCGCTCAGAGAAGGAAGATAAACACCTGCTGTGCTTAGTGCGCCCTGTGCCCCAAGCACTGCTGAAACTTGGAGGCCCTGTGGCCTCCAAGAGGTGATTCGGCCATTCGGCGGGATGTGTGTCTTTCTCCAGAGACCGGAGAATGGGCTGTTCTCAAGCCAGGCCGCCTCGTGTGTCTTGCCTTCCTTCCCCGGTGCCCGCTGGCCTGCTCTCTGGCATGAGCCTGGCTGAGCACTGCGCTCTTGGGCTTTGAGCCTTCAGAACCGTGAGCCCCAATAAACGTCATTCCTTATAAGTCATCCAGTCTCAGGTATTTTGTTATAGCAGGAGAAAATAAATTAAGACAAAGGGAAGAATCAACACAGCAAAGGATAAGGAGGGAGGTCACAGAGCCTGGGCGCCTCCCTGAGCCAGTCCGAGCCAGTCCAGCAGGGCTGCAGGAAGGAATCTTTGTGCACTCCCTTGGCTCAGCTTATGGCGGGAGGACCTGGTAGGTCTGGGTCGGAGCTGGCCTTCCTCTAACATCCCAGCTTCCTTTCCCACTGGGAAATTCCTCCTGCCCCTCAGCTGATCTAATAGAAACTGTCTTGCTTCTTTTTTTGGGGGGGGGGGGATATTGGGGATGGAACCCAGGGGCATTCTACCTCCAAGCTACACCTCCAACCCTTTTTTTCCCCAAGTCTTTTTAATTTTGAAACAAGGTCTCATTGAGTTGCAAAGGGCCTTGCTAAGTAGCTGAGGCTGTCTGTGAACTGCAATCCTCCAGTCTCAGTCTCCGGAATGCTGGGATCACAAGCGTGCAACACCACGGCTGGCCCAGCTCCAAACCCCACTTCCCCACAAAGGTGGGAGCAGTGACTTCCACTCAGGCGGCCTTGGTCAGCACCCTCCCTGCTCCCTGCCCTCTGCCCCCTGCCCTCTGCCCTCTGCCCTAGGTGGAAGGTGGCAAATCCTAGGTGGGGTGGCGATTGGCTTAGCTTTCTTCTGCTCTTGCTCCTTGGGCTTTTCTCCTTGTGAGGCTGCACCTTGCACGGTGGTTGTGAATGTTGACTATACATTAGAGTCACCAGCAGAGCTTTGGAGAAAAGCCAGTGCCCCGGGTAAGAGGGAAATGTCAGTCCTTGCACCCCGTACCCCTCAAAACAAAAGCGGATAAAATGTTTCTTAAAGTATTTACCTTGGTCCCATGGGTATCTATCCTCTCTACTGTTATACATGCTGAAGACTCACTACACACACACACACACACACACACACACACACACACACTATCCTTCTTCAGGCCTCTCCCCAATTATAGTAGTTCTTGACATTGTCTACATGTTAGAGTCCCCTGAAGAGCTTGCAAAATCTGTTCATCCAAGATCCTTCCCCTCAAAAACCTGAACTGATGTGGGAAGTGGCCAGGGCATGGAGAGTTTCCTCCCAAGGACCGTGGGTGATTCCTCAGTGCAGCTAAGCTTGAGGAGAGTACCCGGGATGGAGAGCCCCTTCTCACATGCCTATTCAGGGTCCCTAACAGAAGGCCTCAGGGTTTCCTGGCTGTTCTTTATTTTATTTATTTTATTTTATTTTTTATGTTTACTTATTGTTGTAACGATTTATTTTGAACATCAAATATTTTATTTTATTTATTTTTCTTTTGCAGTACTGGGAATGGAACCTAGGGGCATTCTACCTCCAAGCTACACCCCCAGCCCTATTTTTATTCTTTACTTTGAAACAGGGTCTCAGTGAGTTGCAGAGGGCCTCACAAAGTAGCTAAGGCTGCCCTTGAACCGTGATCCTCCTGTCTCAGCCTCCCGAATGCTGGAACTGCAAGCTTGCACCACCGCATCCAGCCTGGCTGTTCATTACATGATCTGCAACCCCACAGACACTGTGTGCAAAACATCCTGTGCATCTTTCTAGAACAATGATTCACAGCTTTCAGCAGAATCCTGAAGGAGTCTGGGACCCAAAATACATTAAGCAGCATCCACATGAACGTGCAGAAATAAACACACGCATCCTTTGTTATTGCCAGAAGTATACACTGGTGCAACCTTTTAGTGGGCAATGTGTGTGTGTGTGTGTGTGTGTGTGTGTGTGTGTGTGTGTGTGTTACTAGAGATTGAACTCAGGGGCATTCTACCTCTGAGCTACACCCCCAGCCCTATTTTATATTTTATTTTTTTTACTCGGTGGCACTGGGGTTCCTGGAAGCCCTTCTACCTCCGGGCTACACGCCCAGACCTATTTTTATATTTTTACTTGGAAACAGGGTCTCTGAAGCCAGCGAGACTTGCTTCGAACCTGCGCGATCCTCCTGTCTCCGCCTCCCAAGCGCAGGGATTACAAGCGTGTGCCACCACACCTGGAATTTTATTATTATTATTATTTTTTTTTTTTTTTGCAGTATTGGGTCTCACTAAGTTGCAGAGGGCCTCACTAAATAAGCTGAGGTTGGCCTTGAACCTGCGATCTTCCTATCTCAGCCTCCTAAGTACGAGCATTACTAGCATGTGCCCCCACACCCAGCTCCAGTGATTCATTTCTAAGAATCTGAGCTGCACAGAAAGGTCTATGCACAGGATGCTCTTGACGCGTTGTTTGTAAAATGCACAACCACTGAATATCATCTAATTTTAGAAGTGAATCGTGAATAAGTAATGTGTCATCTATTCAAAAGAACACTAGCTGTAGACACAAAGAAGAACAGGGCCAGGTGTGGTGGCACAAGCTTGTAATCCCAGTATTCGGGAAGATGAGACGGGAGGCTTGCAGGTTAGTAGCCAGCCTCAACAACCTGTGAGGCCCTCTGCAACTTGGTGAAACCCTGTTTCAAAATAAAGAATAAAAAATCAGGCTTGGGGTGGAGCGAGAGGTAGAATGCCCCTGGGTTTAATCTCCAGCAACACACACACACACACACACGCACGCACGCACGCACACACACACACGCACACACACACACAAAGTGACAGATCTGTAGGTGCTCTGTGAAATGTCTCTGAGACATTTATTAAACAAGTAAAGAACATTAATTAAAAGTACAAGTCCATTTGCTGGAAAAATAGAACTATACCCATATTTGACAAATGTAAATGCAGGGGGGAGAGAATCCATGAGGCGATTCACAGGGCCACTCAGGGGAGGCAGCGGAGTTGAGGAACTTCAACCCTCATACCTTGGTACTGGTCGAATTTTGTGCCCCTAAGTAAGCGTTCTCTTATTTAGTAGTGTTCGTTTAGTTAGTAGGAAATCCGTGTGACACCTCGAACCCTCTCTCTGTGGCCTCCACAGGCTCGAGCCTCAGGACCTGCTGGATCTGCCCCAAGTCTCTGCTTTAAGTCAGGAAGGCCCAAACCGAGCACACAGAATCAGGAGCTTCTCTAGGTGTTTTATTACAGTGCCTGACACCTGAAGACATTGTAGAGCATTGCCGGCATACAGCCCCTGTCAAGCCAAGCAGTCTATCGCACGGCCAGCAGCTGTGCTTGATGTGACCAGGGATGGGTCTCTGTACCACCAACCCCCCAGGCTAACAAGAAGCCTGAGAAACTTTAGGGTCAAACAGTCTCCCTAGGAATCATGCTGACCGTGAGGCTGTAGGGAGCGTGAAGTGGGCAGAGCTGGGGAAGGGTCTCGGCCCGCCTTCTTGGGCTCCTGCTGAGGGCCCTGGGCAGCTCTGCGCTCAGGCCCCTCCCACTCTGGCCTCCTACAATATCAGTCTTGGGTCAATGGGCCCCCATTTGCACATGGGCCCACTACATTCCCACAGTTAATCACTGTGGCTTACATGTCTCTTGTATACAAGCACGGAGTCCTGACTATGGCTTCACTCTCTACCTAGGTCCACCTCGGACACAGGGAAAGATACCTCAGTTCCCCTCTGCCCAAGACGACCGCCCCATCCCAGACTCCTGCCCACTGTCCACTGTGGTCCCACTCAACTCATCTGTGTGTCTTCATCCCTGAGAACTGTCTCTCCTTTGACTGGGCAGCCTGGGCTGACAGAAGAAGAGTGCAGGTAAGATGGCGTAAACAGCAGAAATGGATTTCCTCACAGGTCTGGAGGCTACAAGTCCAAGATAAAGGTGCCGGCAGGACTGGTTCCCAGGGGGAACTCTTCCTGGCTGTAGATGGCTGGCCCCTCTTTATCCTTAACAGTGGTCCCTTCTCAGTGTGAGAGCATGGAGAGAGGAAAAGATATTCCTCCTCTTCATCCTCCTTCCCTGCTTCCTCCTCCTCCCCCTCCTTTTTTTCCTCTCCCTCCTCCTTTTGAGTGCTGGGAATTCTACCTCTTAGCTACACTCCTCTTAGCTACATTAGGGGGATGTTCTACCTCTTAGCTACACTCCCAGCCCTATTTTATATTTTATTTTGAAACAAGGTCTCACTAAATTGCTAGGGGCTTTGCTGAGTTGCTGAGGCTCCCCTCAAACCTGCAAGCCTCCTGTCTCAGCCTCCCAAGTACTGGGATTACAGGTGTGTGCCACAATGATCCCAGCCTCTCTCTCTTCCTATAAAGACAGCCCGACTAGATTAAGGCCCCATCTTTACGACCTCCTTTTATCATAATGATCTGCTTCAAGATCATATGTCCAAATACAGCCACACTGGGGTTAGAGCTTTAGAGAATGAATTGTGAGGAGACAGTTCGGTCTTAACACACATCGAACTCTCTTCCTCCTAAAGTCCCATCTGTGCGATGCATCCAAGCCAAGAACGTGCTAGTCACCTTCACTGCTCTCTCCTGTCAAATCTGTCCCATTTGCTTCAGACTCTGGCTCCAACAGCATCACCCGAATTCAGGCTACTGCCGCTGTTCAGTGATGCAGGGAACAGCAGTAGCAAAGGTCCATCCTGGAGACCACAGCACCACAGGAGAGCAGGCCACCACCCACGTGTCCAGGGAGTGTTCAGTTCCTGCCCTTTGATGTCCATGGGATGCTTCTGTGTCCTGTAACTTGAGCTACTGGCGTACATTTCTGTTCCTTGGAAACCAGCAAACCAAACCCAAATGTGTTCCCTGCCTGCTCCTTTTGGAAGCCCACCATCCCCCGGTGCCTCCCCCCAGCTACCAAATTGCTTTTTCCTTGAAAACACTGTCTTACGTCTTGCATGCCACGGCCCAGACTACCTTCGCCTAGCACCCTCTTTTTCTCTTGATCAACAACTGACCTCCTCCCAGGGACCTTTTGGGAATGTGTTTTTAGAATCTCCTCTTCCAAGTCTTCCCTGACTTCAGCAGGCTTGGGCATCTCCTTCTCGTTGGAAAGCGTATACAGAGTGGTAGCTCTGTATACTTGAGTTCAAATTCTGACACTGCTACTTAGGTGTTGTGTGATTCCTCACCTCTCAGTCCTTGTCTTGGTTTGTAAAACGAGGGACTGATGTGAGGACTAGAGGAAGTAATATGGGTGAAGTGTTGGAAAAATGCCCGGCTCCACGTACACAGGCATAGTCACGATCACTGGGACCTGCAGCTCTACCTGCAGAAGCACGAGTCTTCCAGGCACAACTCAAGTGCTGTGGAAAATCTCTCCCGTGATTCCCTGGCACTTTGGACAGACCCATGTCTTAGCCGCAGCATGTATTATCATTGCTATTCTCCTTAGTCACATTCTTTGGGTTTCATCAAAAGAGGACTTACTTATCTTTGTATTTACCTGACTCAGCATAGTCACTATGGCCCAAGAAGGCATTCCTTAAGATGTCTGACGTCCGCTTCGTAATCGTGAGTTTACTTGCCTGCATCATCAACTAGGCTGAGCGCCTGTGTCCACCGTACCCTTCGTATCAGGAAAGGCTGGGGTGATGCATTGCCACTTCCTAGCCGTGAAGCCTTCAAATCACTTTCCAGAAAGCCGCATTCCAGTTAACTTGATCCACATCTCAGCCTGGGCTCTAGTCTTCCCGCATCAGGCCTTGCATTTGGGATATTAGTGTCCACTCAGGTCCTGACTTTTCCAAGCCGTCCCCTCTGCCTCCGATGCCCCTCTCACATGCTTGACATGGTCCTGGTTATGTTAGGACCCGCTCACACGTGTTTGAGGCTTTCTTTTTTTTTTTTTCTTGGTGGTTCTGGGGTTCCTGGAAGCCCTTCTACCTCCAGCTACACTCCCACGGGCTACACTCCCAGACCTATTTTTATACTTTTTTTAAAATGTGGAAACAAGGTCTCTTAAGCCAGCGCAGCCGCCTTCAAACCTGCAGGATCCTCCTGTCTCCGCCTCCCAAGCGCGGGAATTACAAGCATGTGCCACCACGCCCGGTTTACCTAGTTTTTAATAAATATTATACCTCTTATAGCCCTGTAAGACTGTTCTTAAAAATGTACACACACACACACACACACACACACACACACACACACACACACTCTAATCTCTCTGGGGAGATATTATAATAAAACAATATGGAAGTATTACCATAGCACAAAGGTTGGAGATGGTTTCTTGAAAGCCTCTAACACAGCCGGGCATGGTGGTGCACGCTTGTAATCCCCGCGCTTGGGAGGCGGAGACAGGAGCATCCTGCAGGTTCTAAACCAGCCACGCTGGCTTAAGAGACCCTGTTTCCAAATTTAAAGTGTAAAAAATAGGTCTGGGAGTGTAGCCCGGTGGTAGAAGGGTTTCCAGGAACCCCAGTACCACTACCACCACCACCACCAACAACAACAACAACAACAACAAAAACCAGGTAAAAAGAAAGATCACAAAGCACCAAATGGAAAGAGATACTTGCAACTGTGTCCTTGAATATGGTGATGTGAGTCAAGCCTGCTAAGAGTTAGGCCAGCTTTTCTTTAAAGAGCAGCTACCTGGAGTCCCTGAGAGGAAGGGAGGTGCTGACCGCTCTCACACTGGTAGGATCCTTTGAAGATGAAGATGCCAGCGGGAGCCAAGGATCGGATGACTATGTAATTAGGGATCTGTCCTGTTCCAGATCATCTCCATCTCTGGCACAGCCCCACTTTATTTTTGCAAACAATTGAATTCTTTCATTCATAACCTTTCCCTTCGTAGGGATGTTTCAGAGGGGACTCATCAAAGGGCTTGGAGAGGTCCTGCTCTGGATATGAAATCAGTCTCTCTCTCTCTTAAGAAGATTTAAATTCCCTTTTAAAAAACGAAGCAAGCCTTCCAAGATTGTACCTTACGTGTCTGAGAAATATAGAATGCCTGACGACACATGACAGAGTTCTCTGTCCACTTTGTGGTATAAGTGTGCACTTCCTTTTCCAGTGCCTTGCACTTTGCAGGCGTTAGTTTGACTCTCCTGCGCCTGCCCTTCCTTACTTTTTGGAGTGAACTGGACTCCTTCATTTGCTGCGTGATGCCTGGGCAGGGAGAACATGCTTTGTTCCCAGAACCCCTTCCCTGTGGGAGGCAGGCTGAGGCATTATTGCCAATTTTTTTTTTTTTTAAAGGATAGAAGAGTCAGGTTTAGCATGAAGGATTAACTCAGCAGTGGTTGCTAAACTCCTTGAAATTGGATGGAAATAAAAAATACATCTGTGCTAAGTATACATATCATTCCTATTTTTTGTTATTATTGTGGGAATTTGCCATTCAAGGGATATATTATTCCTGGATAATTTTCTCTTTGGATTTATGATGTTAGATTTTATTTTAGAAAAATGCGTTTCTATCACAAGTATTCTTTACATTTTTAACCCAAGATAACTTTCATAACTTGGCAGAATCTGAACCATGTGAGTTATTCTGTTTCTCTATTTTATAACCAGTACCTAACACCAACCAGGGCACAGACATAGGGACCGGAGACCATCTGTCAAACTGAATTCAATCTAATGGCTTGCCATTTTGAACTGCAATCAAATAGGTGTAATTAAATAGCTTCTTCTGGCTGCTCATTCAATACAAGATTTTGGCATTTCTAACCATTCTCTTCTTGAAATTTTAATTTTCAAGGTTTCATAGTCTGTCCAAGAATCTTGGCACTTTATCTGTGACCTAGATAAAGGAGGTGGCACCAGATTCCACAAGGACACTTTCTGCCCTGCCTCCTGCCCTTAGTTTTCCCTGGTTGCACTTCTGACCTCACCAGGCCCACACCAGCCCTGCAAAGGCCCCGACCAGTCCACTCAGCTCCCACTGCCCCAAAACAATCCATGGAGCTTGCCACTCCTGTGCACTGCCGTCTCCGAGCTGGTTGGCAACTCACAGAGAGCCCGACCCTGCTCTGGCGTCTGCCTCCCGACGGGGACCGGGGTCTACAGACCCGACAAGCCTGAACTTGCGGTGTCGGGAGGGAATTTGTTCACAGAGCATCTGCATGAGCCTCTGTGGAGCAGCCTGTGTGCCCAAATCCAGGAGGCTGGCGCTGGGAGGTCTGAGACTCCGCAGGCTGTGTCCCTAAGTCACAGCCCACGCGAACTGCCACTTCCTCTAGTGGCCTGGAGAACCGCAGAGGACAATCTCCAAGCCCTGCGTTGGAGGCAGGATCTCAGAGGGGATAACCTCCGTTCATATTCACTCAGGAGTGTTCCCCAGTGTCCTCAGGCTGGCTGTCTGTCTTAAAGGCAGGGCCATAACGGACTGCTCCCTGAGACGAGGGAAGGTGTCCTCCAGCTCTGAGCATAGAGAAAACATGAAAGGAAGCTTAGGAGGGTCTCCTGCCACCCTGTCGCTCCTGTGTAATTCAGAGGTCCAGCAGCCTTCCTGGGATCCCAGTTGCCTGGAGTCCCACAGATGATTTTGTAAAGAGATAGAGGCAAACACCTAAAAGACAGGGACCGTGTGACTTTTCATGCATTCCCCAGAACAGGGAATTGCATGGTTTCTGCTATTCCCTATGTTGGGATAAGAAATCCCCAGGCATTTCTCAGTGTTTCAAGAAATGTGTTACTAATTCAAAGGTGCTGAAATTGGAAAGTTATTTACATAGAAATTATATAACAACTGCTCTAGAACCTACTTGCAATGTCAATGGTGCTTCCTTGAGAGTGAAGACAGTGCTTGCCACTGCAGCAAAGGAGGACCCTCTGGTGGGCCAGGGGTCCCTGTCATTCCAGAGATGGAGGTCTGGTACCTCTTTAAAACATCTTCTGAAGCTGGGCATGGTGGTGCACGCTTGTAATCCCAGCATTCAGGAGTCTGAGACTGGAGGATCGCGGTTTGTGGACAGCCTCAGCTACTTAGTGAGGCCCTCCGCAACTTAGTGAGACCCGGTTTCAAAATAAAGAATAAAAAATAGGGCAGGGGGTGTAGCTTGGAGGTCAAATGCCCCAGACCCACACACACACACACACACACAAAATAAATAAATAAATAAAAAAAATCTTGGGCTGGGCGCGGTGATGCATGCCTGTAATCCCAGGACTGGGAGGCTGAAACAGGAGGTTGAGGGCCTAGGTTCAAAGACAGCCTCAGCAAGTAGTGAGCCTCTAATCAACCTAATGAGACCCTGTTTCAAAATAAAAATAAAAAATAGGATTGGGGGAAATGGGCTCAATCCCCAGTAACAACAACAATAACAACAACAGCATCTTCTGTAGGGAAAGTAAGTAGATAAACACTTTAAGAATGGTCATTGAGATTTCTTTTATCTATCTTAAAAAGTAGTTTCTCTCTTTTTCCCTCTCTTGGCAACATTTTTTTTAATGTTCTGGGGAGGACTGAACCTAGGGGCATTCTGCCTCTGAGCTACACCCCCACAGCCCTATATTTATTTATTTAGTTAGTTATTTAGTGGTACTGGGGATGGAACCCAGGGGCTTTGTACCTCTGGGCTACACTCCAAGACCTATTTTTTTATATTTTTATTTGGAAACAGAGTCTCCCTAAGTTGCTGAGAGCCTCACTCAGTAGCTGAGGCTGACTATCCCAATCCTCCTTTCTCAGCTGCCCAAGTACTGAGATTACAAGCATGTGCCACTATGCCCAGCTTTTCTTGGCAACATTTTAACGTGAAGACTCTACCAGAAGGAAAATAACAATGGGGTTATGTATTTTCAGAAAAATATTGCTTCTAAGATCAAAATCAAAATGATCAAGGCTCCATGTTCTTAAACACTCGTGGAACTTTAAGCCAGCCAGGTTTACATCTCATTCTTCTGTACTCACTGGAAAATTCATTTCCTACCCATTTCCTCTCTATTTAATGGAGCATGATGAACAGATTCCATAAAGTAATGTTAAATGAAACCCCAAATTCAGCCAAAGTAATCTAAGAGAAATCGTTAAGAGGGGAAAGTAGAAAAATAAATGTAAATGGACCAATCCTGCATTTTTAAATAATTATTTTCCTTTGACACTAAAAAATGAGATAGTTTATAAAAGGTAGTCATTTATATCATCTTGCATCTAAAATTGTTACACCTTAAAAGAATTTAAGTCAAAATAATTAACTTGATCCACTGAGGGCTTAATCAAGGCCAACAATGTTTGTTTCCTCCTAATTTGTAACTGATTTGCTGCGAATAAATTCCTTTTTTATGGCGGTGCTAGGGATTGAATCCAGGGGCATTCAGCCTCTGAGGTATGCCCCTAGCCCTATTTTCTTTTTCATTTTCAAATAGGGTCTCACTAAGTTGCTGAGGGCCTAGCTAAGTAGCTGAGGCTGGCTCTGAACCTGCCTCAGCCTCTTGCGATGACAGGGTGGGCCGCCACTTTGGCTTGTGCTAATATGTTTTGACACCCAGCGCTGGAAGCAAAGCACTGGGGCAAAACGCTAAAAGTCAGATGCTCTGATGTTTTCTTCTGCTAAATTGTCCTCTGTTACCATTGTGAAAAGTCTGAAGCTTTATCCAGGTGTGTGTGTGTGTGTGTGTGTGTGTGTGCATGTGTGTGTGTGTGTGTGTGTGTGTGTGTGTGTAAAAAGTGGGTTTTGTTTGTTTTGGTTTGGGCACAAAAACTGGATTTGAAGGGGGGGATAAATCACTGTTTAATCTTTTAAAAGGCACTTAGTCTGTGGATGGAGCCTCCTTTCTTGTCTAAGCAACAGTTTAACAGGGGGACTAAGCTATAGTACCTTAATAAGCAATTGAGCTTTGTACTGTTTGCAAAGTATTCTCCATGTATGATCTCATTTAAACTTTCACAGCAAGAAAAGGAGTTGCTATGATTATTTGCCCTTCAACAAATCAGAAAACTGAGAGCATTTTAGCAACTTGCCCCTAAACGGCCATTGAGGGCATTAAGACGCCCTGTTCTTGGATCCCAGATCCTGCATATCTTCGCCACACCACAGCTGCCGCCTGAGACTGGTCGAAGTGAGTGCTCTGAGATACTGGCTCCGCGCTTGGGCAGAGTTTCACTCGGTAACTGGTAAAAACCCACTCAGATCTCTTCCTTCCTGACAGCTCACAGCTCAAATGTCATGGAAAAGAAACACTTCCCACCTCTCCCGCCCGCCGCCTCTCTCCGCCCAGGCAGCACTCTCCTCACTTTCGGGCTGTCAGACTCACACGGGGAGCGCTGCCTTGGTTCCCTGACGATGACAACTAGGCTGTTAAATTAATTGTTGAGGGGGAAGGACGGCTGCAGATTTTTCACTAAGAACAGATCATTCCCAGTTTACTTAGGGTTATGAAAGACCTCCTCGAACTTGGTCTTAACCCTCTCCTGTCAGACCTGAAGTAATCTGTTGGAATTTAATTTTAGGCAGAAAAATGCAACATTCTTAAAGTTATTCACTCCCAGATGACTGAGACTAATATATCAGCACCTGTACTTGGGAGGCTGAGACAGCAGGATCACAGATTTGAAACCAGCCATAACGGTTTAGGAAACTCTCAGCAACCTAGCAAGACTCTGTCTCAAAGCAAAATAATCAAATGGACTGGGGGTAGAGCTTAGAGGTAGAACATCCCTGGGTTCAATCCCCAGTAAACACACACACACACACACACACACACATACACACGGCCAGTTAAAAGGTCAGGTAAGCTACCACACAGTAAAACATAAACCACATGAAAACTGAAATTGGAGGAGACGTGAAGGGCCCATGAGTAAGAAGCTGATTAGCAGAGAGAATTTAACTTCTTTGTAACCAAAGCTCCCTGGCTGTAATATTGAGAAAGACTTAAGTTAGTAAAATCATTGACTAGTAACTCAGTCCCGTTGTCTTCACAGGTAGGAGGTAAAGCAGCCCAGTGGATACAGGAGGAGCCAAATGCACTTTGGGTCGACCAGAAGGCCGCATGAGGCCTGACCTCTGTGTGGCCCTGTAGGGTCTTGGCTGGGCAGTTTCACAGTCACACCCAGGCCTGGGACACCGAGAAAGCGCCCTCTGGGTGGAGCCACTGGGCAAGAGCACGCAAGGACTCTGGAGGACAAAGATGCTGAGGAGACCCAGAGACAAGGAAGAGCAGAACTTAAGGAAACTTGCCAAGAGAAGCTTCTAGAACATGTGGTAGACCAGAGGGGATCCAGAGAAGAAACCGTCATCATGGGGCTGTGCTTTGCTGGGTATTTCTACTTAATTTTATTGTTATGAGGCTTCTGACTTGAGGCAAATCGGACCTTTCTGGACTTCAGTTTCTTTATCTGAAAACAGCTAAGCTGCCTTTTCTCTTTAACTTTAGGGAGTTCTAGGATTCCAGCGATTCAGACTTTGGGGCAGATGAAATAACACTTCAGTTGATCAAGAGGCAGGGATTCTTCTCCAGATTTTATGACTACATTCTGTCAGAGGGCGCTCTAGTTTTACGCTGAGTGGAACGCCATTCTGCCCTAGAACATTCCAGGCTTTTTATAATTATAACTTCATTATTTTCTGAGGAAGCCCCATTATACTTTGAGTATCCCCCCTTCATACTGGGGAGTAAACCCAGGGACATGTTCCCTTTGCACTATACCCTCCACCTTTTTTACTTTTTGATTTGAAACAGGGTCTCGCTAGGGTGCTGAGAGTCCTGCTAAGTGAAGGCTGGTCTCAAACCTGTGATCCTCCTGTCTCAGCCTCCCAGGTCCTGGGATCATGGCGTGAGCATCCACTCCTGGCAAGCCCATTGGCTTTGTAAAGATGCCCTGGTCACACGTAGCTTCTTCGCTCCGGGAGGGTGCCTCAGCCACTCGGAGCAGCTCAGCTACTCTCCAGGTTTTCCCAGCACTTCCGTGGTTCTAAGAATATGTTTGCCAGATGATATTTCCAAATTGTTCCCTTTTGTTACTATTACTCCACTTCTATTACTTCTGTAATCATAAAATATTGTACTGGTACTTATCCATTACCTCTTAATGGACATTTACTTCTCAGCTTTCTTTTATAGAATGTAAGGGCATAATAGTGTATTTCTAAGTAACCATTGAATATGAAAACAGTCTTTGTCTCACTAGTTGAGGTCAGGGACCAAGTCTCAAATGCACTGCGGCATTAACAGGAGCCAGTGCTGTCCCTTGTACTGACTGAGCCAGCAAATATAATCATCATCATCATCATCATCTTCTTCTTCTTCTTCTTCTTCTTATTATTATTATTATTATTATTATTATTATGGTAGTGGAGATTAAACTCAGAAATGCTCTGCCTCTGAGCTATATCCCCAGCCCTATTTTATTTTTATTCTGAAGCAAGTTCTTGCTAAATTGCTGAAGGTTTTGCTAAATTTCTGAGACTGGCCTCGAACCTGTGATCCTCCTGTCTCTGCCTCTCAAATACTGAGATTACAGGCACATAGCATGACCCCCAGCTAATACGTTATTACATGTATAAATGGGATGTGTGTTATTAAATGAGTGAGTGGACAAATAAATGAATGATAGAGTTCCAATTCTCCAAATTTTGGGAAAACTGCTACAGTCTTAACAACAAAAAGAAGAGAAACAATCAAGAATACTCCATATTGCACTTTTTTTTAACCCAGGGAGGGGTGTAATTCAGTGGTAAATCACCCTTGGGTTTGATTCTCAGCACCAAAAAAAAAAAAAAAAATTACATTAATCAAACACCTTCACATCAGTTCCTCAGAGACAGCATTTTAATGTCCAGCATATTTTCCTTTTGAGTTTGTCACCATCTCCCAGCGGACGAAGACAGGTGAGTCCGAGTGAAGATGAAAATGTTCCAGGTGGGTCATCGCGGTGATTTCACTGGAGATAAAACGCAGCAGCCCGAAATCTGCAGAGTAATTATGTGAGATGGCCTCACGCCATCATTATTCATTCCCAGGATAAAACTGTTTCTCCTGGGCTCTATCAGAAACAAGTTTGGCTAAGACAGGCACCCTCCAATTATAGAGATATCTTTGCTGTGGAAAAAAATAAACGTGTAATTAAATTTCGCAGGTGCAACAATCCTGGCGCTCCGAAGTGCGGAGGAAATCTGCGAAATTATCCTGAGCAATTTTCTCCAGTGTAATTTGGAAATTAGCCCACCTGGAGACACAAACCCACAGTTTCCTCTGCCATTGTCTTATCACGTTTATCTTGTTTTAAAGGCTGGGGCTCCTGTTGCAAAAAGAAACAGGTTTGAACACTCAAGTCTTCCCCAGTGGAGTAGAAAATTTCAGAAGTTGAAATTCCGGGCCCACTGACTTTCACGGTGGCTTTAAAGACCATAAAAACCAACCGAAAGCACTGCAGGGCATAACTAACTTGCCAGCAAAGCGTTGCCTAGTCGTGGCAACCCGGATACACGTGCAGACTTGAAAACGCCGCGCCCCTGCCGAGGCCTGCCTTAGTGGGAAACCACAGGCTGCGTCCGGGACTGAGTGAGTGCCTGCGCAGAGACCAAGCTGCATAGCGCCAGATTCTGCCGCCTTCTGGACAGAACCATTTTTAACTTTCCTCCTCCTCCTCCTCTTCCTCCTCGGTGGCGCAGGGAGGGACAGAAACAAGGCAGAAACGGGTGCGCTCTGCTCATGCAACTTGATGTCATGAGACCTGGGAAAGTGGCTTTCTCAGCCTAGGGCCTGCAGTCCAGAAAAGGAATCCTTATTTGCTCAAGTGCTCTGGGATCTTCAAAGCAAAGACACTCGATGCTTATTCAAATATTTGTACATCTTTTAGTCCGCGCTGGGCCTACTTCATGACGCTCCCCAAATTTCCCAGGAAGCTTGGGTCACTCAGGAACGGCAGCAAGTTAGCTTCCCTTCCATTTCAGGCCTCGCAGCCTCGCAGAATGCACCTGTCTTTTGATTATTGGAGCCTCTGAAAGAGAGCCAAGGATGCTCTAATCGTCAGCAGGACAACAGTCTTGCTGTTCCTGGCATGGCTCGCTTGCTTTTACTTCTGGCAAATACTTGCACACTCTAGGTACATGGGAATGTATAAGTACATACATGTAAACAAGAAAATGCTCCACATGTACGTTTACATGCAGATAGCATACTCCTCGTAGACATCAGTGCTTCCAGGAAACTTTTTTGGGGGGTACTGGGAATTGAACCCAGGGGCATTCTACCTCTGAGTCACACTCCCAGCCCTTTTCATGTTTTGTTTTGAAACATGATCTCACTAGGTTTCTGAGAGTCTTGCTACCTGCCGAGGCTGTCCTCAAACCCGCGATCCTCCTGTCTCAAGACAGGAGTACTGAGATTCCAGGCGTGTGTCATTGCATCCAGGCGAGCCGTCTTAAAGCTGCCCACCAGCTCAGTGGACGAGGGTGTCTTTCTCCAGTGTTGGTGCCAAGACCATCCAGGTATCTATCGTCATGTAATGAAAGTGTGCGTTTACTGTCCATTGCGCCATTCTAACTATTCATTCCTGTAAGACAGGGGTTGGTTGTTGATGGCGGTTTCTCCTGCAGTTAGGATCTCAGCATGTTTGTTAAGTGGATGAATGGACACCTGTTTACAGACCTGTATTACTATTTTCAGGTATTTTTGACACTTCCTCTATTTCTTTAGCTTATTAATTTTTATAAACTGCTCTTATGCTCTCAAAACTTACAGAGGCTCTTGGTTATCACCTCAAACTACTCTAAAATACACATCGGAGAAGATGGGGTCTACTTTCACCTCATCAATCCCACCTCCGGGAGAAAACACTGCGGAGCCTTTGCTTTGTGTTTATAAACAAGTATTTACTACATCAACAAAAATAGTTTTTAAGATGACAGTTATGTTTGAGTTATTGTTCTGTGTCTTCCTTTTTTCTACCTAGTACATAAACAGCTCATTCCTTTAATGAATAAGCTCAGGATATTTATTTGTTTAGGTACTCATTTGCCTTATTTATTCATTATAAAAATGTTTGATACACTTGTTTTAAAAAACAACAGTGCAAAGCTGGGTGTGGTAGCTCACGCTTGTAATCCCCGCTCTTGGGAGGCTGAGACAGGAGGATCGCACAGGTTTGGAGCCAGCCTCAGCTTAGTGAGGCTCTCAGCAACTTAGTGAGACCCTGTTTCCAAATAAAATATAAAATAGGGCTGGGAGTATAGGCCGGAGGTAGCAAAGCCCCTGGGTTCCACCCCCAGTACCAATAAAAACGAAACAAACAAACAAACAAACAAACAAACAAAGAACATCGCAGAACTTGAGAAATGAAGCTGCCTTCATGCAGGTTACCTGGCTCCACGCCTCAGCGGCACATGCTTACAGTTATTTATTTATTTAGTACTGGAACTGAACCCAGGGGTGGTGTTCAACCTCTGAACTACACCTCCAACCCTTAAAAAAAATTTTTTTTTTTGAAAGAGAGGCTCGCTAGGTTGCTGAGGCTGGCCTTGAGCCTTGATCCTCCTGTCTCAGCCTCCCAAGTCCTGGGGTGACAGGTGAGCACCACCACGCCCAGGTAGTCATGCCTACTTTTAACACTTCTGGTGGTTATCCCTGCAACCCTGAGTTACTTCTTATTTCTCCACAGCAGCTAGTATCTACCAACTTCGAGATTAATTGAAGAATTCAGTGCTTCCATGCCAGTTCCTCTCCACCCTCCCACCTCTTGTCTTTCTGTTGTTATATTTTGTTATTTTAGTGGTTACATTAGTAGCCATATAGAGAGAACTTAAAATCCTACAGGGTCCCATCAACCTTAGCAGCTCCTGGAGCCCTGCTGTGCTCGGTCACTCTGCAGAGAGTAGACGACTGGCTCTCCCCAGCTTAAGCCCTCTCTCCCCAACACCGCCCTTCACTGTCAGGGTTGAGTCAATGATATTTTTATCTGTGTCTTCCATACAATGCCTGTGCTTTTTTTTTTTTTTTTGCTGGATATTGAACCCAGGGACATTTTATCTCCAAGCTACACCCCAAGCCTTTTTGAAATTTTGAAATAGTCTTGCTAAGTTGCTGAAGGTCTCTGCCTAAGCTGCTGAGGCTGGCCTTGAACCTGCAATCTTTTGGTTTTAGCTTCCCAAGTGCTGTGATTATAGATGTGTGCCACTCTACCTGCTTTGGGCTTCAAGAAAAAATTTTGAGATTTCATGTCTGCTAATCAGACCTATATTGTGGTTAGTGTTGTCATACACCAATTTTGGGGGGAAATACCTTTGTTATCTTTGGTGGGCCTTGGGGAGTAGTGGGGATTAATATAGGAGCTTAGGCTGTCCTCCTGCTGCTTGGCTTTCCTCCTTGCCTTTCTCTTTTTGCTGTGTGTGTGCGCGCACGTGCGTGTGTGTGTGTGTGTGTGTGTGTGCACGTGTGTCCAGGGCATAAACTCAGGGCGTGTGCTCTACCACTCAGCTACTTCCCCACCCCTCTCCTGCTTCTTCTGAATGTTACTATTTCTTTCCGATAAATTCATAAGCACTTCTTAACTCTAAATGTCCATAGTTATAGAGGAGGCTGTGACTTGAATCGTGCTGGGAACCACCTGAAGGTCTGAGAAGCCCGTCGGAAGGCTCGTCCACCCACCACCGCGGCTCACAGACTTCTCCCAGTTGTCCATCTCCGGCAGCAGTAATTACAAAGTTCTTCTGTTTAAAGCTGGCGCATTCGCTTCCCCATGAATCCCTTGCACAAACCTGGGTATTATGTTGTTGTTTTATAGAGTACCAAGCTAGCTTTAATAAAAATGTATTTCCTGAAGTTAAAACTCCATCAAGAAGCTGAAATTCCTGCATTACAAACTACTGCCACGCTTGGTTCTTATGCTCTGTGTCCAAGTGTAGCAGCTGCTTGGAGAATTATAAAGAACTTCTGCGGTTGCGTCTTGGTCACTTGTCCCTGGCAAAGTGCACGTCTTAGAGTTGGTGTTGGGTTAGGTTTGCTGAGCTCCTCTGAACTGACCTTGGCAGTTTCTGTTGGTTTTTCCCTGCAGACTTCTGGGCTCTAGGCCTTAAGAATGCCTGGCTTTTTGTTTTTTTCTTTTTCTTTTTTTCGGTACTGGGCCTGGAACCCGGGGCCATTTTTCCTCTGAGTGACACCCCCAGCCCTATTTTTTATTCTTTATTTTGAAACAGGGTCTCCCTGAGTTGCAAAGGGCCTCACTAAGTAGCTGAGGCTGGCTGTGAACCGCGATCCTCCTGTCTCAGCCTCCCCAATGCTGGGATTACAAGCGTGCGCCACCACGCCCGGCTGGGGATGCCGAGCTTTTAACCCGTGTCTTCCTTAGGCAACATTATGAAGGAACCCTTGAACTGTCTGAGAAACTACCTCTTAATCACAACTTTATATGATTTCCCTTCCTTTTTTGCTATGCCAACATTAAATGCACCAGGGAGACTGATTTCAATGACAGCGGATGCCTTCCCCTTCCCATCAGATCACACACACACACACACACACGCACACACGCACGCACGCAACTCACACACACACGCACGCACACACACACACACTCACACACACACACCTTCCGTGAAGCTTATCCAGTATAATTCTTAGTACTGGGGAGCACGAGCAGGGTGCCAATTACTTAGAAGTGCTCATTAAGAATTAGAAAGCAAATATAATTACCACATGCCAATTGCATAGGAAATAAGAATGTTTTTCAACAAAGGCAGGCTATTTTATGTGCCCCATATAACTCCCATAGGATGTGTTTTTGCCTGTTTTTTTCTTCCCCCACAAAATGCTGAACACATAGAGCAGATAAAGATTAAGAAGTAGGAACCAGCCCAGCCTGCACTGCCTAGGCTATCGACGGCATCTGCGGCACCTGGCTGGACTCACAGGGATGCTGTCAACAGATCCCTGGATCTTTAGTAGGAAGGATGTCAATTTTATGCAGCCCGGGCTTGTCCTTATTGCCACACACACAAAAAAAATCCAAAGGCCTGAATGTGCCAAGGTAGTATTTTTCGGGGGGGGGGAAGGTACTGTCGATTGAACCCAGGGGCATCCTCTACCTCCAAGCTACATCCCTAACCGTATTAATTTATTTATTTATTCTATTTCAGCCTTATTTTATTTTATTTTTGAAACAGCATCTCACACATTTTCCTTGCTACATTGCTGAGGCTGGTCACAAACCTGCGACCCTCCTGTCTCAGCCTCACAAGTGCTGGGATGACAGGAGTGCACCCCCACACCCTACTAACTTTTTTGTTTTGAAACAGGGTCTTGCTACATTTCTGAGAGTTTCACTAAGTTGTCGGCACTGGTCTCAAACCTGCAATCCTTCTTTTTTTTTCTCTTTTTCTTTGTGATACTGGGGGTGAAACCCAGGGGCTTTTCTACCTCTGGGCTATACTCCCAGACCTTTTTTATACTATATTTGGAAACAGGGTCTCACTGAGTTGCTGAGAGCCTCACTAAGTAGCTGAGGCTGGCTTCGAACCTGTGCGATCCTCCTGTCTCAGCCTCCCAAGTGCTGGGATTACAAGCGTGCGCCACCGCGCTGACTCAAACCTGCCATCCTTCTATCACAGCTTCTCAAGCACTAGGATTACAAGTGTGAGCCACCACACTGGGCCAGGATATAATTTAATTTACAAAAAAGGAAATTGCTGGAAATTCCACTAGTGATTAACAATCCCCACCGATCCAGTTGCACAGTGAATACAATTAAGGGTTGGTGACATGCGATCGAAAAGTCAAAAGCCCTGTTCTTAGGTTGTCTGGTTGTCACTGAGCTGTTTCTGTAGCAAACACCATGTCAGACATTCCTTTCATATCTGCCCTGAACTTTGTCCATACTCAGCCTCCACCCCAGTTAGTGTCCAAAAATGTTCTTATGCACTTGGCAATCACAGCAAATCTGGTGATCTGTTAACTGACTGTAGAACTAATTGAGCAAGTATTTTGCCGATAACTATAGAGAAAACAAAAGTAATAGGTCTTTTAAACAACTGTCATCTGGTGTGTGGGACTTTTGGGTAAAGTTAACTTGGGGTTTTCTGCACTGCTGCCCCTCAGGGGCTTATTGCCTTCTTAGAACACAGTTGTGTTAGCTGGGCCTGGTGGCACACATCTGAAATCCCAGGACTTGGGAGGGTGAGATAGGAGGTTTCCAGGTTTGAGGCCAGCCTCAGCAATTTAGGAAGACCTTCAGCAATTAGGAAAACCTTGTTTCAAAGTAAAAACTAAAAAGAAAAATAAAAGAGGCTGGGGGTGTAGCTTGGAGGCACAATGCTCTTGAGTTCAATCTCTGGTAGGAAAAAGAAGAGAGAATTTTTGGAAAAAAGTTATCACCTGAAAAAATAGAGGCAACTTCTTCTCATGTTCCCCTTCTTGCATCAGAAACACTCAATAATGATGAGTGTTTCTCGTCATCATTATTATTAGGTGGGCCTGAGAAAAGCCCACCTAAGGGCTTGTCATTGGCTTGTCGTTGGGAGGGTAGGGCTGCAGCCATTCCTTCTGCTAGGTACCCTCTCCTGGCGCTTAGTGCTCTGCACTCGGGAAGGAGCCCTTTAATTTACTTTGTTTATTTTTTTGTGGTTCTGGGAATTGAACCCAGGGGATATTCTACCTCTGAGCTATACCCCCAGTCCTATTTTTCAGTCCTTATTTTGAAACAGGGCCTCGCTAAGTAGCTGAGGTTGGCACCAACCTGCAATCCTCCTGTCTCAGTCTCCCAAGTATTGGGATTGCAAGCGTGCACATCCACGCCAGCTTTACTTTTGTTTTTATTCTGAAGCGGTGTCCCACTCAGTTGCCGAGGATCTTGCTAAATTGTTGAGCCTGGCCTTGAACCTGCGATCCTCCTGTCTCAGCCTCCCAAGCACTGGGATTGCAGGTGTGTGCCACCACTTCAGCTGTCCCTTTCTCTTCTGAGCCACAGAGGAAGAAAAGGGCTTTGAAGAAGATGAGCACTGCCGTCGTTTCCCCTGTCCCTCTCTCTCCTGGGCCGCACGGAGAGGTAGCCCGCAGTCGCCTGGCTCTTGAGGGTTTTCTGAAGCAGCTAAGTCCCTGTTTAGTAAAGGCTTCCCACGTTTTGGGACATGAAAATTAAATGTTCATAAAGTTTTATTAGAACATGGCCTTGCTCACTTTAAACATCGTCTGTGGCTGCTTTGTGCTACAACAGCAGAATTAATAGTTGGGACGAGCCGGGCGTGGTGGCGCACGCTTATAATCCCAGCATTCCGGAGGCTGATACAGGAGGATCTCGGTTCGCGGCCAGCCTCAGCTACTTAGTAAGAATGAATGAATGAACGAATGAATGAATGAATGAATGTAACACAGCGTCTAGGGAGCTATCAGAAAAAAGGTTTATAAATTTTGCTATATGAATATTTTTAAAATAACAACATGCATTTTTTATAGCAAACCATAATAAGCAAAGTCAGCAGACTAATGATGGACCTCAAAAAAAGTACCCAGGGCCTATTTCTTAATAAGCATCCACAAATCAATAAAATCCATGACCCGCTGGGCGTGGCGGCGCACGCTTGTAATCCCAGCATTCGGGAGGCCGAGACCGGAGGATCGCGGTTCGCGGACAGCCTCTGCTACTACTTAGTGAGGCCCTCTGCAATTTAGTGAGACCCTGTTTCAAAATGAAGAATAAAAAATAGAGCGGGGGGGGTGTGGCTCGGAGGTCGAATGCGGCTGGGTTCCATCCCCAGACCCGCAAAAATCCATGACCCCAAAGAAAAGGGGGACAAAGGGTATCAACAAGAAAGTAACTGCAAATGGCTCCTTAAACCCATGAAAAGATGGCCAAGTATGTAAGAAAAAAGAAAATAAACTGAGATCATATTCTTCCCACCTCTCAGTGAACAAAAACATACTGTACCAGTAAAACTGTAAGTACAGCTTTCTAGGGAGTACAATCTAGCAAAATATTGGCAAAAAAATTTTTTTGGGGGGGTACTAAGGATTGAACCCAGGGGGCACTCTGCCTCCGAGCTATATCCCCAGCTCCATTTTGTTTTTTATCTTAAAACAGGGTCTCATTAAGTTACTGAGAGTCTCACTAAGTTACTGAGCCTGGCCTCGAACCTTCAATTCTCCTGTCTCAGCTTTCCAAGTCCTGGGATTCCAGGCGTGCGCCACCACACTTGGCTTAACCACAATTTTAAATGATTTTACCCTTTGATCTAGTGATTCAGATTCTAGAACATCACGTAGAAAATAATCCAAACATTCACCTCTGAAATGACACAATGACACAATTTTTATTGAGGAATTTATAATCCCAAAATATTGGGAGTAACTCAAATGTCCATCAATAAGAGAAATAAATTAACGTGTTGTCTACAAAATACCATATAGACCCAAGGAAAAATGGGGCCACTTTTCAAGTATAGATATGAAAGTATCTTAAAATCACATTAAGTGGAAAAAAGTCTGACGAGCACGTATGAGACGCCATTTGTTAAGCGATGGGTTTTACGGCGTTCCTGCCCTCTTGGGGAAGGTGCAGGAGACACTGGCGGGACAAGGTGCTGTGGAGAATGAAGACGGCCTGCCTGGGGAGCGGGAGGGAGGAAGCCTCGCTTTCACCTCGTGCCCCTTTGTCCTTATATTTAACAAACGTAATTAACACTGGAACGTGAATCATATAAGGTTAATCTTGAAAATAATATTGAATATACATAGGAAAGTGTGAAAGAATACATATAATTGATTAATGTATTTCCACTTTCAAGTTATATGTTTCTGTAATGCTCAATAGTGGAGAGATAAGAATAAAATACACAATGAACAAGAGTATGGGCTTTTATTTATAAAAATGTGGATAATGTGACCTCTTGTGACAGCCAGTAACACGACCAAATTAGCTAACACACATAATCTATTTTTGGTGTGACCTTATTGTATGCAAATATATTGGCCGTACTCTATTTGACCTTACAGGAATTTAAAGCACTTGGCCATAGAAAAGTTATGTTAAAATAGATACGTTATTTTTTTACTTGATCCAGTTATCATTTAAATATTTCGAACACCAAAATATAATGAGGTCGCTAGTTATTTCTGCTATCTTTTTGGGGGGGAGGGGTACTTAGGATAGAATCCAGGGGCATTCTACCTCCAAGCTACAACCCCAGCCTTATTTTTTTTAATTCTTTTTATTTTGAAACAGGGTCCCACTGAGTTGCAAAGAACCTCACTAAGCATCCACAGCCCACCATGTCAAAGTTCAAGGCCCACGTTACAGGCTGGAGATGTAGCTCAACGGTCGAGCAGTTGCTTAGCATGTAGGAGGCCCTGATTCTATCCCTAGAGATCTCAGAGAGAGAGACAGAGAGGAAGAGGAAGAGAGAGGGGAAGAGAGTCTACAGAGAGGCTGGCCTCTCTTGGTATTTTTCAGAAGCTAGTGGGTTTGGTGCTGCTGAAGATCAAAATTTGAGGCAATAACATTGGCTCAGAAGCAAGAGCTCCGACGGCCCATTGAATGTGTAGCAATGTCCTGGACACAAGTTCCTTGGAGTGGATCTAACTATATTGTCCAATATACAAGCCACCAGCCTTGAAACGTGTTGACTACAGATGGAGGTGAACTGTCAATTTAAAATGTATGCAGGATTACAATTTAAAATGTATGTTGATTACATCTCAAAAATAATTTTCAGTACTTGGGAGGCTGAGACAGGAGGCTTGCAGTTTCGAGGACAGCCTCAGCAATTAGCGAGACTCTTCAGCAACCTAGCGAGATTCTATTTCAAAACAAATAAGCAAAAAATAAATAGCCAGGCGTGGTGGCGCACGCTTGTAAACCCAGCCTTCGGGAGGGGGAGACTAAAAGATCGCCGTCCTTGGACAGCCTCAGCTACTTAGCGAGGCCCTTCGCAACTCGGTGAGACCCCGTTTCAAAAAATAAAAAACACTAAAAAATAGGTAGCTCTGAGGTAAAATGCCCCTGGGTTCCGACCCCAGTCCCGCAAAAATAAATAAATCAAAACAAAATAAAATAAATAAATAAATAAAAAGAGATGGACATATATCTTGAAGTTAGGATGCCTTTGGGTTCAATCCCCACTACCACACACAAAAAAATAATAATAATAATTTCCAGATGCATGAGGTTAAACAAAATATACTAATAAAATTGTTTTCATAGGTTTTTTTTTTCCTTCTTTTATGTGACCACTAGAAAATTTAAACTACATATGTGGCTTGCATTTTATTCCATTCTTTTATTGGGTTGAACTAGCCAGCGCAAAGCCAGAGGGCGGCTACTCATTATCCCGTTCAGTCAGTTCATCTGACAATTATTCATAGAGATTACTATGTGCCAGGTACCGAGCCGGGTCCAGCAGGTACCACGATGATTAGAGAGGAGCCTCTGCCTTTAAGGAGCGTTCTTTTAGTCAGGAGGAAGATGGGGCATGCTGAGACAGGCTCCGCAGGGTGTTCTGGGAGCACACAGGAGGGCTCCTAACCTAACCTGGGCATGCTGCAGTCACGAGGGGTTGGGGTGGGAGGAAGGTTCCCAGCAGAGACGAGATATAACCTGGTGCTACAGGTTGTCAGGAGTTAACCAGTTTAGGAGACAGAGGCGCAGGCGGGAAGGTCTGCGGGTGTGGGTAACCACAGGCGCGGGGCGGAGACAGGCGGCTCCTCCAGGGAGGAGCCTGTGGCCAGCTGGAGCCTGGGCATGCACAGAGTTGCTGAGCAGGGGCAGGACGTCCTGGCTGAGGAGCTTCCAGCCAGGGTGTCCTATTCTGACTTTGGGGGACACGGCATGGGACTTTTCTGCCCCCTGACACCAGGCTGGGTACTTCTTGTGGAGCAGAGGAGAAGGGTGACACCAGCAGGGGCCAGGTGGCCCTCCCTGCGGCCCTCCCTGCGTCCCGGAGTGAGTGCCTGCAGGCAGGTGCACGCCGTGCATTTCAAGCACTGGCATGCCTTTGGTATCCAATGTGTTTTAGCAAATGCATTTCCTTTCCTTTTCTTTCTTTCTTTCTTTCTTTCTTTCTTTCTTTCTTTCTTTCTTTCTTTCTTTCTTTTTGGTGGTACTGGGGTTCCTGGAAGCCCTTCTACCTCCGGGCTACACTCCCAGACCTATTTTATATTTTTTTAATTTGGAAACAGGGTCTCTTAAGCCAGCGAGGCTGGCTCTGAACCAGCGCGATCCTCCTGTCTCCACCTCCCAAGCGCAGGGATTACAAGCGTGCCCACCACGCCCGGCAGCAAATACATTTTCAGTGATGGTCAGATCACTGCCCCTGCTGATTTACTTAAAACCTACTGTTGCCCTCCAAGTGGAATTCCTTGCCTGGGCAAAGAATTCAGCGTTTACCAAGATACTACAATAAATACTGAAGTCAGAAATTTTTGCTCGGCCATTTAATGAGTGACCATAAGCAAGGTAATTAACATGCCGGGGCCTTGGCTCATGTTTTAATGAGAGGTTTCAACTCAGTGATCTCTAGGTTTCTTTGAGTTTTGATTTTCACAGAGTCTGGTCAATGGTATGCACAGTAATAAAGAATTTTCTAACTGAAAAAAGTCCAGGTACAATGACAAAAGGCAAAATGGGATTTCATTCAGTCTAATGTTCTAAGTCAGAGAAGTAATTACATATTTTGCAGCTATTATTCAAAGTGTCATATTTTATTGAATTATGCTCTAGGATGCAGCTGATGTTTTTAAGAAAAATTGGCAAAATGTGAGCAGTAAGCGCTCCTTGGACAGATCGTTCCTGACAATAATTTTTAAATTGATCAAATGTGACAAACTGTAGTTAAAACTTAAAAAGTAGCAGTTTGCAATGCCAGTGTTTTATAAAAATATTAAATAAGCAAATAAGACCGGCACAGTTGTGACTTGATAGATTTTTCACTAGCTTTGGGGCCTTTTCCAACCCAAGTCAATACTCGACAGCTATTGTAAAACTCCTATTTGTAGAGATGTTCTAGATTACACGGTAATGTGCAGTGCTCGGTGCTGGGAGATCCTAGAATACTAAGTATACACAGCAGTGTTCAAACTGGTTTCAGGATGCCCTTACCCCAAAGAGTTTATATGTGGAATATATTTATCATCTAAGAAATATTAAAACATATGTATAGTCTAAGAATTTTTTTTTTGTGGTACTGGGGGTGGAACCCAGAGGCTTTCTACCTCTGGGCTATACTCCCAGACCTATTTGATACTTTATTTGGAAACAGGGTCTCACTAAGTTGCTGAGAGCCTCACTAAGTAGCTGAGGCTGGCTTCGAACCTGTGCGATCCTCCTGTCTCAGTCTCCCAAGCGCTGGAATTACAAGTGTGCGCCACCACGCCTGGGTAGTCTAAGAAATTTTAAAATACATTAAAATAAAGCCATTACCTGTGAGCATATATATTTTAATGAAAATGGTCTTGTTTTTCAAAACAAAGGACTTAATGAAAAATGTGTATTATTTTGCTTTTTTTGTGACTCTCTTTGATATCTGATTTAATAGAAAATAGGTAGATTCCCGTACCTACTTCTGTATTAATTCTGTTGTGGGATCACATGTTAAGTGGCCTTTAGAAACTCCACTGTACAAACATGGAGGAATGAAAGTAAAAGAGGTGAATAATGTTTCGTATTACTGTGAAGATACTAACTCATAGATTCTATAGATAAATAATTGAGGAACCCCAGGGATCCCTGGTCACACTTTTTAAAAAATAGTATTGGGGATTGAACCCACGGACATTTATCTACCTCTGAGCTACACCCCAAGCCTTATTTATTTTTTATTTTGACGGGGTCTCACTAAGTTTCAGAGGGCCTCACTAAGTTGCTGAAGCTGGCTTTGGACCTGGAATCCTCCTGTCTCAGCCTCCCAGGTATTGGGATCACAGGCATGCGCCACCATTCCCAGCTGGGCCACAACTTTGAAAACTGCTGGTATAGGGAATCAACTCAAAGGAACTTTTGCTCTGTAGAAAACAGAGAGTTTGAACATAGGTGAAACGTATCATTAAGCGTGGAATTAGTGATAACTCTGTAGAGTAATGCAGAGTGGGAGACACTGATCCTGAGAGCAAAGTGTGGAAAAGCTAGGGGCAGCGGTGGTCGAGGGGACATTTGCTCAGGTGTCAGTTGACATTAGAAAAGAGGAAACAGATGTGTGCAATACCCATCACCAAAGTTATCTTTGGGAGCCGGTAAACCTCGTCAGGGAGCAGAGCCTTGCCCAGGAGGAGCCCATGGGGAGGGCTTCAAGCGGGCCACTCGGCGTCTGCGTGGGATGGGAGAGCGTGCAGAGCTGAGGTTCTGAAGCCCTGAGCCCTGCGGCTGAGATCATCCAGCCCACACACTCCGCACCTGCTGTAAGCAGCAGAACTGCCTCTGCAAAAGAGTCTAATATAAAACCCCAGTGGAGCCGGGCGTGGTGGCACACGCTTGTAATCCCCGCGCTTGGGAGGCTGAGACAGGAGGACCGCACAGGTTCGAAGCCAACCTCAGCTACTTAGTGAGGCTCTCGGCAACTTAGTGAGACCCTGTTTCCAAATAAAATATAAAATAGGTCTGGGAGTATAGCCCAGAGGTTCCACCCCCAGGACCACCAAAAAAAAAATAAATAACAACAACAACAACAACAGAGTAGGGAAGAGGCCCATATGGCTTGGCTGCTTACTCCTTTTTCTGATTCTGGCCAGACTCAGCCAACCCTGAGGCATGGCATCAGGTTCCCAGACTTGCAGGAAAAGTGGGAGGAAAACCACTGATGTCACTGTCGACAATTGCAGAGCTGGGATACACACTCCGAGAACCCAGTCCAGGGCTCTCTCTTTGCCTGGAGAGGCCACTTTGGGCAGGGTAGAGGGGGAGGTGCCTGCTTGAGGTGACCTCAGAGTGGAAGGTGCTACCTCGGCCTGGGGTTTTGGGTCAGGCCTGGGATGGGCAGGATGGGGACGAAACGCTCCTCACAGAGAGGTGAGGCTCACAGCTGCGGCTCACATTTTGATTGAGGATCATAGGCTGGAAATTGGCCCCCTGAGGACATTAGTAAAGAGCGGGGAGTTAATAATGGTTAACGCGGAGTGTTTATCGTATGCCAGGCATTCTGTTGAGCACATTCCACGAATGGCCTTTGTGACAGTTTAGATCAGAAATGCCCCCCTAAAAGCTCCTGTGTTGAAGGGTGTTCTCCAACACAGGTGTGTTCAGGGGTGTAGCATTTGGAAGGTGACTGGGCCAGGAAGGCTCATCAAAGGATTAGTCCACCAGTGGACTCATAGTTGAATGGGCTCCTGGGAGGTGGTGAAAACTTGGGGGTTGGTCACGGGGGCGTGCCTTTCATCTCGTCCACAGCCTCTTTTTTGCTTCGTTTCCTGGCCACCGTGAGGTGAGCATCCGCCCCGCCACATCACACCTGCTGCCATAACGTTCTGCCTCATCGTAGACCCCAAAGCCCCTGGCCCGACCGTGGCCTGGAACCTCCGAGACTGTGAGCCCAAGCAAATGTGTTTCCTTTGAAGCCGAATTGAGCATTCCTCCTTTTAAGTCGAATAAATCTTTTCTCTTAAATTGAATAAACCTTTCCTCCTCTTAAGCTGCTTTTCTCAGACATTTTTTCACAGTCGTAGAAAGCTGACTAACAATCTTTTTTCAAGCTCACAAAACCTTCATGAGTTTCTTTTTTTTTTAACCTCACATATTTTAATAGACACTTAGAGGAATTAAGTAACTAAAGCACAGGACACAGGTCTCTGTGGTGGAGCCAGGCTCTCTGAAATTTTCCATGTAAAATAAGTCATGTGAAGTCCTTTCAGATTTTCTTTTATATATACTGGGGATTGAACCCAGGGGCATTCTACCTCCAAGCTATATCCCCTCAGTCCTCTTATTTATTTGTTTATTTATTTATTTATTTTGTGGTACTAGGGATGGAACCCAGGAGCATTCCACCTCCAAGTTACACCCCTAGCCCTATTTTTATTCTTTATTCTGAAACAGGGTCTCACTGAGTTGCAAAGGGCCTCACTAAGTAGCTGAGGCTGTCAGTGAACTGTGATCTTCCTGTCTCAGCCTCCGAGATGCTGGGATTCCAAGCATGAGCCACCATTTTTATTCTTTATTTTGAAACAGGTTCAGGGTCTCACTAAGCTGTGGAGTGCCTCACTAAGTAGCTGAGGCTGGCTGCTAACCTGCAATCCTCCTGTGTCAGCCTCCCAAGTACTGGGATTGCAGGCATGTGCCACCATGCCCAGCTTCAGACTTTAATTATAAACCTTGAAAAAGGTTGTCTAAGACATGACAACAATGCTTTCCAAATATGTAGGTGGCTGAGGTAGTGTCTGTCAATGCCTTCCCCACTGGTTATTCTTTTTCTTGGTTACGGATGCCAGTTTTATTCAGGTATCTGGTGGACACATATATCATGGGGCTGGATCCCCCTAAATCGAGTCAGTTTTGACTGATATAATCCCACTGGGATGATTTCATACCTTTAAAAGAAATGGACATACATGGTAATTTGGGCCAGTGAGGCAGAAGGGAAATTTTATTGGGAAATTTACCAATCTCTGGTGATAAAGAGCTTCATGGGCAGAACCGGTGCCTTTTCTGACTCCATGTGGTCAGAACTGAGTGTGATCCGTAGGTCTTTGCAGCCCCTGGAAGCGTGAGGGGAACTGATCTGAGAAGGCGGCACTGAAAGGAGGCAAAGATTTTGGGGAGGAACTGCTCAAGTAGCAAACCCAGAGCAGTCCTGGCTCTGTCCTTACGTTACAATATATTCTTTTGGGGAGGAACTGCTCAAGTAGCAAACCCAGAGCAGTCCTGGCTCTGTCCTTACGTTACAATATATTCTTTGTAGTTATCAGAAACAAGTGATTTTTGAGTTTTTCATTATTTGGAGCCTACAGTAGGCTAAACAATTTGCCACTAATATTGCCCTATCTACTTAGAAAGGTGGATGATGGCAGGGCGTGGTGGCGAACGCCTATAATCCCAGTAATTGAGAAGCTGAGATGGGAGGATCACAGATTTGCAGCCAGCCTCAGCAACTTGGCGAGGCCTTCCGCAATTTAGTGAAACCCTGTTTCAACATAGAAAATAAAGGGCTGAGGATGTAGAGTGTCCCTGAGTTCAGTCCCCAGTACCAAAAAAAAAAAAAAAAAAAAAAGGAAAGAAAGAGGAAAAAAAGAAAAGTAGGTAGTCCGTGAAGCAATATCTAATGTAAATTCATTTTTGTTTTATCAGGGCTTCCGTTAGGTACACTTGCACCTGCTGAAAAAGAACAGCTATTTTCAGGACATCGTGAAGATTACATGATGCGGCTGATAATACTCACTTATATAGGCTACTCCATGTATGCCTTTATGTGAAAATCGCCTAAACGCGCTTTTGGTATTTCTAACTCCAGAAATCTGTATCTATCATATATACATGTATATACATGTATACACGTATATACATATACTATATATACATGTATATATGTATATCCGTATACTTTATATACATATATAAAGTATAGCATTTTTATCATGTGTTCAATACATTTTGACTGGGTCCCACTTTGTATCTCTTATAAAAACTAAGTTTAACTCCTGGGTATCTTGCCAAAGGGGTTGAAACCAGAGAACTCCGTAACATATGCATAGCCATGCTCATAGCAGCGCAATTCATAATAGCCAAGACATGGAACCAGCCCAGGTCTCCATCAACAGATGAATGAATTGCAAAATTATGAGAAATAAACACAATGGAATTCTACTCAGCTATAAAGAACAAAATCCTGTCATTCACAAGAAGATGGAAAGACCTGGAGAACATTATGTTAAGTGAGATCAGCCAGGCACAGAAAGAGAAGGGACATATGTTTTCTCTAATATGTCCAAACCAGGGAGTATTGGGGATACCAGAGGGACTCCAGATAATGGAGGGGAAACCTCAGCAAAGCTAGAAAAGGAAGGGTAGGAGAGGAAGAAGGCTGAGGGTGATTAAAGGAGGAGCTACATCCCAATATGTGTAAAAGTATGAATGTAGCATGGTCAACCTGGACACTCGTTGTTGGGAGGGGGAAGGTGAATTAGAGAGGAGAGGGCACCGAGTCTGAATGTATGCCGTTTTCAATATGATCCACATAAAAAAATTAAAAAATTAAAACTAACTTTAAAATAAATCTATTTGCTGGGCGTGGTGGCGCACGCTTGTAATCCCCGTGCTTGGGAGGCAGAGACAGGAGAATCACACAGGTTTGAAGCCAGCCGCGCTGGCTTAAGAGACCCTGTTTCCAAATAAAAAATATAAAAATAGGTCTGGAGTGTAGCCCAGAGATAGAAGGGTTTCCAGGAACTCCAGTACCACCAATAAATAAATAAATAAATAAATAAATAAATAAATAAATAAATGAATAAAATTAAAAAACCTATTTAATGATTTTTTTAAGTTTCCAAGTGGAGCCCAGTGCGGTGGGTACAATTATAATCCCAGTACGTGGGAGGCTGAGATAGGAGGATCAGAGGTTTGTGGCTACTTCAGCAACTTAGCAAGGCCCACTGCAACTTTGTAAGACCCTATTTCAAAATAAAAAATAACACAGACTGGGGGAGGTAGAATGCCCCTGGCACCTACCCCCTCAAAGAAAAAAAAAAAAAGTTTCCAAGTCCTATGTTCCTGGTGGTAAATTTCAAGTTATTAGTAGTTTATGTGAGAAACCAAGAGTGGTCACTGGTAGGTGAATTAAGTTTCTATTTCAGAACCCCCCCATGAGCTAAGGTCTGACCGGATAAGCCACCATCCCCCCTCCAGCTGGACCTGGTCGTTACCAGGAGGACTTGTCCTCTCCTGGTCCACCTTGGCCAATCGGTGAAAAGGACATTCCCCGCTGAACCTGGCCCATCACCTGGCCACAGGACCCCGCACCCGCGGGACCCCAGCCATTTAGTTCAAAAGGCATCTCTCCTGGCCCATCAGCCCCCACGCGTGACCCCAGCCGGTTTGTACCCCATCCCGGCCGCGCCCTCTTTCTCTCCTTCTCTCTCACCCCTCTCTCTTTTGCTCTGTCCGTCTGTCTGTCTGCCTGTCTCTCTTTCTTCCTTTCATGCCATCTCCTCCAATAAATCTCTTGGCTACAAGGCGGTCTCCGGTGTGCTCTGTGGTGTGGTCAAACTTGGTCCCTTCAGTCATTATTTATTATCAACACTAATGGGAATATAAAATAAATGGTTCAGATTAGATAACATAATGAAAATACCTTAAAAAGTGACTTCAGCCTCTTCTACTCATCTTTTAGGGGTTATTTTATGCTCTTTCCAAACAAGATGAAAGGTACAGCGTATTGCTCAGGGTCCCCCAGTCAGTCAGAGAAGTCCCGAGTATATTACACAACCACTATGGAGTATGTTATACAACCACTATGGAAATCAGTATGGCGCCTCCTCCAGAGGCTGGGGCTGGGGCCAGCTATGACCTGGCCCTAACACTCCTCAGTAATTATCCAAGAGAACCAAAGTCAGCTTACAGAGCGGTGCCTGCGAACCCAAGCTATGAAGCCAGACCAGGCGTCTCTCGGCAGACGAGTGGAGGGTGAAATACGGCGCAGACACAGTTATAACAGGAAGGAGAAGGAGACGACGCCACTTGCAGATGAATGGGCGGGACTAGAAACCATGATGGTCGGTGAACTGAGCCAGGCCAGAAAGCCCAGGGTCAAATGTTTTCTCTCTGATGTGGATGGAGGCTGGAGGGAAAAAAAGAAATAAAACACGGAGAAACCAAGGAAACGACACCACCTGGATCCTGCCGTGTGCATCGCGAGCATATCATCCCGCACAATTAAAACGCACCGATCAAGAAGGAAGGCCCGGGCGGAGGCTGGACCCCGGGTCACCTGGCCGCGAGCCCGCTCGGCCTCCGCTCTGGGGCCGGGACCACCCGCCCCACCCCACCCGGCCACCTTTCTAGAAGTGACAGCAAGAAGCGAACTGCTCAAAGGTGCCGGGAAGAGAGCCAGCCGCCGCGCCGATGGCACAGGGCGCCGATGGCACAGGGCGGTCAGCCGCACGAGCTCACCGGCTAAAGTCCCATCGCCAGCAGTCAATAAAAATCCCAGGACAATGAATTACTTTTAACTTTAGAAAATAAAAGCATGTACTAATATAGTAACGATGACTACTACTTTGCTACTTTAGTGGCGACTTCTGGCACCTACACACACTCAGGAGGGTCTTGACCAGTCTGATACAACTGTGCGTCACCTACTAATTTTGAAATAGTCTCATTAAGTTGCAGAGGGCCTCAGTACCTTGCCGAGCCTGGCCTCAAACCTGCAGTCCTCCTATCTCAGCCTCCCAAGTACCTGGATTACAGGCATGCGCCTCCACGCTTGGCGTGGACTGAGTATTTAAGGGTGGCTCCACTGGGTTCTAAGGAGCTCAAGTTTCCCATCAGCTGGTGCCATCAGAGCCCCTGTGCAGTGTAACGTCACTCACGTTTGTGACGCTGGTGTGCACAAACCCTGCATGTCCTCATGTGAAAAGAGAGCACACCCGATTATGTACAATGCACGATACTTGATAATAAGTAATGACTCCTGTTTCTTCATTACCTATACTGTGCTTTTTATCTTCAAAAAATATTTTTTTAGTACTAGGGATTGAACCCGGGGGCATTCTACTTCTGAGGTACACCCAGATCTATTTTATTTTTTATTTTGAAACAGAAACAGGGTCTCACTAAGTTGCTGAGGCTGGACTCGAATCCACGATCCTCCTGTCTCAGCCTCTCTCTCCTCTCCCTCTCCCTCTTCCTCCCTCCTCCCCCCACCTCTCTCATATTGGGAACGAAACTCAGAGCCTCACACATGCTAGGCAATGCCCTACCACTAAGCTACATCCGCAGCCTTTTATTTTTTATTTTGACTCAGGGTCTCACTAAGTTGCCCAGACTGGCCTTGAACTTGCAATCCTCCTGCCCCAGTGGCTAGGCTTGCCAGTGTGCACCCGCCCCTCCATCCCTTGCTCTCATCAAGAAGCCGCGTTGCATGATTAGTCTATTAACACCTAGGTCTGCAGAAGTACACCCTAGGGCGTTCGCCCAACAGTGGGATCGCCTGAGATACCTTTCTCGAGCTCCATCGTCATGCTGGGGGGCTCAACTGAGCCTTGCTCCCTAGGTGGGAGGAGCATACATTTTGCAGATTAATTCCTCACCCCCCTTCTTCTTTGGGAAGCTAAGACAGGACGATCACAGGTCCACGGCCAGCCTCGGCTACTTAGTGAAAACCTATTTTAAAATAAAGAATAAAAGATAGGGCTAGGGGTGTAGCTCAGAGGTAGAATGCCCCAGATTCAATTCCCAATTTCAAAAAACAAAATATAATTTATTTTGTAGTGGGACCAAACCAAGGGGCATTCTACCTCTGAGCTACACCTCCAATCCTTTTTAGTTTTGAAACAGAGTCTTGCTAAGTTGCTGAGGGTTTCATTAAGTTGCTGAGGCTGGCCTCAAACCCACAATCCTTCTATCTTAGCCTCCCAAGTACTGGGATTATAGGCATGTACCACCATGCTTGGCCTCAGTCCCCCCACCCCTTTTTTTTTTTTTGGTGGTACTTGGGTTCCTGGAAGCCCTTCTACCTCCGGGCTACACTCCCAGACCTATTTTTTATATTTTTATTTGGAAACAGGGTCTCTTAAGCCAGCACAGCTGGCTTCGAACCGCCTCGCAAGAGCCGGGATTACAAGAGTGCACCACCACGCCCGGCTCAGTTCCCATTTTAAGAGTAAAATTTTAAGCTGGGCGTGGTGGTGCACGTTTGTAGTCCCATTGCTCGGGAGGCTGAGACAGGAGGATTACACAGGCTCGAAGCCAGCCTCAGCTACTTAGTGAGGCTTTTAGTAACTTGGTGAGACCCTGTTTCCAAATAAAATAGGTCTGGGAGTGTAGCCCAGAGGTAGAAAGCCCCTGGGTTCCACCCACAGTACTACCAGAAAAAAAAAAAAAAGAGTAAAATTTTAATAGTAAAATTGTCTAATTATTAAAATTCATTCTTTAAATAATGCCTTATAATACAAATAACTTTTTTTGTTATTTGCCAGAAAAATAATTCGAAGAAATCCTTAAAACTATTCAGTTCTTCTGCAGTAAAATACATAAAGACACCCGCGGCCCTGTGAAACCGGCCCTCTGAGGGAAAACACTAAGTAGAGCACAACTCAGGATTGCAGTTCCTCCTGTGCAGCGGCCATCCAGCCTCGGGCTGTCGCAGGCCCCAGGGCGCTGTCCCTGCTGTCCAGACCCGCCTCCTGGGCGCCCTGCTGGCTGACCGCACCCCTTCGGTTTTGACCTCTGCTCCAGAGATCTTGACCTCCCAGGCCACACTCCTGCCTTCCTTTGGAATCCTCCAGCTCTGCAAGGCCAAGCATCAGAATCCCCCTTTCTCTGCAACCTCCTATTTTCTCCTTTGCTCAGCAAGTAGAGACAGCTGACATGATGGGGGCAGGGGCAAAGTAGAGTAACAAGAGACATGGCTTTAAATGTGGGCTCCGCAAGTTCCTTGATGTTTCTGATCTGTGTGTCCCTCACCTGAGAGACAAGACCACCTCCTCTGCAGTGTTGTACCTGGTTACAGGGGACGAAGCTCCTGGCAGCGCAGTGATGCAGTGCCGTCTCTCCCTCTCCTTCCCTCCGCCTCACACCTACTTTGTTCTTGGACCTCAAAAAGAATGCCTCTCCTTCCGGTCTCCCCCTCCCCTGGCTTCACAGTCAGACACTTTATTCCTCTGATGTTCACGGGTTAACACCAATCCAGGAACAATAAAATACACCCACGGTTCACTCTTGCTCCCAGGCCACCAAAAGCATGTAGTGAGGTCAGGAATGCAGTGGGCATGTGTGTGTGTGTGTGTGTGTGTGTGTGTGTGTGTGTGTGTGTGTGTTAGACTGAACCCAGGGTTGCTCTACTACTGGGCTATACCCCCAGCCCAGTGTTTGAATTTTTTTATTTTGAGACAGGGTCTTACTACATTGCTGAGGTCAGCCCTGAATTTGTGGTCTTCCTAACTTAGCCTCTCAAGTAATTGGGAAGTAACTAAGATTACAAGTATAATCCCAGATCCCAGTTATTGTTTATTTATTTATTTATTTGTATTGGGGATTCAACTCAGGAGCATTCTACCATTCTACCTCTGAATTAGACCCCTGGCTCTTTTTAATACACACACACACACACACACACACACACACACACACACACACACACACACCATATATATATATATATATATATATATATATATATATATATTTTTTTTTTTTTTTTTTTTGCAGTACTGGGGATGGAACCCAGGGGCATTCTACCTTTGAGCTATACCCCAGCCTATTTTTTATTCTTAATTTCAAACAGGGTTTCACTGAGTTGCAAAGGGCCTCACTAAGTAGCTGAGGCTATCCGCAAACCATGATCCTCCTGTCTCAGCCTCCCGAATGCTGGGATTACAAGTGTGTGCTACCACAACCTGCTTACTTTTTATTTTGAAACCAGATTTTCTTTTTTTTTTTTTTCTTCAGTTTTGCTACATTTTAATAGTAGGTTTTAAGGGGTTATATTTTAGGTCTCATCAGCAACATCAAACGAAAAGGTTCCAAGTTCCCCACTAGAGTACTGACACGCAACTTAGAAACTATAGGACACGGAGGGGCTGCGGTTCTTGCCCCTTGAAAAGTTTAGAGTCTGGAGATTTGGCAACTCGAGTTTAAGAGTTGAGTGAACAATGAAGTAATTTCTTAAGGCAAATTCTTCATCCCCTTGAACTACTGTGGACTGAATCATTTTGCCAGTTGGAATTAACCCAGTCAGTATGAAAAGCAAAACTAACTTTAGTAGAGAATCCTTTCAGGCTCATATAGTTTTTATTAACATCCATCTAGTAAACAGAATTGACCTAATAGACAACTGAAAGTCAAGACTAGATTTCTTGAAGTGCAAGGGCTAAAACAATTGTGGTTACCTATTTTTAAAAGCAAACATAGTGAATGGTATGACTAGGGTTACTACACTAGTTTAAACACAGGCCAAGTACTGACACTGCATTCCCCTCATGCACTGTTCATTTAAAAGAGTGAATATTAAAATATGTGGGCTCTATATCTAACTCGGAAAAAGCCCCTCACAAATCTTACTGTTCTGTGTATCAAATATTTATCTTGTATGTTCTATGAAAGTTTAATTTATGCCTCATTATTAAGTCAAAAGTAATATGTCATCAAATTATAATAGGCCGATGACCTGCATATTTTCATAGGATGAATGTCAATATATCTGAATAGGAAATAAATGACAATCCTATCTACCTATATTAAAAAAATAGAATATCTTTCCAGGTTTTGCATACTCATCATCACTATAAGAGTTATGCAGATTTTAAGGCTTCACAATCAGTTGTCAGAAAAATAGCACTTATACCCGCAGTATCTCATTAGCATCTGACAATAATTTTTTAGATATCTAAAAGGTTTTAATTATTCTGAGATGGTTCCAATGTAAACCCTAGAATCATTATCAGACAGGATAACAGTGATGTAGAAGAACAGCTCATCAACATGACAAAAAGATCCTCGCTTTCAGAAAAACAATCTGGTCGTCTGGAAACAACCTGGGACACTCCCCTCTGTGGTGCCTATCTGGCCAAGGCACCATCTCTAAGGAGAACCATCAGATCGGGGTGAACTTAGGCCACCTCTGAGGAGCGCCCTTTTAACCTCTAGACACGCCTTCTCAGGCAACGTATCTTATCCAGTTCCCTTCGGAGCAATTTAACAATGTCCTACCCACCTCAGCCCAGAGTTTGAAGGTCAATCGAACTAAAACAGTATTTTGGAGCAGAAGTGAGCAGCTGTGTAAACCCTAGCACATTCTTATTGCTGCATTAAGTTTGAAGATGAGCACACCTACCGCAACAGCGTTGTTCCAGGAAGCAAGGTAGGAGCAGTGGTAAACTAGAAAAGAGACTTAATTGCACAATCAGTAGAAAAGTAAAAACGTTCAAAATCTACAATAAATCTGTATCCAAAGGAGTCTTTTTTTTTTTTTTTTTTTTTTGGTGGTGGTACTGGGGTTCCTGGAAGCCCTTCTACCTCTGGGCCACACTCCCAGACCTATTTTTTATTTTTATTTTTGGAAACAGGGTCTCTTACACCAGCGCGGCTGGCTTCGAACCTGCACGATCCTCCTGTCTCCGCCTCCCAAGCGCGGGGATTACAAGCGTGCGCCACCACGCCCGGCCAAAGGAGTCTTAAAACATCCATGATGTGCTGGACTCTCTGAGCTCTGTGGAACAGCTTTGCACTGGCCTACTGGCGTGGGGTACGGCTCCCTTGCCACCTGCTGAGGGGTGAATATGCTACACAGAGCTAGGAAGGTTTCCACTCCGTGTAACATTCACAGAAGTTCTAGGCTACTCGTGAGGATCATTCCTTGTGCAAAGTCTGATGTAGATGAAGATAAAGCGGTTTCTTGGTCAATAATTGCAATTTCTTTCTTTTAAAGTCAGTGGGTTTCTTGTATAGTTCTATTACATTTGACCCAGGTTTAATTTCATCCATCTCCATAAAAGCAAAACACTTGGTGCCGGTAAACCTTTTTTTAGGCTTGTAGTGTTTGAATTCGAAGAAGATAGCTGCACCTTTGGTTAACTTTTCAACGTGTTTCTGGAGCTCAATGTCCACGTTAAAATGAACACACATATCTTCCTTTCTTGAAGCCACAGGAGTATCTTGCACGGAAGTCAAGTCTGTGCCATTCAGATCCTTTACACTAACTGAAATACAGGGACCGATGCACTGCCCAGCGTCTTTCAGACCAGTTTTCTCGATTCTGAAGTGAGTAACGTCATTCCTGGTTCTGATGGTAACCTTGGTAATAAAGTACCAGGAATTCTAGCAGGGAAAGAATCAGGATCCTGCTCCAGCACCACCCTCTTCTTCATCTTCTTCAAATTCCAAATTCTCTTCTTCACCAGGTGCTAAAATTTATCTTAATGGGACAGGCTGAGCATCAAATGGGAATTCTTTATTATATGTAAGAATATTCTTTAGGATTGGCTCTAGCTCCTTCAGGTCCTCCAGTTTCAATTCTTCCTGGGACAGTGTGGACTGTAAAGCCGCGCTTCGCAATTCTAAGCATGTTGCAATTTTGCATATGGTTTTCTTTTGTTCTTCTGTGATTTCAGAATCATTATGTTGAGCTTGGGCCCTCTTTTTGTAGATGTCTTGCTAATATCTGATACTCGGCTATCGCCTCCACCAGCTGGCCCCAAGAGTCGAAGTCGGCGCCTCTCCTAAAACTGGCGCCCCAGCGCTGGTGCAGACACCGGGTCACCTCCGACTTGCCCAGGCCCCACCCCGTCCCCTCCCTCCCCAACCCCAGCACGGCAGGGCTCTAGGCTGCCATCCTCCCATGGCCGGCCCCGACATTAACAGGGCCGGGAGGGACCACCGCAGCCCACCGAGGAGCCGCCCAAGCCTATTTGCCGCCAGAGCCAAACTTTTCTGAAACCAGGTTTTCTAAGTTTCTAAGTTGCTAAGGCTGGCCTTGAACCTGTGATCCTCCTCAGCCTTCCAAGTGCTGGGATTATAGGAATGTGCCACTATGCGCAGCAGTCTCTCTTTCTCCCCCAGCCCGGCTAATGGAGATTGAACCTAGGGATATTCTACTTCTGAGTGGCACCCTAGCCCCCTTTTTATTTTTGTTTTGAAACAGGGTTTCACTAGGTTGCTAAGAGTCTTGCTAAATTGCCAAGGCTGTCCTGGAACCAGCAATCCTCCTGTCTCAGCTCCCCAAGCACTGGGATTACAGGCGTGAACCATCATGTCCAGCAGTCATTTGTTTTTGAAGCTTCTCACATAAAATGAAAAAGAAGAGGAAAAGGAAGAAGAGGAGTGGGTGGAGGAGCGGAGGGAAAGAGGGAGGGAAGAAAAATGGCAAAACAGGGTCCACTGTGATTTTAATCTCTTTATCATGTGATTTTGATCTCCTTATCAGAGGGATAGCACAGTCCTCATGCATTATATTTTTAACCTTAAGACACTTCATTTGTTAAATGAAATCCTTAGGATTTTAAGGGGACCCAATAAAAATCACTCTCCACCTGACTTATAAACATGGCTTTACAGTGCCTCTACACATGGGTGCCTTAACTCACCTTCATCGCTAATAACCTTAGATTCGAGGGCAGCACAGTCCACGGGCAGGTGAGCTTCCCAGCACTGACTTAGGAAATCTTCTCCCTAAATCTCAGACAGTGCTTGGCCTAGGCCCTCCCCAGCTGGGGGGGCCAGAGCACAGGGAGATAGGGCAAGGGCAGGAGAGCCAGGAGACGAGGGCCAGGGCCAGCTTCGGCAACCTCAGCAGGCTGACAGGACGCAGCTGTTGGGCACATCATCGAACATAGAGGAACATAGAGGAAGCGGGCAGGGCAGGGATGAGGTATGTCCCGCAAGCATAAACAAGCACCTGAACGTCTATTGAAACCCTTGTCCACTTTTTGTGTGTGTGGTACCGGGGATTGAACCCAGGGGCATTCCGCTTCTGAGCTACACCCCAGCTATCTATCTATCTATCTATCTATCTATCTATCTATCTATCTATCTATATCTATATATATACATATATACATATATATACATATATATCCATATATGGATATATACATAGATATATATATACATATATCTATGTATATATCCATATATATACATAGATATATGCATTCTTTTGAAACAGGAGCTCTCCACGAAGTTGTGGAGGATGGCTGTGAAACTGTGATCCTCCTGTCTCAGCATCCCAAGTACTGGCTAGAGCTTTGCGCCACCACACCCAGCTCTTTGTCTACTTTTAAATTGGTTAATTTTTACTTTTGTTGTTGAGTCATAAGTTTTTTATATATTCTGAATATAAGTCTCTTATCAGGATATGATTTATAAAGCTAGGCCTGGTGGCGCACGCTTATAATCCCAGTACTTGGGAGGCTGAGGCAGAAGGATCATGGGTTCGCAGCTAGCTTCAGCTACTTAGTGAGGCCCTCTGCACAGACTTAGTGAGACCTTGTTTCAAAATAAAGAATAAAAAATAGGACTGAGTATAGCACAGAGGTAGAATGCCTCTGGGTTCCACCCCTAGTACTGCAAAAAATATGATTTATAAAAATTCTCCTTTTTCATTAGTTATCTTTTTTGTGTGTGTATGTGTGTGGTACTAAGGATGGAACCCAGGGGCATTCTACCTCAAAGCTACACTCTCAGCCCTATTTTTAATTCTTCTTTATTATTATTATTAATTATTATTATTATTATTATTATTATTTTGGTGGTACTGGGGTTCCTGGAAGCCCTTCTACTTCCGGGCTACACTCCCAGACCTATTTTTATATTTTTATTTGGAAACAGGGTCTCTTAAGCCAGCACGGCTGGCTTCGAACCAGCGTGATCCTCCTGTCTCCGCCTCCCAAGTGCGGGGATTACAAGTGTGCACCACCACGCCCGGGATCATTCTTTATTTTGAACCAGGGTCTCACTGAGTTGCGGAGGGCCTCACTAAGTAGCTGAGGCTGTCCTCAAACCACGATCCTACAGTCTCAGCCTCCAGAATGCTGGGATTACAAGCGTGCACCACCACGCCCAGCTCGAAAGATTATCTTTTCACTTTCTGGATATCTTTTGAAGCAAAAAAAATTTTTTAATTTGATCAAGTCTAACATCAAATTTATCTATTTTTTTCTTTTGCCCTTGTGGTCTTGATGTCATATCTAAGAAAACTATTGTCAAGTTGGGTGTGGTGGTGCAGCTTGTAAGTCCCAGCAGTTGGGGGGGCGGGGACAAGAAGGTCACAGGTTTGAGGCCAGTCACAGCAAGTTAGCGAGGCCCTCAGCACCTGGGTGAGACTCTGTTCAAAGTAAAAATGAAGTAGGGCTGAAGGTGGCTCAGGAGTAGAATGTCCCTGGGTTCAAGCCTCAGTACAAGACACACACACACACACACACACACACACATAAAAACTATTGCCACATCCAAGGCCACAAAGATTTACTTCTGTTCCTTCCCCTCTGAGTTCTACAGTTTGATCTTTTGTCCTCAGGTGTAAGAGTTCATTTCTGTATATGAGATGATATATAATGTCTTCCGTTTCATTTTCTTGTCGTGTTCTTTTGTATGTGCATGTGCGTGTGTGCCCGCACCATCTGCTGAAGAGGCCATTCCTCCCCATTGAACCGCTGTGGCGTTCATGGAAATCACATTAGCGATGAATGCAAGACTGATTCTAGCTTCTCAGTCTTACCTATTGAGCTGTTTGCCGACCCTTAGGGTCTTCATTACTAGAACTTTGTCGTAAATTCTGAAATCGAGGGAAATACGAGTCTTCCAACTTTCTTCGGATGCTTAACAAGACCAGCTTGGCAATTTCCACAACAAAGTCAGTTAATTTTGACCTAGACTATATTGAGTTTGCAGGTCAATTTGAGTGGCTGTGCCATCTTGACAATATTACATCCTTCAAGGGGCACAGTGGTGCACACCTACAATCAGCAAAGCAGGAGGCTGAAGCAGGAGGACTGCAATTTTGAGGCCAACTTAGGAAGACCCTGTCTCAAAATAAAGAGCTCTGGGGATGTGGCTCAGTAGCAGAGCACTTGCTTAGCATGTATGAGCCCCTGGGTTTGATCCCTATTACTGTACAAACAAAAACAAAACAAAATGAAACAAAAACCAGTATTTCATCTTCCTATCCATGAGTATGGGTTACATTTCCATTTATTTAGGGCTTCTTTAGTTTCCTTCAATATTACTTATGGTTTACAAGTCTTTTACTTTCTTTGTTATACTTATTCCCAGAATATTTTATTCTTTTAGATGCTATTACAGATAAAATCATTCTATTTTGATTTGGGGACTGCTCATTAGTGTATATGATTGCTTTTGCACTGTCGGTCTTGTTACCTTGCAACCTCGCCTAACTTACTGAGGTGTTTGGATAGTTCTTCGTGTATTCCTTAGTATTTTCTATTATACAAAGTCATGTCGTCTGCAAGTAGAGATAATTACATTTCTTCCTCCAATTTCATTCTCTTTTCTAATTGCTCTTCTTGAACCCTTCAACACAGTGTTGAGTAGAAGTGGTGAAGACAGATATTCTTGTTTTGCTGCCGACTTTAGGGAGAAAGTTTTGAGCTTCTCACCATTAAGTAATGATGCTGTGGGTTTTCCACGGGTGTCATTTACTCACTCGAGGGAGTTGTTTAGTGTTATCATAAAATCCTGTTTATTTTTTTCAGACGATTTCTTTCCATTGAGATGACTATGTGATGTTTGTCTTTTATTCTATTAGTATGGTGTATTACATGATTGATGCTTCATATATTAAATCAACTTTGCATTTTGGGGATAAATATCCCTTGATTATGGCTTCAGATAATAATGCTGGATTCAGTTTTTAGTAGTTTGTTGAGGATTTATGCATATTTATTTATTGTGTTACTAGGGATTGAACCCAGGGGTGTTCTACCTCTGAGCCACATCCTCAGCCATTTTCTATTTTTATTTTGAAACAGGGTCTCACTAAGTTGCTGAGAGCCTTGCTAAGTTGCTGAGGCTGGCCTTGAACCTGTGATCCTCCTGTCTCAGCCTCCCAAGTATTGGGATCACCGGCATGCACCATCATGCCTGGCTGTATCTATATTTATAAGGAATGTTTTCCTGACTTGTGATCTCTTTATCTGATTTGGCACCAAAGTAATATTGACTATATAGAATTAGGTGGAAAGCATTCGCTCGGCTATTTTGGGGGAAGTGTTTGTAGAGTACTGGTGCTTAATTATTTATCTTTAGGTAAGACAAGCAACTGATGTAAAATACTATGTATTCAAAAATGTTTTTAGTTATCAGATTAAGTCTTCTCAGATCCTGCCTCTAAATTCTCATCATACATTTCCTCCCTGAGGGCAAAGATTTGTACATTTCTTTGACAGTGTCATGAACTTATCAGCTATTAGACAGAACTCCTGAACTTCCCTTCTCTCCTGACCCAATGACACCTTGATCTAACAAACCTTAAGTTATTCTCCATATCTGAATCAGTTCAGAATAGGCTCAGCTGTGAGCTATAGAGGCTTAAGAGAACTGAGGGCAGAGGTGCGGGAGCAGTTCAGTTTTCATTCATTCAAAAGTCAAGAGGTAGCTCGGCATGGCGGTGCACACTTGTAATCCCAGCATTCGGGAGGCTGAGACCTGAGGATGGTGGTTCGCAGACAGCTTCAGCTACTTAGTGAGGCCTTTTGCAACTCAGTGAGACCCGGTTTCAAAATAAAGAATAAAAAATGGGGCTGGGGTGTACCTCAGAGGTCGAATGCCCCTGGGTTCCATCCCCGGTACTGGAAAAAAAATGTCAGGAGGTAGGCAGGCAGTCCAGGGCTGATATTCTGTTAAGTCTTCTAGACCGCAGTTCCTTACAGCTGACCACTATGATATTCCAGGTATAGCCCAAATCCTCCCGGCTCCAAATGGATGTTTTGTTTCAAGAAATAAAATAGAGGATAGAAAAGGAAGCAGATAAAGAGCATGTCTCAACTAACTTTTAGCTAAAGTTTAGAGATCTTCCATGTGACACTTCCCTCCCTTCCTCCCTCCCTCCCTCCCTCCTTTCTTTCTTTCTTTCTTTCTTTCTTTCTTTCTTTCTTTCATTCTTGTGCTGGGGATGGAACCCAGAGGCTTTCTACCTCCGGGCTATACTCCCAGACCTATTTTATACTTTATTTGGAAACAGGGTCTCACTAAGTTGCCGAGAGCCTCACTAAGTAGCTGAGGCTGGCTTCGAACCTGTGCGATCCTCCTGTCTCAGCCTCCCAAGCGTGGGGATTTCAAGTGTGTGCCACCACGCCTGGGCGACACTTCTGTTTCGATCTCAATGGCCAGAATGTATTGAGATGGACATGCTTAATCACGAGAGAAGCTGGGAAATGGTCTTCATTTGGAGTCAATATGGGCTCACTGAAATTGGGGTTTTATTATTGCAAAAGAGGAGAGACAAATAGTTACTACTACACCTTCTGTCGTCAACATTTCCCCAAGTTTATCACTCTCTTTTCTCCCCTCCATTTCTCCTCCTCTTGTATATGTCCTTATCACTTTTCAAGCTAAATTAACACAGTAACTTTTTTTTTTTTTTTTTTTTTTTTGGTGGTACTGGGAGTGGAACCCAGAGGCTTTCTACCTCCGGGCTATACTCCTAGACCCATTTTATATTTTATTTGGAAACAGGGTCTCACTAAGTTGCTGAGAGCCTCACTAAGTAGCAGAGGCTGGCTTTGAACCTCCGCAATCCTCCTGTCTCATCCTCCCAAGCGCGGGGATTACAAGCGTGCCCACCACGCCCGGCTTAACACAGTGACTTTTTACTTCCCGTGGTACTAGGGACTGAGCTCGGGGCCGCACACTTAGCGTGTGCTCTAGCACTGAGCGATAATCAAGTAGCTTCCTATTTTTTTTTTCTAGAAGGGATTAAAACCAGGAGTATTCTACCTCCAAGCTATACTCCAGCCCCTTTTATTTTGGAAGAGGGTCTCAATAAATTGCTGAGGCTATCCTTGAACCTGTGATCCTCCTGTCTTAGCCTCCCAAGTATTGGGATTATAGATGTACACCACTACACCCCATTTACATCTTAACTGGGTTTTTTAACTCTGGTCTCTTCCCTTCAGGAAATCTTCCATTTTCTTTTCTAAAATACAGATGTAATCAACCTCTCATGATGCCTTTCTAATTATCTCTCTCAAAAAAAAAAAAAAAACAAAAAAAACCCAAAAACCTCCAACCCCCTAACTGTGGTTTCTGAACTTCAAAACCCTTTTTGATCTAGCCTCAGTCCACTCTTTCAGGTTTAGCTTGTGTTCATCTTCCTCTATACTTGAACTTTTTGCTTAAGCCACACCCAAATCCCGTGTTTTTCTTCTTAAATATACCCGATTCTCCTACATCTTAGTAACTGATATGGATTGATTACCCTCTCTGTGACTTAGTTCTGTCAATGATGAGCCTGTGACTTGCTCTGGCCAATGGGATGTGTGTAAAATAGCTGCATGCAGGCTCTGAGCCCTTGGCCTTGTGTGCTTCTGCCGTCTCCCGGACCCGTCTCTGTCATTAGAGCAAGCCTCAGCTAGCCTGCTGGGCCATGGGAAAGTACGGTGCTGTGTAATCATCCTGGCCAAGGCCAGCTCTGGTCACACGGCCCTCCGCTGACCTGCCTGCTGACCCAGCTCTGTGAGCGAGCCCATGTGCGACCGCCTAGCCAGACACCGATCAGCAGAGCGCCTCCCGACAGATGCGTGAGCCGTAATAAGTGGTTGCTGTGGTAGCCCTGGCTTGAGGAGGCTTGTTTTGCAGCATTTACTCTGGCCATAGGTCAAGGTTGATGTGGGATATGTGCCTTGAAATGCCTCCTTCCCCCACCCCCCAGCTTAGTAAATTCCTAAACTCATCTGTTAAGACCCAGATCAAATGTGATCTTTCCCGGGAAAGCTTGTCCCTACCTGGGCAGATCCGATCACCTCCTCTGATGAGCTTCCTACCTCTAGCATAGCATACGACATGCGGGTGTTCCTTCACACAGCCATCTCGGCTTCAGGCTGAGCCGGCTGAAGGCAAGGGCCACCAAGGGCCCCCAACAGGATGGTGGGCATCAGAACTGTTTGTTGTAGCTGAGTGTGGTGGTGCACACCCGTAATCTCAGGACTTGGGAGGCTGAGACAGGAGGATCACAGGTTCAAGGTCAGCCTCAGCAATTTAGCAAGGCTCTTAGCAACTTAAACCCTATTTTTATATAAAAAATAAAATAGGGCTGATAGGGCCTGGAGTGTGGCTCATAGGTAGAATGCTCCTGGATTCAATCCCCAGCACCACTACCAAAACTAACTAACTAACTAACTAACTAAGCAAATAAATAAACCAACCAACCAACCAAACAATAAATAAATAAATAAAAGCAAAAATCTTGTTGTAGCCAGGTGTGGTGGTTCACACTTGTAATCCTAGTACTTGGGAGGCTGAGACAGGAGGATAGCAGGTTCAAGGCTAGCCTCAGCAACTTAGTGAGACCCTGTTCCAAAATTTAAAAAAATAAACAAAAAGGGCTGGAGTTAAAATGCCTCTGGGTTCAATCTTCCCCTGTATTTATATATGTGTTTGTTGTATGAATAAAAAATAAATTCTAGGATATTAAGCATATATCATCTTTCCTCTTCTTTTCTCTTTTTAAAACTATATATTTATTTATTTATTTATTTATTTATTTATTTAGGTGGTACTGGGGTTCTTGGAAGCCCTTCTACCTCCGGGCTACACTCCCAGACCTATTTTATATTTTTTATTTGGAAACAGGGTCCTTTTTTTTTTTTTTTGGTGGTACTGGGGTTCCTGGAAGTACTTCCACCTCCGGGCTACACTCCCAGACCTATTTTATACTTTTTTATTTTTGGAAACAGGGTCTCTTAAGCCAGCGTGGCTGGCTTCGAACCTGCGCGATCCTTCTGTCTCTTCCTCCCAAGCGCGGGTATTACAAGCATGCGCCACCACGCCCGGCAAACTATATAGTTTTTATATGCAGTGGTCCTTCTGTGACGCAGCTCTCACTGACATTTAAGTCAATGATCACATGTCAGCTGGTGTTTGTGCTTTTTTTCTCTTCATTTTGTGCTATCACAACAGAATTCTACAGACTGGATAACTTATAATGAACAGAGAGTTACTGGATCACACTTCTGGAGCTGGGAGTCCGAGGTCACAGGGCTGTGTCTGCCGGGTTTTCTCACTGCCTCTTACGGCTCTTCTTACAGGATGGAGAGGCTGGTTGTGCTGCCAGAACAGCCCAGTCTCCAAACAGCGGGCCCCTCCCCGAGAGGACGTTAGTATCAGTGGATACTAACTGATACTGGCCCCACCTCTCAGCACTGGCCCCCAGGACCTGGCCCCACCTCTCAGCACAGGAGCTCAGGCCAGGTTTCCAGCTCAAGGACAGCCGAGGACTCGTCCAAGCCATAGCACTTTTCCTCAGTGGCTCCTAAGTCTATGCGGCGCCATATGTTCCTGGGTTGGCAATTTCCCGTATGTGACAGTCATCGAATTCCTTGAGATTTTCAAATTGTTCAGTTTAACTTTCACTTATATTCACCTCTACCTTTGTTCATAGATTAAAGTGGCTATTTGTTCACTTTTTTTTTTTTTTTTTTTTTGCAGGTCTGGGGATGGAACCCAGGGGTATTTAACCTCCAAAGCTACATCCCCTGCCCTATTTTTCAAATTATTTTTATTTTGTGTGTGTGTGGTACTGGGGGTAGAACCCAGAGGCTTTCTATCTCTGGGCTATACTCCCAGCCCTAGTTTATATTTTATTTTATTTTATTTATTTATATTTTGTGGTACTGGGGTTCCTGGAAGCCCTTCTACCTCTGGGCTACACTCCCAGACCTCTAGTTATATTTTATTTTGAAACAGGGTCTCACTAAGTTGCTGAAAGTCTCACTAAGTAGCTGAGGCTGGCTTCGAACCTGCGTGATCCTCCTGTCTCAGCCTCCCAAGTGCGGGGATTACAAGCATGTGCCACCACGCCCGGCTACCTGTTCACTTTTAATACACTACCATCTGCCTCCTTAGAAGTGGTTAGAAGCTGATCTGTCTGATCACTCATCTGAGTCTCTTCACTAATTTCCTGTTTCCCAGTGAGAGAGGGGATGGGGAGCAAATGCTCTAACCACGGGGCTCTAGCTGCGGGGGGGTTCACAGCTGCGGGTCTCAGGGCTTCAGCGTTTGTCCCAGTCACTCGGGCTCCAGCTGGACATGGCTTTACTGTCAGCCCTTACTGCAAAATGATGAATCCCTGACACACAGGACCTGGAGAAAGACAAAGCTCCTTCTGACCACTGTCGCATTTTGGGAAGGCGCCTGAGAGGCTCCGGCGGGGAGGCCTGGTGGACTCTTACCCTCTGCACAGTCACCCCAGCCCTCTTCCCTCTCTATGTCTTTTTCTGTATTTTATGCGCCAGTCCCCAAATATAACTAGAGTTGTCTTTTAGGATCTGCAGAGGATTGGTTCTAGTGCCTGCCCCACGCCCACACTAAAAGCCGAGGGTGCTCAAGTCTCTTATATAAAATAGCAGTGTATTGACATACATGCACGTCTTCCTGTATATCTTAAATAATCTCTAGGCTAATATAATACCAAATACAATTCAAACGCTATATACATAGTTGCGATGGGGATAAAAATGACAAAGGAAAAAAGCCTATACATGTTGGGTGCCCATGAAACGTGCTTCGGCATACTTCTCATGTTTGGTTGCATCTGCGGAGTGGAACCCAAGGGTGTGGAGGGCTGACTTGACTGTGTCGCATGTCTTACTGTGCACAGGGATGTTTCATGAACTTATGCTGAACACAGTGTACGCCACTGTCTTGCAGAAGGGACTCTGCTGGCAAGAAGCGTGTGGTGCGCCCTGCCCCTCGCGAGGTCTGACTTCATCAGAAAGCCTTGCTGTCACTCAAGTCCCTGTTTCTGAAACAACATTTGCATAGTAATACAACAACAATAACATTTAACGCCTTTCATCAAATCAGATTGTAAACACCAATTAGTTATACTTCGCTGTGTTCTGGCGGGGCTCAGTAAGTTATGATGCTTATTTTATAGATATTGAAACAGAGACAGCCTAGTGCTACTTGCCCATGGCTACAAGGAGGGTGTCAAAATTGGGGTTGTAACTCTTGTGCCTTATCGACTAGACCTTTCTGGATTTGTAGGATAAAATTTTAAAATAGTACCAGTAGCATATTTATAAAGAGTCCTGCCACATCAGCCACTGCACTTCGGATGATACGTTAAAATAAAAATCTCTGAGCATTAAATATTTAAGAAGAAAAAATTTTAATGAAAAGAATAAACGTCTCATCTCAGGCATTCACGCATCATGGCCTAATTCTCCCTAATGGGCTGTGATTTTAAAATGAGCTCAGCCCCCGCCTCTCTGGTCCAGTGCACCACCATGCTGGGGGCATGAGGCCAACAGTTGAAACAGGTTTCCTGCATAAGCACCAGGTTCAGCCCGCAGGTCAGTGGGCCAGCGGTCCAGGTGTGTCTAAAAGTGGTCTAATTTCAGAGCAGGGACAGCAATGCCCTGGTGTGAAGCACTTTTGCTGTTTAAACTTCTGGATAGGATTTACTTTTTAAATAACTGACTGATTTTTCCCTCTCATTAAGATGGCATCTCAGAACGGTATGGAAACCTCGCCTTTGAACTCCAAATGAGGTCGTTTGAATGAACTCAAGTGTCAAACTGTGAACGCCTACTAATGGAACCACACACAGGATTTTCTGTTCTCTCAATGACGTTCCCACGTTTGTGTTCTAAAAAGTGCCTTGAAAATATGACTTTTAGTAGGATAAAATCAATTGTGTTTCATTTGAAATCGTTTGTTTGGTTTTTTTCTTTCTCTATTTTTTGTGATACTGGCAATTGAACCCAGGGGCATTCTCCCTCTGAGCTACATCCCCGGCCCTTTTTAATTTTGAAACAGGGTCTTGCTGAGTTGCTGAGGCTGGTTTCACACCTGCACTCCTCCTACCTCAGCCTCCCAAGTACCTGGATTACAAGTGTACACCACCATGCCCAGCTTAGAATAGTTTATTTAAATCTATAAGCTTCAATGATAAACTTCTAAACTAGTATTCGTAAAAGTGAGCTAAATCTCTGCCCTGAAATGTATTAAGTATGTCAACTTCTACTAATTTTGGTCTGTGATCTGCAAAATGGGATGGTTTCCATTTCATGACTATTTACTTACTGAACATTTAACAACTCATTAAAAAAAATGCTTCATTCAAAAATTTAGTTCGAGACGCCAGAGAGTGAGGCATACTGTCATAATGTCTATGAGGACAGACATTAGATTTGTGCGCTGTATGGTTGCTGACGACATTTGCTCTGCAACCCCACATATAAGCAAACAGTTTCTCACGGGCAAGTGTCTGGTGTGGGCTTCACACTTCTGCCCACCGGCAGCGAGAGCCAGCTTCCTCCCCTCGGGCTCTGGCCGGTGCTTGCTTGGACTGGATGGATGCTTCAGAGGCTTGCGTGACTTTGGACGCTGGGTCATAAGAAACCTCGCTATTTCCACCGGGTTCCTTGCTCTCTGGTTCTTGGGATGCTCCGTGGAGCTCAGCTGCCATGCTGTAAGAAACCCGAGCCACAGGAGAGCTGCAGGGAGGCACTCCAGTGGCCGGCTGGCCTGCCTCCCTTGTGTGGGAGCCATTGGAATATCCCAGCCCAGCAGCACCCCGGTGGCCGCAGCCTGCCCAGGGTCTCGGCTGGGCTGGCACCACACAAAGCCGAAGCAGCAGCCGCTCAACCCTCAGAATTGAGCCATAACAAACTAAGGGTTCAGAGCACCAAGTCTGGGGGGTTGTTAGGTAGCAAGAGATAACCAAGAGGAGGGGAAGGAAGAATCATGTTTATAAATGGGTCTAAATCACCCCAAAACTGCAGGTTCTAAATTCATCTTGTTTGTGGGCATATTACAACTTCACGTGAGTCTCTCAAAGAGACAGTAAAAAGAATTCAAAGTCGGGCGTGGTGGCACACGCTGGTAAGCCCAGCATTTGGGAGGCTGAGACCAGAGGATCACGGTTTGCAGACAGACTCAGCTACTCAGGCCCTTTGCAACTCAGTGAGACTCGGTTTCAAAATAAAGAATAAAAAATAGGGCTGGAGGTGTAGCTCGGAGGTAGAATGCCCCGGGGTTCCATCCTCAGTACCGCAAAAAAAAAAAAAAAAAAAGAGAAAGCATTCATGAATTTTTGCTATAGACTCAATATTTATTTATTTCCTCCCTGCAAATTCATATATTGATATCTATTTTACAATCGAAATAGAAGGCATTAGAAGCAGGACTCTGAGAGGTGATTAGTTCAGGAGGGTTGAGACTCTGGGATGGGATTAGTGTCCTTATAAAAGAGACTCCAGAGACACTAAGACTCAGGGAGAAGAAGGTAGTCTACCAACCCAGAAGCGAGTGCACGCTCTCTACACACTGTGGTCTTGGTCTTCCCCACCTTCAGAAGCCGTGAGAAAACATTCCTCTTGCGTTTACAGCCTAGGGTCTTCTGTTAGAGCCGCCTGTGTGGGCCGGGCTTATGCTGTGAGCCCTGTCTGGACCTCCCAACCCCCTTACCTACCTCCACGGGGCCAGCTCGAGCCCCTCCAGAAAGGGCCTTCTGCACTCGCTCTAGTTCTCTGTGTCTTCTCCTCTTCTGACCCATTCAAATGTTCATCACCTCATTATTTGGGCCACTCTAAGGCTTTTGTTTTTTAAGTAAAAAGCAGCTTTACTGTGGTGTAATTGACATTTCAGTAAACTGTATGTATGTATGTATGTATGTATGTATGTATGTATGTATTTATTGCGGGTCTGGGGATGGAACCCAGGGGCATTCAACCTCCGAGCTACACCCCCTGCCCTGTTTTTTATTCTTTATTTTGAAACCGGGTCTCACTGAGTTGCAAAGAGTCTCACTAAGTAGCTGAGGCTGTCTTCGAACTGCGATCCTCCGAGTTTCAGCCTCCTGGATGCTGGGATTACGAGCGTGCGCCACCACGCCCGGCATAAACTGTATGTATTTAAAGATATGATTTAAGTTTGGCCTTCTGTATATACTTGTGAAGCCATAACCACAATCAAGGCAATAAACATATCCCTAACCCCCGAGATTTTCCTGTCCCTTTGTAATCTCACTTTATACACATTTCCTCACCCTTACCCCATACAGTTACTATTCTTTTTTCCGTCACTGTAAATTAATCTGCTGTGTGTGTGTGTGTGTGTGTGTGTGTGTGTGTGTGTGTGTGTGTGTGTGTGTTTACTGGGATTCAACCCAGGGGTATATTGATTGAACCCGCTGAGCTATACTCCCAGCCCTTTTTATTTTGAGACATGATCTCCCTAAATTGCCCACGCTGGCCTAGAACTTGCCGACCTACTGCTTCAGCCTCCTGAGTGACCTGTCCCACTGTATCCGACTTCATCTGCATATTCCTGAGATTTTTATAAAAGCGGTCACACGGGATGCAACCTTTTTATCTGGCTCCTCTCATTCATCTTAAGTGCTTTGAAATTCATCAAATATTGCATCAATCATTTTTTGATATGTATCTCTCTATATATTTTCTAAGGAGTATTCCATTATATATAAAAACTAAAACTTGTTTATCCATCTGTCGATGGGCATTTGGGCTATTTCCATTTTGGGTTGTATTTATTTATTTATGTTTGGTGGTACTGGGGGTGGAACCCAAGGTCTTTCTACCTCCAGGTTACACTCCCAGACCTATTTTATATTTTATTTGGAAACAGTCTCACTAAGTTGGTGAGAGCCTCACTCTGTAGCTGAGGCTGTCCGCAAACCATGATCCTCCTGTCTCAGCCTCCCAAGTGTGGGGATTACAAGCGTGCACCACCATGCCTGGCCCTCCATTTTGAGTTGTAAACAACTAAAGCTACTATGATCATTCATGTATGAGTCTTTGGATAGATACATGTTTTATATTTTCTTTGATAAATATCTAGGGCCGAAATGGCTGGAGCCTATAGTCAAATGTACATTTAACCTTTGGAGAACTTACTACCCCATTTTCCCCAGTGGTTGTGCCATTTTATATGTTACCTGCATCGTATGAGAACTCTCGTTCCTCTGTGCCCTGTAGACACCATCAGCCTTTTAAATATCGTCCATCGTGCTCAGTATCAAGTGGTATCTGATTAGGGTTTTAAGATTTACTTCCTTAATGTTGAGTGATATTGAACATCTTTTCATGTGCTAATTTACCATCATGCTTTCTTTTGTTCAGATTTTAAAGATATATTTGGAAGGGGTTGTTTCCCTATTACTGAATTTTGAGCCTTATTGTTAAGTTGAGGGTTTGTTTTGTTTTGTTTGGTTTTTCGTATTTTGCTTTTTAATCTCCGAGCTATAGAGTCTCACTAAGTTGCTAAGACTGGCCTGGAACCTGTGGTCCTCTTGTCTCAGCCTCCTAAGTACTGGAATTGCAGCTGTGTGTCACCACACCCAGATTTTCTTTCTTTCTTTTTCCGCTATTAGGGATTAACTCAGGGGCATTTTATTACCTCTGACCTACATCCTCATCCCTATTTTATTTTTTATTTCGAAACAAGGTCTCCCTAAGTTGCTGAAGGCCTCGCTAAGTTTCTGGGGCTGGCTGCAAACCCAAAATCCTCTTGTCTCAGCCTCCCAAGTACTGAGATGATAGGCATGCACCATCAGCCACAGCTCACATGCCCGGCTCTTGAGACGTCTTTATACATGGTGGTCCTCCTCTAGCCAAGCTTTTGCTTCCTATGGTTTTAGTTACCCATGGTCACCAGAAGTTCAGAAGTATTAAAAGAACATTTCAGAAATGAACAATCTGTATGTTTTAAATTGCATGCTCTTCTAGTGACAAGATGGAATTTCATGTTATCTTACTCCATCCTGCCTGGGATGAGAACCGTCCCTTTGTCCTGCATATCCGCACTGTATTCGATACCCACCCACTATCTACTGGCCGCCTTGGTCATTAGCTCAACGCTGGCAGCATTACATTGCTTTTTACTTAGTTATGGCCCAGAACACAATAACAGTGATGCTGACAATTTGGATGTGTCAAAGAGAAGCTACAATGTGCTTCTTTAAGTGAGAGTTCTCAACATCCTAGGAAAAAAAATTATATGCTAAGGTTGCTAAGATCTTTAGTAAGAACAAATCTATTTGTGAATTGTGAAGAAGGAAAAAGAAATTCATGCTAGCGTTGCTGCCATACCTCAGCTGCTGTAGCCACAGTGCAGAACAAACGCTCAGTCGAGGTGGCAAAGGCATTAAATTACAGGTTCTGTGTTATCTGCACTTTCAGGCATCCGTGAGGGATCTTGGAATGTGTCCACTTCAGGTAAGGGGACTACTGTGTTCTGGATTCAAGCCTTGTATTAGATATGTGCTTTGCAATTAACGTCTTCCAGTCTGTGGGTGGTTTTTTTAAAATCTCTTGTTATTTTGAAGGACATAACTTTTAAAAAGTTGAATATCAATTTGTTTTTGTATGGATTGACCTTTGGCATTATATCAAAGAAATCTTTGATTTGCCTGACCCCAGGTGACAATAATTTTCTCCATTTTTCCTTCAGGAGACTCAGAGTTTAAGGCTTCCTATTTAGTTATACAGCACATTTTCAGTTCCTTTTCTATATAGCATGGGCAAAGATGCTGTGTTTTGCTTGTCAATATAAATGTTTTCTGCCCATTTGTTGAGAGACTGTCTTTCCTCTACTGCTTGGTGGCATTGGTAACTTTGAGGGTTTGTGTCATGCTCTGGACCTGGAATGTCTCCCAAAGCTCATGTGTGGAAAGCACGGTCCCCAGTGTAGCAGGGCTCCGAGGAGGCGCTTCAAGCCGTTAGTGGATCATGAGGGCTCCGCCCCCTTCAGTGGACCCACCACATCTATTTGGTTGATTAATCCACGGATGGCTAGATGGACCACTGGGAGGCAGGATGCAGCTGGAGGATGTAGTTCACTGGGTCCATGCCCTGGAAGGACTTATCTTCTCCCTGGCCCTTCCACTCCCCCTCTTCCCAGATGCCACGAGCTGAGCATCTTTCTTCCACCAGGATGCTACTGTCTTGGAGCCCGCCGGCCCTGCACTGAGTCCTCTGAAACCTCAACCAAAACAAAGCTTTCCTCCTTTAAGTTGTTCTTGTGGGCATTTTAGTCACACTAACAAAAAACTGACTAGCTCAGTCTGCTTCTGGAGTTCCTGCCTTCCTTCCTTCCTTCCTTTCTTTCTTCTTTCTTTCTCGTGGTACTGGGGTGGAACCCAGGGGCTTTCTACCTCCGGGCTACACTCCAGCCCTATTTTCTACTTTATTTGGAAACAGGGTCTCACTAAGTTGCTGAGAGCCTCACTAAGTAGCTGAGGCTGGCTTCGAACCTGTGCCATCCTCCTGTCTCAATCTCCCAAGCACTGGGATTACAAGCGTGCGCCACCATGCCCGATTTGCTTCTGGACTTTCTGATAAGGAATCTCAGTAATCTTTATCCTTGTTCTTCTGTCGTTCATATATCTTTTTTGTCTAGCTACTGCGTGCGTGCGTGCCTGTGTGTATGTTACTGGGGACTGAACTCAAGGCTGTTCTATCTCCAAGCTACACTTCCAGCTCTTTTTACTTCTATTTTGACATCGGCTCTTGATAAATTGTTGAGGGTTTCCCTAAATTGCTGAGGCTGGCCTCAAACCTATAATCCTCCTGTTTCAGCTTCCCAAAGACTGGGATTCCAGGTGTGTGCCACCAGGCCCAGCATTATCTTATGCTTTATAAATGATTATCAGCAATTTGATTAGTATGTACTGGTGCTGTTTTATTCATGATTCTTATCTTTGAGGTTTGTTGATCTTCTTGAATTTGGGGTTTACAAATTCTTCTTGAATTTTGGGTTTTCATCAGTGTGGCAAGTTTTTGACCATTATTTCTTCAGATACTGTTTTCTTATTCTATGGTTCTCTTCTTCATTGGAAACTCAAAATATAAGCTGCTTGAAGTGTCATCTCATCGGTACATTATTTTTTAAATTAATTTTTCTCTTTGCAGTCATTTTGCACAGTTTTATTGCTGTGTATTTGTCACTAATTTTTTGTTCTTCAGTGTCTAATTTGCCACTAATCCCTTCTCAAACACTATTTATTATTTTTTTTGTGTGTGTGTGGTACTAGGGACTAAACCCAGGGAAATTCTACCTCTGAGCTAGACTTCCTGACCCCCCTTTTTTTTCTCCAGTTTTTGTTTTGAAACTGGATCTTGCTAGGTTACTGAGAGTCTCGATAAGTTGCTGAGGCTGGTCTTTAACCTGTGATCCTCCTGTCGCAGCCTCCCAAGTACTGAGATTACAGGCATGCACCGCCACGTCTGCCTTTGCAGATTCTTGAGCATGGGGATGCAGTTGGGTCACTTGGAAACGGTTTGTTCTTTGGGGGGCTTTGTTTTTCTGCTTTGTTGGCTGTTTCTAGAAGTACTCGGGCTAATTATTCAGCTCCACTGAGGCCAGACTTCCCCTTAGTAATATACTACTGACCATGAGCTACAGGTTTTTCCAACCTGGCTGGTAGGAACAGGTACTATTCCTGGCACTGTGATCACAAGTGGCTCCCCCTAATCCTTTTGAATGGCCTTTACCCTGCCTTGGGTAGCTTCTCACAGGCCTTCGGGGGACCCAGAGCAGAGCCAGGCGCTCTCTCTGCACGTAGCTGTCTCCTCTCGGGTACTGTCTTGCAAGCTCTGGTAGTTTTGGTCTCCCCGTATTCTTGGTTCATGTCAACTCAAGGAGTCCACTATTAGCTCTTTCTCTTCCTTCTCCTCCTCTTGAGCATTCTACCTCTGAGTTACACCCCCAGCCCTATTTTATTTTATTTTATTTTATTTTATTTTAATTATGGAAATAGGGCCTTGCTAAGTTGTAGAGGCTTGCCTTGAACCTTGGTCTTCCTGTCTCAGCCTTCCAAGTTCTGAGATTACAGGCATGCACTGCCACGCCTGGCACCTCTCTAGCTGCTCTCTCGAGCCCCTCTCTGTTTTAAGTTGAACGGTTCCCCCTCTCCTCCTGCCAAATAGACACAATACTAGAGATTCCTACCTCCCAATGCCTCAGAATGTGACCTTACTTAAAATAGGATCTTTACAGAGGTCATCAAGTTAAAGTAAGAATATTAAAATGGACTCTACTAGCCGGGCGTGGTGGCGCACGCTTGTAATCCCCGCGCTTGGGAGGCAGAGACAGGAGGATCGTGCAGGTGTGAAGCCAGCAGCGTGCGCTGGCTTAAGGGACCCTGTTTCCAAAATAAAAATGTAAAAATAGGTCTGGGAGTGTAGCCCAGAGGTAGAAGGGCTTCCAGGAACCCCAGTACCACACACACACACACACACACACACACACACACACACACACAAACCCAACTAAAATGGACTCTACTCCAGTGACTGTTGTGTTGATAAGAAGAGGAACTTGGACAGACACATCCAGAGAGGATATGAAGTGATGTGAGACACGGGGCAGAGGTGGCCAAATCCAGGGAAGCCGGGAGCTAGGCGAGACATGGGGCAGACCACCCTCGAGGGGGGGAACCGGCTCACACGTGAGCCCAGATCTCTAGCTTTCAGATCCGTGTAAGTCACCCAGCTGGTAGCACTTTCTTATGGCAGCCCTGGGAAAACAACACATCCTCCGTGCACTGTGCCCTGGAGACGCTCCAGAGACTGGGCAGTGGCTGCGCAACCTCAGGCCGCACCGCCTGGGCTCCCGTGTCTTTTGTCTCTGGATGGCCAACGTGCTAAGAGCCGCCTTTGTTTGGTTTTTCTTTCAAGTGGAAGGGTAAGTCTGGTCCCTGCTACTTCTGGCCTAGGAGAAGTCCTCACTCCTCGGATTCTTATTGTATTGTGTGTAGTATTCATGTCGGCGAGTCTTCCAGTGCGTGCGCGGTTCTGACTTGCCCACGGGATTGTAGACATTGGGTCCGTGGTCAAAGCTTCTGTGCACCAGCCACGGTGCTTGTCCAGTGCCTTGCACACGGCCAGAGCACAGCACACGTCGGAGCTGAACCGCATAATTTTGGTTCTTTGGACTCAGCACACTGAGGACTGACTCATGATGAAAAATCAATGGATGTGAATTTCTTATTCCACTCGATATTTTTAGAGTGAGAAAAATAGCCTGAAGCGAAAATATTTTTGTTCCTATCTTATTTTCAAAGATGTGACAGTTTCCTCTTTAAATTAACAGTCACGTACACTATAGCACAGAGCTGTAGAAGAAATTCTTGGTCCAAACCACCCAGACTGTGAAGGAACATGAAGAGCCTGTCAGCGCTCATCAGGATTTCCTGTCTGTTGTTTTTTTGTTTGTTTCTCTGCTTTTTTTCTTTTTTTCTTTTTTTTTTTCTGGCAAACTACCTTTATTTGAAAGTCATGGATAAAATATGTGAAAACTTTCAGAATGTAGAGAAATTTACCAGGAAGACAGTTCCTGAGAACATTATAAGGAATGACACTGGGCTTTATTGGGATGCTTAAGAAGGTAGCTGCGATTTCTAATAAGAACAGAGTTTGTAGAGACTTGTCTAGCATGCGTAAGGCCCTGGGTTTGGGTTCAATTCTGTAGCATTGTCGACCTCTCCTCCAAAACCAACCCACCAAACCAAAAAAAAAAAAAAGTTAGTGCTACAAGTCAGATTAGTGCTATAATAGCATATACAAAAAACAATTTCAAAATATAACATTAGAAACACAAGAGATGCCTCGGAATTCTAGGGTATAACAATGGATTAGGTACAATGTGAATCCCAAAGTAGAAGTGTTTACACTCCTTTAGAAATTAGTTCAAAATTCTTTTTTAAAGTATTAGGTGTGTTTAAATTATATCATGTGCTTGTTATAAAAAGTAAAATAATCTCATTCAATGATGTGCAATGATAAAGCAATCTCTGCTTTTTTTCAAAGAAGGATGTGACTCGATTTGGTCCCCATTCTTTCCCTGATAGGGTGTGAAAGGAATAGGAGAAAATCGCATTTTGGGGGTTCCATCCTGGAAATTCAGATCAACTGAGTTTTTTATTTTTGCTGCTAAAGGAGAAGTGTCCAATGAGACCTGAAGGATGCACAAGACACTTGGTCCAAGATGGTCTAAATATAAGCTTTCCAAATTGCAAAACTATAGATTTGTGGCTTGAATACAGCATTGTCAAGGCAGGTATTTTTGTCCGGCTTTGAACAAAGAGAGAAGAGTCTCTTTCGTATGGCCAGCCTGATGACAGATGTGCTCATAACATAATTTTATAGGTTTAATTAGCAACCATTAAGTGTGTCGCTACTTCGAGGGCTTTGCAAGTACTGTTTCCTCCTCCGGGATTGCTGTTCTGCCAGCCTCGTGCCCTCTCCCCACTCAGGCCTACGCTCAAAGGGCACCTTCTCCTGAGGGAGGTCTTTCTTGACTATCTAAAAGAGCATGGCAGTCGGGCGTGGTGTCACATGCCTGTAAACCCACTACTTGAAAGGCTGGGACAAGAGGATCACAGGTTCAAGACCAGCCCCAGCAGCTTAGTGAGACCTGGCTTCAAAATAAGAAATAAATAGGCCTTGGTACTGAAGTTGAACCCAGGGACAACTTCAGTACCTAAAGTAAAGTAAAATAAAGAGCACGGCAGCCTACCCACGTGGCATTCTCTTCACTGCGCCGACTTATTTCCTTCTTCATATCACTTGGCATTTATGACTCACAGGAAAAAAGTGTGTTTTTATGTGTTTATCTAGTACATATGCATTTATTATCTACATAGGTTTATTAGTACATATGCATTTATTATATATCCCCTATTAAAGCGCACACACACACACACACACACACACACACATATATATATATATATATTTTTTTTTGCAGGTCTGGGGATGAAACCCAGGGGCATTTGACCTCTGAGCTATATCCCCTGCCCTACTTTTTATTCTTTATATTGAAACCGGGTCTCACTGAGTTGCGGAGGGCCTCACTAAGTAGCTGAGGCTGTCTGCGAACCTCGATCCTCCGGTCTCAGCCTCCCGAATGCTGGGATTACAAGCGTGAGCCACCACGCCCGGCTTAAAGCACCTATTTTATGAGAAAAATTCCTGCTATATTCTCAAAACCCAGAACAGTGCACAGCATACATTATGCATTCAAAAAATATTTGTTGACTGCATGAGCACATATTTGTTGATTCTTACTCTGTACAAAGGCACCAGAGAAAGGAGCTACGATGGGAATCATCCCAGGCCCTAATTTCAAGGAGTTCAGTTTATGGCAGGAAGATGAAATGCAAGGTTGCTTCAAAGCAAAAGAATGGATTTAAGTGATGGATTTGGACGCATGAAGGAAGGAGGGCTGGGAGAGGCAGTGGTTTGAGACGAAACAACAGAAGAGGGAGGTCGGGCCGTGCGGCCTGCGGGCGGTCGGCGGGGCTTTGGAATCCAAGGAGCTGGCAGAACGTGGGACATGGCAGAAGACCTGTGTGACTGGGTTTGTGAAGATGTAACAAGAGATAGGCGACATCGGAGACTTGGGGCCTGGTCTTGGCCTTGAGGCCACTGTTTGGAATTCATCTCAAAAAAGAGTTAGGGAAGGTAATATTAAAAAACTGCTGTAGCTAGCCAACCTCCTATCTTGGAATCCTGGATGTTTATTAGTCAACCTTTGAATGTGAACTCATGACTGTGGTGACTAGCACTTATTTATTTTTGGTCCTGGGTATTGAATTGAGGGGCATTCCACCTCTGAACTGCATTCCCAACCCTTTTTATTTATTTATTTATTTTATTTTGAAACACAGTCTTGCTAAGTTCTGAGGCTTGCCTCGAACCTGCAGTCCTCCTGACTCTGCCTCCCAAGTACTAGGATTCCAGGTGTGCCCCACTGCGCCTGGCTGACTAACACTTTCTCTTGGTACCACGGAGGCATTGAGCCACTGTAAGAATAATTAGCAGCTTTCACTGACAAGTCGCTCATTGTTTTATTTACTTCTTTTTTAAAAAGAAATTTACCTTACATGGGATTTGCATTTGTTTCTATTTAAAATTAACCCAGCGGCCAGGCGTGGTGGCGCATGCTTGTAATCCCAGCATTTGGGAGACGGAGACCGGAGGATCGTGGTTCGCGGACAGCCTCAGCTACTTAGTGAGGCCCTCCGCAACTCAGTGAGACCCTGTTTCAAAATAAAGACTAAAAATTGGGCAGGGGGTGTAGCTCGGAGGCCAAATGCCCCTGGGTCCCATCCCCAGACCCTCAAAAAACAAAAATAAAAAATAAAATAATAAAATTAAAATAAAATTAACCCAGCACTTTCTTGAGGACGCCCCTGGAGCTGGTTACACAGACCTGGTGAATTCCACATAGTCAATAAAAACAGTGAACTGGGCCATAACCCAAAATTCACTCCCCACCCGAACAGGGGGATATTATGGCCTTATGGAAACTTCGTTAACTCCTCAAGCTTTCTGAACAACCTCCCAACCCATCCCTTCCCCATCCAACTAGACCCAACCCTACCACCTCCCAGAGGCGGACTGAGGCCCTGCCACACTGATGGCTTCCGATGGCTCCCGGCTGCACAGCCGCTGGACCAAACCCACGGGTCAGGCGAGAACTCTTCTATCAGTCTCATTTCTGGGTGAGAGGTGGGCTCTTTCAGGGGTGCTGGGAAGCACAGCAGCCACGTGAACACTTTGCTAAATGGATTTACTCAGAGTTAGGGGAGGGGGCTGTTGTAGAGGAAAAGGAAAAAGAGCTAATGTAAGAAATAAGTAGTACTGAACATCTTAATGTTCCGATGAGGACTATCGTGAGCAGACTGCAAAACCTACCTGGGTCTTAAAGTGGGAGCAGAAGCTACCAGAGAAAGCCTGCTCTAGGCAAGCGCCTCCAGTCTCGGTACCCGCGCTCTTAAAGTCCTGGTAACAGAGCTGGGCATGGTGGTGCACACCTGTATTCACAGTACTTGGGAGGCCAAGACAGGAGGATCACATGTTCAAGGCCAGCCTCAGCAACTTAGTGAGGTTCTTGGCAACTTAGAGACCCTGTTTAAAAATAAAAAGGATCGGTGGTGTGCTGAGAAAGGGAATGCCCCTGGCTTCAATCCCCAGCACCGCACACACAAAAGCACTGGTACTTGTAAAGTGTGATATATTGACTCCTACCTTACTCCAACTGAAATATGGGCATACATCTGTCTATATTATTATTATCAGGGGGTTTTTTTTGGTAGTACTGGGGTTCCTGGAAGCCGTTCTACCTCCAGGATACACTCCCAGACCTATTTTATACTTTTTTTTTTTTTTAATTTGGAAACAGGGTCTCTTAGGTCAGCATGGCTGGCTTCGCACCTGCGCGATCCACCTCCCAAGCGCAGGGATTATAAGCGTGCGCCACCACGCCCGGCATTAGTATTAGTATTAGTCCTTGGGATTACAGGTATGCACCACCATGCCCGGCTCACATCTGCTTATATTTAAATGGAGGTTTATGCTTTTGTTTGTTGATTGGAGCCAAAAGGGGAATTCCAAGGAATGGATTTGGACCCTCAGAAAAACACTGCAGCACCATCCTCCTGTGGGAACAGGAGCTGGGGTCTTTAGTGCTTTGATCAAGATGGGAGGCAGTAACTTTTCTAAGCTTTTCCTTTTCGTTTCTTTTTTCGGGTGCCGACTGGAGTAAGTCCTCTGCAGTTTGTGCCTCACGCTCACAGATCGGTGGCCGAGGGACCGGTAGGTGGACCGAGTACCATCCATCCCCGTTCCCTGCCCTCTCACGCTCCGCTACAAGCTGCGTGGCACATGTTTGTAATCCCAGGATTTGAGGCCGAGACGGATCGCAGGTTCGCAGCCAGCCTCAGCAATTTAGTGGAACTGTTTCAAAATAAAAACTGAAAAAAGGCTAGGGGTGTAGCTTGGAGGAAGATGTCCCTGGGTTCAATCTCCAGTCCCCCTCCAGCCACAAAACATGTTTCCTTGTTTTCTGTGTCCTCACCAGATATGCATTGTGTTTTACATGTCTGTTTCTTTTTCGAGTCAGTACCAATCCTTCAAGGCCCGTCCATGATAATACAGTGACATCTAACCCATGACTTCTCCCATAGCTACGATTTGGCCAGTTTGGCCTCTCTGCTCTTCTGGTGGTGGCCGTAGAGCTGGGCTTTAGGAGAGTTTTCAAGAGAATGGTCATTTCAATAGGTTTATACTGGGCTTCTTTTTTTTCTTTTGGGTATTTTGTTAATGTAGGGACCAGGCAAAGCATGTCATTATTATTGTCATTACTGACCAAAGAAACACGGGGCCGTTCCCAGACTGTTAACCACACTCTGTCTGACCTTGACTGAGAGAAGGAAGAAAGCAAAGCGTGGGGTGGGGAGGTCGCTGGCACGTCTTTCTCTGCTCACTTGACACCTGTGAGTGGTGGGTTCCGCTCACAGACACTGCTGGAAAAACAGGTCGGGCCTGACTTCGGTGACACTCAGGGTCAGGCCACAAGTGTTGCAGCAATCCAGAGCGAGTCATGTCAGCCGGAGGAATGTGTGCTGTGGGCCACGTGCAGAGACAAGCATCGTCGCTGAAACCCACCCACGTGTCCCTCCGCGTGTTTTCAAGAGGGACCCAGCAACGTGGCTTTGGAAACAGGAGATGGGAAAATCCGGACCAACAGTCTCCTGCTCTGTCAGGTATTTTTATTGAGCTAAAAATATGGGAAACCAGAGGTAATAGTGTTTTAGAAGTGATGAGAGGTATTTTCAGTAGCCAACAGGATCATTTTAATGCATTTAGCTTTTCCAAGGAGCTGCAGCCTCCTGTGTGGAAGAGACTGGCTTTGGCACTTCGGATGCAATGTTCAGGTCTCCCATATGCTGGTTATAATTGAACTGAAAGTTGGATAAGAAAATAAAAGGGTGTGGGTGGAAGAGAGAACTGGCTTATTTGTTTTTCTCCCCCAAACCACAGCTCTGGGCTTGGTGCTAAGCGAGAGAAGACAGGAAGGGAGGGAGGGAGGCTGGCTCTCCTGCCCGTGCTGAGGGCCGCCGTCAGCTGTCAGCTGCGCAGGTCCCCCGGCTGAGCCCATGACTGGCTGAGCCCTACCCCGCGGACCTCGCCCCGAGCGGCGGGCCCTCGAGTGTCTGCAGGCAGCTAAGGATGCTGGGGTGCAGAAGCCACGGAATCTGCCCCTTCCTCATCGGCTGCCGCTCTATCTGCACCTTTAGATTGTAAGACAAGAAGCCCAGCGCACTGATGGCAGGGAGGAGAGATGACGGTACGCCACCTCCAAAAAGCCGTTCCCTGGACTCCTGCCATCTGAGATACCCAGCAGCCTTCTGATGTTGTCTGTTTTGGTACTAGGGATTGAACCCAGGGACATCCTACCTCTCTGAGCCACACCCCCAGCCCTTTTTTTTTTTTTTTTTTGAAACAGGGTCTTGCAAGAGTCTCATTGCTGAGGCTGGCCTTGAACCTGCAATCCTCCTGTCACAGCCTCCCAAGTACTGGGATTACAGGTGTGCGCCACCGTGCCCCAGGGCCTTCTCAGTTAAATCACTTTTGGTTTTGTGTTTTCGGTTCCCTGTAGCACAAACCATCCTACCTTATCTTGAATCCTTCCTTCAACCACGCACAGCGCATAGTTCCCTGGTTGAAACATCTCCAAACGCCAGCCCTACGTTATTCTAACGACTGCCGGCTGTGTCTCACCCTGCGGGCGCTGAGCTCGGTGGGTAGAGACGGCTTTGCCTGTTTTGCTCACAGCGTTTTCCCTCCTCATGCTCAGACCAGGTGGCATGATTGAGACACTAAGATTTCTACAATGAGAGACCTGACAGCTAATTGCATTACTGCAGCTAAAAGCGACCTCAGTAGTAGGTGACAATTATTTATTGAGCTGATACACTTACTTTCCTTAGCTTTTCTTTCATGAGCTGAGTTTACCAAAGTCATACTTAAAATAAGGTCTTATTTAGTTGCGGATGCTGGCCTTGAATCTGTGATCCTCTGGTCTCAGCCTCCCAAGCGCTGGGATTTCAGGCATGTCCACCACACATGGCTAACATGTCCTCTCCCCCACCCCCCGTGGGTCTGGGGATGGAACTCAGGGGCATTCGACCTCGGAACTACACCCCCTGCCCTATCTTTTATTCTTTATTTTGAAACTGGGTCTCACTAAATTGCAGAGGGTCTTATTAAGTAGCTGAGGCTGCCACAAATAGCGATCCTCCGGTACTAACATGTTATTTGGATACTGTTTTGTGACAGAGATCAAAACTGAAAATTAGATAAAAACTTAAAAACAAAAGATAAGGGCCATGCTGTGTCTAGGTTTGCTGGACAGGCTCGTCCTCCGACTCCGGAGAGGCGGCTGTCACTGGACGGAAGGAATTCTACACACCGCTGTGCTCAAGAATTAACTTCTTCTGGGGGGACTTTGAGTGTATTTTTCTTTTTAGATTTTTCCTTTCTCTTTTCTTAATAGAGGGTGTTACTTCCTAGTTTGTGTGACTGTGTCTCCCAGTCCTAACAGAATCGCAGCAGCGACCACCTGTCATCGTGTTTCCTATCAGGCGGGGCATCCTGGGACTGGGACACACTTTCGCCATCCTCTCTGGACTCAGTGTCTCTTAGTTGTCCCACAAATACTTGTTGAATGCTAAAGGTGAGGGGGAGGGGAACTCCTGTTTGCATGAAAATCTATAATTTGTGGGTTACGAAAAGGAGACAAGAAAGGGTGATGTGGTGGGAGAAGAGGCAGGGAAGCCAGACACCTGAGCGGCCCCGGGAGGCCCCGAGGAGACGCCGTAGTAAGAATTGTGCACGAGGGGGCGCACCGGAGCTGCTGTGAATGCCAACCTAGTGCATATTTGGGTCTTAGCTAATGTTATATGTTAACACAGTTGGCTTGACAATACAATTTCTTGTTAGCACTAGGAAACCCAAATCCTTCTTCCATGTTATTATGCATTCCAAAAAACCATATTTTTTTCCTTTGTGGTACTGAGACTTGAACGCCAGGCCTTGAACATGCTCGGCAAGTACTCTACCACTGATTTATAGCCCCCCCAAACACATTTTATTAATCATAAATAAAAACAAAAGATGTAACGCCACTGACCCTAAGGTCCTCACGTACTTTCTGTGGCCTCTGCAGGAGAGTTAAATCCGCTCCAGAAAGGAGCCAAGAAGTTCCTGGGCAGCTGGCAGCCCATTCCCAGGGCTTGACCTTGACCCTCCTTGTCCGGGCTCTTGGGAAGGCACGGGCTGGAATGTGGCACATGGGCTCTGGTCCAGGCCTCCTCTCTTACTACGGTGTGTGTGGCTTTCTGTGTTTCCTCCAGCATTTCTGGGACATATTTTTCTTATTTGCAAAATGAAGGAACTTAAGAGCCAACATGCCTCAATTCAATAAAACTATGATTGCAAGCCATTTAATTCTCTACTAAAGGCCACAGAAATAAGGAACAGAAAGAGGGCACGAGGCGGGCAAGAAGAACCAAGCAGCTTGGGAGGCTGAGGAAGGAGGATCGTAGGCTCGAGGCCAGCCTCAAGACTGGCCTCAAGGACTTCTGGGAAGATGGTGACCGAGAAAAGCGGGGTTTAAGAGCCCCGTTAACAACTAATCTCCATTACCACAAAATCAGCACCTTTCATAGCCAGAAAACACCATCACCAGAGAAACAAAAAAATCACCAGGCTCCAGAGAGAAAGCGGACTGAGAACAGAGCTCAGAGCCACAGAGGAGATACACCGGCCTCACGCCCGAGGACACGGCAGCGCCATACTGCCAGTGGCAGCGGCGACTTCACCGGACGGCTACAGCAAGCCGAGGTGAGCCGCTGCGGAACAGCCAGGCGGGATTTCTCGCCGCAGGTAAAATCTAAAGCTCCCAGTGGCTGAGCTCAGCACACGCTGCAGGGATTCAGAGTGGAACTCAAAACCAAGAAGAAATACACCAGCCTCACGGCCGAGGGCGTAGCAGTGGCGCCATATTGCCACCAGCCGCAGCAACAGAGAATTCACCGAATCCAGTACAGCTACATCTGCGTACTCAAGAACAGTGAGTCAAATTGCGGGACACAGAGGAGAAATCCCAGTACTGTACTCCCTGGGACTTGACCCAGTGGGGGAGTGGCGGTGGCAGAGATATCACACCATAGGAGAACTTGCTACCTGGCACCCCCCACAGTCTAAAGCAGCCTCTATCGACTCTCTGGGTCGGAGACTCTGTGATACAACCCAGTAAAGGAGCAGTGGGGTCTGAGATACTACAGACTCGAGATCCAGAACACCTTAAGTGAAGTCATAGTGACCCAAGGGAAGAACCCAGAGAAGGCACAAACTTCGAAATCATGGGAAAGAGGAATAATACTGGAGCAATGAATGCCCACAACCCCACAACATCAGAACCTGATAAAACAGAAAATCAGAGATTTCTAGAAGATCAAATCAGGAAAATAACTGTAGAAATAATAGAGGTGCTTCGAAAAGAACTCAGAGAGAGCCAAAAAGAGATAAAGGATGCAATTAATGAAGTAAAGGCCTCAATTCAAAGCACAAACAACCGATTAGACCACATGGAGAACAGAATCTCGCTCTTAGAAGATGATCATTCCAAAAATGAACACATAGTTTCTCATCTAGGAAAAAATATCCAACAGCAGGAATCTGATATTGAAGAAATATGGGCCCATTTTAAGAGAGCTAACCTAAGAATAATTGGAATAGAGGAGGGAAAAGAAAGTGAAACCAAAGGGATCAACAATCTCTTCAAGGAAGTAATAGCAGAAAATTTTCCAAACATAGAGCAAGAGGTCGATACACAGGTCCAGGAAACTTATAGAACTCCCTTTAGACAGAATCAGAGAAGAGGATCCCCACGCCACATAATTGTCAAAATGACCAATGTGGAAGCCAAGCAGAGAATCTTAAAGGCAACAAAAACAAAGGGCCAAGTGACATTCAGAGGCAAACCAATTAGAATCACTCCAGACTTCCCAAACCAAGTCATGAGAGCCAGAAGGGCTCGGAGTAACATATTCCAAACTCTGAAAGAAAACAACTTCCAGCCAAAAATTTCCTACCCAGCAAAACTTTCTATCAAATTAGATGGAGAAATAAGAAGCTTCCATGACAAACAGAAACTGAAGGAATTTTTGTCTTCAAAACCAGCACTAGAGAAAATACTCAAAGAGATTAACTACAAAGAAGAAATAGGTAACACACACCAGAACCAGAGAAACAAGAGTTTCCATCCAACAGACAACTAAGACTGGTTATCTGTGGAGATTCATTATTTATGTTCGTCTTTTACCTATCTCTAAATGGTATTGTTTGCCTTTATTGTTGTTAATTTTTAGGATTTCTAGTTGGAATATTAATATAACTTCAGATATAGCATTTGGAAATATTTTATCCCATTCTATTTTAACTGTTAACTCTGTTTACATTGTCTTTGGATATACAATATATTTTTTTTAATTTTTAGGGAGTTTGTATACTCTTCTGTTGCCTGTGCCATTGAAATCATATCCAAGAAATCACTGCCAATTTCAATGTTGTGAGGTTTTATGACCCAGATTTTCTCCTAAAAGTTTATAGTCTTAAGATTTATATTTAGGTCTTTTATCTATTTTGAGTTAATATTTGTATATGGGATTAGGTAAGGGTCCAATTTTATTCTTTTCCATGTAATTATTATTTTTCAACAATATTTAGTTATAAGATTATTATTTCCACCACCAAATTTCGTGGAAACCTTGTCAAAAATAACTTGACAATATAGGGAAGAATTTAGCTCTAGGCTTTTATTTAACTCCAATGGTTTATATATCTGCCCTTATTATAGTACTACACTGTTTCAATTATTGTAGCTTTATATGGTTTGAAATCAGAAAATATATATCTTCTAGCTTTGTTCTTTTTCAAGATCGTTTTGGGTATCTAGAGTCCATTTTTCATATTAGGATAGATTTATTTTTTCTGAAAAAAAATATATAAATATATGATATTTTCACCTAAAAAATAGAAAAAAAATATTCTCTGGTAAGAAAGAAAGTAAAAAGAAATATTGAAATATTATCTTTAAGTCATCAAAAGCTTGGTATCAGACAAATGAAACTGTTATGTGAGATTATTATTTTTAATTTTGGATAAATTGCTATAATACTAGATGTCAACCACTAAGCCAAGCATGGGAGGGAGGGATGGGGAGAGAATGGGGTGGGGATCGGGTGGGGGCTGACTGGGCGATGTGTGCATGTATGTCTACAAAAGTTTGTATCCCACTATGATGTATGAATACAGTGCACCAATAAAAAAAAAATAAAAAAATAAAAAAAAAGACTGGCCTCAAGACATATAAAGACTGTCAGCAACCTAGCCAGCCCCTGTTGGGAGTGGATCTTTGAGGCATAAAGCCTCTGGGTTCAATCCCCAGTGCCTAATAAAGCAAAATAATAATAAAAAGTAAATAGTCAGGTGTCGTGGCACATGCCTGTAATCCCAGTACTTGAGACAGGAGGATCACAGGTTCAAGGCAGCTTGGACAAGTAGTAAGACTTCCAGGAATCTAGTGAGATCTTGTCTCAAAAAAAAATAAAATAAAATAAAATTGAACTGCAGGCGTAGCTCGAGGTAGAATGCCACTGGCTGCAGAGCAACAGCAAGAAAAAGAACTGAACCATAACTCCTCAAGGGAGTGCAGAGGAGGCGCGGGCTCGGTTGGTAAAGACCTGCGTCCTCAGGCACCGCACAGGACGGATCCAGTGCTGAGGTCCTGCTCGCTCACACCTGCCCTCGGGGGCTTCCTGCGCTCCACTCCCCACACCCGAGCCTCATCGTCTCCACAGGCCTGCTGCCTCTCCCGGCCTGTGAGAGCACACGAAATTTCCCTGTGGTCCTCCAGACCGTCTGAAACCCTGGTGTCCGGGCCGGCCATCGTCTCTGCTTCTCCGGAGCTAAATTCTGGTTGGGGAGCCGGTAAAGGGGCAAATGCATCAGCCATTAGAGACAGGTGAGGCCCCAGAAGGAAAGAAAGGACTCTTAGCTGAGCAGTGCGCATGGACCTATGCTGGGGCTCATCTGGGGGCCAGAGTAGGTGTCTCTAGAAGGTGACATTTAAGTCCAGGCCTGGAGCAGGTGCACGCGCCTGCCAGGTGTGCTGGGAGGTGCGGGTGGTGTGGAGGAAACGTCTGCAGGGCCTGGGCATGTCTGAGGAGATGCAAGCTGAGGGAAGGCCAGCCGGACCCGGGGTGGACAGACTCCAGCTGGGCACACGGGGACTTCTTCAGGACATCTCTTATTGGTCCTTTGGTTCATCGTCCATAGCCAACCTGTCATCGCTTCTGCTTAATGCTTGCTTTGAACACTCCTTCCTTCTTTTTGTCTCTCTTCTTTTCTTGGTACTGGGGATTAAACCCATGGGTATTTTACCTCCAATTTACAACCCTGCTAAGTAGCTGAGGCTAGCTTCAAACCTGCGATCCTGCCGGGCGTGGTGGCGCACGCTTGTAATCCCCATGCTTGGGAGGCAGAGACAGGAGGATCGCGCAGGTTCGAAGCCAGCCGCGCACGCTGGCTTAGGAGACCCTGTTTCCAAGTAAAAATGTAAAAATAGGTCTGGGAGTGTAGCCCGGAGGTAGAAGGGCTTCCAAGAACCCCAGTACCACCAAAAAAAAAAAAAAAAAAAAAAAAAAAACCCTGCGATCCTCCGGTCTCGGCCTCCTGTCTGTGTCTGGCTTGAAATATGTTTATACACACACACACACACACACACACACACACACACACACACATTTGTATTTATTTATTTATTATTTATTTATTTGTTTATTTTTAATTTTTGTGGTACTGAGGGTGGAACCCAGAGGTTTTTCTACCTCTGGGTTATACTCCCAGACCTATTTTATACTTTATGTGGAAACAGGGTCTCACTAAGTTGCTGAGAGCCTCACTAAGTAGCTGAAGCTGGCTTCGGACCTGTGCCATCCTCCTGTCTCAGCCTCCCAAGTGCGGGGATTACAAGCGTGCGCCACCATGCCCGGCTTACTTATTTATCTTTGAGGCAGCAGGGTCTTGCTAAATTGCTTAGGCTGACCTCCAACTGGCCATCCTCCTGTCTTGGCCTCCCAAGTACTGGGATTATAGGACTGCGCCACTGCACCTGGCTTGAACACCTTTCCTACCTCTGGCCTTGCTTCATTTTTAATTTTTATTCTGGGCCTTTGCCTCAAACCTAGACAATCTCTTAACTGGATCCCTTGCCTCCAGGTCTCCACCCCCATCTTCCCTCCTTCACTCTCCCTACCCGCACATTTCTTCTCATTATGTCTGCAAACTGCTACTTTTATTTTCTTTTTCTGTGATGCTAGGGGTTGAACCCAGGAGCAGTCTACCTGTGAGCTACACTGCCAGCCCAATTTTATTTTATATTTTGAAACAGGGTCTCACTAAGTTGCTGAAGGCCTCGCCTCGCTAAGTTGCAGAGGCTGACCTTGAACCCGCAATCCTCCTATATCGGCCTTCCAATTCCTGGGATTACAGGCGTGCACCATCATGCCTGGCAAAGTGGTCTTCTTCAACACTTCCTTCCGTATGTTCTGCACGGCTCCAGCTCTCATCTCGCGGTGATTCAATTCTTCTTTCTTTAAGGTCTTCACCACCATGGCCCCATTTCAGCTATTCTGCCTTAGTGCCCTAAGCCATGGCACTCCACACATAAGAGATGTCTTCTTCACAAAGAAGATACCAGGCATCTTCATGCAGTCACATTTTAGGGCGATGCTGTTGGTGCTTTCACCCCAATTCTCCTGCCCATTAGGATCAGGCATTTCCTTCTTATTTCTCCAGCTCCTCCACGTAGCGTGCCCCAGCCCACACATTCCCTTTCCCAACTACTGTTGGTACTTTGGACAGAGCGTGTGGAGGAACCCAAAGAAGCCCAATGAGAACACACTTTGGTCTCCCGAATCCCAGACAGACACGCTCTCTCTCCTGATGACGATCATATGCGGGTGGAGGCCGGAGCTGTGGCAGCCACTTTGCCACCACTGGAGCCAACACCGGGAAACAGTGGAGAAGTGGGGAGAAACTGGACCCCAGCTTCGTGACGCAGGATGCTGGACCCCACAGCATCATGGACCAAGCAAACCCTACTTGTTGGCCTTGTTCAGTGGGGCTTTCCCATGTTTGCAATGGAGACCATAACTGCCTTCCTCTCTGCTGGCCACCATTCCAGCGAAGCCCTGTGTTCATGAGGCTAACCTCCCATGCCTGGGCTTGGAGGAGCCGAACTCCAAACACAAGAGTAAAAAAACAAGACAATTTTCCATATCGATAACATCTATGAAGAAGGCAAAACCCAGCAAAATGAGAGAGAAGGCTTGGGTGGGGAGAAGACTACTTAAGACTGGGTGGACAGGGACGGCATCTGTGCAAAGGTGATATTTATTGACAAACAGAGGCGGGGGAGAATTTCAGGCAACACAGCTGGTGCAAAGGTCCTGCAGCAGGAAGTTGCTTGGTGGATTTCAGGGAGGCACTTTGGCTGGGCCAAGGTGAGGGAGGGTGATGCGAATTTTCTTAATTTCATCCCCTCTTTCCATAAGTCTTGAAGAGTTCACGGTCTAACCTATGCCCCCATCTCCCTCTTGGGCTTTCCACGCTCCATCTCGGGAGCCTTCTTTTCCGGGTGAGTGCCCCAGGCTCTGCCATCTTGGCACTGAAACTCGCTCTCATTGGACTGTCTTCTAGGGGCTCCTGGATTGTGTTTTGTGATTTTATTACCCCTCTTCAATTTGATTCTAGTCCTGGAGAACATCTTAAGTTTTTTTATTGGTGTGTCCATCACACAACTTTAATACCTATAGGTGTACTTATGAAAACATACCACGCTTCCAGATTCAGTTCCACACCGGGATGTACTTCAACTATTAGACTGAAACACCTGGAACATATTTGTTGTAGGGTCAAAAATAACAAACATCATTCACTCCGTATTATAACATCATTTAGAGCCACTATAACCCAACTCTGCCACTCACTGTCCAGTGCACTCGGCCATGGAGGAAATGTTCTCTCTTAGTGAAGCCATGTACCTTTGGTTACCTGACTCTCCCCTGAATTAGTGTGGGCAGCAAGGTATTAAAATAACAACCAAAAAAATCCCAAACATTACGCAATTTTGCATTTATTTAACTTAGTCTCAGATGTGGCATCTAGATTTTATGATTGTGTCTAGTTTTTAGTTGAGAAGAGGAATGGGTTATCAGTGCATGGGTGACCTAGCCCAGGAATTCCTAGCGCTGTGTGTGTGTGTGTGTGTGCACGCCATTTTAATTTGTTGTTGTTGTTGTTTTGAAACAGGATCTCACTAGGTTGCTGAGTACCACTAAATTGCTGAGGTTGTCCTCAAACTTGTGATCCTCCTGTCTCAGCCTCCCAAATGCTGGGATTACAGGCATGCCCAATTTTACTTTTTATTTTGAAACAGGTTCTCACCAAGTTGCAGAGGGTCTCAGGAGGTTGTTGAGACTGACCTCGAACCTGCAATCCTCCTGTCTCCGCCTCCCAAGTACTGGGATTACAGCCTGGCTAGAATTAATCGTTTGTTCTTCCTTCAGTTTAAGACACTTACATAAGTCTTTGGACTTTAGTTTCTCACCAGTAAAAAAACAAGGATCCAAGGTAAACAATGTCTAAGGACATGTTTATCAGATGCCCTGTGGTTGGCCAGTGAGTTGTGTTGGTAAGGTGTCACACTCACACACACACGCGCACACACTCGCCCCTTTGTTGTGGATACAATTCTGATCATAATTCCCTATGTGCCACATCTCTGCCAGTTTCTCTTAAGGGCGGAAAGGAGTCTTCACAGGAGCAGTGCACGTTCTGGGAACGACTTCATCTCAGCTTAACTGCATTTCTTCAAACACGCCAAAGGCACCGAGAAGGACAACTTGAAAGTTCTAAAGAAAGCCATTTGCACTGGGGGAAAAATAGTAAAAAAAAAAAAAAAAAAGAAAGAACGTGTCTGAGTGATTTCCTAAGTGGTGAAATCCTCCTTTCTGCCCTTTGCTTGCGTTTCTAAAATAGCCTAAATGAAATCTTACTCAACTTTCTACAAGAAAATATACCTTTAGGCTGAGAGGCAGCATTAGAAATTTCATCCTAAAGAATTATTTTTTGGGGGGATGGGGTGGAGTTATAAGAGCCTGAAGATAGATGCTTCTAATTAAATTGCCCTCTCGACCAGAACTGCAGAATGTATACAGTAATCACCGCAATTCGGTTTAAATCTGGGACAGAATGATAATTTTGTTAGTTCAGAGGTTTTTAAACTATGGCTCATAACTGTGGGAGAGTTTCCAGTCACTTCTCAGGGCTCTGAGAGGCGTGTGTATTTGCTGGGGGACTGAGGGACTTTTAATAAACGAATAAATAAGAAAGATTTCACAGTCTCAGGAAGTCTCCTCAGGTCTCAGATGATTAGGAAGTGCTAGAGTTGTCTTTCTGGCTTTGCGGACAACAATGAATCCATAACTTATTGTTAGGGAGGACGTTCGGAAAGCTCTTCTTAGGGATAGTGGTGGATTTGTGCTTATCCGCCTACATCTTCACCCCAGTTTGCGGAGGGGTCAAAGCTGGTGCTGGGAGGCAGCTCCGGGAAAGTGGGTGAAATGGGTCCAGCCCATGACCGTGCTGTGGGCTGCAAGCCAGCCAGCGGAGCCAGCCACAGGCCGATCACGCACTCACCCACTGTTCAGTGGTATTGAGTACACTGTGCTGAATGATGTGGTGGGCGCAGAAGAGGTGGGTGGGGTCGGAGGCTTTGATGCTCTTGGAGGAAGAAACATTAATGATAAATACACAAGCAATAAGTTAACTAAAATTGTAATAGGCACTATGATGCATACATCTCTATCCATCCATCCACATACATATCATAGTGCTGGGGATTGAACCCAGGGTATTCTTCCTCTGAGCTGTACCCCCAGCCCTATTTTATTTTTTATTTTGAAACAAAGTCTCACTAAATTCTTGAGGACCTCACTAAGTTGCTGAGGTTGGCTTCCAACCTGCAATCCTCCAGCCTCCCAAGTACTAGGATTCTAGGGGTGTACCACCACCACACCCAGCTATGATAGAAATTTAGAAGTTTACTGAAAGCACAGAATACAGCAGCAACTGAGCCCACTTTGGGCAGTGGGCGTTGTGAACAAGACATCGAAACTGGAATTGCAAAAGTGAGAAGGGAGCTCGCTCTGGAAGAGAAAGCGTTTCAGCACCAGCATTCCAGTCAGAGGGAAAAGCATGTGTACAGTTGGGAAGACTGTGGCTTTTCAAGAAACAAGACAGAGCCGGGCGTGGTGGCGCACGCCTGTAATCTCCGCACTTGGGAGGCCGAGACAGGAGGATCGCACAGGTTCGAAGCCAGCCTCAGCTACTTAGTGAGGCTCTCAGCAACTTGGTGAGACCCTGTTTCCAAATAAAGTATAAAATAGGTCTGGGAGTATTGCCCGGAGGTAGAAAGCCCTGGGTTCCACCCCCAGCACCACACACACAAAAAGAAAGGAGAAAGAAAGAAAAGAAAGAAGAAAGAGAGAAAGAAAGACAGGAGCCCGATCTGTCTTGAGCAGGGCTTATCCAAGCGTAGTCCACAGAGCCCTGAGTGTCCCTCAAACCCATTCAGGAGACTGGAGAGCTCAAAACTGTCTCTATAGAACTGGGGGTGTAGCTCAGAGGTAGAGGACTTGCTTAGCATGAGTGAGGCGCTGAGTTCCATCCCCAGCACCGCAATCGAACCCACCGAAAGCCAATGATCATCACACTGCCAAAACGTTACTTGCTCTTCTCAGGGTGCTGACATATACTCAAGTGTGCACAAGGGGGGGGGGGCTGGGCGCTTTCTGCTAGTAAACTCAATGGCGCTGGCCTGCACCAGTGGCCACTGTAGTTTCCACTGCATACAAAAGTTTTTTTCATTTAAGAGGGCCCTTGACTGAGCCATAAAATTATCAATTTTATTAGGTCTCAGGCCTCATGCACATGTCTTAATAATCTGTATTGCTGGCATAAAGGGTGTGTGCACAGAAAGAACGGGGGAAGAAAGGGCATGCCGTGGCTGAACTGTGAGCGGCGCCCTCCACTGTCCTTGGGACTCCATCTTTACTGGGAGGACAACGGACACAGTCTGGTTATGAAGACTCAGACATTTTCCTGAAGGTAAATGAAGGGTGTTTATCACCTGAAGTAACACAACTGGCAGTGTTTGCCGCTAATGATGAAATTTGAAACTTCAAGTGAAAATATCCAAATTCGTGAGAACCTTGCCCTCTGCTATGACCTTGATTTCTTCCCAATACTACAGCATATGTTTTTTTTTATAGTGTTCATGGTAGTAATATTTCAGTTTCCTATCAGACTATATAATTTCTAGTTTTTCCAGTAAAATGTATGAAATCTTCGTCAAAAATTGTACTGTTTTAGCCGGGCGTGGTGGCGCACGCTTGTAATCTCCGCACTTGGGAGGCTGAGACAGGAGGATCACGTAGGTTCGAAGCCAGCCTCAGCTACTTAGTGAGGCTCTCAGCAACTTAGTGAGACCCCGTTTCTAAATAAAATATAAAATAGGTCTGGGAGTATAGCCTGGAGGTAGAAAGCCTCTGGGTTCCACCCCCAGTACCATAAAAAAAGGTACTGTTTTAAGTAAAGACACAAAAATTCTAAATAGAATAGAATAGAATCAAACCTTATATCAGTAAACCAAGTAGGGTTTATTCTAGGAATGCAAAACCACTTTATTTTATTTTATTTTATTTTATTTTTTGTGGGTGTGGGAATGGAACCCAGGGACATTCAACCTCCGAGCTACACCTCTGCCCTATTTTTTATTCTTTATTTTGAAACAGGGTCTCACTAAGTTGTGGAGGGCCTCTCTCAGCAGCTGAGGCTGTCTACCAACCACGATCCTCCAGTCCCAGCCTCCCAAATGCTGGGATTACAAGCATACACCACCATGCCCGGCCAAAACTATTTTAATATCAGGAAATTAACATAATCACTTTAACAAACTAGAGGGGGGAAACATGTTCTTATCAATAAATGTTTAAAAGGCAGTCGAATCAATATAACAGTTATTCCTTATAACATTCTAACTAACATATGTCCAAAAGAAAATCACTTAATGTATAACAAAAACGTTTCCAAAGAAATCCTCCACCAAATGTGCTAAGGACAACCTTAACATTTTTCATTTTATACACAAAAGGTCCTGAGTTTGATCATGGTAAAACAAAACAAAACAGCATGGTAAAACAAAAACAAACAAACCCCTTCCCCATAGTTCATCTGATATCAAGATCTGATGGAAAAGTCAGCTATGAACACTTCAGGTTCACTTTGTCTTGGAAGATAATTTAAATAATCCCCGTGCTTGGGAGGCGGAGACAGGAGGATATTGCTGGTTTGAAGCCAGCCTTGCTGGCTTAAGAGACCCTGTTTCCAAATAAAAATATAAAATAGGTCTGGGAGTGTAGCCCGGAGGTAGAAGGGCTCCATCCCCAGTACCACCAAAAAAATGATGATGATGATAATAATAATAATAATTATTATTATTATTATTATTATATAACGGAAAGAAATACATTAAATAAATATTTTTCTGATGATGTGAAAATCTAAGATACTCTAACTTTTTGGAAAAGCATTAGAATCAATAAGAAAATATAAGAATAGCCGGGCGTGGTGGCTCATGCTTGTAATCCCCGCACTTGGGAGGTGGAGATAGGATCGTGCTGGTTCGGAACCAACCTGGCTGGCTTAAGAGACCCTGTTCCAAATTAAAAAAAAAAAAAAAAAAAAAAATATATATATATATATATATATATATATATATATATATATATATATATTAGGTCTGGGAGTGTAGCCCGGAGGTAGAAGGGCTTCCAGGAACCCTAGTACCACCACCAAAAAAAAAAAGAAAATATAAGAATAGGGTATAAAGTAAATAAATATACCTATGTCATTGCATTTTCCCTCTTCCAGTGGTAAGTATACAGAAATTGAAAAGAGAAAATATTCTGTTCATAAAATAGCAAAAACATTTAGGAATATAGTTAATACTGAAGGTACATCTAGATGAAGAAAACGCGATCTTAGCTTTAAGAATCACAAAACAAGGTCTGAACAAATTCTTTTAAAAAACCACAGTTTTGAATGTGAAGACAGAATATCATTAAACTATCAATTATTAGTTTCCCCAAGGAAATATATACATTTTATGCAATTACAACTAGAACAAGGTTTTGTGGGGTACGCGAGGTAGGAAAGAAGCCTGAATATGATGACTAAAATTTTCATATGGAATAAATGCTCAAAAATGGCTGGAAAAGAATAAGAAAGAATAGTGAGGGGGGGAATTACCTTATTAGACATTTGAGTTTATTGCAAAAATGATATAAAGTAAATATGGCATTAGCTTGAGAATTAGAAGTAGTTCAATAGAAAAGAAAAGAGAATCTAGAAATGGTCTAGTATAGAAGGATTTAAAATGCATTGTATATCGCTGGGCGTGGTGGCTCATGCTTGTAATCCCAGCATTGGGGAGGCAGAGGCGGAGGATCCAGGTTCGGGGACAGCATCAGTTACTAAGCAAGGACCTTAGCAATTCAGTGAGACCACTTCAAAAATGAAAACTAAAAACTAGAGCTGGTGGTGTAGCTCGGAGGTTCAATTCCCCTGGGTTCCATCCCCAGTATGGCAAAAACAAACAAACAAACAAACAAACAAACAAACAAATAAACACATTGTATATCTAAAAATAGTCTTTTATAGGAGAATTGAAAACACACTGTATATCTAGAAATGGTCTAGTATAGGAGAATTTAAAAATACATTGTATATAAAATGTGTTTGATTTAGTTGGAAAATAATAAATTATTTTAAAAACAATACTGGCTAGCCATCTAAAATTAAATTAAATTAAATCTCTATACTATATTAAAAAAGCAATTTCTTAGACACCAAAGTATTAGCTGCAACCCACAAAGTGCAACCAATTATTGGAGCAGTATTTAGGAGGCGTCACAGGCCATCTGGGGACAAGGAAATCTTAATAAGATTGGAAAACACAGAGGTTGCAAAAGAGAGATAGGTGACCATGTTAAAAATATTTATGGTCTATAAATATATACAATTATTACTTGTCAATTTAAAACTTTTGTAAAGACTTGTCTTCCAATGTGTGTGGTGGTAAACACTACAAACTAATTGAAAGCACAAATTATCATTTTAGGGAAAAACACTTATAACCCAAATAACCAAAAATTAACTTATGTAATATAGGAAGTGATTTCATAAACTGGCAACCCAACAGAAAAATAAAGAATGAGAAATAAATCCAGGGAGACTACAAATGTCCAAAGATACTTAAAAATATCATGGTTGGGGAGATGCAAAATAAAGAATAAAAAGACATCAGGCTATCAGGCTCATTGAGTCTGCCAAGATTAAAAACATCTATCATGCTGGTTGTGGTGGTGCACGCTTGTAATCCCCGCGCTTGGGAGGCTGAGACAGGAGGATCGCACAGGTTCGAAGCCAGCCTCAGCAGCTTAGTGAAGCTCTCAGCAACTTAGTGAGACCCTGTTTCCAAATAAAGTATAAAATAGGTCTGGGAGTATAGCCCGGAGGTAGAAAAGCCCCTGGGTTCCACCCCCAGTACCACCAAATAAATAAATAAATAAATAAATAAGTAAATAAATAAATAAAAATCTACCAAATATATTACTTCAATGTGGTATTTACAGTTTTATTTTGGGAAAGAAATGTAGCAGTATTTATTAAAATTTATTCATTTATTTATTTGTTTATTTATTTATTGGTACAGGGGATTGAACATGGGTCTTCTACCTCTGAGCCACACCCCAAACTTTCTTATTTTTAATTCTGAAACAGGGCCTTACAAATTGTTGAAGCTGGCTTCGAACTCACGATCCTCCCAGTCAGCCTCTCAAGCAATGGATTTACAGGCACGCACCACAATGCCTGCCGTTAAAAATTTAAATAGACATACCCAGAAGAATAAACAACCTTTGATATATGCATACAGTGAACTACTATTCAGCACCATGAAGACAATTATTCCAAACACAACAGCATAGTTCAATGTCAAAAACACATTGAGAAAATAACAGACAGAGGAGTGTCCTACCTGCATGATTCCACTTACGTGAAGCTCTAGAACAAGGAAAACTTATCTGCAGTACAGAACCTGGGTATCAGGATGCTTAATTTTAGCATCATTTTTAAAAGTGGGAACAAATGGAATCCTTTGATACAGAATGGGAGACAGTCTCATAACAGGACCAATTCTCGCCAAAGGAAAGGAGAGAAACTGAAGCACGCGAGTTGGCTTGGAGGGATTTTCAGAGGGTTATTTGTAAGCAAATGTCATATAATCCTATTCTGTGAAACAGTGACCTCAACCTTCCTTTCCAAATGTGCATGTATGCATATGCATGTGGGCGTGTGTCTGCATCTCATTGTAGGGATATGGAGGGAAATACGGACGCGTACATATTAGGGATGTTAATGTGGGTCACAAGGTGGGGAGGGAGGGAACAGAGGAGGAAAGGGGCATGAGCTAAGAAAAGGCTGAGCTAAAAACGGCCATAGGACGACATGATTGCATTTCCACATTTATATAATTAAAATTTATATTTGTAGGAGATTTCTCAAAAAATGCTGTCCATCTTGTACGTATTTTAAATTTGGTCCTTGGATTAAACTAGAGCTCTGTATTTAAATTACATCTTTTTGGTCCTTCTTTATTTTTACTGAATTGAACCTCAGCCCTCTCAATTTTTACAAGAAGGAACTAAAGCTTAAAAGTCGGGTGGCTTTACCCAAATGAACGCAGCCAGGAAGCAATAAACCGTGGGCTTGAACCCAGAGAGCCTAACTCCACGAGCCACCTGCAACTCAGGGATTTGCTAAACACCTTTTGAGACTCTAGCAGAGATTCAATGGGGGTGCTGAGAAATTCAGAGAGCAAAAGGAATGGATATGAAAAAATAAAATTAATTTTTAAAAATCCATGTTGTTGGACAGGGTGACACACGCCCATAATCCCAGTACTTGGGAGGCTGAGACAGGAGAATCTCAGCTCTGAGGCCAGCCTCAGCAACTTATCGAAGACTTCTGCAACTTGGTGAGACCCTGTTTCAAAATAAAAAATAAAAAGGGCTGGGAATGTAGCTCAGTGGTAGAAAGCTTCTGTGTTGAATTCGAGCCCTAATCATCATCATCATCCATGTTAAGCTTATCAGAATTCTCAGTAAAGACGGGATCCTTCCTAGCCTGAGCTCACACAGCCAGGCCTTGTTTTTGCTTTACTTAATCCCCACCGCCCTAGAACCTTGTCTGTATTCGCTGTTTTCATATTTTGTTCATCATGACTTTTTGCATTAATTTTGATTTTAAAAATATCACATTACGCCGGGTGTGGTGGCGCACGCTTGTAATCCCCGCGCTTGGGAGGCTGAGACAGGAGGATCACACAAGTTCAAAGCCAGCCTCAGCTACTTAGTGAGGCTCTCAGCAACTTAGTGAGACCCTGTTTCCAAATAAAGTATAAAATAGGTCTGGGAGTATAGCCCAGTATAGCCTCTGGGTTCCACCCCAGTACCACCAAAAAGAAAAAAACAACAACAACAACAAAAAAAAAAAAAAAAATATATATATATATATATATATATATCACATTGGTATTATTCATCCTGAGTTTGGGGCACCCCTTAAATGTTGCACCCCAAGTTCAGCACCTCCCTCGTCTCTTTCTGGTGCCTGATGTACTTGTCACCACCATCTGGTAACCAAGCAACACGAAGCAAAACATGATATACCTGAGTCTTGGTTTTGCCATCTATAAAGTAGAAATGATAATTCCCCCGCCTACTTTGTAGAGCTTGAGTAAGAAACTAAGAAGAAATAGATATAAAATTGCTTGTGTCGCCGGGTGTGGTGGCGCACGCTTGTAATCCCAGCATTCGGGAGGCAGAGACTGGAGGATCAGGGTTCACAAACAGCCTCAGCTATTTAGTGAGGCCCTTCGCAACTCTCTTGAAACCCTGTTTCAAAAAATAAAAAAGACGGGTGTACTGATTCGAGTCATCCCTCCATGCCAGTCTAGTATGAAGCTATACCTATCCTCTGTATTTCTATCTTTTAATAAACTTTAAGTCTTCAGCAACTGTCAAAAAATAAAAAAAAAATAAAAAAGACTAAAATATAGGACTGGGGGTGTGGCTAGCTTGGAGGTACAATGCCCCTAGCATTTTTCCAGTACCACCAGAGAGAGAGAGAGAGAGAGAGAGAGAGAGAGAGAGAAGAAGAAGAAGAAGAAGAAGAAGAAGAAGAAGAAGAGGAGGAGGAGGAGGAGGAGGAGGAGGAGGAGGAGGAGGAGGAGGAGGAGAGGAGAGGAGAGGAGAGGAGAGGAGAGGAGAGGAGAGGAGAGGAGAGGAGAGGAGAGGAGAGGAGAGGAGAGGAGAGGAGCAAGTTGAATCCCCAAACTTGGGCATGCTCCTGTGCCAAGTTGCTTGCCTCTTGGGAAAAATCCCTGGAATTTAGTCTTTCTTTGGATGGTTATTTGCATACAACAGCCTTATTAATTATGCCCCTCCCCATGCTGAGCAGGTAACATGAGAACGGACCTCTTAAACTAGAACAGTGCACCTCTAACTTGAATGTGGCCCAGATCCCCTGAGAATCTTGACGGAAACCACACCGGGTAGCTCCGTGGTGGACACATGCTTAGCATTTGGGAGGCCCTGGGTTCAGTCCCCAGCATCAAAGCAAACAGACAATCCAAGCCCGCCACACTGGGCTGGTTTGCGGTGGGGCAGTAGTTTGCATTTCTAACAATGGCTGCTGACGCTACTGGTCCGCGGCCCCAAAGGGCTTCACACAATGAGGTGAATGGGACAGAAGGGCCAGTTTGCCTGGAACAGTGATAGCGCTCTGCACACCAGGCGATGTGTGAGCGCGTTTGTCTCCACAACGGGCCTGTGAGTCAGATTGTGCTATTTGACGCCCACCAGCCAAAGACCACAAACACAGCCTAGTCACAGGGGTAGGTGTATTCAACTTGCTGCAGCAGGTGAGAACAGACACTGAGAAACCTGAGGGGCACTGAAGGGGCCCCAATAGGATGAAGTTTGGGCTGGTGCTGGGAGAGTCTGTGCAGCTTAAGGAGACGAGGAGTTGGCTTGATGATATGTAAGAACAGGACGATTTGGTGCCTGGGGCGTCTTGATCATTGTCCAGGAGCATGAAAGATGAAAGTGGACTGGAAGGGTCGCTGCAGAGAAGTGAGTCACGCTGGCGGGAAGACCGGAGCTTCTGCTTGCGGCCGCAGTGTGCCCTTCTTCTCACGTGGTCCTGGACTGACCTTGTCGGATACAGTGTTTGATGTGTGGATTATGTTTATGTTCCCTTGGGAACGCCGTGGCCGGTGCCGTCTTCTGACATGAGGGAGCCGGCCGGCCCTGTGCTTCGGAGAGTGCCTTACGTTGGAGTAACTTCCTTGGAATTGTCTGAGTTCCTCTGGAGTGCCAGGGCTGCCCAGGGCGGGCTGGGCATCATGCCTGGGTGCTGTGAGCCCTGTTGGAACCCAGGTGGGCCCCAGGCCATTTCTTCTCTTCCACGACTCTAAATGTCTACACTGTGCTTGGGGATGCCTGCTGCCCACGGAGCCCAGGACTCATGCCCACGAGAGTGCCCCGCGGTCCTGCGCTGTACACCGTCCCAGGACGGCCTAGCGGGCGGGTTGCTGCTGTGGCCCCCAGTACAGCATTCCTGTCACTAAATTGTGTGAGACTGAGCTGCGCCAATAGTCCTGACATGCGGATGCAGGGTGGGGAGGCTTTGGGGAAGTGGCCGGATCCCGGGGCTCTGGCCCAACCCATTCACAGGTCATAATGGAGTGGGCTATGGGGAGAAGATGGAAGGTGTATGAGGGGGGTTTGTTGGAGGAAGCGGGTCACTGGCGTGCACCCTGGAAGGGCAATCTTGGCCCTGCCCTACTGCGCTCCCTGCTTCCCGCCTGCCGTCAGCTTTGCTCTGCCCTGGCCCTCCGACTTGGAGCTCAGCCTCACCTTGGAGCCCAAGGACAGAGGAAGCCCGGTGACCGTGGGCCAGATCCTCTGAGGCCACGAGCCGAGGTCAACCTTCCCTCCTTTACGCTGATTTTCTCAGTGACAAAAAGCTGACTGTCACACATGCTGAAGGACTTAGAATAGATGGACACTCACAGACTATTTCGGGGAGGCCCCACACACCCAGCGATCAGCCCCCGTCACAACCTGGCCCGCAGGTGCCCCGGCGATCTCCCACTCCTTGGTTATCATCTTGAATCTGTGGATTTGGAAGCTGAGGTGCAGCAGTTCTCCTGTGAGCCCACAGCGGGCGGGAGCCCCTTCCCAGCTCCTCGGGCTCCTGCGCACCTCCAGCCCCGCGCCAGCTCCCGGTGCTGCCATGTGTCCTCCCAATGCAGCTCCTAGTTGTCCAACTTAACGATTTTTAACTTTTTAAATAGTTTCTGAAACATTTTCTGCCGGGTATTTGGGGATTTCCAAGCATCCTCCACCTTTTGCTCCTCCCCTGCTTCCTCCCCCGACTTCAGCTCCTTTCCTTCCCCGGGGGTCTCCCTGCTCCTTCCCAGCCCCCTCCCCAGATCTGCCACAGGACAGTGGTTGCAGGGTAACTTTGGCTCTCTGCGGAGACTGCACTCTCGAGTGGCAGGCGGACTATCCAGATTGCTGGGGGTGGTGCTGAGGTTAGCTGTGAGGAGGAGGTGCCATGCGGGTGGGCAGAAATGCGAAATGTGCAAAGTCTTCTATTATGGGGTCAGCCCACCTAGCGTGGCCACCCTCCGCTCCTCTGGTTTCAAGAACTGGAAACAGAGGAAGTTGGGCCAACTCATTAGCTAGGCATCCTTTCAACAGAGGGCTCAGTTGGCTTGTTCTTGCTGGGAAGATTGCGGACCTCAAAAGCGTTTGCAAGGTCTCTGTGTGAATCCAGTGGTCAGCCCACCCTAGAGGCAATGCCAACCATGGAAAGGTCACTGAGTGTGCGCGGAGTCCACCCACCTGTGCTAGATCCCAGGCCTGCCGGTTTATTAGTGGTGTGACCTTTGAAAGTTGCATAAGCCCTCCTCACTCAGCTTCCACAGATCCGTAAGAGAAGGGCAATCCAGGGCGGTATAAAGTATACTGTGGCTACTGTTACCACTTACAAAAATCTTAGATCATGGGCTGGCCTTCCCTAGAGTCACCTCAGAAGACTTGCCCTACATACATGTATAGGTTGTTTAAAAACGCTGGTTGCAAATAAATCATCCAAGCCCTCTGCACCATTTTCAGCCTGTATCATTCCTGCAGGCGATGAAGTTCAGAAGCGCTGCGGCCCGTTATATAATGCAAGTGTCTTTCATTTGTCCCCAACTCCCACTCTCATGGTTCCGTGGTGAGTCCATCCAGGCTCACTCTTCATAGCCTCCCCAGCGCCCTGACAGATAGCTGCGCATCTCCTTTCCTGTTAACATTATATTTACCTCTCACCAGAGTTTATCTGGGAACTTTGTGGGCCTGCCTGCCTTCCTTCTCCCCCTTCCTCTTTCCCAGGGAAATTCTACCTCTGAGCTACATCCCAGCCCTATTTTATTTTGAAACAGGATCTCAGTAAGTTGCTGGGACTGGCCTCCTCCTGTCTCAGCCAAGTACTGGGATTACAGGTGTGCCACCATGCCCAATGTAACTATGATTTTTTTTTTTTTGGTGGTACTGGGGATGGAACCCAGGGGCATTCTACCCTACACCCTCAGCCCTATTTTTTTTTTTTTTTGGTGGTACTGGGGTTCCTGGAAGCCCTTCTACCTCCAGGCTACACTCCCAGACCTATTTTTACATGTTTTTTTAATTTGGAAACAGGGTCTCCTAAGCCAGCGTGCGCGGCTGGCTTCGAACCTGCGCGATCCTCCTGTCTCCGCCTCCCAAGCGCGGGGATTACAAGCGTGCGCCACCATGCCTGGCCCTCAGCCCTATTTTTAATTCTTTATTTTGAAACAGGGTCTCACTGAGTTGCAAAGGGCCTCACTAAGTAGCTGAGGCTGTCCGCGAACCACGATCCAAGCGTGCGCCACCACGGCCGGTTCATAACTATGACTTTCTTAAAGCTTATCTGCCAGAAAATCCCAGGAGTGAGCATACTATAGATGGCCCTCTCCGGCCTTGTTCCTTCTGCCCAGTGACCTGCCCTCTCAGCTCAGGAGCAGCGGCGTGTGGGAGGACTGGCTAGTGGCCCTCCCTGTGGCCAGCGGTGTCAGGGTTTGAATCCTGTCTCTACTGCTCAGCAGTTGGCCCTGTGACTGAGTCTATGTGTCAGGTTCTGGGCATGGCTATCAGGGGAGCACTTGCAGGGCAGCGAGGCCAAGGGCCAGGGTGTGGGGTGGCGGCAGCCCTGGGCTGGCTCTGGTGGCTTGTCCTCCTAGAATTAAGCCTCGCCCATCTTGCTTTCTTACTGCTGTCCACCTCTGAGCTGACTCTGGCCTCCCGACATTATCTATTCTTATTATGGTCCTGTATCCACAGGTTCTGCAGCCATCCTCACACCAAAAATATTTGGAAAAAATGACGTCTGTACTGAACATGTCCAGATGTTTTCCTTGGCCATTATCCCCAACACAATTTTACAACTCTCTATACACCATTAAAATTGCACTTGGTATTATGAGAAATCTAAAGATGACTTAAAATACATGGCAGGACTGACTATGTAGGTTATATGCAAATGTAATATCTTTTGGGGGCCATGGGGAATTGAGGCCAGGGGCGTTCTCTGAGCTATGCCCCCCAGTTTATTTTGAAATAGGGTCTTGCTAAGTTGCTAAGGGTCTCTGTAAGTTGCTGAGGCTAATCTTGAACTCACAGTCCTTTTGTCTCAGCTTCCAAGTGATGCCATTTTATATAAGGTACTTGAATACCCATGGGCTTTGATCTCTGCAGGTATGCCAGAACCAGTCCCTGGCGGAAACCAAGGGACAACTTCACTGCCAACTTCTAAAATGTCACTTTTATTATGTCATTCTTCTAGCAAAAAAAAAAAAAATCTTTCCAAACTCCCTTCTTATCGATTAGTCTCTGAATTAGAGCTCTGCCCGGAGCAGCCTCTCCCCTCCAGCCGCCTCCCTCATCCCTCCATCTGTCCTTCAACATCTGAGGAGTCAGCCGTCATCTGGAGAAGCCAGCAGGGCTGGACCCAGCCCACCGACACAGGGAGCTCTGGGGTAGCAGCTCATGATTGTGGGGCTCAGGCTGGGCTTTGACCTGTGTCTTCCAGTGTGCACAGAGAGGTGGGGTTGTATGACAGATCTGAAGTCAGGGGCAGGGGAATGCCTGGGAGGCAGGGATATGATGAGAAGAGAGGACGATGGCAGGACCCGGTATCTGGGGCAGAGAAGTCTGGAGGCTGGAGCTGGATGCAAATGGGGCGCTGGAAGGGGGCGCTGGTAAATCTGGCCGAGGCCAGGGCTGCAGCCCCCAGGCCAGGCCCAGATCTCTCCAACATTTTTAAGCAAGGATGGCATATCATGTCATTTTCAAAGAAAGGATCATTTAAATGGTGCTAAAAGGATTTCATGATTATTAGAAAGAATTTGAAAAATATAGAAAAGTAAAAATTAGAAAAGGATGTAAATTCTATGTGACTCTACCACTTTTCGCCTTGCTTAGCACTACATTTCTAAGGCTTTGGGTAGTGCCCGGAACAGGAAGAACCATGGAAATACTGGCCAAGTGGACAAACGATTTTCTAATGGCCCAGGGATGACAGACATTATATTGCTATTTTATTGGCGTGTGTGTGTGTGTGCGTGTGTGTGTGTGTGTGTGTGTGTGTGTGTGTGTGTTACTAGGGATTGAACCCAGGTCTTCACACATGCTAGGCAAGCACTCTACCACAAAGCCATATCCCAACCCTTTTCTTTTTTGAGACAGGGTCTCAGTAAGTTGTCCAAGGTAGAACCTAGAACTTGCAATCCTCCTGCTTCAACTTCCAAAGGGGCTGGGATTACAGGCTTGTGCACCATGTCAAGCTTTCTAATTCATACAGGAACGCATATGCCTTTATTTTGTAGTATCTCTTTTCAAACCAGCCACTGCTCCTCACTTGTCCTGACTTCTTAGCCACCCTCCCACCATGGCCACTGTGTGATGAGCGCTAATCATGTGCCAGGCACCGTAATCACAGCACAGCGGCACTGCGCTCTGTGCGCATTGAGGAGCTTCTCTGGGGCTCTGGGCGCAGACCAACAGGCTGTGGCACCTGTGTCTAAACTCCAGGTCACATGACTGCCGGTTACACTAATATATATAATATATATCTACACTTTGGTGCACATGTACACAGATTGAACCCAGGGCTTTCTACCTCTGAGCTGCACCCCAGCCATTTTTAATATTTTCTTATTTTGAAACAGGGTCTCATCAAGTTGCTGAAGTTCTTGATAAGTTGCTGACGCTGACCTCAAACCTGAAATCCTCTGGTCTTGGCATCCCAAATACTGGGATTACAGGTGTGCCCCACCATGCCAGGCTGAACTGGGTTGTTTTTGTTTTTGTTTTTGTTTTTGTTTTTTGGTGGTACTGGGGTTCCTGGAAGCCCTTCTACCTCTGGGCTATACTCCCAGACCTATTTTTATATTTTTATTTGGAAACAGGGTCTCTTACCCCAGCGCGGCTGGCTTCGAACCCGCGCGATCCTCCTGTCTCCGCCTCCCAAGCGCGGGGATTACAAGCGTGCCCACCACGCCTGTCTTGAACTGGGTTTTTCTAAGAGGACTTCACTGAGAACAGAAGAGCTGTGTTGGGTGAGTAGTGCATAGGGAGGCAGCGCAGAGGAGCGCAGTGGATAGCAGCGGTCCACAGGAGGATGGGACGGCACAGGGCGTAAAAGCGAGGTTGCGGGAGGGGAGGGATTCTGGAGCCTGGAGGGAGGAGGGACAGGGTCTGTGTGTCTGCCCGTGGACATGTCTGTGCATCTAGGAGGGAGTCAAGAAGAAGCCCAAGTCAAGGAAAGATCCTGCTCTGTGCACGGGCTGGGTGGAATGGCCACTCCAGGAGGAGAAGCTCTGGGAGGAGCAGGAGGGCAGTGAGTTCGCTGGGGTCGGCATGGTAGTATGCCACCTGCCAGGGGGTGTGCATCAGGCAGGGGGCACCTGGCAGGACACAGATGAGTCAGCTGCAGTGGCCTGTCCCGAAGTCAAGGGGTATGGAGTCTCCTGAGAAGGGTGCGCGATGTAAAAAGGAGGCCGAATCTGGAAGCTTAGGGACAGGGTCCAAGAGGACAGGGCTGCGAGTTGGATGGCGCTGCAGGGTCCAGACCTGAGACAGCGGCAGCCAACAGCACCCCGGCATCAGCCAACAGCACCCCATTTTTTGGTCATACTGGGGTTCCTGGAAACCCTTCTACCTCCGGGTTACGCTCCCAGACACCTATTTTTTTAATATTTTTATTTGGAAACAGGGTCTCTTAAGCCAGTGAAGCTCGCTTTGAACCTGCGTGATCCTCCTGTCTCTGCCTCCCAAGCGCAGGGATTACAAGCGTGCCCACCACGCCCGGCCAACAGCACCCCATTTAACAGAGGTGGGGGAATGGGAACAGCAAGAGGCACTGGCACAAACCTATTTATTTCTGCCTCCTGCTTCCCACTGGCCCTTCCTCCTTCCCTCCCTCCCTTCCTCTCTTCCTCTTTCTTTCTCTGGTGCTGAGGATGGGACCCAGGGGCATTCTACCTCTAAACTACACCCCCAGTTCTATTTTATTTTTTACTTGGAAACAGGGTTTCTAAGTTGCTGAGAGCCTCACGAAGTTGCCGAGCTGGCCTTGGGCCTCCGATCTGGGATTACAGGTGTGCCACCACGCCCGCTATGCCCTGCCTTCACAATCACTGTGCTCATTCACCTTTGGGTGCCATCAGGGTCCCAGCCTGGCTCTCTCCGTGCATCTCTAAGGCCCACTGCCACTGTCACCTCCTCCGGGAAGCCTTCAGACCTGCTGGGCCTCCGGCACCCGGGGTTGAGGTCGACCATCCCTCCACTTGCCAGGACCTGGTTTATCCCCAGGTTCCAAGCCTGGAGGGAAGGGGCGCTGCCTTCCCAGTTGTGTATGGGGCCTGGCAACGAGGTGCTGATTCACGGGTCGCTTATAACCTGGGGCATCTGCACTGCTCCACTTCCACAGTTTGGACTTTTAAAAATATACTTTCTCTATCCACCAGAAGCGTCTCTGCCCTTTTTAGCTTAGTCATAGCTTTGTGAATCCTTCCCACAACACACTCTCCCCACTGGGCTGGTATTTTGCAAGTCAGGCCGCAGGAGAGCTGCATCTCATTTCCTACTTACTGTCCACTCCTCCTTCCCTGCTGGTCTCTAGCAGGAACTCCCCCAAGCCCTCTCACCCCAAGTTATGAGCACACACTTTCCCAGAACCCCAGGCTCCTGCCTCTGGAAAGCCATGTTTGCCTAGGCATTTAACTCTTTGTGGGTAATAACAATGGGAAGGGAGTAGGGAAAATATATTCCACTTTGTGCTGCTCTTTAATTTTTTAACTTTATTTATTTATTTATTTATTTATTTATTTATTTATTTATTTATGTTTTCTGCAGGTATGGGGATGAAACCCAGAGGCATTCGACCCCTGAGCTATACCCCCTGCCCAATTTTTTATTCTTTATTTTGAAACAGGGTCTCACTGCGTTGCGGAGTAGCTGTCCGCGAACTGCGATCCTCCAGTCTCAGCCTCCCAAATGCTGGGATTACAAGCGTGCGCCACCACGCCAGCTACTTTTTTTTTAACTTTAAAACAATTTTTTCACCAGGTGTCGAGGCGCACGCTTGTAATCTCAGTATTTGGGAGACTGACACCGGAGGATCGCAGGTTCACAGCTAGCCTCAGCTAGTTAGTGAGGCCCCCCCGCAACTTATGAGACCCTGTCATAAAAATAGAGAATAAAAAATAGGGCTAGGGCATAGCTAAGAGGCAGAATGCCCCTGGTTTCCATCCCCAGTCCTGTAGAAACAAATTAATTAACTAAAAAACACATTTTTTCCATTTTAAATAGATAATGATAGGATTCGCTTTCTCTGCTGCATAACAGGTTGTCTCCAGCCTGAGTGACTTAAAACAAGAATGAATGCCTGCTGCTCTTGGCCTCTGGGGCCTGGCTGAAGGAAGCCGCTGGCTGGCAGTTTGGGCTGGTCTCTCTCATGTGGCTGTGTTCCAATGTGGCTGGTGCTTTTGTCGGTTGTCCTTGCTGTGATGAGGGACCTCATTCTTCCCCACAGGGGCCTCTCTGCAGTGAGCCCAGGTCCCTGCCGCTGTGATTTTCCACCATTCCCCTGCAACTCTACTGGCAGGTGTCTAATTTTGATGCCAGCTACACAGCTCCCTCCTGGATTCCTTCAAGACTCGTAGGTTCCATTTGGAAGTAGAAAGAATCCTCACTCATATACATGCATGTGTTTATACACACGTATGGATAGGTGCATCATGAGTACTGGTAATGATCAGGCTGCCACGGGTGTGGTTGGGAATAACTACCGTTTTCTGAGCACTTATTCTATGCTAAGCTCTACCAGTCCTCCCTTCCCTGCCTGCCACTCTTGCACGGCCTGTGGAGTCTTGGGCTTGCTCTTAATTCATGGTGATGCCAGATGGGGCTTTAGGGCTTTCCCTGAGGGCTGTGATGGGGTAGACCCACAACCTCTCCACGGCTGGCACAGAAGCTCTGCAGGAGCTCCCTGCAGCGGTAGACCCGAACGTCCTGCTCCTGTCTCATCTCTAGAGTGACCAGGGGTCTGGAGGTCAACTTGGGGGAACAATGACACTTGTCTTTCCCTCCAGAGTTCAGGCCCCCTGGGAAATATGTGGTGGCCATATTCCACTAAATAAGCATCAGCTGAAGGGATTCTAATCAACTGAGAAGAGAGAGGTTAGGAGGGATATTTTCCTTAACAAGAATAAACCATATTCTCACTTTGGATATTGAAACTTCTATATCTGCTTAGGATTATTACCATTTCCACATCAATACTGTTGATAGAAAAACATAAAATATAAAAGAGATCTTTAGCTCCTGTGTTTCTTGAAAGTGCTTGAGAAGAACACATTTCATTAAGGAAATCATGAAGAGACCTTCATGGAGAAGCACTGGGCCCAGTGACCAACAGAGATCAAATTTGGAGCATAAAACACTGAGGCTGCAGAGGTTCCAATCCCAAGAGAAGTTAAAAATAAAGTATTTTAGAGCATTTCAATCCTGTATCTTTTTTTAATGCCGTCGCACTTTGAAAAAGCACGAGGACACACTGAAAGCAAAGGTACTTTGGGAAGTCCGACCTGCGGGGAAGGAAGGACGGAGGGAGGCCGGGGCAGGGCGGGGTCACCGGGGCAAGCGGTAAAGAGGATTCTGTTCTGTCAAGGGGTGCGTGCCTTACGTGGCTCAGCCTGCCATGACAAAACAGCTTTCACTGGTGGCTTGAACGGCAGAGCGCATCTCACGGCTGTGGGGGCTGGTTCAACAGCTGGCGAGGCTCTCCTCCCCCCATGCAGGTGGCCACGGTCCTGCTGTGCGCGCTCCTGACCTCTGTGCAAAAGCAGAGGAAGTGAGCTCGCTGGTGTTTCGCCTCACAGGGACACTCATCCTACCAGATCAGGGTCCTACCCACATGATCCCCGTCACCCTTAAGGATGTCCTCAAAGGCCCTATCTCCAAATGTAGTCGTGTCAGAGATCAGGGCTTCAAAATGTGAATTTCAGGGGACACAGTTGGGTTGTTCTGCAAGTGGTTGTAGACTAAGGGCAGGACCGTGGAAAGAGCGAAGAGGAGACAGTCGGGAAGGACAGCAAGAAAGGAAGAGAGAACCAGGCAGCAGTGCAGGGGACTTTTGATGTTGGAAGTCCAGAGAGTGCACATCTCAAAAAGTCAGGAGCGAGCTGAGCCAAGTGAGAATGAGCTTGGCGTTTGAAAAGAATAAAAGCAGCCAGAACGGCTCCCACGGGGAGTGAGAAGAAGGTAAGTGGAGGCTGCCACGCAGCATCCAGGAGAGGCTGAAGCAGCATCACTCAGGTCCCCTGGCGCTTTGGAAGTCTCCTGTACCGCTGGTTCCTGCCATCCCAACGATGTAAATTCCATGTGACCCTAGATCTTTTTTGCCTTGGGCATCCCTACATTTCTAAGGCCTGGGGTAGTTCCTGGGATGGTAAAAACCATGGAAATACTGGCTAAGTGGACAAATGGTTTTCTAATAGCACCGAGTAGAAGAACTAAGTGGCCATTGGCATCGTCACTGAAGCCTCAGAAGGGGACCCAGGGCTGGACGTCAGCGAGCCAGGAGAGGCAAGGAGGTGAAGGAGTGGGGGTTGGGGAGAAGCCCTTGTACAAGGAGGGAGCAGAGAGCAGGGAGAAAGGCAGCTGGGGGGGGGGAGCAGAGGCCAGAAAGCAGGCTTAGTGGGGATGAGTGGGAGAATGCTAAAGAACGCTGGAACCAACGGGAGGCTGCAGACGTGGACAGGTGCCAAGCGATGGAGATGTCCCTCCCGTATCCGTGGCGGCGGTGGCCATCACGAAGGAGGTGAGAGGTAGAGGGTTGGCCCACAGAGACAGCACGGCACAGGGCAGCTGAACCTAACGTGTGGGAAAGAATCACAATTCTCAGAACTAATTGGCACTCACAGGAATAAAGGACTCTCTGGTCCAACGAGTTTAGAAAACACAGGTTAAAGAACCGATTCTCCATATTATAAGACTTCCACAGACCTTTAAGGTACTTTAAAAGACTTTAAAAAAGAGTATGCTGTTCCCCACATTTATTTGACTGAAAACCCTGTTTATTTCCCTCCAGGAGCAGTTCTGAGGTCTACTGTTCTGCTAGTTCAGAAGTTCTCAAACTGGTTCCTGGAACAGCAAGATGAGCGTCCATCAAGACCCTATGAGAAGGGCCTCACTACAGACCTCCCTAACTGGGAACTCTGGGCCTCCGGGAGCCAAGGGTTTGTTTTTAACAAGCTTTCCAGGCAACCCTGATGCATCTGAGAACCACTGAGCTAGAAAATACTTTGGGGAGACCGATTCACCTACTTGAGAAGACTGTTAAGGGCTAAGTCATCATGGTCATATTGGAGTCACATAGTACAGCTGCAGAGGTTGAAAACTCCGAGTCTAACAGGAATATGTAAATTATTAGATTAAATTATTAGATTGCAAAATGTAAAACTAGCTTAATTCATGTCTCATCAAAATATTAACAAAATGATTTTGGATTGACTTCTTTATTTGGGGATCATTCATACCCTATTCTCCTTTGTTAGCAGGAATCGAGAGCTAACTACTTTCCAACACCCTTCCCAAGTTGTTGGGTGGGAGGGGGAAGAAAGAAAAGTAGGTTTGAAACCGATTTCCTTTCACTTCCTTTCTCCATCCTTTGACAGAGGAACTGGGAAATAATTGTGAGGCCAAAATGAAGACAGCAATGAAGAAGACGCGAGGAACCCAATGGGAAGGGCACGGTGGCTATGTAAAGTCATGCCTAAACACGGAAGCTGGGAGCAATTATTTACAAACTGCTCAGAAGCGCTTCGCTCACTTTCTTCAAAAAAGGTTACTGAGTTAACACAAAAATTTATCAGAAGGTATAATTTTTAGGTGTTAAAAATGTATGTCATGCTCCTTAGCAGAATAATTTGAAAAGTGCTTACCAGACATTTATAGTTTGCAGAAAAGCTGAAAAATAATGCACCTATATGAACACTTTGACCGTAGAGTTGAAAGAAAGGAATCTAGGTGCATGTTTGGAAAAGTAAAATCTGAATCTAAATTTAAAGTCTAAAGTACATTTTAACTTAGAAAGTTCTTTAAGAGGGAAAAAGAAACAAAGGCCGTTGAATGATTATGCAGAGCTAAATGACTGGGCTTTTAAAATGATGTGCACTTACCTAAAAATATTCTTAGTTGCTAATGCATTTAGACATAAAGACATATCACAAGTGAAAGGAGAGCATTATGCAATGATTTGCATGAACACAAAGGTTTAATTGGAAGCAAAAAATGCTAAGAAATGCCCCTGACTTCTCAAGGTGGCTGTCTGTAGAACTCCCACTTGGTCTCACTCAGCCCCGCCCATCTCCCAGCAACGTGCATGATTGGCAGGTTCCTCCCGACTCCCTTGGTCATGAACTCACTGGCTGTTTCCTACGTGAAAATAGCTGGACTGGAAATAGGTTAGCTAGAAACCTGCTTTTCCCATAGAAAATCACCTGTATTTTAACTACAGTTAGTGTGACTTATGCAACCTCTGAATGACTCATTTATCACATACTCCGGATCTTTGAAACAATGTTTTCAGCAACTGAGATTTTGGTGCTCGTTTAGAGTTGTCTGTTTTGCCAAACCTCATTTGGGCATACAGCAGACAGTAGAGACTGAAGCCATCAGACTCAAGAGGCCTCCCATTCCAGATTTTGAAGGGCTGTGTGTGTGTGTGTGTGTGTGTGGTGTGAACTGGGGATTGAACCCGGATGCATGCTACCTCTGAGTTTATACCTTTTTATTTTGAAACAGGGTATCTCTAGGTTGCTAAGGGTTGCTATGTTGCTGAGGCTGGCCTCAAACCTACAGATCTTGTCTGAGCCTAAGTACTGGGGTTACAGGTGTGAGCCACTCGGCTGCAAGGGCACTTTGGGCCAGGGAGGGGCTTGAGTTAGTTAATATTGCAAATGACTTTCAGCCAAAGCGCTGCGCTGGCCCTCACACAAGAGGAGGCCACCCTCATCCAGCAAGTCTCCTGGGTCTTTCCCCTTCCCTATGGGATGATGAGCAAGGATTCTCAGGAGAGGGAAACCAGGACGGATGGGAGTGGGAACCACCCAACCCTTGTGGGCCATTTGCCATTTTGAAAAAGGGCTGTGATCCTATAAAGGTCTAAGGGCCCCTGGATGAAAACCTTAACAATGAAGATGTGAAAAGATTGTTCACATACTTATCTTGTGCAACTGCAACATGCGCCCCAAGGACTCTCAAGTTGATTTATCTGTTCACCCTCTGCCAGCTCCTAAGGGACCTACGACTTAGCTCCTTAATGTATTGTCTTTAACTTATTTTCCTGAGTCCATGTGCAAATTAGAGCAAAAGTACCCATGCTTCTTTTGAATGAGTTTATTGGGTTCCTTACAGCGTGGGACACGGAGTGAATATTTCCTCATTTCATAGAGTGGCTGAGCGGCTTAGAGGAGTTAAGGTATGTTAAGTTGCTGGCTTATGCAAAGTGCTTAATAAGTACCGACTCTTGGTTACTATTATTATTAGCAAGAGACAGTAGTACCTGTGGGTGAGGGCGGGCTCTGAGGCTTCATTGCCCTGTCCAAATCCTAGCTTTCTGCTCCTCACCATGTGACACTGGGCAAGTTACTTGTGTGGCCATCTCCTCATCGGAAAGATGGGGATGCAAGTACCACACTGCCCTCTTGAGTGATTCAACGAGATATTATTTTTCAAAGACTTGAAAACCAGCCTGGCCCAAGGCACCATTGTATTGGTGTTACATATTTCGTTCTTATGACAACTTCTGAGGTGGGTTTCATTACTCCATTTTACTAGGAATGAAACCAAGGCTAGGGTCATGTGGTGGTTAAAAATACATTCACTGTGGTGTACACATGTAATCCCAGGTATGTCTATAATCCCAACTACTGGGGAGGCTGAGACAGGAGGATTGCAAGTTCAAGGCCAGCCTGAGCAATTTAGCAAGACCCTGTTTTTTTTTTAAAAAAAAAAAAAAAAGGCCAGGTGTGGTGGCGCGTGCTTATAATCCCAGTACTTGGGAGGCTGAGACAGGAGGATCGTGGTTCTCAGCCAGCTTCAACTAGTTAGTGAGGCCCTCTGCAACTTAGTGAGATCCTGTTTCAAACTAAAGAATAAAAAATAGGGCTGGGGGTGTAGCTCCGAGGTATAATGCCCCAGGGTTCCATCCCCAGTACTGCAAAAACAAAACAAAACAAAACAAAACGAAAAGAAGCTGGGCATGGTGATCCCGCGACCTGGGAGGTTGAGACAAGAAGATTACAGGTTCCGGGGCAGCCTCAGCAATTTAGTGAATATGAAAATAAAGTAAAATAATAATAAAATCAGCCAAACATGTGGTGGTGCACATTTGTAATCTCAGTACCTGGAGGCTGAGACATGAGGATGGCGGGTTCATGGACAGCCTCAGCTACTTAGTGAGGCCCTCTGCAACTTGGTAAGACCATGTTTCAAAACAAAGAATAAAAAAAAAATAGGGTTTGGGGTGTAGCTTGGAGAATGACCCTGAGATCCATTCCCAAGATCACAAAATAATAATAATAATAATAATAATAATAATAATAATAATAATAAGCTGGGCGTGGTGGCACAGGCTTATAATGCCTGAGCTTGGGAGGCGGAGACAGGAGGATGACTCAGGTTTGAAGCCAGGCGTGCTGGTTTAAGACACCCTGTTTCCAAATAAAAAAAGTATAAAAATAGGTCTGGGAGTGTAGCCCGGAGGTAGACGGGTTTCTAGGAACCCCAGTACCACTACCACCACTAATAATAATAATAATAATAATAATAATAATAATAAACAACAAATAAATAAAAAAGAGCTGTCAATGTAGCGCAGTGGTGGAGAGCTTGCCTAGCATGCACAGGATGTGGGTGTGATTCCCCAGTACTTTTAAATTTAAAAAGTGGACTTCAACTTGTAGGCAACCAGAAGACCAAGTCGTCAGTACCCCACACCAGAAGGCTCCTAGTGTGTCCCTACTAGCAGAGGCCACTGTTTTGTTTCGTGGCGGCACAGGACTCCTTGAAACTGAGCCCTTATTTTTACTAGTATTCCTGATTGCTGGCTGACACTGAGTCCTCTTAACCTGAAGCAGGAGATACAGAGATAGCCAGGTCATGGTCAGGGTCAATCCTGGGGGTGACAGCACTTTCTTTTGTTGATGTTTTAAATGTACCAGAGAACAGACCTCTATCATCTTATCTCTAGGAGACTAGCAGCAAGTGGGTTCTGCTTTCTCTCTCCCCCCAGGCCCTCAGCCCAGGAGCGAAATGGCCACACGGAGGTGTCCATCCTCCCAGCTGTCCTGCTGAGCCTCCTTGTTTCTGAGAGGAAGCCAGGCAAGGGTTAAAAGCTGGCTTGGACTCCCTTTCACCTTGCCTGGGACAATACCAGAAACCAATAGAAAGACCAGAGGTGTGGAAAGAGTTTGTGTGTGTGCGTCACTGCCATCTGCTGGATGGAATGGGTATCGAGCCAGATCCAAGGCCCTTGCTGGTGTGGGATACACAAATCCAGTGATTCCCACAGTGCGTGCAGAACCGAGTGGTGTAGTCACATAATTTCATAGCATCAGTTCTAAGTATGTGCAGACTTTAGGAATCCCATGACAACATCACGTGAATGGAATCAAAAGGTACAACCAAAGACATCCTACTTAGCACCAGTAGTTTCCCAGTTCAAATGTGGTCTGTTCCCAAGGACTGATGAGTCAGTTAGAAAAAAGCCCAGAAGCACCAGGCAAGGGCATCCGGCAGAACCTGGATCCTCTCTTCAATAGCAAAAAGCACTTTTAGAAAAGTGAAATTGCCATCTGGCTGTGCTCTGTGCTCCTTGCCACTCTGTGTTCCTGCATCCAGCATTTATTTCCCAAGCCAGGTGCTCTATTACGGAATGCCAGAAGCGGAGCTGGAGGCGCAGCTCATTGGCTGAGCACTTGCTTAGCACACCTGAGGCCCTGAGTTCAGTCCCCAGCATTGGGGTGGGGGAGCTGGGGGAGCAAAGATGAATAAGCATAGTTCCTGAGTCTTATGGATATTTTCCGAGTGCATATTATGTGCTAGGCATGTGCACCCCACGCCATCTCACTGAATTCTCAGGACAACCGTAGGACCATTATTATCTCATTTATAATTACTTCATATTCTTATCTCATTTACAGTTCAGAAAACGATTACCATCTCCTATATTGTCCAAAAAACTGAAGCTTAGAAAGTTTAAGTCATTTTTCCAAGATAGTACAGTTAAAAATAGATGGAGTGAATTTGAGTATGGGACAGTGGAGTGGGTGGGCTTGGGTGAGAATTATTAGCATCATAGACCAAAGTAGCTTTTTATTTCGCACATAGAGAGTCTCAATCTTCTGTTTTACACACATTTTCTGTTCCATTAGCTACAAATTTCCAGCAAAGTGAAAGTTCTACCAAAGCAGTAAGTGATGATAGTAGTAGATGCTTGGGAAAGATTTATGAGGAAGAAAATACCTTCCTCTAGCGAGCATTTGGGATCTATCTAGTTAACATTTCCTTCAGCTCATAAGTCTTCCTAACACAGCCTTGGTGTCCACAGCAAGGGCTGGACGGTTGTCGGGTTTCATTGGCTAGAAAACAAATCCACGTTTCAGTCGGCATGACAGGGTGTGTGAGCGGGCAGTTTGCTCAGCGGGCAGCGCTGGAGGACAGCTCAGAAGCTCTGCTTGTAGCAGGCTCCAACTGTTCTTAATTTTTTCTTTCTCTCTTGGTATAAGGTGGGGTGCTGGTGGGGAGGGATTTAGGGTAGCAGGGAGGGCAGAATGGATGGAGCAGGCAAGCCCTTTTGAAGGGCCTGTGAAAAGCCCTTTGGTGGGGATGGTCGGGACTAGGCCGAGGGAGCTGCCTGCTGGAGAGCCCCGCTCCTACCTCAAGCCACATAACGCTTTTAATAATAATATTGGGGATTGGACCCAGGGGTGTTCTCCCTCCTAACTATACCCCCAGCCCTCTTTAAATGTTTTTGAAACAGGGTCTTCCTAAGTTGCTGAGGCTGGCCTCAGACCTTCAATCTTCTTGTCTCAGCCTCCGGAATACTAGTATTACAAGTGTGTACCAGTGTGCCTGTAACATTTCTTTCTCTTTATTTTGCGGTATCAGAGATGGAACCCAAGGGTATTATACCTCCGAGCTATACCCCCCCTCCAAAGCCCTATGTTTTAGTTCTTTTTTATTTTTGAAACAAGGTCTCACTGAATTGCAAAGGGCCTCACTAAGCAGCTGAGGCAGTCCGTGAACTGTGATCCTCCAGTCTCTGCCTCAGGAATGCTGGGATTCTAAGCGTGTGCCACCATGCCTGGCCTCTGTGCCTGTAACATTTCTAATCCCCACTTATTCTTTAACCTTCCAGATGGAGGTATAACAGTACTATCTCGCAGTGTCACTTTGGGGAGTTCAGTGAGGTCTGCAGCCTGGGATCGGGTACCTGCCCCCCTATATCTTAGCTGTGAATATTACCTATGTCCGGTGAATCAGAGGCAGCCAGGATATCACAGGAAGGATTCAAATAGAGCGACTGAGCATGGAAGTCGCAGGGGTCAGGACTGAGCAGCTCCTCAGGGGAACTTAGGATGCTGGGTACCACTGTGTGTGTGTATGTGTGGTATTGAAGATTGAACCCAGGGACATTCTACCTCTGAGCTACACCCCCAGCTCTCCTCCTCCTCCTCCTCCCCCTCCTCCTCCTCCCCCCCCCTCCTCCTTCTTTTGTTTGGAACAGGGTCTCCCTAGGTTGTTGGGAATCCTTTTCTCCACTGCTGAGGCTGTCCTCAAACCTGTGATCCTCCTGTCAGCCTCCTAAGTACTGGGATTACAGGCATGAAATATCATGCTTAGCTTGGATAGTATTTGCACATCAGTGTGATATATATTTTTTTTTCTTTTTTTTCTCAGCAGTTTATTTTTCTTTTCTTTGCATTACTGGGGATTGAATCCAGGGCTCTGTACACACTAGGCAAGCACTCTACCAACAAGCGACATCCCAGCCTTCCTCTCAACAAGCATATAGGGCAGATTGGGGAAATATTATTGTTCCCAGTTTTACAGAAGAAATAGACCTCCAGGTGACGTGGCTGAAATGAGGGATGTTTTCCAACTAGCTTCTATCCTATGGTACCAGGTGAGAACCACCAAGAAAAGGGGATCTCATCCATGCATCAGAAACCCAGACAGAGAGTGGTATTCAAATATTTTCCTGGAAATAACTGAAACCTGAATTTCCTGGAGGGAGCTCCAACTTGGAATTCCCGGAAAAAGAGTATAGCCAGAAAAGGGAAAAGCTATTTTAAAACATTTGTGGTAGATTTCTTTTACTGAAATTCTCTTCCTAAAGTTTTGATGTTGAAAGAAAAACCAAATGCTTCATTTTGGATTATTCTAAAAGCAAATCATCACTCCTCAGCTCATGCTATTTTGGTGGTGAGTTAACGTGATAGGCAAAACTATTTCCTGTTACACAGGTTTGTGAAGACAGGCATGAGAAAACAAATTTGGCAAAAATAAGAATTAATGGAAAGGATGGATAAGATATTAGAAACATTCCTAACAGTATTCACACAATTGAAAGCTTTGCACTGAGACCAGACTGGCCAAGGATCAGTAGAAAAATCTAGAGATGCTTGAAGGCAGACATCCTAAAATCCTACTAACTGGGGACTGTTAGTGTAAGGACTGTTTAGGGCCTAAAAGTTTTTTGAGCGAATGATTTGCAATAATTATGCCAGTTATTTTTATATGAATGAACTTTTAAAAACATAGTTGAACAATTAACTTTTATAAGAACCTAACACTTTTTAAATATTTAACATCATTAATTTATATTATAAGGCGTAGACTTAACTTTGATCCAGAAGGTTAAACACAGGCCTCTGGGATGATGACATTCCAGCTTAGCTGGAGGTGGATAAAGGGCCCCTCCCTGGTGGGTGCTGGAGCACCTGCAACACTGCAGTGATGGCAGGGCGGAGCCAACTGAGCTCCTGAGGAAGGACCAGAGGCTTCGGTTTCCTTGGTGACTCCAGTGGCACTGGATGTGAGGATGCTCAGTGCCACCCATCTGGTTGCTAGGAATGAAGTGAGAGCCGCACAATCCATCTGGTCTTCAGAATTCCAGTGACGCTTTTCTCTTCTTGGCCACTTATAGTCAACCCTTTACTAAGTTATATACATTTTATCTTCTTTCTTTCTTTTTTTTTTTTTTTTTCACGGTACTGGGGATGGAACTCGGGGGGGGGGCATTCTATCTTTGAAGGCTACACTCCAGCCTTATTTTTTTATTCTTTATTTTGAAACAGGGTCCCACTGAGTTGCAAGGGGCCTCACTAAGTACCTGAGGCTGTCCAAGAACCACAATCCTCCAGTCTTAGCCTCCCAAATGCTGGGATTACAAGTGTGCACCACCACGTCCGATGTAAATTTTATCTTCTAGATAGACCTCAAACCCTTCCATCTTGACCCCCCTGCTGCTCCCGCAACCCCAGCTCTATTCACTCTTGCCTGCATGACTCTAAAAGCCTTCTCCGGGTGCCACCAGTTGCCCCTGTAACAGTCTTGCTGCCACGCTGCCCTCCCTCAATCTCTCTGCAGCCTTCCTGTGGCTCTGCAGGTGATGGCCAGGTGTGCTCCTGTCCTCTCTTCCCTCTCTCAACTCCATTCCCAGCTCCTCCCCTTCCCCAGCTTCTCCAGACTGGCAAATGTTGCACCCTCTTCCCTCTGCTCCCTCTCTTCTCTCTTGCCTCTGCCTTGCTAGCCTTCACTCTGCTTGTAGCACTTTCTCTGAAAGCCTGACCCGTCTTGTCCATCTTGCCCCTCTTTGGTCCAGGCTCCCAGAGTCCTTTGTTCCTGATCCTTAAAGCAGCAACCTCTGTTAGCTCTAACTGATGTCTCTCTTAATCACAAACTCCAGGAGTTTGGGGCTCTGGATGCTTTATCTCACCATCGCATCTCCCAACATCTAATAGAATGCCTCCCATACACCAGGCACAAACAAATATTTGTGGAAAGACTGAATGAGCTTGATGAATACAGGCTCGCTATTCTTCCAAGACAATCTGTTTTACTTTTGCACAGTTAATCTCCAACCCAATTTCTCAACAAGCAAAGCATTATTTACATCTAGTACATTTTTATCAATGAGAAGCCAGAGCAGCAAAAATCAAATTGTTTATTTCTGCATGAGTAAGCCATTAAGACAAGGCTACATGCTTCCATCTAAGATTTTCATTTTTGCTGGGTGTAGTGGTGCACGCTTGTAATTCCAGCATTCGGAGACGGAGACCGAGGATTGTGGTTCGAGGACAGCCTCAAAATACTTAGCGAGGCCCTTTGCAACTCAGTGAGACCCTGTTTCAAAAATAAAAAGACTAAAAACTAGGGCTGGAGGTGTAGCGCGGAGGTAGAGTGCCCCTGGGTTCCCTTCCTTGAACCGCAAAAAAAAAAAAAAAATCATTTTTATTCCCAAAATGTTCATCCCAAGGACGGAGAAAATGCATGTTGCACTTGCTGGGGAAATTATAAATTGTGGAACAAAATAAAGTTCGAAGTGCAGCTTAACAAACAACTAAAAAAGCCTTCATGAGCGAGTGGTTCATAAAACACCCTTGACTCCAAAGCAAAAGGACATAGATCTTAGAAAACGTATTTCAGAATTATGAAACACTCACTCTGATTTTAGAAATGCGAAGACCAAAAAAGAATTTGTGTAAGCAACTGTTCCTGCCAAACGTAGAAGCAAATGAAGTTCAACTCCAGAAAGTCCGCTGGGTAACAGATCTTTTGCTAATTACTCTTAACGCTTAAAAATCAATTGTTATGAATAAATCATTCGATGCCAGAAAGTCCATAGTGCACTATTCCACGCAAACTGAGCAGTATGTTTTCACTGAGTCCCAGGCTCATTGCAGCTACTTTGCCGTCTATTTTTAGACTTGGGTAGTATAATCTGTACAATAATTCCTGAGCCTTCTCCCCTAAATAAACACCTCACATAAGAGGAAGTCAAATGTCCAGAAAATCAGTTACTTAAGTATGGACCCAGCCATCCTAGCAGACCCCTACTTTGCAAGTCCGCGCAAGGAATTACAAACAGGAAAATCGTAGAGCAGGAAGGGAGACCTCTAGTGTGTGTTTGAGAACTTTATATTGTGCTTCGGGCATAATTAATACAGCAAAATCACTGCAGTCGTTTTGCACACTGTGGTGGGAGATTTTCTCCGACTATCACTCAAGCTCAATTCATTTAAAAATGTCTTCCAGGCACATGTCTGGCGTTTTTGACTATTCAGTTATTCTGCTTATAAATAAAAGCCTAAGCCAATAAAGTTTTCTCCATGATGCAAAGTTGTAAAGTTCTGAGGTCACCTTCGCAACCTCATTAGTAAACATTTAACCTACTGTCATCAGAACAATCGCTAACAATCCTTTCCATTCCGGCATCAGCAGGATTCCTGAGTTCAATAGTGTGCAGCCTCTTAAACCCCAGCCCCACATAGTAAGCCAAATGCCACACAAACATAAACACGAGGAATAAATCGGCGTTTTGCCCATTATCCAGGAGACAAATGGATCCGCCGCAATTTAAAATTCACCAAGGAGGCTGGCTATTGGTTTCCCGTATACGCAGGTGAATTCCTTGATGTAGAATCAGATTTAATGAATCATTCTATGGCACCAGCCTCAGCCTTTTAAAAATCCTTTATTTTCTTCTTTTCCACATTAAAAACACATTTGAGATACACGCAGAAAATGTTTCTCTAAAACACACACATACACACGAAACAGGAGGTCTCTTAAGGAGTCTACTGCTGAGAAGGTAAAAGCATTTTGCTCATTTTTAATTTGCTAAAACAATCCAAGCATGCTTGGTACCCAGAGGGTATTCTCAAATAAACTTGTAGCTCTAGCTGCCAGCTTAGTTGATTGAAAACAGAAGGCAAACGTTTCTTAAAGAATGAGTATGTTAAACTGTTATGTCTCAGTACCACCAAAGGCACACGCGCACACACGCGCGCACACGCACACGCACACCATCGTCATCGTCGAGGATTTGTTTGAAAGCACCAGCTCTGGGTCTTAGAGGTAAGGCAGCGTTTGCACCGCGCTCCTCCCGCCCGCGCCGCGCGCCTCTCAGCCAGGAGACTGGACAGTTCCCGTGCCTTCCTCTCCCGGTAAAAATAAATAAATAAATAAAACCTCCAGCCCCTCTGCAACTTTGTTAACTCAGCGGGCTCCCGCCCCGCCGCCCCCGAAGCGAGTCTCGGCGTAAAGGTTTCGATCCCGGAAAGCCTTTTCCAGCCGCAGCGTGAGAGTTGGAAAGCACAAAGGCTGCCACTGTCCACCCGCGACGGCCAGGAGGTCGAGCTCGGCGGCGCGGGGCGCGCGTCCAGTGGGGCTCGGGCCGCGGGCTGCCTTCCTCCTGCTGGACGTGGGGGGCTCCATCTCACTTTTAACGCGAATTCGCCCCCACGCGCTCCCCACCCCGTCCTTTTTTCCAGGAGGCGCGGACTCTATTTTCCAGCCAGGTCCCTCTGGGGGGCAGGAGAGGAAACACACTCATTTCCATAAAGGGGGCGGCAGGCGGGGGGTGGGGAGGGAAGAGGTCGGAAGGAGCACTCGGCATCCCTCCGCCCACCTCCGCGCCCCCAGCTCGGGCTCGGACGGCGCCGGCGGGAGGCGGCGGGAAACTCTGTCCCTTTAAGGGATCCCGGCCGCGGGAGCGGAGGGAAGGATGCGGAGCGCGCCCCCCGCCATCACCTGCCGCCCCCCGCCTCCCGGGAGACGCGGGTCCGGAGCACGTGCCGTGCCCTTTATCGGGGAGGAGGTGGGGAGGAGGAGGAATCGGAGCTTTTTAAAAATAAATGAAACGTGGGCACCCCAAGGGGGTGGGCGTGGGAGGAGATGGGAGGGGGCTTTAAAGGCGCCGGCGGGCGGCGGCGGCGGCGGCGGCGGGTCCCGACCTGCTTCTCGGGGCTCGGGGGGTCGCGGCGCACAAAGGGAGCGGCGGGGCCGGGAGGCGCGGGCGCCGGGGGCCGATCCGGGCGGGCACAATGGCGGCGCCCGGGCGCCCGGGGCTGCGCCGCGACCCGCCGGCGGGCGGAGGCGGGCAGGGGCCGCGCGCGCCTCCCGGGGCGGAACCCGCCGAGATCCGGACGCCCGCGGGTCCTGCCCCGCGCCCCCCGCGCCCGGCCCCGGCCCCCGGCCCCGAGCGAGCCGCCCCGCGCCCGAGCCCCGCGCCGGCCGGCCGTGCGAGCGTGCCGCGCTCTCGCCCCGTGCCCGGCACATGCGTAAAAGCGAGTTGCGCCCAAAGTCCCAGCCTTACCCTCCTTAGCAAATGATAACAAACCCGAACCGTCAGCTCTTACCTGAAACATTGAGGCACAGGCGTTCTCCAGGTCCCCTTTTCCTTTTCCTCTCCCCCCTTTTCCGATTCCTCTCCCAGCGATCTGCTCGGCTCGCCACGCCAGAGAGAAATGCAATAGCTTGGCTAAGGTAGACAGAACAAAATACAGAGAAGAGTTGCTCCAGGGCTTTGAAACCCCTCAAGGCAAGGATCAGGATACAATTAGCTCATGCCTCTACCTCCAGTCTAAATCAATCTCCAAAATAAACTTAAATCAAATTAGCCGATCACAGGGCACACAATTGATCTCCTTCAAAATAAAGCTCTACATATTACGTATAGAAAACTACACATATAGAATTTTTTTCCAGGTTTTTTTTGTTGTTGGGGAAACAGTCTCATTGCAGCCTCCAACTCGCTTTTTACCCTCCTCTTGCACAGAAAAGCTGATTTTAATCGTTGTGATTAGTTTTGATGTAACGTTTCCGCGGGCGATTTCTGCAAATGGATGGAGTGTTTCTTTGCCAAAAGAGGGAAACGCAGCAGATGATGATAATTATAAGGATTGTTGGTTGTTTCTTTTTATTTGCGTTCAGGGCTCTCGCTTCACTTTCTCGAGTTGACCTGACATTGCTGCTACGGGAAGGTCGCACAACTTGTTGATGGGGATCGCCGCCCTGTCTGATCAAAGGGGAGGTGATAATTTGGCAATAGAGCAGCACATTTTTGGTTCCTTCGGCGACATAACGTCCCAAATGATGTGGATAAAAATAAGCACATGCAGTCTGCTTTGCCCCAATCAAGTCTGAATCAGCGCCTGGGGGTGATACACAAACTCATTTCAAATGTTCAACCATGCAGAATTGTAAAAAGATTGAAGGAGTTACACCGCATTTTTTTAATGGCAAAATTAAAAGAAAACAAAACCCAACGTTAGGTGTAGCCAAGGACCTACCATTTAGGTTTGTCTGATCAACCTTCTGAACGTACCTTCCTCCTCCCTTCTCTTTGCCACCCCCACCCCCCCCCCCCCGTGTTCTATGGGGAGAGGGGGGGGTGCCTAGCCCATCACTGGGGGCAGTGCCCAGCACAGCCAGTCTCTAGTAAACACACTTCCCCCAGGTTGCTGCTCTGTCTGACCTCCCTCTCCTCATCATTTCTTCCTTGCTAGGTCTTTGTTCAAAGAGATTGTTCCTGAGTCTGTGGTTATCTTAATCCTTTTAGGTAGGGTGGGATATTTGGTTATAAACTCAAGGGTCACCTCCCATTAGTGTCATATCCTTGCGGGATACTTTTTGAGATGGTATGTTTTTGAACACTTCACAGTTCATTAATTTAAAGGCTGTGCTGACATTTCGTGTATATAAAAAGTACCAGGTTGTAGGGCTAAGGATACTAAAGAGAGAACAAAAAGAAAAAGAAAACCTAAATATAATCAGACAGGTCTTGCAAAAACCTGTAACTGGCAGCATTTCACAGGAAGTATTTTTTAACCATCATTTTGCCTTTAAGGTAAGCCACCGCTACAATACCAGCAGGAAAGAGAAGGGTCAACCTTTAAATAAAATGGTCAGTCCTGTCAATGCCATAACAACTTGAGAGGTCAATGTTATGCTGAGAATCAGGGGTATTGTAGAGTTTTGCAATGTAACAAGTTCATATGACATGGGTTTGAGAATATCTGTGCCCTGTAAGAAGAAAAGAGAATGGTCCACAGAACAATACCAGAAAAAAAAAAATCACGTCATTCTTTACACATTCTTTCTCTTTAAGAAATTTCTGAACTGCAGCAGGGCATGGTGGCGCATGCTTGTAATCCTAGTACTTGGGAGGCTGAGACAGGAGGATCGCGATCCCCGGGCAGCCTCAGCTACTTAGGCCCTCCACAACTTAGTGAGATCCTGTTTCAAAATAAAGAATTAAAAAAAAAAAAATAGAGCAGAGGGTGTAGCTCAGAGGTAGAATGCCCTTAGGTTCCATCCCCAGATCCACACACACACACACACACACACACACACACACACACACACACAGAATAGTGGCGCAAGCTTGTAATTCCAGCATTTGGGAGGATGAGACAGGAGGATTGCACAGGTTTGAAGTCAGCCTCAGCTACTTAGTGAGGCCCTTTGGAACTCAGTGAGACCCTGTTTTAAAATAAAGAATAAAAAATTGGGCTGGAGGTGTAGCTCAGAGGTAGAATACCCCTGGGTTCCATCCCCAGTACCTAAAAAAAAAAAAGAATAAAAAATAGGACTGGGGGTGTAGCTCAAAGGTAGAATGGCCCTGGATTCCATCCCCAGTATTGCAATAAATAAATAAATAAATAAATACATAAATTCCTAAATGCAATAAAAAATTTAAAATGTTCACAAAATGCCAAATTCAGCTGAATACAAACTTTTCTCTCCAATAACTGGTACTAACTCATACTAGAGGAGGAAGTGAAAAGGACCATGGCAGAAGCAGCCTCCGTCATGATGTGGACCAGAAGCATCCTTTGATGTGACTGCTAACTGAAAGCTGAGTGTCTCTTATCTGAAATAGTGCACCCAGAAGGTTTCAGATTTTTTCAGATTTTGGAATATTGCATCTATATAAACGAGATATCTTGCAAACGGGTCTCAAGTCTAAGTATGAAATTTATATCTCAGGTACACCTTCTATACATAGTTTGAAGGTGATTCATGCGGTGTATTTTTCAACTGTGTGCATGAAGTGAAGTTTCATAGTATGGATTTTTCATCTGTGACATGTCAGGGCTCAAGAAAGTTTCTGATTTTGGTAGCATTTTAGATTTTCAGATTAGGGCTGCTCAGCCTCGAGGAGCCTAAAGTGACTTGGAACTAAAAAACACGGTCACCCGGAGGACCACACATCATTGCTCTGCAATGTTAGGGCTGGACAAGTCCACACCTAGCACCATCGTCATGGATGGGAGTAAAGCCGCGTGCCAAGAAGTAAAGGGAGTAAAGACAGTGAAGTAAAGAAGAAAGTAATGTCTTCAGAGAGGCGGCCACAGGGGCAGGACCGAGACAGGTGAGTGGTGCCTCGAAAGTGCTCACCTGCAGGAGGTGTGCACAGCAGTCAAAAATGTGGCGACGTGTTTTAGACCTTCTAGTTGGAATTCCCTTTCTGGGCTTGCACACAATCTTTTAAATCTTTTGGATGTCAATAAGTGTTTGTTCATCGATAGATTAATTTTTGGAAACAATAAACACACTAGTACCAGGTCTGGGAAACAGGTAGATGACGAAGACGGATGGCTTATACTATTTAAAGTCATAAAAGAAAACATGACTACAAACAGTAAGGATGATTTTCTTATCCTTCTTGTAAGTAGTCTACAGGGAAATTTCCATCTCATTATGATGGGAGATCTTAATTTTCTTACATTTTGAAGGGGTCCCAAAGTTGAGGTTATTGGATAGAGATTCAAAGGTTATCGTCTAGAGTATAGTCAATGGAAAGTATAGTATGTTGAAAATGCATTTTATTCTATGTAGTACAAAGACGAGTAACCTTTAGGAGGACCTTCAAATGATGACGAGAACAATTTTTTGTAAATTTTGAAGTAGGTTCGTAATGGAGCAATATGTGAAAGTCAGGTCCCTATCTTCCCAAACCTGAGATGCAAATTTAAAAGACTTGCCTTGTAATCCCAGAATGACTCAAAAGTAACTTTTAATGTAATTAATACCTGTGCAAATGAACTTCTTTTTTGTTGTTGTTGATCATAATGCTGTTGGGGAAAAGAATATGTAAAAAAAAAAAAAAAAAAAAAACCCTTGAAAGCCAGGCATAGTGGTGCACACCTGTAGTCCCTGGTTCTTGGGAGGCTAACATAGAAAGGATTGCAGGTTGAAGGCCAGCCTCAGCAACATAATGGAGACGCTGTTTCAAAATACAGAAAAAGGGCTGAGGGTACAGCTCAGAGTTAGAATGCCTATGAGTTCAATCCCCAGTACAAACCCCAAAACAAGCAAAACCCTTTCTAACTTCCTCTTTTCATAAATAATTGAGGTGAGACTTACAGTCTAATAACCATTAGCAACTCAAAAGACAATGGCAATAAAATTGTCAGCAAGAAAACACAAAGCTGTTTTCATCTCTGAGGATCTCACTGTCCGACCAAGTTCTCCCCAGTGCTTAAAGGCATAAAAATAAGGCCAAGACCTTGAATCGAAATCAGGAACTCGGCTGAAGAAGTTTAGCCCTGTGCCGGTTGTGGAAGAGAAGATGAGATGCTGTTTCAGGGAGCAGCGGCTCCTTCTAATGTTGCTGTAGGAGCGCTCGTCTGGTCACATAGCCGCCACCGAACCCTCCCCTCCAATCGCAAGTTCCCACAGAACATCAGGGCTTTGCCCAGGGTAGCCCTGCGGTACATTCTTGGTGGTGATTTGACAAGATGTGGACATTAGTTGCTGAGATGAAATGTGAAATTGAAGAGCCCTCTGCGGAAGCAGCCAGAGACCCAGATCAAATTGAACAACTCCATTGCACTTCCATCAGAAGGACAGAGAAGCCTCGGCACTGGGGTGCGACCCGGATATATGTGTGGACGCCGTGGGTCCAGCCAGGCAGCCATGCTTTCCCCTTCTTTTCCATCACACCAGCGTAATTCACCTGTGACCACCATGAGAGGTTCAGCAACACAGGAAGGCAAATTATGCTGTTTTATTTTATCCTGGAGTCAGTTTTTGGGGAGGAAATCACCTGTTTTTTATCAGCCAACCTGAACCTTGCTATAATGTTGTGGAATGTGCACATTTTCCTGGAGTTGAATAGAGGCATTAATGAGCTCCAACAGAATGGGCTTGTGATTCCTGGAGTTTGGCCCCGGCCACCACCTGTTTATAATTAGCCTCTGGAAAACATCTTAGTTTTCGGTATCACTATCAATGTTAAGAGTTGGTCATATCTCACTTGCTAAGAAGGAGACTCTTCTAACAAGTGCAGATCTGCTGATGGGCATAATTTTCAGCTTATACTTAATGCTGACATAGAAACACATGCCAAGCCTTTGCAGGGAGACCCTTAAGTCAATTTGGTCTTTCATCAGTTCTTTCTTCTCCCATTGCCTAATGCGAGCACTAGTTACAGACACACTATACGGCAACCCTAACCGTGTATGAAGAAATAAAAACTGATACTCCGACCGTCAATTTTGACAGTCTTATTCTATCGAGAAATGTATTTGTCCACAAGAAAGTAGATTTGTGAAGAAAATTGTGAAGCAGCTGCATTTGTTACCAGCATTTAAGTTCTTGTTGGATAATCACCTTCTGTGTCTGGAACAAATAACTGCAAGTAGGCTTTATGATTCAAATTACAATAATAATTTTGCTGCTTTAATTTGGAGTGAGGTCCTGTTTCTTTAGCCATAGGATATAAATAAAAATTTTTATCTTGAAGGGTTGTTTGAGATTAAATGAAAGAATATAGAGAAATGATTTAGAATTGTATTTATACATAGTGAGTTCTAAATAAATGATAATAATCTTTATTATTATGGTTTCCAGTAGTTGTCAAATAAACACCGTGGTCCCCGGTGTTACTGTTTAAGAGCACAGAAGGGTATTATGCAGTGGGGAGCCCTCATTTTTCAGTCTCTGTGCCTGATCTTTTTGGAGATAATAACTAAATCTCACTTTATTATTTCATCTAAATATTACATAGACCCCTCACCTTTTCACATGAAAAACAATGGGGTCAAATAAGATGCTTCTCTCACATAAGTCCTAGCTATACAAAAAGAACCACATATGTTTGTGGGGCTGCCTACGAGGGAACACGTTTTCTTTCTGTTCCTTTGAGGATTCTTGATTTTGACAAGACTGCCTCACACATATAAAACAATTAATTAAGCATTTTGTATAATTGCTTGTGTAAGAAGTGAGACTTGACTAGAATTCTGCCACAAACCTCTTTCTTCATAATTACTTGCTTTTTGCCTTTGAGAAGTTATAAAGTCAGCACCAGCAAGCACTTTCACAACAAAAATTTTAAAAAAAAAGAGAACACAGCTTTGAAAATAGGAATAAATGAACTTCAGGGCTGATTCAAATCTCTAAGAAATAGTCCAATCAATCAATCATATCAAATCACCCTGTTTGCTACATTCTCCAGTCTCTGTTTATTCTTTTCCTAAGCTTTAGACCTTATCTTTTGGGGATTGTTTTATGGAATGTGTTAGGCTATCCAGTTTAGAGCGATGCAGCAGTTATTTTCAAAAAACATTTTTAATAAGATAAACACTTCATTAGATGGTTCATACCATTTCATGTCCCAGCGCCTCCTAGCAAGCGGGCCAGCACTGAGAGCTACTTCCATTTGTGTCTCATGCGCAGCCCATCCGGCTCAGAACCACTTAGCTTTGCTTCACTGTTCCACTGTCTGAACCAAATCTGTTCATGAGAAACCCCATAATACAATTGCGGCACCTCGGGGGCACCATATACATTTATGTAAGTTATCTCTTCCTGCATCCTTTGGGTGTCAGAACCTCTCAGCTTTGCTAACCATAAAATATCTGCCTTAAGCGTCTTACTAACTTTAAAACCCTAATGATATGGATGTCATATTTCAATTTTTAAAAAACCTTTCCCTGCTCCACCCCTGAAAAATTCCTATAAAACTTATCCAACGGAATCATATTATGGTTAAAAACAGAATTTATTTAAAAGGAAAGCCTTGAGTGTGCTCTAGATTAAAGGGGAAAAAAAAAAAAAACAAGAACAAAACACATCTGGTCAAAAGATAATAATTAAGTAAGAAACACACAGATTATTCTTCAGACTGTCCTAAGAACTACAATAAGCAAATTGTGACTGGAGCAAGAATCCGTGTACTCTAGGTATTAGGAGAGAAATGTCTCTTGAATTAAGACCAGGAACTCAGCTGAAAAAGTTTGGGATCTTAATGAATATAAGCCTCATTAGTTAATAAGGACTCTGCGAGGTAGGAATCAAATATATAGAACAACACGGGCATTTAAATGATTTTAATGTTACTCTTAATAATAACACAAATAGTAATAGTGATTAAAAAAAACAATTATGACCGATGGTAGGGAACTTTCACTGCATAGAGACCATCTGGTTATGACAGATATGAAATTCTAAAATGAAATCCTCAATCTGTCCCTCTAAGGTTGCTTTGTAGATAATAAATTTCTTAATTTTTTTTAAAAAGAAAAAATCCATTGTACCAAACATGCAGCAGCTCCTGCTGAGAAAGTCTGTGTCTCTCTCTCTTTTTTTTAATTGTTGATGTCTCTAAACAAAACAAAGCTTGGTGACAAGGCGTACGCGATAGTGATGGCAACTTGTCAGCCTTTGGTAATTTTGGTTTCTGAAAACCAATAGGCAAAACCTGACTGTCATCCTGCCACTCCCTATTCACCAAGGGGGCGAGGCGCCCCTGGCCGTCTTTCTACAGTGCAGCCTAAAGAAAAATTTGGGGGGAGAGGCTAAATCTCTGCTCTGCTTGACATCTCAAACTTACCCTTGTGTAGTAAAGAGATATATCCAAAAGAGAGCATTTAACTCAGAACTTGGAAAATGGTCAGTGGTAATAGATATGTTTTAGTTTTACTTATTATACCTAGAGTTTAGCTATTTCTTATTTTTAGGTTCTCTGGCCCTATCATAATATAGTGGGGACAAAAGGCCAAATACTATATGATTTCATTTTATGGGGGAATTAGAATAATGAAATCCAGAGAGACAGCAAGTAGAACAGTTAACTGGGGCTGGGGGAAGAAGTAGTGTATAGTTATTGTTTTATGGGTACAGAATTGCAATCCACCTTTGGGGGGGGGGTATTGGGATTTGAACCCAGGAGTATTCTTTGAGCTACATCTCCAGCTCTTTTTAAATTCCCTTTCTTTCCTCCTTCCTTTCTTTCTTCCTTTCTGTCTTTCTCTCCCTCTCATCTCTCTCCCTCTGTCTCACACACACACACACACACACACACATACACACACACATTATAGTAGTAGGGACTGAACCCAGGAGGCACTTTACCTCCAAGCTGCACCCCAGCCCTTTTTAAATTTGTTTGTTTGTTTGTTGTTGTTGTTGTTGTTGTTGTTATTATTATTATTATTATTACTTTGGTGGTACTGGGGTTCTTGGAAATCCTTCGCCAGGCTACACTCCCAGATCTATTTTATATTTTTATTTGGAAACTGAGTCTCTTAAGCCAGCGCGGCTGGCTTCCAAACCTGGGCGATCCTCCTGTCTCCGCCTCCCAAGCTTGGGGATTACAAGCGTGCGCCACCACGCCCGGCCTTGTTTGTTTGTTTTGAAACAGGGTTTCACTAGGTTGCTGGGAGTCTTGTTAAGTGGATGAGACTGGCTTCGAACCTGCAATTCTCCTGTCTTAGCCTCCCAAGTACTGGGATTACAGGCGTGCACCACTATACCCACTTTTAAGAATGCTTAAAATGGCAAATGGTTAAAATACAGGTATACTTACCTGTATTTTGCTACCCTAAAAATGAATTAACTATTTAAAAATTGAACTCCAAAAATAAATGAGAGAAAAATACAGTAAGTCATGCCTTCCTAGTGCCACATCCACGGCACACAGCAAGGAGTTGCGCCTGCCCGAGGCTGCAAATAAAGAAGTGGGTGGGAGACCCGGCGCTCTGCCTGACTCGTGAGGACCGCGGGCACGAGGCCATCATCCTGTGTCCACACCGAGCCCTTCACTGCGTTTTGACCGCGTGGACGTTCTGAGCGAGGCGAAGTCCCTGCATGGTGTGTCTGGATACCTGGAATGACCGAGTGGAACAGCCGGTGCTGGTCAACATTCAGATGGGCCCTGTGTGTTTGTCATTACAGGTCTGATCTTGGATCTCAAAATACAAAATTTGAAGCAGTTTTCCATCAGAGAAATAATGAGTGAAACTGCCTAGTTAGAATTATGAAACAAAAACCCAGACTTTTAATTTTCCCTTTCTCTTGGTGTTGGTGGGGGTTGGTTTCCTTGCTTCCTTTCTTGTGCCTATGTAGAGATGCTTAGACCTATCTACTTGGCCCAGATGCTCACTTCCTTTCGCCTCCTTGTAGCTTGTTGTCATTTATTGGTGATCTTTTGTCTCCTGGTAATGGATATGTATACATATATAACTTCCGGAACAGTAGCAAGGATAAGAAACACTTTTATTTTACTTTTTTATTTATTTATTTATTTATTTTTGCGGGTCTGGGGATCGAACTCAGGGGCATTCAACCTCCAAGCTACACCCCCCTGCCCTATTTTTTTATTCTTTATTTTGAAACAGGGTCTCACTGAGTTGCAAAGGGCCTCAATAAGTAGCTGAGGCTGTCCGCGAACCGCGATCCTCCATTCTCAGCCTCCCGAATGCTGGGATTACAAGCCTGCGCCACCACGCCCGGCTAAGAAACACTTTTAAAGAGTAGGAACATTTTTTTTTTTTCTGTTTCCTTTGTTTCCTATGGGAGTGTCACTCTGATTTTAAATCTATGCAACCTAAAAAATGGCCCGCATTGGGCGTGGTGGAGCTTGCCTGTAATCTCAGTAAATGCGGAGCCGAGAGACAGGAGGATCACAGGTTCAAGGCCAGCCTCAGCTACCCAGCAAGGCTCTCAGCAACTTAGTGAGACCCTGCTGCAAAATAAAAAGGAAAACGGGATGAAGGTGTAGCTCAGAGGTAGAACCCCCTGGGTTCCATTCCTAGTACTGCAAAAACAAAAACAAAACAAAACAAAAAAACCAACAACAAAAACCAAACAAAAACCAAAACAAAAAAACAAAAAAACAAAAACCCCAAAAAACCACTGGCCCATATCTGTGGCTCCTCTTTTGTTTTTGGGGTCCCTGTGCCAGGCACGTGGGTGCCTGTGGCTGAGGGGCCTGTCGTGACCACACTACAGGCACACTCCTGGAGGCCGGAATCTTCAACTGTTCCTGCAGAATTGCATCTTGGCTCTCTGAGAAGAAACCTGGGAGCGCCAGGTACAGTGTAAACACCTGTAATCCTAGTACCTGGGAAGCTGAGACAGGAGGATCCTGGCTTGGAGATCAGCCTCAACAATTTAGTGAGATGCGGTTGTAAAATAAAACAAAATGGCTGGGGGTGTAGACCAAAGGTAGAATATCCCTGGGTTCCATCCCTAGAACCAGAATAAACGAATAAATAAGTAAATAAATAAGATTATAAAAGGGTTGGAGGTATAGCTCAGAGGTAGGACATCCCTGGGTTCAATTCCCAGTACCCCACTGCCAAAAACAGTGGGTTGAAATTCTGTACCTAACAAACAATAACTACCCATTACTTTAGCATAGGACCTTGGGGAAAGTATTTCCCACTGCTTTCCTGCCTCCCTGGCTCCCTGTTTCATATATCAAAAACAAAAGCAAAAAAAGTGTGTGGACACGGGCAGCAGGAAAGCTCAGCCTCGCCGTGAATAGCTTGTTGTTCCTCCTCACTCACAGGACAAAGTCTCACTGGTGGGTGTGCCGCATCTCTGTCCTGGCTTTCACTAGCCCACCAAAGGGCGAGCACGCTGCTGCCCACAGAGGTTTGAGGCCAGTGCACGTAAATTTAAATAAAAAATAAAGAGGACACCAGGCATGGTGGCACAGGCTTCTAATCCCCGCGCTTGGGAGGTGGAGACAGGAAGATCGCACAGGTTCGAAGCCAGCCTCACTGGTTTAAGAGAACCTGTTTCCAAATAAAATTATATATTAAAAAAAAATAGGTCTGGGAGTGTAGCCTGGAGGTAGAAGGGTTTCTAGGAACCCCAGTACCACCAATAAATAAATAAATAAATAAATAAATAAATAAATAAATAAGGCTGGGGGTGTAGCATGGCAGTAGAATAGATTTGATCTCTGGCACAGAGAGAGACAGACAGACAGACAGACCTGCAAGAATTGGAAAGCTTTTCTTTGTGCTTCACTTAGAAAGAATGAAGCCCATGGTAGAAAATTAAGAAAGAAAATGCAAGTGAGGGGCCAAGGCGAGGAGGAGCCCATTCTCTGTAGCTTCCGGGGAGCAGGCTTGGGCTGGGGTGGGAGAGAGTGCATAAAGCGACTTCTCTCTCCCTTGTTGAGCTTGGAGAAGTCACAGGCTCCCACGGTTGCTCCCTGGAAAGCTAAGGAAGAGCGAATTTAGACGGCAGTGTCAGTCTTTACTTTTGGACAGCACGGATAATTTCAAAGCATCTTCAAGTCTATATTTTAATCTATGATATATTTAGCCTTAACTGGCTCTGAAATTATTTCACTTAATCCTGTTATTATTTCCATATTATAACTGCTTTTTATAAACTTCCTTATTCAGACTGAGACAATGAGAAATAACATTGATATGGTTTACCAAACAACCTGCCTGCGTCCTTTGGTCCTCTCTCCCAGGATTCCTTTCCCAATTGCATTGAAGATGAGGAAGGAGAGAGTGACCCCTTGCAAGCCTGTGTGGAGGGGAGGAGCCTCCTCTCGCTCCCAGGCCAGTGAAGGCTCTTCGCCAGAGGAAATCTTGCCTTTGTGCCCCTCAAACCCAGGCCCTCGCTCTCATTTCGCCTCTTCTATAGCCATCTTTGCTTCCTTGACAAAAACAAAACAAAACAAAATAAAATGAAAAACATGCTCTTGGAAAAGGCATATATAAACCGAATCAGTGAGGGAGCAGGAGAAATCAAGTCAATCAGTTCCTTGGTCTGTGGAATATCACGCTTCTCCTCTGAACGCTGAAACTACTGACATCTTCCTCTTTCTCCTTTTCCACGGCGACTTTGACTCACCCTGGCTCTGACAGCACAGGCTCCCGAGGTCTCCTGAGATGTCCCTGTGGAGAGCTGGTTTCCGGGAGGAGGCAGTGTGCTCACTGTGGTGGGCTGGTCAAACCCAAGACACAGACGCAGCACACACGGTTCAGCTGGCTTGGGAAACTCGGCAAGACTTTGGACTGTGCGCGAGGAGGAATCACAGACGATTCATGGTAAGGCAGGCTTTACTTCTGCTTCTGCCCACATACTTTCTTTTTGACATATAGAAGGGGGAAGACAGGTAGGCAGGCAGGTAGAAATACTTTCCCTAAGTTCCCTACATACTGTGCTGAGCCATCCTCCTAAACCTTGGGGCCAACCAAATGGCCCTAGAGAGGACTGGGGCTGGTGAAACTCAAGGTCTTCTCTGAACCCCCCATTTACTCTCCATCCCTTTTCTCTCTTTCTTTCCCTCTTTCCTCCCTCCCTCTTTTCTTCCTTTCTATTTCTGTATTTTTCTTTCTCCTTCCTATTTATTTTCTTTTTCCTTCTTTTCCCTCCTTTTATTTCTTCTTCTTTTTTTCTTCTGATACTAGAGATTGAACCCAGAGGCATTCTACCTCCAGGCTACAATCTAAGCCCTAAATTTTTTTAAAATTTTATTAATACAAGTTTTATTTTTTAATTTTTTTTTTGTTTTGTGGTACTAGGGATGGAACCTAGGGGCTTTTCCACATCCAGGCTATACTCCCAAACTTATTTTATACTTTATTTGGAAACAGGGTCTGTCTCACTAAGTTGCTGAGAACCTCATTCAGTATCTAAGGCCAGCTTCAAACCTGCACAATCCTCCTGTCTCAGCCTCCAAAGCGCTGGGATTACACGTGTACGTCACCACGCCCGGCTAAAATTTTTATTTATTTATTTATTTATTTATTTATTTATTTATTTATTTATTTTGGTGGTACTGGGGTTCCTGAAAACCCTTCTACTTCCGGGCTATACTCCCACACCTATTTTTAATTTTTTTTAAAATTGGAAACAGGGTCTCTTAAGCCAGTGAGGCTGGCTTCGAATCTGCGTGATCCTCCTGTCTCTGCCTCCCAAGCATGGGGATTACAAGCGTGCGCCACCACGCCCGGCTAAAATTTTTATTTTTGAAACAAGGTTTTGCTAAATTGCTGAGGCTGACCTTGAACCTGTAAACCTCCAGTCTCAGCTTCCCAAATACTAGGATTACCAGTATGCACCACCATGCCCAGCCTCCTTCCTATGGTTCCTTCCCTTCTCTCCTCCCTCTCTCCCTTCCTCCCTATCTTGCATAACATCTTTCTTCTTCCAGGCCCCGCCCACCAACCTCTGTTGATGACCAAGGGAAAGGTGTTTCCCAAACAAAGCAAGTTCTAGAGAGTTATCTTTACAGCCTAATTAGCTGGCTCTTAATTCGGGAGTACCTTGGCTGTGTATGTTTCCTAATTAGACTAGGAAAACCTAACGGGAGAGCTGCTTCCGCCTCCCCAGGAGAGCCGTGGACAGGAAATGGCTCCCATCCAAGGGAAGCCTGCCCACTTTGCAGCTTCTCTTAAACGTGTGCCTTATACAAGATGAGGACCTGCACAGCACTGCCCAGGTGCACATCAGATGTGTCAAGTCACAGGAAAATTGTGCGGCGTAGGTTTAACTCTGGAAAGTCGTAAGTCCCTGCAGTTTTCCTGGTGTATACTGTGTCTCTCTGTGCAGTCTTCAAAGAATTACACACAAGGACACACATTTACTTTTGAAGAAGCCAGAGGAAATTGTTCCTACAAATAAAAACAAATCCCATTATTCCTTAAGGAGTCTAAGATTTCCCAAGTTGAAGTGGACCCCCCCTCTGCTCGGGCAGAGGCCACCGAGTAACAGGGCAGAGGGAGGACCGCCCCTCCACCCTCCACACAGAGCCGATTGTACCATTTTATATACAACAGGAAATCTCTCTCCTAAGCCCCACGGGTGGTCTTATAGCCTAAAGCATCGGAATTGATTACCCTTGGCTTGCTTAATTCCAAATGTCCTTGATAGTCTGCAAAGGAACCCGTGGATGTGGAATGCTAAACTCGGCGTCCACCGTGGAACACAACAGCGGTCTGCACAATAGAGGAGAAATCTAAAAGGAGCAGGAATTCCAGCCGCAAGTTGTGACCGGAGCCCGGCAGGCTTTGCTGCGGCCTTCACCTCAGCAGAGATGGCCCTGGGACTGGACGCTGAGGATGCAGGCCCCGGCCCTAGGAAGGCTCTTTCCCTGCTCTCCCAAGGCCCGTGACGGCTGGCCTGCGCACTGAGCACTTTGCCCTCCCTCTTGGGTTGCTTTGTTACTCTGGTGTCTGTGTGTGAGTGTGTGTGTGTTGTGTGTGTATGTCTGTGTTGTGTGTGTCTGTGTATTGTGTGTTCTGTGTGTTGTGTGTTTGTGTTGTGTGTGTATTGTGTGTGTCTGTGTGTGTATCTGTGGTATGTGTGTGAGTATATTGAGGATTGAACCCACAGCGATTCTACCTCCAAGATACATCCCCAACCTTAATTTTTTTTTTTTTTAATTTGAAACAGGGTTTTGGTAAATTGCTGCGGATCTTGCTAAATTATTGAGGCTGGCCGCAAAGCTGCAAACTTCTCGTCTCAGCCTCCCACACACTGGGCGGACAGGTGCGTGCCACCATGTCAGGCACTCTGGGCCTTCTTGGGCTCTTCCGTGTCAGCTCCCTGCCTCTGGGGCCTTTGCACAGGCCCAGCTTGTGGGTAGAGCGCTCTCCCTTAGCTAGCATAGTAAACCCTGTGGCTCAAACACAACTCCCTACCCTTCGGAGCTCTCTCTTCTAAGTACCCCTAGTTCTCTGAACTTGTCCCTAGGTACTAATCAGTCCACAGTTACGGGGATCCAGGATTCGCTGCCATCTGCTTTCTTCACCTTTCCCACAAGTGTCTCCAGGACCTAAAGTAGTGCTTGGCACACGGGTGCTGCCCAGTAAATACTTGAGTGAATGAACTCCGTTATCGAATGCCTGGATGAGTGAGTGAGTGAGTTAATATAAAGGAAAAGGACATGTTACTAAAGCAGGGGAAAAAGACCATGGTTGCTCACGGTAGGTAAGGGGAGGAAAGCACGCCCTTACCATTTTATGGTTTTATGAGTTTGGCATTAGATTTTTTGCTGTGGTTTCTGAAGCCCTGGATATGTAGCTTAAAATATATGGTTCCATAAGAGTTGAGAGCAGAGGCTTGATCAGATATCTGTGGATCAGTATTCATAGCAGCGCTGTTCATAGCAGCCCAGAGAAGAAAACAACCGAGTATCATATGAGTGGATACCTAGATGTGGCATACGCATACAATAGAATATTATTGGCCTTAAAAAAAGGAAGGAAATTTTAGCGAGGGCATGCTAAAATCTAAGATCTCCTCAAGTTCAGAGTCCAAGTCCACTTGTTTAAGATGAAGGCTCGTTGTGTCTATAGAATTCTGATTAAGACATAACTTTCATTTGTATTTTCTGTTTAAAAAAATATCCAGCTCTTCCTCTTTGCACTCATGCTGAGTGTGGTGTAAGGATCAGTACACACTGGGTGAGTGTGTTGGTGTGTCTTTGTGTAGGTCCTTCTCCTCAGTGCCACAGTAACACAATGTTTTGCATCTCCACAACAAAATATTAGTCCTTGTGTGAATCAGCCTTTTCATCACTGTGACCAAAATATCTGAGGAGAACAACGTAGAGGAGGAAAGGTATATTTGGCTCGTGGTTCTGAGGTTCGGTTCATGGTGAGCCGCTCCAAGGTGGGAGCATCATGGCAGCAGGGCATGGCGTAGGAGAGCTGGTAGGGGCAGCCATAAACAGAGACAGCAAGAAAGGGGAAGGGACCAGGGACAAGCACGGTCCTCAAGCCCATGGCCCCAGTGATCTGCCTCTCCAGCCACACCCTACCTGCCACAGCCACCACTCAAATTATTAATCTATCAATAGATTCAAATTACTAATCCGTCAATGGATTTATAAACGTATAAGGTCAGAGCCCCGATTCAATTATTTCACCTCTGAACATTTCTGCATTGCCAGCACTTGAGTTTTTCTGGCGACGTTTCAGGGCCAAACTATGACAGACCTGAAAGTGGATCCCATTTATACTTCTGTGTTTAGGCTGATTTTAAATGAGAGATATCTCAAGGGGATGCCAATATGGATCATACTTTTATATTTCCTCTGAATTTATAAATTTAATTTGTTTCAGGTCCAATCTAACCTTTAATTATAGAGATAAAGTAAAAATTGAAAGATAAGTATAGTGTTTGAAGACAAATGTGTAACTTCCTGAAGATTACACACAAAAGGTTATGGCTGGCATATGAATCTCAAACCTCGGTTCTCAGATAAAGAGCGCAACCTGGAATGTGGGTAGATTTCAGGACTGCAGCCCTAGAGGGGCTCACTCAGCAAGTCTGGCATGTGTTGGTAAAGCTTTGCATCCCAAACCATCGCCTGAGGGCATGCCGATGCTGGCGAGCCTCTTCACAGGCCGGGAACACTGGCGGTGTGCATCACTGGGTACCTTAGAGGAGGAACCTTTGTAGAGCACAGTTAAGGTGGTATTCTTTGTCTCAATAGTGGGCATTGTACTCTTTGTAAGTGGTAAGGAGAGGAGCCTGAGATTGAATGAGCTCAGTCCTCTGAGGGGAGCACTTCTCCACAACCACTTTTTCGTTCTAATTTAGAGCCAATGGTTGGTAGATTTGGGGCTTCAGAGTCTACTGAGAATGCAAGGAAACCAAGAACACATGGTTCATGGCCACAGGGAGATGTGGAAAGAAGGTAAGAGAGTGATCTAATGGCACCCTGTGGGGAGGCTGCGGGTCTGCTTCCAACATGAACACACAGAGCTCAGACTCTAGGGGTTTCTTTCTCCTGGTACACCCATAGGCGTCAGATAAATTATCCTGTTCTCAGTCTTCTTCCTCCCAGAGAGGTCCTTTCCCCTTCTTCATGGTTGAAGAATCATCATGCTGGGGGTATAGCCCAGTGGTAGAGCGTGCTATGCACACAGAAGTTCCTGGGTTCTATCCCCAGCACGAAATAAATTTAAAAAATCATTTTATGTTTACATATTCTATCAAATAGTTTTTGCTTGTTTATTTGTTTCATGGTGTTGGGGATGGAACCCAGGGCCTCACACAAAGGTCACACTCAGACACAGATTTCTAGTTCTTGTAGAGGGTATGTGAGTTTGAGCATGAGAACAGTCACATCCACTCTTTCTTGCTTCACTCAAACATCATGCGAACAAACTGAAAGGGAAATTCTACATCTTTAACTTATCTTCCCACCTGTCAAAAACAAGAAAGCAAAACACGTCAAACTCTCAAGAAAGGTTGTCAACCCGGAGTGTCTATTAAGAGTTTTGTTTCCCAAGTACAGAATGGAGGAAGGAGAGTTCCAGCCAATGAAGTGTTTGCTTGCTGTCTAGTTGGGGAAACACAGTGCCATACAGAAAATAACCAGAAAGCAAGCCAAGAGGGTGCAAACCAGGCCCAGTTCACGGTTCCCAGGAAGAAATGATGGTCATTGCACTTGGCTCAGCTTGGAAAGGCGTCGCAGGGCCACCTGGGAGCACTGGAGAGTGACGCTGGAGGGAGATAACAGGGAAGAGTCTCTGCTCCACCGTGGCTACTTCCGGCTTATCACTAAATTCAAATCCTTGGCTGTCTCACTTGCTAATCGAGGGAAATAGCGTTTACTTCTCGGTGTCACAAAGATTAAACAAGAGAGAGAGAGAGCACTGAGCATAGATGTTGGCCCAAAGGAAAGGATTAACAAATTGGCCATATGTGCGTGTCTCTTGTTGAAAGTGAATCTGAAAGCTGAGCGTGGTGGCGCATGCTTGTAATCCCAGCATTCGGGAGGCTGAGACAGGAGGATCGCAGTTTGCGGACAGCCTCAGCTACTTAGTGAGGCCCTGCGCAACTCAGTGAGACCCTGTTTCCAAATAAAGAATAAAAAATAGGGTTGAGGGTGTAGCTCGGAGGTAGAATGGCCCCGGGTTCCACCCCCAGTACCACAAAAAAAGTGAAGCTGAGCCAATAACGAATATTGACAAGGATGTAGAAAAATTAAAACTGTCATACCTTCCGTGGGAGTGTAAAATGGCACAGTTACTTCAGAAAAAGATGCGGCAGGTCCTCAGTATGTTAAACATGGGGTTACTACAGGATGCGACAATTGCACTCCAAGAGAAGTGAACACAGGCACACATCACATTTGCACATGGACATTATAGAAACATTACTCACAATAGCCAAAATGTGGAAATAACCCACATTCCTGGCAAAGCATGGCACATTCGTGCAGTGGAATATTATTTGGCTACAGAAAAGAACGAAGTAAACTGGGGTGATGGTGCATGCTGGTAAAATCCCAGGATCCGGAAGGCTGAGGCAGGAGTATCACAGGCTCACAGCCAGCCTCAGCTACTTAGTGAAATCCTGTTTCAAAAAAAAAAAAAAAATAGGGCTGGGGGTAGCCCCCTACTTCAGAGGCAGAATGACCTTGGCCTCAATCCCCAATACAAAAGAAAAAAAAAAAAAAAGGTACCATCCACGCTAAAACATGAGCGAGCCTCAGAGACTGAGAGAAAGAAGCCAGTCCTCAAGGAGCACCACCGTCCATGACTCCTGATGGGAAATGTCCTGAAGAGCAAATGGTCCGCACAGTACATCAGGGGCTGCCAGGGACGGAGTGGGTAAAGCAAGATGGGGAATACAGGAGGAAAAATGGAGTGACCGCCACTGGATCTGAGCCTTCTTTGTGGGGTGATGGAAACATTCTGGAATTAGTGATTATTGTGAATGCATTGCATCCCACTGACACCAGCTAGGCATGGTGGCGCACACCTGTAATTATAGTACCTGGGAGCCTGAGACAGGCATAGTGCAAATTCAAGGACAGCCTCAGCAAGTAGTAGGGACTCTCAGCAACCTAGCAAGACCTATTTCAAAACAAAAAAAGGGTGTAGCTCAGAGGTAGAATGCCCCTGGGTTCAATCCCCAATAAATACGCACGCACGCGCGCACACACACACACACACACACACACACACACACACGGTGATACTGTATATGAAATATAGTTCAATAAAACTATAAAAGGATATTAAAAAAGATGACAGCTAGGAAGAAATTGGGTAACAAAAAGGCCTTCAGATAAAGGAAGAGGCGATGGAAGGGGCTTAGGAGAGGGAGGGAGGGGGAAGAGACTTGACGAAGGCAACAGTTCAGATACCACTATACATTTTGATATATATTGATACACGATTTTCAGTGCCATCTCAATGATATGTACTGGGAAGGGGAGGGAGTGGAGCGGGATCCAGGGGAACACACCAAGTCCTGTGTGCGTGAACGTTCCTATCAGTCTGAATCCCTGACGATGTGTAATTATAACACACCAATAAAAATATATGAACTATAAGCCGGGCATGGTGGCACATGCTTGTAATCCCAGTACTTGGGAGGCTGAGACAGGAGGATCGCAGGTTCGTGGCTTAGTGAGGTGAGGCCCTCTGCAACTTGGTGAGACTCTGTTTCAAAATAAAGAATAAAAAGTAGGGTTGAGGGCATAAGCTCAGAGGTGGAATGCCCCAGGGTTCAATTCCTGGCACCATCTCAATAAATAAAATAAAATATGCCATTTCTAGAGAGGAGCAGGAGGGCAGAGCAGAGAAAAAGATCTTGAAATCCAAATCCCTGATCCTGGATTTGAGCCTTGGAAGAAAAGATCACCCTAGACAATCCAGGATGGGGTGCGATGCTAAGTTGGGTCATTTTAAGAGGGACCGGGTGGCAGTTGCAAGTGAGCCTCAGAGGCGGTCCACAGCCTCCCCGGGGTGGCAGGAAGGGTGGAGAAAGTCGAGTTTTACAGAATGCAGCTGGAGGTAGGGGCAGGAAAATGGAGGCAGAACCTGTGTTGTTTCTGATTAGAAATAGGGACGACGGGACTGGGAGTGTAGCTCCGTGGTGGAGCACTTACTTGCCTAGCATGTGTGGAAACCCCCCTCCCCCCCAAAAAAAAGGGAACAAAGAGATTGTCCTGTTCCCTCGTTGGTCGGGTCAGCAACCGGGCTTCAGTCTGGAGCCAAGGACCCAGGTCCACGCGGAGCCCGCGCAGAGCCGCGGTGCGGGCCTCTGAGCCGGCTGCGGAGGCCGGGGCGGTCTCCTTAGGGCTTCTCTGAATCTGTGGAAGATGCCGCCATCCCTCACAGTAGGTTCTCCTTTCTTTGCAAACTGTCCTTGGGGTAGAAGGAGCTTCATTTTCAGTACGGAACAAACACAAATACAATATCTCATATCTTCTCCGCCATTCTCGACCTTCCCTGTAATTGGAAAGTCTCGCCCCCGGTCTCACCTGTAGGTTCTGCGTCTCTTCTCTTCATCAGCTTCTCGTGTCTCTCTCTCTTTCCCTTCACTTTCTCAGGATCCGCTCTTCCTTTTCAGTTCCTTTGGTTAGTGATGGTGGGGGTGGGGGTGAGGGAGAGAGCCCGCGGTCTCTGTGGTAGTTTCTGGTAAAGTGTGCGTTTTCCGAAGGCTGCTTTCTGTTTAGCAGCCTCTGTCTTCCAGGCTCTGCGCAGAGGCAGGCAGACCTGCTGCACCGCCGGCGCCCTGGCCAGCCTGCACGCTCCTCAGGCGCTTCCCTTGCCCTGCAGCTGGCTGTTCAACATTTTTGGGGAACATCCTCCCTTCCCTCAAGTTCACCTTTACAGTTTCTCTTGAGAGGCTCCCCATTATAACATCAAGGCCAGCTCTGGGGGCCAGCTGCCCCCGCAGCTCACTGTCACAGCCCCGCTGGCCATGCCTGGATGTCCACACACATACAAATCCTGTTAAGAGGAGCCCTGGTGAGTCTTCAATGTGGCACCGGCCCTGACAGCCCCTGACACGCTTCAGAAGCAGAGCCCCGGGAATCTGCACCGTTTTAACTGCGATTATGGCGCTAACCATTCCAGGTATGGCTCAGTGGCTGGTCACGTGTATTTTTTCCACATTTTGCGTGCGAGTCTTTAGGGAGCTTGAGACATGAAGCCTGCTGGCCTTTCCATTTTGTAAGTCACTTTCCTCTCTGAGGCACATCCAACCTGGGCCTTGGGTTTGGGGGCAGAGGGTGGTTTCCAGGGGCCTGTTCTTGGATGGCAAAAGTCACAGTAAAAGCCGAGCATAATGGACCCCCATGATCCCAATGCTTGGGAGGCTGAGACAGAAGAATTGCAAGTTCAAGGACAGCCTCAGCAATGTAGTGAAACTTTCAGCAACCCAGTGAGACTAAAAACAAAAACAAAAACAAAAAATGGCTGGGGGTGTAGCTTGGAGGTAGAAGTAGGTTCGATCCCCAGTACCCAAAAAAAAATAAAAGGTCACAATAGCCTGCTCTCTGGGGTTCATGAGACTTCAAGGCCTGACAGTCACTCTGAGTTCCCCTGGATGGGAAGGCGAGCCTGCTTGGGCCTTTTTTCTCTTCCCTTCCCAGCTGCCTCCCTCCCTGTCCTGATGTCTCCACTCCTCAGGTCATCAAGGTCGGCTTCAACACCAACCTCTGCTTTGGACTCTGAGCCTCTTCAAATGTTCAAATGTCATCTTTCTTTCCAGGAATGCTCCTCACTAATTTTCAGTGGAGCAGAACACTGCTCAGCCCCAAAACAGCCTGAAGGTTTCTTCCCATCTTTCTATTAAGAAAGAGAGAGAGAGAGAGAGAGAGAGAGAGAGAGAGAGAGAGAGAGAGAGAAAAGATTTCTTTCTTCTCTGGAGTTCTCAGGTCCTGAGAACATTCTGGAGACTTTTAACTTACCTCTTGAGTTGTACAGGAGCTAACTAAGCTTGACCAGAGACGTCAAAACAAGGAAGTCTCAATAAGGGATGTACATGGAGCCTTACTCTGTTAATGTGCTCCTGGGCCTTTGTTGCTGTAAACGTTGGCCAGCCTTTCACCCCCATCCGTGAGAACATAGTCTTGAAAACCACACGCCGTGATTTCTGGGTGGGGAGGGAGACAAGCTACCGGTGGGCTGCCTTCCTCCTCCATAATGCATGTGACCCTCGGGGCTCCTCCCCTGCTACCTGTGGGGTGAGTTTCCCACCCCTCTTCCTAGCAACAGAAGTCTCAGGCCCTGCAAAGTTTCCTGCAATGCTCCATCTCACTGGGATCCGTCTTCTGGGTTTTGAAAGGTAAACAAGAGTATTTGAGAGAATGTCAGAGGAACCAGACCAGAGCTTCTCCGTATGAACTCTGTGGTGAAGCCATGCACTAAAAATCCAAGATGCCATCAGCTGTAAGACAACCCCTGTTTTATTCCGCACTAGTCAACTTCCCATCACTGGGACAAAATCCCTGAGACCAGCAACGTATCTTGGCTCACAATTTAGATCGTCAGTCCATGATCATTTGGCCCCATTGTCTCTGGGCCTGTGGAGAACAGAACATTGCAGCCGGGAGCAGGTGGCAGGGGAGGTGCGCACCTCATCATGGATGAAAAGCCGAGGGAGAAGGGGCCCACTAGCCCTTGAGGGGCGCCCTTCCAATGACTTAGCTTCCTTCCTCCAGGCTCCACCTCTTAAAGGTTCTCTCACCTCAAAACGCCGCAGCCTGGTAAACCAGCCTTTAACACATGGGTCTTTGGGGGACACCCAGGATCCAAATTATAGCAATTTCTCTCGAGAAAAAAGAATGTAGCCAATTAAACTATGGCAACCATCAGTTGTAAAAAACATTTTTTTTAAAGTGCATCTTGGAATCAATGAAGCAAACAACACACAGGTTACTGTGCAGGACTTGTAACTGGGCTACTTGGTTCTGACTGTTTCTTCTGGAATCTCTAGAGGAGAATCTGTTTCCTCGCCTTGCTTTAGAGCTCCCAGAGGCTGATGCTTGTGGCCCAAAAGGTGTGATTTGTCCTTTCCCAAACTGGTGTTAAAATTTGGTCCCCAATGTGACGATGTTAAGAGGTAGTGGGACCTTTAAAGGGTGTTTGGGGTATGGGGTTCCTGCCATCATGAAGGGGTTAACGCCACTCCTGGGAGACTGGGTTAATTCTCAGGGGAGGGGGCAGTTCTCAGTCTCATGGGATTGGACTGTGGGTTGTTATTGGATGTTGCTGTGGTTGCTACTGGGCTGTGGGATTGGAGAGGGAGGTCGCCCTTTGCATTTTGCTTTCCATGTGCGTTCACAGACCCTCCTACCACTTGAGGATGCAGCATAAGGCTCTCAGAAGAAGTCAAGTGTGTGATCCTGGAATTCCAGCCTCCAGACTCAGAAGCCCAAATGAGCCTCTGTGATTTATAAGCCACTCAGTTGAGTATTCTATTGCAGCAACAGAAGCAGGGCTAATTCAGGCCCTTCCTTGAATCACTGCACCCTCTTGCCTCCTTCCTCATACCTATCATTCACTCTGCTCCTCCTGCCTCCCTTTTAGAGGACCTTCTGATCACATAGAACCCACCTGGATGATCCATGGTAACATTCCCAACTTGAGATTCTGAGTCGCATCTGCAAAGCCCCCTTTTATGTAACACAGCACATTTACAGTCCTAGGGATAGGCTGCAAACCTCTCTGTCTCTGTCTGTCTGTCTGTCTGTCTGTCTGTCTGTCTGTCTGTCTCTCTCTCTCTCTCTGGTACTGGCAATTGAACCCAGGGGTATTCTATCTCTGAGCTATATCTCCATCTCTATTTTATTTTATGCATTTTTTATTTTGAAGTAGGGTCTCACTAAGTTGCTGAGGGCCTTGCTGCGTTGCTGAGTCTGGCCTTGAACTTAGGATCCTCCTTTGTCAACCTCCCAGGTTTTGAGATTATAGGCATGTATCACCACACTTGGCAGATGTAAACTTCTTTATGGGACATTATTCAGCCTGCCCCATATATAATAAAATGTGCATTAAAATTTGACAAAAGAGGAGAGACCAGAGTGATTGAAGCCAGTTAAATGATTGGTTAATATTCCAGATAAGCAAGAGTCTGGCCACTGACAGTGGTGCAGAGTGGGATGGAGAGACGGCCTCAGATGCCAATGTTGGAGTGTCAATTCCTTTTCAAGGCCCTGTTATGAGTATTTTCTATGAGCATCTCTCTCTCTCTCTCTCTCTCTCTCTCTCTCTCTCTCTCTCTCTCTCTGGTACTGGAGTTCCTGGAAACCCTTCTACCTCTGGGCTAAACTCCCAGAATGATTTTTATATTTTTATTTGGAAACAGGGTCTCAAACCTGCACGATCCTCCTGTCTCCACCTCCCAAGTGCGGGGATTACAAGCATGGTCCACCACGTCCGGCTCTCCTTCTCTTTTTAAATCTCCAAGCTACACCCCTAGACCCCTTTTTAATTTTTGTTTTGTTTTGAAGGCAGCTACACTCACCACTATACCACCAACGCACTCTTTTTTGAAACAGGTTCTTGCTAGGTTGCTGAGGCTGGCCTCAAACCTGCTATTCTCCTGCCTCAGTGTTGGGATTACTGGCACGCGTCACCATGCCGGACCTTGAGCATTTGCTTGCAACCAGCTCCGGGTGGCGTTGACACGGCTGGTGCCTCACCAGGAGCACGGTGGGAAGGCCTGTGGACACCGACATTCAGAGCGTGTCAGGAAGGAAACCAAGAGGCGCAGCCCTTGGGTTTTGAGAGGTTACAGCAGTGCCAAGCGAGGCCCACGCTGTGAAGCCCCCACAGGAAGAGAGGGCTTTCAGAGGACGTGGTAAGAGATGAGAAGTTACTGTGTCCCCAGTGACAGCATCTTGGTGGGGTGGTGGGAGCCCAGGTCTGTACCATCTTTCTCCACTTTCTCTGAATACACTCTGTTCACTGTATTTATCTGAGAATATAGGGCCAAGTTAGCAGAGAGGCGTGAGGGCACAGGGCCCTCTCTCTGAACCCTGGCAGCAGCTGTGGTATGTAAGGGACTTCCGAAGCCACGTGGTCTCCATTTGCGGTGTCTCTGTTTTGGCTGTGCAGCTCTCTCCATTGTGTGAGTGGACTTTTAGGAACATGCAGAATATTTATTTATTTATTTATTTATTTTATTTATTTTTAATTTTGTTGGTACTAGGGGTGGAACTCAGAGGCTTTCTACCTCCAGGCTATACTCCCAGACCTTTTTTTAAATATTTTGTTTGGAAACAGGGTCTCACTAAGTTGCTGAAAGTCTCACTAAGTAGCTGAGGCTGGCTTCCAACCTGCGATCCTCCTGCCTCAGCCTCCCAAGTGCGGGGATTACAAGTGTGCGCCACCACGCCCGGCTCATGCAGAATATTTATTTGTAAAGATATACAACAAGCCTGGCATGGTGGTGCGCACTTGTAATCCTAGCATTTGGGAGGCTGAGACAGAAGGATCGTGATTCGCAGACAGCCTCAGCTAGTTAGTGAGGCCTTTTGCAACTCAGTGAGACTCGGTTTCAAAATAAAGAATAAGCCGGGTGTGGTGGCGCACGCTTGTACTCCCCGCGCTTGGGAGGCAGAGACAGGAGGATCACACAGGTTCAAAGCCAACCGTGCTGGCTTAAGAGACCCTGTTTCCAAAAAAAAAAAAAAGGTCTGGGAGGGTAGCTCAGGAGGTAGAAGGGCTTCCAGGAACCCCAGTACCATGAAAAATAAATAAATAAATAAACAAATAAATAAATAAATAAATAAATAAATAAGGGCTGGAGGTGTAGCTCGGAGGTAAAATGCCCCTGGGTTCCTCCCCCAATACTGCAAAAAAAAAAAATTAAAAAAGATATACAATAGTAGAGAGCCTGTTATCACGGGCCTCGTGAAAACGCTACGCACAGCAGCAGCGCCAAGAGGCCCGCCTGGCTGGCTGGGGAGGCGGTCGAGGGCCCAGGCTGAGGTCCCAGGGCTCGCTTGCTTCATTTCCCATGCGTTTCCATCACACATACCATTTTATTTTTTTGTTATATTTCATATATCCACCATCCACCATGTTACAGACAGATCGTTTTCTTGATTTGAGGTGTACATTGACCTCAAATTATGTGATCGTGAGTTAGTTATAAATGCTCTGCTTAGATGAGCCCACTAAGTATTGTCAGCTTGTCTTGACTTTCTCTACTTTGATGTCTCAGCTCTCTGGACAGCCACTTAGCTCCTTGAAAGAGCACTGTTGTCCATTGTTACGGCTTTCGGTGGCTAACCCGTTGTTTTCTGTATTACGACTTCACCAACTGTGACCTCATCACGCAGAGAGAAGGTATCCGTGGTATTGTGGTGAATGCTGGTGCCGAAAAATAGTAAGAAGAGAAAGAAAACAGTACGGGAGGCTCATGTGTTCTTTTCTCTGCTGGCAAGGAAATAACCATTCAAGATGGATTTTGCAGAGGAAAAATCAAATAAAAATAAAAGCTAATTTTAGAAATTTTTACATTTAAGTTGCTCATTTGTGCATTCCTTTAAACCCCCCCCCCCATTCTTCTTAGAATCAAAGGAAAAATCGTCGCTTAGCCTTATAAAAATATTTTGACATTTTAGTTGGCTCATTCTCTGTTAAAGTTTATTTTTTAAATTAAAAAAATAATTCCTTTCACTCACTTTAAGATAGATACATTCTTTTTCACTCTCCTGGAGTAGCATTTTTAAAAATATGATTTCATAAGCCGGGCATGGCAGCACATGTCTATAATCCAAGTTATTGGGAGGCTGAGACAGGACGATTACAGATTTGAGGCCAAGCTCAGCAATTTAATGAGATCTTCAGCAACTTAGTAAGACCCTGCTTCAAAATAAAAAATAAACTGGGGCTGGGAGTGTAGCTCCAAGGTAGAGCCCCCCTGCGTTCAATCCCCAGTACCACAAAAAATAAAAAATCTGATGTCAGGGCTGGGGTATAGTTCACTAGTAGAGTGCTTGCTTGCCTGGCGTGTGCCGGGCCCTGGGTTTGATCTCTAGAATTGTAAAAAAAAAAGGAAAAACTGATGCCCACTTATTCTACCATTAGAATATGGATTCAGATGATTATTTCATTTCTCCGCTTCATAGATGATCACCAAAGACACACTGATCATGAAAGCCTTCTAGGTATTTCTTTCCTTTTTGTCCACCTGGTGCAGAGTTGGCAAGTTTAATAACCAAAGAAAAGCAAATTGGGATACGCAAACAAGAAGGTATTTGTTTTGTCTCTGGGTTGAAGGAGACAAATAGAGAGAATCGCAGCTGGTGCTGTCGACGAGGAGCCAAGCCGGGGGCCTCTGCGTTCAGGAGCTCCCCGGGCGCCAGCCCTGCGGGAGCGGGGCAGGCATTTTCCTTTCCACAAGAGTGGGCAACTAGCGTCTTCCTGGTCACACACATTTTGTATCTCACTGGTTGTAAGACCCAACAGAACTTTATGTATCACCAAGAAAGAAAGATAGATACCTACAGTCGTGGTGCAGCAATTTTTTAATCCCTTCAATTTGGGGTGGGGTGGTGCTGACCCTGTTCTAAGCAAGTTCTCAGCTATACCCTCAGCCCTCCCTTAGAAGTCTGTGCTTATTGAAAAAGTCTCGTTAGCTTTTTTGACATTAGCTTATCTCATATTCATCTTTTGTACATATGTAAAAAAATTATAAATAAGTTGGTATTGATTTATTGGTATTAAGGATTGAATCCAGGGACATTCTACCTTTGACACACACCTCCAGCTCTTTTTAGCTTTTCTTTTTGAAACAGGGTTTGCCTAGGTTGCTGAGAGTCTAACTACCTTTCATTTTTACAATTTCAAAATTTTATAAATCCACAGTAACCGAGACAATATGGTGCTAGTATAAACACAAATACACAAATGGAGTATAATTCAGGTCCAGAAAGAGACATATTCATAGCCAATTGATTTTCAACAAGGGTGCCAAGATCAACCAACTAATCAAATAGTCTAACAAATGGAGCAAGGTAACTGAATACATACACCAAAAATACGATGCTGTCTGGGCGTGGTGGCGCATGCTCATAATCCCAGCATTCAGGACAGCCTCAGCTACTTTAGTGAGGCCATCCACAACTTAGACCCTGTTTCAAAATAAAGAATAAAGAATAGGGTAGGGGGTGTACCTTGGAGGTTAAATGTCCCTGGGTTCCACCACCAGACCCACCCCCCCAAAAAAAAAAGCTGGAGTAGGGTGTGGTGGCCCATGCCTATAATCTCAGTACTTGGGAAGCTGAGACAGGAGGGTTGCAGGTCCATGGCCAAGTCAGCTATTTAGTGAGGCGCCCTGCAACTTAGTGAGACTATTTCAAAATAAAGTATAAAATAGGGCTGGGGTGCAGCTCATAGATAGAATGCCCCTAGGTTCAATCCCCAGCATACAAAAGATAAAGAAAGGAGGAAAGAGAGATGTTACGTCGGGTCTCCTAGCATTGGGACAGGAACGTGTGTGTTACGCACACGTGCATTTACGTCTTCAGCCCTCTGATCTGCATTCTGGCAAGAACGTTCCCCATGTATCTAGTATCAGCAGGCCAGTGGGCGACAGCATGGTAGCCAGCATCTGCTGAGGCTGGGCCAGGGTTGTTGGAAGGCTCCAGTTGCTGGTGCAGCCTGACCCCCTGTGCTCCTTAGGCTGTCTGGCTGCTGTGCACTGGTGCCCGGGAGGCTGCCTTCTGGAACATCAAGACCATCGCTGAGTGCGTGGCAGATGAGCTCATCAATGTTGCCAAGGTGGGTGGGGATGTTGGTGTCTGGATATGTGGGTGGTGGTCTTCCAACTTCATCCTGGGAATTGCAGTATGAAGGAGGTGGAGATAGGTGGATCAAAGGTTCCAGATCAACCTCATGAACTTTGCAAGACCCTGTCTCAAAATCGAATAGGACTAAGCTGGGTGTGGTGGCACAAGTTTGTAATCTTAGCATTGGGGAGGATCATGGTTTGCAGACAGCCGCAGCTACTTAGTGAGGTCCCTTGCGACTCAGTGAGACTCTGAAGGGAAATGGAATTGCACATCATCAGTACTCCATTTCCCAAAAAGCTTGATATCAGGGGTCTCTGCCACTGCCGGCTGTCTCCTACTCGGTCATCCTGAGAGTACAGCTGGGGCGTCTCAGTCACTCTGCGTGCTCCACGCACCACCCAGTTACAGACAGAAAGAGCCTCACTACCTTTCTGAGGCTGGACTTGAACCTTTGATCCTCCTATCTCAACCTCCCATGTACTAGGGCTACAGGTATGCACCACCATGCCTGGCTGCCCAAGATATTTATAAAGCTTCACATTCACATGTCTCTTATGACTTATTTTCCAACTCAGTGTTATCGAGCTCATCTTTGCCTGCTTAGTTGCCCGGGGTGTCACCGGGGTGTTGGGGATGTAGCATTTGCTGAGCGATTGCCCCACTTTTTTCCCAAGATCCTCTCTGGACCATGCGAGGTTCTATACTGTGCCCAGGCAATGACAGCCATGGCCAACTGCTGCTGGCTGATGGCAGTTGTAAGACGAATATTAAAATGGGAGTAAAGATGCATCTTTAGGTTCAAAATGTATGTCTATGCTCATCCCAGACACAGAGTAGAGCCTTTGTCTTCTGGATCTGAGGCTGGCATTTCACAGGTGCTGGGTTTGACCAGTGCTAGCTCCTCCAGCACCTCACCTTCACCCCATGGGGGCCCGGGGCTCCAGAGGTGCTTGTTCTAGTCACTGCTATGGAACCTCTCTGGCAATGCCTGTAGAAGTTCTCTGAAATAGAACTGCAGGTTGCTGGCCGGACGTGGTGGCGCACGCTTGTAATCCCTGCGCTTGGGAGGCAGAGACAGGAGGATCGTGCAGGTTCAAAGCCAGCCGCGCTGGCTTAGGAGACCCTGTTTCCAAATAAAAAAGTATAAAAATAGGTCTGGGAGTATAGCCCGGAGGAAGAAGGGTTTCCAGGAATCCCAGTACCACCAGAAAAAAAAAAAAAAACAAACAAACAAAAACCTGCAGGTTGCTTTAAAAGCATCTGAATCACGTGTGTTCACCACAGTGTGGCCATTCTGCCATTTGGTTCTGTGCAAGGAGATAGGTTAAAAAAAATTGCCCAGTATCCTGGATACAGTTACTCTGAGGAATTGACCGTACTGAATTTCCTTGACCTGTGGTCTCTACTTATGGCTTCCACAACCCACTGTATATAATAGGTTCTGCAGAAAATCACCACAATCTGTTGTGGACAAGAGCCCCATGTCTGTAGGCTTTGGAGAGGAATCTGTATCACCATACACAATCTTAGCACAATTCAATCTGTCTGAATAGATGGTCCCTTTACTTCGCACACAGGTCATACGAAGGGAGGTGACCCAAGATGCTCACATGTCTGAATAAAAATACATCTGTATATATTTTTCATTTTCCCCTGTTCAGTTATCTTTGAACCCTAGAGTTTCTTTCTTTTATATTTTGGCAGCTAGGGACCAAGATGGTTGTTTTCTGTTTGTTTCTCTAACTCTTTTTACAGTTTAACAAGTCAAATACAAATCTCAGGGGGGGAGTTCATAAGCCTGGCGATGGTATCGTGCACAGCATCACATTATCGATTGGCTAGCCTGCATTGGAATGCCGGAGAAGAGCCCTAAACCAAAAACTTCAGATGCCTGAAGCTTTGAGCTTTCCAATTAGGCCGAAAGGTTCCCCTGATAACTGGCAGAACCGGAGCTTTTAATACTGTTCCGCTCTCTGTGTTATCAGCAACGTTTCCTAGTTGTGAGGGCCAGCAGGTCGCCGGATGCCAGTGAGGTGGCATTTCTAACACACTTCACGCTTTCTGATCAAATATTATATCTGGGGAGAGAATCCTCAGTTTAACGCAGACTGATCATAATTGGGAGCAAATGCTTCTTTCCCTTTCTCAATGTTATCTCCTCCAGTGCAGCCTATTTTGCATCCAAAGATACATTTGAAAGTCGAAATCCCTTCGAGCGAAATATTCTAAACTGACAGAAGAATTTCTAGTGGCACACCCGCCTAGGGCCATGTTTTTATGAGGACATCACTTTCTATTTCTAAGCTCCAGCATGCACTCCTGCTTTCTCATTGCTGGGAGCCTTGCCACATCAACTTGCCTCCCTCTCAGCTTTTAATGTTTTTTTAATGGAGTCCAGTTTTCCGCCCAAGTTATGGTTAGCTTTCTGACAAACCATCAGACACCTAAGTAACCATAATGGAGGTGTCAGGGGAAAATCAATGGCAAACTTTCGTGCCTTTAGACACAACCAAATGATAATCATGCCGTTTTCACCTGGCCTCCGGGTTTGCCAGAAAGGTGAAAAGGGGCTTAAGTAAACATTTTAAAAATTAATATGTGCGATGAAGTCTTTTCTTGTAAGCCACAAGCTAAAGTGATCGCTTCTGAACGTGGCTGGTATGGAGACGACGCTGCTGTGCAGGGAGACAGCGTTGCCAGGGCGCGGGTTTCTCAAGGACAGACTTGCTCACACAGCGACCGAGCGAGGTATCCAGCGAGATAAAGCAAACGTGCTTCGCAGGTGCCTGGTTGTTAAGAAGAATTGAAGAAAACAGTTGCACGTTAAAATGAATGGCGAGTCACCGAAGAGGCAAAATCATCAGTGAACGTGGGCATTCCCGTGGTAAAGGAAGAAATGCGTGCTTTTGAAGGCCGGCAATTCATACAGCTTCGTCTATGCAATTTGGAAGACATTTTGCAAAACATTTGGTACTTAGATGTGCCCTTAGCCGAGCAGTAATGCCGGGGGCGGTCCTGTTGGTTAATCAAAGGTGCACGTTCTTGCTCCGCTGGGATTTTATGATTTCCACTTGGTATCCTGTGTTGACGGTGACACTGATTGCGAGGTGGAAACACACTATACCATAATTTGACCAAATCAGTCCTGACTAAGAGAAACATGCAGAATTATCTTTTTTGAGTCTCAACCACTGGCTTTTGCTTGGTTTTAGCCCAACAACTTTCCTCCCCAAAGAGGCCTCTCCATCCTTGAGTCTCCTCTCTCTTATGTTCCCTCTTGTCCTCTTCACTTCTTCCTGTTCTTTCCTCTCTCTCTCTCTCTCTCTCTCTTTTTTTTTTTTGAAACTAAGTCTCACTAGATTGCCAGGAGTCTTGCTCCATTGCTGAGGCTATCCTTGAGCCTGTAATCCTTCTGTCTCAGCTTCTGAAGCACTAGAATTACAGGTATGCGCCATCATGCCTGGCTTCCCTCCCCTCACTCTACCACTCCCCCTCCCCTTCCTCTTACTCTTCCTCTTCCTCCTCCTTCTTCTTCTGTACTGGGGGTTGAACCCAAAGGCAATCTACCCCTGAGCTATAACTCCAGTCCCCTTGAATTTTTTATTTTTGAAATAGGTCTTGCTAAGTTGCTAAAACTAGCCTTGAACCTGTGATCCTCATGTCTCAGCCTCCCAAGTACTGGGATTACAGGTATGAACCACCATCTCTGGCTTGCCTTCATTTTTATTCACTAATCACTCTCTGAGATGTTGTCTACACTTGTTTATTGGTTTATCTAGTGCCTCTACATGGTAGAAAATAAATTCCTTGCCAGTAGGATGTTACCTTCTCCTCTGATTCCTCAGCTTCTCGGAGCAGCGCCAGCATTTCATGGGCTCTTTGATAAGCACAGTTGAGCAAATGAATGGAACCCGAGTACTAGCCACGATGTGACTGCAAAGAGACACAGAACACTGTATGGCGGATGCCCCTTGGTATAAGATATGCAAAAAAACCCGGAATTTAAAGTGCGGCACTGTCTTTACACTTGAACCCTGGCACAGCATCTGATATTTTATATTGTTAAAGGCTTATTAATGGAGAGGTGATCTTGTGTAGTTCACTCCAGGGAGAAGTAGAGGAGGTGCCGGGGAGGGAGGGCAGATTCTCAGGGATGAAGCCCACAAGAGGTTTCCTATATTGACAAGGACCGTCTTCTCAAGAGTGAACAATTTTAACAGCTCAAAATGCCTTCAATAAACTGTGTCTCCTCGGGTAAAGAGTAGAAAAGTATTTTACCATATCATTAATATTTTGGGTGCTTTCTGTAAAATCGATACTCTCCATCTTTTCCATTAGGTAAAATTTGTTCTTACCACAAAGGCACTTTGCTGGTGGAGTTTAAGATTCATTAGAAAGATTCCCAACTTAAAAAAGAGATTCTCCTATGAACCCCATGTGTTTTACAGGAAGAGCCCAGTGTGATGTCACCCAGTTTAACTTTTCATCCAGATGGCCCTTGAGGAATGTTTTTTAATCTGATCAATTTTTACCTGAACTTTCTGAAGTGGCATTTTATTCTACTTTTTTTATAGGAGGGTAAAGTAACATGAGAAGCAGCTTTTATTAACTCCAAGGCCAACTAACTCACATACAACCTGATAAGTTGGGTCCCTCTCCTACGAGATCTCGCAGTAGACCCCCAGAAGCCAGAAGTGGAGATACTGCGAGATTCCAGGTGCCTCGAGACTCCAAACATCGTGATGGTACAGATGTCGCGAGAATTGGCATGCCTATAAAACATCGGTGCCTCCCAGCCCCTACGTGACGCAGCCGGCCGATCAGGACTATGTGCAACTCTCCAGATGTGTGGCCCGTCGGCCCTTTCCCCCGGGTTCCGAATAAAACAGCAGTCTCTGATAACCCGGTTGGTGTTTTTGCCTCCCTCCTAAAGCCCCTAACTCTATTTTTAACCTAACACAACCAAGAGTAGAATCAGTCTCTGGGCCTAAGGGTGTCATGAGTGCTTGCACTGTACTTAGGAACTTCTTTAGAAATAATTACCTTCTAATTAGTGTCTGATGCTAATGTATATTTTCATTTAGAAGATCTGAGTCCTTTATGGAGACAGTGAGTGAACTTCTTTTCACCTGGTCCCAGGTTGTTGTTTGCCCATCCTGCTAACGTTGGCCTGCAGAATCCCACCTGCAAGGGCTTCATAGTCCAACAACACGGTTTCTCTTTGCAGTTCCAGTTGAACCAAATTTAAGATATTTACTAAACCTTTGTTTTATGTTTAAGATATATATCCTCTAGATGGTGTTTTTTTTGTGTGTGTTTGTGGTGTGTGTGTGTGTGTGTGTGTGTGTGTGTGTGCATGCACACTGGGGATTGAACCTAGGGGAATTGTACCACTAAGCTATAACCCCAGACCTTTATATTCTTATATTGAGATAGGTCTTGTTAAGTTGCTGCAGCTGGCCTTGAACCTACATTCTTTCTGTCTCAGCCTCCTAAATACTGGGATTAGAAAAACAATTTAACATGTTTTTATAGATCCTTCCTTCCTTCCTTCCTTCCTTTTCTTTCTTGTACTACAAATTGAACCCAGGGATGCTCTACCACTGAGCTATATCACAAGCCCTTTTTACTTCTTATTTTGAGACAGGGTCTCACTAAATTGCCTGGGCTAGTCTTAGACTTGCCATCCTTCTGCCTTAGCCTCCCAAATTGCTGGGATTATAGGTATGTGCTACCATACCCAGCTCTAATGCTTCTGTTAAATATGCTTACCCAGGGAAGCACATCTAGAAAATGAGTTTACATTATTTTTCGATATGTAATATGTATCTATATACACATGTGTGTGTGTGTGTGTGTGTGTGTGTGTGTTTGTGTGTGTGTATTCAACCCAGGTCTTCATGCATTCTACCACTAGGATGGTAGCATGCATGTACCACTAGAATGCATGCCTTAACCTTATAAAAAGTTTAACTAAGTGGGAAAATGGAGATACCCTCTGCAATGTTCTTCCCAGCCAAATCTCATCAATGAAATTTTGGTTGTATTCAGACTTTTTATTTATTTATTTTTGGTGGTACTGGGGTTCCTGGAAGCCCTTCTACCTCCGGGCTACACTCCCAGATCTAATTTTACATTTTTATTTGAAAACAGGGTCTCTTACGCCAGCGAGGCTGGCTTCACACCTGCGCGATCCTCCTGTCTCTGCCTCCCAAGCGCGGGGATTACAAGCGTGCGCCCCCATCGCCTGGCTGCATTCAGACTTTTTAAAATGGGTTTGGGAACAATTTTGTGTCTGGTCTCTAATAACTAACAGTGTAAATTTTCTCTTTTTCCTCCAGTGTGTCCAAGGAATTAGCATGTGATGCACAGGTTTGTGAACTGTGGATTAAAATGCCATAATTAATTGCATTGATACAATAAAATCACAGGCCATCATCAGTCTGATGTCAATGAGATGAGTCAGGATTTGTCAGGCTATAATTGCTGGCTTAAAAACAAACAAACAAACAAACAAACAAACAAACAAACAAACCAAGGAATTAGCTGGGTGTGGTGCACACATCTGTGATCCTAGTACTTGGGAGGCTGAGACAGGAGGATCATAGGTTTGAGGCCAGCCTCAGCAATTTAGCAAGGTCCTCAGCAACTGAGTGAGACTCTTGTTTCAAAGAAGAAAATAAAATAGGGCTGGGGGTGGAGCAGAATGTTCTTGGGTTCAATTCCCTGTAACACACACACACACACACACACACACACACACACACACACACACACGAGTCTGTAGGGAGGGACATGTGTGTTAACAGACTTGAGGATGACAACATAAATCTCCCATTGTCAGTTATTTTAAAAGTAGTTCATACATATTTTCTAAAATTAAAATGTGTGGAAACCCACCCAGGGCTGCGAGTGGAGGTGGAAGGTGAGCGCCTGGACTTCTCAGCGCGGCCTGCTGGAATCTGTGATTACAGCACTGCCTGTGGTCCACCCATAAGCGGGTGGGTGGTGGAGAAGGGGGCTGGGGAGCAGGCGGGGGCCTCGGGAGCAAGGTGGGGAGCAGGCGGGGGCCGGCAGGGGCAGGCGGGAGCAGGCGGGGGCCGGCGGGGAGCCAGCATTGGGTGTGCTGAGTCTCCTCTGTAAACTCAGAGCCAAGAGTTCCCTTAAGAAGTTTGCATGTAATATTTAACTGGTGCATTCATATAACATCTTGACTTAATAAAGAGACTAGCAAAAGGAAAAGAAAAGAAACGAAAAATAAAAGAAAAAAAAATCTGCAGCAAGACAATAAAAAGTTTCCTCCTCACACCCACTGCCCAAGGCCTTTCCTTTGAGCCTCGGAGCTGATCCCACTGCAACTCATCAATTTTTGCTTTTATGCTGGAAATGGCTGAAAACATTGAAGCTTCAGAGCCACCCCTGGGGGTGAGACGATTTCACAATGCCCAGGAGCCACAGGGCGTGTCCCCAGGGAAGGCCCGGGGCTGGGCCGGGGGAGAGAGGCCTTCTTTCTCTTCCCAGGCTGGGATCCAGTGCCCTGTTCTCTGCGAACAAAGGACAGAACCTCAAAGCTCCTGCCCCAACGCCTGACCTCGAGGCCAAAGGCAAAATATTTTATCTCTAGGTCCTAGTGACAGAAGCTGCTTCGGGCTCTGCAATTGTGGTTTATGATGTGCCTCGAAACCTTTGATGGAATTACTATTGCCGTCTATTTCTCTGCCCGGCCATTTATTATTCTGTATATTTTTCGAGAGCTGTGGGAAACTTTCATAACCAGAGCCTAAGCCAGGCAAAAACTTGTTCTATTTGGAATTTGTAATGAAGGCAAAACATGGCCTGGCTTTTCTGAAAGGCTCTTTGGCTGCCTGCAACAGCCCCGGGGCACAATCAGACAGGGTTGGAGAAGGCCTGGGAGCAGATTTTTGTTACCAAGAATAGGACAGAACAATATTTGCCTCCAAAACACCAGAGCTGCTATTTACCTTCCCAGCTGGAAGAAGGGAGAGATAAATGAGTATTTGTTTCACTGAAAATGCAAATACTAAATCTTTTATTTCTAATTTTCAGGATATTTTTCTTAACTCCCCTTTAACAAAAGTTTAGGGGGATTTTTTTTTTTTTTTTTTTTAGCATAACTTCCTGACTTAAGGGAAGAAATTCCTGATTTCAGAACTTTGACCCCAACAGAGCTGTTCTTTGCCTGAAACAAAAGTGTGCAGGAGTTGGGACGTTTTCAGGTGACCGGGAGTTTCAAAGAATCTTCCTCTGATGAGCTGGGCCCTTTGGTGGGTGTCAGGTTCCGGGGAACTGCTAAGTAAAACCAAGTTTCCTGATGTTTGAATTAAACACTGCCTACTTTTCAGAAGTTCTCCCAAGCTTCTTACTGGCTCAAACGTGCTTTCTGGAAAGAGCCTCAGACCCTAACTAAAGTGGCAAGCTCTAAGATGTGGTTCCTAACTTTTATTTAAGTCAAAGGTTAGTAGGGGAGGAGGGGCTGGCCCCTCACTGTTTCAAGTTAATGTTTATTTTTTCACCACCATTTAAAGAATTTCCTAAGGCCCTTATTTCACTGCTGAAAGCAGAGTAAGAGAACTCAGATTTCATGCCCTGGGGCTAGAGTGAGGGAATAAAAACAGCACAACATTTGCATCTATTTAACTGTCTCTCCACAGTCAGAGGGGAAAACCTTACCTCTAGGTTAAATGAAGCTGTTCCGAGATATTTTCCAAAAACTCAATTCAGAGAAACATAATTGCTGGCAGAAATGACCTAGGATGCCAGGCCTGGTGAGTGGAAATCCAGAGCTTGGCAAGGTGCGTGCTCTAGCTTCCCTGCTTGCTGGGTATCAGTGAACATCGGCCGAAGGTGGCCGGAGAACCAATTTCATGCATCCACTGTACGAGGAAATGAACTGCGCCAAGGGCAAAAATAAAATTATACAAATGTTATTATAGACTAGCCTGCTTCTGTCCTAGTTTAATTCACATTTTAGTGCTGCAGGCTTGGCTGCTGGCAGCAACCTTCCTGAATAAATCAACATTTGCTTACATCTAAATTATTAGGAGAGCATGTGACTTTGTTTATTGTATAAATTATACACAAGGTCAAAACACTAAGTGTTCAACTGGCTTTGTTCAGTCGCCTGGCTGACTCCCCTAACTCGTCTCTCCCTAGCTAGGAAATAAAGATCTAAAACTTCAAATAACAAAGCTGTAAAGCCGGTTATCTGAAGTTATGGACAAGAAAGAGCGCTATTAAAGGAAGGATGGAAGACAGTCTAGTATTCGGAAGAAAGAACGATGGCCCAAGAAATTGTTCAGGGGAGCTCAGATATGATGTCTGCACGAAGGGGAGCAGTGATCTGGTAAATAACCAGTTAAGTTGATTAAGGCGGCCAACCAAATGGGATAATTTAATACAAAAGTAAAGAGAGCCCTTTGGCCAGGAGTTGAGTAGGCAAGGGATTGCAAACCATATCGCAATGTTGGATCTAAGCATGTTTATTGCCATTATCTGTTACAAAAGTTAGACGTAGATTCTCTGGAAAACACACTTAGTAATAATAGGTGTGTGTGTGTGTGTGTGTGTGTGTGTGTGTGTGTGAACAGTGCTATGAGAAATTTCCCAAAGCTCATCCATACATGTTCAGGAAATAAGGATGGGCTTTAACAACTAGATATTTCACCTTAAGTATTTAGGTAAACCAGTTATCAAATAAGTCCTGCTATAAGAACATCCAATGTAAATAAACTTTAAGTGTTCAATGTAGCTAAGTCAGAAAGTCATTATTACTAGTAGTAATAATGTTGGTGGTACTGAAGATTGAACCCAAGGCCTCACACAGGCTAGGCAAGTGCCATACCACTGAGCTACATCCCCAGCCCATGGCTAATTACTTGTTTTATAAACAGTTGTTTTTATAAGATCAGTCACAATGTTCTCTCTCTCTCTCTCTCTCTCTCTCTCTCTCTCTCTCTCTCTCTCTCTCTTTCTTTTTTTGCAGTACTGGGGAACGATGGAACCCAGGGGCATTCTACCTCTAAGCTACACCCGAAGCCCATTTTTTATTCTTTATTTTGAAACAGGGTCTCACTGAGTTGAAAGGGCCTCACTAAGTAGCTGAGGCTGTCTGTGAACCGTGATCCTCCTTGTCTCAGCCTCCCAAATGCGGGGATTACAAGCGTGTGCCATCATGCCTGGTTTATGATGAGCTCTTTTAAATTTTGATCTTTTCCACATCAATAAATAATTTACGCCGGGCATGGTGGCACACGCTTGTAATCCCCGCGCTTGGGAGGCAGAGACAGGAGGATCGTGCTGGTTCGGAGCCAGCCTCGCTGGCTTAAGAGACCTGTTTCCAAATAAAAAAAATATAAAATAGGTCTGGGAGTGTAGCCTGGAGGGAGAAGGGCTTCCAGGAACCCCAGTACCACAAAAATAAAATAAAATAATTTACAACATTGTTATTATTTTTAAGATCATCTATTTATTATCTATCATATATCCATCCCCTTCAAGATTTTTGTGGGAACACTCGGGTCAAAGAATTTTATATAGAATGATCCTCTCTAATACATGATTCAAATCTAAGGTGTGCTCAAAAGTATTAGGTTGAAAATAGAGTTAGGGGTTTTAGGAGGGAGGTAAAAACACCAACCGGGTTATCAGAGACCACTGATTTGGACCTGGCCCCTCCGGATAATCAGCAGGCCATGGAGTCCTGATTGGCCGGCTGAGTCACATGGCGGATCGGAGGTACTGATGTTTTATAGGTATGCCGATTCTCTCGCGACCTCTGGAGTCTGTCTCGTGATGTTGAGGCACCTGGAATCTCGTGATATCTCCGCTTCTGGCTTCTACCTCCTGTTCTGCTGTGAGATCACTTGAGGGAGGGGCCCAACCTATCAAAAAGGAGAATCCATTTCCTATTAACCATTCTGAATTGTTTTTTCTGTCTGCATCATAATTTGGGCTTTTTGATCTTGAACAGTGATTCTTCAAATATGGTCAGTGAATAACCTACAGTGACCAGCCAGGAGTGAGCAGGGCCCAGGGAACTGCACAGTAGCCAGCTTCCACAATGTGGGGTTCACAACAGCTAACTTTTTTTTTTTCAATCTTTATTTATTTATTTATTTATTTATTTTTCTATGTATATATTTTGATTGGTACATTATAGTCTCACATTATAATGTAGATTATGTTGACAATGGCATATATTCACACAGTACTTAGTTCCTTCTCTCCTATACCAAGTGTCCAGGTTAACAATGTTATAGTCACATAATTTCCATTAATGAACCTCAGTCTTCTTCCCCTGCCCTCCTTTTTGGCTTTGCTGAGGTTTCCCGTCCATTATCTGGAGTCCCTCTGGTATCCCTAATACCCCCCAGCTTGAGCATGTTAGAGAAAACATGTCCCTTTTCTTTCTGTGCTCGACTAATCTCACTTAATGTTCTCTAGGTCTTTTCATCTTACAAATGATATAATTTTATTCTTCTTTATTGCTGAGTTGAATTCCATTGTGTGTATTTCCCATAATTTTGCAATCCATTCATCGGTTGATGGACACCTAGGTTGGTTCCATATTTTGGCTATTGTGAATTGTGTTGCTATGAACATAGATATACATACGTTACCGTAGTTCTCTGGTTTCAGCTCCTTTGGAAAGATACCCAGGATGGTAGAGCTGGATCATATGGTGGTGGATCTATTCCCAGTTTTTTAAGGAATCTCCACCCTAATCTCCATAGTGGCTGAACTAGTTTGCACTCCCACCAACAGTGTAGAAGAGTTCCTCTTTCCCCACATCCTTGCTAGCATTTGTTGTTATTTAACATCTTTATGCTTGACATTCTAATCGGGGTTAGATGGAATCTCAATGTAGTTTTGAATTGCATCTCCCTCATGGTTAATGAGTTGAGTATTTTTTCATGTATCTATTGGCCATTTTTATCTCTTCTTTTATGAAATGTCTATTCAATTCACTTGCCCATTTCTTGATTGGGTTATTTGTTTTGCTAGTGTAAAGTTTTTTTAAGCTCTTTGTATATTCTGCATAGTAGCCCTCTATCAGAGGAATAGCTGGTAAATATCTTCTCCCCTTCTGTAGGCCTTCTCTTTAGATTTTTGATGATTTCCTTTGATGAGCAGAAACCTTTTAGTTTGATGCCATCCCTCTTGTTAATTCTTGTTTTAATTTTCTGATCTTGTTGAGAAAGATACTGCCTGTGCCTATATGTTGGAGTGTTGAACCTAAGCCCCTCTCTAATAACTTCACAGTTTCTGGTCTGATTTCCAGGTCTTTGATTCATCTCAAGTTGATTCCTGTGCAGGGTGAGAGGTGAGGATGTAGTTCCATTTTTCTACAAATGGATAGCCAGTTCTCCCAGCACCATTTGTTGAAAAGACTATCTTTTCTCCAGCATATGAATTTGGCACCTTTGTCAAAGATAAAATGGCTATAAGTGTTTGGGTTTGTTTCTATATCTTCTATTCTGTTCCATTAGTCTGTGGGCCTGATTTTGTGCCAATACCATGTTGTTTTAATTACTACAGCTCTGCAGTAAATTTGAAGTCAACAGGTAACATTTAAAATATTTTTACAGATTCTAAAATGGAAGAGGGTCCAACAGTACTCTCTCCTTTTCCCCATGTGCTTGGCCTTATTCTTATTCATGGTGTACTGGAGCCCAACCCAAAGTAAAAATAAGACTAAACTCAGAAGACCTCAAACCCTTGCCTGCACTGTGTGACCAAGGGAGAATATCTCTGGAACATACTTACTGTTGTCACGATGAGCCAGTGCACTAATGAGAAATTGCCACCTGGAACTGCAATTCCATTTGAAATAATTTATCAAACATAAAAGTAAAGTGACTTCCACCCAATCAGTGTTTGTAAGGAATAGATTTTTAATAGCAACATGTCCGAGTGGGGAAAGCAGGGGCTTTGGAGTCAACCTAGTTTCAAGTCAGTGTAATAGTTCCCTCATGTAATGCTTGGAGAAAAAAGAAGAATGCTCCTGATTTCGTGTTTTTTTTTCTGAGACATGAGAATAATAAGTTATAAATACACCGAGTGTTGAGTGAATAATAAATCACACGCACATATATGTGCATGTGCGCGTGCGCACACACATGCACAAACACAGTTTGGGAGATGTGGTAGCTGCCTAGCCGGTGATGGTGATGAGTCACCATTTCCAAATAGCTTTGAGTCCACAAATAGAGGACAGAAAATTTTACACGGGGACATGCTAGGTGCTGTCGTTGTTGATAAGAAAATGTTGGGGGTTCCAACCTTTTCTTCTTGGGGTGCACAGTGAAGCTGGCCTCAACCTGAAAGTGTTCATTTCCCCTAGCCTGGGTCCTATAAACCTTTCCTGGTCCCCAGAGGGAGGAGCTGGAGCGAGAAAGATGAAAAGCCACTTCCAGATGGTTTTTTTTTTTTTTTAACAGGGTTACAGCTAGTATTTTTACAGGGTTTCTGTGTTGGAACAGAACACATTTACCTAGAAATGAGTGATGAAGATTTTATAAATGAAACGAGAGCTATATACTACTGAAGACAGAGGATTAATAGTTATGTAGAAGTAATAAAAGATTTTATAATAAGAGTTGTGTGTGGCGGCATATGCCTGTAATTCCAGTACTTGGAAGATTAAAACAGGCGGATCGCAGGTTCAAAGCCAGTCTTGGCAACTTAGCTAGGCTCTCAGCAACTTAGTGAGAACTTGTTTCCAAATAAAAAATAAAATAGGACTGGGGGTAGACTGCCTTTGGTTTCCATCCCCAGCACAATACACATGCGCGCCCGCGCGCACGCGAACACACGCACGCGCGTGTGCACACACACGTGTATTTTTCTTGAAAGAGATGTAAAAAAGTAAGATACAGAAAAGATATGTGTTAAGCTGGGCGTGGTGCCTCACCCTTGTAATCCCAGCATTCGGGAGGCTGAGACCGGAGGATCGCAGTTCACAGACAACCTCAGTTACTTAGTGAGGCCCTCCGCAACTTAGTGATACCCTTTTTCAAAGTAAAAAATAAAAAAATAGGGCAGGGGGTGTAGCTTGGAGGTTGAATGCCCCTGGGTTCCATCCCCAGGCCCGCAAAAAAAAAAAAAAAAAAAAAAAAAAAAAAAGAAAAGATATGTGCTAAACAGACTTAGGATATGGGAATAGAATACAGGGGAAAAGCATAAAAGAAATGGCTTAGGCTTGAGAAAGGGAACAGTGCAAATAAGGCTCTGTTCATACACGAAGGCATCATTGCCAGTCTCCCTAACATGCACGGGGAGGGGGGTAGGTGGGATATAGAGGGAAATGCAGCAAGTGCTGTGTGTGTGTGTGTTTATACCACTCTGAATCTCACTATGATGTGTAATTACAAGGCGCCAATAAAAGTACACACACACACACACACACACACACACACACACACACACTCACAGAGCTGGTTTAGGGGCTCTTCCTAATCAGCCTCCACTGAATGCCAGTAACAATACTGATGATGACAGCAGCTTTCTAGTGGCCTCATCTGGCAGAGCAGATGACAACAACCTCATTACTGGTGTCCTAACAAGCTCCATTCCTTCATGGAGATGTTACACTATACATTTGCAAGACTGTCGTATCACTTCATTATCATTTTGTTCTTAGCTTCATGGCCCTGGGAGTATCTTATGAAGTGGCTAAGTTCTGAGTCATGGAAAATACCAACTGAATCCCACATTGTGTAAAATGTCACACGTGTGTAAAATGTTTGTTTTTAAGGTAAAAATGTTACTCCAAATTCCCTTTGGGAAACCACCCTCTTCCACTGTCAAGTCATATGGAGGAAAGAGCACCCAATCCATCCCTAATGCCAGGTCTTGAGCCAATCAGCATGCTACATTCTCCTGGGCTACAGTGATTGGTCCACTCATGGGTCAGTTGGCCCAATGAGAACCAGGCACCAGGGGAGTGTTCTCTCTCAGGGATTTGAGCCTGGGAGCAGATGGGTGGTGCTACTGTTGCCATCTTGCCACTACAGGCACACAGCAAGTACAGGGGTGCATAGCCCTGCTGAGAGGGACTGAAAGCGGATCTTGGAGATGAGAATGAAACCCAAGTGAAATCATTCTTGAAGGGACCCCATCTGGACTTTTGGGAGATGTAGGCTACTTCCTAATGGGGATTGTCAGTGGCGGGGCTAATCAGGAAGGTTGAGTGCTGATGGCTCGAACACACACACACACACACACACACACACACACACACACATGAGCCAGGAGTCAAGCAAGATCTCATTTATTCCTCTTCAAGCAACATATATATAGCACAAAACCACGAGGGGAATTTCCAATGGGAAATAGCCTAGCCTATCGGGATAAAGATCACTAGCACGTAGTTCACAGCCAATCCCAGGCCAGTACAGGAGCCATTCATGTGTGCGAAAGCTCCTTTAAAGTTAAAAAGGGAAAAACTGCTCAGTCTCCCCACCCATAATGAATGGGGAAACCACACCTTCGTAGCTTCCTCCAGGCGCCATCTTAGCCCTTTTTTTGCTGAATCATTTTACTGCGGAAGTTCTTAAACTTTACCTGAAGCTTTGCCTTAGCCTGCAGGCTGCTCAGGCTGATGGAGGCTGCATCTCTTTAGGCGCTGTATGCACACACACCAACAACTTCCTATGGCTTAAGCTAGTTTTGATGGAGTGTTTTTTCATCTTCAACAGAAGAGAGTCCTTGCGACCACTTCATTACATAGGGCGTTAGAGCTTGTCTCTTAGGTGGTCATTATGGAAAGCAAGGGCAAAGTGGGAAACTGCCAAGCTATAGGATTTTTTTTCTCTCTGAAAAAACATAAGGACAATCTCCCCAATATATAGCACCTTCTGTAGAGGTTGCTAGTTACCTACTCTGATATTTGCCTTTTCTACCTTAAAATCCTGATTATGGCTAAGCGCATCATTCATTTGGGCATAGTCATGTGAATAAACTCTGGCCAATGAATTGATACAGCTCCTCCAGGAAATTTTCATAAAAGATAGCAAGTAGATGGGCGCAGGGGCACACACTTGTAATCCTGAGACCGAAGGATCACAGGTTTGAAGCAGGCCTCAAAAACTTAGTGAGACACTGTTTCAGAAGAAAAAAATAAAAATAAAAGGACTAGGGCTGTAACTCAGAGGTAGAATGTCCCTGGGTTCAATCCCTAATACCAAAACAAAACAAAACAAAAAGTTAGCAGGTGCTTTTTGTTGGACCTTTTTTCTTTGTCCTTTTCAGTCCTGTACTGTCTAAGCTGTGGATGCAATAGCTGAAATTATAATGATCATCTTGTACCATGAAGCCAGAGCTTTACTTCAGAAATGTCAGGCTATTAGCTCAAAGATCCTGTATCCCTAGGGCTACAGAGAACAATCCATCTTACACCCCTGGTATGTCTGTACCTGAATTCTTGCTTTAGAAAGAAAGTATCCTCTATCTTTTGTTATTTTGAGTTTTCGTTAATATCAGGCTTAATCCTGACTTTACAAGAAATCAAATTATTTTCTCAGACTCTATTTGTGAAATTTAAAGTGAGTATAGTTAATGTATACAAAGTCCATATATATTGATATATATTACGTAAATCATTGCAAAAACATTCAACTTACATTAGTGCAGACCAAAATGATCGAATTCTGTTTATGTGCCTGGTGCTGTGTTAGGCCAGCGGAATTTGTCAACAGTAAAGGCGTGGTATTTATTTATTTAATTATTTGTACTAGGGATTGAATTCAGTTGCCAGCCTCCAAGCTACATCCCCAATTTCTATTTTTATTTTTATTTTGAAACTGGGTCTCACTAGGTTGATGAGAGTCTCACTACTTGCTAAGGCTGCCCTTGAACCTGTGATCCTCTTGCCTCAACTTCCAAAATACTGGGATTATAGGTGTGCGCCACCACACCTGGCTTCCTTCTCTTTAAAATTATTTCTTCTAAGAATCTTTGTCCCCTTTGACTACTAACTGTTTCTGCCTCCTCTAGCTCCTGGCAACCTATGTATTTATTTTTGACTCTTCATAAAGGCTATCATGTAGTATTTATTCTTCTGTGTCTGGTTTATTTCACTTTATTATTTTATTTATTTCACTTTTATTTTTATTTATCGTATTAATTAATTAATTTATTTATTTATCATAGCTTGGCTAATGGCCAATGAAGTAAGGCTGAAGATAGCACTTTGAGGTCTTGACTTCTATTTTGTTGGTCATGGTCCCAGAAGTGGGAGTGTTGGATCATATGGTATTTACATTTTAAATTTTTTTTTTTTTTTTTTTTTTTTTTTTGCGGTACTGGGGATGAAACCCAGGAGCATTGTATCTTTGAGTTACACCCTCAGCCCTATTTTTTTTTTTTAGTCTTTTTAAAAATTTTGAAACAGGGTCTCACTGAATTGCAAAGGGCCTCGCCAAGTAGCTGAGGCTGTCCACAAACCCCGATCTTCCAGTCTCAGCCTTCCGAATGCTGGGATTACAAGTGTGCGCCACCACAGCAGCTTATTTTTAATTTTTTAAAATTAAAAATAGGACCACTACAGTGTTTTCCATAGTTTCTGTGCCAATTAACATTTCCACTAAGAGGGCAGAAGGTTCCTTTCAGTGTATGGAGCTCCCTTTCCTCCACATCTTGGATAATACTTATCTTTATTTGTTTGATTGTTTTATGATAGCTTACCTAACAGGTGATAGGTGATATCTCCTTGAGGCTTTGATTTCCATTTCACTGAAGATTAGCAATGCCAAGCTCTTTTTCAAACCTGTTGATCATTTATGTTTTCTTTGCAAAAATGTGTATTCAGGTCCTTTGCACATTTTCTTTTGGCATTAGAGACTGAACCCAGGGCCTTGTGCATGTTAGATGAGCACTCCACCGCTGGACTATATCCCCAACTGTTTTTTAAATTTAATTTTGAGACAGGGTTTTGCTAAATTGCCCAAGCCGGCCTTGAAGATGTAATACTCCTGATCTGTCTTCCGAGTACCTGGGATTACAGGTAGAGTCCACCATGCCTGGCTTCCTTTGCCCAATTTAAAAAATGAGGTTATTTAGGTTTTTCCTTCTTCTAAACTATTGAGTTATAGCAATTCTTTATACACTTTGGCTAGCAATCCTTTATCTGATCTATGGCTTGCAAATGTCTTCTTTCATTTACTAGGCCACCTAGTGTCTGGCTGTTTCCTTTGCTGTGCAAAGATTTTTTAGTTTAATGTAATTTTACTTTTGTTGCTTGTGTTTTGTTTTCATATCAAAGAAATCAATACCCTGGCCAATGTCAAGAAATTTTTTCCAATGTTGTTTTTTTTTTCTAAGAGTTTTATAGTTCTAGATCTTATGTCTTTAATTGATTTTGAGTTTATTTTGGCTTATGGTATAAGAAAAAGGTCTAGTTGTTCAATTTATTTCTCTTGTGTTGGGGTGTCCAGTTTCCCCAGCACTCTCTGTTGAAGTCACCATTCTATCTCCACTGTGTGTTCTTGGCACCACTGCAAAAGATCATTTCACTCTATATGCATGGGTTTATTTCTGTACTCTCCATTCTGTTCATTGGCCTGTATGTCTATTTTTATGCCATTATCACACTTTTTTGGTTACTGTAATTTTGTAATATTTTTTAAATCAGAAGTATGATGCATGCAGTTTTGTTGTTTAGTTCTTTTTTTTATAAAGTGTGAATTTAATAGAGAAATTTAATTTTTGGTCACAAACAAAGTGCCATGCTTGAAGATGAAATTTAGGAGTATTTTTGGAAAGAAGTGAGAATCAAGGTGCTATTCATATTGTAGCTTGAATAAATATTGTTTATGGTGGCATATACTTTATCTGAGAGCTTCTTCCTCAATGTATCTGTGGTTCCAATTCTGTAGGTGTTTATTAGGGCTAAAATTCACCAGCTACATTGAACTACTACTATTAGAATAAACAGATCCATTTTATTTGTCTCACAGAGACGCTCCCATTGCTTGATGAATTTGAAATAAAGCAAGGACTTTTTAATCCTTAACACTAGGAAGCTTAATGAATGTTAGTAATCTATGAAGAATTTTAAGATAACGTTTATTAACCATTTCACAATAGAAGGTAAGTTAAAGTGTTCATTCCCACATTAAAGAATATTTAGAGGCAGAAGGAAGAAACTAAAAACAATTGACTGGGTAGTGATGGCAGCAGCCGGGCAGAACATGCATATCCCTTTATCCTGATGAACCCACACGCCCACCTGTGGGAGCTAGTAGGCGATATTTGATTGTTTGGTTGGTGGGAGTCCTTTTCCCATGTGTGTTGGAATTCTTGGAAGAAATAAGTGCTCTGTCAGGTGTGATGGATGCAGGGAAGTAAGAGGAAAACAAGATAAGATAAATGTGTCATTTTGCTGTTGCTGAGTAATAAATCACCCTAAAATGTAGGGGCTTAAAATCACGGCCATTCTTAGTGGTTTCAGATGGCTGCCTATGATTCTGGAGGTGGGTAATTTAGGCTGAGCTCAGCTGGGCAGTTTTGGTCTCGTCTTCCTCATGCATCTGTTGCAGACTCTGGGCTGATTAGGTAGGTCTTCAAAGGGTTGGAACATCATAAGTTTCCTCCAATGTAAGCTTCTTCCTGCAGCAGTGGGCATCAGAATTTCAAGAGGAACTGGAAACACAGAGGCTTTCTAAGCATTAGTCTTAGTCTAATCTTCGGTTATTTCCACTGCATGCTACTGACCCAAGCAAACTGCCAAGCTCGCCTCTTGATGGGAGGGGCTGCAGGATAACTTTTCAAAGGGCAAAAATACAAGAAGGAGAGACATGTGGCCATCTTCAATCAATCTGCCAGAACGCACAGCATTGGGAAGCTGAGGGAAGAGGCCTGGATTTGTTGTTGAACTAGTGGGCAGAGAAGTAGGAAGAGAAAAAAAGGAAACAGGCAAGGGAGAAAGAAGGGCATCAAAGAGCAATGAGTGGTTAGAATGTGATACAAATAGCAATAGGGAACCCCAGAAGCCCCTTAAGCAAGACAGAAATGTAGATGAAGCAGAGGGCATGTATAAACATCCGCAGAGTTATGGGAGACTTCTGGCTGAAGGCCTACCAAGATAAGTAGAGCGTTTGTGTCTCTGGGTTTCTGAGTTAATGACGCCAGCAGTCTCTGGACCAGCCAAATTGTGGTGGATTTATTATTTACATTACAACTCCATTTAAAAATGAAAACATATGTCTACATTTTCAGTGTTTCGAAAATACCATTGAACATGCTGTAGAATTTTATATCCAGTAACAGGATGCAATTTCCCTATCAAATAAAATTGCTGTTTGTTTTCTGTGCTCTATATTATTATGGAAATTTCACAGTTTATCAGCTGCAGTGAAGTCGACTGAAATGAACACGCCACTTATGCGAGCTATTTTCTCCCACCCACGGAATACGCTGCTTCCCTTTCTGTTCCTGTTAATGTTGCTTGATGCTAATAATGTGCTTTTGTTGTTGTTGTTGTTGTTGTTTGATGGCATACAACCTGATTCATGGGAGAACAGCAAATGTTTTTTAAAGCTCTCTGGTGGAAATGGTAGTGAACTGAAATAACTCAAGCAAAGGAGCATGTTGGGAAGGGTTCTGTGCTCACTTTCTTCTCCTGGCCCTGTTGATAATGTGTCGCTGAAGTGAGGAGTTACTTAGGGCCCTGTTAATATTGCTGACTTCTGCAAAATGCACCCGAGCTTGTTCCTAGTGACCATAAGAGTAATGGTAATGCACTGGGCAATTTCGGAGCAAACTCTTCTTCTAGGAGCAATTTAGAGATGCCTTCCTCTTTTTTTTTCCCTCTTTTCAAATTTATTGCAGTGTGACAACAGCAAGCATCCAAATCCTGTTAGCAAGTAATGTGATTTCTGAGCTTGGGTTTTGCACTAACAAAGTTATAGGGTATGTGTCACCAGCTATGAGACGGAGTTAATAGTCACATGCTTGGGAAAAATATACAATGTTAGAGTGTGGTAGTTCCTGTTTTATCTAAAAGTGGTCTCCAAGTCTTGTCTATGTTGGCTCATTTTAATTTGTCACCTCATGTTTCGCTGGCCCTGGGTTCTGAGCAAAAGGGCGGGACTGGCCGGGCCAGCAAAGAGAAGGTATGGTGTGAGAGTCTTCCTTTGTTTAGGAGCCCAATGAATGGTTACTTAACCTATAAATTGTAAAGAAAATATTCATTTGTGTAAGATATTATTTAAAAAACAAATTAAATGTTTCTGGTGCACGCTTTCATTACAAAGCCACGCCAATGAATCCTTGTGGCTAACAGCATGGCCTTTGAAGTTAGTTTCCACCACTTTCCAGCTGCATGACTATGGGCAAGTGTCTTAAACCTCAGCCAGTCTCCGTTTAATAATTTCTTGCAAAATTAAATTAGATAAGTACATGGTGCCCAGGGCTTGGCGTACGGTGGGCGCTCGACGTTGGCACCCTCGCTGTCATTGGCCGGCCTGTGCACACACATTTCCTTTTCCTGACATTCAAGGACAAAGTCTGTCAATCTGGCTTCCTCCTTCTATGATGTTGACTAGTAGTTGCTAAGAACATAGTAGGTCCTCAACAAATTTTTTAGAAAGAAGAGAATGAATGCCTGAATCCATCAATTATAGTGTAGCTGCAGTGGTGTGTGTGTGTGTGTGTGTGTGTGTGTGTGTGTGTGTGTGAGAGAGAGAGAGAGAGAGAGAGAGAGAGAGAGAGAGGGAGAGAGAGAAGGGCAGCAGGTGTGTCTCCTTAAAAGGAGGATTCAAACCACATACATTAATAACTGCATTTTATAACATACAAATAATTGGTTGCCAACGACTTCTGTGCACCAAAGATTTATTTATGTGTTCATTTGAAAATCTTAATGGGAACCTAATAGCAAGTGGAGTCGCTTTAAGGCATGCAGGCCCCCTCTGGCTTTTCTCTCTGTCATCTCTCAAGGTGGCCCTGGGGGCCCCTTCAAAATCCAAGGGCACAGAGGAGCTCAGGACCATCGCCCTAAAGAATCATTAAAATTAATGTCTTTTCTGTACGCTCTTTGACTATTTTAATAATGCTTTCTTAAAAGAATTGGAAAAGGAGCAATATTTAAGCTATAGACAGAATTCCAGGCAAAGTATACATCACGTATTCCAAGCATTTCCACTGCCACAACTTGGTGATAACATGATCTGTGTTTCAGGGAAGGATTCTAAGGGAAACTCTAAAATTATGAAGCACAGATAGATTGTGTTGAAATTTACTGAAGCCTCCGAGTTTCCACACTCTGGTCTCTAATCACCCTCTTTCCCAAGACTTCCTGGGGTGTTATCTTCTTTCTAATTGGTGTAGTCTTTTTAGTGCCCCTAATTATGCAATCTCCTCTTGCTTTTAGTGACCTCTCTCCTCTCCTTGTTTAAATCCGATACATCTTTCAAGTCCTAAGACAAATTCTCTCTCTTCTAGGAGACAGTTTCCTACAACTCTCTGCCTTATTTAGATCCACACGTGTAGCATTTAATTGTTTTGCGTTAGCTCTGTCTTCCTAAATAGGTCACGTTCTCCTGGAGGGCAAAGGCGGTGCAGGAGCCTCTATTGTTTCTCTCTCAGGGGCTCCCAAGTGATAGATACATAGTAGGTGCTGATTAAATATTTGTTGATTGATTTCCTGCAATGGGGTAGCTGCAAACAAAAGTTAAAGCATTAAACGAACCAAGGCAGCCATCCGACTCTCCCTTTGGGAAGGTAGTCTTACGGGAATGGAGAAAATTCTTCAAAGAGCCTTGTCAGCTAATGTTCTTCTCTGACTGCCCTTCTAATGAGATGTTATGTCGGGTGGTGTCAGGCAGCAGGAGCACCCTTCTCTTCTCCTGGAGGCATGGGGTGGGCTACCAAGAATCTCTAGGGCACCAGTGGTTTGGGGCATCAGGGTGTCTGGATAGGATGAAAAGAAAAAAAAAAGAAGGAAGTGAAATGTTTGTACATTGATGTTCAGACCCAAGTATATGTAATGCATATCTCTCACAACCAGGATGAAGAGAAGTTTAACCCTGATGATTTGTAGCTATAGATAAGGAGGAGGAAGAGGAGGAGGAGGAGGAGGAGGAGGAGGAAGAGGAGATGGTCATCGCCTGAGGCTCTTTAGGGCTTAATAATACTCTCTTAGATTGGGAACTGTAGAATAGATAAAAGAACTGGATTGTGCTTGGCAGAGGTGACAGGTGACTGAGAATCAGTCCATACCTCTGTGCCTCACCTCTTCACAGTTTACTGGTCTTGAAAGTTTCTTTCCAGGATGAAGACTGGGCAAAATGACCCTGAGAAATCTTTAAAAAATAAAGCTTCAGAGCTGGGATTTGTGGTGCATACTTGTAATCCCAGTACTAGGGAGGCTGAGATAGGAGGAGGATTGTGGGTTTGAGGACAGCCTCAGCAACTTAGTGAGACCCTGCTTAAAAAAAAAAAAAAAAAAAAAAAAAAGAGTGCTGGGGGGGTGTAGCTTGGAGATAGAATGCCCCTAGGTTCAATCCCTAAGAAAAAAGAAAAGGGAAGGAAACAGAAGCTGGGGGCTCCATGGAGCAGAGGAATGGGAGGCGAAGGAGCACGGTGGGAACAGTGGCTGATGCAGGAGGGAGAATGCTTCTCCCTCTACCCTGGAGAGAAGACTGCGGATGGAGGTCTGCATCTGAGCGTGCACACAGGGGTGAGCGGCTGAGCTCACAGCTGCAAACACTAACGCCACTGCCATGAGCGGTGCACGAGCTTCGTGAGATCTGGGCAAGAAGCCCTGCTCTTAGGGAGCGGGAGGTGCCATCACGGAGGGCCTGGAGCCTGAGATACTTGAACAAGAAGCATCTGGTCATCCAGCTGAATACTGAACAGAGCGGAAAGACAAGGATTCTTAGGCTGGTGGAAAACTTTGCTATCTTCAGAATTACTGATACTGTCTAATAGAAATGTACATCAACCTTCGTCTTAGGCAGTGATTACTTGCTCACTGGCTAACTTTTGGCAAAGGTTACCTGGGAAGTAAATGTAGACTGATTTTTTACAAGATGGGATGACCCTTATGTGGGTGTTATAAATTTTTTATTTTTGCACTGCTGGGGCTTCTCCAGGCTTGGCAGTCCAGCAGGGGGTCAGGGATGGGGGCTCCTGAGTGGAAGACCCCTTGAGAGGCGGCTCTTCCTCCTCACCATATCCAGAAGGCAGAAGGCAAGCAGGATGGGTTGGATCCGAGCCAGTATGTAGAGGAGAAATGGTGTGTGTGTGCCGCGTGCATGCGTGCGTGTGTGTGTGCACGTGTGTTTGTGTGTGATTCAGCCCCAGATACTCTCTTTTGTGACCTCCGGGCTCACTAGCATCTCAGTTCTCAAGCGTGATCCCAGGCCTCTGGACGCTCAAAGATGTTCTTGGGGGATTTATGAGTCCATCCATTTTCTAATTATTTAATTGTGTGAGGCTGAAATTTCTTCAGATACATCAATTAAAACAGCATATTGCAATGCACTGAGTGTGGAAGCAGACACAAGAAACTAGCTACCTTTTCTTAAGGCAGATGTGAAAGACATGTGCGAAAATGTAAAACAATGCTACTTTTGCTTTTTTAAACTTAGCTTTTTTATAAAACAAGAAATGACATTTATATTTCCTAAGTGTTTGTGTTAGCACACAGTGGGTGTATTGTCCTTTTAAAATAAATGGTTATTTATTTCACTTGAATATTTAAGAATGTTCTCAAGTTTTGCTTTTATTTTTTTATTTTTCTATTTATTTATTTTTTAATGGCTATAGTCCTAGTCCGATTTTTGTTTTTGAAACAGGGTCTCTCTAAGTTTCTGAGGCTGGTCTCGAACCTGGATCCTCCTGTCTCAGTCTCCCAGGTACTGGGGTTTATAGGCATGCACCACCACACTGGATCTCAGTTTTAATTTCAGCTAGTGCCACTATTGACTGACATACCCATGTAAGACAGATGCTCTTTGGGGTTCTGGATGATAGTGAAGAATGTCAAGGGCTCTGAGAGCGAGGTGTTTGAGAAGGGGTGCCCTGGTGGGAGTCTGCGGTGAGGAGCCCCGGCAGGCCCAGGTCTGTCGCAGGTGCACGTTAGCGCGAGCCAGCTCAGCCCTCCTCGCTGGGAGCAGGAGTTCCAGGTAATCAACTTCCTTTATTTCACAGCACGGGTTGATCAATTCTTACTCTTCCTTATTAACTTGCACGTAGGGGTGCACCTTCTTCTGTCTTCCCCTTCCCCTCCAGATCTCTATGGCGCTCCAGACTCTTGAGTGCCACAGGAGCCGGGAAGACGTGCACTTGGTCCAGAGATTTACTCGAGACATGTAAACGGGGTGAGGCTCAAGGGTAGAGCTCTTGCCTCTCAGGCTCAGGGCCCTGGTTCCATCCCAGCACCACCAAACAGAAATGAAAGCAGAGAATTGAGCTTTGTCCCAGGTCTCCTATCGCTTCAGAGAGGGCACAATCAAATAACTCGCAGATGAACTCATGCTTTCAGATGACTGTAGGTCATGTTGCCATGAAGTCATAAAGAGAAAGAGCTGTCTTCACATTCCGCTGTGCCTGGCTACTGCACTTCCCAGGGCAGGACTGGAGGCTTCCTGGCAGGTCAGCAGAGGTACAGACACAGCCTTGGAGGGCTCGACTTTCTTTGGCAGGCCAGAGCACTTTCGGTGATCCAAAGGTGCCGTGGAGACACAGACTCCCCAGCCTCTGAGCCCGTGGGTCCTTGAAGGGCAGTTGTGGGGCACAACGGAGTTCTCCCCTCACTCTCCGCCATGGTCTGGAGCTGGACCACACGTGGGCTGATCACATCCTCTGGTCTTCGAACTATGACTATTCTGAGAGTGAATGAAAGTTCCATGAAAAATGACCAGTCCAGCACAGCAGAGTTACTGCTGGAATTTTTCTTTCTGTTCTTCTCCTATGTGTGTGTGTGTGTGTGTGTGTGTGTGTGTGCGTGCGCGCTCACGCGGGATGGAACCCTGGAGCATTCTACCTCTGAGCTACGCCCCCCAGCTCTATATTTTATTCTTTATTTTGAAACAGGATTTCACTGAGTTGCAGAGGGCCTCACTAAGTAGTTGAGTCTGTCCTTGATCTGTGATCCTCCTGTCTCAGCCTCCCAAATGCTGAGTACGCCACCATGCCAGGCTTGTTCTTCCCCTAATGTGCCTGATTTATTTATTTATTTATTTATTTATTTATTTATTTATTTATTTATTTATGATACTGGGGTTCCTTGAAACCCTTCTACCTCCGGGCTACACTTCCAGACTTTTTTTTTTTTTGAAACAGGGTCTCTTAAGCCAGCGAGGCTGGCTTCGAACCAGCATGATTCTCCTGTCTCTGCCTCCCAAGCGTGGGGATTATAAGCGTGCATACCTGGCGTGCCTGATCTTTTTTAAGGATAGTGTTCAGGTGTCTGGTCCTGAGTCTAACAGTTTCCTTTTTATTTTCTCTCAGAAAAATCCAGGAACTTCTGAACTGCGCTCCTGCTCAACTGCTCTGACAAAATAAAACTAGTGGTTAACATCTGCAGAGCACTCACTGCACTCTTATGTATTCAACATGTGTTAACCTACTCAATCCGCATAATCCCATGAGGTTGATATTTTATTTTCATTCCCATTTTGCAGAAGAGGAAACAGGAACACAGAGGTTAAATAGCTTGGTTAAACCAGGTGTGGTGGTGCATGCCCATAATCCCAGCACTTGAGAGGCTGAGTTAGGAGGATGGCAGGTTCAAGGCTAGCCTCCACAGCTTAATGAGACCCCCAGCAACTTAGCAAGATCCTGTTAAAAAGTAAATAAATAAAAAAGGCTGGGGATGTAGCTCAGAGGTAGAATGCCCCTGGGTTCAATTTTCAGTACAAAAAAAATTTTTTTTTCTAATTAAAAAAATAGCTTGGTTAAAGTTGCAGGGCTGGTGAGCAGCAGGGCCAGGATTTGAACCAAGGAGGCTCTAGAGTCTGTGATGTAGACTCCGCACCTCCTCCGGCACTCTGCCCCGTTTATTTATTTAGTGGTATTGGGGATGGAACCTCTGCCACTGAGCTACATCCCCAGCCTTTTCTGTTTTCTATTTTGAGATGGAGTCTCACTAAGTTATCCAGGCTGGTCTCGACCGTGTGATACTCCTGCCTCAGCCTCTCAGGTGTCTGGGATTACAGGTGTGCGCCACCACACCAAGCTCGCCGGATGTCTTGTAATTTAATTTAACAAACATTTCTCGAGAGTCTCCTCTATGCCCGGATGTGCGCCGATCCTGGTGGAGCCAAGGTGAATGGGCGCACTGCCGATGGAAGATTCCGTTCCCAGCAGAGAGATGGTCCAGGCCGCCTGTGCACAGGGAACGCAATGTACAGGCTCTTCTGTAGGGCGGGCCGGCTACACCTTCATGCGACATGCAGGTTTATATTCGGCTGCAAGTCACCCTGCTGGTGGCCACCACTGGGTGGCCTTAGCTCTAAGTTCTAGACTTCCTCCCTGTGGGGAATCCACTGAATCCATAACTCAGTCTTTCCATCAGAGGCTGGGGGCCCCAAGAAAACTGCACGACTTACAATCTGACAAGAAGTGGACTCTATAGCAAGAGAGGCTAATCAATCAGAGACCGCTGGTGGCTTCATCTATGACTATCCATGGCCCATGTCATCACCCCAGCTTATTTGGGGTGCCCAGGCTTTGCAGAAAGGAAGATGGGACCAGAGTCTGCAGAGACATTAGTTTCAATGCACTTTCTCAAGAAGTGTGATATCTATGATGAATATATGCAATTTTAGCCACCTTAGTATGGCTTCCTCTAGGAATTCATGATGTTGAAACAGGCATTCGAATAAAACAAGGGAAAGGTTTTAATCTTGGTTTGGTACAAGGGCTTTATTTTTTTTTTCTGGCATGAGTACTTTTGAGAGAAACAGAGCGCTATTGTTCAGCATGTCAGGGCTTCTTGCCCACAAAGGAAATCTGAGCACGTGCTTATCCTCCGTGGAGGGTGAGGCGGTCAGGTCCTCACGAGAGAAGAGAGCAGAACGTCAACAGCTTTCTAATAGCGTAAAGGCAGTGTGTCATGGGTGTGCCTGAGTGTGTGTGTGTGTGTGTGTGTGTGTGTGTGTGTGTGTGTGTGAGAGAGAGAGACTGGGGATTGAACCCAGGGGCTTTCTACCTCCAAGCTTTATTTGTCTATTTGTATTTTGAAACAGGGTCTTGCTAGGTTGCTGAGAGGCTCTCTAAATTGCTGAGATTGTCCTCAAACCAATCCTGTAATCCTCCTGTCTCAGCTTCCCAGATGCTGGGATTATCGGCATGCCCTAGCATTGTCTGTGTGTTTAAAATTAGAAAAATCTCCAAAACAAACCAGGCAGGACTGCTAGTGTTCGCCTGCCTCCAGTGCGTGGCTGAGCTTTGCCCACGGTAATTACATACCTATGAAGAACATGGATGCGCTTCCTCTCATCTGAGCCCCACACATCCTCCAAACTGTTTTATCTGAAAAACTCTGAAGTGAGTTGTATGTTAAAACAGTGTGCTTCCAGACAGTTTCTTAAGCAGTTTTTTTCCAAATAGAGCCATGTCTGTTATGTTGACGCGACCATATCAGAGCACACCGAGTAGAGCTGCTCCATGTGGAGCACTTTGTAAAGCTTGGGGTTGGCTGGCACTTCACCTGGGTCGTCTAAAAGTCTCGCGCTAACTCACAAAGGTGGGAGATGCCCTTCTACAGATTGCTAGAGGAGAGCTCAGAAAGCGTGCAACTGCTACCATAGCAGGTTCAAGCCGGACATGGTGGTGCATGTCTGTAATCCCAGAGACTCAGGAGACTGAGACAGGAGGATCTTTAAGGCCAGCCTGGGCAACTTAGTGAGACCTGCTCTCAAAACAATACAATTACGAGGGGTGGGGCAAGATGGTGGCCGCCGAAAAGGACATGCATTCCTCGGAGAAGCCCTGGACACCAGATGTTGGTTTAATATCTGATTGGGACAACTTAAGGAGACATTTCCAGCCGTGACTTCCTATCTAGAATACAGGAGAGAGAGTGGATAACGGCAGAATTAGAAGCAAGATGACAAGGAGGCACACGCCACGCAAGAAAAGTGATTTTTGGAAGAACATCCCAGAAGAGATCAGAGAAAAGACCGCTTCAGCCGCACATGCTGGGGACTCTTAACAAAAAACCTTATAAGAAAAATGATCTGGGTGTGGTGGGGGAGCCCAGCAGCGCCGGGCAGGAAGCTCAGCGGTGTGTCCCGGGGAACTCAGTGCACCTGGCCACCGTCCTCCTCTGTGCTGCGCTGGGGTCGTGGTGCGTTCGGAACAGCAGATCCTAATCTACGTGGTGAGGCTGTGGCCTCTGCTCTTGGAAGAAGATAGAACCCATTGCTGCTGAGTGCTCGATCTCACAACCTTTTCAAAACACACATACTGTCTTCTCTTATTTAAAAAAAATATATTGGCAAGGGGCCAAGAAGGTGGCGGCGGCAGCCAGGATTCAGGAGATGCTGACAAATCCTATCCAATTTACCTGGAACTTTTGGAAAAAATCCCCGCAAAGGGGGACTGCTCCTGCTGCACATGCTTAGGAATTCTGAACATCATATCATGTAAGGAAGGAGCTCAGCGGAGAACCAGGAGGAAGGCGGTGGCAGCGGCGTCGGTGGTGGCGTCGGAGTTGGTGTCAGTGGTGGTGGAGGCTAGTATTTGGGAGAGGCAGAGATCTGATCCATCCCACCCTGATCTTCTGAATAAATTGCCCCAAAGATAGAATGCTACCACCTCACACGCTCGGGGATTCGGGACAACATGCTGTGTGAATAAGGTGCTAGGAAGAGAACCGAGATGGCTGTGGCAGCAGCAGCAGTGGTCAGTATTTGGTAGAGGCAGAGATTCAATCCAATCCACCTCATAATTTTAAAGAAATGTCCTTAAAGGTATACTGCTATTGCCACACATGCTCGGGAATTCTGGAAAACAAACTGTGTGGAAAAGGTATTCAGGAGAGAACCAAGATGGCAGTGGCAGCAGCGGCGGTATTTGGAGGGGTAGACAGATCCAGTCCAGTCCATCTTGAAATCTTAAGGAAATTTCCCCAAAAGTAGACTGCTCCTGCCACACATGCTCGGGAATTCTGGACAACATGCTAAGTGGTAAAAGGGTTTAGGGGTTTCAGAGGGAGCCACGCATAGCCGGGATGGGCCGCCACGCTGTGTGTTCTGGGAGTCAACAGCCCTCATGGCCACTGTGCTGCTCTGTACAGAGTGAGAGGCCAGGGTGCACGTGGAGCAGCAGAGCCTGCTCTCTGAAGTGAAGCTGTGGACCTCTGCCTTGGGAGGGAAGACAAAATTTATTGCCACTAGGTATTTGGGGTCCCAGCTTTCGCAAAAGACATGTATTGCTTTCTCATTAAAAAAAATAAATAAATCAAAGAATGCCAGGTGTGGCGGCGCACACTTGTAATCCCCATGCTTGGGAGGCGGAGACAGGAGGATTGCGCAGGTTTGAGGCCAGCCTTGCTGGCTTAAGCGACCCTGTTTCTAAATAAAAATATATAAAGAAATAGGTCTCCGGGAGTGTAGCTCGGACGTAGAAGGGTTTCCAGGAACCCCGGTGCCACAAAAAAAAAAGAAAGAAAAAAGAAAAAAGGGAACATCTGCAGATGACCTGCTCCTAGTGACAGAGACCAGAGCCTGATGCACAGCAAGGCCAGTGCTGGGGCCTCTGAGGCCAGGATAGGAGCCTGCTGGGGTCTACGCTGGTGCCGGGGCCAGTGAGGCCAGGATCGGAGCCTAACATGCGGTGAGGCCTGTGCTGAGGCCAGCGAGGCCAGGATAGGAGCCTGCCATGAGGCAAGGCTGGTGTTGGAGCCAGCAAGGCCGGGATCAGAGTCTGCCGGGTGCCAGGCCGGTGCCAGTGCCTTCAAGAGTGGGATCGGAACTTGCAATGTGGCATACACAGAGAAATATCACAGAAAATAAAAAATCAGATGCTTTCCCTAATATGCAAAAACTAGGAAGAAATGGGTAATAGGAGGAAATCTAGTTGAAGAAAGGGCCTATGGAGGAGCAATTAATGTGACCAATCAGAGGGGATGGGATGGGGGAATGGAACCTCTTTAAAACACATGATGTACATAAACAAATACATCAAATTAATCACTAAATAAAGCATGGGATTGAAGGAGGGGGAGGGAGTGGGATGGGGATTGGATAAAGGCTAATTGGGTGCTGTGTGCTTGGATATCCTCACAAGTCTTTTATTCCATTGTAATGTTTGACTACAATGCACCAATAAAAATATATTAAAAAATACAATTACATTGCATCAGTACGTGTGTGTATACACAAGTATACAAAGTATATATGTATATGTATATACACATACATACACGCAAGAATGAATAAATGCAATAAAGGCATCTCTAGATTAAATAAATAAATAAAATAAAATAAAATAAAAATAAAAAAAAAATAAATAAGTAAAAGGGTTGCAGATATAGCCTTGTTGTAGAGCATCACTGGGTTCAATCCCCAGCAAGAAACTAAATAAGTAAATGAAGGAAAGCATATAAAGTAGTAGATCTAGGATCTAAGCCCAAACTAGTCAAGCTGTAAAACTGTGCCGGGGCTCACCCTGCTTCTTGCTGTGCATGCTGAAATGTCCCTTAGAGAAATCTCTTACTGATAATTTTGCATTCGTATCAGGGAACTTTATACCAGGGGATGGGAACTGCTAGAGAATATCATAATGTGCCCAGGCACGGTGGCACGCTCCTGCAATCCCGATACTTGGGAGGCTGAGACAGGAAGGTAAGTTCAAGGTCAGCCTCAGTAACTCAGTGAGACTCTGTTTCAAAATAAAATAATAAAAAAAAGAACTAGGAGTGTAGCTTGGAAGTAGAATGCCACTGGGTCCGATCTTCAGTACCAAACAAAATAAAGCAAAAAAGAATAGGGTTATGGAGAGAGAGAGAGAGGGAGAGAGGGAGAGAGAGAGAGAGAGAGAGAGAGAGAGAGAGAGAGAGAGAGAGAGAGAGAGGAGAGAAGAAAAGAAATTAAGCACAGTTCTAGGACTTAAGAGATTTATTTTCTTAATTTTATTATAAAATTTTTCATTACAAACAAACAACAAAGCCTCCCATTTTGCCTGGATTTTTCCATTAATATTTTATTTATTTATCTATTTATTTATTTTTATTTTTTTGGTGGTACTGGGGTTCCTGGAAGCCCTTCTATCTCCGGGCTACACTCCCAGACCTATTTTTACATTTTTATTTTGGAAACAGGGTCTCCTAAGCCAGCGCGCGCGGCTGGCTTCGAACCTGCGCCCTCCTGTCTCTGCCCCCCAAGCGCGGGGATTACAAGCGTGTGCCACCACGCCTGGCTATTAATATTTTATATTTATTTATTTATTTATTTATTTATTTATTTATTTATTTATTATTTTTATTGGTGAAACTGGGGTTCCTGGAAACCCTTCTACATCCAGGCTACACTCTGAGACCTATTTTATATATATATATATATATTTTTATTTGGAAACAGGGTCTCTTAAGCCAGCGCGGCTGGCTTCAAACCAGCGCGATCCTCCTGTCTCCGCCTCCCTAGTGCAGGGATTACAAGCGTGCCCACCATGCCTGGCTTTGCCATTAATATTTTATTACACTTATTTTATCATGTATTAATCATCTCTTGTCTATCCAACTCCTTATCTGTGACTCTATTTTTGATTCATTTTAAGGTAAATTGCAGACATCATTGCAATTCCCTCTAAATACTTCATAACGAAGATTTTTAACCGAAGTTCAATATTTGCTTTTAGTTCTTTTCATTTTTCCTTCTTTCCGTCTTCCTTTCTTTCGTGGTACTGTATATCGAACCCAAAGTGTTCTACCTCCAAGCTATACCCCAGCCCCTTTTACTTTTTTTTTTTTTTGAAACGGTTCTTGCTGAGGGTCTAAGTTGCAGAGGCTGACCTTGATTCTGTTATCCTCCCATCTCAGCCTCCCAAGTGCTGGGATTATAGGCATGCACCACCATGTCCAGTCCTTTTCTTTTGGTGCATGATTTATATACTGTTATTGTTAGATATAAAATGTCCCCTAAAGAGCTCACTCACTAATGTTTGGAGATAATGTAGTTATGAGGGTTGTGATTCCAGTGGCAGATAAATCCATTGCCAGTAGGATATGGCTGGTGGTGGGTCCCTGGGGGTGCGGCCTTGGGGATTTATAAACAGTTTCTCCTCTTACTCTCTCTCTTGCTTACGGTCTCCATGATCTGAGCGCAGCCCATGTGCTTCCCCCCTCTGCTTCCTGTTGCCATGACCTATGATCTGTGGTCCCCAGCCTCATGTGGACTGAACCCGAAGCCATAAGAAAATAAATCTTCTTTCCTTTAAGTTACATGGTCACTTTTAGATTATAGCTGCAAGATTGCCGACTAGAATACATGTGATAAAATACATGAGTCTTGAGTAGACATTTGCTGAGTTTTGATAAACGTGCATCTATTGACATCTCTAGCTTATACCCGTGTAACCCAAACCTCTAAAGACACAACATTTTACCATCATCTCAGACATTTCCTCAAGCTCCCTGCCGGCCAATTTCTGCCTCTTTCTGGCTCCCCAGAGATAGTCAGTGTTCTGACGATTTTGCTGATGACCCTGGTATGGAAGGCTTCTTGCACTTAGCATAGTGATATGAGAATGATCCATATTGCTGGGTGTAGCAGTAGCTTTTTTTCCTTTTAGTACCAGCTGATATCTCACTTTATTGTTCTATAGTTTGTGTATCCACATTTACTAGCGAGCTTCCGCCAGTTTTTGAATTTTATGAATAATGCTGTCATGAATGTTCTTGTACAAGCCTTTCAATGAATATATGTTTTTGTTGTTGTTGGGTAAATTCCAGAAAGTGGAATCACTGGGCCATAGGGTAGATGTATGTTTAGTTTTATAAGAAATTATCAGGACTTGACAAGACGTGTAGTCCATGTTACAGTCCTATCAATAGCAATGTACTTCTCTACATCCTTGCCAGCATTTGGTACTGTCTACCCCCCCCCCCCCCAGGTTCCCACAGTTTAGTCATCCTCTTAAGTTCTAGGTATAAAACTGATGTTAAGAGTGATGATGATAGCTATGATAGAGTGATTGACATCTCTCTAGCTTGTACAGGTAACAGTTGATGATCCTGAGATTTTACTTGGAAACTCGTCAGTTTGGCCATTGGCTCTGGCCTTAGCTCTCTAAGCATCTGCTCTCCCCCACCCCACATTTTCTGATTGACAGATGGAAGTGCTCCCGGCAGTGCTGATTTTCAGGCTAATGCTTCTAGTACAATACGCTCACTTAGGGCTTCTTTGTGTAGCTGGATGCTTAGCTTTAACCCTTTGACACTTCTAGTTTTACTTCTTTGTCAGACAAACTTCTTAGACCAGATTGCAATTTCTCTTCCTTTTCAGAGTTTGCACCTAGAAAACTGTCGATGATTTAAATGTCAAAAGAGGCAGACCCCAAATAAAAGACAGAATAAACAATTTTGAGGACTTAGACCTTTCCCTTCTGCCATTGTTACTTTCCAAGCCTCTTCTTATTCCTGAAAAACCATAGGGAAAAAGGATCAAGGATTTGAAAGAACCAGCTCTGCACCGAGCCATACAGCCGGGGCAGCCGGGCAGCCGGGTGCCCTCGTTCATCTGGACTGACTGCCTTGAATCTGGGACCTGAGTTTCCTCACTTGAAAACAAGGCTGGGACAAGTTCCAGTCTTATTTATTTGAAATTTCAAAAATAACTTTGCATTTTGTTTAGAAGCTTGAAGGTAAAGATTTTACTCCCTCCTAATTTATGTGGCCCTTTACTCTTTCCTACACCCCCTCCGGCAGCTTCATGATCCTCTGATATATTCATGGAAACAGGTCTGTCTTTTATATTTCGACTTCAAGGGTTCTTCCCTTAATTATGCCCTTGCCTGGATCAGATGCCGGTTTGCTCTGGCAGGAGGATCACCCCAGAATGGGGAGGTACTGGGAAAACAGTGTCTATCTGGCATTTACACCGAGATCCTTTTGGACAGGCTGGGTGTTTGTACCACACCGAACTCTTTCCGTCTTCCCTTGCCATTCTGTGCTATTAAGTTGTATTTTATAATTGGGTGGTGGTGGTAAAGAGTGATTGTGAGAAACATATGTTTAAGACATCATTGTGTCTATAGCCATCATTTTGGAACAGGACGGAAGGGGATGGGACTCCCAAAGAGGATTGGCTTCAGGGGAAATAGCCCAAATCTCAGTTCAAACAAGATAAAGGTTAAAGTGATAGAATCTGCAGATAAAGGTGTTTCCCTTGCGCCTTTGCAGATGCCTTAAACATAGGGAAGATTTTTCCTGGGCTTTTACTCCCTGTGGTCTCAGGAAGAGAAAGTATCCTGGTCACAGAGGAAACCTTCCGACCACCTGCAGTCCTCCAATCCTCAAGCAATAAGGTTTCAAGCAAAAAATTCTTGAGCAAACACACCAGAGGCCCCCTGCACTGGTTGTGATTTTCTATTTTTTATTTTTGGCGCTAAACAGGGAGCACTGAAGAGGATGCTGAAGGTCAAAAGGAGGCAGAGAACCCGCAAAACAGCACGAAATGCCACCCAACTGCAAGCTAATTGGGAAGGAAATGCTTTCAAACTGACAGACTGTGGCCTGATAACTGAAATCTCACAGGGACAAAAGGTTCCTGTCATTTAAAGGGGTAGCTTTGCCTATTTAAATTGTGCAAACAAAAGAAATGAAAGCCCCCTCGTGGGATGGGAGGCTCTATTAGCAGATATTACCATCCTGCCTTTTATGCCCTCCTGTGTCACAAACCCTGAACATGTGCTGTGTGTCCTCAGGCATCCATTGGTTAATTTACTTATTCAAAGTAAGGCAACAACAACAAGAAAGCAACAGAAAAACCCCAAACAAACTGCACACTGGGGCACAGGCAGCATTAAGATGCAGTGCACAAATTTGATGCGTGGGGTTTTTAAAAGAAATGTGTTTGGTCTGAAATTGTACACGTGTTAAGCTCCAGAGAAAGCAAGGAGCTTAGAATGGCTCCTCTGGGAATTTTTTAAAACGATTCTTTGAAGATATCACCATATTGAGAACCAGGGATAGGTTATATGACATCAGGTACTACTCTGTCGCCAACAAAAACCATTTTAGTCTTGACTTCGATCAATGTTCCAGGAAAGGCCACTGGAGGAGGCTGATTTTTCTATCATATGGATGTGGTAACAGCTAATTACATCCTTAATTATATCCTTTGGTTTTGAAGTCTTCATAGAAGGCCTGAAAAAGTATATATATCCTTGTATTTTGAATCTGAATTATAATGAGTGAAATAATACTATAAGCTGAGTAAAGCTGAATTATAATGAGTGAATTAGTGCTTTAAACTCTGCATTTATTTGAGTTTTCAAAAAAGATCATTTTATAGCTATGATGACAGTACTTTGTAGTTGACCAGGCAATGGCTATGTTTTGTTAATAGTAATATTAAAATCCAAGAAGGTTAAAAAGCATGTGTTCAATCCTCAGCAGTACACACACACACACATACAAAAAAAGAAGGAAAGAAAATGATTGTAAATCTGGTTAGTTACTTCCCATTTTCTGCGTCCATAGAGAATTTCCTTTCTACAATAATGTTACTATTACTACAACTTAAAAAATCAAACTTACAGTATAAAGATTTTTTTGCTATTATAATTCTTTTTTTATATTTGAGAAGATTTCCTTTGAGATTTGTCTTTATTACTTAATCATTGCCTCACAAAATTTCCCAAACTTGAGAGCATTTAGAATGAAGAAAGTTCAAAGTCACTTTATATCTCTTATGTTTTATGATATTTCAGAGCTTTTCCCACCTCTTCCAGCAGGGATGACAAGTTCAAGGCACTATGGGATAGCTCTGGCCCATAGAAAGGTATCGTTTGACCCCAAAGCACCTTGAACCATTCAAGGCTTGTAAGCTTTCCTTAGGTAGCTATGCTTTGAGGTGCTAGGATGTGAATGGACTGATTGAGTTTTATTAAACTCTGGGCCCAGAGATGAGAAGAACCCCCTTCCCATGAAGAAAAGAGTGATTTGAAAGAAAATGAAAACGTATCTGCCCTACAATGTTTTCTCTACCAATTTAGCATAGAACCAGAAAAGACCAACCAGTGTTTTCAGCCATTTCTTTGGTTTAAGGCTTTCTATCCAGAAGTCCCTTATTAAAATGCAAATACACGATTCAGAAGGAACTATTCATCAATCCATTTGTACCTTAGCAAGGATTAGTTTATCAGATCAGAGGAAGGAGAATAAGGCCCCAAGGAAGGGGAGATAGGCAGTCTAACTTGATTGGAAGGGGGCAGAGAATGAGAAAGTATTCACTGCCTCTCCGACTGCTTTGACTCTGTCTCTGTGAGTGCATCTTCGTTGCTTTAAATGCACCTTTGCTGCCACTGAAATTCAACGTCACCTCAAATATCTACTCAGTTCTTACCTTTTTCTTGTGTTTTTGAACTGCCTGGAGAGAAGTCGAGTCTCCTGTATCTGAATTTCTAATTTTCATTACCTGAACCTTTGATTAGTCAAATCTCGTCTTTGTTCTAGGCAGTCTTCCATTGGTATCCATCTCTGCCCATCCAGAGCTCAGCCTCTAGCATGCTGGGGACCAGGCCAGTGAGATGGAGGGAGCGAGGACACCTGGGAGGGAGTGGAGAGCCATGACTCTTGCCTGCTTGCGCGGTATCCCGCATCCTGGCTTCTTTCTTTCACACTGATGACTTCCAGGTTTTGGTATTAGTTTATTCCTAGGTCCTAATCCTCTGATCCGAAGACCACAGGAGCAGTTATGCCTCAAGCACTGAATGAACTCTTGTGTGTTGTTCTGCTGAGTAGCTAAGCTTCTGGTCTGTGCAGCGGGTGGAGGTACCAGTGCCGTTCTGGAAATCACTACAGCTCTGCCTCGTTGATAATAAAAAGGGGTACTCTGGTCTTGGTAGGACAAGAGGTATCAGGCTCTGAGGTTCTGGCCTTTTCGTTGAGGCTCCCACAGAATCATCCCACTGGGGATGGCTCAACTTCTGGCAGCAGGTCTTACCTACTGAACCAACCCAAGACCTGACTTAAGAAAAAAGTAGGACACAGTGGCACGAGGGTTGGCCAGCTGGTTACCACATGAGAGCCAGGCGTGGTGGCACATGCTGGCAATCTCAATACTTGGGAAGCTGCGACAGGAGGATTGTAGGTTCAAGGCTAGCCTCTGCAACATAGAGAGACTCTGTTTCAAAAACAAAAACAAAAAACAAATCAACTAGGGATCGGGGTGTAGCTTGGAAGTAGAATGCCCCTGGGTTCAACCCCAGCACACACACTCCACCACACAGAGAGGTTTTACTAGGAGCGAAGAGGTAACTTTTCCTATTTCATGTTTTTGCCTGTGGCTGATCTGACTTGGTCTGCAGAGCCACAGGACTCATACTTCCCAGCAATTTCCTTTTGTTGGGGAATGCACAGCATACTTCCTGGCTTTGATGGATCATCCCAGATAGCAGGAGGCTTTATTCTGTTTTCATACTAGATCAGTTTCAAGATCTCAAACTGTGCACCATAATTAGCAATGCAAACCTCCAGAGAATAATCTTAGTTTCAGGAAATATTGCATGGGCTTAGTGGAGGATTCTCAGAAGCTTTCATTCCCTCCCTCTTCCTTTCATGGGTTTTTGGTGTCCAAGCTGAATGAGAAAACCACTCTTCAGAATGTAGAGTCTGAGGCTGAAATCTCCTTATTACTAAGTATAAGCAAAGGGCAGCAGTATTACCTTTCATGCCAAATATTCCTTTATTAACTCTTCTGCAAGAGCACAGGGAGAATACAAAATCCAACTTATTTCTGTGGAAGGAGGAAAAAATATCTCTGTTAGGCCCATTTAACACTGAGACTCCATTCTCCTCTGCTGGAGCTCTCAAGGGAGCAGGTGCTGCTGGTTCTTCCCCTCTGGCCTTGGAGGCAACTGTGTGAGTTCTGGAATGGGTGAGTCTCCGTGAGCAGGAATCCAGTGTACAGGAGAGTAGAGTCAAGAGTTAGAGAAAGCACTGCATCTTTGCTGCAATTTTTGAAGCCCTGATCAAGCCTCACCTAAATCCCACCTCTGTGCCAATGTTTCCTCTTTTCATGAACTAGTTTGAGTTGGGCTTCTCTAACTTTTTTTTTTTAACTACTAGGATTGAAACAGAGACATTCTACCTCTGAGCCACATCCCCAGCCCATTTTATTCTTTGTTTTAAAGACATTCTCATTAAGTTGAGAGGGCCTCACTAAGTTACTGAGGCTGACTTTGAACCTGAGATTCCCCTTCAGTTTCAGCCTCCCAAATACTGGATTATAAGCACACACCACTATGCCTGGCTCTCACATTTTAAGTCAAGGGTTCTATTAGTCATAACATGTAAAGTAGCCTTGTCCATGAAATGGAGGCTGTGCTGAGGAGGAAGGTTTTCATAGGTTAAGACAATTGAGATAAGCACTTGAAGGTGAGAGTTTACTTCCCCTAAATGATACTCCATGTTTTTAAACCTTTTTATTTACTTTACCTACCTTTATTGGTGCATTCTAGACTCACACCACACTGTATTTCAGAGGGACAGGGGCATCTCTGCACACATCGCTTGGCAAGATCTCATACTTTTTTCTTGACTTTCCTCTAACTAGGGTTCCACTTCGTTGGAACCAGAAAAGCCCCAGATAAGTGAAATTCTCTGCCTGAGCGCCAGCAGGCTCAGAGAGAGATGGGCTTCACGTGGGTTAGGCGAGGTATCTTTGTCATCCTGGGCATAGACTTTTACAAGTAAAGATGGCACTACAGAAGTATGTGCTGGATTAAAAGAGGCCCTGGACAGAGGCAGGAGAGAACTTGAATGCTCCTCTATTCATTTCTGACTTGGGGGGCAGGACTGTGAGTGGGCAGGGCTCAGCTTTTCCATTTATGAAACAAGGGTCCTGCACTAAATGTTCTAGAAGATTCGTGGCTCTATGGACTGAAGCATCAGTGGCCCGTTTGCCTCCTGGGTGACCCCAAGGCAGGTGACTCCTGGGAAGGTCCAGGTCCGCAGCGCCCCACCTTAGAGCAGGTAGTGTAGGTGGTAAGCAATTTCCATCACCCGAGGCAGCTGCTGTGTGGCTTTTTAATATCACCACTGATGAAGTAGGTAGCTGGCATTTTATGAGAGGGGGGAAATTACTGTGAATGAACCCTTATCATTTTACTTGAGGCAAAAGATCTGGAGAATCAGCCTATTTGGAAGAACACCAAGACTTGCCTGAGATCACAAAGCAAGTGAGCCGGGGCTGGCATGGAGCCGGGGCTCTCGGGGAAGGGAGAGCTGGGGCTGGAGAGGGGGCGCCCTGCCTCCAGCGCTGCCCGGGTGCTCTCCAGCACCTTGCATTAGGGAAGCTGCGCCCCCCACAGTGGCCTCTGCTCCCCCATGGGGCACCTGGATCAGCAGCAGCTGGCAAAGGGCCCTTCACTGGGGTGGATCTTTGGCCATGACTCCCAGACTTCCTTACAGCTCATTTATCTTGCTCGATTTTTTAAATTGACACATAATTTACCTATCATAAAAGTCACCACTTTATTTATTTTTTATTTTTTATTTTTTTTTGCGGGTCTGGGGATGGAACCCAGGGGCATTTGACCTCTGAGCTACACCCCCTGCCCTATTTTTTATTCTTTATTTTGAAACCGGGTCTCACTGAGTTGCAGAGGGCCTCACTAAGTAGCTGAGGCTGTCCGTGAACCGTGATCCTCCAGGTCTCAGCCTCCCTAATGCTGGGATTACAAGTGTGCGCCACCACGCCCGGCTAAAAGTCACCACTTTAAAGCATATACTTCAGTAGCTTTTAGTATATTTACAGAGTTGTAAAATAATCACCAGTATTTAACTCCAGAATGTTTTTCTCATCCCCTAAACAAAGCCTAACCCTGTTACCAGTCACTCTTCCAGCCCCTGGTACACACGGATGTGCTTTCTGTCTCTGTGGGTGTGCCTATTCTGGAATTTCATACCAATGGAATCATATAACCTGTGGCCTTGTGTGTGTGGGTTTCTTCACTTGGGTTCATCCACACTGTAGCAGGAATCAGCACTTATCCTTTGATGGTTGAGTACTGCTCCTTTGTGTGGATAGCCCACATTTCCTTTATCAGTGCATCAGCTGATCGTCATTTGGATTGTATCTATTTGGGGCTATTATGAATAATGCTGCTGTAAACATTCCTGTACATGTTTTTGTATAATAAAAGATTTTTTTTTTTGGTGGTACTGGGGTTCCTGGAAGCCCTTCTACCTCCGGGCTACACTCCCAGACCTATTTTTTTTTAATATACTTTTTATTTGGAAATAGGTCCCCTAAGCCAGAGTGGTTGGCTTCGAACCTGCATGATCCTCCTGTCTCCGCCTCCCAAGCACGGGGATTACAAGCGTGTGCCACCACCCCAGCTTTAATAAAAGATTGTTGAGACTTCTGGGAAGATGGCGACGGAGGAAAGCGGGGCTTACAAGCCCCGCTAACAACCAATCTCTATTACCATAAAATCAGTGCCTTTCATAGCCAGAAAACACCATCAGCAGAGAAACAAAAAATGTAATTTCAAGGGACAGAGAAAAAGAGGGCTGGAAAAACGAGACACCAGAAACCAGAGCGCAGTGCTGCAGCCGGAGCCGCGGCGCGAAGCGGCGGGTGCCATTTTCCCTTGCAGCACCAGGCTCCAGAGAGGAGGGGAACTCAGAACGGAGCTCAGAGACAGAGAGGAGATACGCCGGCCTCACGCCTGAGGACACGGCAGCAGCGCCTTACTGCTGGCGGCAGCGGTGAGCTCACTGGACGGCACCAGACCAACTCACTCAACAGCCCACCAGGCTCCAGAGAGGAGCGGCGGACAGCGAGCTGAGGTGAGCCGCTGCAGATCAGCTGGGAGGAATTTGGCAGATTTCTCGGCACAGGGAGCATCTAAAGCTCCCAGAGGCTGGGCTCAGCACACCCTGCAGGGACTCAGAGCGGAGCTCAAAAACAGAAAAGAAATACGCCAGCCTCACGGCCGAGGGCGTGGCAGTGGCGCCATATTGTATGTCTGCAAAAGTATTTTCTTTATACCATTGTGATGTATGAATACATTGCACCAATAAAAAATAAATAAAAAAGATTGTTATATCTTTGCATATAGCCCTAAGAGTGGGATTGCTCATATGGTAATGATATTTAACTTCACTAGTTTTTTTTTTTTTTTTTGCAGTACAGAGTATGGAAGCCAGAAACTTATACATGCTAGGCAAGTGCTCTACCACTGAATTACATCCCCAGACCCTATGTTTAACTTTCTAAAGGGCAGCCAAGCCAGGCATGGTGGCACACCCCTGAAATCTCAGTCATATGGGAGGCTGAAATGGAGGATCTCAGTTTTGAAGACAGCTTCAGCAATTTGGCAAGGCACTCCACAAATTAGTCCCTGTCTCAAAATAAAAAAGAATAAAATAGAGATAGGGTTGTAACTCAGAGGTAGATGCTCCTGGATTCAGTTCCCAGCAGGACACACACATACACACGACAAGGATTGGAAAGCTTTCCATGTCATCCACTTTTTTTTTTTCAGTACTGGGGATAGAACCCAGGGGCATTCTACCTCCTAGCTGCACCCCCAGCCCTATTTTTTATTCTTTATTTTGAAACAGGGTCTCACTGAGTTGCAAAGGGCCTCACTGAGTAGCTGAGGCTGTCTGATCTTTAGCGCGATCCTCCCGTCTCAGCCTCCCAATGCTGGGATTACAAGCATGCGCCACCACGCCCGGCTCTCATTCACTCTTTTTAATAGCAGGTAGACAAAGGAAAATAGGAAGTGCAGGGAAAAGATGGTGCCACAATGTTATTCTTGTATATATCTCTCACATAATACACTTCTTGTGCACTTATGTTACAGTCAGTGTTGAACTGGAAAGAGTTTGGACATTGGGTGGAAAGAAGAGGATTTTAGGATTTCCTCCACTGAAATGTGCTCCCAGTTGCTGAGTCATGAGAGATGTGTAAGCTCCTGGCAAGGGTCAACAGGGATCAGGCACCGACTCGGCACCATGCCTCATGACCAGGGACCGTGCTCTTATTCTCTGTATGCCAAACACCCGGCAAGAGGGGCCCGGCACTAAGTCACCATTCAATTCTTGGCTGCTAGCCTGGCATGTGGTGCACGCCTGTAATCCCAGGCTGAGACAGGAGGATCCCAGCTTCAGTAACTTAGCCAAGACCCTCAGCAGCAATTTCCTGAGACCCTCTTTCAAAATAAAATATAAAAAGAGCTGGGAGTATAGCTTGAAGGTAGAATAACACTGGGCTCAATCCCCATTCCCAGTACCAAACAAACAAACAAACAAACAATCCTGACTACACAATGCATGAAAACACCAGAAGAGAATGAGTGAAATCACCCATGAGCAAGAAAAGCGCCTGCGTGTAGTAGGTGCTAAATAAACGAGGGGGTGGAAGGAATAGGCAAAAAGAACATCCAACCTGCGGGAAGAATCCTCTCTAAAAAAGTTCCCAACAGAAATATTTCTCTCGGCATTTGGGAGACTGCCTAAAACCATTCACAGGCAACATATGTGCAGCTGTCTCTTCCCCCTTGAAATTAATTGGTCTTTGCTCAGGCTGTTGTCTGTCTCTATAGAGGAGAGCCCCCCCCCCCCTTTGAGCAAAGATCACGTGCCATTTTCCTGTTTTTTATCCTCTGGAGCCCAGTCGTGGGGGATGGGGGCAGAGAAAGCCCGTCTGCTGGTCTCAGTCTCCAAGATCCACTTTGCTGCCACTGCATGGGCATCCCGGGCCGTGCTGCAGTGCAGTTCTGGTCAAGCCAGGGACAGCCTGGCGCATGAGATAAGATGGCTAAGTTGAATGCAAATTGAATGATTCCAGCCTCAAGTCCCAATCAAAGAGATTTACTGTGTTTTAAAAAGAGGCAAACTGTTGATTTGACTAGTGAAAAGACGCACGCGGGCTGCGCCAAGAAGGGAGCCCATGTGAACCGCGGCAGAAACCGGGCTCCAGCTATCATAGCCCCGATCATGTAGAAATAGAAATCATCCTTGAACTCCAAGGTTAGGATATGCTCTCTGGATAGCTGGCACTGTTTAGGAATGGCATGGGTTTTTGCTAGGAGATTTTAAAGTGCACAAAAGATATATTGATAAGCACCTGGGCAAATTTCCATTTTTTTTAATGGAATGGTTTACCCTGTTCTGTCTACAGAGGTCAGGCAAAGTGCAATTATTGGCATAACTCAGGCAGAAAGATCCTGTTGACGGGGGTGGCAGCGAGTGGAGGGGCTGCGCCTTACAGATGGCTGGCCTCCATCGGCCTCGGGTGCGAGGGGACCCACTGGTCGATTCGCTCTGAAGATCTACATCTCCAGGTTGTACTGATTGGGTCCGTGCTTTGGGTGGTGCGGAGCTGGATGCTGGTGGTGAGAATAAGAGGTCTTTTGAGGAGTGTTGTGGGCTGTGGTGATGGTCAACTTTTAAATCTTTCCCTGGTGATCCTGTGTTATGTGTGGGTGTGGGAACTTGGGGCTGTAGCCACAGGTGCCACGATTTTGCTAATTCAGAGTCCCTGGGGCCATTGTGGCGTATCTGCAGCACGGGAGCAGGGAGGGTACTCTTACTTCTGCTGTGGACAAGCTCACCATGGCTGTGGACCTTGGAAAAGCCCCTTTCACATAGCGGGGGACTCCGAGGTGTTGGCAGAGAACTGTCCTGTGACCTCCCAGGACAAGGGGGAGGGGCCAGGCAGAGGGGCTCTGGTGTCCCAAACTCACCTTCAAACAGTTTTGCTTTTATTGTTCTATATATTGGAATTCACTCAACGATGTTTGCATGAAAAGATGTCCTCCTAAAAATGTTTGAAACCTAATGGACTTATATGCTGTACATTCTAAATTCCCTTCTTACTTTAAAATCCAGAGCCCTGCGCCAAGTGCCGTGGTGCATGCCTGTAATCTTGGTACTTGGGAGGCTGAGACAGGAGGATTGCAGATTTGAGGTCAGTCTCAACAATTTAGGGAAAACCTCAGCAACTTAGTGAGATCCTGTTTCAAAATAAGAAACAAAGTAGGACTGGGGGTGTAGCTCAGAGGTAGAATGCTCCTGGGCTCAATCCCCAGTACCCCTTCTTTCCCTACACACACTTGGGAGCCCTGGCCCTCTAGCAGTTCCCTGCGCTGGTATCATTTCTCAGTGCTGGGAGAGGAAAGGAGAGAGAGGCAAGATGGACCCAAGTCTCATCTGTCTTCCTGGGAGCGCTTTCTATAACTGAGGATCTGATCCCCATCAAGGGGAGCAGAAAAGCCTCGCATCTCTCATCCCAAGCTCTTGGCCTCATTTACAAACGGGTGAATCTCTACATCTGGCTCTTAAATCACACAGACCCAGAGAATTATCCTTTTAGGGTTTCCTAAAGAAGAGGCAGTCTTGAAAAATGAGCCTCCAGAGGGGTTGAGAGTGGGTCATTCTTTGCTTAAAATACCCAGCCCAGTGGCCTCAGGGCTTGCGCGGGAAGAGGGGGGCGAGCAGTTGAGCCCCCTGTAACTGGCTGCCTGGTCTCATGCTAATGAAGTGACCATCTGCATGGAATAATTACAAGTGGTCTCCCCTCACTGAGCTCCTGTGCTGACAGACTGGGAGGAGGCGCCCCCTGTGCGGCCGCTGCAGCCGGGGAGGAGAGGCCGGGGAGCCCTCGTGTGTGCGCTTTGCTGCGGGCACCTGGCCTGCTGAGCGCACAGGTGCCAGCGCGCTGTCCAGGGGCGACGGAGCCGCCTGTCCTGCACGCTGACATCTATATCTCCGTCTATCTGGGCTTTACAACGGACACGGCAGAAGGGACGTCTCCCGCTATTATTCCAGGCCCACAGGTGTCTGTTGCACCACAAGTCCTGCGAGCAAGTGGCCGGGGCCGCTGTCCTGGGCGGCGAGCCTGCAGGCCTCTGGCTGTATCTTCTGCCTGTGGGTACGTCGATGTTCGCTGAAATGGTGAAGCGATCGCCAGTTGGTTTTGGATATGATAATTCCGGCCAAGTTCTAGCTCAGAATGGTTGGCATTTATAACTGGTATTTACACACTTGGGTGCGTGACAAGTTCTACATGCTCATTTTCAAAACACTGTTGCTTTGAAACCCGGCTGCAAGCGCAGTGCGCGTTTTGCACAGACAACTCCTCCTTGTCTCAGAGGGCCCTGGTTTTGACTTTGGCTCTCTGCCGGTCCTCTTTCTTCACTAATTTTCCTAAGAAAATCTCTGGCTGGCTGACCTGGGCAGACACCATTATCAAGTGTGTTTGTGGCATAATTTTGTATTAGTGGAAACTGAGGGAGGAAGCAGATGTATTTGCTTTTCCATTTTAAAGGCGGATGCTTCCAAGGTCACTTCAAAAGAAGGGGGTCCCTACATTATCACACCTCAGATTTATTGATTTTAAGTAAGGACAAATCAAAGTTTATTTGATATTTTCTTAAGGAAATTAGAAAATGAGAAAGAAATATACCTATCAGGTACCCCTCATCTATCTAAACCACCTGTCAGTCACTCTAAAAAATCCAGCACTAGATAAACATTGTGGTGTATTTTGGTACCCCAATACTTGGGAGGCTGAGATAGGAGGATCACAGGTTTGAGGCTAATGGCTCATAACTTAGTGATGATACCCTGTTTCAAAATAAAAAATAAAGAGAGCTGGAGGTGTAGCTCAGAGGTAGAATGGCCCTCTAGGCATTGATACTGGTTCAATCCTACACATGGCAAAAAATAAAATTAAGAATTAAAAACTAAAAAAATTCCCGCACTAACGTAATTTGTCTTTCTAGGTAAATATACTTCAGAATTTTTCTGGGAAGAGTAGATGACATCAAGTAGGACATGTGCAAATAAAAAAAATTATTAGTGAAAATTACTAAATTCTTCATGAGAAATCTTAGGTTTGCTTTCAACTCAGTCTAGAGGACACGTCGGCTGTGTGCATGTGTGCGTGTGCGTGTGCGCGGTGCTGGGGATAGAGCCCAGGGCCTCACACATGCTAGACACGTGCTCTGCCCTGGAGCCACACCAGAGTCCCTTGATTGGCTTTTATTTGCTTTCTGTATATATAGTTCTTTTACATCTTCATTGTAGTTGCTTTTTTCTGACAAAACTGGGAGAAGACTGTATTATAATTTTTAGATGAAGAAATGGGGCTTTAAGAAATAGAAGGATGTGGACTAAGAGTTAAACAATGTTTTATTGTTTAGATCATTAGAAATGATAGAAAAATTATTGTAGGATTTTTAATTTTTAATTTATTTTATTTTATTTTTTTGTGGTACTGGGGATGGAACCCCTCCGAGCTACATCCCTAGCCCTATTTTTCAGCCTTTTTAATTTTTGAAACCGGGTCTCACTGAGTTGTGAAGGCCCTGCTAAGTAGCTGAGGCTGTCTGCAAACCACGATCCTCTGGTCTCAGCCTCCTGAATGCTGGGATTATAAGCATGCACCTCCACAACCGGCTTATTTTTAATTTTTTTTTGTGATACTAGGGATGGAATCCAGGGGTGTTCTGTCAGTGAATTACACCCCCAGCCTTAATATATAATATTATATATTATATGATATATAATATATATAATATATAAGCCAGCCTCAGCTAATATATATATATGGTCTCTCTAGATTGCTGAGAGTCCTGCTAAGTTGCTGAGGCTGGCTTTGAATATGTGATCCTTCTGTCTCAGCTTCTCAGGTACTGGAATTACAGCCATGTGCCACCATCCCTGGATTATTGTAGGATCTGTATTTTTTGTTTCTTAGATGCTTTGGAAGAACTCATCAGTGAATTTTTTTATGTGAAGTAATCTAGATTTTTCTTCATGTGAAGGTTTTAAACGATGGGTTTAATTTCTTCATTGTTTATAGGGTCATTCAGGTTACAGATTTCTTCTTGAAAGAGCTTTAGTAGTTTGTGTCTTTCAGATAAATTTTCCATTCCATTTAAGTTGCAAATTTACTGATATCTAATTCTTAATATTTATCTTTGTAGTGATGTTCTATATTTCATTATTGATGTTGGTGATTTGTGTCTTCTCTCCTTTATTTTTCATTTAGCAGTAACAGGGATTGAGCCCAGGGTGCTCTACACTGAGCTACATTCCCAGTCCCACCACCCGTTACATTTTTATTTTGAAGCCGGGCATGGTGGCGCACGCTTGTAATCCCCACGCTTTGGGAGGCTGAGACAGGAGAATTGCGCAGGTTCGAAGCCAGCCTCAGCTACTTAGTGAGGCTTTCAGCAACTTAGTGAGGCTTTCAGCAACTTAGTGAGATGCTGTTTCCAAATAAAAAAAATATAAAAATAGGTCTGGGAGTATAACCCGGAGGTAGAAAGCCCCTGGGTTCCACCCCCAGTACCACCAAAAAATAAATAAGTAAAAAATAAATTTTCATTTTGAGATATGGTTTTACTAAGTGCTGAGGCTGGTCCCAAACTCGTGATCCTCCTGCCTCAGCCTCCTGAATCACTGGGGTTATAGGTGTGGGTGCTAGCATGCTCAGTTCTCCTTTATTTTTCATCAGTCTGGCTAGAGGTTTATCAATTTTATTCATACTTACAAACACCAGCTTTTGCTTTTATTATCTTTCTGCTTTCAGTTTCATTAGTGTGTGTGTGTGTGTGTGTGTGTGTGTGTGTGTGTATCTTATGGCCCACAATAGGATCTATCCAGTTAAAAGAGAATATACATTCTACTGTTGTTGAGTGTAGTACTTTATAAAGTCAGTTTGGTCAAATTTATTGATGGTGCTGTTCAAATCTCTTATACTTGTTTTTATTTTCTATCTATTTGTGCTATAAATTACTAAGTGATGAGTGTTTAACTCTCCACCTATAATTGTGGATTTGCTTATAGTTCTTCTGAATTTTATGAAATGTACCGCATATCTTTTGAAGTAATCTGTTATTGGGTACATCTTGGTACGTATAGGATTGTTATGTCCTCTTGATGAGTCGACCCCTACACCAGTATAAACTGTCTCTATTTCAGGTAGTGTTCTGTGTTCTAAAATCTGCCTTGCTTGCTACAGCCACTCCAACATTTTTTGTTAGTGTTTTTATGTATATAAGTTTTCATCTTTTTACATTTATTTTTATTTATTCATTTATTTATTGGTGGTACTAGGGTTCCTGGAAGCCCTTTATCTCCGGGCTACACGCCCAGACCTATTTTTTACTTTTTTATATTTGGAAACAGGGTCTCTTAAAGCCACTGCGCTGGCTTCGAACCTGTGCGATCCTCCTGTCTCCTCCTCCCAAGCGCGGGGATTACAAGCGTGCGCCACCACACCTGGCTATCCTTTCACTTTTAAATTATATATGTTTATGCTTGAAGTGTGCTTTTTATAGGCAGCATATAATTAGATCTTGCATTTTTATCCAATCTGAGAATCTCTGCATTTTTAACTGAAGTTTTTAGATCATTTATATTTCATGTAATTATCCATTTGGTTGACTTTATGTATTTATGTATTTATTTATGTATTTATGTATTTACTTATTTATGTATTTATTTATTGTGGTACTGGGGTTCCTGGAAGCCTTTCTACCTCTGGGCTACACTCCCATACCTATTTTTACATTTTTATTTGGAAACAGGGTCTCCTAAGCTAGCGCGTGGCTGGCTTTGAACCTGCGCGATCCTCCTGTCTCTGCCTCCCAAGCGCGGGGATTACAAGCGTGCACCACCACGCCCGGCTATTTGATTGACTTTAAGTCTTATGTTTGCCCCTTGTTTTCCGTTTATCTCATCTGTTTTTTTTTTCCTTTAGTGTTCTTTTCCTGTCTACTTTTTGAATAATTTTTTATGGTTTCACTTTATCTCTACTTTTTACTCACTAGCTATACCTTTCCACTTTATTAATTATTGATTTTAACATGTTTGTTTGCTAGTCCCATCATCTTTGTTATTTCTTTGCATGCTTTTACTGATTGATTTTTTATAGACTTCACATTTAACTTTTTTGTCATGTCTTATACTTTTTAAATCAGAAATTACACATCATATCTTGGTAAAAATGGTACATACCTGTAATCTTCATACTTGGCAGGCTGAGACAGGAGGATCAAGGCCAACCTCAGCAACTTATTGAGACCCTCAGCAACTTAGCAAGACCTTGTTTCAAAATAAAAATAATAAAAAGGGCTGGGAGTATAGCTCAGAGGTAGAGCACTCCTGGGTTCAATCCTCAGTGCTAAAAAATAAAGAATGGAAGGGAAGGAGGAAAGAATAAAGGATGGAAGGAAAGAAAGGATGAAAGAAAGAAAAGGTTGCACATTGGGAATTTTACACTGTTGCTTGCTGAGATCTGTTGCATTTTAAAAGATATTGCTGAGATTTTCCTGGCATTCTTCTAAGTGCCTTGAATTAGTTTGTCTTTTTTATTTGCTTTTAAGCTTTAGAGCAGAGCCAGAACAATCTTCAATTCCACTATAATAATGATTATTTAATCCCATTATTAAGGCAATAGACTTATATGTGATTCTACCTGATGTCCATATTGCAAGATTTTTCTGATTTCTGTTTTGGCTGGTGGGCACAGATTATTCTCAGACCCGTGAGAGCTTTGGAAATTGCTATATGTATTCATTTCAGGTTATTTTCCTCTTACTTCTGGAAGTTTGCTCTGCCGCATGCTCAGTTCGGAGACTCTTCTGCAGATCCTGGGAAGTCCCTTTCTAAGCCTTTCCTTCCCGCCTGGTCCTTTGCTCCTCACGTTTTAGCTTTCTTGACGCTTTAACTCTGATCTCGGCGGGCTGCTGATCTTTGGGTTCTCCTTTCCTGCCTGGAAGCTGCCTTCACCAACTGCAGCCAGTCACTGTCTGTGGAGCCCACAATCCCGCAGTGCCTAAGGCTTAACATCTAAAAACAAATCGTAGGCTTTGTTCCATATTTTACTTGCTTTAGATAGGAAGACAAGTTCAGCTTCTGTTAGTGCATATAAGCCGAAGTCCTGTCTTTTACATTATTTTCTCTTATCAAAAACATTTTAAGCCAGGTGTGGTGGTGCATACGTGTGGTATGCACCCGTATTTTGACTGAGACAGGAGGATCACAGGTTCTAGGTCAGCCTTAGCGACTTAGCAACTTAGTGAGAATTTGTTTCAAACTAAAAAGTAAAATAGGGTTGGGAGTGTGGCTCAGAGGTAGAACACCCCTGGATTCCATCCCCTGTACCACAAAAACAAAATAAAAATAAATACCCCAAACGAACAAAATTATAGACTTGTAAAATAACAAATCCAGAGGCCACATAAAAGCAGATTTTTTCTCTTTCACTTCCTTGCTTCCAAACACAGCCTGCATTTTAACCCATTTGTCTCTCTGAACTCCAGAATTGAATTTGGTTTTATTGATAAGATGATTACAAATAAAAAAAGATGATTGGTTTATTTACTACATACTGAATATTTCATGGCTGGGTGAAATTTGCCTTCATAACCCATAGTGTAGCCTGGTACTTCTTTGGACCTCCAGAGATGGTCATATTCTTTCATTTAGCCAATTTTCCTTGTCCCCTTCCCTTCCCTTCCCTTCCTTTTCCTTCCCTTCCCTTCCCTTCCCTTCCCTTCCCTTCCCTTCCCTTCCCTTCCCTTCCCTTCCCTTCCTACTTTCCTTCACACTGGGGAGTGAACTCAGGGCCTCATACATGCTAGGCATGTGTTCTAGGACAAAGTTACATCCCCAGCTCTTTTTCTTTTATTTTGAGACACAGTCTCACTAGGTTGCCTGTGCTGACCTTGAACTTGTGATCCTCCTGCCTCAGCCTCCTGAGTAGTTGGGATTTACAGGCGTTAGCTCTGTGCCTGCCTGTGTATATTTCCTAGAATGCAGGTTAGCAGTCTCTCCTTGTGCCTATCTTTGAAACATTTGAGTGACAAATACCATTGATGGTATCAGAAAAACTCAGCAAATGAAGTTCTCAACAATTTACATCAAAGAACCCTTAAGGGCAAAGGAAGTGAGTGTGTGCCCTTGAGTAGGACAAGTCGAAGCAGCAAGCTACAAACATTTTATTAAACTCCCAGACTTTATATTAAAAGCCCACAAAGAAATCCATAAATTTAACCATGTGTCTTTCATATTTTAAAATCATATATTCTTCATATCCAGTGGCTGGATTCATCACAGTATTTGCTTATTATTCTACCACCACACAATTTTAAGGCCTATGAAGAGCCTCAATATGCTTTCTGCCAACCATATGTCAAATTATATGTATATATATGTACACACACATATACACACATTCTCTCTCTCTCTCTCAGGTCCAACTTTATTCCTCTTCATTCTTTGATTTGGCCAAATATCTTAAATTGACTTATCCACTTTGTAAAACATATTCTCTTTAGAAAGGCGAATCTGCATTTTTTTACAGAGCAGATGTCACTTAGTTGAGTCAATGGACCACACAGGAAGCATAATGTTAAGTCAGAACAGTGGGCTTTGGGAAGCATCCTCTTGTCCCAAACAGTAGTTAACTGAAATCAATTAAAATCCTAATGGTTTCCAGAAAACTTAGAACTCATAGCAAATGTGATCAAACTTCACATGTCACTAAAAGCCCAGTGCACTTCCTGTCTCGAGTATTGTACAAACCTTTGGGGAAATTGTAAGAGACGCTCCAGACATGTTTAGCACATGTCATTAATCCAGCCATGAAGAAGACACCCCATGAGGCTGCACAGCAGGTGGAGAAGTGAGCTAAGGAGAAGACAGTTCCTGTTCTACTGTATCGCTAAAGAGAGAAAGAGAAGGCAAAAGTAAAAATCATACCTTAGCCAGGCTCAGTGGCATGAGCCTAAAGTCTCAGCTGTTTGTATGGCTGAGGCAGGAGAATTGCTTGAGCCCAGGAGTTCAAGGCCAGCTGGGACAACACACTAAGACCCTTTCTCAAAAATATATATAGAAGGGCTGGGCGTGGTGGCGCACGCTTGTAAGGAGGCAGAGACAGGAGGATCGTGCAGGTTCGAAGCCATATATATATATATATATATATATATATATATATATGAGTCAGGCATGGCGGCACACACGTGTAATCCCAGTACTTGGGAAGCCAAGACAGGAGGATTGCAGGTTCGAGGACAACCTCAGCAGGTAGTGAGACTCAGAAACCTAGAGAGACTCCATTTCAAACAAAAAATAAAAAAAGGGCTGGGGTGTACCTCAGAGGTAGAATGCCTCTGGGTTCAATCCCCAGCACCACACACACACACACACACACACACACACACACACACACACACACCTATAGTGTAAACTAAGCTGCTGGGATTGTATAGACCACATAATATTTCATACATGGAACATCTCCACTTTTGGGGCCTTAAACACATGGGAAGTGCACTGCATGGTGTTTCATATATATATGAATATATATGCACTGGAGATTGATGCTAGAGGCATTACACCTCCAAGCGATGCCCCAGCCAGATTTTTTTATTTGAAAACAGGGGCTCACTAGATTTCTGAGAGCCTTGCCACATTGTTGAAGCTGGCTTTGAACCTGTGATCCTCCTGTCTCAGCCTCCCAAGTACTGAAATTACAAGCATGCACCACCACACCCAGCTCATAATTTTTAAAATACTTTTGTCATTTAGTGAAAGGTAAAAATAACAGATAAATCCTCAAAGAGACCCTTGGACTTAGCTTTCTTACATGGCTAAACTTTTCCCATTACTACCTCACAGACCCAGCCTGCAAGGTATGCGATTAGTCAAGTGTGTGCCTTTGGATTCTTTAAGGTCAAAACCTAACATCTGGCTACTGCTAACAAGTGGGCAATGGAGGTGTTTTCTCTTAGTCTGTTGATCTTCCTCTTTTTTTTTTTTTAAGATAAAACCTTATTGATAGGTCAATCCTAAGCTATTAAATACAGACTGTTACTTAAATGCAAGGTATTGTTGAAAAAATTATTATTTTTTTTTGTGGTACTGGGGTTCCTGGAAGCCCTTCTAGCTCCGGGCTACACTCCCAGACCTATTTTATACTTTTTATTTGGAAACAGGGTCTCTTAAGCCAGCGCGGCTGACTTTGAACCTGTGCGATCCTCCTGTCTCCGCCTCCCAAGTGCGGGGATTACAAGGGTGCACCACCACGCCAGGCGAAATATTTTTTAAGTATACTTTTCTTGGTGCATTGTAACTATACATTGTATTGAGGTTTAGTAACATTATTACATTACATTAATTATGTATCTTAATATAAAAATGTAGAACTTGACTAAGACTAGGGAGATGGCTTGAGCCTGGTCCTTTTGGGGAAGCTATCTGTCTGCTGTGTTGACAGTCCACCCCTATTTGACCAGGGAGAACTGTCTTATTATACTTAAGAAGAAGCAGAGGGTTCAGACTTTGGAGCTGAGCCATCCAATCATTAACCACCTGTGGCTGCTGAGTGGCGAAAGGTGGTTGATCTAGGTTGCTCATCCTGGGAAGGAGCAGGATGGGGGCTGGGCAGCTGTGGCAGACAGAAAGCAGCTGGAGGACTGAGCTACGCAAGTATGTGGATTCCAAGTTCTTTGAGTTGGGCCTCAGGGTGTTGATGAATGCCCCAAGCACCTCACCTTTTGTGAGTCTTTCCAGGTATCTCTGGGCCTTTACCTTTCAACTACCATAACATGACTGCTTATACATATACAGAAGTATAACATGAACCACACATGTAATTTAAATTTTTTTCTGTAGCCATATTAAAAAGTGAAAAAGATAAAAATCAGGCAAAGTTAATACTGATAATATATTTTACTTAGCCCATTATATAGAAAATATCATTTAAAAATATTGTCAGTGTGAAGCTTGTCAATGAGATAGTTTACATTCCTTTTGTACTGCCTTTGAAATCTGACATGCATTTTATAGTTACAGCACGTCCCATGTTGGACTAGTCACTTTTCAAGTTCTCAAAAGACCCATATGGCTAATGGCTACTGAACAGGATAGAATAGGCATAGACATTTTTGTCTTTAGATTGGGGTCTAGAATAGATCATACTAAAATCTGAGTATGGACTTCTTTTTTTTTTATGGTGGCACTGGGGTTCCTGGAAACCCTTCTACCTCCGGGGTACATTCCCAGACCCATTTTATATTTTTTTTTTATTTGGAAACAGGGTCTCTTAAGCCAGCAAGGCTGGATTCAAACCAGTGCGATCCTCCTGTCTCCTCCTCCCAAGCAGGGGGATTACAAGTGTGCGCCACGCCCGGTGGACTTCTTTTTTTTAATTTTTTTTTTTTTTTTGCGGGTCTGGGGATGGAACCCAGGGGCATTTGACCTCCGAGCTACACCCCCAGTCCTACATTTTATTCTTTATTTTGAAACCGGGTCTCACTGAGTTGCACAGGGCCTCACTAAGTAGCTGAGGCTGTCCGTGAACCGCAATCCTCCAGTCTCAGCCTCCTCAATGCTGGGATTACAAGCATGTGCCATCACGCCCTGCTGTGAGTATAGACTTCTAAGAACTTTGTAAACCTAGATGTATATCTCTGGTAATCTAACTTGAAGCAAAAGAGAGAAGTAATTATCTGTTAATAATTATTTATTGATTACCTAAGATATTCCAGGAACTGTGATTATTGTTATCACTATTATTATTAGTAGTAGAAGTAGTACCATCACTTATCATTCCAGTACATTATTACAATAGCTGTATGAGTTATTATTAGTCTCCTTCAAAGTTAACGCAACTGAGATGCAGAAGCAGTAGGAAGTGTTCCCTAGTGGAGCTGGGCTTTTAACAATAGCTGACATAGCTTCTTGAGAAGATAAGCTCTCATACATCCTGAGACCTTAGGTCACCCTGCATCCAAGTATACTGAACTTTAGATTTGAGCACTAAGCCCTGTAAAACAGATCAAGAAGCCATGCACACCATTTAATTTCCACTTGTTTTTAATCTTATGAGTTTTATGGCCTTTGATGCATTCAGGAAAAGAAAAGGTAAAGAAAAATGAAGACATTTATCTTGTAAGCAAATGGATAAATAGATACATAGATATATGAATAAAATATTTTGTGACAGGAACTACTGAACATGACTGCTTATAGCTGGATGCTGTTGTTGGGCGACGCTGCGCAAGCGTGCCACTTATGATAGGTCTGTCCTTTGGACTTCATCCATCAACTTTCTTGCTGAACACTTTCAGAGTTTCTTGTATGTTTACTGGCTAGTGATCTCCTTCCAACTAGTAAAATTATGCAGTCTAAGAAACACAGGTCTGCAATTTGATCCTGGTTCATTTGCTAAGGCTCTGGCTTTCTTTTCTAAATAGCTTGGTTTCTTGAACACTAATTAGGGCCATTTTTCTATTTGGAAATAAACAGCCAGGCTATGTGGGCAGCTCCATGAGGAAAGCACAGTGGGTGAGGACCTCTGGCCTTTGAAGTACTTGGGGGAGGCAGAGACTTGAGAAGGAAAGGTAGAAATTGAACAAACTCAAAATACATGCAAATGAGCACCAAGTCATGCTGCTATGGGAGGTGGGTACTCTAAGTGATGAGCACACTGTTAGGTTGAAAATAGAGTTAGGGAGTTTAGGAGGGAGGTAAAAACACCCACCGAGTTATCAGAGACCGCTGTTTTATTCGGACCCGGCACCCTCCGGAGAGTCAGCCGGCCGTGGGGGAAGAGACCGACGGGCCTTGCGTCTAGAGAGTAGTGCATAGCCTGATCGGCCGGCTGAGTCACATGGCAGATTGGAGGCACCGCTGTTTTATAGGCATGCTGATTCTCTCGCGACATCTGTAGCATCACGATGTTTGGAGTCTCGAGGCAGCTGGAGTCTCGCGATATCTCTGCTTCTGGCTTCCGGGGTTCTGCTTCCTGTTCTGCTGTGAGATCACATGGGGGAGGGACCCAACTTATCACACACAGGCCAAATTAGTTCATGACATTCATGTACTATGGAGCTACTGCCTCCTCTTCTCCCTCCCCCTCCTCCTCTTTCTCATTTTCCTCTTTTTTCTCCTCCCTCCCCTCCTCCCTCTTCCCCTCCCTCTCCTCCTCCTTCTTCCCTTCCCTCTCCTCCTCCTCCTCCTCCTCCTCCTCCTCCTCCTCCTTCCCCTCCTTCTCTCCTTCCTTTTTCTTCCTCTTCTTTTGGCATTGGGGACTGAACCCAGGGGTGTTCTACCTGTGAGCTATACCCCGAGCACTACTTCATTTTTTATTTTGAAACAGGGTCTCGCTAAGTTGCTGATGCTGGTCTGAACCCTATGATCCTCCCGTCTCAGTCTCCCAAGTACTGCAGTTACAGGTGTGTGCCATCATGCCTGGCTCCTGCAAACTCTTTTACTAATTCAAAGGGCAGCACCAGCCAAAGCACTTTGCCCTACAAGTCAGCAGATGCAAAGATTAAGAGCCCTGGTTGCAATTGCAGGTTATATGGAAAGGAATGCAAACTATTTCTTTCTCTCTCTCTCTCTCTCTCTCTCTCTCTCTCTCTCTCTCTCTCTGGATCATAATGGTCAAATTTGATTTCTCACAGCTAGAGAGACAAATTCATTTGATAAACTTCACATTTTACTCTGAGACTAGGTGGCAAAAGACATTGCAGCGAGCCGCGTTTGCCATGGCTTGAATGTGTTCCCAAGTTTTTATGTGTTGAAATTGAACCCCCTGTTCACAGGTTGATAATATTTGGGAAGCTCCTCGGGGTGGGTCCTCTATGATGGGACTGATAGCTTTGGGAGTGAAGAGAGACCTGAGTTGATGCATGTTTGCTCTGTCCTGCGGTGTGGGCCAGCAAGAGCGCCCTCATCAGATGCGGCCCGAGGCTGGCACCATGCCCTTGGACTGCCCAGCCTCAGATCGTGCGCCTAGCTCTTTACAAATTAGCCCAAGTGTGGTACTCAATTATAGCAACAGAAAGCAGACTAAGACATACATACTTTTCCCCCAATGTTTTAAAAATTCAGAGGGAATGAGCAAAACATAGCTGAAGACTGGTTATGCTCTCTAACTAGGACTCGTAGACACATGCATCAGACTTGCTTGTTTTTTCTAGATGTTTATTATTTTTGTATTATTGTAAGTCCTTGCTGGTCTCGCAAATGTAGTCTTTCATAAGGAAAAATAAAAACGCAAACAAAATGACCCCCTGATTCAAGTCCAATTGTTACGGTGTTCTGGAGTGTAAATGGAATTACCTTCTTTAGAGCAGTGATTTTCAGTCACGTGCAGTGGGTTAGATTGATTGTCAAATTTGGGGAAGAGAAAGAATTTCCCTCTGGGGTATACTGGCAATTATTTCTCAGTTGTTTTTGCCCTGCCCTGGAGCAGGAAGCCAATATCATTTTTAGGATCAGGTGAGTTTATCCAACATGATCAATTTCCTGTGATTGTCTGCTCTTGTCACTGGGGGGAGGGGAGAGCAGCCCTCCTTGATCACTTTGACACTAAAAGCTGTCATTTGGAAACTGAGCAGGACGTAAAACTCTGAGCCCTGATGACAGCTACAAAAAGACCAAGAGTCTAATGAAGTCAAGGAGAAAGTCGGGGTCATGCAAAGCGGGCTGCCCCGCTCTCCTCCTTTCCCATTCCCTCTAGTGAGGTGCAGCCTGGGTGTCAAGTCACAGTACCTCAGCCTGAAGTGCTCTGGCAGGTCCAAAAGTAACATGGCCCAACAGATACAGTGGGAGATAGTGAGTCAAATTCTCTGCCACTGAACGTGGCCTGACAGGAGCTGCAGGTGCTGGAGAAGGCCACCAGTCACCATGCATGGGGGCGAAGGGCTCCCTGGCCACACCTGCACAGGGAGCCTTATTTGATAATTTTTTGGGCTTGCTGGGAACATGGCCACTTTCCACAGGTGGAGAGGTTCTAAGTTCTAAGAGCCTTTATCTGCTGCCTGGAGTTTCTTTCTTGCTTCCTCTTGGTGGAGATTGGAGGATGGAGTCTACAGACAGACTCAGTTACTTAGTGAAACCCTTCACAACTCAGTGAGACCCTGTTTCAAAAATAAAAAATACTAAAAAATCGAGCTGGGGGTGTAGCTTGGAGGTACAATGCCCCTGGGTTCCATTCCCAGTTCCAGAAGAAGAAGAAGAAGAAGGAGAAGGAGGAGAAGGAGAAGGAGAAGGAGAAGGAGAAGGAGAAGGAGAAGGAGGAGAGGGGAGGGGGAGGGGGAGGAGGAAGGGGAAAAGATATTATGAGCCTTCTAATTGTTTCTCTGGTCCTACTTGCAAACCCCTGCAGCCAGCCCACCCCTTACAGCACTACAGTGCCCTTGAAAAATGCAAACTAAGAGCAGACTGGTCATGGCTTGAGGGCCTTAAGTCTCCCACGCTACTTCCACCCCGCTGCGAGGCGCATCATGATGCCCTGTGCACTTAGCATTAGGCGCAGGACACCCTGCTGTCCTATCTCCCAGTGCACACCAGCCACACTGGTTTTCTTTCTACTCCCTGATTATACCAACCTCACTCCTGCCTCCATGCGGCTGAAATTCCATGGGGCCCCAGAGGCTGAGACTTTCAACTGTGCTGAAGGTTACTGAGCGCTGGAGTGTGTTGGCCCAGGGTATAACACACTGGCTTTGGGAAGACAGAGGTCATTAGAACCTCTGACATTAGCAATTTCCACAGTGGAATGGGCTCCTTATCACAGCAGGGGGATTTAAAAAAGGAGGGAGGAAGAGGGGAAGTCACTGAAGGCAACTCTTCTTTCTTTTAAAAAATTTGCCTTAGCCAAGCATGGTGGGCCACGCTTATAATCCCAGTACTCTGGAGGCTGAGATAGGAGGATTGCAGGTTCACAGCCAGCCTCAGCAATTTACTGAGGCCCTCTGCAACTTAGTGAGACCTGTTCCAAAATAAAGAATAAAATGGGGCTGGGAGTGTAGCTCAGAGGTAGAATGCCCCTGAGTTCAATCTCCAGTACCACCACCACCACACACACACACACACACACACACACACACACACACACACACACACACATTTTTGCCTTATTACTTTTAATTGAAAATTTTAATATACAAATAATAATCATTTACATATAGGGTGCGATTACTGGGGATTAATCCCAGTGACCTTCTACTTTTGAGCTATACCCCTCACCATTTTTATTTTTTATTCTGTAAGAGGATCTTGCTAGGTTGCTGAGGCTTTTGCTAAGCTGCTGATATGAGCTTTCAACTTGTGAGCCTCCTAGCTCCTAAGTACTAGGATTATAGGCATGCACCAAGACACCTGGCTCAATGTGATAGAATTTTTTTATACAAAATTTTTTTTTTTTTGTGGTACTGGGGTTCCTGGAAGCCCTTCTACCTCCGGGCTACACTCCCAGACCTATTTTTACATTTTTTTAAAATTTGGAAACAGGGTCTCCTAAGCCAGCACGCGTGGCTGGCTTTGAACCTGCGCAATCCTCCCAAGCACGGGGATTACAAGCGTGCGCCACCATGCCCGGCCTCAATGTGATATTTTGATATAGGTATTTGTTGTAGAAAGATTAAATAAAGCTAGTTAGCATATTTATCACCTCTCTTATTGTGTGTTTGTGTGTGTGATGAAAACAGTTAAAATAGACAATACATTATGTTTTTATGATGATTACTATGACATGCAATAAATCTATTTTTTTTTTTTTGGAGTGCAGTGCTGGGGATTGAAACCAGGGACATTCTATTTCAAAGCTACACACCCAGCCCTATTTTTATTCTTATTTATTTATTTATTTATTGTGGGTCTGGGGATGGAACCCAGGGGCATTCTACCTCCGAGATACACCCCCTGCCCTATTTTTTATTTTTTTTTATTTATGTTTTTGTGGGTTTGAGGATGGAACCCAGGGGCATTTGACCTCCGAGCTACACCCTCTGCCCTATTTTTTTATTCTCTATTTTTGAAACAGGGTCTCACTAAGTTGCAGAGGGTCTCACTAAGTAGCTGAGGCTGTCTGCGAACCACGATCCTCCGGTAGCAGCCTCCTGAATGCTGGGATTACAAGTGTGAGCCACCACACACGGCTATTCTTTTATTTTGAAACAGAATCTCACTAAGTTGCAGAGGGCCTCAGTAAGTTGCTGAGGCTGGCTGTGAACCTGCAATCCTCCTATCTCAGCCTCCCAAGTACTGGGATTACAAGCATGCGCCACTGGGCCTGGCCCATGCAATAGATCTCTTAAATGTATTCTGGAAGCAACACTTTCAAGAGTTTTGCTATGAATGAGGCAACGGAGGGGGTCGAGTGGTGGGGCAGTGTTATTTTTACTTATTATGGGTGACAGATAGCTGGGCATGTTTATATGCTGATGGGCTGTTTGCAGAGAATATGGAGTTGCAGAGGAGAAGGGGTTTCTAAGGAGAGTGGACGATGCTCCACACACCGTAGGTGTGATCCGAGTGTCAGGACACAGGGCAGGGAATGGACAGAGTCTGGGGACAGGTTGACAGAGTCCTTCGGGGAAGATGGTGGACCGTCCCAAGATGGCTCATGTTTTCCCAATACGCTTGAGACAAAGTCAACAGTCCTGACAGAGGGGATGAGAAAGTGGTGGCTGGATATTTAAGCAGAAAGAAAAAGGTGTGAAACTGCCTTTTTTGAAAAGTGAAAAAGTAAACGTGAGAGCGCAGCAGGTAGCAGGGTAGAGGGCCCTTGAGGATTTGTGTCATGAACCCCCCCCCCCCTCCCAGTACTGGGGACTGAACCCAGGGACATTCTACCAGGGGCTACACCTCCAGCCTGACTTTATTTTGAAACAAGTCTCACTAAATTGCTACGGATGGTCTGGAACCTGTGATCCTCCTGTCTCAGCCTCCCAAGCACTGGGATTGCAAGTGTGTGTCACCATGTCCCGTCTGTATTATGCATTTAACGGGGGAACATGAGTGTGTGCCACTGGACCCGCAGCAGCTCCTCTGAGACTGAAGGGGGATGTTGCAGCTTGGTGGGGAGCCTGGGTCTTGAGCCCAGGGAGCCCCAAGCCTGCATCCTGGGTCTGTTTCTTACTGGTCTTTGGAATGGGGGCAGGGGGTTAAACCTGCCTCAGCATTAGTTTTCTTACAAAGAACATGGAAGTAATTTCTACTACCAGTAGCAGCATCATTCCCAACCAGAGGGACTGCAGCTAGCCTTGTGAACTTGCTCCACAGGCTGGCTTTTCTGATTGCATGCAAGCAGCTGGTACCTCCAGGGTAACAAGGGCAAGTACTGGAAGTGTAACAGAAGACAGGACTTGGCTTGTCAGAGATGGCAGAACCCAGGTCTTCCCAGATGCACTGAAGAGTTAGGGCTATCTTATGTTACATAATGGTCAAAAGTTTTTCTCCAGCGTTGAAGACTAATCGTAAATAGTAAGTTCCTTAGAAAATAAAACATCTGAATTTCTTTCTTCGTTAAGTGTCTATTTAATTTGCTTGCCCATTTTTTGATTGCATTATTTGCTTTCTTAGTGCTGAGTTTCTTGAGTTCTCTGTATATTCTAGATCTTAGTCCTCTATCGGAGAAGTAGTTGGCAAAAATATTCTCCCATTCTATTGCTCTCAGTTGAGGTTATTGACAGTTTCTTTTGCTGTACAGAAGCTCTTCAGTTTCATGCAACCCCATATATTGATTCGTCTTTTAGTTTCTCATGCCTTTGGGGTGCATGAAAAAGTGCTCAACATCATTAGCAATCAGAGAGATGCAAATCAAAACCACCCTGAGATTTCACCTAACTCCAACTGGAATGGCCATCATTCAAAACACAAACAACAACAAATGCTGGTGAGGATGTGGAGAAATGGGAACTCTAATACATTGTTGATGGGATTGCAAATTAGTGCAACCACATTGGAAAACAGTATGGAGAATCCTCAGAAGAATGGGAATGAACTTCCCATGTGATCTGATCCAGGAATACCACTTCTGGGTATCTGCTCCAAAGAAAGGAAACCAAACTACCAAAATAATGCACACGTTATCTACATTCATAGCTGCACAATTCACCACTGCCAAACTATGGAACCAGCCAAGATGTCCATCAACAGATGAATGGATTACAAAACTGTGGGATATGTACACAATGGAATTTTACTCAGCCACAAAGAATAACACAATTACATCATTTACAGGGAAATGGAGGAAACTGGAGAACATTATGCTAAATGAGATTAGTCAGTCACAAAAAATAAGAAATCGGATGCTCTCCCTAATATGCAAAAACTAGGGAGAAATAGGTCATAGGAGGAACTCTAGATGAAGAAGGAGATACTATAGACGAACAAATAAGGTGACCTGAGGGGATGGGAGGGGGAAGAGGGAAATTCTTTAATGCACATGATGTACTTTAACAAACATATCAAAGTTAACCACTAAGGAGGGAATGTGGTGGGAATTGGGTAAGGGCCAATTGGATGATGTGCACATGTACGTCTCCACCATCTTGTATCCCATTAAGATGTATGACTACAATGCACCAATCAAAAATTAAAAAAGAAAATAAAACATCATCCTGCATATTTCTGCTTCCTTCATCCCCAAAGATCTATTTGATTTCCTTTTGAATTGCCATTAAATTTGGTCCTCTTTATTCATATTCAATCTGATTTCATTTGATTCTCCTGGATGAAAAAGGAGATAAGTCTGTGGAGGAAAACCTCATGATATCTGAAAGCAAGAGATTGAAATATCTTTTTTTTTTTGGTGTTGGGATTAAATCTAGTAGCATTTTACCTCTGAACTATGCCCCCAGCCCTATTTTATTTTTTATTTTTGAAACAGAGTCTCACTGTTTGCTGAGGCTGGCCTTGAACCTGTGATACTCTTGTCTCAGCCTCCTATGTGCTGGGATTACAGGCATATACCACCACATCCAGTTTAAATATTTTAATTTGCAGAAAAATGTGATGAGAATTTCTGGAGGAAAGCACTGTTCAGCTGCCAGGCAAGTGAGGTATGACTCTCCAGTATACAGAAGCAACTTTAGAATATACATATACATATTTATATACATATACATAGCTTGGCTGGTAAGTTCCATTAACACCCATAAACTTATCATAGAGATCAACACCTACTGCCTCCAGTTCTGTAGTATTTTTTAGAAAATTTCAAGATGTTATATAATTTTATTTGAAAATATTTTGTGTGGTTTTCCTAAAGATAAAGAGTATTTTTAAAATCACAGCCCATGGAATTATTATTCCTATGGAATATATTATCTCAGGTCCGGCCATTGTTCACATTGCTAATAGTCTTATGGTTTTCTTTTGCACTCTTGTTTATACAGAGTTTATGCTATTACTTTCGCTTCAAATTTAGGCCCTAAGAATTTTGTCTAACTCAAAATCTTTGATATTTTATCTTTTTTGTTATTCTTTATGATAATATTTTTGGTAAGATGGAAGTATTAAAATGGAGAAGTCTAAAATGGAATTATCTGGGCAAAGATAGTTTACTCTAAAAGCCACCTTTTGGATGACATAAATTCTTGTTGATGGAGATACTTTATGAGACTGTATGGTTCATGGGATGATAAGACAGCAAAAAGGGGGGGCTGAGGATGTAGTTCAGTGGCAGAATGCTTGCCTAACATGCATAAGGCCCTGAGTTTGATCCCCAACACAGAAAAAAGATTAAATAATATAAAGCTAATAACTGAGTATAGTTGTGTAGCTTATAATTCCAGTACTTGAGACGCTGAGACAGGAGGACCACAGGTTGGAGGACAGTCTTAGAAAGTGGTGAGACTCTTATCAACCTAGTGAGACCCTGTTTTAAAGTAGAAATACAATAGGGCTGGGAGTATCTTAGAGGTACAATGCACCTGGGTTCGATCTCGAGTACCCAAAGGAAAAAAAAACCAGCATTAAAAAGGGAAATAATACCATTGACACAAAGGAAAAATATACTTAACACTAAAAAGCTTTGCTGACATTAATTCAAAGTTTTGCACAATTCTACATTTTGTATAATAAGAAGTCCATATATTAATTTAAAAAGATGCTTCTTCTGGGTATAGTGGCAAAGCTTGTAATCCCAGTACTTGGGAGGCTGAGACAGGAGGATGGCAGGTTGGAAGCCAGTCTTAGCTGCTTAGGCCTTCTGGAACTTAGTGAAACCTTGTTTCAAAATAAAGAATAAAAAAAGGGCTGGAGATATAGCTCAAAGGTAGAATGTCCCTGGGTTCTGTCCATAGTACAACACACACACACACACACACACACACACACACACACACACACACACACACACAGCTTCTGTGTTTCTGTATTCATGTGAATGAGCCCTTTTTTAATTGGTTGATTCCATTTTGAACACTGAAGCCACTTAATTTTAGTATTTAATCATTTTTAGAGACTATTCCTCTGAGGGTCAAAAATGTGTAAGTAACATTTTAGCCAGGTTGAAATGAAATAAAGACATAAAAGGTATTTACAAGAAAAAATGAATTTGGGAGCAATCTGCTTCTGATCTTAATTGATTCTATTGCTAAGGTTATTCAAAAAATATCAGCCTCTCCCATCAGCTTCTATCAGCCTTTGAGAGCGTGTGGTGATACATTCAGGCTCTGTCAGCAGTGTGACTTGAATGAACAATTATACAGAAATTTAGAAATAGGAGGAGTACTTGTGGAAAGAAAGATAAAGAGAAATGGTCTGGCCTAGCCCTGTTTTTTTTTTTTTTTTTTTTTTTTTTTTTTTTACAGATGGAACCCAGGGGCATTCTGCTACCTCTGAGCTAAATCCCGCAGCTATATTTTTTATTCTTTATTTTGAAAGAGGGTCTCACTGAGTTGCAAAGGGCCTCACTAAGTAGCTGAGGCTGTCCTTGAACCCGGATCCTCGTGTCTCAGCCTCCCAAATGCTGGGATTACAAGGGTACCATCATGCCTGGCTAGCCTTGTTTTGGAAACAAGGGGTATTCTACCTAAGCTACACCTCTAAGCCCTTTTCAATTTTTAAACAAGGTCTTGACAAGTCAATGAGGGTCTTGCTAAATTGCTGAGGCTGGCCTCAAACTTGACATCCTCCTATGTCTGTCTCCCAAGCACTGGGATTGCAGGTGTATACCACCGTGCCCAGCTCCTATCCTGGTTTTATCCTTCACATCCCCTCTCTCTAAGCCTCAACATGGTCTCTAGAACACTCATATAGCCTTAGAGATTCTAGAATATTCTAGCCCAGTGCTCTTAGACCCAGCATGATGGAACTTGTCCCTTTCCTCTTGTAGTGTACAGACTCAACAACTGCTGGATATGGCCTTGAGCATGCGTTTGGTGGCAAGCTTTAGATGTGAGATAGAATAACGGAAACTCTTAGAACTGTATAGGGCATGTGCCTGGTAGCGATGGGGAATACAGTGGTGCATGACACACAGGTCCCTTGCCCTTCGGGAGCCTATGGCTTTATGCTTTGTTCATTTCTCCTGATTCTCTATTTTTATAATCTAATGAAGAATATTTTCTCTAAGGCTTATATTTTGCTTTGTTCTTCCAGTTTCTCTTTCCTTCCTTCCTTCCTTTCTTCCTTCCTTCCTCTCTTCCTTCCTCCCTTCCTTCCTTCCTTCCTTCCTTCCTTCCTTTCTTCCTTCCTTCCTTCCTTCCTTCCTTCCTTCCTTCCTTCCTTCCTTCCTTCCTTCCTCTCTTCCTTTCTTTCCTTCTTTCTTTTAAGGAGAAGAGTTCTATCCTGAACATCAGCCCGGTGTCTGGGTGTCCTGGGTGTCTAGGATTTCTCCACTGGTTTTTGATCAGATGATTTTCCACTTCCTAGATTTTGCTCTGCTTGGTGAAGCTGGGACCCATGTCTCAAAAGTTGGCAGCCATTCATAGACCTCCTGCCTGCTGGACTGCATGTCCCTCCTGGCTCCTGTTCTATCCCCTGTGACTCGGTTCACCACAGGACCACCAGACAGAGCTCTGACTAAGGCAGCAACACAGAGAAGGCAGAATAGTATGCACATTTTCCAAGAACTTGACCTTTTTGAGCTCAGTTCTTTCTCTTTCCAATGTAGGCATTTACCAAAATATATCTAGATGACAATTTGAAAATTCTGACACTCAATTTGATTTGATTGAGGTCATATAATAGAAATATTGAGACTTCCTGGCTCTGGCAGTTTCTGGATGGGTGACCGCTGGCAAGTTACTGAACTTTACTGTAGCTGAGAGTCCTCATCTGGAAAATGAAGATAACAAGAGTATTCATCTCACAAGACCGCAGTGAGGATTAAATGAGATAATCCCATAATATGCTTAGAATAGTGTCTGGTACGTGGCAAATGCTCAACAATGTCAACTATTATTGTTGTCATCATTCTTGTTAGTTGAATGCATTGGATAATGGATTTATTTTCCATTAGCTATTTGGCATTCATTCCGAGGAGCACAGGGTCTCTAAAATAAAAGCTTTTGGAGAGGAACACAAAAGATTAGCGATGCTGATACTGAAATAAGGTGAGAATTGACTTTGGAGCAAGGAACCTAGCAATGTGGAGGTCATTTATGACCTTCACAAGAGCAGTTTTGGTGGAATATGGAGGCAAGAGCCTGATTACAGTAGACCAAAGAGAGGATGGGTCAGAGCTCACCATGGCTCCATAGAGCCAGAGAATGCTCCAGGCATGGTCACTTGGGTGTTAAGTAGCATTTCTTGTCCCCTCTGGCTGGCCTGCTCCCTTGTCTCTCTGCAGAACACAGATAGACTCCTGGAAAGAAGAAGGGAGCATCACTGTTCTGCTGCCCACAGTTTCTTGTCTCTTCCTTCCTTCCCCTGGTTAACTTCTTTGCCTCTGGTTGTCTACACATAAAACTTCTCCTAGAAGGCTTCTTTCCACTAAACACAAATCCATGCAGATAGATTCTTGGAGGGGAATTTATCAGTTATGTTTAACATGTGCCACTTTTATAGGAGTAAGTCCCAGCTTTCTGTATTTGTTATGGTTTGGATATAGACAGGCCCTGCAAAACTCATATGTTGAAAGAATGGTTCCCAATGCAGTAAAGGTGTGTTGTGCGTGTGTGTGTGTGTGTGTGTGTGTGTGTGTGTGTGTGTGTGTGTTATAAGAAATCGAATCTAGGGCATTCTACCCCAGAGCTATTCCCCCATCCTTTTTTACTTTTTTTTTTTAGGCGTCTCGCTGAGTTAGCATGGGCTGGCCTCATATCTGAGAGTCTTCTATTTCAGCCTCCCAAGTATTGGGATTCCAGGAATGTGCCACTGTGTTCAGCTCAGAGGTGGGGCAGTGATTCCATCGTGAAAGCACTGACCTCACTGCTAGATCAATCCATTTGTTGAATTAGCTGAATGGGCTGATGAGCGGTGGGACCTTGTTGGAGGAGGCTGGGAGCCTGCCCTGCGGCTCTAAATTCTCCTTGGTCCTTTCCCTTGCTCTGCTTCCTTTTTGCTCTCTCTGCTCTCTGGCTGCCCTGAGCTGAGCGGCTCTCCTCCATCAGCCCTGCCACCATGATGTTTCTGCCTTGGAGCTGGTCAACCATGGACGGAACCTCTGAAGCAGTGTTTCAGTCACAGCAACACAAAGCTGACTGACAGTACTCCTGGACTTTGGGCTCAGGAGCTTCTCAGTTGGTGATGAATGATCGAGTGCCTATGGACAGAGCTTGGGTACTCACGCTGCATTCACTCTCACCTTCCCAACATTTTCCAGTAGCAAATAGGTCTTTTTTTAGGTTTTCATCCTAGTAACTCAGAATCCCTTAAAAAAAAAATGACATAGATACTTGCTTTTTCAAAAAGAATGGGGCCCAGTCTAGGGGCTTGTTTTGAAAGACATTCAAAGGTTGAAAGAGAAATAAGGGACATCAAGGGAACAACAGACCGTGAACAGCTGAAAACAACTACCATGTACAAAGCCGGGGCAGAGCAGAGGGAAAGAGGCCCCAGAGCTATGAGCTTAGTGACCTCGCAGTGAGACTTGAGAGACACTGGACTGTGAAATTCTGTAAGAAGCTCCATGAGGGCAGAAAACTTTGTGTTGTTTTTCAGTGAATCCCAAATTCTTGACACATGGTAGATCTCAACAAATATTAGATGAATAAATAAGAGAGCTTTGTTGGGGCATTCTGGAAAGGAAATCTCTTCACTCTTCTGAGGAGGCTGTTAGAAGAATGTATCTCTCTTCCAGCTTCTGCCAGCATTGTGGTCACTATGGGTAAAACTTGGTTGACAAGTTGGTTGATTTGTGTAAGACAGAGTTCAGAGATGGAAAGAACCCAGATCCTTTCTTAATAACATTTTGGGATTTCTCATCCAAACAGATCCTGAAACTTATCTTCCCTCTGAGTACTTCAATTATGAGATAATGAACTTCTTTGATTATTTAAAACACTATTTTACCTGACACAATGGTCTGAGTTATACTCCTCTGATGGCTAGTTTAGTTTCCATTCAGGTTTGAAGGCAAGGAGTTATGTTGGAATGAAGTTAGTCATGATTTAACCGTGGCCGATCTCTTATATAGGAAATCCTAAATCTGTCCTAAAATTTGGCAATGAATTACTGTATCTGATTGGTTGAAGTCACTCCAACAGCCCTATAATAGGGGTAAAACATCTTATATACTCTTCATTAAATATTAGTTTTCCTCTCCTTTCTATACACAGCCTTGGGTTCAAAGGAGTTTCTAGAAGTTGACACCTGGGAACAAATTTCCAGGAAAATTTATGTTCTGAATTTTGTTCTCTTAGATTTGGGGCATAGCTCAGTGGTAAAGCACTTGCCTAGCCTGTGAAAGGCTAATATCCAGTGCCAAAGCAGGGAGATGGGAACGCATCCTGAATCATCCCAATCTCTCTCTCTCTCTCTCTCTCTCTCTCTCTCTCTCTCTCTCTCTCTCTCTCTCTCTCTCTCTCTGCTGTACTGTGGATTGAACCCAGAAGCATTCAACTTCCAAGCTTCACTCCCAGCCTGATTTATTTTCTTTATTTTGAAACAAAGTCTCACTAAATTGTGGAGGGCCTCACTAAGTAGCTGAGGCTGGCTGTGAACCTGCGATCCTCCTGTCTCAGCCTCCCCATTACTGGGGTTACAAGCGTGCGCCGCCATGCTTGGCCTTCATTCTCCTTTTAAACCTGTTTTTTCTTTCCCTCCGCTAAGGAGGCGTCATCCCTGAGTTTTTCTGCGTTTTCATCAGGAGGCCACCATTAAAGACATTAGGACCTTTCAGTTAGTACAAAGCTTGGAATCTATTTGTTTGATTTATTAAAAATATACCCTAGCCTGAGGGTCCCAGGGTATGCATACAAAATACTTCAATTAGATTCAAACCAGCAGCTAAAATTTCCTGTTAAGAAATTGAAATATCTAAAATAATAATAAAGCAAACCCAAAAACTTCTCCCAATATGGAATGCAGCAAAAGTGGAGGAGAAGCCCAGGGTCAAAGTAGCTGCAGGCTGGTGACCCAGGGACAGAGGGAGGGGCCAGACAGGGCTGACTCCTGTGTGCCATGACTTGCTGTAATTTACAGGGCACTGACTGACCACACCATTCCTTAAGCCCGCCGTGACAAAACCTCCAAACAAACAAATAAACAAGCAGAGAACCAGGCTGGGTGGTGCACACCTGCAGTACCTGTGCTTGGGAGGCTGAGACAGGAGGACCTCAGGTTGCAGGTCAGTGTGCAGTGACTTAGCAAGACCCTGCTTCAAAATTAAAGAATACAAAAGGATGGGGTATAGTTTAGAGGTAGAGTGCTTCTGGGTTCAATCTCCAGTAAAGTGTGTGTGCAGCCATGTGCATGTATGGACACACACACACACACACACACACACACACACTTAAAATTTTTTAAAAAGACCTTCATTCTATTTTATTTATTATTTATTTTTTAATTTTGGGCGGGTCTGGGGGTGGAACCCAGCATTTGACCTCCGAGCTACACCCTCTGCCCTATTTTTTATTCTTTATTTTGAAATCAGGTCTCACTGAGTTGCAGAGGGCCTCACTAGGTAGCTGAGGCTGTCCGCGATCCTCGGGTCTCAGCCTTCAGAATGCTGGGATTACAAGCATGCGCCACCACACCCGGCTTGACCTTCATTCTATTTTAACACAGTACCAAAAGCCTTCCTAAATAATGTTCTTTTGAATGAAAATTACCTTTAAAAATTATACAATCTATGTCAATTAAGGAGGGAAGACCATTAGTCATTATTATAATCCTAAATTAATCAATAATATTGCATTAGTCAGTTTTCTGTTACTATACTGAAATTTCTGAAGCTGGGTACTTATAAAGAAAGGTTTATTTAACTCACAGTTTTGGAGGCCCCATCAATTTGGTGTCTGGTGAGGGTGGCCATGACTGGGTCACATTATCGGGGATAATGAGGGGAGCAAGGCGGAAAGATCAAATGACAGAACAGAAATCCAGGGCTCAGGAGGGACTGGTAATGACCTCTCATTCATTTGTACCTCCTGAAAGATCCACCACCTCTTAATACCACCACACTGGGAACTGAGCTTAAAATGAACCTCACGGGGCACATTTAACCGTAGTTAGGCCATCGTAAGTATCCCGCAAATACTCCACTGAGACTCTCCTAAGAAATTCAGATGGGTCTTTGCAGGATTAGTTAAAGGGATGGCAATATCAAAGCTATAGCTTATTTTTATGGTTATATTTCAGAAGATGAGAATTAATGTCTAATGACCCTTAATATTTAGAATAGAACAGGTTTCAGAAAAAGGGAGATTGGCTGTTGCATCTAGTAGGGCAGTGATTCTTTGGTCAGAATTCTGGCTTCAGTCAGTTCAGACTGAATTCTGAATTCAGTCAGTTTCTGGCTTTGTAGCCATAGGTGGGACCGAAGTGTGGCGTTCTTCCAATATGTTCCCTGCAGACAATGATGTCGATGTTGCTGGCCCTGGGATGAGCCCCAACCTTTTTTATTTTTATTTTTTATTTTTATTTTTTGAGGAACTGAGAATGGAACCCAGGTGGAATTCTACCTCTGAGCTATACCCCCAGCCCTGTTTTTCATTCTTTATTTTGAAACAGGGTCTCATGAGCAGCAAAGGTCCTCACAGAAGGCTGTCCGGGAACTGCAATCCTCCTGTCTCAGCCTCCCGAATGCTAGGAGGTGTGTGGCATCACACCCAGGTCCATGATGACCTCTGCAGTAGAGAAATCCACTTGGAGATTAACTTCAATCAGAGCATGTAGCCAGAAAGACAATGCCAAGATATACTTTAGAAAGGGTAAGAAACTTACACTGAAATTACCAAGAATTGGAGTTTTTATTCTGAGCTCTATGTGATTGGCTGATGTCTCCTAACAAGGAAAGCAGTGCCTACAGCAGGTCCACCAAACATTCTTTTTCCTTTCTTCTTCTACTCAGCAGTGTGTTCGGAGGACTCTCTAGAAGCGAGGAACTTATCCTAGACCGCGTCTAAGCTTACCGGGGCTGTGTGTTAGTCAGCTTTTGGTTGCTTTGACCAAATACCTGAGAAAATCAACTCAGTGGAGGAAAACTCATTCTGGTTCCCGTCTCAGGGGTGCCAGCAGTGGCTCGGCCCCATGGTGGGCTCATGGTGAGGTGGCGTGTCCTGCTGGGGAGCATGAGTCAGAGCAGAGCTGCTCACCCATGGGAACCACGGGGCAGGGGGCAGGGCGAGATGAGCTTTTCAAAGGCATGTCCCTGCAACTCAGTTTCTCCAACTGAGCCCCCAACCCCAAATAGCCCGTTCATCTGTGACTCATCAGTGGACTTTCACTGTCCAGGTGGAGGCCTCTCGTGCACCTGTTCTCTGAAGTTCTGGACAGTGCTGCCGTGGTCCACGCCTCCAGCACTTGAGCCTTTGAGTGCATTCCAGATCAACCACAACTGCTTCCATGATACATGCCCAATCTGGGTGGCTTTAAGCTATTGGAATTCTTGTCTCACACCTCAGATGGCTGCGGGTCTGATGCCACAGTGTTAGGTTGTGCCCTCTGAGGACTCCAGAGAATCCTTACTGCTTCTTCTGGCTCCTAGTCTTCGCTCAGCCTTCCTTGGCTTGTACAGCATCGCTCCAGTGGTGTGACCACCTTCTCCTGTGTGTCCACACGCTGTTGTCCTTCTGTGTGTGCCTGCCCAGCTTTCCCCTTTCTGCAGGGACATGGGTCATATTGGGCTGGGGCCACACTTATGCCCTCATTTTAACTTGGCAACCTCTAGGAAGACCCCACTTCTCAGTAAGGTCACATTCTGAGGGACTGGGAGTTAGGACTTCAACGTATCTTTTTTGGAGGAAACTCATTTCACCCCATGATGATGTGTTTAATTATTACCATTTCCCAGCCTTAAAACAATTCATTAGATTCTACATGTATTCAGTACTATGGAAAGTACATTAATTAAGACACAGAAATGTGATGCCCAAGGCAGGCTTTGTTGATAGTAGGAGATCTGGTAGAAAAAAACGCACAATTTAAGGAAAAGAGCCAGATTACCAAAGGCTGAGCTCCGCTCAGACGGCCCGAGACGGCTAAGTGCTTCCTGACATCTGGGACCATGACATCTGCACACACCTTTATTATAATAATAAATTATATAATAATAATATAAATTATTTATTAAATAATAATATAAATTATTTATTATAATCACCTTTATTATAAAGGTGATTGCATTCTCTTACAGCTGATTGTGTACGTTAATCTTCTGAATTATAAACTGCTTGAAGAGAGGGACTTTTTCAAGTCATATTTATATCCTTAGGGCCTGGTCTATAAGTAGGTGCTCAATGTGTCAAACTGAAGACATTAAATAAATCAAGAACAACCTGAAATTTCGGCAGGTGTTTCCAAGGGTTTCTGCTTACCCGGCAGGCAGAGAAAAGTGAGAATGTATACACAGAGAGATTTGGTGCTGCCAGAAGCTGTCCTTCATGGGTGCTAGCCATCTTTGAAGTGTTATTTTTATTTTAAAAATTAACATTGAGTGTGCAGTTTACTCCATACATATCAATACATATATACTTTTTTTTTTTTGATGGTACTGGGGTTCCTGGAAACCCTTCTACCTCCGGGCTACACTCCCAGACCTATTTTATATTTTTATTTGGAAACAGGGTTTCTTAAGCCAGCGAGGCTGGCTCCGAACCTGCGCGATCCTCCTGTCTCCGCCTCCCAGCGTGGGGATTACAAGCATACGCCACCAGGCTCGGCTCAATGTTTGTTTTAACTCAAAGTAATGTTTCAAATTTCTTAATAACTTATTTCCCCTTCCTCATTCCACCCATCCAATGTGAGAAAAAGTGTCGGCCCTGGAAGTTAGGTGGTGTTTATCTAATGACTGTGTGTACCGCCTGGCACTTGGCTACAGTGAAGGGACTTCAGCAGCATGTGGGACGCTAACAGGGAACAAGGAAGGGGCTGTCTGGACAGCAAAAGCCATAGCAGAGCTGACAACAAGGAGCTGTTTACCTTGGAGAGCGCTGGGCAAGCCGTGTGGGGTACTGTGGCTTATGCACGATGGATAGAGCTCTGCATCTTCCTTCTTCCTCCTTCTACTTGTGGCGGAGGAGAAGTGGGAGCAGAATATGAGGGAAGGAAGGGCGGCAGCCAGGGAAGGAGGAGGAGCACCTAAAGCACCTAAGAGCCCTTTGAAGACAAGGTATTTTGGTTGTAGTCTTTGGAGAATGTGAGGGCTGAATTTCTTTTTTTATTTTCTTCTTCTTCTTCTTTTTTTTTTTTTTTTGCGGGTCTGGGGGTGGAAGCCAGGGGCATTCTACCTCTAAGCTACACCCCCAGCCCTTTTTTATTCTTTATTTTGAAACAGTGTCTCACCGAGTTGCAAAGGGCCTCACTAAGTAGCTGAGGCTGCCCTCGAACTGTGATCCTCCTGTCTCAGCCTCCTAAATGCTGGGATTACAAGTGTGTGTGCCACCATGCCCAGCTTGAATTTCTTGAAGAAGTGACCACATCTTGATGTGCAGGACAAAGGGAAAGGATGCAGGGTCCTCAGAAAAATGTAGTTGGAGGTGATTGGAAAAAGATAACCTTTGGCAGTGATACTGAGAACCTACTGGAGAAGAAGGTTGTAATGGTCCAGATTGCTGATGTGTTGGGCTAACCACTGCATGGACTTGTGGGACTCAGAGAGACAGGGCAGCACCTGAGCCATTTACTAAAGGATGCTGCTGCCCCAGCCCAAGCTCTCAGCATTTTCATTACCTGTTTTTTATTTGTGGTGCTGGGGATCACACATGCTAGTCACACACTTTACCACTGAATTGCATCCCAACCTCTCTGTGCCTCTAAATGTCACCTGGCTGGCTTATGACATGCACCTCCCCAAAGGAGTATGCTCCGGTCTAGTCATGAGACATTGGCGTGCTGCAGTTAAGTCAAGGTTTTTGTTCCGATTGCTCTGTTTTTGAATATGAAGGAATAATCACATCAGTTGATTATCACCTGGGACAATGTCTTAAAAAAGAAAAAAAAAATTGCGAAGGATTGTTTTCAGAAAGGGCAATTAGAATATTCTGGTTTTAAGCTGAGCATGGTGGCATATGCTTGTAAGCCGAGCATTTGGGAGGATCCTTGGGAAGGATCCAAGATTCCAGACAGCTTCAGCTACTATGTAGTGAGGCCCTTTGCAACTCAGGGAGACCCTGTTTCAAAATAAAGAATAAAAAATAGGGCTGGAGATGTGGCTTGGAGGAAGAATGCCCCTGGGTTTCATCCCTACCATTGCAAAAAAAAAAAAAAAAAAAAAAAAAAAAAAAAAAAAAGTAAAGAAAAAGAAAAAGAATAAGTGGAATATCTTGGGCTTCTTTTTTTTTTCTCTGAAAGCATGGCACAGGAATTTAATTTTGCTAAACACTTTAGTTAACTACTCAAGAGGTATCATTTAAGACAACCATGTGATTATCACAGGTCAAAATTAAAAAGAAATAATCCAGTTCAGAAAGAAACCACAATATAGGGAAGGATGAGAATTAAGCAGACGTTTGGAACCCATCACGTGGCGTCTGCTGGAAGATGCAGCCCACGCTGTTAGATGTGGTTCTGATATTGCTCTTTGGCCAAAACTGGTAAGAACTTAAAGTATTTTATGGGTCAGGAGACTTTTTAGCTCTATCTGCAAAGCTGCCTCAAGGAATTTTCTTTTTATACTTTAACGGTTCCTGCCAAAGCTTACTTTTCACTAAGAATGGGCAACCAGAGAGGTCTTTGTCCAAGTCCACAATATAATCCCTTCAGGAAATGCCATGACAGGGTTCAGCTGATGAAATAGGAACTCTGGCACAGTGACCTTCTTCCCAGATATCCTTGGACATACTTTATGTTTCACTGGGCAAACATTTCCTTCCAGATTGGAGCCAGTTCTAAGGGTTTCTTCCTTCAGAAGGGCCAGGAGACACGATAGGTTGCACAACTGTGGAGAGGTTTTCCTTTTAATAAAATTACCTTCTAATATTTCCTAAAGCTGGTTAAATAGAGTTGTGCCAAAACATAGTAACCTAGTCCCTGCCTGGGGGAGGTGCAGTATGAAGGATGCAATTCAAAGAGGAAGGCGAAGGCGCCCACGGCCCGGCATCTTCTCGCCCAGTAGCTCTTTCTTGGTCGTTTCTGTTGATGTGCCAGTTATAAGGGACAGGGACTGCTCTTTTCTGAAAGTTACCTTTACTATGCCCGCTCCCCATATTCCAGTATGTTAATCTACTTCCTTTTGTGAGAGGCATACAAAATGCATGATCTGATTCATGCAAAATTTATCTAAGCATGTTGACTTTGTATGTATTTACTTATGAAGCCTTGGAGTTGATCAGCAACACCGGGGGGAAAAAACCTAGAATAAAAAAGCAAAAGCAAAACAAAACAAAAAGATCCTTCTTGCTTTCAGGAACTGTTGTTTTAAGAGTAATTATCCCACTAGAAACAATGACAGTGACTGCAACATGAATTCTTGTTTAGAAATGACAATAAAATCCACATGTCCTTGAAAATCTTAGTTCCTCTAAGAGTCCTCCAAAATAGATAAAACTAAGAACCTGGGTTTCATTGTTTATTTGTGGCTAATTAGTGAACAAAATTCTCTCTCCTAAGCAGAAAGATGATGAGCTGTCTCTAAAGGGTCAGAAAGTTCTAAGCCATTTTTTTCTCACACTTGGGCAGCGTACTTGTTCATTTAGAGGATAAAAATGATTTCAGCTTGACGGTGCTGGTTTAAATTATATTCGGTTAACAATATTACTCAACTTTATAGAGACAATTCATATGTGATGAAAAAGAGTGTATTTAAAAATAATTGAATACAGGGATGTTTATATACCCATTAGATATAAATTGCTAATTATGTTGTTGAAATTGTGCGTGTGTGTGTGTGTGTGTGTGTGTGTGTGTGTGTGTGTTACTGTGGATTGAACCCAGGGGCACTCTACCACTCAGCTGCACCCTCAGCCCTATTTTATTTTTTATTTTGAACAGAGTCTCGCAAAGTTGTGGAAGGACTCACTCGATTGCCCAAGAACCTGCGAGCTTCTGTCTCAGCCTCTCGTGTACTAGGTATAGGCGTGCACCACCACGCCCAGCCTGAAATTTTTGATATTTTAAATTATTTTTTGTCTTGTTGATCTCCAAACAATGGGGGAAGTAAGTATCTGAGTTAGTTTCCTAGAGCTTTGCTAGTAGACTCTCACAAATTTGGTGTTTTAACACAACACATTGTGTGTGTGTGTATTGAACCTAAGATTGCTCTACCACTGAGCTACATCCAGCCCTTTTTATTTTGAGACAGTGTCTTGCTAAGTTGCCCAAGCTGGTCTTGAACTTGTGATTCTCCTGCTTAAGCACCTGGGTGTGCACCACACCTGGTAGCACAAATGTATTGCCTGGCTCTCAGGGCAGAGGCTGGTGCCAGGTCAGGGCGGGGCTGACTCCTGCTGCAGCTCCAGGGCACTCCGTGCCTCCTGTAGTTTTGTGGCTGAGTGTTCCTTGGCTCCAGAGCACCCCTGCCACGCGCGGCCTCCACACCGCGCAGACTCCCTCCTCTCTGCCTCTGCATCTTCTCTTCTGTCTCTTATGAGAACACCTGTGAATGGATTTAGGACCCATTGAGGTAATACAGGATGATGTCATTGGAGGATCTTTAATAGTGTTTGTAAAGGTTCTTTTTCAAGCAACAACTGGATTTAGGGCATTAGGATGTGGACATACATTCGAGGGGACAATCATTCAACCCACTTCTGTGTATTAAAATTTCCCACTAGGCCTACCTGCTTTCCGACGTCTTACACCTCTGCCGGTTTCCGTTTCATATACTCGGGCGCAGTGGTACTAGGGGACCAGGGGCTCAGGATCCCCCTTGTTATTTGTTCCTGTGTCATGGTGCAATGACCTTCAACGTTCAAGAGTCCCCTCAGTTTTTTCTTGCTTAATGATCTAGTTGGCTGATATGAATACAGTTCCCCCACATTTTTCTGAGTTCATGTGTTGTATTCTCCAATATTTTATCTAAACATTTTATGGTTTATTGTCTTTTAGAGTTTTTTTATTTTTCGAGAAAAGCTTGTAGTTGGACTAAGCTCTTTTAAAGAATGTATTCAAAAGTTACAGACTACAATGCAATGAACCCCCATACATTCATTAACCAGATTAATAAATTGCTAGAATTTTATTACATTTGTTTCCCCTAATCATTAAATTTTTTTTAAAGGAATAAGCAATTCCTTTTTGGTTTTGTTTCCTTTGCAGAAGTACTTTAAAGTACTCATCAAACATCAACTCATTTTACCCTGTGTACTTTGTATGTATGTCCAAATAGTACAAATATTTCCTTTCTTTGTAACAAAATGCCATTATTATATCCAGTGAAATAACAATTCTTTGGTGTCATGGAATCCTCAGTATTTAATTCCTCCAGTTTTCTTGTGCTTTCTTACAGTTGATAATTTGAGTTGGGATCTCAACAAAGTTCTTGCACCTAATTTGTTATGCTCTTAAATCTCTTTTAAATTAGAGAAGTTTTTCTTCTCTGCTTTTCTTCTTTCCTATTCTTGTTAATGTCAGAAACAAGTTATGCCCCATATTTTGCTTTTTTTTTTTTTTTTTTTTGGTGGTACTGGGGTTCCTGGAAGCCCTTTTACCTCCGGGCTACACTCCCAGACTTACCACTTTTTTATATTTTATTTGGAAACAGGGTCTCTTAAGCCAGCGCGGCTGGCTTCGAACCTGCGCGATCCTCCTGTCTCTGCCTCCCAAGTGCGGGGATTACAAGCGTGCGCCACCACACCTGGCCATATCTTAGATTTTTAAACTCTGTATTTTCCTTTGAAAATCATTAATCTTGACGTACAGTTACATACATACTTTTTTTTGTGTGGTACTAAAGATTGAATCCAGGGGCACATTATCTCTGAGCTACATCCCAAGCCGGAATTTATTCTTTATTTTGAAACAGAGTCTTGCTAAGCTGCAGAGGGCCTCATTAAGTAGCTGAGGCTGGCTGTGAACACTGATCCTCCTGTCTTAGCCTCCCAATCCCAAGTACTGGGATTACAAGTGTGCACCACCACACCCAGCTATATATATTCTCTATATATTTTTCAAATGGGAGAACTTTTTAAAATTAGTTTGATTCATTTACATTGATAGTGATTACTAATATATAAAATTTATTTCTACTATGTCCTTCTTTGCTGCCTGTTTTTTGCTTGTTTCTTTTTACTGTCTTTCCTACCTTGAAAAATTCTTCCTTTTGTCCTCTGTTAAATATTTTATTTCTATTCTTTTAGTGACTATTTTAAAATGAAAGAAATGATCACGTGACCAGATTAAATCTACAGTAATCACTACCTTACCATTTTTATACATCTTAGGATGCTTACAAAAAGGATTGTCTCCTATTAAAATGTCTTCATGTCCCAGTATTTTAATGCAGTCAGCTTTTGTTTAAATTTATAACACATACTTATCAACTACTTTGGTCATAATTGTTTTTAAAGTAAGTTGATATTTTGTAGTTTGGAGTCCTTAAAATATTCTACCAGTTATTTCATTGAGGGTTTGTGGCTGGAAGACTCAACACTTGTCTAAAAATATTTTTTTCTTTTACTAACTTCACTACAGAATGGTACTTAGTTTAGGTGGGAATAGAATTCTAGGTATTCTTTTTCTTTTTCTTTTTTTAGTACTCTAAAGCAATTATTCCATTGTCTTCTGGCCTCTCTTGTTACTGAGAATTTATTTGCTAGTTGAATTTCTCTTGTAGGCTAATCTTTTCTTTTACTCCAGTTACTTTTAAGATTATTTATTTATTTATTTTTAAGATTTTACAATGATGTATCAAGGAGTACTTTTACTTTACTTCTTATGCTTAATATTCCAAATTTTTCTTCATCTGTGGATTTCTGTCTTTAATTAATTTTGAGAAATACTCAGCTATCAAGTATTGCCTCCTTGGTTCTTCATTCTTTCCTTCTAAATTCATGATAGAAGATTGTTGATTGAACATTTTTATTCTCTTTACATATACCTTACATTTTTATGTATCTTTAAACACCTTTATATATTGGGGCTTTCTTGTGGCTGGCCTATTCATATCATTTACAAATGTTTCTTTTCAGTGGTATCTAATTTGTTCTTTAACCCACTCATTGAGCCTGTAGTTTCAATGTTTATCTTTTTTCTCAAACTATTTTTCAAATACTGTATTTGTCATATTTTTGCTGTTTTCTTTCTAATCTCTTTAATCCACGCAAACACACTCTTCTGTACTACTTTTTAGACACTTATTTTGCTACCTATGGTTCTAGGGCATTAACTCTTGTTATGTCTGCTGACTTTCTCCTGCAGCCTGTTATCATACGTTCATTTTATACAGGTTGTGCACTTTGGCATGTGTGTGTGCTCAGGGTTGAACTGAGGACCCCACACATGCTAAGCACATATGTTACACATTTTTATTTATTTATTTTATTTTTATTTTGGTGGTACTGGGGTTCCTGGAAGCCCTTCTACCTTTGGGCTACACTCCCAGACCTATTTTTATTTTTATTTTTTATTTGGAAACAGGGTCTCTTAAGCCAGCACTGCCGGCTTCGAACCTGCGCGATCCTCCTGTCTCCGCCTCCCAAGCGCTGGGATTAAAAGCGTGCGCCACCACGCCCGGACTACATTTTTAAAGCGATAATTTTCTGTGTGATAAATGTAGAATCACATCCTTAAAAAATGGATTTACTTCTGCAAGGTTCCACACAGTGGTAAGCAAATGTGTGTGTGTTAATTTACTGACTTAGAATCGCCCAGAGTTTGAGTAACAGCAGTCAGACACTAAGCTGTCAGGGGCGTGGTCCAAGTCTCATGTTCCCTGTAAAGAGCCGCTCTGTCAGGTCCTTGGGGCAGGCAGAGTCCTTCCTACTTTGCTCCTCCAGAGTGACAGCTCTTTACAACCTGGCTTTACTTATGAGTTACACTTCGAATTTTCAACAAATTGGGCCAGAATTTAGAGTACTATTTTTTTCTTATTTCTAGCACCAACAATCTCAATCTCTCTCTCTCTCTCTCTCTCTCTCTCTCTCTCTCTCTCTCTCTCTCTCTCTCTCTGTCTCTCTCTCTGTCTCTCTCTGTCTCTCTCTCTGTCTCTCTCTGTCTCTCTGTCTCTCTCTCTTTGTCTCTCTCTCTGTGTGTCTCTCTGTCTCTCTCTGCTATCAAAGCACAATTTTCACGCAGCATTTCTGTGCATCTGTAGGTAAATGATTTCTATTCTAATCTACCATTTTCTAGAATTATTGATATATCATAGTTTTAAAAATTTTTCTGGGGAGCTGGGTGTGGTGGCACACTCTTGTATTCCAGCATTTGGTAGGCTAAAATAGGAGGTCGTGGTTCACAGACAGCCTCAGCTACTTAGTGAGGCACTTTGCAACTCAAAAATAGGGCTGGGAGTGTAGCTCAGAGGTAGAATGCCCCTGTACCAAAAAAAAGTCCCAGTACCAAAAAAAAAAAAAAAAAAAAAAAAAAAAGAAATAAAAAAAAGAAGAAGAAGAGAAAGTTAGCTGGGCACGGTGGCACATACTTCTAATCCCGCTATTAGGGAGGCTGAGACAGAAGGATCATAGGTTTGAGGCCAGTCTCAGCAATTTAGCAAGACCCTGAGCAACTTAGTGAGATCCTGTTTCAAAACAACAATAAAAAAGGGCTGGGATGTAGCTCAGAGGTAGAATGGGTTTCATCCAAAAACAACAACAACAACAACAACAACAACCCCAGAAAACCCCCAAATCCACTAATTTAAATTTTGCACAAATGAGTATGTGTGCGTACATGTGCACACGCATGTAACCCTTTTTTTTTATTTAGTGGTGCACTGTATTCATACATCATAGTGGGATACAAACTTTTGTAGACATACATGCACACATCGCCCAGTCAGCCCCCACCCGATCCCCACCCCATTCTCTCCGCATCCCTCCCTCCCAAGCTTGGCTTAGTGGTTGACATCTAGTATTATAGCAATTTATCCAAAATTAAAGATGATAATCTCACATAACAGTTTCATTTGTCTGATACCAAGCTTTTGATGACTTAAAGATAACATTTCAATATTTCTTTTTGCTTTCTTTCTTACCAGAGAATATTTTTTTCTATTTTTTTTAGGTGAAACTATCATATATTTATATATTTATTTTTCAGAAAAAAAATCTATCCTAATATGGAATATGGACTCTATGTACCCACAACGATCTTGAAAAAGAATAAAACTAGAAGATATATATTTTCTGATTTCAAACCATATAAAGCTACAATAATTGAAACAGTGTAGTACTATTCTAAAGGCAGATATATAAACCATTGGAGTTAAATAAAAGCCTAGAGCTAAATTCTTCCCTATATTGTCAAGTTATTTTTGACAAGGTTTCCATGAAATTTGGTGGTGGAAATAATAATCTTATAACTAAATATTGTTGAAAAATAATAATTACATGGAAAAGAATAAAATTGGACCCTTACCTAATCCCATATACAAATATTAACTCAAAATAGATAAAAGACCTAAATATAAATCTTAAGACTATAAACTTTTAGGAGAAAATCTGGGTCATAAAACCTCACAACATTGAAATTGGCAGTGATTTCTTGGATATGATTTCAATGGCACAGGCAACAGAAGAGTATACAAACTCCCTAAAAAATAAAAAAATATTGTATATCCAAAGACAATGTAAACAGAGTTAACAGTTACTAATAGAATGGGATAAAATATTTCCAAATGCTATATCTGAAGGTATATTAATATTCCAACTAGAAATCCTAAAAATTAACAACAATAAAGGCAAACAATACCATTTAGAGATAGGTAAAAGACTAACATAAATAATGAATCTCCACAGATAACCAGTCTTAGTTGTCTGTTGGATGGAAACTCTTGTTTCTCTGGTTCTGGTGTGTGTTACCTATTTCCTCTTTGTAGTTAATCTCTTTGAGTATTTTCTCTAGTGTTGGTTTTGAAGACATAAATTCCTTCAGTTTCTGTTTGTCATGGAAGCTTCTTATTTCTCCATCTAATTTGATAGAAAGTTTTGCTGGGTAGGAAATTTTTGGCTGGAAGTTGTTTTCTTTCAGAGTTTGGAATATGTTACTCCGAGCCCTTCTGGCTCTCATGACTTGGTTTGGGAAGTCTGGAGTGATTCTAATTGGTTTGCCTCTGAATGTCACTTGGCCCTTTGTTTTTGTTGCCTTTAAGATTCTCTGCTTGGCTTCCACATTGGTCATTTTGACAATTATGTGGCGTGGTGATCCTCTTCTCTGATCCTGTCTAAAGGGAGTTCTATAAGTTTCCTGGACCTGTGTATCAACCTCTTGCTCTATGTTTGGAAAATTTTCTGCTATTACTTCCTTGAAGAGATTGTTGATCCCTTTGGTTTCACTTTCTTTTCCCTCCTCTATTCCAAGTATTCTTAGGTTAGCTCTCTTAAAATGGGCCCATATTTCTTCAATATCAGATTCCTGCTGTCGGATATTTTTTCCTAGATTAGAAACTATGCGTTCATTTTTGGAATGATCATCTTCTAAGAGCGAGATCTGTTCTCCATGTGGTCTAATCGGTTGTTTGTGCTTTGAATTTAGGCCTTTACTTCATTAATTGCATCCTTTATCTCTTTTTGGCTCTCTCTGAGTTCTTTTCGAAGCACCTCTATTATTTCTACAGCTATTTTCCTGATTTGATCTTCTAGAAATCTCTGATTTTCAGTTTTATCGGGTTCTGATGTTGTGGGGTTGTGGGCATTCATTGCTCCAGTATTATTCCTCTTTCCCATGATTTCGAAGTTTGTGCCTTCTCTGGGTTCTTCCCTTGGGTCACTATGACTTCACTTAAGGTGTTCTGGATCTCGAGTCAGTAGTATCTCAGACCCCACTACTCCTTTACTGGGTTGTAGCACAGAGTCTCCGACCCAGAGAGTCGATAGAGGCTGCTTTAGACTGTGGGGGGGTGCCAGGTTGCACATTCTCCTATGGTGTGATATCTCTGCCACCGCCACTTCCTCACTGGGTCAAGTCCCAGGGAGTACAGTACTGGGATTTCTCCTCTGTGGCCCGCAATTTGACTCATTGTTCTTGAGTACGCAGATGTAGCTGTACTGTACTTGGTGAATTCGGTGCTGCTGCGGCCGGTGGCAATATGGCGCCGCTGCTACAACCTCGGCCGTGAGGCTGGCGTATTTCTTCTTGGTTTTGAGTTCCACTCTGAATTCCTGCAGCATGTGCTGAGCTCAGCCACTGGGAGCTTTAGATGCTCCCTGTGCCGAGAAATCCCGGCTGGCTGTTCTGCAGCGGCTCACCTCGGCTTGCTGTAGCCGTCGGGTGAACTCGCTGCTGCTGCCGGCAGTAAAGCGCTGCTGCTGCGTCCTCGGGTGTGAGGCCGGTGTATCTCCTCTGTGGCTCTGAGCTCTGTTCTCAGTCCGTTTTCTCTCTGGAGCCTGGTGATTTTTTTGTTTCTCTGGTGATGGTGTTTTCTGGCTATGAAAGGCGCTGATTTTGTGGTAATGGAGATTGGTTGTTAGCGGGGCTCTTAAGCCCCGCTTTTCTCGGTCGCCATCTTCCCGGAAGTCCTCTTTTTTAAAATATAATTGTTGGGTACTCCAGCACATTGTATATCATGTGGTGTTTAAATTCTCTTCATATAGATTCTGTTTTAATGTAGTTCCTGCAAACTTGATCATATATATAAATGCCACTCAAGATAGTGAAGTTCCGTGAAATCTCTGTTATTACGCAGCTATCCAGGTGATACCTGGCGTGCTCATGCTAATATTTACAATGATTATCAAAATGGAAATACAAAATTTAAAACAGTTTTTGAGGAGATCTTTGGATTCTGGAATATTGTCTGACAGATGGACACTAGTTTTGGAAAGACTGTCCCTCCATCTAGGTCAGTTTTAGGAAATATTCACTCTTCTAGATCCAACTAGATGTTGTTTTTTCTGTAATTTGGGGTGGGGGGGAGAAGAATAAAAAATGTACCTATTAGCCGGGCATGGTGACGCATGCTTGTAATCCCAGCATTTGGGAGGCTGAGACAGGAGGATCACGGTTCGTGGACAACCTCCGTGAGGCCCTTTGCAACTCAGTGAGATCCTGTTTCAAAACAAAGAATAAAAAATAGGGCTGGGGGCATAGCTCGGAGGTAGAATGTCCCTGGGTTTAGTACCCCCCAAAATACACCTACTATGTTAGACAAGGCCTCCAGAGGAAGAACATATAGAATGTATATGTGTGCATAATATGTGCATGTATATGTTTACACGCACACACATGGAGGGGAGAAAGGGAGATTTTAAGGATCAGTGCACACAGCTGCGGAGGCATGGTGAATCTCCAGTCTGCTAAATTTGGTAGGCTGGGCAGCAAGCTGGAGACGCAGAGAGGAGCGGCAGTCTTAGTCCAGGGCAGTCTGCGGGTGGGGTTTCTTCTTGCTTTGGGGAGGTCAGTCTTTGTTTATTTAAGGCCTTCACCTGACTGGATGAGGCCCACCCCTGCTATGCAGGGTAATCTGCCTTACTCAAAGTTTGCCGATTTAGATGTTAATTCCAAAACTACCTACACAGAAACATCCAAAATATTACTGGACCAAATATTTTGGCACCATGGCACAGCCAAGTTGATTCTAAGAGTAGCCATCATACCAACATGAGGGCTTTTGTTGTTACTTGGTTAGCCGTGTGTTTTCTGTCGGCCTCATCTTCTAAGCTGTGATCATCTCCAGGGTAGACACTGACGTAAGTGTCTAGCATGGCTCCTGGAATTTAGTAGATACTGGTTACATGCTTATTTCATGAAATGATAGTCAAAGGGCCAGGAGAAAGGAAAACGAAAGTGCATTGTGAGTGTGTGTGTGTGTGTGTGTGTGTGTGTGTGTGTGTGTGTTGGGGGGTGTACTGGGGATTGAACCCAGGGACACTCTACTATTGACTTACACCCCTAGACCTTTTTATTTTGAAACAGAGTCTCGCTAGGTTGCTAAGGGTAATCTAGTCTTGCTGAGTTGCTGAGGCTAATTTTGAACCTCTGATCCTCCTGTCTCAGCCTCCCTTCTAAGTACTGGTATTACAGTTGTATGCCATCACAGCTGGCTACTAAAATGCATTTTAGTCATCTGACCCCAAGGAGGCATACATTTTCTGAGTCCTTAAAAGTTGCAGTATTTGTGATTACAAAGCCTATTTCTGTTTCAAGTATAGCGATCATGGTGCAGCTAGCCTTTACTGGTGGGGGGCACATGGCAGGCACCGCACTAGGGACAAAGTTTCTCATTGCCTGTAAGAAGGGAATCCCAGTACTTGGAAGCCGAGACAGGAGGACCACAGGTTCTAAGTGAGACTCAACAACTTAGTAAGACCTTGTTTAAAAAATAAAGTAAAAGGGCTTGGGATGCAGCTCAGAGGTATAGATTAGCAAACTCTCCCCATCTTTAGTTCTGAAACCCTCAAACATAATTTCAGGGATTAATTTTTTTTTTTGTGGTATTTGGGGTGGAACCCAGGGGCTTTCTACCTCCGGGCTACACTCCCAGACCTATATTATACTTTATTTGGAAACAGGGTCTCACTAAGTTGCTGAGAGCCTCACTAAGTATCTGAGGCTGGCTTTGAACCTGTGCGATCCTCCTGTCTCAGCCTCCCAAGCGCTGGGATTACAAGCATTCGCCACCACGCCCAGCTTTTCAGGGATTAATTTAAGGGATTTTGTTTTGGGGTGGTGATTGGTGGGGAGCAGGACACAGATTTTTCCATCTCAAGTGTGGTTAACTTTTAGCGATATGTGGGACAGATTGAATTGTCCCAAAGAATTCATGCGCAGTTCTTCAAGTTTCTGTGCCTCCCTCCCTCCTCTGTTTTTTTTTTTCTTTTCTTTTTCTTTTTTTTTTTTTTTTGAGATGATGTCTCACTCTGCAGCTCAGGCTGGCCTCAAACTTTTGAGTTCAAGCCGTCTTCCCTCCTCAGCCTGCCTGGTAGCCAGGACTCTAGGGCTGTGCCTTTCTGCCTTGCTTAATCCTTTTGCTTTTCGCATAGTCCCTTTTAAGGAAACTTTTTTTTTTTTTCGATATTAGGGATGGAATCCAGAGGCATTCTACCTCCAAGCTACACCCCCAGCCTTACTTTTTATTCTTTATTTTGAAACAGGGTCTCACTGAGGTGCAAAGGGCCTCAGTAAGTAACTGAAGCTGTCTGCGAACCGCGATCCTCCTGTCTCAGCCTCCCAAATGCTGGGATGACAAGTGTGTGCCACCACGCCCGGCTCACTAACATATTTAAGTGTTGAATCCTGGGCGGTATCATGTACTCTCAAGTCTACATGTTGAAATCCGAACCTGATATATCTCAAAATGTAACTATACTGTATTTAGAGATAGAGTCATTAAAGAGGTATTTAAATTAAAAGGAAAGCATTAAGGCAGGCCCTGATCCACTGTTACCTGTGTCCTTATAAAAATAGAAAATTAGAAGCTGGGCATTGTGGTGCACAGCCACAATGCCAGTACTTGTGAGGCTGAGACAGGAGGATTGCAGGTTCAAGACCAGTCTCAGAGATTTATCAGGACCCTCAGCAACCTCGTGAGACCCTGTTTCAAAACAAAAAAATAGGAAAAGGACTGGGGATGTAGCTTGGAGGTAGAATGTCCCTGAATTCAATCTTCAGTACCATGAAACAACGACAATAACAGCAGGAACAACGATTAGCAGATCAGAATATAGACGCACACACAGTGGGAAGATGGCGTGGAGACACAGGGAGGTGGCCCTGACCCGCCAAGGACAGCGGCTTCAGAACAGAGGCGCCGTTGGCACTCTGCGCTTGGATTTCTAGACTCCAACGAGATGAGAAAATAAATGTCTGCTGTCCAGGGCACCCAGCCTGCAGACCTTTGTTCTGGCAACCCTAGCCAGAGAAATACAATAGTGGGTTTCCAGGTAAATTCGCTGCTATCACCATCAGATCTTCGCTGTTTTTGTGTATTTTGCAGCCAGATTTGATCCACTTGGGCTCTCCAGTCAGCACTCTTGTGAGACTTGACGCTTGGAGCGGAGCATAAGAAGTTGAAAGAACACTTACAGTCAGATGAATCTTGGCTTCAAACCTTTCTTTACCACTGCAAATGGCTACAGGGCACAGGATAAATTTAAGAAGTGCCCTGGCACGGACACGGGTTGAAAAAGAATTTCCAAGACAAAGGTTAGAGCTACAGACAGATTTATTGAGGAAGGCAAGAAATACACATTCAAGGGAGAATCCAAGCCACTCCCAGAGGGAGAGGGACCTCTGGGGTTCAGGACTCCTCTTTTAGGAGACTCCGTGAGGAGTGGGCAGGAGGTGTCTGAGGATGACCTCAGTCCGATGGTCACGGATGATCCGGATGCTCGGTCCTCTCCGGGTCCCGAGGGCCGTTGAGGCCACGCCAGGCTCTGTTATTTTGAGTAATGCAGCTGGGCCCGTGATGGGACGTGTCCTTGGTTTGCTACACGGCAGATGGGCCTCTCCAGGGTCTGCAGTCAGAACACTCCCAGGACTCCCTGAAGCCTTCCAAGGCCGCTTCCCACGGTTAGGCAAGGCCCCACAAGAAGGGCCCAGTCTGCGTTCAGTTAGAAACACCACCCTGAGAGAGCATCCTGCTCTGTCTTTCTAGATGGTTCTGGTGTGGTTAAGACTGCCCAAGGAACTAGAGTTCAGGAGCCAGGAGCTGTGCTGTCTGTAGATGCTATCCCAATCTTTGTAGTTGCTTGCCGAAAAAAATAATTTATGCAAGTTTATGCATAAGCTAAATCTAAAAGAAAATAGCCCAGTGGGGAAATATCTTTGATCTTCTATAAAGTGTAATACTTTTTATTATTATTGATAATAGTGTGTGTGTGTGTGTGTGTGTGTGTGTGTGTGTGTGTGTGCGCGTGTATGTGTTACTGAGAATGGAACCCAAGGGCCTTCTACCTCTGGGCTAGACCCCCAGCCCTATTTTATTTTTTATTTGGAAATGGGTCTTGCTAAGTTGCTGAGAGCTTTGCTAAGTTGCTGAGGCTGGATCCTCCTGTTTCAGCCTCCTAGGTACTGACATGACAGGCTTGTACCGCCACGCCTGGCTCATTGTTACTAATTTAATATGAGCCATCACAGCTTCCTTTCTTCTTTCTTAATAAACTTTTATCTTGTATTTTATTTTATTTATTTGTGGGTCTGGGGATGGAACCCAGGGACATTTGACCTCCGAGCTATACTCCCAGCCCTATTTTTTATTCTTTATTTTAAAACAGGGTCTCACTAAGTTGTAGAGGGCCTCCCTAAATAGCTGAGGCTGTCGTCCACGAACCGTGATCCTCCGGTCTCAGCCTGCCGAATGCTGGGATTACAAACGTGCGCCACCATGCCCGGCTTATCTTGTATTTTAGAAAACATGCAAAAATGCACAATCATGTGTTCTGAATGCATGGTTTTGTTTTCTTTTATTACTTAGAGAAAACAAATCAAAAAATAACTTTTTCATAAAAATTAAGATAGCCATATTTTAGATGATTAGCTAATGATATTTACATAAAGTGTGTTGTATATTTACTCCTGAAATTCTATTTTTGGTGTTGTTATTGTTGTTGTGTGTGTGTTTGGGGATTAAATCCAGAGGTGTTCTACCTCTGAGCTATACCTCCAGCCCCCCCCCCCTTTTTTTTTTTTTTTTTACTTTGAAACAGTCTTTTTAAGTTGCTGGAGACCTCATTACATTTCTGAGACTCACCTGGACCCTGCGATCCTCCTGTCTCAGCCTCCTGAGTCCTGGTAATACAGGCGTGTACCACCATGCCTGGCACTCCTAAATTCTTTAACGTAGATGTAAGCCGAGCTTTTGCCATTTTAGAACTTCCTGGCTTCTCTAAAACCCCAGTGAAAAAGTATCTCTTCCTATCCTTGATCAAACAGCTTAATTTTCTCTTGCTCATGATTTTCAATTATACTGGCTTTAAAAGGTCTGAGGACATTGTCTGTATTAAGACACTGCAAGCAGTCTGGCGTGCTTATAAGCTGTGCAGCTCAAATCCCAGATGAAGTCCAGATCTCAATTTATCTTTACCCCTGGGCATGTCTACATTTTATATAAACAAATTGGAATTATTTCCCCTTTTGATCTGGATATACTAAAAAAGAAATATCTCATTTTGGGATAAAAAAGTTTCCTTTTCTCTTTCTTTTGCTTGCTTGGCTTCTAAGTTAAGGAAGCTTGTTCCTGATAAAACAGAAACTGGGAGCCCACCAGCCCTTGAGCAAACATCCTACCTATTTCTCCTTAACTGGCAGAAGGAATCTAAAGCTCTGACCCCAGGCCTCTTTTCAGCTTAATTTTCATCGACATCTCCCATTAAGGCCAGGACAGCTGGTAGGAAGCCAGAGATGCAGCGATATTAAGTGCTACCTAAGGGACCGCTCCTTTGGCGTAGAAAGCATCACCCTTGGCCTCTCCTTTCTCTGCTTCTGAGACTTGCCAACTGTTCCTGGGCTGTCAGTTGCTGGCTGGAGCGTGAGCAGGTGGGAGCTTTGTAAGCATTTCTGTTCCTTTTTCTTGGTTCCAAAGTTTGTTTATATTTCATTATCTTTTTCATCCAAGGTGAACATGAGCTATTAGGCAGGGCTCGTAAAACAATTGTTTGGCTTATATACAGAAATTTTCTTCCATTCTGGCAGGACTGATTTTCTCCATGCAAAGCACAAAAATGTGCTGTTCAGTAAACTTTCTTCTCTTCTACAACAAAGGAAAGATCTTGGATATTTATTTGAAGTTTTGTCCTACTGAAAAGAGAGGACTTTGTGAAGGTGAGGCTCTAGGGGGAGCAACTTTGACACCAAAAAAGCAAAATACTTCTGTTTCTTGTGTTTGATGTAATAAGGTCTGTCTTTAAGATCAATTTCTGGATGGACGCATGCCATGAATGCAAAAATTGGAATGAGCAAAAGGTGAACCATTTTTACTCAACAGAATTCTCTGTACAGGTCAAGGAAATGCCAAACTTAAGAGATGTTTTAGACTGTGCCCTGCAGGTCAATAAATTAGAGTTTTGTTGAACCAGGAAGAGGAAGGAATTCCAGAACTTCAGGTCCCCAAATGGAAATGCCCCTTAGGACAAGTCTAAACTAGGGAACTAGCGCTGGAGTTCTTCCAAGTCAGTTGGCCCAGTCTCCTGTAACTCATTTCTGGGCCCCCTGAAGCTGTTTGTTTAACTCTGCCTTCCACAGCGCTAGTGTCAAAGGGAGTTAATCATTAGTGAGTGTGAAGAATGCCAGTGTTGCACAGCGTGGTTGTAGCTCTCTCCGTTTTGACAAAATTTTAAGCATTTTTCAGCATTAACAATGTGACCACAGACTGTTAAGGTAGCAATTTAGGGAGCAGGGAATTCACTTTCTAGCAGTATCCATCACCATTCTCATTGTCCTGCTAGAGCGGAAGGCGGTGTGATGCTCTCCAGTGACGCAGTGCTGCTCTTGTCCTAGGCTGGCCTGGTCCAGCTCCCGTCAGCTTGAGGCTGCTCCTTCCAGAGAGTCTGTTTTTGGAGAGTGATTTACAGGTTTGGGTGTAGGACCCTCAACCTTCCCATTCTCCTTCCATGCCAGAACCACCAAGTATTGCTGTAGAAATAATATGGACCAGCCAGGTGTGGTGGCGCACCTCTACATTCCCAGGACTTGGGGGCCTGAGATAGAAGAATCGCAGGTTCAATTTGGGTGTGGTGACGCACACTTGTAATCTCCGCGCTTGGGAAGCTGAGACAGGGGGATCGCACAGGTTCGAAGCCAGCCTCAGCTACTTAGTGAGGCTCTCAGCAATTTAGTGAGACCCTGTTTCCAAATAAAATATAAAATAGGTCTGGGAGTGTAGCCTGGAGGTAGAAAGCCCCTGGGTTCCACCTTCAGTACCACCAAAAAAAGAAATAATAATAATAATAATCGCAGATTCAAAACCAGCCTCGACAACTTAGTGAGACTTTTAGAAACCTAGTAAGATCCTGTTTCAGAACAAACAATAAAAAGGGCTGGGGGTGTAGCTTGGAAATAGAATGCTCCTGAGTTCAATCCTTATTACCAAATTATATCTATATTGACATCTATCTGTCACGGACCCATTTGGAACACAAAGCCTAAGAGGCCCGTTGCTTGTCCGTTGGACTGATCACAGTAAGTGACTAGTGGTGCTCTGGACTGGTACCACAGGAGCCCTGGAGCCTGGAACTCTGGGGGTGGGAATGGGATACGAAGCAACATTCTAGCAGGCATGGAAGGATGAAGTTCTCTTGGCTTCATCTGAATTCTGCTTAAAAAAAAAAAGGTGCTCATCCTGAAATATGATCAAGAGTTCAGTGCCCACAAAATGCCTCTCTAGCCTGAGAGTCTGGGCTTGAGGAGGCCCCCAGCTAGGATCTCCACAAGAGCAGGTGCATCCCAGACTCTGGAGTGTCTGAAAATCAGTCACATGCCATCACCGTGACAATACGAAGTTCTTCCACAAAGACATGCAGACAGACTTCACCTTTTCTGGGACTGGAGTCCCTGAGAATGACTTTCTTCCACTAACAGGGCAGGACTCAGTCATCGACTCAGTCATCTCTTTGCTTTTTTTTTTTTTTTTTTTCTGTACTGGGGATGGAACCAGGGACACTCTACCTCTGAACTATACCGCAGCCCGATTTTCTATTCTTTACTTTTGAAACAGGGTCTCACTGAGTTGCAAAGGGCCTCACTAAGTAGTAGCTGAGGCTCTCTGCGAACCGCCATCCTCCTGTTTTAGCCTCCTAAATGATTACAAGTGTGCGCCACCACGCCCAGCACTTAAAATGCAGAATGGATCCCAGTATCCTGTGGGCCTGGTGGGCTCCTTTGGTGAGTCCAGCCAGTCACTGGGTGTGGTCTGCCGTCCCCTTCCTAACCTGGGCTCTGCACCCAACTCTACCCAGCTCCATTGCCTCCCCCTTAGACCACACACTGGTTTGCCGTGTCTTGGACTTGTGTACTCTTGGCTCCTTCAAGCCATTTCTCTACCTGGTATTCCTCTGCTCGTGGCCAAGTTGAAAATTCCATGTAGCCACTTTTAGTAGCTGTTCAGTCCCATGCTCCTGCCTTCTTCCTTAACTCTACCACTTTGAACTAATTTCCCCTTTTCTGTACTCTTAAATCCCTGTGTATTGCATATTAAAGGATTTACCATGTGGTAGAAGTATTTCCTTGCATCTATTTACTTTCCTCCAATATATGGGTCTGGAAGGCAGAGCCCATATTGTTCATTTCCCTCTCTCTCTCTCTCTCTCTCTCTCTCCTGATTACTGGGGATTGAATTCAGGGGCATTCTACATTCAATCTATATTTACTAGGTTGCTTAAGTTGGCCTACCTACGATCCTCATATCTCAGCCTCCCAAGTACTGGGATTGCAAGCATGTACCACTGCTTAACACTCCAGCTACTAAAGTGCGCAGAATGGATGGCTAGGTGATCGCTAGCATCCGTGTTCCATGAATAGCCTTGATTCAAACGCCCTGCTTGGTTGCACTATGAAGTGAACGAGCTCGTAGCTCTCCACCTTGCCCTTTACAGTCGCCTGGAAGTCAGGTGACCTGGTGGAGGAGCCGCCACAGTGAAGAAGGGGCAAGTGTGCCGGGAGCCCTGTGGGGGAACTTCCTGGGCCCTGCCTGGGCGCTGACCTGCTTGGCCTGGGCATGGCAGGACCCCGGGACTTCAACAGTTCTCGGGAATGCTAATGCTCACTAACTTCGAGATCGAGGTCTGTATCTAATCCTGTTCCCTCCTAAGGATAAATAGGTATACATGGCGTCTTTCCTAGTGTGGTGTCTTTCTGATACGCTTTATATTCTACTTCCTCTTTCTATGTATTCACAAATACAGAGACCGAATATAGTTAGAGAATTGGTCCAATTATGTTAGAATCTCTCAGTTCTGGCCACATATTTGATCATCACCTACAAAGTAAAAAGGCTGATGCCTGGGCCTTGCCCTTCGAGCTTAAAGAATCCATCACCTTCTCTCCCTTTCTCTGGATGGCATCCTCCACTCGACACCATCCCTTTATGAGGAAAGGCTATTTTGTCTTCAAGATTGTTAGGGATGAAGGAAGGGGAGAGATTGGTAGAACAGAAAGAGAAGAAATTGGGAGAGAGATAAAAGTACATGTAACACTTAATGAGAACATTACCAATAGCAGGCTTGGGTTTCATTTGGTGACATTAAAATAAGTCATTGGAAAATCGCCATCCCTTTATGCTTCTTAGCTACTGGTTCTCACATTCCATAGTGATTGTCACAATGCAGAGGGGGCGGCCAACACTTAACTCTGTGCCTTTAAGACAGGTGTCCTTGGGGACCGGTAGCGGGGGCATCAAAGCTGTGACTTGCTTCACCCCATAAGATGCTCAGGTGACAAGCTGACATACTAGTTCAGTGATGAAGTCATAGCAATGATACTTTAGTTCTCATTAGTATGCTCCACAGAACTCTAAATGGCATGCCTTGAGGTGAAAAAGAAGAGGAAAAACAAATTCTCCATTTATACTTTCCTCTTATGGAAACAGAGGAGGTGTAGCTGGTTTCAATTTGCTATTTGTGGAAATGGCTCTTCATTACCATCCAACCGCACCTCAGATTCATTGCATGCATGCTAGAACACTTGAAGTTAGCAAATGCAATGAAGAAGCTAGCTTTTAAAGCACAAGTTTCAAAGAAGTAATGTTTAGGGGACTGTCTTACCTTTATTTTTTTATTTACTTACCTATTTTTTGTGGTACTGGGGATTGGACACAGGAACATTCTACCTCTGAGCTACACCCCCAGCCCTATTTAAAAGTTTTATTTTGAAACAGGATCTTACTAAGTTGCGAGGGATGTCACCAAGTTGCTAAGTTGCTGGTCTTGAACCTGTGATCCTCCTGTCTCAGCCTCTCAAGTACTAGGATTACAGACATGCACCACCAGGCCCAGCTCAGGGTTACATTATTAACCGTTCTACCTAGAAGACACTGCAAGGCAAAATACAAATTAATTAATTCTCTGAATTTTGTATTTTTATAAGGCTTGATCAATGACATCAAAGAAATGGTGAGCATAGACATGGCCTTTTATATATATATTTATTATTATTATATATTATATATATTTGGTGGTACTGGGGTTCCTGGAAGCCCTTCTACCTCTGGGCTACATTCCCAGACTTATTTTTATATTTTTATTTGGAAACAGGGTCTCTTAAGCCAGCACGGCTGGCTTCGAACCAGGGCGATCCTCCCGTCTCCGCCTCCCAAGCGCGGGGATTACGAGCGTGCCCACCACGGCTGGCCATGACATGGCCTTTTAAATCAGGCAACGCTGATATAACCCACACCTTTCTAGGTGGAGCTTACTGCGCTAGGTGTAAGAAGGGAAGCTTCTATCCCAGGAGGACTGGGGGAAGTGTCTTGGCTGATATTTTCAAATCAAAAGTTTTCTTTTCTAGCGAAGTGAGGAAGGACCTCCATCCTCTACCACTGGGTGGCCGCTGTAGTCATAAGGTGCTCAGGGCAGACTCCCCTGGGGAGGGGTGGGGCCTGTCTTTCTCCTCTATCCGTGGCCTGAGCAGCCAGCATTCAGTAGTCTTTGTCCAGCTCCTCCCTGCTTTCCTTCCTCTCTCCCATGAGGCAATCTCTAGGGTAATTGTCTTTTGTCTTTTGGTACTGGGGATCGAACCCCAGAGCATTCTTCCTCTGAGCTATAACCCAAGCCTTATTTTATTTTGAAACAAGGTCTCACTAAGCTACTAAAACTGGTCTCAAACCTGGAAGCCTCCTGTCTTAGCTTTCTAAGACATTACAGGGATTACAGGCATTCAACACCATGCCCAGCTGACTCTTCTTTCTAATACCAGGGGCCAACATAGGTACTAAATTTTTCTCTGTGCCATCGTTCAGATCTGGAATGTCCCCAAAAGGCCCATGTGTAAAGGCTTGGTTCCTAGTTGGTACTATTGAGAGGTGGTAGAAACATTTAAGAGATGGGTCCAAGGGGAGGGCTGTTGGTTGTTGAGGGGATGTCAGGACCCCAAACTCTTCTCTCACCTTTCACTTCCTGGCTGTTTGAGCTGAATAGCTTTGCTCTACACCTCATCTCCACTACCTCTGGTGCACTATCTGGCCAAAGGCCCAAAGTAACAGGGCCAATTAATTATGGACCCAAACCTCTAGGATTGTAAGACAGAATAAACCTTCTGTCTCTTTAAGTTCATCATCTCGAGCATTTGTTATAATAATGAAAAAACTACTTTTCCTTTTGTTTTTTTGGTACTGGGGATTGAACCCAGAGACATTCTACCTTCAAGGTATATCCCCAGCCCTTTTTATTTTATTATTATTATTATTTTTGAAACAGAGTCTTGCTAGGTTACGGAGAGTCTCACTGAGTTCCAGAGGCTGGCCTCAAGCCTGTGCTTCTCCAACCTCAGCCTTTCAAGTCCTGGAATTACAGGTGTGTGTCACAACACCAGCTTGCTTATCCTATTTTTAGGCACATTGTGTAATAAGGAAAATGCTGAGCCAACTCAAATGGGTTTGTATTTTTAGTACTCATAGTTCCAATTTTTGGAACCTGCACAAACAGTTTCTCAGATGGTCTCTAATCATCTCCCTCCTGGTTTTACATTGCTTTGTGTGATCCTCAGCTCTTGAGTAATTCGCTTCTAATCAACAGCAAACCTCAGTCACGAGGGGATGACAGTCCCTTACTCATAGCACAAAAGGCTGCGAGCTTTGGTGCAACATGTTTCCGTGTTTGGGAAGTTCACGTCGCAATAATCCAAGGGCAGCTTCCAGCCAATAGCCAATAACTATTAATGTAAGAGGAAGTGAGTTCTGCCCACAACCCCATTTTTGAGCTTAAAAGTAGACCCCCCCCCCAGCTGAGTTTTCAGATGAGGCAGCAACTCTAGCTAACTCCTTGGTCATGGCTTTGCAAGAGACCACGAGTCAGAGTACCCAGCTAACTTGTGCCCAGATTCCTGACACAGGGAAGCCATGCAAAATAAATGTGCACTGTTTTCAGTGTCTGGGTTTGTAGTAATTTGTTATATTACTACAGGTAATCAAGTCTGGCAGATAATCAACACAAATACCTGCTTGAAACCATTATGCTGTCGCAGACAGCTCTTCCATTGTTTTCCATGTTTGAGTTGTCTCAACAGAATTTTAAAATTCTGGAGAAGAGGTAGATGTTTTATTTGCCTTGGCATCTCCGTTAAAGTGTTTAGTGACTGGTTTTGCGTATAATAAATGGCCATTACATATTTACTGAATGAATGAACAAAGGCATGTTTGTCCTAGTATTTTCCTAAGTGACTTGGATTCATGCCTTCTGATATTTGGCATCTCTGACTCTGCTGTGTTTGTAGTTAAGATTCATGCTTATTTATTCCCAGGTAACAAAGAGAAATGAATTGTTTCTACAAAAAAATTACTGGATTTCCCCCCTAGGAATTTGGAGAATGTGAGTAGTCCAACCTTTCGCAGGTTTGAGCGTCTCTTTCAAACACAGACATAACAACCAAGTGGGAGGTGTGAGGAAGGTTAGATTTAAGGCTTGACTCTTTTCTTTAAAGGAAGTAACTTTTGTCATAATTGTTCTATCCTTTACAGCACAGAGATTCTCAAAAAGATACCACTGGCTTCCCTGAATGGCTTACCCATTCATACTCCGCTGTATAGCATTTTTGGATCTGGAATAGACTTTGAATGATCCCTCCAAGGCATTCAACTCCTGCAGAAAGACGTCTTCTCCTTCCCTGCTTTCAACTACAGCCATCCTGGTAAGTGTTTAGTCTGCTCTCCTCAAGAAACCCCACCAGGGCTGGCAGGAGGAGCATCCATGGGGTCCTCAGTGGCTCTGGAGGGTGGGCACGAGCCCGTCAGACTGAAGAGCCTTGCCTCGGGGAAAGCCAGGGCCCCTCTTTAGTCTAGATGGCTCAGGGCACTCCATCCCGGACCTTGGCCTGAAGGGATGAAGTTAATGGTGGCGCCTGCTCTCATGGAGTTTTCTGTGTGCTGCCTCTGAGCAGCACACAAGAACTATGAGGGCAAACTATCTCGTTTCATCACGTGACTAGCAAATCCTTCTTATGTGAGGGCTGGGGATTGGATGAGCCTGTGCTGAGGCAGTGTTGTCTACGGACAGAAGTGACTGGAGATTGCTGAGTAATAGATCATTGTCAACCTGGAGGACATTGAAGTGTGTCAGTACCGTTCAATATTTGTTATCAGTAACTTGGACGAGATTATTCATGACACGCTGATCACCTTTGTTGATTTTAGGAAGCAGGGTGAGCTTAGCAAAGGCATGAGTAACTGAGTACAAATCCAGAGATATCCAACATACAGACTTCAGCAAAGATAAAATTGAGAGCCGGGCATGGTGGTGCATGCCTGTAATCCCAGTACTTGGTAGGCTGAGACAGGAGAACTGCAGGTTCAAGGCCAGCCTCAGCAACTTGGTGAAACTTTATTTTAAAATAAAAAAATAATAAAAAAGGTCTGTGGGTGTAGCTGTCACTCCCCCCCAAAAGTGAGCTCCTACATCTGGGTCCGTCACACACACGCGCGCATGCACACACACACACACACACACACACCCGTACACACAGGCACTCTTCATCTGGGTCAGTCACACACACACACACACACACACACACACACACACACACACACACACTCCTCAGTACTCTTTGTTGCTGTCTTCCAGACACTAGAGGGTTTTTTGTTTCATTTTATATTTTTGGTACTGGGTATTGAACCCAGGGGCTTTAAGACTTCCAAGCTATACCCCCAGAACTTTAAAGACAAACAAACAAATAATCAAACAAAGAAAGTCTTGCTAAGTTGTCAGGTTCTCACTAATTTTCTGGGGCTGGCCTCAAACCTGCAATCCTTCTGTCTCAGCCCCCCAAGTAGTACTTAGATGGTAGAGCTGGTTTTTGAAACCTGAGCTTGAGTGCAGTATTGAGGTGCGGTAGAGGCAGTGCAGATGACAGAGAAGTATTATCTTGGGGAGATGCTGAACCGGAGCTGGCCAGACCCCTCAATAGAGCAGTAGTCAGAGGCGAGAGGGGGCAGGGAGCCAGATAGACATCTGTCCACAGGGAAGTCTTAGAGAGGTGGGGGAGGGAGGTTGTAGGCTGAGCCTGAGGCAATTCCTGTGCTAATGGTTGTAGAGCTGTTTTTTTTTTTTTGAAAAAATCTGTTATGTGGGCCTTAGGCATAGTTGGGGAAGGAAAAGTTAAAGGCCCCAGCCAGGTGTGGACAAGCATAAATATAGCCGGAGGTAGCTATGTTTAGGAGGATCATATAGGAAAAAAGGCTCTGAGCTTTGAGTTAAAAGCCTGACCTGAGCTAACATTAGAAGGGTGTTGCCAGTACAGCTCCTCTGATCATAGATGTCCATGGCATTTGTGATGAGTCTTGGTTCACTACTACCCACTGCACTGAGTTCAGTGAGGGGTGGCACACTTTATAAGGGTCATGGGCATGCCAGAAGGTAGTCAGAAGAGAGCCTCACTCTCTTCTTTATTTACCAAGTATTTGCTGAACACCTACTAAGTACGAGATATTTTCTTAGTCACTGGGCGTTTGGTCATAAGTATGATAGTCAAGGTCTCTATTCCCAGTAAACTTATGTTCTGGTGGGAGAGAGAGAGAGAGAGAGAGAGAGAGAGAGAGAGAAAGCAACAGCACAGCGCAGAAACAAATCAGAAAATTGTCTACAGGAAAAAATCTCATGGACAATCGAATGGGATGATATGTTAAAAAGTGACAGTGCTGGGTGGGTGGGGATACTTTACTATGTGGGGCTATCAGAGATACTCTAAGAGCTGAGGTCTGGAGGGAGAAGAGGCAAGCTTAGAGGCCCAGAATAAGAAGTATAGGGTAGAAGAAACAGCAGGCACGAAGGCCCTAAGGCCAGGGGAAAGCTTAGCGAAAAGCAGCAGCGAGCAGGGAGGAGAATCAGACCTTGAGGTGAAGTAGGAAGGGTCGGTGAGTGGCTGTGTGGACTCTGCTGATGGGATGCCAACGATCCTGTTGGCTTTATTTTATTAAATACTTACTATGTGCCAAGAACTGTTGTCGGTCTTTCACAAAAATTAACTCATCTATCATCAGATGATGGGTGAGAAAAAGTTGAGTTGCATTTTCTACCTGGATATACTTTCACGACTACTATTCCAGCTGAAACTGACAACGATCATGTTGAGTACGGCTTTTTTTTTTAACATAGTGAATATATAGACCTAGAATATGAAGCACAGATATTAAATAGTTTGTCCAAACACCTAATCCTGTGCTATTTTTACACTTGTTATGTCACTTGAGCAATAACTGAAGATTCAGAGCATTTCACGCGGGGAAGAGCTGCCTTAAGGAGGTGACTCTCCCCCACACCTTGGCTCCATGGGCTGCAGATCCCTCTTCTTGCCACTTGCTGGCCCGGCCTGGGAGTCCTCTTTTCGCACTGGGTGGGGTCTGGCATTTGCTGAAGTATTGATTCTTTTTGGTTGTGCCATTCTTTTGTTTCATGAGAACCTCAAGGTACTGGGAGAATGTTTAAAATTATTGCAATTTTTGGCCCTCAAATTAAGAAAGATAGAAGGAGCACAGCATGTAGCAGACTACTTTTATTGATCCATCCAATTCACGGATATTTCCTCGAGTACCTCTCCTGGACAAGACTCTGCGCTTGGTGCTGGGAGCAGAGAGAAGAAGGAGACAGGTGTCGTTCTTCACCTTACATAGCTTATCCTCTAGTGGGGGAGACAGCAAGCAGGGTCAAAACAAATATGCAGTTTATATGCTGAGGAAACAATGAGATGGGCTCTGCTTATCTATTGGCGAGTTATGATCTGCACTAACATTTAACGCCATAGAACAACCAGTCATTTATTTTGCTCCCAAATTGACCATGTTGAGAGCGCACGGTAGGAGTGGCTTTTCTCCACGCAGCACTGGCTGAGGTGATCAGGGATCCATTCTCATGCTGACCAGCTTGCCTATGGGCACTGGCTTTAATTTAGGAGCTCAGCTAGGGTTGTAGCTGGGAACTCCACTTCTTTGGTGCAGACTCTCCATGGGGCTGCTTGTGCTTCCTCATAGCATGGCGGCTGAACTCCAAGAAATGATCAGTCTTTATAAGGCTTGGGCCTGGAGGTGGACAGAGCTCCCCTCTATCGAGGAGAGCTAGCCCAAGAATAGTACCCAGCTCCTCGTGAGATTAGTGCGTAGGTAAGTAAGGAAATATGGTGGGCATCTTTCATTTATCACTAGCTACTCTTTTGTACGTTTTTATCTTTAAGTCAGAAGCCTTTAAGCCTTAGAGAAATTGTTCTTTTTGTCTGCAGATTTTTCTTATAACTAAAATATGTTTGCTGGACGTGGTGGCGCACGCTTGTAATCCCAGCATTCGGGAGACTGAGACCGGAGGATCGCAGTTTGTGGACAGCTTCAGCTACTTAGTGAGGCCCTCTGCAACTCAGTGAGACCCGGTTTCAAAATAAAGAATAAAAAATAGGGCAGGGGGTGTAGCTCGGAGGTAGAATGCCCCTGGGTCCCACCCGCAACCCGCAAAATAAATAAATAAATAAATAAATAAATAAATAAATAAATAAATAAATATGTTGACACTGGTTTGTGGGTGCTGGCTTAGCTGTGAGTTTCTGGACTGACCAGCTAATGAGGCTTACCAATTAACAAATGATCATGCTTCTCCCTTGATTACAAATTTTCTTTACAAAAATCTCTTTATTAAATAACTAAGTAAAAGAGGAAGATCCTGGATATTAACCCGTCTATAAACTTAACCATGGATTCTGTGTATTTAAAGCTGAAAGATCATTAGGGATTTAGTGAAGCCTTGCTTTATCTTCAGGTTCTGAGTCTCGTGGGGTTTCTCCTTGACCGAGGATATCAAGATCTGTCCAGCTTCATGTCCAGGGCCCTTTGAAGTGCTTTATCTGATTCTTGGTGGCTGTCACAGGCATTTCTCACCCTTGCAGCTCACTGCCTCCCCCTGCTGGGGAAGGCAGCAACACCCGCTTTTTAAATTTCTGGTCTATCATTTATTTTCCTTGGATCATTGATTGGGTAGCCAGCCTTTCTGGGATTCAGTTCCCACAGCTATGAAATGGAGATAATACTAACTTCAAAGTTGTTCTGAAGGATTTAATAAGGTACCTTAAGTGAATCATGTGTGCATACAGTAAGTACTAAAGAAAAGCGAGTTTCTTTTCTCTTCTTCAAGCTCTGACCAGTTTTCTAGTCTTCTTATGCTATCCCTAGTCACTAACTGATTTTTAAAACCTTGGGACTAGAACATGATATACCTGATTTTTTTTTTTTTTTGGTGGTACTGGGGGTGGAACCCAGGGGCTTTCTACCTCTGGGCTAAATTCCCAACCCTTTTTAAATATTTTTATTTGGAAACAGGGTCTCACTAAGTTGCTGAGAGCCTCACTAAGTAGCTGAGGCTGGCTTCGAACCTGTGCGATCCTCCTGTCTCAGCCTCCCAAGCGCAGGGATTACAAGCGTGCGCCACCACGCCCGGCTCAATATACCTGATTTTAAGAAACCACACACATGCTTGCATGAGCACACACGTGCCAGCGCCAGCACACATGTGTGCACCCCTTCGCTCTTTTAGCAGCGAGACAAAAGAAGTCTACTTCACTGAAGAACTCACCTCTGAATTCTGTTATAATAAAAATGAACCTGAGCAAGTTTTTACAACAAATATGAATAACAATAGAAGATTTTGAGACAGACACAGCCGGTAGCTTCTCAGCAGCAGACGGCTCCCTGGTTCCTCACTGTGCCCTTCCTTCTCCTTGCCCTCGGCCCGGCCCAGGGGAGGCAGGAGAGGGAAAGGCAGCTCCCTCCCAAGCTCAAGCTCTGACCCCTGCAGACCTTTCCCACGGACTCCTCAGAGCAGTCTAGCCTATCCATTCCGGAAGGTTTGTTTATTCCTTGGATAGATTCTATTTCAACGGGCAGGTCAGGAGAGACGAGAGGAAGGCATTACCTCGGATGGCTGGAGCAGAGAACTAATGAAGGGAAGGCTCCAGGCCTTTGCCAATGGGGCATCTGGCCGGAAAATCTGTGAACGCGTCAGCCCAAGTGGATGCTGGCTGTTACAAAAATGGCCCCAATCGCATAGTTTAGTGATCTTTGTGGATGCTATCATGTTAAAAGCGAACTGCTGTGAGGGAATGCTAACTTTTATTGGTATTTGAGGTATAAGAACCCAGAGAACTGAAAGCAAGAGGCACCTCCTAATGCCAGTCTTTCAAATCAGACCATCTCATGTGCTATTATAAGTCAGTATCATTATGAAGATATTAAAACACCTATCTTTTCTCTTAGACTTAGGATCAAGTCTAACCTTAATATGAAATTGGGCATTGAAAGCAGATTCTTATCCATGTGTCTTAAAGCAGTCAGTGACATCCGTGATTAATTAGCGCACGGTTGATTCCTGGAATGCTAATTGTCATTCTGTGGTATAAAAATCACAACCTGGAGTTTTTTCTTTTTTGTCTTCTGTCCATATGTGCCTCTGAGTAGCCAAGTCTAAATATCATTTTCTCTAAATGCTTGACATAGTTTGTATGCCCAGCAATCAGCAGTGCCAAATATTTTATATTTTTGTATAGCCAAATGGCAATGCAAAGTCACACTTAAGGCATGCAAAAAGGAAGTCAGATGCGGAGCAAAATGTCACACATTTAATAGAGAGGGTGAAATAAGGACATGGCTGTGGATCTGGGCCGCCTGGACAGGAACTCAGCTTTCCACTTAATGACTGTCGTGTAGTGTTATTTAACCTCGACAAACCTGTTTCTTCTTCTGTAATATTGGGATAATGATAATTATTTCATCAGGTTCTTACATGGACTTAATGAGATGATTCATGGAAAGGTTTGTCACAGTCCCCAGCACAGGAGAAACTAGTGCAAAAATAGATGTTGTGCCTGTAATCTTGCTATAACTTGGAGAGGTTATTTGGCTTTTTTTCTTTTCTATTTTTATATTATCTTCTTTGCTTTTTTTTCAGGGTTGCTAAGTTGATTTTAGTGTTTATGAAATATCATCTTTCATTGGTATTTACCTTTGCAGGTGTGACTCACAGTTTCAAGTCCTCTTCAGCGTCTTAGAAGGTAGGAGCTGTGTTGTCCATCTCTTTGCAATTTCTGCTGTGACTTTTGCATTGCAGTACTGGACATGAAAACCCGGGGTTTTCCTACCACGGAGCTACCTCCTCAGCCTTATTTTTTTTTAAATCTTGAGACAGGTTCTTGCTAAGTTGCTTAGGCTGGCCTTGAACTTGCCATTCTCCTGCCTTAGACTCCAGAGTTCCTGGGATTATAGGTGTGCTCTACTGTACCTGTACCTGATGCTCCATTGTTTCCTAATAGTAGTTTGAATTCCATGGGTGTGCAATACCACTACTGATAATGGTGAGCAAATGATATGTGTAACGGAAGCCGATGAAGTCAGAGATTCAGCTTGTGCATGAGAAGGCTTCAAGTTTATAAAAGAGAAGTCCATTTTTTCTTCATACCCAGGAACTTTGCCCTTCATCTTGGACAGTCTTCGGCCTCTCACTCTGGCTAGGTGAGGTGGGCAGGTGGCTCTCTGGAAGGGCATGCTCACTAGGGGCCACACAGTTCCCAGTGACTGTTTATAGACATCCTTGGGAGTCAAAGGAATTTATTACTTTAACTTAAGGACAAAAACTATTCCAGGAATATAATCTTTCTTAAGTTAAGGTAAAATATAAATGAAATTTACCGTGCGTGTGTGTGTGTGTGTGTGTGTGTGTGTGTGTGTGTCTTTTGTGGGGATTCAACCCAGAGCCTTGCACATACTAAGCAAGTGCTCTACCTCTGAGCTACCCCTCCAGCCCCATAAACTATGCTCAAGTTTACAATTCTGTGGCATTAAATCACATTCACATTACTGTGTCACCATTAGCATCATTGGGCTTTGTCCTTTCCCAGCTGAGACCTGGGATTCAGCAAGTGACAATTCTCCATCCCGTCTCCTCCTGGCTTTGGCCACTGCCATTCTACTTTCTGGCTCTGTAGATTTTATTACTCCAGGTGTCCCCTATAAGTGGAGTTATGCAAGATTGGCCTTTTGTGACTGGTTTATTTAACATAGCATAATGTCTTCAAGGTTCATCTGTGTGGTAACATGTCCTTTCCTAAAGGCTGGACCATGTTCATTGTGTGTATATACAGTGTCTCGTGGATCCATTCACCCATGGGACACTTGAGCTTCTACCTTTTGTCCATTGTGATTAATGCTGCTGAGAAGCACAGTTATTCATACATTTCGTGGCATGTGGACTCTGCCTGTGTCCCTGCTCAGGTGACTCTCAGGGCTAGCTCCTTTCCTAGGTTTGATAGCACTGTCCTGTAGTAAAAAATCTTGTTTCCTGTTTGCATGATGTGTAGATTAGCTCCTGCGCGGGGGGCTGGTGGCCTTGGCTCGTGATACATGAGAGTGACCGGGTTCACTTCTGTTCCAGGCCCTTGCACTTAGGGAAATATTTGGGAAGAGTCCCTACTGTTTTAAATGTGGGAGTTGCTTGCTTGGCTTCAATTCGCCCCAAGAAGAAAGATGTGAAAAATGAGAAAAACTTCAAAGGAGCCACGCCACCAGGGTTTCAGGTACATCCTGGAAGTGCGGCTTCCTCTACTCCGTGGCAGGCTGAGCACTGCCTGGGAACCAGGATCACCTTCCTCGTTGACTACAAGGGCCTGGCCGGCTGTCCGTGACTCAGAGCACAGAGGGCCACGCCAGTGCTGTTAGGAAGAGTGCAGAGGTCCTGGAATTGGTTTCTCTTTATTTCTTTTTTTTTCAACCTGCAGATCAGGGTTCCCTTTGAGGTGTTCAGGGGCATCAGAGTCCTCCTCGGATGGCGAGTGCTCCAGGAGGATGCACTCTGAAGTTCAACCCCCGCAGAGAGCGAGCCTCCTCTCCTGCTGGCCACGCCACAGAAGTGTTTCTGATATCACAGAAATAAGCAAAATCACTCCTCCACCCACTCTGCTGCGGCATCTGTGGCAATGTTTTTGTTTATCATGAATTTGCTTTTGACCTTCAGTACGTCTTACTGGCATGGCCAAAACAAAGATGAGGAAATTAACACACAGACACACAATGGAAGAAACCAAAGCTCTAGCCATTTCCAGGCACAGCCACCCCACGGCGCAATGACACTCTTAGCTTTGAGGTGATTTGATGTGAGAAGCCACTTGTTCTACATCACTTCCACGTCATCTCTCATGCTACAACAAACCTGGCAACTGACAGGCACCTACGGGGCCTTCCTCCTGTCATCCTTATCCCTTCTCCATTTGCACCTTGGTGGCTGTCGTAGTTTTCTGTCACTGTGACAAAGTACCTGAGATGACCAATTCATAAGGAGCAAAGGGTTATTTAGGCTCATGGTTTCAGAAGTTTGAGTCCACGGTCAGTTGACTCATTTGCTTTTGGTCATGTGGTGAGGCAGAACATCATGGTTAGGAGCTTGTGGCTGAGGAAAACACTCACCTCATGGTGGCTAGAGAGAGGAAACAGAGAGAGAGAGAGAGAGAGAGAGAGAGAGAGAGAGAGAGAGAGAGAGAAGGAGAGAGAGAGAAGGAGAGGGGGGGGAGGAAGAGGTGCCAAGGTCCCAATGTTTTCTTCAAGGTCCTAACTTCCTCCCACTAGGCCCCGCCTTTTTTTTTTTTTTTTTTTGATGGTGGTACTGGGATTCCTGGAAATCCTTCTACCTTAGGGCTACACTCCCAGACCTATTTTTATACTTTTTTATTTGGAAACAGGGTCTCTTAAGCCAGCGTGGCTGGCTTCGAACCTGTGCAATCCTCCTGTCTCCACCTCCCAAGTGCGGGGATTACAAGTGTGCACCACCATGCCCTGCTAGGCCCTGCCTTTTAAAGTTTCCTCACCTCAATATCACCAAGCAGAGAACCAAGGATTTAACACATTGGCTTTGGGGAGACATTTCAGATCCAAACTGTAGCAGTGGCCAAAGGGACAGACAGTGGGAACACTAGACTGTTTTTTGTGATGGCTCAGGGGGACCTAGCAATCCTCAGTTAACCTGTCTGTGAGTAACATGGGGCTCACTGGAAGAGGAGGACTAATGCCTGGCACATGGCTGGCCTTCCATGTTTGGGTATTGGAAGAAGACATGAGTGAAGGGGAAGCATCCCCGTGGTCTGAGATATCTTCTGGCAATGGACATCTAATATTCCACCATGCAATGGGGAAACTGAGTTTTGAGAGGTTAATTGATTTCCATAGGCTCAGCCAGCCAGTCAATAACTTGTTAACGCCAGAAACAAGACCAGCCTTTCTGTTTCCAGGCTCAGAGCAGAAAGTGTTTGTGCTAGATTTATGCACTTGCCGACCCGTTTCTGCTGATGGCTACTTTGATAAATTATTTCAATTCGAAGCAGATGTTATCACGGTACACATGGAGACTTATCTTCCTGAGGTCTTAGACAGCGAGGTTGCTGTTTTATGGTTTCCTGTCTGTGTGTGGGTCAGTGTTGGTGCAATCCTCATAAACAAACAAATAGGCACACAATAACCAAATCAGCTTGGTGGTATTTGAGCTTCTAGGGCAACTTAAAGATAAAACTGTATGTTATTTCCCCCAGAAATCATGGTCAGCCCTGTTTGGAAAATGAGCAGGAAAACTAAAGAGCTTGGTTGGTTGCACAGAGTAATCAGAGACCACTCACACAGTTGTGCCAGTTTCTGGGAATGTTGATCTGGGAAACGTGAGTAGAACAGCCTCCCTGGCGGCTCCGCGACACCTGGTACTAACCATCGTTTTGGGAATATTGACTTGCATGCAAATATTTTTTAGGATAATACATTTTCCATCTACTAGTCATATGGCTTTTATTTTCTTGTAGTAATTTCCTTTTTGATTATAAGTTGAATAAATGGAGATTTTGGATAAATTTGGGGAAGATGTTAGTCATTTGTAATTTCAGTACCCAGAGTAAACCATTCCTAACATTCTGGAATATAGCCTTCTATTTTTTTATTTTTGGCACTGGGGATTAAGTTTAGGGTTGTTCTACCTCTGAGTTACACTCCCAGCCTGACTTTATTTTTTATTTTGAAACAGTGTCTTTCTAAGTTGCTGAGGGTTTCACTATGTTACTCAGAGTGATCTTGAACCTTGTGACCCTTCTGTCTTGGCCTCCAAAGTATTGGAATTATAGGCCTGTGCCACCACACCCACTCCCTTATATTCTTTCATATATGTATTCTTTTTTTTTTCCCCCTTGAGGTACTGGGGATGGAACCCAGGGACATTCTACCTCCGAGCTATACCCCCAGCCCTATTTTTTATTCTTTATTTTGAAACAGGGTCTCACTGAATTGCAAAGGGCCTCACTGAGTAGCTGAGGCTGTCTGTGAACTGCAGTCCTCCTATCTCAGCCTCCCAAATGCTGGGACTACAAGCCTGTGCAACCACGCCTGGCCATATTTCTTAAATTGTGGAATCTACTATGTATTTTGTTGTACAATATACCTTGTTTGTTCACTTGAAGATTATTTCATGAGAATTTTTATGTATAATTAAATATTCTTCTAAACATATTTTTAAAAGGTGGCCCTGTTTTCTATTGTGCAGATGTCCCAGATTTACTTAACCACTTTCTTGTGATGGAACTTTATAGTGTTTTTACTTTCATAGTTCATACAGTATAGCATCTATTTTGCATCTGTAGTCTTTTAGAAATGCATTTATTTTGAGCCAGTAATGGTGGCGCACGCTTGTAATCCCAGCATTCGGGAGGCTGGTTTGTGGACATGAAGGAGGATCATGGTTTGTGGACAGCCTCAGCTATTTAGTAAGCCCCTTTGCAACTCAGTGAGACCCTGTTTCAAAATAAAGAATAAAAAATAGGCCTGGGGTGTAGCTCGGAGTTAAAATGCCCCTAGGTTCCATCCCCAGTACTGAAAAAAGAAAAAAGAAAAAGAAATGCATTTATTTTGAACAATAAAGTATTTCATCTTAATTTTGAATTAATTTTCCCTGTAGGATTATAGAATTAGAAGAAAAAATGAGAAAAAGCCAACATAACGATGAAAGTTGGGCAAGTTAATATTAGACTGTAAATCTCTTTCTTCATCACTTGCTTCAGTGAATAACTACCGTGTACCAGGCACAGTGCAAGCCAATGGGACAATAATAAGTGAATGCTGGTCCCGAGAGGGTGGAGGCTCCAACTCTATCTAGCAACTTATAGCAGACAGGTAGAGATTGTTAGCTTGCTAGGAGAGGAAGAGTAGGTCATTGCAGAGCGGATGTAATTTTTGTGTTGCTGCTTAAAGGTGTGCACACACACACGTGTGTGTGTGTGTGTGTGTGTGTGTGTGTGTGTGTGTGTGTGTGGACACACATGCACCTTCATGGGTGGCCACAGGCATGTGGTCAACAGAAAGATGGTTGGATGTGTTCAGTGCTGCTTCCTGATGAATTTGGGAGAACCTTGATGCTTCAATTCTCAGCTCTTCCCTGAAAATAACAACAACATGCAATTCTTATTCTGCAGAATTCAAAGCTTATTTGAAGTCCCGTGAAGTTTGTTCTTGCACCCAGATGTCAAATCATGTCTCCAACTTTTATCTTAGTTTTTCATTTGTATGGAGTAAATTGCAACCTCTGAACACTAGACAAGTCAAGAAAAGAAAAGAAAAAATAAAGCTATTGCCACCAGCTGTTTCTGTTTCCCATTTCTGTTTCCACGACCAGATTCTCTTATCCCTGAGCATGCTCCAACATGGGTTATATTGTGGTTGATGTATGGGCAAAATTGGATAATGTCTTGTTGTTATTATATCCACTAACATAAAGTTATGGGGTCCGACTGGGTCTCAGGTGTTGTTTGACTAGGCAGACTTCACCTACTAGTCTCCTCTCAAGTTTCTTCTCCCTAATTTTTTCCTCAAAGTTCCCAGGCTTCTGCCTACACCAACAAGATAGGCTCCCCTTTGGCCCACCAGAATTCCCCATGGAAACTTTTTTCTTGTTGACTTCTTACTCCTAAAATCCTTACTAAACTCCTAATCCATGTTGGAGCCACCAATTATCCTGTGTAGGGTGACATGGCTCAGTGTACTTGGGGACAGAAACATTTTTGTGGCCATGAATTTTGGCTGGTTCAAAGTTATCTTTGATTCAAACTCTCAAAACAAGCACTTGATATGAAAAGAAATTTGATCACTAAAATAAACAAGTGTAGTATTGCCAGGAATGGTGGTATACACCTATAATCCCAGTATTTGGGAGGCTAAGATAAAAGGAACATAGAGTCAAAGCCAGTCTCAGCAATTTAGTGAGGCCCCAGCAACTTTGTGAGACTCTGTCTGAATATAAAATAATAAGAAGACATGATCAGCTGGGTGTGGTGGTGCACACTTGTAATCCCAGCATTCAGGAGTCGGAGACCGGAGGATCGCGGTTCGAGGACAGCCTCAGCTATTTAGCAAGGCCATTTCCAACTCAGTGAGACCCTGTTTCAAAAAATATAGAGACTGCTGGACGTGGTGGTGCATGCTTGTAATCTCCACGCTTGGGAGGCTGAGACAGGAGGATCGCACAGGTTCAAAGCCAGCCTCAGCTACTTAGTGAGGCTCTCAGCAACTTAATGAGACCCTGTTTCAGTACCACCAAAAAAAAAAAAAAATATATATATATATATATATATATGGAGAGAGAGAGAGAGAGAGAGAGAGAGAGAGAGAGAGAGAGAGAGACTAAAGCTGGGCGTGGTGGCACACCATTGTAATCCCCGTGCTTGGGAGGTGGAGACAGGAGGATCGCGCAGGTTCCAAGCCAGGCTTGCTGGCTTAAGAGACCCTTTTTCAAAAAAAAAAAAAAAAAAAAAAAAAATATATATATATATATATATATATATATATATATATAGTCTTGGAGTGTAGTCCCGAGGTAGAAGGGTTTCCAGGAACCCCAGTACCACAGTACCACACACACACACACACACACACACACACACACACACACACACTATATATATATATATATATATATATAGAGAGAGAGAGAGAGAGAGAGAGAGAGAGAAGAGAGACAGAGAGACTGAAAAAATAAAACTGGGGGTGTAGCTTGGAGTTAGAATGCCCCTGGGTTCCATCCCCAGTACTGAAAAAAAAAGACATGAGTGTATCTCAGAGTGTAGAGTGTATCTCAGAGGTAGAACACTCATGGGTTCCACCCCAGTTCACCCCCCACCACAAGTTTTTTTTTAATTGGTGGTACTGGGGTTCCTGGAAGCCCTTCTACCTCCGGGCTACACTCCCAGACCTATTTTTATATTTTATTTGGAAACAGGGTCTCTTAAGCCAGTGCGGCTGGCTTCAAACCTGCGCGATCCTCCTGTCTCCACCTCCCAAGTGCAGGGATTATAAGCGTGCGCTACCACACCTGGCCTCCATCACAAGTTTAATATAAAATATATAACCATGATATTGAGCAAATTTCCCACACATCAGCAAAGCATTTATTTTGGCAGAGTTATACACATGTTAATAAACATCATTATAGTTGCCTATAGATTAGAGAGTAGTTTAGTTCTTTCTGGGATGGGATAATAGCTCAAATGTACAGTGCTTGTAGCTGACTGTAGTAGCACATGCCTATAACCCCAGTACTTGGGAGGCTGAAATAGAAGGATTGGAGGTTTGAGGCCAGCAAGATCCTTAGGGAGACCCTGTTTCAAAATAAAATATCAATAGAAAAGACAAAATAAAATAAAAATGAAAAGGGCTAGGGGTGTTGCTTGAAGGTAGAATGCTCCTGGGTTCATCTTCAGTACAAGAAAAACAATGATAGCACTTGCTAGCTTACACAATGCCCTGGGTTTGATCCCCAGCAGACAAAACAAAACAAAAACACCCCACCAGTATTTTTCTAAAATTATTATTTTTGAGCAGTTAGAACATGTTATATACCATGAGCTAAATTTTTAATTCTTAATATTTGAAAAAATGGTTTTAGAGAAGTTGAAGCACTTGCCCAAGGTTACACAATCAATAAGTTCAAAAGATGAAACTTGAAATCTAAAGCCCTTTCTCAACTCTTTCACATTATTTTGATGCTGGAGATAGAACCCAGTGCCTTCTGCATCTTAGGCAAGCCTGTGCCGCTGAGCTATACCACCAGCCCCTCCGATGTGCATTTTGTAGAGATATTTAGTGAACACCAAAATGTCAGGTTACTTCATTTACGACTCATCATAACCCTCTGAAACATTGTTTTTTACTCATGAGAAAACAGACCCAAAGAAATTAAGAAAATTGTTCAAGATGCACGTCTTTCATGTGGTAGATGAAGAGTTTAAGCCAAGTCTGTGCAACCCCGAAGCCCATGAAATTCCAGTGTACCATAATTCCTTCTGGAGCCTACATGCTTTGATTTTAATTTCTTAGTTTCTCAAAACAAATCCACCACCATTTGCATTCGTTTTTCCTACTTGAGGGATCCTTAGGAATGGATGTAACTTAAATTTGGATAGGGAAGGAAGAAGAGAACCAAGACAAATCTGGGTAGAGACAGAGAATGAAGAATTTATTGCCTAGCTCAATTTTCAAATTATTTTTGAACATTTTTTTTTTCTTTTCGTTAAATTCAGAGCATGTCCTATTTATTTTCAGGCCTGGCTGGTATAACTTTTGTCCTAGTAATTTGTGTTTTCCTAAATTTTGCTCAAGATTGAAAAAAATGCTTTTGCAGAGAATTTTGAAATGGTAGGCCAACCTCCGAACTCCTTCCCTGAGAAAGGAGGGGTGAGGGGGTGCTCTCCTAAAGGACAGAAAGACTGAGCGTCAGGAGCTCCGACACAGGAGAAGATCCAAAAAAGTAGGACACCCTGGAGGGGATTTGGCATATAACAAGGTTGAGCTAGATCCCAAACGAAGCGAAATCAAAGCAGCCTGGCCTCGTGTTGGAGATGGGAATGTGCCTGGAGCTGACGGTGCCCAGGATATGCAGGGCTTAATGACAGCAATGGGAATGAAGACATTCCCCAGCTCTCTTCCACCTGCTCTTCCTCAGGCCCTGAGATGCTGTACAGACTGTCACGCTAGGTGGAAAGGAGACACAGACCTCCTGCTCTGTGCACCGGTCACCAGGCCCTGCCAGGAGTCAGCGTCTTAAATGCACCTCTAAGGAAGATCCTAAAGGAGATCTGTCCCCTGCCAAGGCTCATATGTGAGTAGAGCATGCATGTGTGCATTCTGGGGGCAGGGATGCCTTCAAGGAGCAGTTTTGCTGGGAGTGCCCCAAAGCCCCTGGTCAAAGTCCTGACAGCGGATACTGTGTGAGCAAAGCCCTTGCCTGGGTGCGGCAGGGCCGGGAGAGTGCTTCATGGCCTAGGGAGCTGTCTTCCAGCCAGCTCTAGAAGGGCTGGCCAAGGTTTCACGGAGCTTGCGTTCTCCAGGCAGGCCGAGGCATTGCTGTCTGTGCAAAAGCCTGTCCTTGGTCCAAGCGACATCATTACTCTTCTGATGTATGCCTTCTTGGGTCCAGGTGCCCCACGTTTTTATTAGCTTAGGCAATTTGTAAAAAGCAGGCAGACAGGGCAGGAGGTATAGCTCTGTGATAGAGCACTTGCCTGTCATGCATGAAGGCCTGGATTCAGTCCCTAGCACCACAACCGAACAAAACAGAGAAGCAAAACAGGCAAACAAAAGAATAGTAACAGCAAGGATATATGCTGTGCATAACACACACACATGCACACATATATACACACACACGGGCATGCACACACATACCCTTGGAACCACAGTCTAACACCTAATTTCTTGATACCTTCTAAAGATGGCCCTTTCATTCAGAAATCCTTCTACCCTTGATGAATCACATATTTTAGGACAGGATGAGCTTAAATTGTTTTTAAAAATATTTTTTTTTAGCTGGGCGTGGTGGTACACACTTGTAATCCCCGCTCTTGGGAGGCGGAGACAGGAGGATCGTGCTTGTTCAAAGCCAGCCGCACTGGCTTAAGAGACCCTGTTTCCAAATAAAATATAAAAATAGGTCTGGGAGTGTAGCCCGGAGGTAGAAGGGCTTCCAGGAACCCCAGTGCCACCAAAAAAAAAAAAAAAAATTATTGGTGCATTTTAGTCATAAATCTTAATGGAGTACAAGATGGTAGAGGAATACATGCACTCATCACTCATTTAGCCCTTCCCCAATTCCCTTCCCACCCCATTCCCTTCCCCTTCCTCCTCATGTTTGGATTAGTGATTGACCTTGATATATTCCTTAATGTACATCCTGCACATTAGGGAATTTCCCTCTTTCCCTTCCCATCCCCCTCAGGTCGCCTTATTTGCTCATCTATAGTTTTTCCTTCTTTATCTAGAATTCCTTGTATGACCCATTTTCTTCATAGCTTCCACATATAAAAAAATGCTCAACATCATTAGTAATCAGAGAAATGCAAATTACCCTGAGATTTCACCTAACTTCAAATAGAATGGCAATCATTAAAAATACAAACAACAACAAATGCTGGTGAGGATATGGAGAAATTAGATTGCAAATTAGTACAACCACTTTTGAAAACAGTATGGAGGATCCTCAGGAGAATGGGAAGGAGCCTACCATATGATCTACCAATAACACTTCAGTGTGCCCAAAAGAATGGAAACCAAACTCCCAAACTAATGCATGTTTATGTATGTTCATAGCTGCACAATTCACAATTGTTAAACTATGGAATCAGCCAAGATATTCATCAACAGATGAATCACATTTTGAAATGACCCTTCATATATGTCAGTGGTTCTTAGCCTGGGAGCACTAGATCTGCACACATAGAAAGTTTAATTTACTCCGACTTCCGGGAAGATGGCAACCAAGAAAAGCAGCATTTACAGGTCCCTCTAACACTCAATTTCTGTTGCCACAAAATCAGCACTTTTCATAGCCATAAAACACTATCAGCAGAGGAACAAAAACTGTAAATACAAGGGACAGAGAAAAAGAAGACTAGAAGAACAACCAGAGACCAGAAAAGAAACCAGTCCGCTTTGCGGCAGCGGACGCCTCACTGGCACCATCTTCCCTCACAGCACCAGGCTCCAGAGAAGAAAGGTAAACAAGGAGCTGAAATGAACAGCTGCAGATCATTTCGGTGTAATGCCGCAATTTTTTCAGTGCAAAGAACGTCTAAAACTCCCAGTGGCCAAGCTCATCATGCACTCCAGGGACTCAGAACGGAGTTCAAAACCAGAAAAGAAATACGCCAGCCTCACAGCTGAGGATGTGGCAGTAGTGCCATATTGCCAATGGCATCAGCAACTTCACTGCACATGGGACAGCTCCAGATCAGCGCACTCAACAACCATAAGTGAAATTGTGCCCCCTAGAGGAGAAATCCCAGCACTGCAACCCCAGGAACTTGCACAGCTTTGATGATCTCCCTGGGTCTGAGATTTTTGCAGTCCAACCCAGTGAAGGAGTAGCGGTGGCAGAGATACCACACCCTAGTCGCAGCTCCCTGTGGGTAAACAACCAGCCTGGCACCCTCATGGTCTCACACAGCCTCAATTAATTCCCTGGGTCTGAAACTTTGCGATACAACCCAGTAAAGGAGTAGTAGTGACTGAGATTACCACAGACTCGAGATCCAGAGCACCCTAAGTGAAATCGTAGTAACCCAGGGAAGAACCCAGAGAAGGCACAAACTTCTGAAATCATGGGCAAGAGGAATAACAATGGATCAATGAATGCCCATAACCCCACAACATCAGAACCTGATAACACAGAAATTCAGAGATCTCCAGAAGATCAAATCAGGAATATAACTGTAGAAATAATACAGTACCTTTGGAAAGATTTTAGAGAGAGTTTAAAAGAAATAAAGGATGCACTCATTGAAGTAAAGGCATCAATTCAAACTATAAACAATCGATTAGACCACATGGAGAATAGATCTTGCTCCTAGAAGATGATCACTCCCAAAGCGAACACATAGTTTATAATTTAGAAAAAAAAATCTGACAGCAGGAATTTGATATTGAAGATAGATGGGCCCATTTTAAGAGAACTAACCTAAGGATAATTGGAATAGAGGAGAGAAAATAAGGTGGAACTAAAGGGGTCAATAATCTTTTCAAGGAAGTAATAGCAGAAAATTTACCAAACATAGAGCAAGAGGGCAATACACAGGTCCAGGAAACTTATAGAACCCCCTTTAGACAGGATCAGATAAGAAAGTTCCCCACACCACATAATTGTCAAAATGACCAATGTGGAAGCCAAGGAGAGACTCTTAAAGGCAACAAAAACAAAAGGCCAAGTGACATTCAGAGGCAAAACAATTAGAATCACTCCAGACTTCTCAAACCAAGTCATGAAAGCCAGAGGGCTTGGAGTAACATATTACAAACTCTGAAAGAAAACAGTTTCCAGCCAAAAATTTCCTACCCAGCAAAACTATCTATAAAACTAGATGGGGAAATAAGAATCTTCTATGACAAACAGAAACTGAAGGAATTCATGTCTTCAAAACCAGCACTAGAGAAAATATTCAAGGAAATTAACTACAAAGAAGAAATAGGTAATACACACCATAACCAGAGAAACAAGATTTTCCATCCAGCAGACAACTAAGCAAAGAAGAATAAACAGTATTTCAAACAGAAATATAATCTTAACATGTTAGGAATTAAAAATTATTTCTCAATAATCACACTGAATTTAAATGGCCACAACTCCCCAATAAAAAGACATAAAGTGGCAAAATTGATTAAAAACAAGAATTCATCCATCTGCTGCTTACAAGAAACACACCTTACAAGTAAAGATAGCAAGAAACTCAAGGTAAAGGGCTGGAGCAAGGTAATCCATGCTAATGGAACTCGAAGGCAACCAGGAGTAGCAACTATGATATCAGACAAGTTAGTCTTCAAACCCAAACTTATTAGAAGAGACAAAGAAGGTCATATTTTACTAGTAAAAGGAATAATCCGGCAAGAGGAAATAACAATAATCCAACATCTATGCCCTAAACATAGGTGCAGCTACTTTCATAAAACAAACTCTTTGGGACATGAAGTCACACATAAATCCCAATACAACAATACTGGGAGACTTCAACACACCTCTCACAACATTAGACTGATCTTCCAGACAAAAGGTCAGTAAAGTTGCCTCAGAACTAAAGAACACCATTAATCAAATGGACCTGTTGGACACATATAGAATATTTCACCCAACTACAGCAGAGTTTACATTTTTCTTGGCTGCCACGGAAACTTCTACAAAATAGATCACATCCTTGGACACAAAATGAGTACTAGCAAATTAAAAAAAATATTACATACTTCCCTGTGTCATTTTAGATCATAATGGAATGAAACTAGAAATCAACTCTAAGAAGACCCAGAGAAACAACATAAACATGTGGAGACTGAACACCACACTTCTGAATGAAGAATGGGTCATAGAAGATGTAAGAGGTGAAATCAAGAAATTTCTAGAAACAAATGAAAATACAGAAACAACATATCAAAACCTCTGGGACACTTTGAAGGCAGTATTAAGAGGAAAATTTATAGGACTGAGTGCTCACATAAGAAAAACAGAAAATCTTCAAATAAATAGCCTAACGACACACCTCAAAGCCCTTGAAAAGCAGGAACAAGTGAGAGGAAATTATTAAAGTTAGAGCAGAAATTAATGAAGTAGAGAATAAAAAATACAGAAAATCAACAAAACCAAAAGCTGGTTTCTTGAAAAAAATTATCAAGATAGATAAACCACTAGCTAACCTAACTAAGAAAAAGAGAATCAACCCAAATTATGAAGATAAGAGATGAAAAAGCCATTACTACTGACAGTGTAGAAATCCAGAGGATTATCAGAAACTACTTTGAAAAACTACACTCCAACAAAATGGAAAATCTGGAGGAAATTGACAACTTCCTAGATAAATACAACCTTCCTAAACTGAGTCAAGAAGATATAGAACACTTAAACCAACCAATAACAATCAAAGAGATTGAAACAGCAATAAAGAGCTTATCATCAAAGAAAAGCCCAGGACCAGATGGTTTCTCAAGTGATTTCTATAAAACCATTATAGAAGAGCTAACCACAATTCTCCTCAAACTATTTTGTGAATTAGAAAAAAGTGGGACTCTCCCAAATACATTCTATGAAGCCAAATTGAATAAAGACATTTCAAGGAAGGAAAACTATAGGCCTATATCTCTGATGAACTTGGATGCAAAACTATTAAAAAAAACCCAAAAAACTAGCAACATGCATTCAAAACCACATCAAGAAAATCATACACCATGACCAGGTAGGCTTCATCCCAGGGATGCAAGGCTGCTTCAACATATGAAAATCAATCCATGTAATTCACCATATAAACAGAATCAAAGACAAAAATCACATGATAATTTCAATAGATGCTGAAAAAGCATTTGGTAAAATCCAACATCCATTTATGATAAAAACACTGCAGAGAATTGGAATAGAAGGAACATATCTCAACATCATAAAGGCAATTTACAATAAGCCCACCACCAACATCATATTAAATGGGGAAAAACTTCAAGAATTCTCCCTAAAGCTGGGCATGGTGGCGCACGCTTGTAATCCCTGTGCTTGGGAGGCTGAGACAGGAGGATCGCACAGGTTTGAAGCCAGCCTCAGCTACTTAGTGAGAACCTGTTTCCAAATAAAATATAAAATAGGTCTGGGAGTATAGCCTGGAGGTGGAAAGCCTCTGGGTTCCACCCCCAGTACCACCAAAAAAAAAAAAAAAAAAAAAAAAAAAAGAATTCCCCCTAAAAACAGGAACAAGACCAAGACAAGGATGTCTATTATTACCTCTTCTCTTCAATATAGTACTAGAGACTCTAGCCAGAAAAATAAGGCAAGAAAATAAAATCAAATAGGAAAAGAAGAACTCAAACTTTCACTATTTGCAGATGACATACTATATTTAGAAAACACAACAAACTCAACCAAAAGGCTTATAGAACTGATCAACAAATTCAGCAAAGTGTTTGGATACAAAATCAATCTTAAAAAATCAGAAGCTTTTCTGTACACCAACCATAAATCCATTGAAAAAGAAATTCAGAAAACACTTCCACTCAGGATCTCCCACAACAAAATAAAATACTTAGGAATAAACTTAACCAAGGAGGTAAAAGATCTCTACAAAGAAAATTATAAACATTGAAAAAAGACATTGAAGATCTTAGAAGATGGAAAGATCTTCCATGTTCATGGGTTGGCAGAATAAATATCATTAAAATAGCCATCTTTCCAAAAGTGATCTACAGATTCAACGCAAAGCCCATTAAACTACCAAGATCATTCCTCACAGACATAGAAAAATCAGTCTTTAAATTTATTTTGAATAACAAAAAGCCTAGAATAGCCAAAGTAGTTCTCAGCAACAAAAACCACGCAGGAGGAATCACAATACCTGACTTTAAACTATACTACAAAGCCATTGTAATAAAAGCAGCATGGTACTGGCAGAAAAACAGATACATAGACCAATGGAGCAGAATAGAAGACCCAGAAACAAGCTCACAACTTTCTGCCAATTGATTTTTGACAAAGGGGCCAAAAACATACACTGGAAAAAAGATAGCCTCTCCAACAAATGGTGTTGGCAAAACTGGTTAACCATATGCAGAAAATTGGAAATGAATCCCACTTTCTCACCCTGCACAAGAATCAATTCAAGATGGATCAAAGACTTGGAAATTAAACCAGAGACCTTGAAGCTCCTTGAATAAGGCATAGGTCCAACACTGCAACACATAGGCACAGATAAACACTTTCTCAACAAGACCCCAAAGGCACAACAAATTAAAAGGCGAATCAATACGTGGGATTGCATGAAACTGAAGAGCTTTGGTTCAGCAAAGGAAACTGTCAAGAACCTCAACCGAGAGCCAACAGAATGGGAGAAGATTTTCGCCACCTCCACCTCCGATAGAGGACTAATATCTAGAATATACAGAGAACTCAAGAAACTCAACACTAAAAAAACAAATCATCCAATCAAAAAATGGACAAGTGAACTAAATAGACACTTCATGAAAGAAGAAATTCAAATGGCCAATAAATGCATGAAAAAATGCTCAACATCATTGGCATTCAGAGAGATACAAATCAAAACTACCCTGAGATTTCACCTAACTCTAACTAGAATGGCAATCATTCAAAACACAAACAACAACAAATGCTGGTGAGGATGTGGAGATGTGGGAACTCTAAAACATTGTTGGTGGGATTGCAAATTAGTGCAACCATTTTGGAAAACAGTATGGAGAATCCTCAGAAGAATGGGAACAAATCTACCATCTGATTCAGCAATACCACTTCTGGGTATCTACCCAAAAGAAAGTAAACCAAACTACCAAACTAATACATGTGTATTTATGTTCACAGCTACACAATTCACCATAGCCAAACTATGGAACCAGCCAAGATGTCCATCAACAGATGAATGGATTACAAAACTGTGGGCTATGTACACAATGGAATTTTACTCAGCCATTAAAAAAAATTCAATTACATCATTTTCAGGGAAATGGATGGAAATGGAGGACATTATGCTAAGTGAGATTAGTCAGTCACAAAAAATAAGAAATCAGATGCTCTCCCTAATATGTGAGAGCTAAGGAGAAATGGGTCATAGGAGGAACTCTAGATGAAAAAGGAAATCCTATAGAGGAGCAAACAAGACGACCTAAATGAGGGGATGGGAGGTGGGAAGAAGGAATTCTCTAAAACACACAATGTACTTAAACATATTGAAGTCAACCACTAAACCAAGCAAGGGAAGGAGCGATGGGGAGGGAATGTGGTGGGAATTTGGTAGGGGTAAAATCAGTCATGTGTACATGTATGTCCACACAAGTTTTTTTTTTTTTTTTTACCCCAATATGATGTATGAATATAATGCACCAATAAAAAAGAAAAAAGAAAAGAAAGTTTGATTTAATTTCTCCTGAGTGGCCCAGGGTGTATATTTTCTCCCTGCGCTCCCTGTGGCTGTGATGCCCAGCCAGGCTGACACCTGTGGAGAAGTGCTGGCTCCCACCTCACCTGCTCCACCCATCCACCCTGCGACACCAGGCGAGACTGAGTTAAGCCCGTTATGATTCACTCTTAATACTGTATTTCAAGTGGATCCCTCATGTATTTCTCTGTCGCGCTTTTCAGGAAGAGGAAATCCTTTTGACCTATTGATTTGGCAGAGCAGGTTTCCAGGAGTGTTTTTGTGATCCTATGTGACCAACGTGGTAATCTTGGGGCTTAGCAGAATACATTACCCTCTGGCTGTGACCTCTTCAGAAACTCCCCTGTCAGGCGGCATGCATCTCAAAGAACACACTGGCATCTTTTCATCCACCTGAAAATTTAAGAAAAAAAAAATAAAACCCACCCATAGTCAATGTTTGGATGGATCTCCCACTCTCTCTGAGAGAATCCCACAGGTCATTAATTAGTCTTTTCATGTTACCATAATTATGCTGTGCTTTCTGTTTTGGAAATGGACGAGCTTGGGTAACGTGTTCAGAGTTACCTAGTTATGATGATGCTACCTAGTTTATAGTTGCAGCAAGTCCATCAACCTTGTATAGAGGGCTTACTGTTAGGATGCAAAGAGAATTGTTGTTTGATTAAAGAGCTGAGAAAACAAAACACATCTTTAGGTCTTAGGGCATTATTACTGCCTCATTTATAATATCCCAGGAGACTGAATAAAAAAGAATTTCTCAAGCTGTGTTGGATTATATAGTAGGATTCCTTATATTAAGTGAATTTGGGAGACTGGGGTTATAGGTCAGTGGTAGAGTGCTTGCCTAACATGTGTAAGAGCCTGGGTTCCATCCCCAGCACCTCAAAATGAACACCCTCCAAAAAAACTCCAAAGCTAAAAATGCCTTTCATAGGATTCATAACTAGATGATGACATATATGTTATCTAGATTCTGTGAAAATCCTATAAATCTGAGAAAAATCAGTATACATTTCCTCTGAAATATCTTAAAAATTATTCATAGTTAAATTTGAACATTTTAGCCTAGAAAGCAGCTTTATTTATTTATTTATTTATTTATTTATTTATTTATTTTGCGGTACTGGGGATGAAACCCAGGGGCATTCTACCTCCGAGCTATACCCCTAGCCCTGTTTTTTATTCTTTGTTTTGAAACAGGGTCTCACTGAGTTGCAGAGGGCCTCATTAAGTAGCTGGGGCTGTCCATGAACTGCAATCCTCCAGTCTCAGCCTCCCAAATGCTGGGATTACAAGTGTGCACCACCATGCCCGGTTTTAAATGTTATTTATTTAAAAATATTTAAGTAGATCATAATTTTAAAAATGTAGGTGGTTGGGTTGGGAATTAGCTCTCCAGTAGAGCACTAACCTGGCATGCATGAGGCCCTGAGTTTAATACTCAGCACTGCACACGCACACAAAAGAAGTCAAGTGCCAGTGGTTAAGAGTGACTACCTTAGCAGAGGGCAGTGGTGCATGCCTGTAATCCCAGAATTGAGGAAGCTGAGATAGGAGAATTGAAGGATCATGGCCAGCCTCATTAACCTTATGAGAGCCTCCACAATTTGGTGAGATTCTGTTTTAAAATAAAAATAAAATAGGGCTTGGCTGTAGCTCAAAGGTAGAATGTCCCTGGGTAATAAATAAATTAGTGAAACCTTTTTCCGCCCATCTCTCAGCTACCCCAGGTTTCCCTTTCTCTCTCTAAATAGTGCTAACAGTTCTTATATAGAGAAGTTTTATTTGCACTACATTTGAGAATTAGAGGAAGAAATTGATTATTCTCATTCTTGGTTATTTCTCAATCAAGCAAAATGAATAAAAGAATGAATAAATCAATAAAAGTTTTTATGGAAAATTAGGAGAAAGTGACATCATATTTTTATATGAAGTGCAATAATATTTATTGCCAAGTTCCTTTCCAAATTCAATCTTTATCAGTCACTGCATGTTATAGTTTAGATATAGCATGTCCCTTGAAAGAGCTCATGTATTGATACTCTGAGATGATAAAATTAAATTATGAGGGTTGTAATCTCATCAATGACTCAATCCATTGTAATGGATTTATTGAGTGGTAACATAGGCAGGTGGGGTGTGGCTGGAGGAGGTGGGTCCCTGGGGGTGTGGACTTGGATATTATATATGGTCTCTCCTCCCCTGGTCTCTCTCTACTTCTGGCCTCCACGATATGAGAACAGAGCCCTTGTTCGTTCTCAATCTCTCTCTCTCTCTCTCTCTCCCCCCCGCCCTCTCTCTCTCTTCCTCTTCTTGCCACCATGGTCTGAGCTCCTCCAATGTAGTCTGGAATAACATAGACAGAATCCTGAAATCTCCATAACAATGAGCAAATAAGTCTTTCTTCCTCTAAGTTGTGGTATCAGGTGTTTTGGATGACAGCAGTGAGAATGTTGACTTAAACACTGCTTGAGCATAACTCCTCCTCCGTAGATGCTGAAGTGTTTCCCCATTTAATTGGCCACTGATGGAGTGGCATCTTTCTTACCATCCTTATGGTCCTGCCCACTTTCTTCTGTTTCCACATCCTCTGTGTGGTCCTAGAATTAAGGAAGCTGGGACTCCTTAACTTTGATGTCCCTATTTCCAACGACCAGCATATTTATCTGCCTTGGAGACCATAGTTTACTTCTTGCCCTTTACACATGTACTGTTTGGGTTCACTGGAGCTAAGTTGGAGCCCCAGGTTGTATTCATGATGCAGAGAAACTTGGAGCACTTTCTCCTGAGATGTGGGGCAGGAGAGGGCTGAGGCACATCTCCTGCTGGGTTAAGAGTTGCCTCCTACTTTCCCAGCAGGAAAGAAAGAGCCCAGGTGGGGTGAGAAAGCAGTTTTTTAGCTACTGCTGCATGTCAAATAGGGCTTCCTATTGTTTTGTTTACCCTATTGGCTAATTCTATGATTTTAATTCCAGGAGGATTTTGCCAGGTGGCAAATATTCTAGGTGACTGAGAAAGAAATGGCATAGCAGGGAGAATCAGCACGAGGCTATGTTTGGACTAGTACAACCCTTACTCCTATTCTATATCATTTTTCCCTCTTAGATATTCTTATTTTCAAAGCCCCAGAAGAATGCATGAAATGGGCTGGACCAGACAGGTTGAGGCTAAGGAAGCAGTTTCCTTAGCAACTGTAGCTGTCTGAAGGGCTGGCAAGCCTTCCTTGTCTCATTTTTCATTTCATTTTCCGCAGTTCCTGAAAGGAGGTCAGATGCTCCGTGTTAAGTTCACATTACAGTGTTGCTGTGGTACCTTCTATATCAGAGCTGGGAAAGGCAAGTGATTGTGCACGGTGCTGGGCTTATTTCAGTTAGAAATGAGCACATACACACAGTCACATTTTGCAGTTGTTTCTCTATTAAATAGAGTATCTATTTTATTTATGAAGAGTTTAAAGCTGAAGGTGTAAAAGCAAAAAGCAAAGGACAGCTCTGCCACACACACGCTTGTAGGTCATAGGTCTTTAAGAAGAGATAATAATGATAATAATAATAATTATTATCATTATTGTTGTTGTTGTAATTTTGTGGTACTGGGGATTGAACCCAAGGCTATTTTACCTTTGAGCTACAACCTCAGCCCCCTATTTTATTTTTTTTCTCTTGAAACAGAGTCTCAATAAGTTGTAGGGGGCCTCACTAAGTTGTTTTGACTGGCTTTGAACCTATGATTCTCTTGGCTCAGCCTTCCAAACACTGGGATTATAAGTGCATACCATGACTTCCAGCTAAGGGAAAAAAGGGGAAATATTCTTTTTTTTTTTTTTTTTTTTTGCGGGTCTGGGGATGGAACCCAGGGGCATTTGACCTCTGAGCTACACCCCCTGCCCTATTTTTTATTCTTTATTTTGAAACCGGGTCTCACTGAGTTGCAGAGGGCCTCACTAAGTAGCTGAGGCTGTCCGCAAACCGTGATCCTCCAGGTCTCAGCCTCCTGAATGCTGAGATTACAAGCATGTGCCACCACGCCCAGCTAAGGGGAAATATTCTGATTTTGAAATCATATCAGAATATTTTTGGCAATAGGGGATAGAATTCTTTTTATTTTTTATTCGTTTTATTTTACAAAAAGTCAAATTGGTCCTCCACTAATATGATTCCTCTTCTCAAATAATATGCAAGCTTTAAAACTGAAGTTTGTGGTTAACTTCAAGTCGGCAAATTCAATTCAACAATATTTATTGCATCTCTGATTCAGTAAGAACTGCAGGGGACAAGCAGATGTGGTAGGATGGTCTGTGCCCTCAAGGAATTTCGAATTTAGTCGTGGGAATAAGACAAATACAGTGTAATTACAGCTACAAGGAAGAAAGTGAGGGATGGCATTAAGCCATGGGTATCGACCTTGGCTGCGGATTGGAATCACCTGGAAAGCCATAAACCACCAGGGCTCGCTTCCTCCCGGGGCTTGTTTAATGGGTCTGGGATACTGCCTGGGGATTGGAATTTTAGAAAGGCCTTCCAGTGGTTGGATCACGCGCAGTGTTAAGGGCCACTGGCAGAGAGTGTCCAAGAGATGGCAAAGAGATAGGGCATCAGAAAAGGCTTACCTTCAGCTGGCATTTAGGAAAAGTGGGTGTGAGATGTTAGCAGGCAGAGGAAGTTGGATGTGAAAGGAGGTGTTTGAAGAGGAAAGCAGAGAAAAACGACAGAGGCACAAAGCAGGACACAGTGAACAGCAAGTGGACTACTGGGAAGGCAGCGTGGCACATCCTGTGTCTGGAGGAGATAAAGCCAAGAGGAGGACTGAGGAACGGTGGGGCAGCCGACGTGCAAAGAGCTGAGCTGAGGCAGGATTTGGCTCGTCTGATTTTTCTGTTTTTTTAACTATGAGAAAAAGCTTAGAGCTTTGGAATTTTGAACCCAGTTGTGATTGGGAGAAGTTAGGCAGAAGGGAAGATAGGGGATAAAAAACTTAAAGCTGGGTACAGTAGTTGAGACGGGAGGATTGCAGTTTCCAGGCCAGCCTCAGGAATTCAGAGAGGACCTCAGCAACGTAGCGAGACCCTGTTTCAAACTGAAAAATAAAGTAGGTCCGGGGATATAGCTCAGAGGTAGAATGCTCCTGCGTTCAATCCCCAGTACCAAAGGGGCAGGGGAGAGAAAAGAAAAGAAAAATAGAAAAGGAGCTTATTTATGGGGTCAGGGAATGAGTCCAATATATGACAAGTTAGGAGGAACTGGGAGATAACTTGGTCCAGCTCCTTTGTGTTGCAGGTAGGAGGCCTTGGAGGGAACTGACCTAGGACAGTGATGTGACTAGTTAATGTGCTGTTGTGATCACAGGTTTAGTGGATGTGCCGGTGGGAATGTCCAGCAGGCATAAACAAGCGGGTCTAATGCTGAGAAGAGAGGTCAGGGATGGAGAGACAAGTTTGAGAATAATTTTCAAGGAGGCAATAAGACTCCAGGGGGAGAGAGGCATATGGAAGGGGAAGGTAATCTTTAGAAGAAAAGAGAATTTGAAGCTAGCAAAAGAGGCACAGAATTGGCATTAAAAATAAAGAAGAGAATCGAATAATTCAGCAGTACGGAAGCTGAAAAGGAGATTCAAGGAGGAGAAGGTCAACGTGCCTGAGGCTGCTGAGCTGGGAGCAAGAGCTGAATACCCTTGGGTGTAGCTGGTGATGTCACCGGGTGCTGCCGAGCCCTGGGAGTGGGGGGCTGTCTGCCACGGGGAGGAGCGAAGGGGGAGAAGGAAGTGGCTGTGAGTCTTCCTTATATGCGGGAAGGTTCTTCTCCAGTTCTTGTTTGAGTAATTTTCATCTATAAAAACATGGATGTGGGAAGAGGGAATTTTCCTAATGTACAGAATGTACATTCACAATCATATCAAAGTCAATCACTAAGCCAAACACGAGGAGAGAGGGGGAGGGAATGGGGTGGGGTTGGGAAGGGCTGAGTGCTGTGTGCGTGTGTGCCTCCACCATCTTGTACTCCATTAAGATGTATGACTACAGTGCACCAAAACAACAACAACAACAAAAAAAAAACACGGGTGTGGAGAATACACAGAGATGACTTTGCTTTCTGAGGAGAAGAAAGAAGCCTCCAATTAAAACATTTTGAGTAAGACCAATGGAAAAAAAATGATATCCTATGATATGCCTTTGAAAATATAAAATGAGGCTACAATGATTTCTTCCAGGGTTTAAATCATTCTCAAATGAATACCAACGAGTAGCGGTGTGTGGATATGCACATAGATTTCTGTGTATCTTATTCAATGCAGAGGTCAGGAGAGAGCAGACATCTGAGGTGCTGCGCAGGGGGAGAGGCCAAGAGAGGAGAGGCCCTTGAGGGAGAGCAGGCAGCTGGCTTCAAGCTGTCTTGTGGCTCTACTCTGCAGTGGAATACCCAAGGCGCCATGCCTCCCAGAGTCCCCCTGGGCTGTCCCAAAATAGAGTTAATGAACAGGGACAGACGCCACCAACAAAAGGAGAAATGCTTTATTTATTATCCACTATTCTCCAGGGTCCCTGCTCTCCAGCATTAACATGCTCTCTGGAATAATGGTTTAACACCTCCTGGTGTGATATAGCTGTGCTTACCCAGGCACATGCAGTATCGGTTTGAGAGCCAGGACCAAGTGCACAATGGAACCCTGGCTTTAGTTCTTCGAGGTCATCTGATACAGCCTCCCATGCGGAAGGGCCTCACAGCATCCCTGACAAGAGCTTTCTTGTCTTGTCTTATCCTCTGGTGAGGTGGAACTCCTCACCTGCTCAGGCAGCTCACTCTGTTTTGAGTGATTTTGTAAGTTTCAGGGAGTTCCCCACACGTAGGCTTTTCATGACTACAGCATTCATCTTGCACCTGATCCTAGGTCTAACCTTCTAGATTCCCTTATTTTTCTCTGGCTTCTTCTCAGTTAACTATTGAATTTGTATTATACTACTGGAGTCTTCATGTTCACTTGATTTATGATATGAATAAAGACAAAAACTGAAACAAAGTCATAGTTTGGGTACTGAAACTAAAATTCTTTTGTGTGATACCCAGGTCCTTTTCAGGACCATCTACTCTTTTAAAAAGTCTTTGAAACCAGCCAAGTGTGGTGGTGCACACCTATATTTACAATACTTAGAAGGCTGAGACAGGAGGATCTTAGGTTCGAGGCCAGTCTCAGCAATGTAGGAATACTCTTAGCAACCTATGAGACCCTATTTGAAAACAAAAATATGTAGCTGGGGATATAGCTTGGAGGTAGAATGCCTCTGGGTCCAATACCCAGTACCTCAGGAAAAAAAATTTCCTTGGTACCAGCACAACATCATTGAGTTCATTTGCTCACTAATCCTAATAGAGTCTGGGTTATTTGCAGTGGTTTCTGAGTTGAAGGCTCTATAACGTGTCAATGTCTTTCTGGCGGGGACTTCCATTCCTGTATGTTGGAATGCTCTAGAGGAGCCAGTCTGTGTTGAGAGAGCAAAGGTGCTGTCTTCAGTGGTGTGCTGGGCGATGTCTGAGTCCTCAGACTCCTGAAGTTATCACCATCTGCATCCAAATCTCAGTCATCATCACAGGGAAGGAACAAAATAGTAACACATCATGACAGCCAGGAGTGAGTCTTGGACTAATCCTGCTGAGCTGACTTGAGTGGAATTACTTCTCTAAGTTTCTCTTCTTTCTCTGATTGTTTTTCTGCCAGGGTATAGGCAGAGTTTTTCCCCACAGGGAGACATCTTTTGATAATTTCTACTTATCTAATGTGTATTTGAATCTGTAGCACTTCTTTGTGTAAGAATCAATCAAGAATTCTATGTTAGACATTATTTGAAACACTTTTTGTTTTTTAATTGATAATGCAAAAAGAAGATAATTGGATAAAATAAGATAATCAGAAGACAACTTGGTTCAGGAACCTAAGCAAGGCTGTCTCTCAGGACTGCAGCAATACCTACAGTTCAATATTTCAAATATCCAAAGTGCCCACCTCTTCTCTACAGTTCAATATTTCAAATATCCAAAGTGCCCACCTCTTCCTGAGTCTTCAGAGCCCTCAGAATATCTGGATGAATGTTTTTAGTTGTCACATTTGTTCCTCAGGGAATTAACATTGTTATTTTTGTTCACCATGACTAAGAGATATGCAAATAAGTCACAAAGGATTTTTTTCCTTTGTACCAGCACAACATCATTGAGTTCATTTGCTTGGTACCAGCACAACATCATTGAGTTCATTTGCTCACTAATCCTAATAGAGTCTGGGTTATTTGCAGTGGTTTCTGAGTTGAAGGCTCTATAACGTGTCAATGTCTTTCTGGCGGGTACTTCCATTCCTGTATGTTGGAATGCTCTAGAGGAGCCAGCTTTTCAAGGTAAATAGCTTTTCAAGGCATTTATCCCCAATTCCTCTTACATAAATCAAAAAATAGTGCCATTTGAGGTGAGATTAAGTTATAGACATGGATGCCTCCACTTTATCAACTGCCTTGTCATTCCCTGCTCTGTCGCTGGCACCTGGGCGGCCAGTTCATGGTGTCCTGGGGCCAGCCTGGGTCCGACCAGCTGCACTCGGCCCCTGGTGCCAGGCCCTTTGCAACTCCCTCTCTGTCCCTTCTCTGCAGCCAGACTGTCACTCTCCTTCACGAGTGTCCCTCTCGGCCTGTTTAGTAAGGCATCCATGTAGATTAACGGTAGAAGTCTTATGTACAAACAAAATTTGGCATGTTTTTCAAGAGTTGGGTTGGTATTTAGTGGACATTTTAGTGTGTTCTCTGTAGATGGGATAGCTATTAATTTTCCTGGAAGGCCCATTCTTGGAAACAAAGCCATTGACTAAGTATCTCCCTTCCCCCAGCCCTTTAACATTTTTGTTGGAGTACAATTTTCCTGCCGTTTTAGTGAGGTAGATGACAGATGTCTAGATGGCAGGATATTTGGAGGGATGAGGTAAGAGAAGGTAAGAGAACAAAGGGGTTGTGGAGGCAGAAGATCTGTGCTTAACTATAACTATAAGAAGCTATAACTATGTGCAAGAAAGGAGAGGTAGGTGGGTTAGGAGAGCAGAGATCTGAAGTCTATGAATAAGTCAACAAAACCTTCCTCTCTGTCAAGTGCGTGCAGCATGACACAGTGTAGAATCTAAGTGTTCTTGAATCCTCACATGTAGCTTTAAATGAATTTGGGGAGAGACCAAGGCCCCTTTTTATTATTATTCTTTATTTTTGAAACAAGGTCCTACTAATTTGCAGAGAGCCTCACTAAGTAGCTGAGGCTGTGAACCCATGATCCTTGTGTCTCAGCCTCCCAAGTACTGGGATTACATGTGTGCACTGCCATGCCCGTCTCAAGGTCCCCTTTTCAAAGCCCATTTCCAATGTCATTTTTTCTACAAAGCATTCCCCCTAAAATGGACTCTCCTTGGGTCCCTGAGAGCAGGTAGTGCCGCCTTTTGCTGTGGCCGTTGCTCCTGGTGACTCTTCCTTTCCCTTCCTGACCAGTGCTCCCCTGAGGGTGGGCTGATCCTGCACCATCTTCTTGTCTGTCTGTGCTGAAGGCACTCTCCGAAGGCTGGAGTTGGGTTGGAAGGCCTGGAGCTTGAAAGGTTAAGAGAAAACAAAACAAAACAAAACAAAACAAACAGGCCAGCTTTGAAAGCTCCTGTTCTGGTGTATTCCAGACCAGGAGATCCACTCTATCTACCAGAGGAAGGAGCTGGCCCTGTTGTAATGGGGGGAGTTTCTTTCAGGGAGGATGAGGCTGCGAAACCTCATCAGTGCATTTGTAGCAGATGTCTTCACAGGGTGCTCATCCCTCGTGGGCCCAGCTAGACTGAGGAACAGAATGGCGGCAGAGTCCTTAGCAAACAGTTAACCTCTGGGTGCTAAGGGTGAAGAGAAGGGAAGCCTGGACCGTGAGGCCAACTCAGGGTGCCAGGAAGGTAGGTCCGAGTCCAAGTGCATCTTAGAGGCTTCAGGACTGGGAGTGACACCCTTCTCTAGGAAAAGACCCCCGGATTTAGCAGAGCACACATCTCTCCTCCATCTTTACTTGCTCACCCCTTTGCATTATGTCATCCATCCTGCTCAGTGCCTGATGTGGGAAAACTTGCTGATCTGCCGAACCACAGAACTTGGATCAACAGAATCTTAGAGACGGGTGGGATTTATAGAAAGGATCACCTGGGAAAGCCCAGAGTAGAATGCTCCTGTACTCTCTCTGATTCAATATGCATGGATACATATAACAATTGTGTGTGCTTGTGTTTTATGGAGAACAAACAATTGACAAGCCGATGGTAAGCCAGGATCATGCAGAAGAGGAGGGGAAGCTGGGGGCCGTGCAGGCTGACATATCTCTTCTCCCAAGAAAAGTGACAGAATAATGGCTCCGCAAAAGGGACTGTGTGTTGAGGGGACTTCTGGCCAGCTGGAGCACGCCATGCAGGCTACGTGTGTGTGTGAGAGGTATCTGTGAAGGAAGGGTGGGAATCAGAGAACTTCATAGCGTTGGGGAAGCCAGTAATCACATATTTGAAAAGCTAGAGAACTGAAGAGGAAAGAAGATTCCAATACTGTCATGACCTGGCCATTCAGATACTCTTTTGAAAAGTTTTTTCTTTTTTGGGATCGGGTATTGAACCCAGAGACATTCTACCTCTGAACTACACCCCTTGTATATATATTTTTTTTATTTTGAAATAGGGTCTCACTGTGTTGCTGAGGGTTTTGTCAATTGCTGAGGCTGTCTTCCTGTCCTCCCGTGATCCTCCTACGATTCTCCTGTGATCCTTCTATGATCCTCCTGTCTCTGTCTCCCCAGTACTGGGATTATAGACATATACCACCAGGCTTGATCAGATCCTCTTTTAATGTTCAACAAGAAATAAAATAAAGAACTTGAGTTATCACTAAAGTCCTCTTTGAATCTTAGCTATGTTTTCTTTAACATCACAAAACTTTGTAATGAAAGAAAATTTAGTCCATAATTTTTTTCAATATTGGGGATATAATCCATGGCCATTCTACCTCTGAGCTATACCCCCAGCCTTATTTTTTATTCTTTATTTTAAAACAGAGGCTCACTAAGTTGCGGAGGGCCTCCTAAGTTGCTGAGGCTGTCTGCAAACCTGCGATCCTCCTGTCTCAGCCTCCCAAATGCTGGAATTACAAAAATGTACCACCATGGTTGGCTCATAAATTTTTAGAACATATGTTCACATATATCCTAAAACCTCTAAGCAGAGTGTTTGAAAAAGGTCAAATTATAAGATGTTAATTTTTAGTTATTTTACTTAAATATAATAAAGGATAAGATATAAGTGCTGCATACACAAAATACAGTGGAGACTTTCCATTTCAAGAACAAATATCTCTTTATGTGTGATAGTTCTTCAAATTATTTTTACATATATAAAAACATAATAACCATTGCATATATAAAGCTTGTAAACTAATGAAGCACAAATAAGTAGAAATATTCTCCTCCCATTAAATCTTTACATTAGCTTTAGGTTTTAGATAGAATACAATTTAATGGACAAAAATCATTCAAATCTATTCAATTCATGGGCAGTTTTAGAATTATGCTATATCACATGAACAAGAATCAAGTTGTATTCAGCCAGGATAACATTTCCATGGTCGAGTCCACTAATCCAAAGTTAAATGTTAGAAAATTACTTAGTACTTTTCTTAGAGACTATATATTAATTTGTTTCATGTGACCCTTCTTTCAGAGGTACTTTTTCCATTTCTGGCCTTAATGTAAAATCCTTTTGTATAGTGGATAATAAAAAAGAAGAAAAATTAAATATATTCCTTGGATATTTTGACCATTGCATCCCATATAAAAGGTGTCTATTTTACCCTAAAAAGGACATTAAACAATACAGCCTCTCAAGTTTCTCTGGGCCTCGCATGTCGGTCCGTCTTGGAATCCCTCGAGAAGCATCCTCTCAGCTAATGTGAGATGCGCTCTCAGGGTGACCTTTCCTTCTTGAGAGCTCCCTTTTTATTTATAAAAAGTCAGGTGCTGTGACACAGAGAATCCTATATCCAATTGGATTTCTGACCTCCACACATCCTAGGGTACCAGGCTACAGAAACTCCATTTTGTAACAGCACTGCCCATGTTTCTCTTCACGTGCAACCTTTCGTGCCCTCCTCCCAACGATCTGTCAGCCAGCCACTGATTTTTCTTTGCTGGCAATGCACTGTTACCAGTAATTGCAGAAACCATTAATAAAGTGAGTGGGAGGGGTGGGGGAGGGAAGCGAGACACAAAGGAATAAGCATTGTACATAGCCCACAGGCGCTTCCCTCCCACACATATGATGCGCTGTTGTTCCCGCCTCACGTGGGAAAATGTTGTCCTGCTGAAAACACACCTTAAAGGCAGCTCTGCCTCAAAGATATCACATATGCATATTAATAACACACACTTTGTAGTGCCTAGAGTTGTTTTTAATGAAGCGGGCTGAAATATACCAGCAATGTTCTCATCTTCTCAGTGCTGCAGATGAGCCATAAGTGTGGGGTGGGGTGGCTTCTGCCCCCAAAAGAAAGATGAAAAAGGCATTGTTGGTAATCCTTCATAACTGAATCAGAAAGGGAAGGAAGTGTGTTGGACGAAATGTGTCTGTCCTCCAGGAAGGCCAAAGCCTTGGGAAGAGGGTCAGAACAGGAAACAGCCATGAATGTAGTGAAAAACTCAAAGGCCAGCACATGAGGCTCTTCTCCCTAGGTTCATCCAAAAACATCATGAGTTTTGTCTATTGGATTTTAACCCACTTTATCTACTAGTTATCTATTGCTACATAATTCCAAAACCAACTGGATAAAAAAACCACTTACTGTTTCACAGTTTCCATGGGTCAGGGTTTGAAGAGGCTCACACTTAAGGGTGGGACTTAAGCTCCATCTTCCTAAGTGAAGTATATCGAAGAATTTGTGAGCCTATGTGTTGGCTGTTTATGACTGTGACCCAAATATCTGACCCAAGAACTTAGAGGAGAAAGGGTTATTCTGGCTCGTGGTTTCAGAGGATTCAGTTCATGATTGGCTGGCTCCAAGACAGAGACATCATGGTGAAAAGCTGAGACAGAGGGAAACTGCTTCAGCTTGTGGCACTGGAAGAGAGAGGGGAAGGGAGAAAGAGGGGGAAGGAGAGAAAGAAAGAGAGAAAGTTTGAAGGAGAAAAGAAAAAATGAAGGAGGAGGAGGAAGAGAAGGAGGAAGAGGAGGAGAAGGAGGAAGAGGAGGAGGAGGAGAAGAAGAGAGAGAAAGACTCATCTGGGAAAGGAAAAACTTTTCTAGGCATGCCCCCAATGACCTATATCCGCTATACATGCCTTAAGTTACCATCCATAGATCTATTGAAGATTATTAGCCAATCAGATGGAAGCATTCACTGGTGAGTCATGGCCCTCCTGATCCAATTGCCTAAGAGCCCTGCCTTTGTACATTGCTGCACTGGAGACCAGGCTCTCAACACATGAGCTTTTGGGGCATATTCCAGATCCAAACCAGCTTATTTTAAGACCACTACAGATTAGGACCTGCCAGGGATCCTTCCATCCTGTGAGGCTCTGCTATCTCCTCAGATCTAGATTCTTTATCACCTATCAGATGGCAGATTAAAGTTGAAGAAGATGGCATACTATCTTCTCCAGAGCACTTCTCTGAAAATGACACACATCACATCCATTCTCATTTTGGTTATGAATGTCATGTGGTCACCAATAGAGTCTAGAAGTGGTAGGAAAATGCCATCTCTGGCAACACTCAGCAACTCCTAACCTGTACCCAATGTTAGATTCTTTTGGGGGAAGGGACTATCTTGTCCTTGTATCCTCCTTTCTACAAATAGCATAGACCTTATGCAGAATACATGTTATTTAAATATTTGATGAATGCATTGATATATAAATGGTAGCATTAATTTTCTATGCATTTCAATATACAAAACTAGGCTTGGTTTTTAACTAGAATACACATCGACTCTGCTACCCAAATTCTGTCTATGATTCAGCTTTGGCATAGGAGTCTATGCCCAGAACTACCTGGGCATGATAGTTCTCTTGTTATTTCTTATGAATTATTTATTCTCCCTGCTCTGAACTTTCTTCAAATAGCACATTGTAAAGGACTAGTTCTTTGCTAAAGAATATTATATAAAGGCAATACTGTTCAAAGCTTCACTGCATCACTACACAAACGACTCAAGTAAGATGCTGCCAAATGTGAAAATGATGGAATCACAGGGTAGCAGAGATAAGAAACAAATTGTCATAGCAACCAGAGACCTCAGTTGGAATGACTGTACTCCAACTTAAAAGGTGATTTTAAGAGATTCGATACACACAAAGAAATAGCTAATTTTATAAAGATTTCACTTAAATACAAGAGAATCTTTTAAAACTTTCCTAAATGAATACAATTCAGAAACAGTAAAACATGGGAAAATGCAAAATGGGAGAGCCTTATTGAACTTCATCGTATGTTTAACAACAGCAATAATTTATGTTCATTGTTAAACATTATGCTTTTTTATTTTTAGGAAAAATATGATATCACTGATTGGGGGATTATAATAGTGGCACATATTTAGTGTAGAAAACTTGGAAAATATAGAAAATATGAGAAAGAATTAAAAATAATATTTCCATCCAGAGTAAACATATATACATACATATATATATATATATACATATATATATATATATAGTGTGTGTGTGTGTGTGTGTGTGTATGTGTGTGTGTGTGTGTGTGTGTGTGTGTGTGTGTGTGTGTGTGTGTGTGTTACTGGGGATGGAGCCCTGGGGAATTCTCCTTTGAACTATACCCCCAGCATTTTTTTATTTTTTGTTCTGAAACAGAGTCTTGCTAGGTTGATGAGAGTGTTGCTAGGTTTTGGAGACTGTCCTTGTCACAGACTCCCAAGTACTAGGATTTGAGGCATGTGCCACCACACCTGGCAATTAAAAATATTTTTAGTGCACATGTGTACATACACACACACACACAGATGGTCCCTGATTTATGATGGATTTATGATGGTTTGACTTAAGATTTTTCAACTTTACAGTGGTGTAAAATCAAATGCATTAGATAGAAACTGTAGTTTGATTTTTGAATTTTGCTCTTTTCTTGGGTATAGATATGCTTTCTGGCACTCTCCTGTCAATCTCCAGATCTTAAGTGGGAACAACTAATGCTCTACAGCAGATGGTGTTGGTAGGGTCTGATGTTTCGTAGGTTAGGTGTATTGAGTGCAGTTTTTACTTATCTTTTCAATTAATGATAGATTCATCAGGAGGTAACCCATGAAAAAAAGGTGCATTTGCCTTTCAATTATATGTGTGTAAATAAAACTAAGATTGCATATGTATATACATTTTGCTTGTTGGCTTTTTACTTATATTAGCTCATAAAAATTTATACATATCTTTAATATTCTTCATTATTTTTACCTTACATGATTTAGATATCTATAATTTAGATATACATTTATCTATAAAATATTTGACATCTTGATTTTTTTCATATTTTTGGTGTTATAAATGATTTTTTACAGTATTAATAATATTTATTTGGCAGGTTAACAACAGTAACATATGAAAGATAATAAAAGGAGGAGTTTAGATAATAAACATTGGGGAGAAAGGATGGAAAGATTTTTGAACCACTTAATGATTTTTAATGTTTAATATGATTGATTATACATAATTGTTGGTCTCCGAATTATTTTTTAAGTTTTCCCTTCAGCATCTTATTATGAAACATTTCCAGTAAATAGTAAAGTAAGGGAACTGGGAGTGGTGGTGTATGCTTGTAATCCCAGCATTTGAAAGGCCGAGACAGGAGAATGCGGTTTGTTGACAGTCTCAGCTACTTAGTGAGGCTCTTTGCAACTCAGTGAGACCCTGTTTAAAAATCAAGAATAAAAAACTGGGGCTGGGTGTGTAGCTCAGAGGTAGAATGCTCCAGGATTTCATCCTCAGTACCACTTTAAAGGGGATTTTATTTTTTTTTATTTTAATTTTTTTTCATTGTACTTCTTTTTTTGTTTTTATTATGTGGCTTTATTTTTCAATATTATAGTAATTTATCAAAAATTAACAATGATAATCTCACATAACAGATTAATCTGTCTGATATCAAGCTTTTGATCACTTAGAGATAACATTTCAATATTTCTTGTTTTCTTTCTTATCAGAGGATATTTTTTCTTTTTTTAAGGTCAAACTATATTACATTTATTTATTTTATTTCAGAAAAAAATCTATTCTAACATGAAATATGAACTCTAAATACCCCCAAAAAATCTCAAAAAAGAACACAGCTAGAAGATGTACATTTTCTAATTTCAAACCTTATAAAGCTACAATAGTCGAAACAGTGTGGTACTGCTATAAAGGTAGATATATAAACCAGTGGAGTAAAATAAAAAGCCTAGAAATAAATTCTTCCATACATGGTCAAGATATTTTTGACAAGGTTTCCAAGAACCATTTTGATGAAGGAAATACTAATCTTTTCACTAAATATTGTTGAAAAATAATAATTACATGAAAAAGAATAAACTTGGACCCTTACCTAACACGATATACAAATATTAACTCAAAATAGATAAAAGACCTAAATGTAAATATTCAGACTATAAACTTTTAGAAGAAAACTTGGGTCATAAAACTCCACAACACTGAAATTGGCAGTGATTTATTGGATATGATTCCAAAGGCACAGGAAACAAAAGAATAAACAAACAAACTTCATAAAAAATTAAAAAATTGTACATCCAAAGACAATGAAAACAGAATTAAAAGTTACTGATAGAATGGGATAAAATACTTCAAAATGCTATATCTGAAGGTATACTAATATTCCAAATAGAAATCCTAAAAATTAGCTACAATAAAAGCAAACAATACAATTTAGAAATAGGTAAAAGACTAAAATAGATAATGAATCTCCAAAGATTTTTATATGACCAATAAACACATGAATATCACTCATCATTATCATAATATAACTAATCATTAAGGAAATACAAATAAAAACTCTAGTGAAATACTACTTGACATTTGTTAGGATGGCTGCTTAACATGAATTACCTTGCTCCAGCCCTTTACCTTTAGTTTGTTACTCTCTTTACTTGTAAAGTGTGTTTCTTGTAAGCAGCAGATGGATGGATTCTGTTTTTTAATCCATTTTGCCACTTTATGTCTTCTTATTGGGGAATCGAGGCCATTTACATTCAGTGTGATTACTAAGAGATAACTTAATTCCTAACAAGTTAAGATTTTATTTCTGTTTGAAATACTGTTTATTCTTCTTTGCTTAGTCGTCTGCTGGATGGAAAATCTTGTTTCTCTGATTCTTGTGTGCATTACCTATTTCTTCTTTGTAGTTAATCTCTTTGAGTATTTTCTCTAGCTCTGGTTTTGAAGACATAAATTCCTTCAGTTTCTGTTTGTCATGGAAGCTTCTTATTTCCCCATCTAGTTTGATAGATAGTTTTGCTGGGTAGGAAATTTTTGGCTGGAAGTTGTTTTCTTTTAGAGTTTGGAATATGTTACTCCAAGCCCTTTTGGCTTTCATGACTTGGTTTGGGAAGTCTGGAGTGATTCTAATTGGTTTGCCTGTTGTTTTTGTTGCCTTTAAGATTCTCTGATTGGCTTCTACATTTGTTATTTTGACAATTATGTGGCATGGGGATCCTCTTCTCTGATCCCGTCTAAAGGGGGTGCTATAAGTTTCCTGGACTTGTGTATCGACCTCTTGTTCTATGTTTGGACATTTTTCTGCTATTATTTCTTTGAAGAGATTATTGATCCCTTTGGTTTCACCTTCTTTTCCCTCCTCAATTCTGATTATTCTTAGGTTAGCTCTCTTAAAATGGGCCCATATTTCTCCGATGTCAAATTCCTGCTCTCGGATTTTTTTTTTCTAAATTACAAATTATGCATTTGTTTTTGGAGTGATCATCTTCTAGGAGCAAGATTCTATTCTCCATGTGGTCTAATAGATTGTTTATAGTTTGAATTGATGCCTTTACCTCAGTGATTGCATCCCTTATTTTTCAACTCTTTCTAAATTCTTTTAAAAGATCCTGTATTAGTTCTACAATTATATTCCTGATTTGATATTCTGGAGATCTCTGAATTTCTGTGTTATCAGGTTCTGATGTTGTGGGGTTGTGGGCATTCATTGCTCTATTGTTCCTCTTGCCCATGATTTCAGAAGTTTGTGCCTTCTTTGGGTTCTTCCCTGTGTCACTATGACTTCACTTAGGCTGCTCTGGATCTTGAGTCAGTCACCACTACTCCTTTACTGGGTTGTATCGCAAAGTCTCAGACACAGGGAGTTAATTGAGGCTGTGCGAGACCATGGGGGTGTCAGGCTGGGTGTTTACCCATGGGGTGCTGTGACTATGGTGTGGTATCTCTGCCACTGCTACTCCTTCACTGGGTTGAACTGCAAAATCTCAGACCCAGGGGATTATCAAAGCTGTGCAAGTTCCTGGGGTTGCAGTGCTGGGATTTCTCCTTTATGGGCTGCAATTTCACTTATGGTTGTTGAGTGTGCTGATCTGGAGCTGTCGTTGGTGTGGTGAACTTGCTGTCGCCGCTGGCAATATGGTGCCACTGCCACACTCTTGGCTGTGAGGCTGGTGTATTTCTTTTCTGGTTTTGAGTTCCATTCTGAGTCCCTGGAAGTGTGATGAGCTTGGCAACTGGGAGTTTTAGACATTCTTTGCACTGAAAGAACTGCTGAATTACACCGGAATGATCTGCAGCGGTTCACTCAGCTCCTTGTTTACCTTTTCCTCTCTGGAGCCTGGTGCTGTGAGGCAAGATGGCGCTGGCATGTCTCCGCCACCACAATCCTGGCTGGTTTCTTTTCTGGTCTCTGGTTGTTCTTCTAGTCTTCTTTTTCTCTGTCCCTTGTGTTTACATTTCTTATTTCCCTGCTGATAGTGTTTTCTGGCTATGAAAAGGGCTAATTTTGTCGCAATAGAGATCGAGTGTTAGAGGGACTTGTAAACGCTGCATTTCTCAGTTGCCATCTTCCCAGAAGTCCTTATAAATGATTTTATAATCAACACAATGGTATAAAAAGTACTTTTCACATAATAGGTGCTCAATAAGTGATCAATAAATTAAATGACTTGAATATTTTCACACATCTCTGATTATTGCTGATATGTTTGTAAAATGAATTATTCTGTATTATCTGGAAGATTTACTTATTTGTTTATCTAATTAGTCTCTCAACTTAGCACACTTTTATCTTGCCATATATAAATCACGTTTTGAAATTTATTTATTTGGTACTGGGGATTAAACTCGGGGGCATCCTATCTCTGTGTTATACCCTATCCCTATTTCATTTTTATTTTGATACAGAGTCTCTCTAGGTTGAAGAGAGTCTTACTACTTGAAGAGGCTGTCCTCAAATCTGGTAATCCTCTGTCTCAGTCGCTCAGGTATTACAAGTATGCACCACCATGCCTGTCTCTTGAAATTTATTTTTATTATACTGTATAAATTTAAAGTATACAATGTAACATTTTGACATATATATGTGTGATTATTATAATAAAGAAAATGAACATATCCATAATCTCACTTTTCTCTTTCTCTCCCTCTCTTTTCTGGTAAATATACCTAATATCTAATCTGAGAAACTATCAAGCATGCAATATGATATTATTAAATACAATCCTCACACTGCACATTAGATGTCTAGATTTATTCATCTTATACATTTGTAATTTTGTGCCATTGGCCTACATGTCCCCATTTTCCCTGCCCCTAGTAACCACTGTTCTACCCTATTTCTGTGTATTCAGTTTATTTTGGGTGTGTTTGGCACTAAGGATTGAATTCAAGGGCATTCTAACTGAGCCACACTCCTAGCTCTATTTTATTTTGAAACAGGGTCTCACTTAGTTGCTGAGATTGACCTCAAACCTGTGTTCCTCCTGTTTCAGCCTCCCAAGTACTGGGATTACCAGTGGGCACCGCCACCCCCAGTTTGTATTTATTTTTAAAGTTATCTGAAAGATTTATTAAACTTTGTTTTAGTATCTGAAATAAACCTGCCTTCTACTACCTATATTAGAGACAGAAGCCATTCCATATATACTGTCTCCCCATTTGCCTTATTTATTGAAAACACCAATAATTTTTTCAACAATATTATTTCTCCGGTCTCTAAGGATGTTGCATAAAGATTTATTAATGAAATTGCATGTGATGTCCCCATGGGTCTTGTATTTGTTGGATGATTTGCCTAGTTAATAGGACATCCAGAAGTTAAAAACTGATTTGAACATTTAGCCCTTAGCAGTGTGGCAAGAGAGAGCCAGAAGCGTGAAGATAAAACACCAGCTTATGGTTAAATTGCCTGGCTTCAGTGTCCTTTGAGTTCGTCATGTCACCAGTTGAGGCATCAAATATCATACCATTACAGTTGCTACTGATGAAATTGTACAGAAAATCGCATAAAGGAGAACGCCATTGTGTCTCCTGTCCTGGCTCTTCACTAATGACCCCTTCCTCAAAACCAGCTTCATCACCCTCTTGCTTGGTACCTATCTCCCTAAGCTTAATTTTTAAAAGTTTGATTTTTAATTTTTATTGTGTACTTAAATTTAGTTGCACAATGTATTTTAATATACACATGCACAGATGATTGCTAGAGTCAAGCAAATTAGCATATTCCCCAAACCTAATTCTGTGTGTGTGTGTGTGTGTGTGTGTGTGTGTGTGTGTGTGTTGCTGGGGATGGAACCCAGGGCCAATCTACCTTTGAGCAAATCCCCAATCTTATTTTATTTTTTATTTGGAAGCAAGATCTTACTTCACTGAGTTGCCAAGGCTGGCTTCGAAACTGTAATCTGCGTGTCTCAGCCTCCCAAGTACTGTAATTACAGGTGCTTATTATGACATCTGGCTGAAACCTAAATTTTTAAAACACACACACACACACACACACACACATACAAACACACACACACACACTCAAACATAAACTATATAAAAATAAAAAAATCAGATTGGTTCATGCAGACGTCATTTACCTATTGCTGGAAGTTTACCCATTAGGAGGTTTAGTGTGTGGTTAGCATGTGCAATCCACGGCACTTAAGAGAAAAAATATATATGTATATGTATATATGCATGTATACACACACACACACACACACACACACACACACACACACACTCAGCTGCTTTCAACACCTGCCAAGAGGTGGAGCTGCAGAACCACAGAGCACTGGTGCTACTGCTTTTTCTATCTGATTGATACAGTTTTGTAATTGAGCAGGCCGACCTTCTATCACTTTTCCTTATTTAGTGCTGGGTTCTTAGCCTTTTATTTCTTTGGATTATTTTACCCCGAATGTGAACGTGATTTAAATTCTTACTTGCCTGTATGATGTCAGATCTGAGAGTACACACCAGGCACAATCCTCAAAGAACCTGTCTTGGTAAGTCATGTGCATTAAAATATAGAGAAGAAATAAGTGGCCAGAGAAAACAATGGTGCAGAAAATTCATTTCTTAGGGAAGGGCTGTTAACTTTAACAGGTTTGGTTTTAAAATGCTGCGCAGGACTGCTACTTAACAGTTAAAATGCAGAATTGATGGGGGAAGTAAAGATGTCAGGAAATTTAGCTGGAAATTCCTGGATTTGAAGCAATGCAGTAAATTAAACTGAGTCTTTTTCAGGTTTTATATTCATTGCATGTAGCAATGCACTTATACATTTTTTTTTAGCTGTCACTACATCTAGTTGATAGTTAATTTTAATATTTAAAACATACTCAAGATCTTCATTAGAGCCATAAAACATTCAAGCGAGACTACTGTTTGTAACTGCTAACAAAGCAATTTATACTCTTGTCATTTCACTTAGAATAAGAAGAGAGACTTAAATTTTTGAAAAGTACTATTAACCACTGAAACCAGAAATGACTGGTGTCACCATTAGGTGGCACACTGCAGCCAGTTAATGTGTAGGACGGGTGGAAAGGCTTTGTACCAGCGAGGCAGAAATTCCTGGCCCTTTTGCTTGACCCTTTTAGGCATTTAGAATTACAGAAGGCAGTGTGTACAGAAACCGGCAGTCAGCGTTTCTCTGTTCCTCCGACACTCTTTGTCTTAAAGTTCGTCTTTAGCTGCTCATTTGGATCCTGTTTGCCCTCCTGGGGGTTCTGAGCTGGCTGCTTCCTGCTGCTTTAGCTCTTCCTTTCAGCTGCAGGATTTTCTTCAGCAGCTACAGCGTGCATGTCAAGTGCTGCACTCCATTTGTATTGACTATATTTTCACTGTGTCAAGAGACTTCATCCAGTGAGTGTATTTTGTAGCAAATACTATTCTAAAATCTTATCCCTGTTTCCCACCATTTGGGCAAAAAGAAGAAAAGATTCGCTGAAAGATGAAACCATGGCAATTACTGGGATTCTCGGCATCTGCTAATGTCTCACTTTCCCTTTAATCATGTTCCATAATGTGTAACCTTGACGGTCCCAGGTCACACTGGCTTGAGGGACCAATCGCAAAGTGCAGATAACAATTATAAGGGTGGTGATAATATTCTTGGGGTCCAGGTTCCCCACTCAGCTGAATCTTAGAGCCCAAGTCCCTGGACTCCCCACTCTCATCGTGGCATTTTTGAAAGCTCAGCCTCTTCCCCCGGAGGCGATTGTGTTTTTTCCAACCTGGCACTTTTTACTCTGGTTTTTCACCCAAAGAAGAGACATCTGTGTCGCCCATGCTGGCCCTGCCACTCCTCTCCACCCTGTTTACAGAAATTCTTGCTCTGCTCCAGTGAGGCTGACCTTGGACTTTAGGTATTTTCTAGTTTTTTCGCTCTAGGAAGTTGGAGTACACTCCTCTGAAGCTGGATTGGAGAAGATCTGAGCGTCGCACCAGTGGTCAAACCCACAAGCATTGCTGCCACTGGCTGGGAAGCTGCACTCCGGAGTAAAGCCCCAGCCTCTTCAAGTGAGCTGTCATTCTTCCTCCAACTTGAGTTCAAAAATTGGCCTTTCCACTTCATACTACTGTGGGCTTGGATAAGTTACTTAACTGCGCTCGGTCTTGGTTTCCTAGTAAGTAATATGAAGACAGTCATAGGATGAACTTCTTAGGGTTGTAGGAACATTAAATGACTTAATGCATGTTATGAGTGTTTAGTGCCTGGCTCACAGTAAGCACATAACAGGAAGATGCTCTTTTCTTCTGTGTGAGGATAGAATGTGGCAACTTCAGAAAAAAATGCAGCACCAGCAAGAGACAGAAATCTCTGCTGCTGGCAAGATCTTTCCAGCTGCCAGATCCAACGTTTTCACTGCTTCCTGCAGCCTTCTCAGCTACAAGTAACAAATAGCCTTCGTTCAGTCAGTCTGAGTTGAGTGTTTTTGTCACTTACACCAAAAAGTTCTCACTGAAACTGCCTTATAGTTAGAACATTTCTAAGGTAAGGAGAAACACTTCATGGTTTTGTAAGGAAACATGAAAACCAATATTGCCATCTTTTTTGGATTTGGACGTCTACTGTCCCATATGCCTAAACCTTTCAGAGTGTTGGTTGTACGCTCACATATGCCCTCCTTTGATATGCAAATCCAGAGTGGAGTCATTTGTTAGACTGGATTTCCAAAAAGGTGTTCCATCTATCAATTAGGAAACGAGCTTTCTTTCACTTCACCAAAGTAAAGCGATTCAGTGCCTGGCACATAGCAGGTGCTCATGGAATGTTTAAAAAATGGAGTTTTCTGATTATACTTGAATTTCTGATTAATTGAAAGTTAATTAGAAATCCCCCCACATTTCCTCTCTTTAGAAAATCTTTGTAATATGTATGCGTGCACTTTCTTTCCTTAGTAATTACAGTATAGTGAGCATAATTGCATTTCTGATGATTAAGAATTTTACAGTGCCTGAGGGTTATCAGTCAGACTATAAATTCTCATTGTACAATATTTTACATGGAAGGGTTATAAGAAACTGATCATGAGACACCTCCTAGAAATTTATTCTCTAAAAATTCTAGCATCTTTTATTTTTCATTTACTTGAAACTTTTTCTTTAAAAAACTTTGTGTGAGGCCAGGCGTAGTGGCACACGCTTGTAATCCCCGAACTTGGGAGGCAGAGACAGGAGGATCGCACAGGTTCGAAGCCAGCCGCGCTGGCTTAAGAGACCCTGTTTCCAAATAAAATATAAAATAGGCCTGGGAGTGTAGCCCAGAGGTAGGAGGGTTCCATCCCCAGTACCACCAAACAACAACAACAACAACAACAACAACAACAACAACAACAACAGCAAAGCTTTGTGTGTACATGTGCAAAAAGTTAATAAAAACTGGCCATATAGATTTGGATTAAAGAAAATTCTACTGCATTTTTTTGTAAACCATTTTGGCACCATTAATTGCAAAGTACAATTATGAATATGTCGTGGCTTAGTCCATTTAAGCTGGTTTGACAAAATTACCTTAGACTGGGTAACTTGTAAATAATAAAAATTTGTTTCTCACTGTTCTGGAGGCTGGAAAGATCAAGGTGCCAGCAGATTCAATGTCTGGTGAGGACTCGCTCTCTGCTTCCAAGATGGTGCCTTTCTGACTGGGGAAAGGGCACAGAAGTTCCCAGAGGCTTCATTTATAGGGCCCTAATCCCACTCACAAGAGTCTCCCCTTATGCTCTGTCACTTCCTAAAGGCTTCAGCTCTAATTAATGCACAATGGGGATTATATTATAACACACATTATAGAGAGGCTCACACATTTAAATTATAGCATGGGGCAAGACTGGAGATGCACTCTAGGGGAAATTGGGATAAAAGAAACCTGATGTTGGCTTTAGAAGTTTCAACAAGGATGTCACATTGAGGTTAAGTTTGATTGTACAAGCTAACTGGTGACTGCAAATTCAAGGAACAAGGTGGATTCAATGTCAGGTATCAGAAAGTGGGAATTATAATCCATCTTTATCGCAAAACCTGGTGTTTTCAGATCTTCCCACGTCTGGTGGCCACAACTACCGTTGGTGTGTTATGTAGCGGTCAATGTGGAGGGCACACACCAGGAAGGTACATACTGTGCTTGGCAGTATGTGCCATTTTTTTAGGTTCATCTTTTTAGTCTCTTTTTACCACTGGACAAATAAATTGTGGAAGATTCAGGTTTTTGGGATCAAGGCCATTTGTTACTACCAGAGACATGACTAATAGCCAGAGTCAGGGATCAGAGCCAGGGACACCATCCCTTATGGAATTATCTAAGAAAGGGGCAGTAATTAGGAAGTGGCCAAGGATGAGAAGGAGATGTTTCTGTTTAAGGAAGGAAGACACAAGTCTCATTGGTATCCAAGAAGCAAATATTAGGTTTCAAAACATGGAGAGTACTGGTTAGGGATCACAAGATGGGCAGCGTCTTTGAGGTTTTTATTCCCCTTTTCTTGCCTCTTCTCCCAATGTCTTTCAAGCTTACAGAGGACCATACTCTGATAACTGGCACTGGACAAGTTAAAAGTTTGCTTTTGTATTTTTGCCAGCCTAGTTTGTCCTTTGCTAGGGTCATCCTTCATGTGAGTGTTGATGTTATTGACCTACTGTCTGCAGGGCATGTAGTTTGAGTCATATTTATTGTAGTGATGATGAATTAAGCTTGAGCTAGTGTAACTCTCTTGTCAGTCCATCCTGTGAGTATAGCTTTGCATTTGTGGAAAAATTATCAGGGTTCTTGGAAGAAACATAGGTATTTGTTGAAGGAATGGTGAAATTGAGATAGTCTGTGATGAGGGTACTAACTTCTGCTCATGCAAAGCAAATTGTTTCTTTTCTTTTCCTTCTTTTAAAATTATGTTTAAACCTCAGTCATTCATCATTAGCACTACTCTATGTTCATTTTAGTTATAGACAAAATATTTAATTACCAAACCAATTCAGCTATGACTGGGCCGAGTACTATGGGGATTACAAGGATAAGTTCAATAGAGTCAAAGATTTCCCGGGGCTCAAAACCCACAAGGGAGACAGATTGGAATGATTCTAACATGAGAAACACTGAAATATTCTGCAGGGAAAGTATGAGTAGATTTCATTAAGAGAAACAAAAAAGGGAAAGAATATTTCCAACTAGTAAGTTCCTGGGGGTCAAAGGGATTTGAGTGAGGTCCTGGACAAGGTGTAGACCCATAACAGGCATAGGCCAGGGGAAAAGCATTTTATGGAGAGGGGGCAGCCTCAGTTTGTGCAGAAGCTGGAGAATTCTGGGCCTTATCTAGAGCAGAGAATAATCTACCCAGGTGTAGGTCAGCGTGTGTGGAGGGCAAGTAATAGGAGGGAGTGCAGTTTAGGTGAGATTGGAGATGGAGGCTGGGATTCATCATGGATGGCTATGGCTGACACAAGCTAATTAATGTTTTTGAAAAGGGGAGTTGATGTGATAATAATTTAAACAATAAGGACGACAAATCTGAGATCAGGGTGGAGAATGGGTGGCCTGGCGGGACAGCCTTGAGCTAGCCATGGATCAGGAAGCTTCTGCAACTGTTAAGATGAAAACATGGGATCATGACCTAGGGCGGCTGTAGAGGGAGGAGGAGGAAGCCTGGACCTGGAAGGTGAGGGAGCCCATGGGGAGGAGGTACAAATGGTCAAGTTAAATTAAACCAGGAGGCTAGGGGAGATGAGGAAGGTGAATAAAGTTTTCTTCTAAAAAGACAAAAAACTTACTTTCGAATATGGTAAATTTCAAATGCATGTATTTAGCAAGAGGGCTGAGCTTGCTCCTTGAAGGCTGGGATATGCCTCATTCACCTGGATCACCACAGAAAATAGTTTAAATTTGTTTATGTAGTTGTTTATTTCTTTGACCAATATTGATTAAATGTTCACTCTGTATCAGGCTTAGGATCTGGCATAAAGTAGGAGCTTAATAATAATTTAACTGAATTAAACTAATTTTTATGGATCCCCGCCTAGCTAAGTTAAGAACTTAAGGAGTTGAGAACTTCAAATTGTAGACTTTAGTTAGACCATTAGTCTCATGGGAATGCAGCAAAGGGGTAGAGATATAAGTGCTCTGTGGAAAGGGGAGAGAAGAGCCTGCATCAGTAAGGACCAGGTGCTGGGGACGTGCATATTCTGCCCTCTGCCGTGCCTCTCCACCTGGAGGTGGACAATGAACCTGGGAGGTTGGTCTATGTACAGATATTTTCCCAATGCAGGGAAAAATGGGTGAGTTAGCTGAGTCACTTAGGTATTTATGCCTAATCTAGAAGCCTGTAATCCATAGATTAGCTACATTTGTAACTATTTTTGTATAATTTAGGTATTTTCTTGGTCCTTACAAGTTAAATTTTTCTTTAGATGATGACATTTATCAATGTTTGAGTCTGTTTTTGTTAGGCAAATGAAGGAAAACATAGTTAGCTTTATAGGTTTTTTTCTTTCTTGGGCTGGAAATTTATGGAGAGTACCCTTTACTATAGGGGTACACATAAGGGTGTCAGAGGCCTAAAAGTGGGTAGGCATTAAGGAAAGGCAAAACTTAGGGGAAATGTCAGGTCTGCTATACAGCCATTTTTTTCTTTTTGGTACTGGGAATTGAACCTAGGGACATTCTACCTCTGATCTATACTCCAGGTAATATTTTATTTTTTATTTTGAAATAGAGTCTCACTAAGTTGCTGGGGACCTTGTTAAGTTGCTAAGGCTGGCCTCAGACCTGTACTTCTTCTATCTCAGCTTCCTAAGTCCTGGGATTATAGGTGTGCACTATTATATCCAGCTCAGAACTTTTGCTAATTGAGAATGTTTTTCCAAAGGAATTCACTTGGGCATTGGTGATACTGTACAGCTTAACAGGTAAGCAAGTGAGTGGCGTCTAGTCAGAACATTGAATTGGAAGAATTCTAATAGAGCATTAAGTATTTGTGAAATCATTTACTCTATTTAGGTCCCACCTATTTTTCTATAAGAGAGACAATAATCATATTTGCTCCGCCTCTGTCATGTGAAATAATTTTTGTGACTACTAAAAATTTTGTCTCTATCTAGAATGTTACCTTCATTGCATCAAGGATTTTTACACACCTTGTGCCCTCTGTATTCTGTGTGTTGGTTACCTGGTACCCTGGGGGTAATGCCAAGGCAAAGGAAGAGAGAAAGGTGAGGTGGGCAGATGATCCTGAAAGCCAATGTAGGTAGGTATTTCAGGAAGAAAATGGCACAGGGCTGGAGCTTGAGGAGAGATTCAACAAGGGGAGATCTGAAGACAGGCCTTTAGGTTTGATAATTTGGAGGATCCTGGTGCCTTCAAGAGCCCCAGTGCCATTGGCTATGGACAGAAAAGCCTGATAGTCAGTGGTTTGAGGGTTAAGAGATGGAAGGATGCGCTGACAGTATCACAACTAGTCTTTCTGGAAGTTTGGTAAAGAAGAATAACAGGATAAAACTTTATCTTGATGACGAGTTTCAAAGGAACAGTTGTATTTTTAACCAAGGGATTGCAATGGCAGGGACAGGGGGAGACGGAACATGTGAAGATGGAGTGCTCCTGGAGTAAGAGCCTGAGGGAGGGAGGGAGTAAGGGAGGGAGGGAGGGTTACCTGGGGAAGACGCTTCTCTCAAGATGGTTGAAAGGATAAAATGACTAGAAGCAGGGGAATTGTAAGCATGAGGGAGGATAACTATCAGATCTATCATCTCAGTGAAGTAAGTGCAGGATAATCTGGCCAGGGCTTGGTGAGGGCTTGAGAAGGGTGGAAAGACCTGGAGGAGGGAGAAGGGCAAAGCTCTTAGAAGCCCGTAGAGATGGTGAGTGGGGCTGCTTGGCGGTTGAGGTGAGGAGGAATCAGATGGCATGGATATGTGGCTGATCTCATCTACGTGAGCCTGTCTCCAACGATGCCCAGTGTTCAAAATGGGCTCAGAAGCAAAATGGCCAACTGGAGTAACATGATTCAGCACTGGAAAGGAAGGTGTGTAAATGGGTAAGCGGGTTCCAGAAAAGCCAGGATCCTGATGAAAGTATCACTGAGAAAATGAGCTGGGCATGGTGGCCCACGCTTGTAATCCCAGCATTCAGGAGGCTGAGGCAGGAGGGTCTTAGTTCTCAAACAGTCTCAGCTACTTAGTGAGGTCCTTTGCAACTCAATGACACCCTGTTTCAAAATAAAGAATAAAAAATAGGGCTGGGTGTAGCTCGGAGGTAGAATGCCCCTGGGTTCCATCCTCAGTACTGAAAAAAAAGAAGAGGAAAGAAAGAAAGAAAAAAAAGAAAGAAAGAGAGAAACAAAATGGACAAAAGTGTTAGGGATTCTGTGGAGGGTAATGATTGGAGAATGGAGAATGGAAAGCCTTGAAGATAAAGAGCAGAGTCAGCAGGAATGAGAGAGGAGTGTTAGATGTGTTTACCTGATTTAGTCATTTTTCCCCAGAAAAATACTCTAAAAGTAATAAAAATCAGATATGTCTATAGATTAACCCAATAAACATTACCACTACGTATTTTTTGGCACACACAAACACATTACTGTTTTGAGTGCTCATAACACTCAAAACAGATTAGAGTAGACAGAGCTGAAGAAGGCATTCCCTCTAGATCCGATGAGAAGGAGGGGGCGCCACCCCTCACCTCAATCATTATTTTCATTGAAGTTAATCTTTGAAAAGAGAGTCTCAGCCCGAATTTCCTGGTAGTTCTTTTTCAGGCAGATGCTAAGTTATACTAAGCCTTATGACAAGAGGTTTTATTTCCCTTTTTCTTTAAGAATTGAAAGGGTCGTCTCTAACAGTATGCAAGATGTTGTCTCATTAGCAGTGGTGCCCTCCATTTATTAGCTTTGGGCAGGCCGAATGGACACCAGCTGGAGTAAGCCTGACACTCTCCCGTCACATTTCTACCAGCATTGAAGAAGCCAGGTAGCCGGGTGTGATGGTGCACGCTTGTAATCCTAGTACTTGGGAGGCTGAGACAGGAGGATTGTGCAGGTTCTAAGCCAGCTTCAGCTGCTTAGTAAGGCACTCAGCAACTTAGTGAGACCCTGTTTCCAAATAAAATATAAAATAGGCCTGGGAGTGTAGCCCGGAGGTAGAAGGCCCCTGGGTTTCATCCCCAGTACCACACACACAAAAAGAATAATAAGAGGTAATATGCCTCTTTGGACTGTGCTAGAAATTATGGTGTGAATGGATATTCTTCCTCTAACATACAGCTGTGTAGAAGTGACACAGGCTCCCACATTCTCAAGGTGGAGGATACAGGTTCTGTCCGGCAGCCATTAGGTGGTGCTGCCTACCCGGCATTCTGTCCTCTCTGAGCCACCTAGATGAAGTCTGCTGCCTTTAGTGTGGGTACAATGAGAACAGTAAGTGATTCTCTTGTGGAAGGTGGCGGTGGCTGAGAATGTTCACTCACCTCTGTGAAACCTACCAGATTTTCTTTCTCGAGTGTAGTAGCCAGTCATTGCTGCGAGATTGGGAAATGGCTGCTCAGACTGAAAAATAGCCATCGATATTTAAATAACACTTCCTGCTTTACAAAGAATTTCCACATGCCAGAGTTGCTGGGATAGAGCAGGAAGCCCTCAAGAGTTTTTATTTTTTTCTTACTGAATCTGTACTGAATGTTGAGAAAGTTAACTTAATTCTACATCGATGTTTGCTAATGTAGAATTACATCCAGGTTAGTTTATGGAAAAAGGTCACTGTCTCTGTGACGCATCATAGGTCTGCTGATAGTATGATGCATAATCATGCTCTACTGATACTACTGCAGGGATAGCATAGAATTTGTCTTATTTGCAGAAAATTGCAAAATGACATGAAGTTTTTATTTTTATTTTATTTTTATTTTTGGGTGGTACTGGGGTTCCTGGAAACCCTTCTACCTCCGGGCTACACTCCCAGACCTATTTTTATATTTTTATTTAGAAATAGGGTCTCTTAAGCCAGCGCGGCTGACTTCAAACCTGCACGATCCTCCTGTCTCAGCCTCCCAAGCGCGAGGATTACAAGCGTGCCCACCGCTCCCGGCAGAAGTTTTTATTAAGAACCTATTTTCAAACTGTTTCCAAATGATTTCATTAACGATTGAAGAATTTATTCTATATTGCTACAGTACTACTTTTCTTTTTCATTTTAAGCATTTGCTTATTTTTAATTATCAAATATAATCTTCAGATGCATATACTTATTACATACAACTTGATTTTTGAAATATGAAGACATTATGGAACAGCTTAAACTAGTTGCCATATCATCACTTCATGTATTTATCATTTTTTGTGGTGAGAACACTAAAAACATACTCTGACAGGGACACACACACACACACACACACACACACACACGTCATGTATACATCAAAACTATATTGCTATATCTTGAATCTCCATGTTATATCATGGATCTCTTAAACTTATTCCTCCTTTCTAACTGAAATTGGCCAGAGAGAGATTCAGGGGTCAGGCTCACTCTCTTATAAAACTCTCTCATGAGAAGATCCCCTGAGAGCACAGAGCCTTTAATGACCTCCTAGACTCCACCTCTTAAAGGGCCACTACTTCCAACACTGCCACACTGAAATTCAAGCTTTTAACACTGAACCTTGAAGACACACTCAAACCATGTCCAAAGCACGGCACACATATATCATGGCAAAAATCGACTTCTTTTATGAGTAAACAGATCCAATCATATATGGTTAACCTGTTTTAATTACCTTCGCTATAGAATAATGAGATTTGGCTCTGCTGTTTAATCACTAAAGGTGACCCATTTGGACTGGCTACTTGGAAATCAGTTTGAGGATGAGACTCTTTCACTGTGAATCCCTGACAGCCCCAGAACCACCTTCCTGAGAATCTCTGATCTTCTGTGTAGAAACAGCTTATTGGAATGAAGATGAGAGTGAACCATGTTGCCGTGTTTTATTTTCCAGGATCTAAGACAGACGAGATCACCAAAGGAATAATCAGCGCTTGGCGCCTGTGTGTGACTTGCCCTGACCGTCCTCCAAGAGGGGGCTCCCGCGAGCAGACCATGGGCTCTATCACCCATCTGAGAGTAGTTTGAGCCTCCGTCTCTCAACATTTCTTTTATGACTCCAAGATTAAAAGACCATATTCTGTCTTATTTTTATTGTGTCTTTTGGGGGAGGTACATAAACTGTAACTCTTGGCAGCGAAGAGAACTGCGTGCCATCTGACCTAGAAACAAGGGCTAATGTCAGCGACGCGAAGATCACATGGAAAAATACACACGGTTTTTCTGTATCTTTATTGGTGGTACTGGGGTTCCTGGAAACCCTTTTAAGTCCAGGCTACACTCCCAGACCTATTTTTTAAAATATATTTTTATTTGGAAACAGGGTCTCCTAAGCCAGCCCAAGATCCAGTTGTCTTGCTCAGTTAATATGACAGCAATTTTAAAAGTGAACTTTTTCAAGCTGGAGATGTGACTCATTGGTAGAACACTTGCTTACTATGTGTAAGGCCCTGGATTTGATCTTCAGGATTTATTAAAAAACACACTCTTTTTTGTATGTGTGTGGCACTGGAGAGCTAACTCAGGGGCATTCTATCTCTGAATTACATTTCCAGCTCTTTTGGTCTTTTTTTAAACAGGGTATCACTAGATTGCTGAGTGCTGAGTCTATCCACAAATCTGCTATCCTCCTGTCCCAGTCTCCCAGGTAATGGGATTACAGGTGTACAAAAATGACTATTCTTTATAGTCTCTTTCCAATGCATCTGATATGTCTTTTTAAAATATAGACAGCAGATATTTTTGTTCTTTATATTATTTGCTTTAAATGATATATAATTAAATCACTCAATTATGGCAACAAGCACACCTGGAGCCTTTGGGTTTGTACATAGGCCTGCCCACTCCTTGCCGAATGCAACAGTGCAGGGCTAGGGCGTGCGCGTGTGGAAATGTGAGCGAGCAGCCCCTCATTGTGAGACTCCAGCTTCCTATGAGCACCACACTGCATGTTTTATGGAGAGCAATGAAAGTCCTGGTTTATTTTTTCCAAGTTGTGTGGAGGCTGGTTAAGAGTTTTCGAATCATTAACATGAAGTATGTAGGTCCTTGTAGGCTAATGAACAAGTCATATATATATATATATATTTTTAATGAGCATAGAGCAAGGCAGCCCTTTGAAAATACCTATTGTCTTTTTTTCTTTTGGTTCTGGGCTTTCTACTTGTGAACTACACCCCAACCCTATTTTATCTTTTATTTGGAAATAGGGTCCCTCTAAGTTGCTTAGAATTCTGCTAAGTTGTTGAAGCTGGCTTTAAAAATGTGGTCCTCCTGTCTCAGCCTCTCAAGTACTGGGATACTACTTGTCTTTAAACCAATGCAGTTTAAAGTCTTTTAAAATTTGGTCTTGTCTTAGGGATTTAGTGAGTATTTTTCAGGCAATAAGAATGTATAAATCAAGCCGGACATGGTGATGCACACTTGTAATCCCAGCATTTGGGAGGCTGAGACCGGAGGATTGGAGTTCTCCAACAGCCTCAGCTACTTAATGAGGCCCTTTGTAACTCAGTGAGACACTGTTTCAAAAATAAAAAGTCTGACAAATAGGACTGGGGTGTAGCTCAGAGGTAGAATGCCCTTGGGTTCCACCCCCAGTAACTGCAAATAAAAAATGTATAAATCAATAAAATTTGCTTATTAAACACTTTTGAGTGTATAGTATCTCCAATTATGTAGGCCCTTCAAGATATTTTTTCTCCTTTTCTTTTTTCCTAAAAGAGATAGGCATTATAAACAACGGGAAATATCTGTATTCAATGACAAGAGTAGAAAAGCCCTTTGTGTAATTTAATGCTGGAAATCAATATTGTGTGCCCCTGATTGAATTGAAGGGTGGAGATGAAGACTTTTATTGCTCCAGGTGGACTGAAAAACGCCGGTGCCTGCGAGCTGCAGTCGGTCACAGGAGCTGCAGTCACTGTGTGTTTTCATTGTTTCTAATATTTTGCAGCTCTGGGCTACTGCCTGTTCTGCCTAATGATAGGGCCAACCTTGACCGTGGAGCCCTCTGAACCTTCCCCAGGGGCCCCTCCGTGCTCATCCACCCCCTGACCTCAGCCTTCAGAGGAAATGGAATAGAAATCTTAATGAAGCAGTGGAGAGCTGGGATTTCACTGTGCGCTCATCTGGCTAAATGCCTAACGTTTCACGATTTTATTTGATTTTTAAGCCATTCCGAATCTATCTGCAACTCTGTTCCCTTTTATCTTTCCCCGCATCACAACCTTTGCTACAAAGCTTATTTCAAGAGAGAACTCCTTAGAATTCAACTCACTCCTGCTTCGTGCTAGGCTGTTTGTTTGGGGTACCAGTTTACAAAAAGTTCTTTGAATGGTTGCTTTTAGTGAAATCAGAGGAAATGGAGGACCGAAGACTTTGATAACTGCATCTGTGTGTTTTAGACGACTTCAGGGATTCCTCTAGCAACCGGGCTGGATACGGGGGAAGCTGAATCGATCGAGATGAAGAGGGCCAGGCTGGAGATGGTAGGCAGACTGCTGCATGGACACCGGAAGGGGCTCTTTGGAAGTGGCCACTTTGTGAGACCTCAGAAGCAACTTGGAGCCAGATTTACGAGTCGAGGATTTCCAAGTTAGAGCCAGGCATGGTGGTGCATGCCAGTAATCCCAGTACTTGGGAAGATGATACAGGAGGATCACAGGTTTGAGGCCAGCCTCAGCAATTTAGCAAGACTCTAAGCAACCTTGTGAGACCCTTTTTAAAAACAGACTGGGGCTGGGGATGCAACGCAGAGGTAGAGAAGCTCTGTGTTTAATCTCCAGTACCACCACACGCACACACAAAAGAATTTCCAAGCTGGGGTGGTGGCTATCCCTTGTTGGGGTCAGAGGCCTGGGACAGCAACACATGAGAGTGAATTTAAAACCCTTTAGAGGGGTTTAAAACTTCTTTTTGACAACTCCTGAAGGAGTGGCATCTTCTTAGTGATTGTTGGGGCATATTGTAGGAAGCGTAGGAGACCGCCCCCCCCACACTGGGTGGCTTTGGGGCACACCCTTCACTCTCCAACTGCAAGACTTCTGAGCTGCTGTCCTGGTTCTAACGGAGGTGACTCCCCTCCCCTTTGTTAGAAAGGAATTTTCAGCACAAAACTAAAGCACTGTGCTCCCATACTTTCCTTTCCATTAATAATGTCTCACAGTGTCCGGCAGTGCCAAAAGCTACCTGGTGTCTACTTGCCATTTGCCATGAGAGCACTGAGCACTCGGTGGGCAGGACATGGTATGTGTATACTTTCCCTTACTCCTTCTCTTACTCCGGTAGCATTAGGAATTTCGTTATCCTTGTTCCCTAAAGGAGAAAAACAAGATAGGTTTTAGAAAAACAGGTTTCACAGCTGGTAATCGGTGAAGACGAGACTTAGGTACAGTTCTATGTGACTCCTCGAACTGGGAGACATTTATTCTCTGAGTATTGTGTGAAGAATCAATGATTCAATAGTATCCACTTTGAGTTAGAAAAATGTAGGAGAGCAACATGACAATGTCAGTACTTTGTTTTTATTTTTGCAGTCCTGGGGGATTGACCTGGGAATGGGGGAGCCTCTACCACCAACCCACAGCCCAGCCCCAGCCCTTTAAACATTTTGTTTTGAGATCGGTTATTACTATGTTGCTCAGTCTGGCCTCCAGCTTTTGATCCTCTTGCCTCAGCTTCCAAAACCACTGCAACGATAGGTGTTTCCCACTGCACCTGGCAAGATGGATACTTTAAATCAAATTATTGCACCATTTGCTGGGCGTGGTGGCGCACGCTTGTAATCCCCGCGCTTGGGAGGCGGAGACAGGAGGATCGCGCAGCTTAAGAAACCCCTCGCTGGCTTAAGAAACCCTGTTTCCAAATAAAAATATAAAATAGGTCTGGGAGTGTAGCCCGGAGGTAGAAGGGTTTCCAGGAACCCCAGTACCACCAAAAAAAAAAAAAAAAAAAAAAAAGAAAGAAAGAAAGAAAGACTCCACCACCAACAATTACTGCAGCAGTGGAAGATGAGCTAGGATATTGCTGATTAAATATCATCCCTCTCTCCTCACAGTTTATTTATTCAGGAAAAGGAAGAAAAATTAATTTTTATTGTCTCATATGCAGGAAGGTGGTAGAGAATGGAAAATAGTTTATCCTAAGATACAACAAGAGTCCCACTGCTGGCAACTTGGCATCCCTGGTGCCCATCTCTGGATGCTTCTGGTGGGCTGTGCTGGGTGAAGCTACCACAGGTAGCTTCCAGGAGATGGGCACTGTGGCCAGCAGGGACCCGTCCACTTTTGGTGGCCCAAGTATTTTCTGGGCTGTGTCTTTTGCCTGTCTTTCCACCTACATTCAGATAGGCTGGCTTTCCCGAAGCAACAAGACTGATTTTCTGCACAAGCATTTGCCAGGGAATGGATTAACACAAAGAATGATTTCATATATAATTGTATATATAACATTGGGATAATTGTTTTTAAACCAAAAATGCCCCAAAGACAGAATTTCCAAGCTTAAAAGAAATCCAGATGGATTTTCTGACCTCCTTCCACACCAACATTTCCTTTATGTTTTCAAGAAATCATTGGAGAGATTTTTATATCCATTTCCATTTCAATCTTGGGACTCGAAAAGTTCCTGTGTTGTGTCTTAGAGAAGGAAGTGTGCCACTATTAAACTTGAGCTGCTCTGGAGAGCTGTGCAGAAGGAAACACTGGAGCATTTTCATTTTGTTGTATACATTCCTTACACTGCAGCTGGCCTGCATTCTCTCTAAAAAGATGTGCAGCTGTTCCTCTGAGGCAGAACCTGAAGGCAAATATCCCACCCATCATCCGGTGCATCCTTTCTGACCTTGCAAGGCATTTTGCCCTTAACTCTGTTGTGTATAATCACAAAAGATTGCTATTTATCCGAACCATCTTTAGGATACAAGAGCTCATCCTCACAAGTTCTAGGGAATGCAGCATTCTATTGTAAAATATTTTCTGTATCTCTCATTGCCTTTCAGTTTTGCAGTTTCCATGGCAACGTTTTGCTCTGATGGCACCTCCAGGTTTATTACTATCATCGCAGTTATTTCTTCTGATTACTATTGTTGCTTATTGTCATCAACATCATCTTGACTGTCGGTTAGTCATATCCTGATCCTAAACACTGGGCCTTTAGGAACTGTTTTCTCAAAACAACTGGAAGTTAAAAAAAAAAATTGTAATTCCCCAAAGATTCCCGGTGGTACAATTATCCTAGTGGGTTTGTTTATTCCATTTCCATTTCCGTCCCCACCTACCCCCTTTTTTGGGGGGATTGAACCCAGGGATGCTCTACCCTCTCGTTTTATTTTGAAATTGGGCACCACTAAGCTACTGCAGGTCTTGCTCAGTTGTCACGGCTGGCCTCAAACCTGCAATCCTCCGGTCTTAGGTGTGAACCACCACGCCGGACTCTTTCTTCTTTTAACTGTAATTCTTCCAGAATATGTATGGATAAGTTTGTATGATGTCAATTATGTGTTGCTGTTCTTTTGTTTTTAGAGGAGTGTGTGTGTGTGTGTGTGTGTGTGTGTGTGTGTGTGTGTGTTGGTGAGGTGAGGGGGATTATACATTCAAGACTTCCTAAAATTACTAAGGGAATTTCTTAGGAAATGTTGGAGGATAGTTGTTTGAAAACCCATAATCAGTAGAATATTATCTACCAAGTTTTATCATACCTGCCACCCACCCAGCGAGCCTCCTTGAGGCTGAGCTGGAATAGCATTACTTTTGGGCGTAGGTCCACAAAGTGGACCTATGGGGGTTGCTGGGATGAAATATAAAAACATAAAGGAACACAAATTTGTCAAAGCATCTTTTTGTTCATTTGCTTAAGGAAGATAGATTACTACTGAGCTGTTTTTTTTCTTTTGGAAAAAAGCAGCAAGTCAAATAAATTTAGGACCCTCTGCAGGGTGACATGGAAATTAGGGTAGCTCTAGTGTCAGCTGGGACACCATGTGCCCTTAAGATATTTAAGCCAAGTTTAAAGCAATTTCCCAGGTCACAGGAGTCTGGATCCCGGGTCTAAGCTCTGCGAGGTCTTTTTGGTGTTTTTCTGTGTCTGGGCTGCGGTGCTGAGGCTGGATGATTCTGGGGGTTTGGTGAAAACTTGAATACTGAATTTGTCTTCTTGGCCAGTTCAGAGAAGAAGCTCTTCTATGGAGCCGCCTGTCCTTCAGCACCTCTCTCTTCTCTTCGGTCTCTCCTCCCCTGCACTCTCCTCTCACTTTTTCAGGAGACTTTGAGGATTTGTCAGGCCACCAGGAAAGGCCTTCTACAGACTGTCTACCGACTCCACAGCCCCTCTTCCTTCCTCTCTTCCCATTACTTCTCTTGCATATTTAAAATTTCCCTTTTCATTTCTCATTTAGGACAGTAATACCCAAGAGATATTTAGCTTTCTCCACTTGGTTTCAGTCTGTACTGTGATATATTTGTAGCAGCTGCAAACCAAGTTCACAAACCCTTTCTTAGGGAGGACAAACACAAAATCCAGAGTCAATTCATTGATTAGTTTTGTGGGTGGCACACAGCTTGCTACCACTCCCTGTCAAAGCCCCGCCTCACTGCCCGACTGCAGGAACACAATCTCCAGTGCCTGCAGGACGCAAGGACGGCCTGCATGAGTCCAGGGGACTTGGGAGGCTTCAGGGGATCTTGGGGGTTAAGGACAAGTCAACTCAGTGATTTTAACTCAGCAGCACCAACATTCGGTAAATGAAAAGTAAGCTTCATCCCCCGGCTTTGAGTGTCAAGAAATAGAGACCTTCTTGGTGATCTGTGGAGACACTGATGAAGATTTTATGACAGTGTGACAGGCAGGGGCTTAGGGTTAGACTACCTGGGTTAGGTGCTAGCTGCTTCTTTCTGGTTCTGACCTTGGGCAATGTATCGCTCTGTGCCTTTATTTTCTAACTTGTAAAGCAAGGACAATAATCCATCTTGCAGTGCTGTTATGAGGATTAAATTATTGATATGTATAAAGAGCTTAGGAGAGTGCCTGGCACATAATAGATACCCAATATAGGCTAGCTGTTTATTCATAAGGACGCCTAGGATAAATTATTCTCGTGATTTAGTACAAAACCAATGTCGTAACTCTTGAAAATCTGTTATTTTTCCTTTTACTATATAGACAATTTAATATGGACCATTATGTTCCCTGTTTTGACTTGATATCAGAAATTTTAGAGCTAAATTTAGTTTTAAGTGCAGCAAATAGCTCATCTCTGACTCTATATATGCAGTCATCATTCTGTCTCTGTTCTTTGTTATTTTTTATCTTCAATCCTGTGTACCTGAATGCCTTTTTAAAATTGAAATCCACCTCAAATCCTTTTTGGAAGCAGGTGGGAATACACAAGATGAATTCATGAAGTCCGTAATAATAGTCTAGAAAGAAAGCACAGTTGAGGTGGTATTTACTTCAAGTAAATTTTATGTTATCCTAAATCTTCTTTAAACTGGTTGCAGACTGCTTCACTCTCTTTTGAATAACTAAAAGCAAATTCAGTGTTATTGTGGGAATGATTCAGCAAGGAAATTCTAATATGTTCCAAATGCTCATAACTAGAAATTGCAAAATGATTGCTGCAAGTATTTGAGAAGTCCCAATTATTTTCCATTATTCATATCATAGAATCATAGAATTTTAGAATAGGAATATAATTTGTTTACTTTTCATGTTGCACTTGGCTTGAACAATAAAAAGAGGCCTTGACCAACTTAATTCCATATTAATCTAGATTTAAATTTTTCTTAGAAATGAGACAAATCTATTGTGTTTTTATGGAATTATGATGTTGAGACATCTCCCCAGTTGGGTATTTTATTAAACTTTCTATGCAGAGCAACACCTGAATCACTTGAAATAGAAGAATATGAATCCCACATTAAAATAAAGAAGTCTCAACTGTCACCAATGCATCAATGTCCAGAGGTGGCACATTCAAGGACTGATTGTATCATGACGGCTCTGCCCTCATCAGCAGGTTGGGTCAGCACGGAGGCGGGACCTAGTCAGCAGGTCACTAGAGTTGTGCCCTGGAAGGGTTGATCTTCTCTGGGTCCCTTCCTTTCTCTGATTTTGCTTTCTGGTTGTCACAAGCTGAGCAACTTTCTTTTGTCATGTTTCTGAGCAACATGCCTTTGTCATGCCGTGGATGTCCATGTCATCCTACCATGATGGTACCTTGGAGACAGCTGACCATGGACTGCATACTCTGAATCTGTGAGTCAAAATAAATCTGAGTTGTTCTTATTAGGGTCTTTGATCACATAGGGGCAGAGCTAACACACAGCCCACGATAGAAAGTCAGTAATGGCCAATTCAGTCTTCTAGTCAGTCATTAGTCATCCAGTGTTAATAGACTGCTATTCTTGGGCTGCATTCTGGAGCAGCCCCAGTGACTCCTTATCCTAACAAGTTCTACAAAGTCGCAGGCAGACACTGACGAGTAACTGAGTGAAGAAAAAATTTAAAATGAACTTTCTACCTTTGTTTTGATTAAGACATTGCTGTAATAAGTCAAAGTCAGTGTGAAGCAAGTTCTCCCTGACATGAAATATTGAAATACGATCATTTGGAGAAAGCAAGTGCTGTGTTTGGGGAGTGGAGATCACCTTGGGCTAACTCTTAAGAGAGGGTGACAGAAAGGGCGATGAGCTGCCACGGTGCCTGGGATCAGCTACATGCTTAGTTTGGCAACACAGAAGACGTGTTTCTCATGGGAGAGAGATTCTGGTTGGAACCATATTTCTTTTTTTTTTTTTTTTTTTTTTTGGTACTGGGGACAGGACCCAGGAGCGTTCTACCTCTAAAATACACCCCTATCCCTATTTTATTTTATTTTGAAACAAGGTCCTCCTAAATTTCTGAGAGTTTCACTAAGTTGCTAAGGCTAGCTTTGAACCTGCAATCCTCCTGTTTTAGCCTCCCAAGAACTGGGATTACAGGCATGTGTAATCTCAATGAGCCCCTCCTCCTCTCTTTCTCTTCCTTTCTTCTTTTCTTCCTGTCTTCCTCTCTTTTCCTCCCTCCCCCTCCCTCTTTTCTTCCCTCCATCCCTCCCTTTCTTTCTTTTATTTATTTTTTTGTGGCAGTGGGGATTGAGTCCAGGAGTTTTCTACCTCCAAACTATAATCTCAGCCTTATTTTATTTTTTTATGGTAATGGTAGGAATTAAACCCAGGGATTTCTGCTTCGGGGCTACACTGCTAGCTCTTTAATTATTTTTAAAATTTTTATTTTTGGTGGTACTGGGATTCTTGGAAACCCTTCTACCTCCGGGTACACCCAGACCTATTTTAATATATATATTTTATTTGGAAACAGGGTCTCTTAAGCCAGTGAGGCTGGCTACGAACCTACGTGATCCTCCTGTCTCTGCCTCCCAAGCATGGGGATTACAAGCGTGCCCAACCACGCTCGGCATTATTTTTTAAATTTTGAAACAAGGTCTTACTTGGTTGTGATAGTCTCACTAAGTCACTGAGGCTGGTTTCGAACCTGTGACCTTCCTGCCTTAGTTTTCTAAGTACAAGGATTACAGGTGTGTGCCATCATGCCCTGCCTTAGCCTTATAGGTCACAACAAGGGGGAGGGGAAAACCCTTAACTTTAAAAAAGGTTGAGGAGTTGCTTAATATTTGGGGCAGAACACTTGCTACTTAGTGAATCTGGATTTGTGAATTAATGTCATTGCAAGTTTGTCCTTTTTACTGGAGTAAACAAAAAACCATAGGGATCTGCCGACTTTCCTTATTGATTCAGAGGAAGATGGGTCTTCACAAAAGTTTAAGGGAACAGAAATAGGCAAAAATAAATTTGTGTTTTGGTTCCACCCATGCCTACTTCCATATATCTGGTAGGAGAAATAGAGAATGTTCACAGGGAACACATAGCAGAAGGACCTTACCTAGGTCTCAGGGTGTCCTAAGAAGAAATAACAGTTTTCAAAGAGCAGAAGAGATTAGAGTGTTTCTGTGCTGAGTTGCAGATTAAATACTTTCACTCCCTCCCAAGATCCCCATAAAACAACTAAAGCAATCTAATAAAAAATAAAAATCTTGGGCTCCAAAAAAAGAGAACCGAAAAGGTGGCAATAACTATCAAATTTTGAAACTTGACAAGATGGATGAGCCATAAAGGACTAGAGAGCTGAAAGCTAAGTTAAAGTAGGAGAAGTGCGAAATCGAACTTACTTAGTCCTCAGCACCTACAGCTCAAGAGTGAGGAGTATGTGGTTCTTCTAGAATTGGGGTAGGCAGAGAAACCAAAACTGAGGAGGATTGGTTGAATGCTACTATTTTAAGTAGTTAGATTCACCTTGCCAGCTGTGTATAACTAGGCAACAGCTGCTCCAAGATCTGGAAAAAGTAGGAGCATTTGTTTTTTCTAGAGAGAGGAACTGGACTCAGATGAGGATGAATTTGCTATGCTAGAAGCAGGATACATAAATGAGGATGTAGCTAGATGTTGAGAATCCATGGACCTTCCTTCCACATGCAGCTTCCAGAGGTCAAACAGCCAGACCTTCACCTGCAGGTGAAAAGATTCTCTAGGGAATCTACTGAGTCCAAGAGCAAAGATCTGAAAATAGTGACATCAAGGCTTTGTCATCTTGACAGCCAGGGACATGACCCAGTCAGACCACTCTATGGTGAAGTGCCCAGTTAGGTCCCAAAGCTTGTGTTGGGAGGATTGTTCTCCTCTTATACACATGACCAGAGAGCCCATGATAAGCAGATATCTGCGTTATGATTAATAAAATACAGGAAGCATAATATATCTGGGTTATGCATAAAATACAGGAGAATAGGAGCTTTAGAAGAGAGAGGTCAAAGTGGAAAGTAGGATATAATTCAAGTAAATATCTCAGAATGGAAATATTTGAGTTCTAAAAAGTTTACTGCCTAGCAAAATGAAATAAGTGAAAACAGAATGGAGATGTATCATTTTGAAATTTCTATTTAGGAGAGAAAGAGAGGGGGAGAGAGAGAGAGAGAGAGAGAGAGAGAGAGAGAGAGAGAGAGAGAGAGAGAGAGAGAGGCTACAAAAAAGCAGAGTGGTCTGGGGAGTTGGAGGGTGTTCTAGTTTGGACCCAAATGTCTCCCACCTTATCTGTTGAAGGTTTAGTGTGCACTACAGCAATACTCAGAGGTGGGCTTTTGGGATCACTGGCCCACTGATCGGTCCATAATTGAATATACTATTGGGAGGTGGTGGAAGCTGTAGGAAGCAGGGCTATTGGTTAAGGAGGTTCACGTGGTCATGCATATCTTGCCCCTGCTCCCTTCTGAGCGCCCTCTTGTCTCTGCTTTCTGACTGTCGCGCGGTGAGCAGCTTTGTTCCACTACGTGCTTCCAGTGCCATGTTTTGCTTTATCTCAGACCCAAACCAATGGAGCCAGTAAACTTTGAACTGTAACCTTTGAAATTGTCAGTCAAAGGAAATCTTTCCTAAGTTGGTTTTCTCAAAATATTTTGTCATAGCAACAAAAGCTAACACAGAGGGATGAAGTAAGGAAGATGGGGGAGGAGAGAGAGAGAGAGAGAGAGAGAGAGAGAGAGAGAGAGAGAGAGAGCGATAGTACTGAGAGAAGGAAGAGGAGAAAAAGACAATAGGAAGATAAATATCAGATTTCTCATCAACCATAAGTTGGAAGCCTTCAAAATTTTTATGCTCAGCAAAACTAAAAATCAATTGTCAGCATAAAGAAAAAGTAAAAAGAAAAGAGAGAATATGAGAAACAAAGAAGAGATTAAAAGGAACCCAGAGATGATGGGGAAGGGAGATCCTAGGCTGATAGAGAGCTCCGGGTAAGCAGCTCCAGTAGAGCCCGAGCAGGAACACTCACGGAAAGGTTTCTTAAGGTGAGTGGAATTGAGAACACTCATTATATAAACACATTAAGGGGAAATTTAGATAGCATATGAAGAATTGGGGAGTTAAATTGGTAAATTCATAACAAATTAAGGAAGAAACCCCAAGATTGTTTGTAACTTTGGGAAAAACAAATACTCATGCAAGGAAAGTGAAGAAATCGAGGTTAAGTGCACGGTCCGACATAAAATGTATATATTTGTATGTTGAAAATAGTCAAGGAAAGATAATGAACCTTCCTTAGTAGTGTCAGGTCAATAGATAGATGTCTAACACCAAGAACTAACAAAATCAGCAGGAAACATCACAAATCCATGACTTAGAAACATAGAGGTAATTACCAAAATATTTAAATAGGTGAACATAATTAACTTTGTGGGAGGAAGGGAGGATGGGTGGAGACAGCGGGACAAACTTAGTACAACTTCTAAAATAAGTGTTGCATAAAATGTCTACTTTTTAACAGTTAAAGTTGAAGTGAAATCTTTGTGATTGGGTTAGTAGAGAACTCTAGAAGGAAAAAGTATACATATGTGTGTGTGTGTGTGTGTGTGTGTGTGTGTGTGTGTGTGCAGGCATGTACACACACACATGCATTTTATGGACAACATTCTTGCAGCTATAATTTAAAATATTGACCATGTAACTTAGAGAAAAGAAAATTTATTTTCTTACTGTTTCGGGCCCAGTCCACATGAGGCCAGGGACCATGGATCTCTGGGCATGGGGCAGAGGTGTAGAAAGGGAGAGCACGTGGTCTGTGCTTACATCACAGAGCCATGAAACAATAGAGAGGGTAGGGTGAGGATGAACCAAATCTAATAACTAAGGCTGCAGCCTCAGGAGCCCACCTCCAGCCACACCCCCACTGACCTACCAGATAAAGCCATTGCAATGAATTTACCCACAGCTGGGATGGATTACAACTCTCAAGAGTTGATTATATCAACTCCAAACACCAATTTATGAGCTCTTCAAGGGGCCATTCTATATCTAACTATAACAACAAATCTATCATCTATCTATCATCATCTATCTACCTATCTGAGAGAGAGAGAGAGAGAGAGAGAGAGAGAGAGAGAGAGAGAGAGAGAGAGAGAGAGAGAGAGAGAGGCTCATTTGAGGAATTGAACCAAGTAAGAGTGGGAGGAGGAACAAGGGGAGCAATGTTACAGAGGTAGAGGATGAGGATGGACAGGGACCGGATTATGAACATTTAATTTTCCCTTATATCAATGGAAATCCAATGAAGGAAACTTTTATCTTCAAGTGAGAAAAAATCAAAAGAAGCTTAAGCCATACAGAATTTTACTGTGTTTCATCCCATATCATGACATATAGAGGTAGGATGGTTAATTCAGCAGCTCAGAGACCACAGGTTCATCTCTTCTTTCTACTCTGTTTCTCTCAAGTGGCAGGTATACATCAGAATATCTGCAAAAGCAAGATATTGCTTCTTCACACAGCAGCCTTCCAAAGGGTAGAAATGTCCTCATGTCTCTGTATCAGTTATTTATTACTGCATTAAAACTTAACACATCCAAATGTAATATTCTAAAATGGCCACCATTTTACTTTCTCAGGATTTTGTAAGTTGGCATTTGGGGTTGGCTCAGCTGGGCAGTTCTGCTACTTTCTCCTGGACTCACTTGCCCTCAGCGTTTGGTGACTCACCTGAGGATGGATGATCCAAGACAGCCCTATTTGCAGGTCTGGGGCTTCTCAGGGATGGCCGGACCACTGGTATTTCTCATCCACATAACCTTATTCTTCACTTGACTAGATTGGGCTTTTTTGTACAGTAATTTCAAGGCAGTGTTTTTCACGGTGAGAGCTGAAACTACAAGACCCCTTGGAGCCTAAAGGCTCACTTAGCTTCATTCCAAAATAAGTTTTCCTATTCAAATTCAAGAGTTTAGGAATAGATTTCATTCCATGAGGGAGAGAAAAGCAATGTTATATTTCAAAGGTTGATAGAAGGAGGTGTGTGGCAATGGAGTGGAAGAAAGCCACACTGAAGGCAGGACAGGCAGTTGTAGGGCTCTCAACCTTGTCATTATTGACATATTGGCCAAACAATTCTTTTTTAAGGTGGAGGAGGACTGTACTTTGAATTGTAATTTATTTAGAAGCATTTCTGGTATCTCTCCACTAGATTCCAGGAGCTCACCTCCATCTGTAGCAACCAAAAATATTTCCAGATTGCTAGTTATCTCCTGGCAGGCCAAGTCACCCCTGTTTACAACTGCTGAGGTTGGAGGCTAAAGCTATTTAGTACTGCATTGTTCTGAACCAAGGGGAGGGAGAAAGTGGGGAGAGAGGCAATGAGGACTTAAGAGATCTGAGAACTGGCAGATGACTGAAGAGAAGAGAACTTTAGACTTTATAGGCACAATTCTGAATTTCAAGTTTGTCAGAAAAGACAGAAGATCAAGACCACACTGGACCCAAGAACTCAAAACATCTGCTGAGTTTTCTGGCCTGGTTTGTTCCAGTCTCTCCATGGCCTTCTGGACTTCTTTACATTGCTTGCTCATCTGATGTTATGATTAGATAGAATATCTCCTGAAGACCTCATGTATTCATGTTCAGAGTTAATGTAATCAAGTCATGAGGACTGTAATATCATCAGTGGATAAATCCATTTTAATGTTTTTAGCGGGTGGTAACCAAGCTGGTGGGTGGCTGGAGAAAGTGGGTCCTTGGGGTAGCCTTGGGCACTGTCTTTTTGCCTGTGAATCCCCTGGCTAGCTGACTCCCTCACTTCCGGCCTCCATGATGTGAGAGCAGAGTCTTGCTCTCTCCCTCCCTCTGCTTCCCACAACCGTGCATAGCCTGGCTCACATGAACCGAATCCAAAATCTCCAGAAAACTGTGAGCAAGTAAATTTTCCTTCCTTTAAGTTGAATTGTTAGTTGTTTTGGATTTCAGCCAGTAAGAATGTTGAGACACCCACCGTGTAAAAATTTGAGTTTAATACCTCTGCTTTAGCTGGTTCCTTCTGCTCTTTAGTATAGACACAGTTGGGGACAATTGCCATTTAAAAGACCCCACATTGTATGCTCTGTGTCCCTCTCTGATGCACATATTTAAATCAGACCTCTTAGGTCTCTTTATATATATCATTCATTTTCCACCCTTCTGATTTTGGAAGCAATACATATCCCTTGTGGAAAATATGGAAACTATGAAATACATTTTATCCTAAAGCGCATATTTCTCTAAGATCTTGTTGCTGGCTCTTATGGTGTGGGGCCATAATGTTCCTCATTCTTCCCTGTTCTTCCTGTACTGAAGGCTTGGTCCCCAGTGCAGCGATGCTCAAAGGTGGAACATGAGGGTTCTGACCTCATCAGCGGACTCATCACTGAGAGATTCCTAGCTGCATAGACTATTGGTAGAAACCACAGGAGGTGGGACCTAGCTGGAGGGAGTGAGGTTTAGGAGGTGTACCCCTTGGGGCTGTATCTTGTCTCTTGTCCCTTCCTCTGTCTCTTCTTTTTGGCTGCCTAGAGGTGAGCACCTGTGCTACATCACGCCTCCTGTGCCATGATGCTCTGCTGCACCTCAGTTCCATAGCATTGGAGTCAGACTACCATGGACTAAAACCTCTGAACTGTGAACCAAAGTAAATCTTTCCTCCTTTAAGTGGTTTTTCTTGAGTATTTTGTGACAGCAGTGAAAAGCTGATTAATGCACTAGCTTTCTATATATCCTTGGAAATGGTGATTAGGACTCACTTGCTGTCTGCAGGAAGGAGCCAACATGCTCTGTTTCAACCAGGGTAAACTTGCTCCCATTTCTCAACTCAGGTCCCAGCATGTTTCAGGAATAAAGCAGAGTTTTTCCAAAAGCCAATAGAGGAAATTAAACAAGTGTGTGTTTCTCTCTCTTGCCTTTGTTCATTTTCAGCCCATAATTCTGGGGGTTGCTAATTTTTTTTCTAAACAATCAAAAGCTCAAACAATTAAGTGGTTTCCCAACATCAAACAGTGCAATAGTTAGAAATTACCACTCATGTTTCTCAATGTTTCAAGAAAAAAATGTTCTATTTGTGTTAATTTGTTATCTCAAATGTGGTTGAAAATGAGCCTTAAGTGTACTATTTGTAAGTAGGTAGCAAAGTTCTTTTAAAACTGCTTGAATAATAGAAGAAAATGACATGCCTCTTAGAGGAGAAAATGGGCCGTAATAATGTGAGAGAGAACATGTAAGAATGGATGTAATGGTTAAAATTAAAATGACGTCTGACAATTACTTTCAATTTGAACTGAGGTGAAGAAAATCAGAATTACAATACTCTTGTGATTAAACTTTGATGAGATGAAAATGTCATCATTGTTTGATGAGAATTTTTTTATTTGAGTTCAAAGACTATGAGTGATTTAACCGCAATGTACCAACACCACGGGGCTGAATAATCTCCATCGGTATCTCTCAACTCTTTCTTATTGCAGGTCACTAGAGAAATCTCTACTGCTCTCATTCTTCAGTGCTGCTGTTTCTATAATATCAGCTTTTGGAACAACAAGATAAAACTCAAGTCCTTTGTGATAAGTTTTGACATTGAAATCTTAGAGCAGCTTAATACCGTGAAGTATATCTAAGAGCTATATGCTGAAATTTATCCTCATAACCTGCCTCTTTTTTTTTTTTAAGAAATAAGTCTAGAGACTAGATTTATTGAGAGAATGGGGGATATTGTTCTTTTATTTTGAATTACTTACTGGAGATCAGGATTCTATAGGAAGGATCTATTTCCCTTTAGTCTGACAGTTTGACAATTAAAATTGAGACAAGGGTTCACAGTTGTCAAAGAGGATGCATAGTCCAATTCTCTTTGGGGCACTCATTAAAATATAGAATGACAAGAATAGGCTAATTTGGCACAGGGACTTCTCTGTGTACAGAGGTAACTTCTGCTTTAGTAATTCTTGCACTGGATGGGGATAAGGAGAGCTGGGAGCCCTTCTCTACTTCCCCTCTTACTGAGGGACCAGTACCCTCTCCTTCCTCTTTTCTTTCTTTTTTCTTGGAGATTCTAAAATTTAAACAAGTAATTTCCCACAGTCATCAGTAATAAATACTGGTGTGTGTGTGTGTGTGTGTGTGTGTGTGTGTGTTGCTGAGGATTGAACCCAGGGACACTCTACCTCTGAGCTATACCCCCAGACCTATTTTATTTTGAAATAGAATCTCACTAAGTTGCTGAGGGCCTCGCTAAGTTACTGAGGCTAACCTCGAACCTGCAATCCTCCTATCTCAACATCCCAAATCTTGGGATTACATGTGTGCATCACCACACCCAGCTCTCAGTAATATATTTTTAAAGATGTATTTATTCATTGTGTCTTCTGGTAGCCTGAAGTTAAGACTTTTTGGGAATTTAGGCTACAGTTATGAAGTTTGGAAACTGGGTGGTAATAGTATATTTGGTCTTACTTTATTCATAAAAATCTTTCTTTCTTATGGAAGGAGAAATTGCTGGCAATGGTCATTAGAGCCAATTATCTCTCAAAGTTGTTGTCTGTGTGGCAATGTTATAATTTGGCCAATTCTAAATCTCTTTATTTTGTTTTAATTTTTGAAAAAGCAGCCTTTTGGCTCAATAGGCTTGTCTAGGATAAGTGATCATACAGCAGCTCAGATTATTATCAAATACTACTGATTCCCAGATTAATATTTTATCAAAATGAAGAGATATGTAAAGATGTGTTTAAGTCTACAGGTCCTCGAAGAAAATCCACACTCAAGCCTATGTGGGTTGGGTGATAAATAAGGATTAAAATGCACATTGCAATTAAAATTAGGATGAGAGGCTTAAGCCTTAATGAAGAGCAAAGACAAATTGTCAAGTTAGGTAAGTTAAAGAGCTAATTTTGAGCAAAATGTGTAAGGTACATTGTGTGAGAGGTTTCTGTCCTGCTCCTGCTCACTGGGGAGAGAGTTTTGGTGGCCATTCAAAGGCCCTTTAAAAAATGAACTTACCTTGTAAGTTTAGCTGATTTATCTTCATGGTATTTGCATTTGAGTGTTTAAATCTTCCTTCAGAGGTGGGCGAAATGATAATCAGAGATTAGGTCGGCAAGAACTGAACTTCCAGTGTATTGCAATCTCTACTGGATAAGAAAGATCAAAGGCTTGGCAAAAGCAGTGACCCACCTTGGTACTCTTGGTACCCGGAACCCGAGAGCAGCACGGCTATGAGGCACGCAGGGCAGTGATGGGAGCAGAGAGCTGGGCCCAGCTGCGGGGGTTCATCCTGCCTCTGGGATGCAGGGGCCTTCTGACTCCCTTAGACTTCAGCTTCCTCTCCTGTGAAGCAGGGGTAATAGCAATACCTACTGAGAAAGCTTTCTACGAAGGGGTGAGCAAGTTGTTAAAGCCTGTATCTGGAGCAGAGGAAGGGCTCAGTAACTGAAAATTACTTTTGTTATTATTGAAATGTAGAAGACTTGAACAATAATTTTGAAATTAATCCTCACTTTCAGTCTTTTCTGGCTCAAGTGAAAAATATCTAAAATAGTGGTCTTAAGTATTTTCCTAAGAAAAAAATAAGCTCCAAATTTCCTAAATTACCCCAAATTCTAAGTAAATGCATCGTAGCAGTCCACCCTATTCTCTTATTTGAGGCTTTTTAAAGGTCTGAAATCCTTACTCCAGGTCTGTAGTATTCATTTTTTAATATTTTTATTAGTGCTTTATGATATCATAGTGATGGTAAACGTATATGCACACAGCCCTTGGTGAGCTTTCCCTGGCTCCCTCCCCACTCCCCCTTTCCCCACACAGGGTATTGAGATTGACATTTGTGTTCTTACATAGAGACATAATATCAGTGGAAGTGGAGTATAGACACTATAAAATGGATAGAGTATATATTCTATCCTAAAAATATATTTTAGGGCCCTCAATGTTTCCTTAAATCCAAATAATGAAGAAGAGAAAAACATATGTGTGTGTGTGTGTGTGTGTGTGTGTGTGTACATATCTGTATATATATGTATATGTGTGTGCATATACATATATATGGTATATGTATAAATATATGGATAGAATATATATTTGTATTTATATCTGCAACTTATCTGATGGGAAATTAGACCAATAGATGAATGGGAGAACTTTGTGTGGTTCAGGGGAGTTATGTAGGGGATTGGGATTGAGACATGAGTTCTAGTTTTTGCTTTACTCCTAGGTGTGATTATGGGTAATTTACTTATTTCCCTGATATTGGCTTCTTCATCTTTGGAAGTGGAAATGATAGCGATGCTTACTCCCAATGAGCCTTGAAGGTTAAATGATTGAGAATTATATTTATCAGTTCTAAAGCTCCAAATACATATGCTTATAATTGACAATTATTACATTTTTCCTCTTCCCTTCTTACCCTTGGCTAATGTTTTCATAATCTCTAGCTTTCTGGCTCTTGAAAAAGAAGAAGAAATACAGGCTATGATTTTCAGTTGCTTAAAGATTAATTTAATAGCTCTAGATCAGAATGTTTTTTCTATCCATCCGTCCATCCATCCATCTACTTATTTGGAACTAGCCTGCTTCTCACTGTGGTATGCAGAAAGGTTATAAACAGCAATGCCATGGCTTCTCTGAGATTTCTAAACATGTGGAGGTAGAAGAACTGAATTCAGCTTTAAAAAGCTCAATGTTTCCTTAAGTCCAAACAATGAAGAAGGGAAAGACTGAACAATCATAGGAATTAATTCAGGTGACAGACTGCTTTGGACAGCTTCCAAGCAGGATAATCATCTAAAAGCAAGCTGACATTTATATCTCCAGCTTTCCATGCTTGTTAAAATGCTTTTCTTGCTGAAATACTCATTGCGCTAAATTCCACCTAACATCTGGGCATTATATAAATATAGCAATGAAAACATGTCTTGTTGCTTACACATTACGTATAAATTTTAGAAATCCAATTAGCGCTTCATTCTTTGTGCACATTTTTCATTTTCTTTAGTGTCTGAGCTAATTTGGAGCTTTTACCTGGAAATAGAAGAATTCAAACATTTGGCACACATCTATGCAGCAAAACAAAACAAAAACCCAAAAAGCAAACGAAACAAAAACCCACCAAAAAAAAAAAAAAAATCCCCAAACCAAAAACAAGTAGATCAAAGAATAGTGCACGGTGGCGTTTCCTAATGACTGTAAGATGCTAATTAACTTCTTTCTTTATCCGTATAGCAAACTTCCTGAGTGAAATGCCAAGATACTTCTCAGTGTCTAAGACCGGGGCTGGGGCTGGGAAATGATAAAGAATAATACATAGTATTAGCCCTGGAGGAGTTTAGAATCTGGTGGAAGAGAAAGATAACTACAAAGATAATTTTACTTCAATGTCACAAATGCTAGAGATACACATCCACCTGCCTCCGAAGGCATGTGTCATCCCTCATTGGATGGGTTGCACTCTATATAAATGACTATTCTCATCCTCCGCTGAGGGTCGATAAACTCTCAAAATGTAGAAGGCCCTCAAACCAAGAACCCGAGGGGGTCAACCGGCACTCACTGAGCCCACATTATCCATCTGGGTAGGAAGAATCTGCCAGACGCCCCGAGGCTGGATCATCTATTTAGCAATACCAGCAGCAGTTGTTTTGAGTCTTCAATTTTAGATTCACTATACTAATAGTTGATATTCCGGGGTCCATTTCGCATAAAGGCAGACATTCTGACTTAAGTCTGCGAAAACATGATTTTCACTGTCCATATTCATGGATTCCACCACCCTTTCAATGGATGTCCATTGTACTGTAATATCTAAACCACCTGAACAAACTACAAATGAAATTTTGAACAACATTGAACACAGTGTTTACCTTTAAAACATTTGGAAGTTTATTTGTACAAGCTTAGTAGTATGAGATGCAACATAATTCATGGAAAGCAACCACAATGCTAATATTTTAATAGATTACTTCAAATATTAGACATTACAGTTTAAATCTCTTAACATTAGCTCTAAGGTTGGAATAGCACTTCAGCTGATGAATAATTGTGAATATAACCAGATGTTCAGTTTATTCTTCTTAGTTTATCATGTATTACAATTGTATTAAGATTTGGGTCATAAAAGTGATAAATAATTGTGTATATATTTTTACAAATTGTGCATTTGTTTAATCCTGAAGAAACTCTAGAAGTACATTTTAATGGATTATATGAATTAAGTATATTTTTGCTCTGATTTTCAACATGAACACGTAACGTTATAACCATTCTTTAATTTTGTGTTCACTGTACTTGTATAACATTTATTGTGTATCTTCACAGGATACTGGTAGTCCTTACAAAAGTGAGTGGTGACAATTTTTTGGGGGGTGCTGAGGAGTGAACTCAGGGTTCACTTTATTTTATTTTATTTTATTTTTTGCTTGAAAACAGGGCCTCATTAAATTGCTGAGCGTCTCACCAAGTTGCTGAGGTTGGTTTTGAATCTCCAATTCTCCTGTCTCAGCCTCCCAAGTACTAAGATTACACATGTGTGCCACCATACCCAGCTCACAACTTTTAATCCTTGAATTAAATGCCTTTCATTTATTTTATGGACTTATGGGTTTCAAAAGATAGTGCTGCATTAGGAAGATCCGTAAAGTATTAGAACACAAACGTAAAGTCAAAGATTTGAGGTAAAGAAAGTGGTTTTGTTACATAACACTTTCCAGATAGTAACCACATTTCCCCAATAATTTGCATGCCATATATACGTCAGGGAAAAAGACATTAGTTTCAGATTTAAAATGTTCCAAGTTCACATATTTTGTAGCACTTATGGCAAGAATTTCTCCTGGGTATTTGTTTTTGGATCATGTTGTCCATTCAGCTCAGACTATCAGGTTCAGTTGTCATAAAGGCAGTTTCTCTGTCCACAATGTGTAGGGATGGGTCAGGCTGCTGCCACACATGGCTTTTCTAGGATTAATTTTAACATGTAAACTTGCTACTCTATTTGGGAATTTTCTTGTCGTTATTGAGTTTAAACTCATGCACGTGTTACAATATCCTATGCTACTTGGAATCAAAAACATTTAAGCAGTCAGATGGCTCATTAGCAGCATAGGTATTTTCCAAATATTTTCAATCTCCTTGCAAGATCCTCAATATTGAGCTCAACTGTCACCCATGAGCTACAGGAGGAAAAAGTTCAGGTGATAGAAACTCAAGAACTTAGGAAAAGTATCAAAGGGCAGGAAGAAAGTTATAGGCGTTTAAAACTCACCAGTTACTTAGGTTACTGGAAATACATACATCCTTCCCATGTAAAAAGTGAAGTCTTCTGGAAGAAAATGTCATCCCAAACAGTGGAAACATATATTCAAAATCTGGGCCTCAAAAAGCTTAAAAAAATCCTCAAACACTTATAGAAATCATCAAAAACTTAAAAAAAATGACTCTTTTCTTCTCAGACTCTTTTAGCACACTGAATTTTCAGCATAGGGCCACCTTCTAATTCGGGGTGTTTGTGTGCTCTTCCTAGGGGAAGAGACAGCTGGCATGGCTCCATGGCTGGGTAGAATTCATTTATGTCGTCCCGGTTTTTCCTCTCTGATCTCTTCCCTGTGTATCTGTGAGTAGCAGTCTCTTGGGAGCAGCACTCTGCACTTCATTAATGAGAAGGGATTAAAGGAAAAAGCCCTGGTCTTCTAATACACTTGGATAATTTGGTGCCATCCACAAAGCAATAGACCCCTGCTGCAAAGATGTCATTAGAAAGGTACGATTTCATTACTTTTTACTCGCACAGCCTTAAGTGAAATACAAAATATGTTGTCTTATAGGCAGGGAAGAAGAGTGCCAGAACTCTCATTTCTTTCATACCTCCAGACACGGTAGCATGCAAAAGCAAATATATTTTATGGTTTTCATGTTTATATTGCCTTGCTTTCTTATACTCAGAATCATGCTTTTATTAAATATGAGCAAAATAAAAATTAAAAGAAAATTGTATTAAATTTCACGTGATATTTATGTATTTCTATAAACCAACCCTCTTGCTTTGAGTACCTACTGTGTGCTCGATTGCTAGCTGCTGGAAAGCTATTTGCAAATGCACCATCATTCACTCTTTTTTTTTTAACCCTAACTTCTTGAATGCTATAATTGGAAGTGAATGTAAAAATGAGTGTATATGAAGTAAACCATATGGCAGAATAAAAATGAGATTAAGCCAGTACTTTGTAAGAAAATCTGTTTACCTATTTCTTGTTAACTGAAGTTATTTTTGAACTGACATGTTTGCTGATGGTTGATATTACCTTTTAAAACTAACCACCCCAAACTTCAGTGACATACTGTGCAAATGTTTGAAATAAGGGGCACAAGTCTCCCTTGGGAGATTCGTACCCTGGTTTCTGGGGGTGCCACTGAGTCTGGACGTGGCCAAGCCACTGGGGTAGTGTGTGCTGTGGCCACGCCCTGAGGAGGGGCCTGCACTTGCATACCTGCCTGAGAAGGCATAAAATAACCAGTGGCACCCAAGCTTCCCCTGGCCTGAGCTTGGACATCACTCTTTCCTAGCACCGAAGAGAATAAGGTTTAATAGTGGTCCATTATCTTGCTGCCACAGACACACAAATGCCATTACAACTAAAAAGTGACATAGTTGGAACCGTGCTTGGGCGAGAAAGGCGCTGAATGCCCGCTATTTACAAGCCACTCATTGCAGGGATGGGTCTTTGCTTTGCTACTATTAGCTTTTGTTCAGTAAAAGTGACATTTGCGACTATTTGTCTAACATATAGTTTTGACTAGATGCTTGAGATGATAAAACTGGGGTTTCCAGAGAACATTCTAGTGACAAAAGGAAAGGCTGGGCCGGGAAAACCAAGTTATTTTAACAAGTAAGCTAGCCAGTAACAGAAAGACTCCAGAGGCACGTGGAGTTCGGTAAAATATCTTTATGAATGAAAGGTTGGTCGTCTAGTCAGCCTTGAAACAGTGTTTGGTTGTTCTCACCCTCGAATTCTGCACGTCGTGCCTTGTCCATCACGCATTTCATTTCACTCAAATATCATTATATTTTCAGGGAAGACTATCAACAGATGTCAGCAGACATGAGCGAGCAGCTGAGGGTGGGACTGGACAGGGCCAGTAGCCAGCAAAGAATCAGGGCTCAGCTAGTTAAGTTCTTGTCAAAACTAAGTCCCAGCTAATGTTCAAATATAACCAAAGTTACAAGCAAACAAAATCCCCAGTTTTGCCAATAAGCTAAAAAATAAGCAAAATATTTAAGTGGTTAAAAGCTTAGATTGTTAACCTTGTGTAGCGCATTTGAGGCTGTGCACTGAAAACAGATCAACCATTTGATATGAGAATACAGATTTCCTTTTCTTTGTGATTATTGTATGATGATGACTTTCCCACTCCCACAGGACTTCATGGATTGTCCTGAGTCTCAATAGGTATTCTTTGTGGCTTAAAGGTTTACTATACGGGACAAATAAATACACAGGGTTTCTGCATTTTCTTTTCAAATGTCTGGGCTTTAGTTCTACTTAGTTTTAAATGTCTGGGCTTTAGTTATCATTAACATCAAGGAGGAGGAAGAATTATAATAAACTGGAGTTGGGTTGGAAAGTTGGGTATTCGCAGCATAAAAGGAAACAACTAATTAGCAATGACCTTGTCAATATTGTTTTTTTTCGAGGTAGCTTATAGATAAGGGATTGTCCATTAAAGAACTTGAGCTATTTCCTCTCTTGAATGTGCACCACCTATGACATATTGCATTTTGCCATCATTAAACTCAATTTAAAGGAAAAAAATATTCAAGTGAGGACTGACAATACCAAGTTCCTAGTAGAAGAGGAACAAGCCAATAGATGTGTCTATATATTTTGTAAGGCAAGACTTAGCCAAATCTTGATGTGCATTTTAAGTCGGTTACTAACAAAAGGCAACTAGATAAATTAAGTATATACTTCAAGGATTTCTTTTTTTTGCAATTCCTGTGTGTTTCTTCCTTTCCTCCTTGGTAAATAATGACTACTTATTGTTTAGACTGAGTAATATGACATGAAACCACAAACCTGCACATACCTAATTTATAACAAATCGGTCTCCTTGATGGGTGGGAGGAAATCTGAGGACACTTCTAAGGGGTCCTGTCTGCTTTCAGTGCTGTCCTCTAGTCATACTGAAGATAACACCTCCCCGGACGGGTCTTTGCCCTTCTTCTCCTCCCCCCGGTCGATGTCAATCACATGCACCACTCCGGGCTTCAGAATCAAGTCCTCAGTCTCCACCTGACTCCTGTTGTCCTCCACTTCCATGTAGCTCCCTTTCGATTGCTGGGCAGCCTTGCTGAAGGCCTCCTTGAAGCGACGTTTGAGTTCAACATCTGGACAAAAGACATACTCATAAAGGCCACCAGCCAGGACAGCTCCTATTATTGGTCCAACCCAATATATCTGGGGGAGAGATGGAAGAAGAGAGTCTAAGCAAAGAAAAACTTTTCTATGAGGAATTCATAAATATAGAATTTAACTATGCTTAATAATCAACTGTGGCATGTTTTTAAAAGAAGAATTGGCAAGGAAATAAGAATATACACCAAATTCACACTGAAGAGCCGTAAATTATTAAATAACGCTTGAACAGAAAACAAGAAAGAATGATTTCATTTCCTCCTTTCATTAGTTAGACTTTTCTCATTTTCTATCCGGGTGTGGTGGTGCATTCCTACAACCCCAGTACTTGGGAAGCTGAGGCAGGAGGCTTGCAGGTTCAAAGCCAACCTCAGCAATTTAGTGAGGTCTTCAGAAACTTAGCAAGATACTGTTTCCAAATAAGAAAGATAAAAAAAAAGGCTGAGGATGTTGCTCAGAGGTACAATGCCCCTAGGGTCAATCCCCAGAACTACACACACACACACACACACACACACACACACACACACACACACTTCATTTTACCTTCCTATTATTTTACCTTGTATTTTTTTGGGGGGAGGAGGTACCGGGATTGAATCCAGAGGCATTCTATCTCTGAAATACCCTCCCTCTCCTTCCAGCCCTTTTACTTTTCTGTTTGTTTTTTTGTTTTGTGGTACTGGGGTTGGAACCCAGGGACATTCTACCTCTGAGCTAAACCCCCAGTCCTATTTTTCATTCTTTATTTTGAAACACAGTCTCACTGAGTTGCAAAGGGCCTCACTAAGTAGCTGAGGCTGTCCGCAAACCGTGATTCTTCTGTCTCAGCCTCCTAAATGCTGGGATTACAAGCGAGTGCCACCACAACCTCCTCCTCCTCCTCCTCCTCCTCCTCCTCCTCCTCCTCCTCCTCCTCCTCCTCCTTCTTCTTCTTCTTCTCCTCCTTCTTCTCCTTCTTCTCCTCCTCCTTCTCCTCCTTCTCCTTCTTCTCCTCCTCCTTCTCCTCCTTCTCCTCCTCCTCCTCCTCCTCCTCCTCCTTCTCCTTCTCCTTCTTCTCCCTCCTCCTCCTTCTCCTCCTCCTCCTCCTCCTCCTCCTCCTCCTCCTCCTCCTCCTCCTTCTTCTTCTTCTTCTTCTTCTTCTTCTTCTTCTTCTTCTTCTTCTTCTCCTTCTCCTCCTCCTCCTCCTCCTCCTCCTCCTTCTCCTCCTCCTCCTCCTCCTCCTCCTTCTCCTCCTTCTCCTTCTTCTCCTCCTCCTTCTCCTTCTTCTCCTCCTCCTTCTCCTCCTCCTCCTTCTCCCTCCTCCTCCTCCTCCTCTTCCTCCTCCTCCTCCTCCTTCTTCTTCTCCTTCTTCTCCTCTTCCTCCTCCTTCTCCTCCTCCTCCTCCTCCTCCCCCTCCTCCTCCTCCTCCTCCTCCTCCTCCTCCTCTTTGAAACACTAAGTTGCTGAGGGCCTTGCTAAATGGCTAAAGCTGACCTTGAACCTGCGTTCCTCCCATCTCAGCCTCCTAAATCCTGGGATTACAGGGGGGTCACCAGGCCCAGCTTTGCATTGGTTTTCGGTGTAATTAGGATCTTATCATTTGGAGCTTTAGGTATTCAGTACAGCATGACAAATGCAAACCCAGCTCCACCGTATAACAATTTCAAGAATGCTTCTGTCAGGAACTTGAGTTCCTAGCCTTAATTTACTCATCTACAAAGTGGGGCTTATAGTAACACACATATGGGATGTGAAGATGAATGAATAATCCTTGTAATGTACTCAGTTTTTCCCAGTTTGCAGTAACTAGCTCCATTAATGCTTCGGAGGTCACTTAAAGCTGTAGAAAGTGACTCCTCTGGCTGTAACTTATTATTTTCCTTATGTTGCATGTTTTCCCTATTTAAAATTTGGTGTTTTGATAGAAAATCTCATGGTTTGCTCACTTCTCTTTTTGCAGAGTTTTTCTATACAAGGTGGCTGGGTAAAAAACTCTGTACTTAAGCTGGAAGTGGTGGTATACGCGTGTAATCCTAGTACTTATGAGGCTGAGACAGGAGAATCACAGGTTCACAGCCAGCCTCAGCTACTTAGTGAGGCCCTCTGCAACTTAGTGAGACCCTATTTCAAAGTTAAGAATAAAAAATGGGGCTGGGGTGTAGCTCTGAGGTAGAATGCCCCTGGGTTCCATCCCCAGTACCATAACAAAACAAAACAAAACAACAAAAAAACCTCTGTACTCTGAATTTGTAGATGATGGCTAGTAGCAATTTTATAGAATTTTAATTAATGAAAATTTATCATACCACTTTTATACCTAGAATAAAGTAAGTTGTGACTTTGAATGAACTGCAACATTTTCTTTAGAGCACACGTGCACTCTAGAATATCAGGCATGCATTCAACATGTTCTCTTGGGCATCAGGGACCCAGTGATTAAACACTCTGTCTGAGCTGGCCACATTATTTTTTTATATTATCTCATTTAACTTGAATAGTACCCTTTGAAATAGCTCTGATTAGTAATATTTTCATTTTATAGTAAGCCAACTGACACTCACAGAGGATGAGAAGCTTGCTTAAGATTTAATGCTTAAGCCAGGCATGGTGGTGAATGCCTGTAATCCCAGTGCTTGGGAGGCTAAGACAGGAGGATCCCGGGTTCAAAGAGCTTGAGCAGTGCAGGGAGGCTCTCAGCAACCTAGTGAGACCCTGTTTTAAAACAAAAATTAAAATAAGATATGGGTGTAGCTTAAAGGTAGAATGCCCCTGGGTTCTATCTCCAGTTTAAAAAATAAATAAGTAGCCGGGCGTGGTGGCACACGCTTGTAATCCCAGCATTTGGGAGGCTGAGACCAGAGGATCGCAGTTAGCGGACGGCCTCAGCTACCTAGTGAGGCCCTCCGCAACTTAGTGAGACCCTGTTTCAAAATAGAGAATAAAAAATAGGGCAGGGGGTGTAGCTCAGAGGTCAAATGCCTCTGGGTTCCATCTCCAGACTTGCAATAAATAAATAAATAAATAAATAAATAAATAAATAAATAAATACTAATGCTTAGCAAGTGATGGAGCTAGAATTTCAATGCCAACATCAAACTGTTCATTTGAATTGTTACACATTTTTCTACCATTTTGTCATTTGAAATGTGATGAATGCTTCTTGCTTAAAACCCCCTCTAACCATTAATTTCAGTCGGCATCCTCATTGTAAAGTCCAAAGCAAATTAAAATGTAAGCGAAAGCCGAACACATGTCCTTAATAAGGAGACTGTGGGTAGAATGGCCGCAAGAAGCTTGCTCCTTATCTTGAAAGGAAAGGACTTATCTTCCCTCCGCCCTTTGAAGAAGAAACCCCTCCAAACGTCTTTGCTCTTTGTTCCTTTGGCAAGATCGCATTAGCTCAGTCCCATTCCACAGGCCTCCGTCCCATAAGGGGAGAACAGGCGCCATCAAACACGCGCCACCATCCCCCGTCACCCGTGAGGACAACCACGCATCCTCTCGAAAATAAACAAACCGCAGTGCCAAGGCGCTATTCCAAAATGAACTTACATGTACTTTAAAATGACTTAAAGTTTTGTAAAGAATTCCTATTGCTAAAACTATAGAAAATACATAAAAGTTTAGAGAAAATAAAATAATGCAATTATACTACACAAAAACGTCATACACTACATTGATTTTCTGTCAATGGCAGTTCACCTAGTGAGTGTTGATACTTTAGGTCTGAGTGAAGCTGAGGGTAGAGAGAAAAAAACCAACAACAAAAACTTCATGCAACATGTATGTACATACACGTTTTTTACCCCAATATGATGTATGAATATAATGCACCAATAAAAAATTAAAAAAAACCCTCATACCGTTTATATTCTGGTGTTATTCCCAGATTATCTACAAATACACTTTGAGTTAATTTTAATTTTCACAGAACCATTGTTATAAAATGGGCATTCATTTTTAGTGAGACTAATGTTATAAAACAAGGGGGCCGGGCGTGGTGGTGCATACCTGTAATCCCTGCATTTAGGAGGCTGAGACAGGAGCATCGCACAGGTTCGAAGCCAGCCTCAGCTACTTAGTGAGGCTCTCAGCAACTTAGTGAGACCCTGTTCCCAAATAAAATATAAGATAGGTCTGGGAACAGAGGGTGAAAGTCCTGGGTTCTATCCCTAGTAACACCACCACCAAAAAAAAAAAAAAAAAAAAAAAGCCAAAAAACCAAAAAACAACAAGGGGAAATCTTTGACTGGGTCAGCAGGTCAAGAATTCCTACTACGTAAATTATGTCAGTTTACTACAAATGGCAATTGATACATCAAAAAATACTTTCATATTTTTAAGTCCTTAGAAGTTAAATTAAAAGTTTATTACAAATAGTTTGAATTTAATTAGAATTAGAATTAGAAACACTGGGGAATGAACCCAGAGGGTACCCTTTTAAAATTGTTTATCTTTTTTTTTTTTGTGGTACTGGGGTTCCTGGAAACCCTTCTACCTCCGGGCTACACTCCAAGACCTATTTTCATACTTTTTAAATTTGGAAACAGGGTCTCTTAAGCCAGCATGGCTGGCTTCGAACCACCTGTGAGATCCTCCTGTCTCCGCCTCGCAAGCGCGGGGATTGCAAGCCTGCGCCACCACGCCCTGCTAAATTGTTTATCTTGAAACAGGGTTTTGTTGAGTTGTGCAGGCTGGCCTTGAACTTGTGGCCTTCCTGCCTCAGCCTCCAGAGTGGTAGGGATTACAGGCATGAACCACTGGATCTAGCTTTTATTAGACAATCTATTTATTGCCCATTAAATTTTCCTTTTTTATGTGATAAATCTTTTTTCTCTTCCTTCCTTTCTTTCTCTCCTTCTCACCCCACTCCCTTCCTTCCCTTCTTTTTATTTCCTTTCTATTTTTTCTTTCCTTCTTTCTTCTCAGTACTGGGAATTGAACCTGGGGCTTTGTACCTGCTAGGTAAGTGTTCTATCACTGAGCTATGCCCCCATGCCCAGGGTCTTTTTCTTTTCTTTTCTGTTTTTGACTAAACCCAGGGACATTCTACCTTTGAACTATACCCCCAGCTTTCTTTTGCTTTTCTTGTTATGAAACAGGGTCTTGCGAGGATGCTGAGAATCTTGTTAAATTGTCGAGGCTGTCCTCGAACCTGTGATCCTCCCAGCTTTCCAAGTACTGGCATCTCAGGCATGCCATCACAACTGGCTCCATGGCACTTTTTATTTTTTATTTGAGACAGGATCTGGCTAAATGTCCCATGCTGGCCTTGAACTTATGATCAGTCTGCCTCAGCTTCTTGAGTAGCTGAGATTACAGGTGTGTGACCCAATCTCATCTGACCCAGTGTGGCAAATCTTTTGATAATTAAACAAAAATACCAGTGGCAAAATCACTAGTCTCATGGATGGCACTGTTGGCCAAGTCTTGGCATGGCTGTGTCCAAAATCTTGCTTTTGAACACTGACTCTCATGCTGTTATATAAAGGTCTAAATTACTTACAAAGACGGAGGATTCATTTCATATAGCTGAAATCATGGAGCATACATGTGATTTTTCTCCTTTGCACTGTTAAACCTTAGCTGAGTGAGTGCAACTGGGGCAGTAACCACCATAGGGATAAAATCAAAACGCAAATATACAAACGTATGTTCTGTTAGATTCGTGAATTTAGAAAGCCATGAAATAAATTTCTAATATATAAATGACAATAAAAGTTAGCCAGACTTGAGATGTTTATTGGTTATTGTGAGTCAGTGTGTGAGCGGACTTCACAAATGCCTCGTGACTCACTGAAAAGATTTAAATTCCCCTGCTCTAAGACCCAATGGAAATAAAGCTGATTGTAGCATTTAAATGTGGACATGATTATCCTCTGAAGCTCCACCACCATATTACTACATAAGTTCGCCTTGAGATTCACAGTGAGCCTTTCCTGAGAGTCATTTATTTTTCCAGCTATCGTTAGGGTGATCATAGCATGAACATTTGCACCATTTATCCTCCGCCATCTGTGGTTCAAATGCTTCCAACTCACATACTATTAATTGGGCTACGCTTTCGTAAACAAAAAAGGTAAATATTTTTGCTTTGGACAGTGATTTAAAATATTTTTCTCCTTTACTATTTTTTTACAAGCTCATTTTCCGTAATTGCTGGGAAGGCTTTCTTTCAATTATTTAAACATTACTTTCACTGCACCATTCTGATTTTAATTTGTTCCACGTAGGCAACCTTCCTATGCAGTATGTTCTATTGCAGTCTGTCAGATACTGTGCCCAGACCAGCATCAAAACAAAATGAAATAAACAAAAAAAAAACTATTATTGAAAGCCCAGGACAGATATGAGATGAGATGTTTTGCAGCAGACCTGTGCTAGGCTTTCCTTAGTCTTTATGAAAGATGTAATAAAGTGAGTGTCAAGGTTGGGGGCTGCAATAGAAACTCGTGAGCAAATAATGAAAAAAAAAAAAAAAGGAAGAGCCCCATGGATAATTGTCCTTGAATGTAAGAAGAAAGGAATTATCAATGTGATGGTTACCCAGTGGTTTTCCCAATTTCCCATGATAACTGCAGGTCCAAAGGATCGGGCTGGATTCATGCTGGCACCAGTGTAATTGATCTGTGGGAAAAAGAAAATGACTTTAAGCATTGCTGAAAGAGGACTACGGACAGGAATCATTCATTGCGATTTGCTAGTATATGTGCAGTCAAATGACCCTCAATATGTCAGCGGCTAGATCAACATTCTTATCACATCGTTGGCAAAATGACCACCTAAATGAACAGACATGGCTGGATGCCGAAGAGCTATAGCTGCGAAACATTATTTTCAGGCCAGCTCTAGGGTGAGGATAAATGAGATGGATCAATTATTTAAATGGACTTGGAAACTTACTGCAAATAAATGTCCAATTGCAACAGAAAATCCAATTGCTAAAGCGATTGAACCAGTGACATCAGTCCGTTTGGAATCGCAGCTGGCAAAAATAGTAAACACCAACTGAAATGTGATTATCAACTCCACCAGGAGGCCGTGACCGGCGGTAAGATTCCCATGAACCTGCAGACAGAAAATACTCCATTGGATTTGAAGCAAGAGTACATTTCCGTGACCACAAATCATGGTGAAAGGTGCATTTTATCTGTATAGAAAGCAGCAGTTAATTTGAATCTTTTACTCTACTCCCAGTTGAGATCTCCAACCCTTTCCTCTCTGAAACAGAAGAAATAAATTTACACTCGTTTGGAGCCGTCACAGATAATTACTTTTACGATGACCAAGCAGGAGTTTGTGCTGAGTGTTATTTTGTACAAAGAAAACTAGATGTGCCCCGGCTGCACCTAACTTAGAAAAGACTTTATTGAGACACTTATAATTTTATTAGGCAATGATTAAACCAACTAATTAAGTTTAAATTAATAACGTAGATCACAATTAAAACTAAGGGCATGTGAGTGTGTGTATGTTTAAAATCAATCTGGGTGCTGATCTAACCTTCTTCATCAGTTAACAACCAAACCAGATCAATAATTTTTAAGTATGCATCTTATTTAGGTCATTTGAAATTTCATGAACATGTCAAGAAACAAACTTGTTTCTTCTGCCATTGAATAAATAAATAATTGTAAAAAAATGCCTTAAGATAAATATATAGTCAGTAAACTGGGATGAGAGAGAGAGAGAGAGAGAGAGAGAGAGAGAGAGAGAGAGAGAGAGAGAGAGGAAAAGCAACACCTTTTTTTCTGCTACCCCAAACTTAGTTATTTCCAAGTCACTTAAAAGTAAACGGTTTCCTAGTGGGGCTTGGTGGCACATGCCTGTAATCCCAGTACTTAGGAGGCTGAGACAGGAGGATTGGGAGTTTGAGGCCAGCTTCAGTAACTTAGCCAGACCCTCAGTAACTTAGTGAGACCCTGTTTCAAAATAAAAAAGAAAATATGGCTGGGAGTGTAGCTCTGAGAGACAATGCCCCTGGGCTGAGTCCCCAGTATAAAAAATCAAAATAAGAGCTGGGTGTGGTGGCCCACACTTGTAATCCCAGCGCTTGGGAGGCTGAGACAGGAGGATCGCACAGGTTCAAAGCCAGCCTCAGCTACTGAGTGAGGCTCTCAGCAAATTAGTGAGACCCTGTTTCCAAATAAAGTATAAAATATGTCTGGGAGTATAGCCTGGAGGTAGAAAAAGCCCCTGGGTTCCACCCCCAATATCACAAAAGATAAATAAATAAATAAATCAAATGGGGCTAGGGTGTAGCTCAGAGGTAGAATGCTCCTGAGAAGGAGACAGTTTTCTATGGATATTTTTAATGTTGCCAGAATCAGTTTTCACTCCATCAGGAATCATCAAAAATTCTCTGGGACTAAAGTAGCAATCTGACAAATGTGTTGGGTGCCCAGGGTGTTCTGAGCAGAATGTGCCATAGGCCTGGAGTCCTAGTGTGAAGATAACCAGGGAGGGGTTACCGTGGTAACGCCCAGGCCTCCCACCACGTTGGGAGGGGTGACCAGGTAGAGAATCCCCGCTCCAGTGATGGCCCCCAGGCACTGGGCTGCGACGTAGAAGACAGACTTGGCGATGCTAATCTTCCTGGTGCACAGCATGGCCACAGTCACAGCGGGGTTGATGTGGCCGCCACTGATGTGGCCAAAGCACTGTACCATGGTGGCGATGCTGAGTCCAAAGCAGAGGGAGATAAGGACCATGTCAACAGGTAAGGGCTTTTCCGCCCCGCCCCAGTTGATGGTGGATCCCAGGCTGAGCAGAACAAAAATAAGCATGGCCAGGAATTCCGCTGTGACTGCCTTCCAGAATGCTTGAGTCCAGACCCCTTTGAAAGCCACCATGATGTTCGCTTTTCTACACAAAGGTCCACACTTGCTGAAAAGAAAAACATAGGGCCATCAGGAGCTCTCAGGCGGCATCTCGGCATCTGGGCTAGAAGGGTTTTGCACTTGGGGGAGGAGCGAGGCCTGCAGTCTTGCAGGGGACTGTGGGGAGGTCCTGCAAAATGTCTGCAAACAGTATTTGAAAGAATACTTCTAGAAAATCTCCCTAATAGTCAAGAGATTGCTATTCGAATCCCAATTGATTGAATATTCAAATACCATACAGTTTTTCTGGACAAGTATCCCAACTATTCCCCATAAAGAAAACATTTACTACATTCCAAGTTCCTTAAAATATTAGGAATAGCTGGGTACAATGGCACACATCACATACCAGTACCTGGGAGGCTGAGACTGGAGGATGATAAGTTAGAGGCCAGCCTTAGCAAATTAGCAAAGACCCCAGCAACATAGAGACACCTTGTTTAAAAAAAATAATAACAAAAGGGGTTGGGGGTATAGCTCAGAGGTAGAACCCCTCTGGGTTCAAAAGCCATTAAAAAAAAAAAAAGAATAAGCTATATTTACTTTGGAGTCAATTCCATTAGGGAGAGTTTTAAGACTTGTGCTACTTATATGTTATTTATATGTTTAACATAAACCAGTAAAACAGGGCAGGTCCTTTTCAGTTTGTAGCTTCAAATGGCATTTCAAAAAATGAATTTCTCGAGAGAAATTCTGCCCCCCACTTCAGCAGAGAGAGAGTGCGGATTTAGGGGAGGCCTGCTAGCAAGCCAGGGCTGCTGAAGGCTGTCTTTAGCTGGGACGGGAACACTCCCTCCTCTCTCACAGCCAGAGGGAGGAGCCCAGGCAGGCGCGGGCTGAGGGGACGCTGCAGGACGTGACCACCGCGGCCCCAGGGGAGCCAGGAGCACCTTTCTGGGCGGAGCGGGGCGGGGCGGGGCGGGGCGGGGCAAGGCGTGGGCGGGGCAAGGCGTGGGCGGGGCAAGGCAGGCGGCCACTCCAGGCAGAGCAGGCTGGGCAGCTAGTTGCCAGGTGGAGACCCCAGCTGCCTGTCAGCATCTGCGGGGCAAGGGGGAGGAGGGGTGAGGGATGCTTTGAAATCTCTTAATCCTTGAGGGTACCCTTGGACAACTCCCAAAGGACTCCTGGGCGGGGGGTGGGGGGGCAAGTTACACTCCCCTGGGGGCACTCTCCTGTCCCGGGGACCAGAGCTCCAGCTGGAAGACTCCCCAAGAAAAGGGGGCGTGGCAGGGCAAGGGCTCTGTGGAAGGGTTTTCTCTAGGGTCTCCCTGACTGCCGGCTTCTCTTCCCTGCGCTTGGCCCCAGGCCTCCTCTTGGAGTGCTTGTGTGGGGGGAGGGCAGGGGGTTAGGCGGCCAGCAGCAGCAGCCCGGGGAGGGAAGACCCTTCCTCCCTCAGATCCGCTCCCCCTTATTGTCTTTGGATATTTGGAGCCCAGAAGAGGTGGGGGTTTGGTGCTAATGTCAACTGCTCCTTTTGGTAAGAAGGACCAAGATTCCCCTTTGGGAGGGGTGTTACCCCACTTAGCCCCATCAGCCGAGACCTTTGTCCTTGTCCTACTCAGGAGAGCAAAAAGTATAGAGAGCCTTTAGCAGACTCTAATCACAGAGGACTATCATAGAGCTGGGCAAAAATGCCAGTACTATAAGAGATTAGAATTGTTGTAGCTTCCCCTGGATGTATTTTCTGGCCCTCATTTCTGCCACATTACTTCCTGTCCCCTGGAGCCTGTGTTCTGCCTGAGCAGGGGGTATACTCTAATGGAGCTGTGGAACTTTAGTTCTTCAGCTTAGACTCTGGTTCCATGGGGCTCTGCTTCAGACTTGGACAGGGAACCCCCTTTTCTGCCCAACCCGGCTGGCAGGATAAAGGCATGGCTGGCTCCAGAAGGGGATCAGCCAGACGCACCCCTGCCCAGTGAAGGCCTCTCAGTGGATCATGTAATCATGCAAACCCAGGTGGGACAGCACAGACGTCACACTCCCCAGAGAAGGAGGATAGAAGAGGCAAAAACAGGGCGGAAGGAGCTGGCGGGGGCACCAGGGAAAGGCATTAAAAACACTCCCGAGGGGAGAAGCTCAGAGAACTCACAAATTAAAAGAGGAGCTATGAGCCTCGGGCTCCTGAACTCACCAGCAGCCAGAGGCTGCAGCCGATGGCAGAGGGGCGAGGGGCCACTACAGGTGCGATGGTCTGTGCCTGATTTAGTCGGAGAAAGGAAATGGACAGCCAGGAAGCGGAGGGCGCTCCGTGGGCAGGATGCTGTCCCTCTCCGCCCTGCAGGAGAGCACCCGGGAGAGGCGGCCCTGGAAAAGGCCAGCCTCCCCACGCACCCCTTCGCCCCTGAGTCCCTGGAGGAGTCTCCCCTGCGCATTCACACACCTGTGCACCTCTCCAGAGACCTCATTCAAATGACTCAGTTGCTCTGTCAGTTTCAAATTTTCATCAGCCAGAGAAATGAAAACAACAAGACACCCAAAGAACAAAGCACACATATACCCTTGAAGAGTGTTTATAGCCTTTTTCTAAAAAACAAAAAACAAAAACCACCCACAAAATCTGATCCCCTCCCAGGCAGAGTGCGCAGCCTGTTGGCTGTGCACCCAAAGTCTGCTGCATGTACACACCTGTGGCCTTTCAAGGGCTCAGGGCTCAGAGTCCCCCACTGCTCTCATCCCCCATGTTCCACTCACTGAGAATGGATCAACACAATTTGTTTTGCTTCTTTTGCCCCAGAACAAAGGGGATTTGTTGATGTGACCGGGTTGTCCGGACCGGACACTTTACTCTCTAGCTGAATACACAGCCTCATCCGCTCCTGGACAGCTGAGTTCCTGGGTGAGTTGCTTTTATGATAAAAACACTATACAGATAGATTTTCCTCCATAGAGCAATTTCCCCATGCTTTCATAGATCTTTGTATGCAGGATTTGGCTAAAAAGCACCCCTTTTTATCTGCCTTCTCTACACCTCTCTTCTGAATATTCACAGTACCCAGACTTAAAAGAACCACCCACCTCCTCCATAGCTGCCCTCTAGATTCTGCAAAGAAGGCACAAAAATCTGTTAAGAAGAGAGCTTTGTCTTTTGGCCCTGGGCTTTGCTGGGTAAAGGCAAAGTAGGACTTACCCCCACCGCCTCGCTGTGGGTCTGCCACTCATGCCTTCCCTGCAGAGTGGCTCTCCTTGCCTGCCCGCAGCTCCCAGTGAGCCAGGAGTCAGATTACGGCCACTTGTCTGATTGGGTTTTTGGAGTGTAGGGGTGGAAAGATTCTGCACCATGTGGCAATTGCTAAGTTATATTTGAACTTGAAATAATTCTCTGTACCTGATCACTATAGACACAGAGCATTTCAGGAATGCAAAACATTTACTTATGTTGTGTTTCTTTAGCTAGGAATCTTTGCAAATGAGGATTTCCCCCAATCTTTATTTGAAATCTCCCTACCACAAAGAATTGCTGAGAATCTGCTTTTGTGTGTGTGTGTGTGTGTGTGTGTGTGTGTGTGTGTGTGCACGTTGTAGTTGGATTCCCACAACTATTGGGGAATGGGTTTGCTTTACCCAGCAGTTGTCACCTAGGTTTTGGCATATTGCTTTTTTTTTTTTTTTTTTTTTTTAGTGGCACATAGCTAGTGAGTTCTGTTTGAAATTTTTAATCTGAGAAAAAGTATTAGAAGCACAATATACCACTGCAACTCCATTTATACTACAGGTGATGCTGATTTGAAGAATAAAAATAAGGAGAAATAGAAAATATAGAAAATGAGACCGCCCCAGGGTACTCATCGGAGTATTATATCAATAATTTGGGGTAAGTAAGAAATGCTAAAAATATAGAGTTTGGATGAGGAAAAATTCTTGGGAACTGTAGGTAAATTTAACATCTGGAAACCTGGAGACAGGACTGACTATAATGTTCTGGCCCCTGGGCAAAATGAGTGCAGGATTCTTGGTTCAAATATCGTTAAGGGGTGAGCTGGGCGTGATGGCGCACGCTTGTAATCCTAGTACTTGGGAGGCTGAGACAGGACGGTAGCAGTTTCTTGGCCAGCCACAGCTACTTAGTGAGAACCTGTTTCAAAATAAAGGATCAAAAATAGGGCTGGGGGTGTAGCTCGGAGGTAGAATGCCCTTGGGTTCAATCCTCAGTACTGCAAAAAAGAAATCATTAAGGATTATGACAGCAGGCATTCATTCACCAACGCGTGGGGCTCTAAACGCAGAACTCTGCACGGTGACACAGGTTGCATGCTGGTGAAGATGTCTGCCCCTGCCTAAGGAGTCTGCTGCACTCCGGAGCCTCTAGAGAGCATCGGTGGCATCGCCATCTCACTATTCCTTTGTTTCTTTAAGTTGGCTTCAGATGCATAGAATTGGAACAATCCTAACATTTGGTTTATGACACTCTGCCATATCTGTTCATATATGACTCTTATATTTGATAATAGTTAAATAATGACTTTTAAATAATATACTGACCATCTGTGACCCCTCCCCACACATGTGACAAATAAAACTATGAGAATAACTCACATCTACCTATAGGCTCCTCCGTCCCTCCACTTCCCACCTCATTTCAGATTAAATGGGTCTCTTTTTTTTCAGACTGACCTATGATAAGAGAAACACAGAAGAGAGAAGGAAGACTATTACGCTTTTAAATCTTTTGCTGTCTCATTTGTGCCCATGAGACAAGGCTCAGGGGCACCAAGCTCTCATTATAACAAAGGAATTGGAATTTGGAGTGTGAGTTTCAGAGGAGAACTTTGTTACCATTTCAAGTATTTTCAGGTAAAGATTGGTATACAGTCTCACCAATATGGTTGTGCACTGATCATTGTACATTGTACATCAGTGGCTTGAGCCATTTATTTATTTATTTATTTGTTAATTCTTGGCAGTAGCAATTAAACCCAAGGGCTTTCTACTTCTGAGCTACCTTCCCCCCCACCCCTTGCTTTATTTTTTGTATTTTTTTTTTTTTTTGTGGTGGTGGTACTGGGGTTCCTAGAAGCCCTTCTACCTCCGGGCTACACTCCCAGACCTATTTTGTATACTTTTTTATTTGGAAACAGGGTCTCCTAAGCCAGCGCGCGCGGCTGGCTTCGAACCTGCGCGATCCTCCTGTCTCTGCCTCCCAAGAGTGGGGATTACAAGCGTGTGCCACCACGCCTGGCTATTTTTTGTATTTTGAAACAAGATCTCACTAGTTGCCTAGGCTGGCCTTGAACCTGCGAACTTCCAGTCTTGGCCAAGTACAGGGATTACAAGTGTGCATAACTGCAACTGACTAGTTTCAGCCTTCTTAAAATATGGTCCCTCAAAGATGAGAGGGGAGGCTGAGACCGGAGGATTGCGGTTCGCGGACAGCCTCAGCTACTTAGTGAGGCCCTCTGCAACTCAGTGAGACCCTGTTTCAAAATAAAGAATAAAAAAGGGCAGGGGGTGTAGCTCGGAGGCCAAATGCCTCTGGGTTCCATCCCTAGACCTGGAAAAAAAAAAAAAAAAAAAAAGAAAAGATGAGAGGGGAAGGGAGGACTTATCTGAACCTACAAAGAAAACTTAAAACCTTTCTTATTGATTCTTACAGCTATTTACCATTTCAATTTAAGAATGAGATTTAAAAAGGTGCAAAATGTTTTTTACACAATTGTAAACTTTGACTTCCCTTGCAGATGTGCTAAATGCAACTGCCTCGACCCCAAGAAAAATGAAGTCAGAAGCGTGCGCGAGAAACAACATGGTCAGATCCACAGGAACGAGTGGTTAGACCTACAGGAAGCCCCGGGCTTGGGGCAGCTGCACAGGGTGGCTGGTCGGAGGGCACTGCCTCCTGCTTTGGGTCTGGCTGGTCTCCCCTTGCAGCGAGCCCTAGGCTCCTTAGCATTCTCCGCATGGCCATGGAAGCGCCACTCAGCACCTCTCAAAGTGCCAGCAAAACTTGGTTTCCACAGTTTCTCAGACTCTTTCCTTCTTTTGTTTTTTTTCTGGCTGGCAGATGTGTTGATGGTCCAGTTCCTAAGGGATGACTGTTCCCATCAAAGGAAGGGCCACCCTAATTGGCACCAACTTACACACTTGTTTGTGCTTTCAGCAGAGTGGCTTAAAGTTGACCAGGGATTAACTCTTTATCTGCCAGAGGCTCTTGTCTCACTAGGTCTTGCTGACTATCCTTTTAATACTTGAGATGGTGTCACTAATCTTCCTGCCACACTGTCACCTCTGATCAGCCTGGCTTGCTGGGCTTTTCTTCTGACTAGGGGCAGGCATTTCCAGCAGGGTTGTCTGTAGTGATGTCTGCATCGCCCAAGGACAGGAGAAAACAGCTAGAATGTGCCTGTGGCGGGCGGGGCAGCATGAGGTGGAAGCCCTGGTGCCTCTAGCAACAGCTTCTAAGTCAAACTGCTTGGACCTTGGCCCAGATCCAAGTGAAAGTTGGAATTGGGTTTTTTTTTCCCCTTTGGTAACTTTAAAAGGGCCCAATTAAATGGAGTAATGATTTGTTAAATTTATTTATTTATTTATTTATTTATTTATTTATTTATTTGTGTACTGGGGATTGAACCCAGAGGCATTCTATCTCCAGGCTACACTCCCAGCTCTTTTCTGTTTGTTTTTGTTTTTGTATTTTTGGTGGTACTGGGGGTGGAACCCAGGGGCTTTCTACCTCCGGGCTGTACTCCCAGACCTATTTTATATTTTATTTGAAACAGGGTCTCACTAAGTAGCTGAGGCTGGCTTCGAACCTGTGTGAGCTTCCTGTCTCAGCCTCCCAAGCGCGGGGGTTACAAGCGTGCACCACCGCGCCCGGCTGTTTGCTTGTTTTTGATACGGGGTCTCACTGAGTGTCTTGCTCAAGTTCCTGAGGCTGGTCTCTAATCTGCGATCCTTCTACCTCAGTCTCTTAAAAGTACTGGTATTATAGATGTGGTCTTCAGCGACACAGTGGATCACACTTGTGATTCCAGTACTTGGGAGGCTGAGACAGGAGAATCACAGGTTTGAGGCCAGCGTCAGCAACTTAGCAAAACCCTCTTTCAAAATAAACAGTAAAACGGGAATGTAGGTATAGCTTGGAGGTAGCATGCCCTTGGGTTTGATCCCCAGTAAGTACCAAAAAATAAAAAAGAAATAATAAATAAATGAACGTGGTCTTTCATGCCAGGCAACCTTGTAACACATGTAGAAAATGAAGGAAGGGAAGAGGGAATGACAATATCACCTACACCCTCACAAGATCACCTCACCAACGCGCTGATCCCCTCACTGCGTTTCTGAAGTTTTAAGTCACTGTGCTCTGCTGCTTTTCCTCAGTGCAGATGGCGTGTGCATCTCAGATCTGTGGACCCTTCTCGCACCTCTGCCCTGACAACTTTTCTTGTATCTTCGTGTGTTCAGAGATTGAAGACTGAATCAGAAGCTCTAAAAATGCCAGCAGTGCCTCTGTGCAGCCGGGTGTCTCCAGGGTGGCGGGCGCAGTCAGAACTCTTATTTTGCTTTTCATAAATCTCAGCATCTGAAAAGTCATTTTAATAGATATTTTAATTTTAAATGTATTTATTTTAAATAAAGGCATGAATTTAAGGACAAAAAAATTTCAATTATGAGTAAATTTCTATTATCCCGACAGTCATCCCTGGAGAGAAAAGGAAATTCAAGGCAAACCCCAAATTGCCACAACTACCTGATGGTAGCTTCCTAAACACTGAATGGCAGATGAGGTCTGCAGGATCTACTCACTCTTTACAATATTGATTGTAGATATCTCAGAGAACATTAATGCCTGCCCTGTAACCTACACATGAGTAACATTAATCTCTGTAGGACCAAGAAACTTAGGACATTTTTTATGAAAATTATACTACTCATCTATATTAAATATATCTGAAATAAAATGAAAATACATCAGGAAAAAAATCTCAGCATCATGAATTCTCCCCAGAGCACTTATATATCAAAATATTCATTCAAAGCAAACAAACCGCTCACACCACCATAACACAGGGCTCAGTGAGGCTTTGTCTCCTATTCAGGGAGGCATTGCCTTATGGTGATAATTCAGGGTGGTTTTCAGATACATCACCACCAAAAGAGTGAAATTAAACAATGATAGAGCCGGGCATGGTGGCGCATGCCTGTAAATCCCAGTACTTGGGAGACTGAGACAAGAGGATCACAGGTTTGAGACCAGCCTCAGCAACTTAGCAAGACCCTGTTTCATCATAAAAAAAAAATAAAAATAAAAAGGGCCGAGGGCATAGCCTGGAGACAGAAAGCTTCTGTGTTCAATCCCCAGTACCCTCCCTCCCCCCAAAAAATCCCCACAAAAAACAACAATGGAAGGATGACAATAAATCAAAATGTTTGACTAAGCTTCCTCTTTCTCAACGAGGTGAGTGTTTGAGAAAAATCTGCCTTTCCAACGGATGATGAACCTTTCAAAAATCAAATTCGTTGCGTGCCCCATGTCCTGTGGATGGACCTAGCTTCCCCATTTGGTCGGCAGGCACAATTTCCTTGATTCAGATCCAGGCGAACTCTGCTTTGGCTGGGGAGTTGTACTCCTCTGACATTTAAGGCAGGAATTCCCTGGGAAAATAGTCAAGAGATTCTTTTGGTGTCGTTGGCAGGGCTCCAAAGGGTTTAGGGTTCCCCTCTCCAGGCGAAGAGGGAGAGAAAGAGGGATGGAGGCAAAAAGAAACAGAAGGACTTTATTGAGTGACTGTATTTCACCTGAAGCTTGTAAAAAAAGCAGAAATGTGGTTGGATGACTGGATACTGTTCTTATCCCTTATCTCTTCTGGGCTAACATGGCAGTTCAGCATTTGGTTGTATGTTTTAAAGGCTGCTTAGACACCCACAGTAGAAAATCAGTTTTCTGGGAAGCAACTAACTCTGGGGTCTAATGGACTGAAGTGTTTGAAATGGGCCATAATCTAACTGTTGTCTGTAGTAGTCATTGTTCCAAATAAATTTCAATGAAATTGGAACATATTAAGAGCTAAACTATCTCTTTTGCTGAACATTATCACCTACAGTTAGGGAGGCTCAGAATCCTCATGTTTTTAACAGACTAACAAAGATATTCCCAGTTTCAAGGTGTTTAAAATCCTGTGCACAAGAGAGTATGGCAAGTGGGGAGGCCAAAAAACTGGGTGCTTAAAAATGCTCATAGAATAATGCTAGAAATAGGACATTCCTTAGGAATGTCCTAAACCTCTGCCCCCTCCAAAGCTGAGCGATGTGTAACAGTGGTGTTATGAGGACCCTCTGACAACTCTAATACACAGAAAGAACGTCCTCTTGCTCCTTCCCCGAATACTGGTCATCCTTCACTTTAACCTCTGGGCTCTTTTTCACATCTCTACAATCGGAAAGGCTCCCTGAGTAAATTCGCAGGGCCGTGGAGCTGTGGAGTCCCATCCCATTGCTCTCCTCTTAGGACGTTCTTACCTTTCTCTGCACTCTGGCCTGCGCTGCAGTGGGGACCGGCTGGACCGCAGCTCGCCAGCGCCCTCGGTGGTGTTTTACCTAAGGTGGTCTCTTTATCGTCATTTTCTGTCTGACATGTGATCCTCCGATTCTTCTTTGAACACTCCTCAGGATTCACCTCCTCCGTGGAATCTGGGTACCACAAACTTGCTTGGCTCCGGTCACCTAACAAGCCTGTAACGAGGCCTGATGTGGTGCTGCGCGCCTGCAATCTGAGTACTTGGGAGACTGAGACAGAAGGATCACAGGTTCAAGGCCAGCGGCACCTAGTAACTTGGTAAGATCCTGTTTCAAAGTAAAAATGAAACGGGGCAGGGAGTGTAGCTCAGAGGCAGGATGCCCCTGGGTTCAGGCCTCAATACCACAAAAACAAAAAACCATAACCTCCAGGCCTATGTGATATTGTATACTTATAACTCGGTAGTATATTTGTATTATTCCTATTTTTTCTACCTCTGAGCTATTCCCCCTGCTCTATTTTTTTTCTTTTCTTTTTCTTTTTCTTTTTTTCTTTTTTTTTTTTGTGGTACTGGGGATGGAACCCTTCTACCTCCAGGCCACAGTCCCATACCTATTTTTATATTTTTTTATTTGGAAACAGGGTCTCTTCAGCCAGCAAGGCTGGCTTCAAACCCGCGTGATCCTCCTGTCTCCACCTCCCAAGTGTAGCGATTAAAAGCATGCACCACCACGCCAGGCTTTTTTATATTTTCAAAGAGGGTCTTTTTAAATTGCTGAGAATCTCACTAAATTGCTGAGGCTGTCCTTGAACCTGCGATTCTTCGGTCTCAGTCTCCCAAGTACTGGGATTCCAGGCATGTGCTTCCACGTGAAGCTTTACATGGTATTTTGATCAAGTTTACTCTTGGAAGATAAGAAGCAAAGTTATGTGCCATATATGTCCCTTTAAATTTTATACAGGATGACAATGACGATCATGATAATAATGGTTTTAGTGACAATATTATTGTGTATAGAGGGCTAAGAGTTGGCTGCCTTGACTCCACTGATAACTATTATTGGATATCTTTGAGTTGGTTTTTTATATGTAAAATGGGACAGGTCATTTTCTTTGTCCTGTGTTTTTGCAAATGTATGAGAAACCTATGAGGCTGTTCTCACTGCATTCTGGTTCGGGACCGCCTACATGTTTCTGTATTGCTTTGCTTCCCCAAAACCCATCACTGAATCGTTCCTAGACTGATAGAATCATTTGTTTACGTGTCTAACTCTATCACTAGCTTATAGTGACAACAAGAACAGAGGATATTTTCTTAATAATCTTAGGAGCTAATTAGTCTTAGTCATTAAGAGATGTATCCCCAGCAACTATTATAGGTCCAAGTCATGCTGTAAAAATTAATAAGTACTGTGGAATAAAAATGAAAAAGTTCAGCTCAAATAAGGCAATGTCAGCAGCAGTACTTTGCAAACAGAATTAATAAATGTTAGTAATGATGCTGATTCTCCTGATGAAAAAGGACATTCAATCGTATGTTAAAGTATCCATGCCAAATAGAGTAAAATGACAAATCTTTCCTAGCTCAGGTAATGACCTAGCAACTAAGATAAACACTGTTAAAGTATGTTTTCTTATAAGTCTACATATATATTGCCTTGAAATAAAGAACTAACTAAATAAAAAGTATTAACACTAATGATCAAACTTTAAACCTTCAAATGGATATAGATAATTCCAAGGCCACATTTCAGAGTTATATAGATAATTCCAAGTCATATAGGTAACTCCAAGGCCACATTATGCAAAAATAATATTGCAGAAAGCTTCACTTTGTTTTATGGGTTAATCAAATATGTCTTGCAATGATTTTTTTTGGGGTGGGTCTCAGGATGGAACCCAGAGGAATTCTACCTATGAGCTACACCTCGTGCCCTATTTTTTTTTTAATTCTTTATTTGAAACAGGGTCTCACTAAGTTGCAGAGGACCTCACTAAGAGGCTGAGGCTGCCCCGGAATCGCGATCCTCCTGTCTCAGCCTCCTGAATGCTGGGATTACAAGAGTGCACCACCATGCCCGGCTTTGCGATGATTTTTTTGAAGAAAAAAAAAGGGCACTGATTAGCATGTCCTGTCTTCCCTGGCCTGCTAACTCTTTGGGGATGATAACAAGTGACTCTTACATGGCTCTTACATCTCCACTCACCTCACCAAATACTTCTGGAAGAACACCATGGAGGACTTATATCTTTACAGATTTTTATTTCTAAAGTGAACGTTTGCATGGTTTTTCATGTAAATGATGTGAGTGTAGGGTGGGTTTCTGATGAAGGAGGTTGGCAGGTGGCACTGTGTACCTGAACATCCTCAGCTCCTGCGGTCCGCACGGCCATCCCTTTTTGTTCCAGTATGCCTTGAAATGACCAGCCAGTCCAATAGCCCTTAGCATTGGGGAAAGCCAGTCAATGCACACGCCGCAGCAGTCCCTGCAGGTCATAGGGTTGTTTGCAGTCAACACCATGGCAGTGTCATTAATAACAGGCACTGTAGGCTCACTTCATTCTATACCAAAGTATAGTGACACTTCCATATTAAATTAATAGTCATATCTCAACATAAATAAATAAATAAATAAATAAGTAAATAAAACGAACTTGCTCATTGTCACCCAGCAATTCTATATAGGTTAAGAATTATTTGTCTTTCTCATTCTTCAGTGAGGATCCACGCTGGAATGGAAAGTGAGTCTGAGGCAGAGAGAGGTGACTTACTCTGCTGGAGGTGACACCGCTCAGTCTGGTAAAGCTGGATTTAAGCCGTGGAGGTCAGACTCCAGAGTTCTTGCTTTTGATCATTTTGGCATGCTGCCTCTCCAAAACAATCAAAACTAAACTAAACAACCACTGTGAAGCACAATGGTCCTTCCTTCTTCCTTCCCTCCCTCCCTCCCTCCCTCCTCTCCTTCCTTGGGATGGAATCTATGGTTGCACACATACTTAGAACCAAAATGCACCCTTATAACCAAAGTACATGGCAAGCACAACTTAGAGGAGGAAAGATATATTGGATCACACTTTCAGAGGATTTGGTCCAGGATCAGTCGGCTCTATCACTCTGGACATGAAGTGAGGCAGAGAACCATGGTAGAGGGCACTGCAGAGGAGAGCTACTCAGCTCATGGCCACGAGGAGCAGAGAAGGAGGGAGAAGATAAACTCTTTCAGGGCACAACCCCATTGGTCTATGTCCTCCAACTAGGTCTCACCTTCCATTAGTCCAGCCAGCTGTCAAGCTCTTAATGAATCAGTACCATGATGAGGTCACAGTCTCCATGATCCCATCACCACCTAGAAACCCCACCTCTGAACCTTGCTACACCGAGGACCATGTCTTCAACACATGAGGTTTAAGGGTACAGTCTAGGTCCAAACTAGAACCTTAGGCAAGCATTCTGTCATAGCGCTTCACCCCAGGCTGCCATGGGAAACCACAGGCCTCCCACTGAGCAAGTGGCATTGCTTCACCTTTCACAGGCCGTGGAGTGCATGGACCCCAGACGGAACTTCATAGTCTTCCCTCAAATCGAGTGCTATCTTTATCTGCTACCCTAGTTAGAAACTAGAAGTGATCCCTTTACAACACACTCCATCAATCATTCAGTTCTGCCACTCCAACCTGGAAATTATCTCTGGCACTCATCTCTTCCTTTCACCCATGGTCACTTTCTTGGGCCAGAGCCTCAGTGATTGACATCTGTATTATGATCCTCCTAGAGGGCCCCCCTCTCACAGCCACGTCCCCCTCCCAACCCAGCGGTACTGCAAAAGCAAGCGTCCTACCCACAAACCAGAAACCGATCCTGTGACGGTCTGCCTTCGTACCTCTCAAGTGTCCTCCTCTGCTCCTGGTGGTATCCGAACTGAACCCCAACACAGCCCTCGTGATGGGATGCAGGGCACCCCATTCCTGGCCCCCACTCTTCAGTCATATGGAATTGTGTTAGTCTTCTCCTGCTTCCATAGCAAAGAACCACAGGCTGAGTGGCTTGAACAACAGAACTTTATTTTCTCATTGTTCTAGAGATGAGAAGTCCAAGGTCGAAGCTTTGCCCTTACTCCTACAGATAATGAAAACAAACCTTCAAATGGAAATTCTTTAAAATCCCGTGACCTAAAAATGTCTTGGTCATTTGCTGAATCCTCTTTTCCTCTTTTCCTCTTTCCGATTGGAGCAATGCCGTTCTCTTGCCCCATGGATTCTTTCACTCTCTCCTGAGTTCTACTCTCTGCTCCTCAAGGACCCTCCTCTAATCCATCCATTCACCCTCAGACTTCTGATCTCAGGAATCCCATAGAGCTGAAAATTACTGAGCCCCCCAATGGGCTTTTTGTTAATGTCGACACTACACGTTGACACTTAGCATGTTAGCAGCTAAAAAGAGAATTAAAATTATATTTAATAACTATGTTAAATAGCAATAATAAACCCAGTATGTTGTAATTAAAGTTCATTTTAAATGAAAATAATACATTTTCCTAATAAAAAACACTACCAAGAAGAGAGCCATTGTTTTACATTTTTTCAAATGTCTTTACGCCTGGTTTAACAGAAGACAGCTGGATTTTCATACCTTTTGTGAAATAATAAAGTATGGAAAAAGAATCTCACCTCACACACATGTAGAGGGAGGACTATCTCAATAATTCATTCAGATGATTGTGTATATTTTCTTTGATTTTATGCAAAAATTCAACAACAGTTTCTTGAAGTTTAGCTGCAGTGGGAGATTGAAGGTGCACTGATGAATTTTTCATACCTTATTGCTTAAAAGTCCATCAGTTTGTTTTGCACTTTGAATTGATGTGTTACTAAGGAATGAGAGAGAGAGAGAGAGGGAGAGAGAGAGAGAGAGAGAGAGAGAGAGAGAGAGAGAGAGAGAGAGAGAGAGAGAGAGAGAGAAATGTGCTGGGGATCAAACTCAGGGATATTTTACCTCCAAGCTACATCCCCAGGACCTGTGATTTTTTTTTACTTTGAATCAGGGTCTCACTGGGTTGCTGAGGTGCTGAGGCTGTCCTTGAGCCTGTGATCCTCCTGTCTCAGCCTCCCAAGTACTGGGATTACAGGAGTGTGTCACCATGTCCAGATAAGAAATGATTTTCATAATTATGCGTGGTAATTTGAAAATACCAAACCACTCAATTGTGCATGTTAGAGCATTTTATTTTATAATATAAAAACTATGACATCCATTAGTATTACCAGTAATCAATCTGGTAATATTGTGAAAAATATGAAAAGTATGTAAGTATTGAGAGAGCTTTCAAACTCATGAAAGCAGATATAAACTTTCCCAAACTATAATTTTTGCTTAACAGCTCAAATATTATTATTGGAAATAAATATTTTTGGTCTCTCTACAATGACAGGCCCATTTTGTTCATTTCCAAGAATTTTTCCAAACATTTAGTTTGCATAGCCATAGTTTGTCAGCTATTCTTTAAAATAAAGGGATATTCCATGAACAAGGGGTTAGCTCAGTTCACAGTGGTCTGAACAAAATCATCACACTTGGTCTGCAGCAGAAGTACTTTATGTGAATTCTCCACTTTGCCACATAGAATTTACAAAGATGTGCATTCATGGGTGGAGATTTAATACATTTAACCCCTCGTATGCTTCATCCGGGACATGCTTAAGTGGAACTGGCATCGATTTTATGGTGTGTGAGGGTGAAGGAGACAGTTTGTCGTCTCTGTCAGTAGTTTTACAAACCTTTGTTTGGTACTGACAATTAAAAATAAATTGCACAGGAAAAAAAGGCAAGCAACATCTTACTGTGTTTATGAAAATAGTTTTGATCTCAAAGACTGTCCGAGGTGTGCAGAGCATACTTGGGACCCACTGATGTAACCGAATCTCTCCCTTTTCTGTATCTTAATTCTCCACTTAATATTGTCTCTCTCTAAGCTTTTAAGCATGCTATGTATCTCCCACCTGGGGGTGGGGCTTTATGGGTAACTCCACATTATCCACCAGAGACTATTAGAGCCCAGTGTCCTTAAATAATTGCCTCACTGGTCTCTGTTTTTCCACGGGCCATCCTTTCCCACCCACTGCATCCTAGTCTCCATCCCTATTTCTTCCTGTGAGCTATTCTCTTCCCATTCCAGGGCCTTCTCTGTGGGTGACTCCAGATGACATGTTCCATCTTTGCCTTCCTCAGCCACTCTGCTGTACCTGGCCCATCACACACCTGGCCGTGTGGTCCATGGTGCTCATGCTGGGCACTGTGCTGACTGCTTTACATGACACGCTTCTGAGCTGTACTGTAACCTGTTCCACCTTATAATTTGGAAGAGATGGGAAAATTTTCCAAGGTTGCAGCTTACAAATAGAAGCCAAGGTCTCAAAGTCAGATGTCTGTCACTCCCAGTCCAGAGGTCATAACCATAATACACTGCCTCCTTGAAGCCAGGCATGTTGGCACATGTTTTTAATCCCCATACCTGGGTTAGCTGAAACAGGAGGCTTGGAGGAATAGGGCCAGCACAGGGTAAATTATTGAGACCCCGTTTAAACAGAAAAAATAAAATAGGACTGGTGATGTGGCTTGGAGGCAGAACCCTGGGTTTAGTCCCAGTAAAACACACACACACACACACACACACACACACACACACACACACGATGCATTTGAGTTTCTTTATATATATGTAAATGAAGAATATATATTTATTATATGATATATGATATAATACAATAACATATTGTTATAAATATTATATATGCACACACACTATACACACACACACACACACACACACACACACACATACATATATGTCACCTCCTTCAAACACTTGTTTCCCTTTTTGACTATAGAAGCACTTTCCAGGTCCAGGTACCTACCTCTTAGTGCATTTTCTTAATCTTTTTGTGTTTCATATTCTTGCTTTGCTCAAAACTCAAACTCTTGAGAGGAAGGGATCATTTAGCTGCCCAGTCTAAATGATGTGGCTGTGCCGTGGTACAGAATGAGCGGTTGTGCTCTTTGGCTTCTGGAAGGCAGCTGCACCCAAAGGCCTGTCTCAAGTTGGATTGAAATGACATGGAAAGGGAAGTTGGATGTCGGTTCATCCAGATTTGACAAGTGATCACTATCATTTATTCTTCTCTTGCCTTTCTTCTTCACTGACTTCTACTCACATTTTAGGGCTGAACTTAGATGCTGCTCTTTCCAGGAAGCCTTCCCTACCTTCCACATCTTCATTGGTTGTGCCCCTGAGTGCCCCAAGCTCCCCACTATGCCATTTTAAAAAAATGATGCATTAGAGTTGCTGGTTTGAGCTTCTTCATTACACGGCAGGCTTTGTGAAGATGAGACTATGTCTGAATTTTGCTTTGCTCTCCTGGAATTAATAGAGAGCCTGGCACATGGTTGTCCCTTGGTATTTGATGAAAAGAAATATGCTGGGTTTTAGGAGATCTGTATCTGGAAGAGGTTAACAGAGAAAAGAGCTCACAAGGGTAAATATTTTAGGACTTTTTCAAGAAAATAGTGTCGGAGGTTGTTGGGATGGATGAAATGCTCTAGAAAAAAGGAAAAATAGTAGACATCACCTTAGGGAATGGGGAAATAAGAGCTTACAGAGAACACTCAGACACATGAGGTAGAGGTATAATTCATATTGGTGAAATGCCATGGAGAACAAAGAGAATCTCAAGAAATGGGGGTACCCTGGAGTACGACTGTTGCAGACATATTAAAGGGAGTAAAGATTGAAGAAACGCTATGGAAATTTTCAATCACAAAATTATTGGTGGTTTTGGAAAGAAATATTGCAATTAAATGGTGAGATTAAAAATCAGAGTATGCAGCCGGGTGTGGTGACACATGTTTGTAATCCCAGTATTTGGGAGGCTGAGTTAGGAAGATTGCAGGTTTGATGTCAGCCTCAGTAACTTAGTTGAGGTCCTCTGCAATTTAAAATAAAAATAAAAATAAAATAGGGCTGGAGGTACAACCCAGAGTGCTTCTGGGTTCAATTCTTAATAAAAAAAATAAAACCCCAATCTGAGTGTGGGGGGAAGATGGATAGTGCAGAAGTAGATGTTGAGGGTGAAGGTAGGATGTGAGGGTCAGAGGTGCTCAGCCAGTGGACATCATCCGATGCACCTGCACAGGTGTAACAACCATGGCTCCTTGGCCATCACTCTCCAGTTGTCCTGTCTAGTAAATATGGAATGAGTCCTGGGATTCTGTAATTTTTACTTTACTTATTTTTTGGTATTTGTGATTGAACCCAGGGGGTATTCTACCTTTGAGATATGCTCTCATCTTTTTATAATTTTTTTTATTTTGAAGCAAAGTCTTGCTAAGTTGCTGAGGCTTGCCTCCAACCCGAAATCTTCCTGTCTCAGCCTCCCAAGTACTAGGATTACAGGCATGTACCATTTCCAGCTAGGATTCTGTAATTTTATGAGTGAGTCAATCTCAATTTGAAAATCATTCGTGTAGACCCATCACTTCATTAATTTGGCTGATACAGTAATGAAGAAAAGAACAGGGTGTTATAGACTCAGTTGTGTAAGCCCCTAAATCTACATGTTTAAGTCTTTAACCCTAATGTGACTTTACTAGAGACAGGGCCTTTAAAGAGATCATTTAGGTTAAATGACATTGTAAGTGTGGGTTCCTAATCTGAAAGAGCTGGTTTCCTTCTAAGAAGAGAAAGGACCACTGGAGCACTCGGCCCTGCCTTTCCTGCACAGTTTCCTGTACAGATGAGAAGTAGAAGATCTAGGACAAAAAAGTATAGCTTTTCCTAATGATGAACAGCATTCCCCAAACTTTTATCACTTCTCTGCCACATTCACCCTTTTCCCCATATCTAAGTTGTCAACTCTTCACTATTATGGTCACTAATGTGTTTGGCCACACACTGTATAATGACGTTTTGCCCAACAATGGACCACATGTGCAACAGGGGTCCCATAAAAATATAATGGAGCTGAAAAATTCCTGTTGCCTAGTGACCTCGTAGCTGTCATAACACTGTAATGCAATGCACTTCTCACATGTTTGTGATGATGCTTGTGTAAATGAGCCTCCTGTGCTACTAAGCATATAAAAGCAAACTTACACAATTATCAAAATGCACAATAACTGGTAGTAATAACAATGGACAATGTTACAGGTTTATGCATTTACTATACCATAATTTTTATTATTTTATTTTATTTTTTTGTGGGTCTGGAGATGAAACCCAGGGTCATTTGACCTCTGAGCTACAACCCTTGCTCTATTTTTAAAAATTATTTATTTTGTAACAGGGTCTCACTAAGTTGTGAAGGGCCTCACTAAGTAGCCGAGGCTGTCCGCATACCATGATCCTCTGGTCTCAGCCTTCCGAATGCTGGGGTTACAAGCGTGCACCACCATGCCAGGCTTTTCTTATTATCTTAAAGTGTACTACCTCGACTTATTTTAAAAACAACTTTACTGTAAAACAGCATGCGATGTTATGGTGGCCACGACCTCATACTTCTTGTGTTAGCTTTTGAATTTATCAAGGGGCCATGCTGAAATGTTTGATCTATACCATCTAGGTTTGTGTAAGTACAATCCTAGTACATGATGTTTGCACAACTGTGAGATCACTCAACGATGCAGCTCTCAGAATGTATCTCTGTTGTTAAACAACATGTGACTAGGTACACATATGTATACACACATTCAACTCAGATATTTCTCCCTCCCTCCCTTCCTTCCTTCCTTCCTTTCTTCCTTCCTTCCTTCCTTCCTGCTTGCTTGCTTGCTTTCTTAATTTCTGTGGCACTGGGGATGGAACCCAGGGACATTCTACCTCTGAGCTACATCCCCAGTTCTATTTTTAATTCTTAATTTTGAAACAAGGTCTCACTGAGTTGTAAGAGCCTAACTAAGTAGCTGAGGCTGGCTTTGAGGCGCGATCCTCCTGTCTCACCCTCCCAAATGCTGGGATCACAAGTGTGTGCCACCACACCTGGCTTCATATTCTTTCTTAGCATCACTTAATGCAACAATAGCTCCAATCTGATATCTAGCCAAAATTTTATAATGCATCTTAAATTATACATATATACATCTTTAGTAAAGTTCTTCTATGTGCCAAATAAAGCCATTTTACATATTACTAGTGGCTTGTAGGCTGACTCAAAGATGAGAAACAACACTTTTTTTGGAGAAAAAAATAAAAGGAAGAGAAGATTCAGGAAGAAATGCCTCTATTAAAAGGAAAATAAAGATTTGTATGGCTGGGCCCCGGGCGGGGGTCGTATGGGGCATGCCAGATCCCCAGAAGAACCAGGGCCCGGGCCGCAGGACCCTGGGCCCTGGGCAGGGGTTATGTGGGGCATGCCGGACCTCTGGAAGAATAGGGCCTGGGCCACAGAACCCTGGGCCCCAGGCGGGGGTCGCGCGGGGCACGCCGGACCCCTGGAAACACCGGGGCCTGGATCGCAGTACTACCAAGTGCCTGATTCCACAACCTCCTCAAACCACACATACTGTCTTCTCTGATTTAAAAAAAAAAAGAAAAAGAAAAATATCGGAGAGGGGTCAAGATAGCTGTGGCGGCTGCCAGGATACTGGAGATGCAGACAAACTTATCCAACTGAACTGGAACTTTTGGGAAAATTCCCCATGAAGGAGGACTGCTTCTCTACATCCTTAAGAATTCTGGACATCACCTGTAAGGAGAGAGTTTAGTGGAGACCTAGGAGGAAGGTGGTGTTGGAAGTGGTCGCTGCGATGGCGGTGGATACTTGTACTCGGGAGAGGCAGAAATCTAATCCTCCCAACCTTATCTTCTGGAGAAATTACCTCAAACGTTGAATGCTACCGTTGACATGTTTAGGAACACTGGACAACATGCAGAGTGGAAAAAGAGCTTGGGAAAGATTTGAAATGGTGGAGGCAGTGGCAATGGCAGTGGCCAGTACTCAGGGGAGGCAGAAATCTGATGCATTACACCTGGAACTTTTGAAGAAATAACCCCAGAGGCAGAATGCTACCACCATGCACCCTTGGGAATGTGGGACAACCTGCTGGGTGAAGAGGGTGCTCGGATCAAAGCCTGCCAAGAGGTGAGGCCAGTGACAGGGACAGCAAAGCTGGGATTGGAGCCTGCCATGAGGCAAGGCCAGTGCTGGGGCCTCCAAGGCCAGGATTGGAGCCTGCCAAGGGGTAAGGCTGGTGACGGGGCCAGTGAGGCTGGGATTGGAGCCTGCTGTGAGGCAAGGCCAGTGCTGGGGCCTTCGAGGCTGGGATCAGTGCCTGCCAAGGGGTTAAGCTGGTGCTGGTGCCAGCGAGGCCGGGATCTGAGCCTGCCATGAGGCAAGGCCAGTGCTGGGGCCTCCGAGGCTGGGATTGAAGCCTGCCAAGGAGTTAGGCCGGTGCCGGGGCCAGCGAGGCTGGGATTGGAGCCTGCCTTGAGACAAGGCTGGTGCTAGGGCCTCCAAGGCCGGGATGGAGCCAGCTGAGAGGTTAGGCCGATGTGGGGGGCAGCGAGGCCAGAATCGGGGCCTCCCATGAGGCAAGGCCGGTGCTGGAGCCAGCGAGGTCAGGATCAGAGTCCTCCGGGTGGCCATGCCACTACTGGAGCCATCAAGAGTGGGATCAGAACTTGCAATGCAGCATGCACAGAGAAATATCACAGAAAATAAGATCCAGATGCTTCCCCTAATTAGCAAAAACTAGGAGGAAAGGGGTAACAGGAAGAGGTCGAGTTATAGAAAGGGCCCTATAGTGAAGCAATTAAGGTGACCAATCAGAGGGGATGGGGGAGGAAGGAACCTCTTTAAAACTCAGGAGGTACGTAAACAAATGTATCAAAGATAATCACCAATCAAGCATGGGATTGAGGGAGGGGGAGGGAATGGGATGGGGATTGGATGAGGGCTAATTGGATGATGTGTGCTTGTATATCCTCTCAAGTCTTGTATTCCAATGTGATATATGATTACAATGCACCAATAAAAATATTGAAATAAGATTTGTATGGATTTTACTTTGAAGATGGTTAAAATGATTAACTCCTTGGGCTGTAGAGATCATAAGAGGAAAGATATTACCACAGAATTAATTAGTTTGGGATCAAGGTTGTGCCTTTTTCAAGTGAAACTGCACTCTGCTCTCCATTGGTCCCTATTATACAGATCGATGGAGGATGACAACGGCAGCATTACTGTCCTTAGAGCCAAGAAAAGGGGCCTTTTTACCAGCCTCCCACTTTAGAAGGTTCTGCTCCTCTTCTGGGTACACAACCATCTTTCTTGGGAACATTCTCTAGGTCACACTGTTGATAACTGCGACTCTGGAAATCTCTGCTTTCAGAGCCTGATCCAGCCTCTTCACTTGAATACCTCTCTCCCAACATGAACTAATTTGCTAATGTGTACAACCTTACTTCCTGAAGGGCCAGTGATCTACTATTATCAGGGGTATGTGTGCGTGCATGCGTGTGTGTGTGTGTGTGTGTGTGTTTACCTTGGACCAAAGTGTCCATATACATGTATACTATTCTCATGGTGCGGAGTATAGCCATGAGTAGGAACAGAAAGGAAAGAACTAGTCTTCCAAATACTGAGAGTAGACCTAGTTATCCCAAAATAAGAGAACCAAGAAAAAGAGGCAAAGAGGCTGGGAGGGAGGGAGAGAGAAAGGGAAGGTGGAAGGGTAAGGAGGAGAGAGAGAGAGAGAAAGAGAGAGAGAGAAAGAGAGAGAGAGAGAGAGAGAGAGAGAGAGAGAGAGAGAGAGAGAGAGAGAGAGAAAGTTCCATCATCTGCACATGTTTATTTCTTCCTGGTAGGATGAAAATTAGCCAAAGCAGTCTTAAGTAAAAAGAGCAAAGGCAAAGATGGAGACATTACACTGTCTGCCTTCCAAATACTACAGAGATATGTGTTTCAGCCAGCATTCTCACTGCTGTAATCCAAAACATCTGACCACCACAATTTAGAAGAAGGACGATTTATTTGCTTACAGTTATGGAGATTTCGGGGCTTTAGTCTACGTTAGGCCTGGTAAAGTCTGAGGAGCTGAGGCATGGCCCAGGGAGCAAAGCCAGAGAAGAGTGTAAAGATTCTGCAAGGGGAGGAGAGACTATAAATAATCTCCAAGACCACACCCTCAGCAACCTCTTTCTAGCAACCAAACCCCACCTCCAACATGGCTGCCTTGTCTAGGAGGTCTAGGAGGATATTCTAAATCCAAACTATAGCTGAGCATGGTGAAACAGGCTTGCAATCCTAGCATTTGGGGGTCTGAGACAGGACGATCATGGTTCACAGACAACTTCAGCTACTTAGTGAGGCCCTTTGCAACTCAGTGAGGCCCTGTTTTAAACTAAGGAACAAAAAACAGGGCTGGGAGTGTTGCTTGGAGATAGAATGCCGTTGAGTTCCATCCCCAGTAACACACACACACACACACACACACACACACACACGCACGCACACACACACACACACAGAGTTCAAACTATAACACATAACACTTTGGTTATCAACCAACATGGTACTCACACACATACACACAAATAGATATATAGACCAATGGGAGAATTAAGAAGCCCAGAAAAAGATGCCACTACTACTTTCCAAGGAAAATAACAGTCACTTCACTAAATGATTTTGGAAAAATCAGATAATCACATGGAGGAGAGTGAAAATGAACTCTAACTTTATCTAAAAAAATCTTTAAAAGTTGATAAAAGATTCAAATGTGATACCTGAAACTCTAAAACTACCAGTAAAAAAAACATAGAGAAAACCCTCATAACATTGATCTGGACAATGATTTGTGGATAAGAACCCCAAAGAACAGATAATAAAATAAAAATAGACAAATGAGATGACTACAAACTAAAAAGCTTTTAGTTAAGGAAACAATCAACAGAGCAAAGAGATGATCTACATAATAACATGCATCTCAAAAGAAATTCATATCCAAAACATATAAGAAACTCAACTCAATAGCAAGAAAAAAAAATAACTCAATTAGAGAATGGAGAAAGCATCCAAATAGACATTTCTCAAAAGAAGACATACGAATGGCCAGCAGGTGCATAAAAAATGCTCAACATCATGAACCATCAAAAGACTGTGACTTACAACCCCAATGAAATACTACCTCTCACCTGTTAGGATGGCTGTTATCAACTAGTCCAAAGACAGTGCTCTCAATGATGTGGAAGGGGAGCTTTTGTGCACTGTTGGTGAGAATGTAAATTAGTAAAAACATTGTGGAAAACAGTATAGATGTCCCTCAAGAAAATTAAAAACAGAAATACCATATGATTCAGCAATCCTGCTTCTGGGTATGTAGCCAATGGCAATGAAATTGGTATATTAAAGAGAAGCTGTTTTTATTGCTCTGTCTAGATAGAGTCTTGAGTACTAAATTGAAAAGGAATGGTAATAGTGGGCATCCTTGTTTTATAATAAAGAAATGGGCAATTGAACTAAATAAACACTGCACAAAGGAAGAAATAAAAATAGCCAATAAGTGTATAAAAAGTATTCAATATCACTTTCAATCACAGAGATACAAATCAAAGCTACAATGAGATACATATAACCCCAATTAGAATAGCAATCATCAAGAAGTCAAACAACAATAAATTCAGGAGAGGTTGCAGGGAAATAAAAACTCTACTACACTGTTGGTGGGAGGAGGGGAGAGAGAGAAAGAGCAAGAGGGAGAGAGAGAGAGAGAGAGAGAGAGAGAGAGAGAGAGAGAGAGAGAGAGAGAGAGAGGAGGAAAGAGTTAGTTAAAAGGAGCTGGAATTAAAAATATTTTTTCAAGTAAAAGAATTAGTATTCCTATGGTATGGTTGAGATTTATGTCTATGACCTTGTTTCCTTTACCAGTGGAAAGAGAGAGCAAGAAGGAAGAAAAGGAAGGAGATTAAATTTAGATTGAGTTATTATTTCATTTGATTAAGATTTGGTAAAATAGCCATACAAGGGAAGCAATTTAGTATAATTTTCAGAAGTAATTTACTGTATGCATGCATGCATGCATGCATGCATGTATGTATATGTGTATATATGTATATGTATGTATGTATGTAAGTATGTATGTATGTATTTGTATATGTAGATGATGCCGGGGATGGAACTCAGGGCTTTGCTCACACTAGGCACGTCTTTTACCACTGAGCCACATCCCCAGTCCCCTTCATTTTAATTAGCACTTATAGAAGCTAGTCTGATGGTAGAGCTATATGACCTATAGTTAGAGGCATCTGGAAACAGAAACACAGAGTTTAACTTACCTGGCTTGTTTGTAGACACAGAGAAATCTTAAGTCAGATATCGCAGGAGTCAGTGGGCCATGCAGGTGCAGCCTCCTGCAAAGCTGCTTTTTCATGCATAGCAAAGATCTCTTTCAATTACGGAAATCAATTTTTCCCAATGCCTCAAAGCAGGGAACATTCTCAGACCTTTGGAAGCAATATTTATTTTGTTTCTTTGCAAACTGACACGTCAGGATGTTCACTTTGTGACTGAGGAGCTGATTCAAAGCTCCCGCTCTAAGGCTAGCTCCTCTCTTTGTCCCTGCCTCTTCTGCTGTGGTCCTGTGACGTCCTGCACAGTTCTGGGCCCTAGTCAGAACCCTCGAGTAGCTCCCTCAATAGAAGCTGTGTTGAGAGTGATAAAAAGTAGTACCTTTATATTTTTATTTTTAAAAAAATTTTAATTTTTTTTAATTTTTTTTTTTTTTGGTAGTACTGGGGATGGAACCCAGGGGCTTTCTACTTCCAGGCTATACTCCCAAACCTATTTTATATTTTATTTGGAAACGGTCTCACTAAGTTGCTGAGAGCCTCACTAAGTAGCCGAGGCTGGCTTCGAACCTGTGTGATCCTCCTGTCTCAGCCTCCCAAGCGCTTGGATTACAAGCGTGCGCCACCACGCCCGGCAGTACCTTTATTTTTTAACTGAGTGGTTCTTTCCCTAATATTGGTATGAAAGAAATTGTACAAATTCCTTTGTCAATTTGGTTGCTTGAAAGGTTCTAAGTTTGAAGAAATCACTTTTAAAGAATTCTCTGTCTATATAAGTGGCTTATTTAAAATCTTATTTCCCAGCTTAAATTATTTTCTAACTAAGGCTCTGCTTCCCTCATTGATCTCGTGATAAATACTAGTCATAAATGTATGTATTTCTCAGAACACAATCATTGATAGTACATGCCTCCTTACCTTCTCCCTAGCCCTCAGTCCTTGTATCTGTATTATTAGCTTAATATAAAAAGATGTGTATGTGTATGTATATATGAGAGAGAGACCCACTGTGCTATATTTCTAGTTCACTAATAAGAAATTTTGCATTGTAAATTTTAGTTTTAAAGTACTTTGTATTGATTTGCATCTCTGATTGCTAATGATGTTGAACAGTTTTTCATATATTTATTTGCCATTTGAATTTCTTCTTCTTTTGTGAAGTGTGTATTTAGTTTACTTGCCCATATTTTGATTGGGTTATTTTTTTTTCTTAGCGGTGAGTTTCTTGAGTCCTCTGTATATTTTAGATATTAGTCCTCTGTCAGAGGAGTAGTTGGCAAAATTTTCTCCCATTCTCTTGGCTCTCTCTTAAGGTTCTTGATAGTTTCCTTTGCTGTACAGAAGCTCTTCAGTTTCATGCAATCTGACGAATTGATTCTCTTTTTAATTTCTTGTGCCTTTGGAGTCTTGCTGAGAAAGTTTTAACTGTGCCTGTGTGTTGAAGTGTTGAACCTATGCCCTCTTCAAGGAGCTGCAAGGTCTCTGGTATGATTTTCAAGTCTTTGATCAATCCTGAATTGACTCTTGTGCAGGGTGAGAAAGTAGGGTTTATTTCTATTTTTCTGCATTATGGTTAACCAGTTGTGCCAACAACATTTGTTGAAGAGGCTATCTTTTTTCCAGTATATGTATTTGTCTGCTTTGTCAAAAACAATTGGCTGTAAGTGTGCAAGGATTTGTTTCTGAGTCTTCTATTCTGCTCCCTTGGTCTATGTGTTTATTTCTGTTCTAATATCATGCTGCTTTTATTACTATGGCTCTGTAGTATAGTTTGAAGTCAGGTATTGTGATGCCGCCTGCATGGTTCTTGTTGCTGAGAACTACTTTGGCTATTCTGGTATTTTTGTTGTTCCAAATGAATTTAAGAACTGATTTTTCTATGTCTGTGAGATTTCACCTAATTCCAATTAGAATGGAAATGATTAAAAACACAAACAACAACAAATTTATGGCAAGGGTGTGGAGAAGTGGGGACTCTAATACATTGTTGGTGGGATGGCAAATTAGTGCAACCACTTTGGAAAACAGTATGGAGGATCCTCAGAAGAATCTACCTACCATATGACCCGGTAATACTACTTCTGGGTGTCTACCTAGAAGAAAGGAAACCAAATGACCAAACTAATGCATTTGTGACTATGTTCATAGCAGTATAATTCACCATTGTCAAACTATGGAGTGAGCTAAGATGTCCATCAACAGTTGAATGGATCGTCCTTTTCAGTGAAATGGATGGAAATGGAGAACATTATGTTAAGTGAGATTAGTCAGTCACAAAAAGTAAAAAAATCAACTGCTCTTCCTATATGCAAAATCAAGGGAGAAAAAGGCTCATAGGAGGAACTCTAGATGAAGAAGGAGAAACCAAAGATGAGCAAATAAGGTAACCTGACTGAGGAGGACGGGAGGAGCGAAGAGGGAAATTCCCTAATGTGCATGATGTACATTCACAGACATATCAAAGTCAGTCATGAAGCCAAACATGGGGAGGGAGTGGGGAGGAATGAGATGGGAATGGGGGAAGGGCTAAAGAAGTTATGTGTGCATGCATGCCTCTACCATCTTGGACTCCATTAAGATGTAGGACTACATTGCACCAATTAAACATTTTTAAAAATAAAGTATTTTGTATTCTTAAACTTATTACTATTTAAAATCCATATTTAGAATCCTTGTTGTTAATACTAGTTTAGCTACAGCATAAAATTTGAACCCAAATGATCCCATTTCCAGGAACCTGCATAAGTGTATAATGCTCAGGATAGCATTGCTTGGACAACCATGGAGTGGAATGGAGACTTGAGGGGACAGGCTGCTGGGAGGAAGGGTCCTAATGTGGGCCTCCCTGGCCACATGCGGCAGGGCCAGTGTGGCTCAGTCACCCACTTTCTGTTTGTTCTCAGAGTTCTAGAAGATGCGTTGTCTGATCAGCCATCTCCCATGCACAGAGAGCTCCGTGAGCCCTCCCCCAGTCCCACTCACTTCCTCCCCCTCCTGACCTCCTGGTGCCTGACACTGACAGGGCATTGATAAATCTGTATATATATATATATATATATCATGTCCACTGAGGTGTTGTCCTCTTTGAGTCTTCGTTCTCTCTCCTGCCTCCTTCATTTAGGTCCCCTCCCTCACTCCATCCAGGTTCCTTCTTGGAGCCTCTCTGGTGTCCCAGTTTTTCCTTAGCTGTCACATCCCATCTTTGAATTTTGTGACTTACTAATCTCCCTTAGCATAAGATCCAGTTCTATCTATTTCCTTGCAAATGACATAACTTTGTTCTCCTTCATGGCTGTGTAGAATTCCATTGTGAAAAATCCCATGTTTGCCTTCTCAAGAAAATCACTGTTACTTGATTGTGAATTTTCTTATTAATGGACAGACTGTTCCTTCTTGGTTTTCATTTGCTTTTCTTCTGTGCGCAAAGTACCAGTATTGGGAATGGCCTAGGAGGATTTGAGAAAGCTCTGATTATTAATAAATATATTTAAAAAATAATTGTGCAAAAATGGCAGACCTGGGGAAAGACTTGGTTTTCATTTAGGTCAGGAAGTAAACAGCTATTGAAACTTAAATTGACTTAGCTAAAAGTAATTAGCAAGTTGATAAGAGAGGGGAGCTAGGACTTCCTCTTTCTAAAGACAGATCTACATAATAATTGGATGATCTAGTTTGAGTGGGAGGAGGGGGTCGACTTTGGGGAAAGGAGAAAAATGGGTGTAAACTCAGTTCCATGGGGAAAGTACAGGGACTTTTTTTTTTTTTTTTTTTTTTTTTTTTACTATGTCAGAATTATGTGAAACAAGATGGAGGATATCATGTATAAAGTCTGTTCCATGTTTTGTATTTTGGTGATTTTGTTTGGAGCACTCCGTCATGTTACCCCTGGGTAACAACCTCATGGGTAAAATGAGGCTGTAACTATCTTCTGTATTTACTATCTTCTGTATTTCTATCTTTTTTTAATACACTTCTTTAAATCTTCAGCAAGAGTCCAGGCTATTGCATATTTATCCTTAGCTCAGAATAAGAACCCGTGGTTTTTGTGGTTTTTTGGGGTGGAATTATTCCCAGGTGTCTAACAAAGGTCCCTGGGGACAGTTTCCCAAACCGTAACATCTTCTTCAAAACTGTAACATATTTGGCACCCAACATGGCACCCAACACGCATTAACTACTTTTAACTCTATTCCACATGAAACCTCTTCTTCTGCCTGGGAGTGAATTTTCCTTGATATTCCTTGAATTGGCTAAGGGCTGTAGATAAGTTTTTCCTTAAGCCACAATCATTACATGTATCCACTAAGTTTAATCTATGAGGAAGAAAAGAAAAACCAGACATGGTTTCTATGGGTGAAGCGAGTGCTCAGGACAGTGCACCATCTTCCAGGGACTGTCATCATAGAAGCAGGGTCATGTGTCACAGACAATATGAAAGGAAGATAGACTTGCACTGCTTCCAGCTAAGATCAGAATGTGGATATGTTAGCTGAGCACCTGGAAATTACTTTATTAATTTGTCCATTCAGATTACTTCTCCTATTGAGGAGATGAAGATAGAAAAGACAAGTGGTTTCATCTTACACTGATGCTTTGGAATAAAGGATATGTGCTATGCACAACTATACAAAATGTGGATGGGCAATTTTGGGGCCAGCCAGGAGGGCTATATTGGAGAAGTGAAGACAATGTCTGTTATACGCTTTATAAGTGGTCTTTCTTCCTGGTAGGCCACTGTGTAAACTGCCTACAGGATGGTGGTAACTCAACGGCAGGGCTAAGGAAAGGGGTGAGTGTCAGGAAGCTCAGTCACATTTGGGGAGAAGATGTAACAAAGTTAGGGTTCTGATGAGGTCTACTGGTCACAGCTTGAAATCTGTACTGAAAAGTTGCTTCTTTGTTCAGTGTTCAAGTTGGGAGTTTGCCCTGCAAGACAGTTCAGTGCTGACTTTACTCGAATGTCCTTGGAGAGGGAAGAACTCAAACCAGCCATGAGCAGAAGCCTGCCAGGTTTCCTGGAAACATTGCCAAAACCCAACAATTTCTCAGAATTTTCAGAGGCGCCAGAGGAGTGTTTGCATTTCAATGGGAAAAGTTCTGAAAGCTCTGCAAACTATTCTCAGTTTTACTTCTCATTGAAAAGCAAAAACCATCACTGTGAATAAGAGACAGAGGCACTTGCTATGGCTTTGTCAGGAGGTAAGAAAATGGACCCCTGGGAAACTAATTGTCCAGTCCTTGGCTACAAAGCCCAGACAAAGGTGACCAGGCCATCATGGCAAAGAGAAAATAAAAGTACTGGGAACTTTAATACAAGAGTACCAGAAGTCTGGGGCTGCTTCCACTTGCCTAGTTTTGAAAGAAAGACTTTCTAGGTTTAAAGATTTGTAGTCACAATGATATTACAATGACACAATAATTTCTTGCATAAATATGTATTTATCATAGTATTTAATCTTTTCAAACACTACAAATACCTTGTTAAATAGCACGGAGAGTACAGTATTTATGAAACAACCTTCAAGGAAAAGAGTCATACTATCTACAGTTAAGACTTGGAAACATTTGTGTGTGTGTGGTACTGGGCATGAAACCCAGGGGCATTTACCTCTGAGCTACACCCCTAGCCCTACTTTTTATTCTTTGTTTTTTGAAACAGGCTCTCACTGAGTTGCAAAGGGCCTCACTGAGTAGCTGAGGCTGTCCGCGAACCATGATCTTCCTGTCTCAGCCTCCCGAATGCTGGGTTAAGTAGATCTAGAATATAAAGTAGGAAACTCTCATTATAGGAAACAACATTTTAGGTCTAACTTAGACTTTAAATTTTAGGTCAAATTGTATCACAAATTTGAAGGCAGCACTATCCAGAAGAAACATAATGCAAGCCACATATTTAATTAAATGTTTAATTTGCTACATTTAAAAATTAAAAACAGATGCAATTCATTTTAGTAATGTATCTTATTTAATCCTATGTTTCTAAAATATTAGAATTTTAATATATAATCAGTATGAAAATTAGTAATGAAACACTACATTTTTTTGTCCTTTCTGAAGTATGTATTTTATTCTCATTGTATCTCTATTTAGATGCCAATTTTTCATTTGAAATACTTAAGATGTCATAAAAATTTTCAATTATTTTCAGTTGGGGAAAATAGATTCACAAGCATACTTTAAATGTTTCTAATAGTTGAATTAAGTAATAATTTTATATTAAACCCATTAAAATTAAATAAAATTGAAGTGCAAGTTTTGTGTCATTAGCTCCATTTCAGGTATGTAATAGACAAATGTAAGTTAGCTGCTACTGTACTCAAAGATGTAGCTTAAAGCATGTGGTAAATATATTGCTATGCTATAATTTTATTCTTTTCTCCTCTTTGTTCTTTTTTTTTTCTTTTCTTTTGGTATTGGGGATGGAACCCAGGGACATTTTACCTGGCCCTCTCAGGCCTTTTTATTTTTTATTTAGAAACAGGTCTCCCTAAGTTTCTGAGGCTGGCTTCCTTTGGGTGTGTGCATATCTTTTTGAGCTCTCCTGAACCCTGAGGCAGTTTGGGCCATGGCACAGTGAGTGGAACTCAAGGGGTGGTAGAGAAAGATGGGAAGATGCAATCAGATCAGAAGGAGGGTCATGTTTTAGTCAGTTTCATAAATGTGAACATTATTTTTCAAGTAATATAATATTACTATCTCTTTCTTTAAAATAACTATTTTAGAATTAATAGTATTCAGATAAGGTTGTAAAGATCATTCTACCACTCAGAAAGTCACTGGTAACACTGAACATAATTATTTCTGAGCTACATGCCCAACCCTTTTTAATTTTTTTAAAACAAGATCCCATTAAGTTGCTGAGGGCCTCTCTAAGTTGTTAAGGCTGGTATTAAACCTGCAATTCTCCTGTCTCAGCTTCTCAAGTGCTTGGATTACAGCCATGTGCCACTATGCCCGGCTAACATAGTTCTTTTTAATCATATACATTTATTCAAACAATGCCTATTTTCGAAGATGGCGACCGAGAAAAGCGGGGCTTAAGAGCCCCGCTAACAACCAATCTCTATTACCATAAAACCAGCGCCTTTCATAGCCAGAAAACACCATCACCAGAGAAACAAAAAAATCACCAGCCCCAGAGAGGAGGGGGTCTCATAACGAAGCTCAGAGCCACAGAGGAGAAACACCGGCCTCACGGCTGAGGACGCAGCAGCAGCGCCTTACTGCTGGCAGCAGCGGCAAGCTCACCGGACGGCTCCAGACCAACGAACTCGACAGCCCACCAGGCTCCAGAGAGGAGTGGCGGACAGCGAGCCGAGGTGAGCCGCTGCGGGAGAGCTTGGACAGCAAGCCGAGGTGAGCCGATGCGGAACAGCCCGGCGGGATTTGGCAGATTTTTCGGCGTGGGCAGCATCTAAAGCTCCCAGCGGCTGGGCTCAGCACATGCTGCAGGGACTCAGAGCGGAGCTCAAAAACAGAGAATACGCCAGCCTCACGGCCAAGGGCATGGCAGCGGAGCCATATTGCCACCAGCGGCAGCAGCAGCTCCATCTGCGTATTCAACAACAATGAGTCAAATTGCGGGCCCCAGAGGAGAAATCCCAGTACTGACTCCCAGGGACTTGACCCAGTGGGGGAGTGGAGGTGGCAGAGATATCACACCATAGGAGAACGCGCAACCTGGCACCCCCCATAGTCTAAAGCAGCCTCTATTGACTCCCTGGGTCTGAGACTTTGCAATACAACCCAGTAAAGGAGTAGTGATGACTGAGATACCACAGACTCAAGATCCAGAGCACCTTAAGTGAAGTCATAGTGACCCAAGGGAAGAACCCAGAGAAGGCACAAACTTCCAAAATCATGGGAAAGAGGAATAACAATGGAGCAATGAATGCCCACAATCCCACAACATCAGAACTTGATAAAACAGAAATTCAGAGATTTCTAGAAGATCAAATCAGGAAAATAAATTTAGAAATAATAGAGGTGTTTTGAAAAGAATTCAGAGAGAGCCAAAAAGAGATAAAGGATGCAATTAATGAAGTAAAGGCCTCAATTCAAAGTACAAACAATTGATTAGACCACATGGAGAATAGAATCTCGCTATTAGAAGATGAGCAATCCAAAAATGAACGCATAGTTTCTAATCTAGAAAAAAAAATCTGACAGCAGGAATCTGACATTGAAGAAATATGGGCCCATTTTAAGAGAGCTAACCTAAGAATAATTGGAATAGAGGAGGGAAAAGAAGGTGAAACCAAAGGGATCAACAATCTCTTCAAGCAAGTAATAGCAGAAAATTTTCCAAACATAGAGCAAGAGGTCGATACACAGGTCCAGGAAACTTATAGAACTCCCTTTAGACAGGATCAGAGACAAAATTGTCAAAATGACCAATGTGGAAGCCAAGCAGAGAATCTTAAAGGCAACAAAAGCAAAGGGCCAAGTGACATTCAGAGGCAAACCAATTAGAATTACTCCAGACTTCCCAAACCAAGTCATGAGAGCCAGAAGGGCTTGGAGCAACATATTCCAAACTCTGAAAGAAAACAACTTCCAGCCAAAAATTTCCTACCCAGCAAAACTTTCTATCAAATTAGATGGAGAAATAAGAAGCTCCCATGACAAACAGAAACTGAAGGAATTTATGTCTTCAAAACCAGCACTAGGGAAAATACTCAAAGAGATTAACTACAAAGAAGAAATAGGTAACACACATCAGAACCAGACAAACAAGATTTTCCATCTAACAGACAACTAAGATTAGTTATCTGTGGAGATTCATTATTTATGTTAGTCTTTTACCTATCTCTAAATTGTATTGTTTGCTTTTATTGTTGCTAAGTTATAGGATTTCTAGTTGGAATATTAATATACCTTCAGATATAGCATTTGGAAATATTTTATCCCATTCTATTAGTAACTTTTAACTCTGTTTACATTGTCTTTGAATATACAATATTTTATTTGTTAGGGAGTTTGTATACCCTTCTGTTGCCTGTGCCATTGAAATCATATCCAAGAAATCACTGCCAATTTCAATGTTGTGAGGTTTTATGACCCAGATTTTCTTCTAAGAGTTTATAGTCTTTTTTTTGTCATTTTATTTATTATTATTATTATTATTTTATTGGTGCACTGTATTCATACATCATAGTAGGATACATAATTTTGTAGACATACATGCACACTTTTCCCAGTCAGCCTCCACCCAATCCCCACCCCATTCTCTCCCTATCCCTCCCTCCCATGCTTGGTTTAGTAGTTGACATCTAGTATTATGGCAATTTATCTAAAATTAAAAATGATAATCTCACATAACAGTTTCATTTGTCTGATACCAAGCTTTTGATGACTTAAAGATAACATTTCAATATTTCTTTTTGCTTTCTTTCTTACCAGAGAATATTTTTTTTCTATTTTTTAGGTGAAACTATCATATATTTATATATTTATTTTTCAGAAAAAAAATCTATCCTACTGTGAAATATGGACTCTAGGTACCCAAAATGATCTTGAAAAAGAACAAAGCTAGAAGATATATATTTTCTGATTTCAAACCATATAAAGCTACAATAATTGAAACAGTGTAGTACTATTCTGAAGGCAGATATATAAACCGTTGGAGTTAAATAAAAGCCTAGAGCTAAATTCTTCCCTATATTGTCAAGTTATTTTTGACAAGGTTTCCACGAACATTTGGTGGTAGAAATATTAATCTTTTAACTAAATATTGTTAAAAAATAATAATTACATGGAAAAGAATAAAATTGGGCCCTTACCTAATCCCATATACAAATATTAACTCAAAATAGATAATAGACCTAAATATAAATCTTAAGACTATAAACTTTTAGGAGAAAATCTGGGTCATAAAACCTCACAACATTGAAATTGGCAGTGATTTCTTGGATATGATTTCAATGGCACAGGCAACAGAGGAGTATACAAACTCCCTAAAAAATAAAAAACATATTGTATATCCAAAGACAATGTAAACAGAGTTAACAGTTACTAATAGAATGGGATAAAATATTTCCAAATGCTATATCTGAAGGTATATTAATATTCCAACTAGAAATCCTAAAAATTAACAACAATAAAGGCAAACAATACCCTTTAGAGATAGGTAAAAGACTAACATAAATAATGAATCTCCACAGATAACCAATCTTAGTTGTCTGTTGGATGGAAAATCTTGTTTCTCTAGTTCTGGAGTGTGTTACCTATTTCTTCTTTGTAGTTAATCTCTTTGAGTATTTTCTCTAGTGCTGGTTTTGAAGACATAAATTCCTTCAGTTTCTGTTTGTCATGGGAGCTTCTTATTTCTCCATCTAATTTGATAGAAAGTTTTGCTGGGTAGGAAATTTTTGGCTGGAAGTTGTTTTCTTTCAGAGTTCGGAATATGTTACTCCAAGCCCTTCTGGCTTTCATGACTTGGTTTTTGGAAGTCTGGAGTGATTCTAATTGGTTTGCCTCTGAATGTCACTTGGCCCTTTGCTTTTGTTGCCTTTAAGATTCTCTGCTTGGCTTCCACATTGGTCATTTTGACAATTATGTGGCATGGGGATCCTCTTCTCCGATCCTGTCTAAAGGTAGTTCTATAAGTTTCCTGGACCTGTGTATCGACCTCTTGCTCTATGTCTAGAAAATTTTCTGCTATTACTTCCTTGAAGAGATTGTTGATCCCTTTTGTTTAACTTTCTTTTCCCTCCTCTATTCCAATTATTCTTAGGTTAGCTCTCTTAAAATGGGCCCATATTTCTTCAATATCAGATTCCTGCTGTCGGATATTTTTTTCTAGATTAGAAACTATGCGTTCATTTTTGGATTGCTCATCTTCTAAGAGCGAGATTCTGTTCTCCATGTGTTCTAATCGGTTGTTTGTGCTTTGAATTGAGGCCTTTACTTCATTAATTGCATCCTTTATCTCTTTTTGGCTCTCTCTGAGTTCTTTTCGAAGCACCTCTATTATTTCTACAGTTATTTTCCTGATTTGATCTTCTAGAAATCTCTGATTTTCTGTTTTATCGGGTTCTGATGTTGTGGGGTTGTGGGCATTTATTCCTCCAGTATTATTCCTCTTTCCCATGATTTAGGAAGTTTGTGCCTTCTCTGGGTTCTTCCCTTGGGTCACTATGACTTCACTTAAGGTGTTCTGGATCTCGAGTCAGTAGTATCTCAGACCCCACTACTCCTTTACTGGGTTGTAGCACAGAGTCTCTGACCCAGAGAGTCGATAGAGGCCTCTTTAGACTGTGGGTGGTGCCAGGTTGCACGTTCTCCTATGGTGTGATATTTCTGCCATCGCCCTTCCCCCACTGGGTCAAGTCCCAGGGAGTACAGTCCTGGGATTTCTCCTCTGTGGCCCGCAATTTAACTCACTGTTCTTGAGTATGCAGATGTAGCTGTACTGGCCTCGCTGAATTCGGTGCTGCTGCTGCCGGTGGCAATATGGTGCCACTGCTACGCCCTTGGCTGTGGGGCTGGTGTTTTTCTTCTTGGTTTTGATTTCCACTCTGAATCCCTGCAGCGTGTGCTGAGCTCGGCCACTGGGAGCTTTAGTTGCTCTCTGCGCGGAGAAATCCCTCCTGGCTGTTCCGCAGTGGCTCACCTCGGCTTGCTGTAGCCGTCCCGTGAATTCGCCGGTGCCGCCGGCAGTATGGCGCTGCTGCCGTGTCTGCCGCGGCCTCGGGCGTGAGGCCGGTGTATCTCCTCTGTGGCTCTGTTCTCAGTCTGCTTTCTCTCTGGAGCCTGGTGATTTTTTGTTTCACTGGTGATGGTGTTTTCTGGCTATGAAAGGTGCTGATTTTGTGGTAATGGAGATTTGTTGTTAGCGGGGCTCTTAAGCCCTGCTTTTCTCAGTCGCCATCTTCCCGGAAGACAAGTTTATAGTCTTAAGATTTATATTTAGGTCTTTTATCTATTTTGAGTTATTATTTGTATATGGGATTAGGTAAGGGTCCAATTATATTCTTTTTCATGTAATTATTATTTTTCAACAATATTTAGTTAAAAGATTATTATTTCCTCCACCAAATGTTCGTGGAAACCTTGTCAAAAATAACTTGACAATATATGGAAGAATGTATCTCTAGGCTTTTATTTAACTCCAATGGTTTATATATCTGCCTTTAGAACAGTACTACACTGTTTCAATTATTGTAGCTTTATGTGGTTTGAAATTAGAAAATATATATCTTCTAGCTTTGTTCTTTTTCGAGATAATTTTGGGTATGTAGAGTCCATATTCCATATTAGGATAGATTTTTTTTCTGAAAAATAAATATATAAATATATGATAGTTTCACCTAAAAAAGAAAAAAAGAAAGAAATATTCTCTGGTAAGAAAGAAAGCAAAAAGAAATATTGAAATGTTATCTTTAAGTTATCAAAAGCTTGGTATCAGACAAATAAAACTGTTATGTGAGATTATCATTTTTAATTTTGGATAAATTGCTCTAATACTAGATGTCAACCACTAAGCCAAGCATGGGAAGGAGGGATGGGGAGGCAATGGGGTGGGGATCGGGTGGGGGCTGACTGGGCGTTGTGTGCATGTATGTCTACAAAAGTTTTTTGTATCCCACTATGATGTATGAAGACAGTGCACCAATAAAAATTTTAAAAAATGCCTATTTTCTATAGTAGGGGGACTTTGCTTAATAATAAAATAATCTCAATATTTAAAATACTTGCTTTCATTTAAAAATTCATTTTTTTCTCAACATTTAGGCCTCTGTTAAGACCTAAAAAAGAGTGGCCCTCTAGTGAGGGCAGCATATCATAGCAAGACTGCATAGCAGAGCAGACCACTTACATCTGAGCTAGGAAGTCGGACGACTGAAAGGCTGAGACTTCATAGTCCTCTTCCAGGACAACCCTAATGGGCTAAGAACCCCCCTTCACCCCAGAGGTCCCACCATCTCCCAGTAGCAACATCTGTGTACCTGACTTTTAGCACCTGGACCTTTACAGAACATTCATCCCAACCATAGCAATCTGTTTTGGTAAGGGTGCTGCGCTCTGGACCTGCTCATTGCAGCATCTCTTCTTTCATGACCACCACATCCATGGGTCCATTGTGCTGCCACTGTGGAGATGGGGCCCAGGGGCATGCTGACAGCTTCAGGATGCACGCTCGAGATATATAGTGCTGTCCCCTTTGCACCCACTGCCGTATGTTTACTCGCATGCCTCCTCACTGGGTCTTTTTCAACCTTATTTATTAAAGTCTTTTATTAAACAAAGCCAAGCCTCTGCTTGTTGCCCAGGGACACTCACATATACGCCTCTCAGTGATGACCAAATGCATTTTATTACAGCTAGAAATCCCCTGTATCGCTTTCCTTTAAAGCCACTCCCGAGGGGCTGTAATGGGGCTACGGTATATGTAGGTCTGACACTAATATGTCATATTAGCTCCTTTATGAAGCAGGGCCAGGTAATTTTATCCTTCATCAACTGTTCACAGGGAACCCCCTTCAAAATAGGTGTGCTAGTTGACGAAGAGGCATTTATGAAATAGAGACAGGTGACAGGGGAATATGGGCCACTTATTAATCACCTGTTCATGTGATTTACAGAATAGCCAGGTCTGATTTAAATACAATATTTCAGCTATATAATGGCTCACTGCCAAGTGCAGCTGATCTTATAAGTCGGTGGCAATATTCATTCTTAATGGAAGGCTCTAGTTACGGAGGCACCTGGTATCTATGGTCAGGTACAAGTTTTGTTACACACTGATGATTACCTTTCAAACAGAGAGTGGTCTTGTACTGCAGAAAGCATAGCTTTGCTCTGGAACTCCAGAAGTGTGTGCTGCAGCTCTTTGCTTGGGACTTGCCAGAAGTTCCATATAGCATCCTTATCCACGCCAGACATACCTGGTGTCAAAGTTCATGTGATACAGTTTGGATGAATGATCCCCAAATGCCCTGTGTTGAATAAAGGTTTAGTCACCAGTCTGTGTTGCTCCTGGGAAGTGGTGTAACCTTTAAGAGGTGGGGCCTATTGAGAGTAAGGCAGAGGTCACTGGGGGTGCCCTCGAAGGCAGTATTGAGATCCCAGCCCCTTTCCCTCTTTTTTGCTTCCTGGCAGCCATAAGGTGAGCCAAAGCAGCTCATTCCACCACACACTCCACTGTCCTGCCTCACTGCATGTCCCAAGCAATGGGCCAACCCGCCGTGCACTGAAACCTCCAAAACTGTGAGCCAGAATAACCCTCTTCTCTTTCTCAAGCTGACGTCTTCAGGTATTTTTCACAGTGATAGAAAGCTGACTAACACCCTGGGTCAATGACTGACTGGCCAGGTAGCTCACACTTCAGGCTGGACTTGATGCAGAGAACCTTTCTTGGCCTGGGCTCTGGGCTTCAAATAAACCAGCAGTTTTTTCCAGTACTTACGAGTCCCAAAGAGGCTCTAAAGTCCCAAGGGGCTCTCAAGAACTGAACCCTTTCCTGGGTGTAGGAATTTTGGATGTTTCACTTAACATAGATGGAATGACTCAAATCTCGCAGACCTGCTGTACCTTCAAAATCTTCACTGATGTAGCAAACTCCTGAATTTTCAGGGGCTTTATCTCTCAGCCTGCTGCACACAAGTATCTCCTTAGCTATCTGGGGAACTTGTCATTTCCTCTTCCACAGGGCAGATTAGCTTAATGCTATCAACATAGTAAGCCAATGTGATGACTTTCAGAAAGCCAAAATAATCAAGGTCTCCACAGACCATCCTACAACAAAAGGCAACAGAATTTGCATAGCCCTGAAGCGAGACAGTGAATATTCTCTCTCTTCTGTGTGAAGGTGATCCGTGTTTGATCTTTCCTATTGAAAGAAAAAAGCCCTCACCAGATCAAAATCCACAGACCAGATGTCAGAGGCTATGTGGATTTATTTTGTAAAGACGCCATGTCTGGCTAGCTGTCACTGGGTGCAGATACAAGAGCCCTTGAACATGGGCGTGATGTGGAGCACACCCCTTCCACCACAGTGGTCCTGCAGCACTGAGGACCACTCTGGGGTCAGGTCTGGCTCTGACTTAGTGTTGGACCAGAGGTGGAAGTGGATACAGGAGATTCCACCTTCCTTTTCCTATATATATTTTTATTTTTTATTGGTGCATTATAGTCCTACATCATAAAAGAGTAGAAGATAGTAGAGGCATACATGCACACATCACCCAATTAGCTCTTACCCAATTCCCACCCCATTCCCTCTCTCTGCCTCCTTCTCATGTTTGGCTTAGTGATTGACTTTGATATATTTGTTAAATTATATCCTTTTTCTACCATAATGGCCACAGCTAACAGGGCCAATGTGAGGATTCTGCCATTCCTATTCCAGTTATTAACCCAGAGATAGATGAAATAAACACAGGTCAGGTCTGTGAGTCCTTTGGTCTCATTGAAAAACAGACACAGATGTGGGATTTTATGTATCACCAGGTTTCCATAAGCCTTCACTCAACCTGGAGGGCCATGATGCTATTTTGGGTGCCTTGGTATCAATTTTGGTTCATATCCTGTATGTGTGTGTGTGTGTGTGTGTGTGTGTGTGTGTGTGTGTGTGTGACTCTATCACTGAGACACACTTTATTTATTTATTTATTTATTTATTTATTTATCTATTTACTGGCATTTGAACCTAGGAACATTTTACCACTGATCTATCCTATCACTTTATTTATTTATTTTATATTTGGTACTAGGGATTGAACCCAAGGGCATTCTACCTCTGAGCTACACTCTCAGCCCTTTTAATTTTTTTGTTTAGAAATAGGATCTTGCTAGGTTGCTGAGAGTCTCTTTAAGTTGCTGAGACTGGTCTTACAACTGTCACCTCCTGTCTCAGCCTCCCAAGTACTGGGATTACAGGTATGTGTCACCATGCTTGACTTCAAGTTTTTAACTATACAAATTGAGTGATATCCTGATTCCAGGATAACCAGTCAGATATTTTACTCTTAGACATAAATGATCTATTCACCATTGCTACAGGTCCCTGCAGGTCAAGTCCTTTCATTACAACCCCAGTCTCATGCTCATGATGGTAATCATATCCATCTTGCCACAGAAGGCCAAGTGCACATCTGGCCTGTACCCCTCCAGAATCCTGCCCTCTCTAGTGATATTATAGAACACTGATCTGTTACTGCTTCTCTAACTATGAATTCTTCCCTCCAGAAGAATTCACTGATCTAGAAAATGATGCATTCCACATGACCTTAGAGAAAAGACTGCTCTTGGTCCATCCTGGGTATCAGAGCCCAGTGGTAGGTTCCAAAGTTTTATATTGCAAGTCCCTTCTAACGTCTGTGCACCCTGAGACTCCCAACATCTTCCTCAGTACTGGCCCCAAGTTCTGGCATCTTCACTTCATTTCCTATAGCTTGCCATCCTATCCAAGATTCAAGAAATAATTCCAGCCATTAGGGTTGGTTCAGTAGTCCTTGCTAGAACTTGAATTCCAAGCGTGGGTAAGAGTCACCATGTCAATACATTGTTCCCTGTCCTACTCTGTATTTCACTGTGTTCCACTTATCCAACATCCTCAGATTTTCTTTTACATGAGTTTTCCTGAATCTTGTGTACACAATTATGACAACATCTTACCTTTGCTATACTAGCTCTTTTATCCCAGAACTTCCTTCCTTGGGAGGTGCTGATAATGGTTGTAGACCTGGAGATTAGGGAAAATCTTGAGGAAATAAATACTGTCTTATGAATGACTTGTCCCAAGTCCATTTTGGTGTGGTCTCCATTGAGGATAAAGTTACTCTTCTCTGACAAAGGAATAGGCTGCATTCATTGGGCTGGAAGAACTGTGGAGGCTGTACATTCTGCTCCTCCATACTTACACTTTGAAACCAGTCTGATTTTTTCCAGCACAATTTCCATGCTGCCTTAGGAGTTGAGTTACTTGAAAGCTGTCAAAGGCTCTCTGGCTTCAACTGTACCTTGAGTTGGAACAAGGCCACTCTGGCCAGGGAAATGCAGTCTACAAGTGTCCTTTGATGCCAGGCAAAGAAGGGTGAGAAATGAATCAGAGGACCAGTCAGCCAGGGACAGACACAGCAGGCTTGGTGCTGGTGGGAAGGGTGCAGGAGTGACTTCTGAGAATCTTGCCTGGCTGCTCCTGAGACAGCCTCCTGTAGGGAGGACGCCTTTGTGGTTCCCTGCACACAGGGCCACTGTAAGCAGACAGATCCTCATGGCTCAGTGGGTATTTGGGCCAATATTCTAGCTCTTCTCCCAAAGCTGCCTTGTTTGGGGTTCCTAGGGAAGGTCTACTTTTGACTGAATGTGTGTGTGTGTGTGTGTGTGTGTGTGTGTGTGTGTGTGTTTAAATACACATACTAAACAATGACACATACTCATGTTCACTAAGTAGATAAATGGAAAATGACTGTGTTAGTGGAGGTTTATGTTTTATGAGTTTATTTCCACGAGTACAAAATTCTAGTCATATTGAGCCTTGTTAAATTTTGTGGGGAGGGGTGTCTTGAGATTCAGTACAGACGATTACATGGCAAAGAAGCATGGTTAAATCACTATAGGCAAAATACTTAGTAGGCTACAAAAAATGTGAGGTATTACTCATTATTCTATGAACTTATGCCCCAAATGGAAAGGCTCATCAGAAATTGAGCAAGTTGGTACTTTGGATTCAAGTGGAGTATTGACCAACAGTGTAAACTGAGAATGCTGTTCTTGGGCCACTTCTCTGCACATTTAAATTCTTGGCAGAGATCCACTACCACATACTTTCTAAGTTAAAGTAGACCAGTTAGCCAGGTGTGGTGGTGCACACCTGTATTCTCAGTACTTGGGTGACTAAGACGAGATGATCACATGTTCAAAGCTAGCTTCAGATACTTAACAAGACCCTATTTCAAAATAAAAAAAGAAATAGGGCTGGGGTTATAGCTCAAAGGTAGAATGCCCCTGGGTGGTTCAATTCCCAGTAAAATACACACACACACACATACATATTCCTGCATGCACATATGCGCGCAAACACACACAGACACACACACAGACACACACACACACACACACACACACACACACACACACACACACACCAGTTAGTACATTTTGTCAACACAGAGGTCACTTTTTAAATTTCTCTAGTCTTTTCTGCTATATAACAAATCTGTAATTATTTATAATGCAGTCTTTAAGAATTTACTTGTAAAAAGTTCTGGCAGAATAATTATTATGTAATCTTTTTCAGTCTAGCATTTGCCAATGTCTTATGAAAGAGGAAGAAACTCACAGTTTAGTTCATTTAGTCAGTCAACATGACTTCCTGAGTGTCAACTACAGGCTTGATGCCACATTAAAAGTAAGCAATAATGCATGAAACCACATTTTCCAGTTGGTACTTGTAACTTCGGGAAAGGAACTGTGAATGATTTACCTGGTTTGGGAATCAAGAAAGGCTTTTTCAAACACCAATGATGTGTTCGATTGGCCAACAGAGTTTTAGGCTCAGGAAGCAACTTATAGAAGCCAAGGGGTGACTGTACCTGGTGGTACACATTTGTAATTCCAGTACTTAGGAGGCTGGTATAGGAGGATCACAGGTTCAAAGCCAGCCTCAGCAATTTAGTGAGACTCTGTTTCAAAAAATAAAAAATAAGAAAGGGCTGGAGTTGTATTTTAGAAACAGAATGCCACTGGCTTTACTCCCCAGTTAAAAAAAGGACAAAGAAAAAGAAAGAAAGAGGAAAAAGACAGTTCCCAAGGCAAGGCAAGGCAAAACATAGCTTATTTGAGGAAAAAATTTCAGCAGGGTAATCCATGGGGCTAATGGATAGACAGGGCCAAAGGTAAATGAGGTAATCAGTTTTTAATTTATTTACTTGTTTCTATGTTTGGTTGGTTGTATTATTTTAAACTACTACCTTATTAAAAAATACTCAGAGCCGGGCATGGTGGCATATGCATGTAATTCCTGCACTTGGAAGGCTGAGACAGGAGGATTGTGCAGGTTCAAAGCCAGCCATGCTGGCTTAAGAGACCCTGTTTCCAAATAAAAAATATAAAAATAGGTCTGGGAGTGTAGCTTGGAGGTAGAAGTGTTCCATCCCCAGTACCACCAAAAAAAAAAAAAAAACAAAACAAAAAAAAAAACTCAGAAGTCTCACATTCAGTTAGATATGTGCTCATTAGGCATGGTTCCTTACTACAAGAAACTTGAAGACTGAGAGTGGAATGAAGGAAGGGCTGGGAGGGAAAATGGGGTTGTTTAATGGGTACAGAGTTCCAGTTTTTCAAGATAAAAACTTTTATGGATGGAGCTACAGTTTGGATTTTAAATGTCCGCCCCCAAAAGCCCATGTGTCCAAAGTGTAGTCCCCAGTCTGATGCTACTGGGAGATGGTGGAAGCTTCATTAGGTGGGGTCCATTAGGCCTCCTCAGTCATTGGGCCCTCCTCTTTCTCTCTCCTTGATATCCCGGATACGAGGCAAATAGTTTCGTCATACACTGCTGTCATCATGTGAGGCCCCAAAGCAATGAGGCCCCCCAAATCATGGACCAAACCCTCCCAAAGTGCAAGTCAAAACAACCCTTTTCCCTGTAAGAATATCATCTCAGGCATTTATCACAGGAGAGGGAAGCTGGCACTGACGATGGTGGTGATGGTTGCGTGACAATGTGGACGTACTCGGTGCTGCTGAACTGTGTGCACTTAATGCTAAGGTGGTAAATTTTATGTAATGTGTATTTTACTACGATTAAAAATACATGAGTGGGTCACCAAACTGTGGCATATACACACACAGGGATTTTATTCAGCCATAAAAAAGAACAAAATTATGTAATTTTCAGGAAAATGAACGGAACTAGAGAATATTGTATTAAGTGAAATAAGCCAGCCTCAGAAAGTGAATAGTTGTGTTTTCTCTCATATGTGGGCGCTAGAGAGAAAGTAGGGAACAAAAGAGAGCTCAGGTAGGGGAGTAGAGACTCCAATGGAATGATGGAGGGGTTACGGGAGGGAGAAGAGGGGATGGAGATGTTATGAAGGTAACAGTTTAAATGATGCTGTGTACATATAAAAAATGTCAATGACATGTACAGGGAAGGGGAGGGAGTGGAGCGGGAATCCAGAGAGGAACACACCAAGTGTTGCGTGTATGTATATTCCTATCCTTCCTATTATGGTGTATAAATACAATGCACCAGTGAAAGTATAAAAACAAAAGTAAAAATGAAGAAGAGAAAAGAAAAAAAATGAGATTTTACAAAAGTTTTAGAAAGCAAAAATTATTTCCAGAGGCTATTTCTACTAACCAGTGAGGTCTATTGTGGCTGAAATGGGTGGGCAGCACTAAGGCCATCATGGAACCCTATGGAAGGGCTGTGTTTGTGCATTAGAGCTGGTCAGACTGGCCATGTCAACCTAAGAAAGGCAGAGGGAGAAGGACTCTAACGAAGTCCAAGAAAATGTTCATTCTTACCATTTAAGTTAAATTGCAAACTGTTTCCTCAAACTAATAACCCAAATATTTTTTATTTTCACTTATCTTAGGTCAATTTGAAACAACTTTTTATTTTAACTTATTATTTTATTGTAGAAACTCATATTGTATTCACTTTGTTTGGCATGAAGTTGAGTTGCCAAAATTGCCTTCCATACACGTTTGTCTTTTGTGTTCTAAACAGGGGAAAGTTTCCATTTCCTCATTTCAGGCTGAAAGCTTTCAAAAAGTTTAATCAGTGCCCAGTGCTGTCTTCATAACTCACCTCATCATTTCAGCTCTATTTCTTGCAGTTGGCAGACATCAGATGCCAGCTTTCTGCTTCAGTACTGGTCAAAATCCCACAGAGGACTCTTTGGTACCAAGACTAGCTGACCTGTCTCTGAAAAGAGAGTCATTAATTTTCCAACAAAGTGACAGAATGAAAGGAGAAGGCTTTATTGATCACCTACAATTAACCAGGACTTAAAAAGAAATCATACATACATAATTGATGTTCAGAGTTTTCTGTATATAAAGATCACTCTACAACAGTATAAAAGGAAATTTCCAAGTGAGTTTCACTGTGATTTTGCTTCAGTCTCTCTTGGGCAGGATCCAGGACACTGTTTGGAACAAAAACTAGAATAACTGCAATATAAGTGGCCAGTCACTATTTATTTTGAGAACTAATAAATTAAGTCAGTTATGGTAGCACCTATAATTCCAGTATTTGAGAGATGGCGACAGGAGGATTGCTGGTTTGAGATCAGCTTCAGAAATGTAGTGAGACCCTGCTTCAAAATAAAATAGGGTTGGGATTATGGCTCTGAGATAGAATGCCCATGGGTCCAATTCCCCCACACTCACAAAAGTAAAATAATAAATTAATTAAACAAGAGTTTAATTTTTCCCTAAGGATAATTACTAATACTTTTATCAGTTTAAGTTGGTAGAGACAATAGCATTCTGAGTACATTTACTTTATAATATTTCTAAAGCATTTTTCTAAACATTGGAAATGTTTTGAGCAAATGAATAGATGATGGAGGTAGTAAGTGATTTGCCGTAGGTTTCCTGCTATTCAGAGATCAGGGTCATGATTGTCCTTTACCATAGGGCTGTTTCTGTTTTCTCCAGCTCTCTGAGTATAAAATGAGAGGAGGAGGAGGAGGAGGAGGAGGAGGAGGAGGAGGAGGAGGAAAAAGAGGAGGGAAAAGAATATGATGTCATGGGGAATGCTGAAATCACACAGATAATAGCAGACATTGAAGTGGAGAGGCATTTATGACATAAATACAGGAATCCTCAGAGAAATTGGAAAGTGGAAAGTTTTCATCAGGAGGGGTTTGGAGAGGAAGGCAGTGGGCCAGCAGTCAATGTCTGTTCCTAGACCCTGAGGTTCCAAGGGTGGCATGGGAGAGGGCCTCCTCTCTGCTGAAGGGGCTTGAAGGCTTGTTGTTTCCAGGAAGAACCAGTGACTAAGGCAGAAAGGTGCCAGAGAAAGGCACTGGATTTCTCCCAACATCTTTGTCATTGGTCAAAAGAGACCTCCAGAGGTATACGGTGCTGTCTGGAGCACCCACTGGATGGAGCTCCAAGGACGGGCAGCATCCTGAGCACAGACAAGGGGACTCTGACCCTGACGGCATGCTAACCAACTGCTCAGTGCAGATAGGGCCAAAGAAAAGGCTAAGTGCCCGCCTTTCCCCTGAGAGCAGAGGGTGGAAGAATGACCGCACATGGGCTTTAGAGCAGGGTTGTAAAGTGAGATGTTAGGGGGACACAGGCTCTGTACAGAGTTAGAGCATGACTCAGTTCTTGCTTTAAGATTAGTTAATCAACCTCATCGGCACTCTGTTTCCTCATTTGTAAAATGGTGGGTGGAATAATATCTTACTTTCTTTTTTTTGATAAAATATTAGGACTATTCTTGCTTCCGGGAAGATGGCAGCTGAGGGAAGCAGCGTATCTCAGTTATGCTGACTATCAATTTCTATCACAGTGAAAATAGTGTCTTGACAAGAGAAAAAACCCAGCAAAATATTGAACAAAGCAACAAAAAATTGAGAGGCAGTGGAAACAAAGCTAGAAGATAGAACAACGGATAGAAAAGCACCTTGCTCATCTCCAAAGGCTGCAGCTGTGGGGCCCGCGGTGGCACCATCATTCCTACTGCTCAGATGCCCTGCCGGAACCTATGTTAGTGATGGCCTAGTCCACCGTGTCCTTTTGAGATACAGAGCTGTACTCAACAACAACGGTACAAGGCGAATGAGAGCACTTGAAACATGCTCGAGAACCTAACATAGAACGTGAACCTCAACGGGCTGAAAGAATCCAAGCAGATACAGGAGGACTGCAGAGGCTAAGTCTGCCCAGTATTCATTCATTTGTAGGGTTGTATCATTTTATTTATTTATTTATTTTTTTGTATGTGTGCTTGTTCATTTGTTCTCTTCCTCAAACCTTTTACAAGTTTCTTCCCCCTTTCATATCTTCTCTCTGTCCTTTTTTTTTCTTTGTCTTGTATTAAATCCACCTCATATCACTATACAGAAATACTCTACACTGGTTACTAGAATCCTCCTATATATTCACTATCTCTAATATTTCCTATATATTACCTTATTACACTCAGATTCTCATTCATTTTACTAGATTCTATCTGCTACTTTACCCTATTCTTGCACTTACTACTTCAGCATGTTTTTCCTCACTCAACCTTCACCATTGAATACAACACAACTTGCCCTTGTATATACCAGCACACATACAAAGTGAGAGAAAGCTATCAAAAACAAAAACAAAAAAAATAAAAATACAAACTTAAGAAACCTGAAACCATGAGAAGGAAGAATAGCAAGAAAGCAATTAACTCCCACAACCCCACAATAACAGAACCTAACAACACAGAATTGCAGAGATGGCCAAAAGGACAAATGAGAGCTTTAATAGTAGAAATGATACAGGATTTCTGAAAAGAATTTAGAGAAAGCCTGAAAGAAATAAAGGAACAAATAAAGAATCTGACACCTTAAACAGGAATCAGAAAGAGGCTCTGATGTAAGTGAAGGATACAATAAATGAAGTGAAGACATCAATACAAACTATAAAGAGTAAACTAGACCATATGGAAAACAGAATCTCACTCTTTAGAAGATGACCACTACAAAAATGAACATATACTATATAATTAATTTTTAAAAAGCTAACCTAAAAATAATAGGCATAGAAGAGGGAATAGAAGATAAAACCAAAGGAATCAACAATATTTTCAAAGAAGTAATATCAGAAAATTTCCAAACATAGAAAAAGAGGTCAATACATAGGTAAAGGAAACATATCCACCACCTTTAGACAAGACCAGAGAAGAGGTTCACCATGCCACATGATAGTCAAACTGACAAATATAGAGGCCAAGGAGAAAATCTTAAAGGCAACAAAAGCAAAAGACCAAGTGACATTTATAGGAAAACCAAACAGAATCACTCCAGACTTCTCAAACAAAGTTATAAATGCTAGGAAGACCTGGAACAACATATTCTGAACTCTGAAAGAAAAAAACTTGCAGCCAAAGACTTCCTACCCAGCCAAACTATCTCTTAAGTTCAATGAGGGAAATAAAAATCTTCTACAACAAATAGAAGCTGAAAAATTTATGTTTTCCAAACCAACACTACAAAAAATACTCAATGAGATTAACTGCAAAGAAGAAATAAGTAATAAATGTCAAACTATTTATTCAATCAAACAAACAACTAAGCAAATAAGAACAAACATTACCTAAAACAGAAGTTAAAACTCAAAATGTTAGGAATTAAAAATCATCTCTCATTGCCGGGTGTGGTGGTGCACGCTTGTAATCCCCACGCTTGGGAGGCAGAGACAGGAGGATTGTGCGGGTTTGAAGCCAGCCACGCGCGCTGGCTTAGGAGACCCTGTTTCCAAATAAAATAGGTATGGGAGTGTAGCCCGGAGGTAGAAGGGCTTCCAGGAATCCCAGTACCACCAAAAAAAAAAAAATAATAATAATAATCTTTCAATAATCATGCTGAGTGTAAATTGCCTCAACTCCCCATTAAAAAGACATAAGGTGGCAAAATGAGTTTAAAACCAGAAGCCTTCTATATATTGCCTGCAAGAAACACACCAAAGGGGTAAAGATAGTCACAAACTAAAGGTGAAGGGCTGGAGCAAGGTAATCCATGCCAACAGAACTCAAAGACAATCAAGACTAGCAACTTTGATATGAATCAGATTCAAACTCAAGCTTATCAAAAGAGACAAAGCAGATCACTTAACACATGAAGACTGAACATCATACTGCTGAATGAGAAACGGGTCATAGAAGTAAGGAGTGGCTGGGCGTAGTGGCTCACGCTTGTAATCCCTGTGTTTAAGAGACCCTATTTCAAAATAAAAAATATAAAAAATAGGTCTGGGAGTGTAACCCAGAGGTAGAAGGGTTTCCAGGAAACCCAGTACCACCAAAAAAAAAAAAAAAGTAATGGGCGAAATTAAAAAATTCCTAGAAATAAATGACAATAGAGACACAACATATCAAAAGCCTAGGCATTATTAAGTACCCGCATAAGAAAAACAGAAAATACAAAAATAAAAATCTCCAAATAAATAAACTAATGGCACAAAGCCCTTGAAAAACAGGAACAGTCTAACCTCAATGCCAGTAGAAGAGAGAAAATTATTAAAATCATGGCAGAAATTAATGAATTAGAAAACAAAGAAAACACTACAGAAAATCAATAAAACCAAAAGCTGGTTTCTCAAAAAAAAAAAAAGTAGATAAACCACTAGCCAACCTAACCAGGAGGAAGAATCAATCCAAATTACTAGAATAAGAGATGAAAAATTATATATTACCACCAATACCATGGAAATCCAGAAGATTATCAGAAATTACTTTGAAAAACTATACTCCAACAAAATGGAAAGCTTAGGGGAAATTGAAAATTTTTTAGATACATACAATCTTCCTAAACTAAGTCAAGAAGATATAAAAATATTTAAACCGACCAATAGCAATCAAAGAGATTGAAGCAGCAAAAAAGACCCTACCATCAAACAAAAGCCCAGGACCAGTTGGTTTCCCAAGTGAATTTTATAAAACCGGTATAGAAGAGTTAATCCCAATGCTCTTCAATCTATTCCATGAATTAGAAAGAAATGGGACTCTCCCAAATACACTCTACAATGCCAACATCATATTAATTCCAAAACCAAATAAAGACAGCTCAAGAAAAGAAAACTATAGGCCTATATATTGATGAACTTAGGTGCAAAACTGCTAAGCAAAATACTTGCAACATACATTCAAAACCTCATCAAGAAAATCATGCACCAAGACCAAGTAGGATTCATCCCAGGGATGCAAGGCTGGTTCAGCATATTATAAACAATCCATGTAATTAATCACATAAACAGAACCAAAGACTTAAGCCAGAGCAAAAAGGGAAATCAAATCAAAGAAATATAAAAAAAGGAAAAGAACTAAATCTATCCCTATTTGCAGATGACATGATACTATACTTAGAAGACCAACAAACTCAACCACAAGGCTTATAGAACTGATCAACAAATTCAGCAAGGTGTCTTGATAAAAAATCAATTTAAAAAAATTAGAAGCTTTCCTGTATGGCAACCATAAATGCACTGAAAATTTTTCAGAAAACACTTCCACTCAAAATATCCCACAAAAAATAAAATGCTTAGAAAAAAACCTAACCAAGGAGATAAAAGATCTCTACAAGGAAAATTATAAAACATTGAGAAAAGATTTCAAAGAAGACCTTAAGAGATAGAAAGATCTTCTATGTTCTTAGATAAGTAGAATAAATATCATCAAAATGGCCATTCTTTCAAAAGTGAAAGTGACCTACAGATTCAATGCAGTACCCATTAAATTACCAAGGTCATTCTTTACAGAGATACAAAAAAAATCAGTCCTTAAAGTAATTTGGAACAACAAAAACCCAAATAGCCAGAGTAGTTCTCAGTAATAGAACCATGTAGGAGACAGCACAATACCTGACTTTATATTACAAAGCTATAGTAATAGAAACAGCATGGAACTGGCACAAACACAGATATAACGACCAATGGAGCAGAACAGATTACTCAGAAACAAATCCACACACTTATAGCCAATTGATTTATTTTTATTTTTATCTTTATTTTTTGTGGTACTGGGGTTCCTGGAAGCCCTTCTACCTCTGGGCTACACTTCCAGACCTAATATATATATATTATTCCAATATATATATATATTGGAAACAGGGTTTCTTAAGCCAGCAAGGCTGGCTACAAACCAGTGAGATCCTCCTGTCTCTGCCTCCCAAGCATGCGGTGATTACAAGTGTGCGCCACCACGCCCGGCACCAATTGATTTTTGACAAAGTGGCCAGACCATACACTAGAAAAAAGATATCTTCTTCAACAAATGGTGTTGACAAACTGGCTAACCATATGCAGAAAAGTGGAAACAAACCCCACTTTCTCACCCTGCACAGGAGTCAATTCAAGATGGATCAAAGATTTGGAAATTAGACCAGAGACCTTGCAGCTCCTTGAAGAGGGCATAGGTCCAACACTTCAGCACACAGGCACAGGTAAAAAACTTTCTCAGCAAGACTCCAAAGGCACAGGAAATTAAAAGGAAGATCAATACATGGGATTACATGAAACTGAAGAGCTCTGTACAGCAAAGGAAACTCAAGAATCTCAAGAGAGAGCTCACAGAATGGGAAATTTTTTTTTTTTGCCAACTACTCTGACAGAGGACTAATATCTAGAATATACAGAGGACTTAAGAAACTCACCATTGAGAAAACAAATAACCCAATCAAAAAAATGGGCAAGTAGCCAGGCATGGTGGCACACGCTTGTAATTCCCGCACATGGTAGGCAGAGATAGGAGGATCGCACAGGTTCGAAACCAGCCTCTCTGGCTTAAGAGACCCTGTTTCCAAATAAAAAAAATATAAAATAGGTCTGGGAGTGTAGCCCAGAGTTAGAAGGGTTCCATCCCCAGTACCACCAAAAAAAAAAAAAAAAAAAGGCAATTAAACTAAATAGACACTTCACAAAAGAAGAAATTCAAATGGCAAATAAATATATGAAAAACTGCTCAACAACATTAGCAATCAGAGAGATACAAATCAAAACTACCCTGAGATTTTACCTAACTCAATTAGAATGGCAATCATTAAAACACAAACAGCACCAAATGCTGGTGAGGATGTGGCGTAGTGGGAACTCTAACACGTTGTTGGTGGGACTGCAAATTAGTGCAACTACTTTGCAAATCAGTATGGAAGGTCTTCAGAAGAATGGGAATGAACCTACCATATGACCCAGCAGTACCACTTCTGGGTATCTACCCAAAAGAATTGAGACCAAACTACCAAACCAATGCATGTGTATCTATGTTCATAGCTGCACAATTCACAATTGCCAAACTATGAAATCAGCTAAGATGTCCATCAACAGATGAATACATTACAAAACTATGGGATATGTACACAATGGAATTTTGCTCAGCCATAAAGAGGAATAAACTTATGTCGTTTGCAGGGAAATGGATGTAAATGGTGAACATTATGCTAAGTGAGATTAGTCAGTCACAAAAAGTAAAAAATCTGATGCTCTCCCTAATATGTGGAAGCTAGGGAGAAAAAGGGTCATAAAAGGAACGCTAGATGAAGAAGGAGAAACTACAGATGAGCAAATAAGTCCCAACTAAAGGGATGGGAGAGAGGAAGAAAAGTGTTTCCTTATATACATGATGTACATTCACAAACAAATCATAGTCAATCACTAAGCCAAACATGAGAAGGAGGGAGGGGGAGGGAATGGGGTGAGGTTGGGGAAGGGCTAAATGAGTGAAGTGTGCACGTATGCCTCTACCATCTTGTACCTCATTAAGATGTATGACAACAATGCACCACCACCAACAACAGAAAGTTGAGTGTGGTGGTGTATGCTTGTAATCTCAGTACTTGGGAGGCTGAGATAGGAGGATCACATTTTTTTTTTTTTTGTGGTACTGGGGTTCCTGGAAGCCCTTCTACCTCCGGGCTACACTCCCAGACCTATTTTTACATTTTTATTTGGAAACAGGGTTTCATAAGCCAGCGTGCGGCTGGCTTCGAACCTGCGCGATCCTCCTGTCTCTGCCTCCCAAGCGCGGGGATTACAAGCGTGCGCCACCACGCCCGGCTAGGAGGATCACATTTGAAGCCAACCTCAGCAACTTAGTGAGATCCTGTTTCCAAATAAAATATAAAATACGTCTGAGGGTGTAGCCTGTAGGTATAAGGCCCCTGGGTTTCATTTCAGTGCCACAAAAATGAAAAACAAAACAAAACAAAACAACAACAAAGATTAGGACTATTTTATGTCATTAAATAAATGTCTTTTTCTAGAATCTGATACCTTAGTAGCACCATTAAATGGCTCTTTTTTAATTTTTTTCCTTTAAAATTTTTTTATTGGTGCATTATATTCTAACATCATATTGAGGTAAAAAACTTGTGTGTACAAACATGTACTCATCGCTGATTTAACCCCTACCCAATTCCCACCCCATTCCCTCCCCGTCCCTCCTTCCCTTGCTTGGCTTAGTGGTTGACTTCAATATGTTTAAGTATATTGTGTGTTTTTGAGATTTTCCTCTTACCCCTCCTTTCTCCCCCTTTAGATTGTCTTGTTTGCTCCTCTATAGGATTTCCTCTTTCAAGAGTTCCTCCTATGACCCATTTCTCCCTAACTCTCACATATTAGGGAAAGCATCTGATTTCTTATTTTTTGTGCCTGACTAATCTCACTTAGCATAATGTCCTCCAGTTTCATCCATTTCCCTGAAAATGATGTAATTGAGGTTTTTTTGATGGCTGAGTAAAATTCCATTGTGTACATAACCCACAGTTTTGTAATCCATTCATCTGTTGATGGACATCTTGGCTGGTTCCATAGTTTGGCTATGGTGAATTGTGCAGCTATGGACAAAGATACACATGCATTAGTTTGGTAGTTTGGTTTCCTTTCTTTTGGGTAGATACCCAGAAGTGGTATAGCTGGATCAAATGGTAGATTTGTTCCCATTCTTCTGAGGATTCTCCATACTGTTTTCCAAAGTGGTTGCACTAATTTGCAATCCCACCAACAATGTCTTAGAGTAAATGGCTCTTATATTGACCAGAGTCATGCAATATTTCAACATTTTTTTCCAGAAATGATCAAAGAAATTCATCTTTCTAGAAATATAAAACACTGCTGTAACATAACTAACTTTTAGGCCAGGTGTGTCTGTTAGTGTAGAAAAGGCACGTGGCTATTATTCTTTCCCTTGGTTTAGAGCTTTCTCTTTACATCTACTGTTCCTATAGATGCCTGGAACTCACAAGGTAGAAATATACATGAAGCAGCAAGCCATGGTAGCACACTCTTGTAATCCCAGTACTTGGGAGGCTGAGATAGGAGGAGGATTGCTGGTTCGAGGTCAGCCTCAGCCGCTTAGTGAGGCCCTCTGAAACTTAATGAGACCCTGTTTCAAAAATAAAAATAAAATAGTGCTGGAGGTGTAGCTCAGAGGTAGAATGCCCCTGGATTTAATCCCCAGTAATGGGTATTTCATATTCACACAAGGTGGGAAAAAAGCAAAAGAACAAATGAATTAATGAAGCATAACATTAAAGGAATAAATGTATCATTTGTGTCTAAGAGTTTGATGCATGCTACATGAGAAAATAATTTTGCTTTTTCCCACTGATCAGACTGCTCATGGAAAAAAACGTTTAAATATGCATCATTTAAAAATGTTATTTCTTGGCCGGGCATGTTGGCGCATGCTTGTAATCCCTGCGCTAGGGAGGCGGAGACAGGAGGATCGCGCTGGTTCGGAGCCAGCCGTGCTGGCTTAAGAGACCCTGTTTCCAAATAAAAAATATAAAATAGGTCTGGGAGTGTAGCCCGGGTGTAGAAGGGCTTCCAGGAACCCCAGTACCACCAAAATAAATAAATAAATAAATAAATAAATAAATAAATAAATATAAAAATAAAAATGCTATTTCTCATGAGCAATGGTGGTTAAAAAAAATGTAGTGTGGGATAGAGGAAGACCAATTCTTCCAAGTTTTTAAACCGGCTGAATTTAATTCAGCATGACTAAAGGGATAAGCTGACTTGAAATGTAGCCAACTAGCTAAATATATTTCATCTGTATATAAATATACAGATTTGTATTTATATGAAAAAATTAAGATGATCATACTTATTTTTCACCTTAGCTGTTGTGAATAGTGGTAAAAGAAAGCAAAAGCATTTACATTTAAATTATTCTAAGAGCTCCATCATGCTATTTGATACTTGGGTTTTCCTTACCTAATTACTGGCTGTGTCTCTTTCAGCAAGTTGCTGAATCATAGTTTGTTTTATTTTCCTTTATGATATGTGGGAAGGAAGGAAGCTGCTGAGAATAGCATCTAAATAAAATTGGATATGGATTAAACAGATTAATACATGGAAAGTATGTACAGAGTAAAGCTTAGGAATCAGGGGGAGGTAAGAGGGCAGAGGGAGGGTAGGGAGAGGGAGGGAGGGAGGGGCAACCCCCCAATTACGTCATGTGGATGGACAACAACATCACTATGAATCCCATATATAATTATATATATGTATGATTATGACATCAATAAAAATTTTAAAAATTATGATAATAAAATAATTGGTGTCTCTATAAACTATAACCAGTCACAATAAATAACATTTATTTTATTTTCTATAGAGAAAAATAAGAGTGCCTGATACACAAGTAATGCATACATGTTATCTATGATGATGAACATTATTATAATGATTGTGATTGGGATTGAGAAGGCATCATCCTAAAGGCAGGATTAAACCAAGTTAGCTTTAGTCTGAAGTTCTCAGGTGACAGAGCTACTACTGAAAATCTGTGGCCAATCAGATATCAAAACATACTGGGGATGTTAGCCAGGGGCAAAGCTTCTGCCCCATCAAGAGCTGGAGACTGAAGATGCCCCAAGAGGTCAAAGAGTTTCCATCAGAGAGGTCATTGCAAAGGTCAATGAGGTGCCAGCCCACTAGTCCTAATCTATACCGACTCCATGGGATATTTTTTAAGGAAACTAATATTCAAAATTTTCTTCACCTGCTTATACATTCTCCTCTGCAAACACTGTATGTTTTAAGCACCTTTAGGAAGAATCGTTATTCATGCAGAAAGTGTAGAGAACACGACATGTGGCCTCACATTTCCATTGGCTTAATGGCTATTTCCAATAAAATATGGGGAAATAAAAAAATTAGGTGCCTTGTACATACCTGTTCTTTAAAGTGTCTGGGTGCAATCACATTAATAATCTATACACGAGTAGCTTCCCAGGTTAAATAACTGTGTTTTGTTTTTTTATTTGTGGTACTGGGGCATTCTACCTTTGAGTGACACCCCCAGCCTTACTTTTTATTCTTCATTTTGAACAGGGTCTCACTGAGTTGGAAAGGGCCTCACTAAGTAGCTGAGGCTGACTTCGAACCTGCGCCATCCTCTTGTCTCAGCCTCCCAAATGCTGGGATTACAAGCGTGTGCCACCGCGCTTGGCTTGTGGTTTTGGATTTAATTGCCAATGAGTTACCTTAATAGTAAATCTAGACAGGGAAATAATAGAAGGAAGGGCCTGCCCATCGTGTTACTGCAGCCTATAAAAATAAGTAGGACCCTTAGGGTTTAATCAGAGGATATGTAATTATGTTTAGAGCGTGCTGATCTTAAAATGTGAATGTTGGACACCTGGAGGATGTGTCTGGATTTGGTCACTTCCCTTTAGAAACAAAATCACAAAACTGTGTCAGTCCAAAGAAACAGTGGTGTTCCCACCTCGATTTATTACAGGAGGCTATGATGAGGGTGAGTGTGAACTGGCCTGCAAAGCAGGACAGTTCAGGGACATAAATGGAGTAGGTATTTTAAATCACAAGGCACCAAGGGTAATGTTCCTTTGGCCCCAACATAAAGAGAAGTCATCGAAAATGAAGAGTGGGCACATAAGCTCCTTGTTCCTCCGTGGCAAAAGCAGCTGGTTTCTGGGACACACGGCCATACAGGATGTCTGTCAGCTGCAGGCACGTCCGTGGTCATACGTGCGCAGTGGAAGGCCACGAAAGGAGCGTGCAGAGTCCCCCTTCACGAGCAGCATGTCCAGTCCCACAGGATTCTTGAAACCACGGCTAACCCAACTTTACATAGACTATGCTTTCTCCTATACATATGTACCTGTGATAAAGTTTGATTTGTAAAGTAGGCATAAGAGAATAATAATAGGAGGAGAGTAAAAATAGTAATTAACGATAAAACAGAACAACTAGAACAATGGATTGCCATAAAACTTGTGTGAGTGTGGTCTGTCCCTCACAATATCTTTTTGGAATGGTTGTGCATGATGGCTCATGCCTCTGTGCTGCTGAGTGGGGTGGGTGATGCGGGCCCTGTGATGAGTGCTAGGCTACTGCAGAGGGCTACTTACGCACAAGCACTGCGACTGTGATGGTCATTCCAGTGGCTGAGATGGCTACTTAGTGACCAGTGGGCAGGCGGCATATTCCAGGCGGGCATGCTAGACAAAGGATGATTCATGTTTCAGATGAGATAGAGTGGGAGGGTGAGAGATGACATCGTGTTACTCAGGCTGGTGCACAATGTAAAACATTAGAAGTTGGCTATTTGTGGAATTTTCCACCTAATATTCTCAGACCATGGTTGACCATGGGTAAGAAAACTGGGGAGTGAAGCTCTAGATAAGGAGGATACTGCACCAGAAGGTAGAGTAGCTATGGATGGCAGGATTCAGGTCACTTTTCTCTCCCCACTCCTCTACATTCAGAAGTCAACATAATTCTTTATATAGTTTCATATTATAATTCTAGTATAATTGTATATATTGTACTACATGTGAATATATTGTATAATATGTTATATATGTATATATTGTATATCCCATCCTCCCCAATGCATTAGAAATATTAGTTAAGGGAGACAGGACCATTTTTTTTCTTTCAATAACCATGAAAAGAAAGGTCTTGGTGTTTTAGTGTGTTTTATAAAATATGGTTTTAGGAACACATTTGAGAAAAATTGTCTTTATCCTTTGTAACAGATTCAATTTAAAAAGGGCGTGGTGGCACACACTTGTGATCCCAGCATTCGGGAGGCTGAGACTGGAGGATCGCGGTTCGTGGACAGCCTCAGCTACTTAGTGAGGCCCTCTGCAACTCAGTGAGACCCGGTTTCAAAATAAAGAATAAAAAAATTGGGCAGGGGGTGTAGCTCGGAGGTCAAATGCCTCTGGGTTCCATCCCCAGACCCGCAAAAAATAAAAAATAAACCCAGCTTGTGTAGTTGGGAAACAAAGTTTCAGGTTTCTTGCTATATTTTATGTGGTCTCTGTCCATAAAAAATTTGCAGCATCCCTAAGTTACCACAAACCCACTCTACATAGTAGAGCAGAATTCTTTTTTTTTTTTTTTTTTTTTGGTGGTACTGGGGTTCCTGGAAGCCCTTCTACCTCCGGGCTACACTCCCAGACCTATTTTTTACATTTTTTTATTTGGAAACAGGGTCTCCTAAGCCAGCGCGCGCGGCTGGCTTCGAACCTGCGCGATCCTCCTGTCTCCGCCTCCCAAGCGCTGGGATTACCCGCGTGCGCCACCACGTCCGGCGAGCAGAATTCTAATGTATGCAGTTTGAGTGTAAAGCTCGGTGTAAGCGCAGGGTCTGGAGGCAGAAGTGAGCGGAGTGGAAACAGTCGTGACTGCTCAGCCCACTCTGGTTCACTCCTTAGGAGGCGCCGATGGCCAGGACAGGCATGTGTGAAGAGTGAGCACTCGGCCATGAAATAGAAAATCAGAAACGAAACAAGTTCTTGGTCTATTAATATTCAAGCGATAATACCTGCTTTTCTTTGAGAGCCATTACTAACCAGTTACTGATATAAAATGAGTCTAGAAAGAAGAAAACATTTAAGAGAGGCATTTGAAGGGGTTTGACTGACACGTGGTTTGCTTAACTCAGGGTAATAGTTGGTCAATTAAAGTAAATTTCCCATCTAAATGTGTCTTTTAATTTAGGATTCCTTGGAAAAAGTTCCCAAGATGCATTATAACTTTTCATAGGGGTGACACATGGTCCCATTTTCCAAAGACTTTGATTTAATATTTAAATGCAATGGTATTTTACTTTGTTAGTATAGAATATTTAAACTTAAAAAGAAAATACCTTAATTTGCTTATGCATAAGCCTATTAAAAACATTTCTAGGGGCTCTTGTTATGTTTTTTCTCTAGAACATAACCTATCTTTGAAGTGGTATATTAGTTTTTAAAAAGTCATTCCCAAGCTGAATAATTAGACTGCAAACAAAAGCTATTCTTAGAGTGTATTCCACATATAAAGCTCTGCACATGATGCTTTGATTCAAATGATATTCTTATAAAACTTTGTTATTGTTAAAGGACTATATTCAGAATGGCAAATTTTGTTTTTGATGATTATTCCATCCTGAAACAATTTCCCTTCTGCTCAATTAAACCAGAATTAGGAGCACATTTATATCTGATGAAGCTTAAACCTCTCCACCGTCTGCCTCGGAAATGAAGGCCTTTGGTGGTTGTGTTCATTTTGTCTCTTTATGGAGGGCTCAGAAGAAAACAGAATCAATCCCTTCAGTTTTTCTGGAAGAGAAAGGTTGTTTTTGTTTGCTTTGATCTGAGCATGTTGTGTGTTTTTTATTGGCTGTTAAATATAAAAAGCTATCAATTCCTTTGGATTTTCTGCTATATGCTCATATTGCAAATTATACAATGTCTTTCAACCTCAAGTAAAATGCCTAAGTCCAAAATATCTTTTCAAAGAGGATTTATCATTACAGCTGATAGAAAGATTTCCAGGGTGTAAGAAAACTATCCAATGGTTTGATTGGTATGCCACAGACTGCTGAAAATATACTCATGCACGTTAGACAGTGGATTTCACAATAAAGATACACGTTCATGCTATTTTAGACCCCTTATTCTACCACGGCAAGAGGCTGTTTAGTTAATGTAGCAGCTGGCTAGGTTATTGCTTCAACAATATAATCCATAATGCCAAAGCCGATCTTTTCCAAATATTTAAAGCAAGTCAAGTTGTTCACATGTCTCCGTTAGGTGATTTTCCTATAAATTTGTGCCAATTGCTGTCATACCACTCAGTAAAAATTGTCATTAAATCAAGACAACTGCAGTTAGTTACATTTCCCTCATACGGAGCATTACAGGAAAATTACAGTAGCTGATTTGAGGCCATCATCATTAAGGAAACACAGTGCTTTCGAAAATGAACGCAGGCTACAAAAATGGGGTTGTGTAATTAAACATCAAATAGTCCAAGTAATAAAAGTCATAGATTAACTGCCTCTCAGTTCTGCTCAGATCCTTTAGGTACTGTCTCACCACCTGAGCGTTGGTTCTTTCATCGGAAGAATGCCTATCCTTAAAGTTGGGGAATTTCAGGTCTTTGGGGGCACCAATCAGTTGTAAAAAGTAATTGGCATCTTCTTCCAAAGTTTCGAATTTCCCTACAAAATCGTAGTTGATCAAACATGGATAGCAGAGCTTGCTGACTTTTTCCCAGTGAATGTCCATTCCCACCGGACGGTGAGAATCCAGCAGATAGTGAACGAACTCTTTGAATTTGACTCCAGATCCATTATTCAATGCTTCTTCACAGGCATTTGGTCGATATTTCTTTATAATCGCCTTTCCAAATACTGGATGATAGTAGCTATTGGGATGTTCAAATTTGTCCCTAAACGCTGACACTAATCTCTCCATGGGATCACGAACAAACACAGCTTTGGTGTAAGTATTTAAACGAGTATATATCCCTTTTAGGTCAAAGCTGTCTAGCTTTTTTAAATACTTCCCATAGTGAACAGCATCATGGGAGATGTTGTACGCAGACGAAGCCAATCCGCTGAGTACCATCAGAATTCTTTTCCAGTTGGAACAGCCAGCCTTGGGTACTTCACAGTATAAGATCTTGTGTTTGTCTTCCACATAGATCCTGGCTACCGTGTGAAAAAGGTGTGAGTGATAACGACCTGCTCCTCCGTATTTCTTGCAAAACTCCTGAAGGAAGGACCTGCGTTTCTCTTGCATTGCATCAGTTTTCTCCCATTTGTGGTCTTGAACTAAACTTTTGTTTAAAGGCCGAATGTCCAAGAGCCAGTTCATCTCATTGAACTTCTCCAAAAGAGTCTTAGTTCCTTGATGTTTTTCGGTCATCTTGTTTGTTGATGCTGCTGCAATCTTGCCCAAAGCTTGACTCTCGACTTGTGAATGAGTGGTCTTTGTCAAGATTCTAGTAGGCCTCTCGGACTCGAGTAGATTTCCCTCTTTTTCCTTCAAATCTTCAGGAAGGAGAAACTTGGAATTCTGCTAAAATAGAAAGGAAAAACGTTGGAAGCACTTTCTCAACTGTTGGTATAGTAGAGAAGAAACTTAACATATTTGTTTTAAAATACTGCTGAGCAGAGCATACTTTAGATACACTGCCAGAAACAATTTAGCAAGGCATGCTGAACAGAACATGCATTTTGTGGTAAGCTTTGTCATTGAAAGCATAACAATGAAAAATGATATCAACAGAATAGAGAGAAGGAGGCCTGGATTTGGGTCCTGACTTTGCTTAGAACGCAATAAAATGCAATTCAATCATTCTGTGCATCAGTGACTCGAGATATTAATGAGTGTGTTATCTTCAAGTACTGATTTAGTTAGGGCATCTGAAATCTTGTTGTTTTGGGGGCATCAAATAGTTCTAAGCCACAAATGACAAGGTAAAACCTGTAGCAAGGCTCATTATCAAATCCTTCAGTTTTCTAAGCACTTTCAAAAAGAGATATATTTCTTTATCTTGGAAATTTTTTTTTCTATATTTGTTCATTACAGTGATTTAAGCCATAATATGCCATATATGCAATTTTATTCATGTATGAGACTCTATCTCTTTTCAAAGTGAAGAATAACTAAGGAATCCATAAAAGTCAAGTTGACCTTCTGCTATGTAAAACTGTATCAAAACTAGAATGAGATTTTAGTTCTTTGGCCCTGAAGGATGAGTCAGTCCGTTTACCACGTGCTCTTCATCTGATTACATCCTTCCTATAACTCTTGCATTGGCTGGGTTAAGGAAGACATAGAAGCTGGTACTTACAAGAGCTGATACGGATAAATTTTGTAAGGACTTTTTCTTTTACTCTGGGTAAATAAAGGAGCTTTCGAAGGGCTTTGAGTACAGAAATGATATGGTCTCACTTAGACTTGACTGTGGAAAAGACTAGATGAGAGATAAATGTACAGGGTCATCACATTACTATTGGGAAATTTAACAAGTAAATGATATCAGTTGATATTTCTTTAGGCACTCTGGGTAGTGCATCATGCTGCCAGCCTAGAGATGGAGGGAGGGAGTGGGAAAGATTCTTATATTTGCCGTTTGCTTCCCCAGTGCCTAGAATGATTGATAGCTAATAGTAGTTGCTCTCAAAGTTTGCTGAATGAATGAATGAGTGAATAAAATTAAGTCCTTAAGGATGATTAGGGTTTTTCTAGCTAATTGAGTGAAATAGCAAAGAAACGAAACTAAGGATAGAGCCAGCTCTGGCATCATGGGCCTACCACCTGCCGAACTTTAAGGCATCTGTTTCTTTCTAATGCAAGAAGACTGAGAACAATCCCTGATCACCATATACTTGTGTAGCCCAATACAAGAGTCAACCCAAATCTTCTATACTGTTTAATCATCTATGTGGGGTCTCAACTCTGAGGCCATTTGTCTGCTGTCCTCTCCAGATTGCCGGGATAACTTCAAACCTGGCATTCTTTTTTATTTTGATCACTGATTTGTAGTCCATAATGCTGTCACCAATAATATGCATCTTGACTGTAGGTTTGCAATATTACAAGGTTATTGGAAAACACACATAGGAAGTACTTAGCATAAACTTGAAATAAAACTGATATGAATTTCTATTACTATTTTTTCAATTATCACTAAAAATAGTAAGTACTGTTCTTGCTGTTTTAGTAGTAGTAGTAACACTACCCCTGTGACATAATAAATGCCAGCGTCCACCAGTTATTGATTATTATCCACGCTGTAATATTTATATCTTTTCACATATGCCCTAATTGGTTCTGTCTTCTGCGTCACAAACAAAACCAGAAACAAAGTTAGCCTTCCAATGTGCCCACTGGACCTTCTGCTCTTTGGTCACCAGATTCCCTATTTAACCTCCAGGAGCTTCTGGAATGTTCGTTTTCATGACTTTCTCTAAATGAAGCCTAGCTGACCTCCTGACTTGGTTTCCCTGTACTTTCTCAGGTATAGGAGACTTAACTTCTTGGAGCCACTTGCTCTCCAGGCCAGAAGGTTGGGGGTTATTTCCTTGAAATCTACTTTGCTTCTGGGACCTCTTTCAGCAAACCTTGTTGCTTCTGTGAAACACACGTGTCCTGCGGAGTCTCCCTGGCTCTTGTTCTTTACCACAGACCTCTCTCCTTCATGTATTGAAGACTCTGGCTGCTAACTCAGACTGTGCCTCTGCATCTTTACTCTTGTTATTAGACAGTGGCCGAATCCAATAAACTCATGTCCTTGACCACCTCGCCTTTGACATGAGAGTTCTCACGCCACATACACGCTGGCCATCAACAGGGCCTGGTCCACCTGCACCATTTCTCATCCCATCATTGCCTGAACTTCCATCTCACTGTAATTTCCTGCTCTGCTATTCTTTGGCTCTGTGCACTATGTTATCCAGACTCAGAAGCAGTACGACTTGTTCTTCGTTCTTTAGTTAGGTAGAAAGTCACCTCTGTGGAGAGACTTTCTCTCCCCATCTAAGCTGTGTTTCCCAAGATTCTCTCCCACAGACCCCTGTGGATCACCCTCACAACACTAACCTCAATGCCAAGTGACTACTTTTTTTTAAAAAAAGACATACATATTTATGTCTATGGTGTCTTTTCTCATCCTACTCCTCTTCCATTGCACCAAAACATAACTGCAGAGATCTTTTCTTTCTTGCTTCCCTTGGTAGGTTGCACATGCCGGGCATGTAGACTATGATTGGTATATAATTGTGGAATGTGTAAATGTAGTCATGATTCAATGGTGGAATTTCAAACAATTGTTTTATGACCTTCTTGAAGGTAAATTGTGTTCCTCAAAAAGTCAAGGTTAATGTAGATAAATAATCGACCACTTCTTGTTAAGGAACTAAAAATCTGTGTTCAAACAAATCTTTGGCAGAGGAGAAAATAAGGAAGCAGGCACATGTGAAGCTGCTTGTTCTGAAGTGGGTGCACAGGCATGTAGCCTTGCGTGCCTGCCAAATCAGCTTGGGTCAAAGTCACCATGTGGGTCCCTGGAGAGCTTGTCAGCTCTCTGGATTCCCAGGGCTTACTGTGGACACACTGAGTCAGAAGCTGAGGGTGAGGCTCCTGGCTCTAATTTAAATAAGCTCCCCTAGTGTTCCATAGGCAGTGTTGGCATTTGGGGACCACACATCTAGAGCATAATGAAAGAAATTAAAAAAATAAGGGGCATGTTCTCAGGAGTTTCTCTCCTCCTACAGAAGGAAGAAAGACAAAATGGGGAGGGTTTGAACATTTTAGTAAGAAGAGAGGGGCCAGGCGTGGTGGTGCACACTTGTAATCCCAGCATTTGGGAGGCTGAGACAGGAGGATCACGGTTCGAGGACAGCCTCAGCTACTTAGTGAAGCCCTTCGCAACTCAGTGAAACCCTGTTTCAAAATAAAGAATAAAAAAAATTGGGCAGGGAGTGTAGCTCGGAGGTCAAATGCCTCTGGGTTCCATCCCCAGACCCGCAAAAAAAAAAAAAAAAAAAAAAAAAAAAAGAATAAAAATAGGGCTGGGGGTATAGCTTGGAAGCAGAGCACCCCTGAGTTCCATCCCCAGTACCGAAAGAGAGAGAGGGGAGAGGGGAGAGGGGAGAGGGGAGAGGGGAGAGGGGAGAGGGGAGAGGGGAGAGAAGAGAGAGGAGAGAGGAGAGAGGAGAGAGGAGAGAGGAGGAGAGAGGAGAGAAGAGAGAACTCAACTGTGAGGTAGGGATGTCACATCGCCCAGACCAGAGGAAATACCTCTCCTGCTCACCTACTTTCCTTTACAGGAAGTCTGTGTCCGTCAGGAAGTGGTCTAATACTTGCATAACTAGGGAGAACTGCGCAGGAAAGTTTCATCGCTCACTGTACGTCAAACTTCAGCCTCCTGTTGGTTTATTTAGTGCTAGTCAGTTTTCTCTACTCTGACCAAATTGAGATTGGGGAAAGAGGTTAATTCTCTATAGTGATGGCATTGGCAGCCCATGAGCCTCCTGAGTGCTGCAAGGCCTCCCAGAACCCCTCGTGTCACTATCACTCGCCATACAAGGTCTGTTACCAGGATGTGCTGGCATCCCTTCCTGTCCCCTCCCAGCTCATTCCCTTTCGATCCTAGCAAAGCCTCTCCAGGACTGAGTGGTCTGTGTTCAATCTGAGGCTTATACCAATGAATTCCTACCACCATCATCAAAATGAAACAACAATAAGAAAAAGAGTGACATCCTACATTTCCATTTTCTGTGGGGCACTTCACTCTGATTGCCCTGGAAGCAAATGTCCATCAACCTGGGAACTTCTCCTTCTGTGCACTTTTCTGTTTCTGAAATGGTCCCATTACTTTCTGGGCATTTACTCATGAAATCTGATAGCTACTTTAACTTTTCGGAAAGTATATTGGCTTTTCTATATTTCATAAAGCCTCTTTCTTTTATCTTTTAATATTTATTTCTTCTTAATTAGGTATTCTTTGGTTCTAATGAGTCTCCCTGCAAATTATTACTAAATCAGTCTTCTCCAAACATTTTATTTCTCATCCTTTAACATTTTGAATTGGATCCACTAGATATATAGTCCTGTCTTTTTAGCTGTATTTTCAGCCTAGCTGCACTTGGCATCTTCTCTGCATTTCCTTTTCTTTCTTTTTCTTATTTCTTTTCTGTACTGGAGATTGAACCCAGAGAAGTTTTACCCCCAGCCCTATTTTATTTTTTTATTTTGAAACAGGATCTCAGTAAGTTGTTGAGGGCCTCACTAAATTGCTGAGGATGGTTGTGAACCCGGGCTCCTCTCATCTCAGTCTCCCAAGTACTGGGATTACAAGCACGTACCACCAAGCCCAGCTATGCCTAGCTTTTTGTGAGTCTTTGGACACAGACTTTGTCCTTCATTTGCTTCCATCCTGTCTCTTGGCACTCCCGACCCGTCCTCTCCATCTTTCTTGGGATTTTCAAATTCTTCAAGGTCAATATCAAATCCTAGTTTCTTCATGAAAACCACTCAGACCCTCAGGGAGTGATTCCACTTTCTTCAAAATTAATTAAGCAATCACCGTCTGTGAGGAAAGTAAGAACTTTTATTCTAGCTTACATTGGTTAGTTGACTTTTTGTTGGAGAGACTCCTTTTCTGTGCTTTTACTGGTGTAATGTAGTTAAAAACACAGTGAGACTCTTTTAACCATAGCTTAGGTGTAAGCTGGCTGCAAAGTTGGTTGTAAGATATGTGATTATAGAGGAAAACAATGTGTATTTAAGCAAGCCAAGTGGTAAAAATGTGTGGGACATTCATTTGCTCTATAATATATTTGGAAGCTTCATTCTTATTTTTTTTCTAAGCTCTGTATCAAGTATGTCTCCTCTGTGAAGTCGCTGATCTGAACTGTTCTTTTCTTCCATGAAGGTCATTGGGAGGCTTTTCCATTCCAGGTGTGTGCTGGATTCTGCTGGACAAGACAAGTGGTCCTTGCAACATGGAGCTGATAGTCTCATAAGGAAAAGTGCACCAAGCAAAAGGGCACATAATTAATTAATATAGTGGTAATATACTATGAGGCTGAGGCAGCGGAAATGGGAGTGTAAGATACAAAGATTAGATTGGCCCCATTTGAGGGTGAAGTTTTCTCTTTAGTACTTTTTATGTTACTCTAGGTAGTTGTTATACATAGTTGTTTAGATGACTGTCTCTAATTTACTTTGACTTTATTAAATGCCACTGTGAAGTCTTATAAATCTATACAACTCCCATGAGAATCAAAAACAGAATCCTGCATTAGCAACATATGTTTTATTTAATAGAAAAGTAGAAAAGCAGTACCATTCTCCAACAGCACCTTATTCAGGAAAACAGCTTTCATTGCTCTTGTGCTGTTAGCAAGTGTACTTCTTTCTGCAGGACTTGATCTACTGTTGTGAGGCTGATGGGAAACTACATAGCTTGAGGACTTCGATGATTCATTCATTCATTCATCACCCATGTATTATACTAGTGCTGTGTACTGTTTTAGGTAAATAAGAATGAGATGTGTCGACAAGGATGAAATAGATAAAAATCATGGCCTCTTGAAGTAGCCAAAGTTGAACTGAGTTGATAAAATAAGCAGCTTATGAAAAAATGTGGTAACAATCATAAAGGAAGGCTGAGTGAGGTAAATGGGGAAAGAAAGATGAGTGCTGAATTTTCCTGAAGAAATTTTTGAGGGCAAATTTTGCAGAGGAGGCAGTGTGTGGAATGAGTCTTGGATGACGACTGGGCAGCTCAGGATGGCAAGGGCTTTGCTGCCAATGCTGAGAGCCCACAGATGACCAGCTTCAGAGAGGGAGTGGCAGTGGGGTTAAGAGTCATCTGGGGGCCCAAGTCAGGGTTTGGACTTTACCACATAGATCACGGGGATTTTCGATAAGGCAATGACAGATTCGTGTCTTAGAATAAACATTCTAGAGCAACAGTTGGGAGATGCCACTGGGGAAAATGGATAATGTGGGAGATGATTGTGATTTCCCATCAGGAATCTTTAGAAGAGGAACTAAGAGCATGCATTAAGATCGAAGAAGTGGATTTAGGAAGTGGATCAAATTGGTGATAGCAATGTCTGCCATTTACTGAGTACCTGCTATGTGCTGGTCCCCACACACACTGCCACCTACTGCTGCTATCATCCTTCATTTCCATTTTGCAGACAAAGAAATGGAGTCTCAAAAATACTAAGTAATTCGTTTAAGACATTTAGCTTAAAAAGGGGGATAAGTCATGAGTCCAATAGTTTCTATACTGAGAGGCTTTTCCTATTCTCCTTGTATTACAAAGAGGAGAGGGGGGATGTAGGCAAGAGATGGAGGACACCGCTATCTGGACGAGGGTGAAGAAGATGCAAATGGCCCGTGAGGCTGTGTAAGTAAAGGTTCTCTCTTTATCACAGTTAAGTTCTGTGAGGGAGCCGAACTCTGCACTGTCCTTGTACAGGAGCAGTCAGGCCCTTCCGTGGCTCCTGCTTGTGTTGGAGACGTAGCAGAAGGAGGTGTGGATGTGCTGAGATCTCCACATGCCCTTCTGCAAGACTGCAACCTTGATCTGCATCCAACCTTGAGTCGTAGGAGCAGGTCTGGATTTCTGGCTTCTCCTGAAAAGGATGTCTGTCTATGAAAGGCAGGGCTACAGGCCAATTTCTTAGCCTTCCTGGAAGTCAGTTACTTTATCTGAAAAGTGAGGATAACTATGTAACTAACTACGTCAGAGGTGGTGAGGACAAAATGCATTCATATAAACAATATGCTTATAAAAGTGTCAGGCACATAGTAAGTGATAGTGTTATGGTCACCTCTTTAGGAATGGTTTCTTTGCTTTTCAACAAGAAATATTGCTTGCTTTTATAACACTGAAAAGAGACACTGATGGTAATTGGGTATGTTGTCACTGATGTGTCTTTTGTGTTGAGTACACATTTGTGCTGATGGTGCCATTTCTGAGGGTGTCCTAGACATTGTCGATATATCTCTTGGGGTGAGAGGGACCTTGACGTGCAGTGGAAAAATGGGCTGATAATATTAGTGATGACATGGCAATGGCACACTTTCATATCATTTGGCATTTAACTCGTGTGATTTTATTATATCACTTTTAGTAATGTGTCTTTTGTGACTTATCATGAATTTAGATAGGTTTGTGGTTACATTTCTTCATGCTGTCATGGGGACCTAAATGTCTGTAGTTGTTAAGAGTAAAGATGGCAGAGGGTGAGATGCTTAGATGTCCACCCTTTCTGGAGATACAAAGCAGTGCCAGTCCTTCCAGGAACAGCCACTGCTCTCTACCCCGAGGCTTCAGAAGCCAATTGCGATTGCTTAATTAGAAGAGTGAAGTCAGTGACGTCATTTCCAGCAGACACAGGTGGGAAGAAAGTATGGCGTTCCCATAGGCAGAGCCCCTGGCCTCGCCTTGCTCCCATCCCCACCCTGAATGCTCCCACCTTCAGTCCCCTGAGCACTGACTGTCTATCAGGGACAGGGCTTTGTGTTGGAGGTTTGGCTAGCAAGACGGACTGGGGCTTTGTTCTTACCTGGCACTAGGAGTAAGGGGAGGGGAGGGAACTACAGATCAGAAGACAGAAAACTACCACACTCATGGTAGGTGACAGAGGAAGAACATGATACTTGGGAAAGGATAAAGAAGTGGCAGCTGAAGGAACGGACAGTTCCTGGAAGAAAGTGTGTGCCACACAAAAGCATCCTATCTTTGGCTTATTTCCTTTCTCTTGAAGAGTCTCCTAGTTAAAACTGTGTGGCATGGAGCAAGCTGACTTAATGACTGTCCACTCAAAGAGGAGATAGGGCCAGTTGTGGTGGTGCATGCCTGAAATCCTAGTACTTGGAGGGGCTGAGAGGAGGATCACAGGTTCAAGGACAGCCTTTGGACCTGTGTGAACCTGTTTCCAAATAGAAAGTAAAGAAGTGCTGAGGGTGTACCTCTGAAGTAGAACATCCCTAGGTTCCATTCTCACTAGCACAAAATACATACATACACACACATACACACACACATACATACATACATACATACATGCAGTAATAAAGGAGGAGATATAGATTTACTCATTTTACAGATGAAGCTCAGAGAGCTTGGGCAACCTGCCGAGTTAGCACAGCTACTGCTGGAGCTGCACCCTAACCTCCGTCTCAGTCACCATGACTTGTTTTCAGCTCATCATCTACCTAGCCGTGTCCATGTGCATCAAGTGAACTGAGCTAGGAAAGCACCGGGTGCATGGCTAGCCCGTCTAGACTTTTGAGCCCGACAGGACTGTCCCCGTGTATGTCCAGGTGTGTGTCCCTGTTCTGTCGCCTTCTATCTGAGCAACCTTGGCTAACCTATTGTCTCTCAAAACTTCAGTTTCCTTGTCACTACAATGGAAATAATAAGCACCTACGTGGCAGAACGCTTGGATTACAGGAAATGCAGACAGAAAGTGCTTAACTCAAGGCATGTTCCCTATTAATGTGAGGGATTTTATTGATTTAGTCGATGAATGTTTATTTATTGGGCAACTCTCGGTGACAAGCATTTTCAAGGTAAATATTGTTTCCTCTGATTTTTTTCATTTCTTCTTCCTCTTCCTTCTTTTTCTCAACACTGAGTGAGGTTAGGACTTTATAACAAATGTCCAGTGGTGATGAAGAGGAGTAGAAAGAAAGATGAAGGCGATTGAGAGGCTGGAAAGAAAACACATCAGCTGAGGTGAAGGCAGAGGCAGAGGAGAAAACAGAAGAGGAGACACAGGGTGGAGGAGAGGGAGCCTGGGCGCCCCAGAGGCCTGTTCATCCCCGCCAGGCCACGCCCCTCAGAAGAACTTGCTTACAAGCTGCTGTTTATCTAGTGAGGCTCTTCAAGTCACCTTGCATGCAAGGGTGGAGATTATGATTTTACTTGCCAATTCTTTCAATTTTGGATTTAATACCTCTGTTTGTTTTTCCTGTGAAGCCAAACGAGTATAAAATATGAGACTGTGGCTATAACTCAATGTGAACACCAAGGGGAAGCTTATATTGAGAATAGTGCTGTTCTTGGCTCAGTAAGACCATAGGAAGGTGAAAGTAGACATCATCTTAATGTATATAAGTAGATAAGGCTTCTCCCCAAGGGGCTCAATATGCTTTTATAGATCTATCATTCTATCTTCCTTTCAAGTTTTGTAGGAAAAAAAACAAGGCTCTTCTTTTGCTTGTAAGTTTACAGATAAATTAAAATAGACTTGGGTAATAACTTGCCCAAGTTTGCTCTGCAAAGCCAATAAAAAAGTCAGGAATATAGTCCAATGTTCTCAGTCTTACTCAGTAAACTTTATTTAGCAGAACGTAAGGGTGAAACTAGCTGAAATGTATTAAAAAGGCCGGATCCTCACCCTTATCTTCTCGATTGCAGCTGTAGATGTTGGATGTGGATGGGAATGGCAAAATCCAGCCAAGTGTACTTGGCATGGGAAAAGTAGAATGTGTGAATATTAGACTATTAAAAAATATATATGTATTTCAGAATTGGGCAGGTGCTAAATGAATGATGTATTCATGCCCCTACCATCTTGTACTCCAATAAGATGTATGACTACAATGTAGCAATAAATATTAAATCTATCATCTATCTATCTATCTATCTATCTATCATCTAATCTATCAATTTAGTACTAGGGATGGAAACCAGGGACATTCTACCTCTAAGCTATAACCCAAGCTCTTTTTATTTTGAAACAACTCTCACTAAGTTGCTGAGTCTGGCCTTGAATCTGTGATCTTTTTGTCTCAGCCTTCCTTTTACTTGATTTACAGTTGTGTGCTACCACTCCTAGCAGAATTTTAATATCACACTAAAATTTTAGATATCTGATAGGGTTGGGATGCTGGCTTTTTAATATCTCCAGGTGTTTAGTTTTCTAAAATTGGTATTGATCAGCTAGCATCTTCTCTCCATGCATTTAAGATAAATACTAGCAATAGAATAGTGTGCACATCTTTGAGAATTCTGGACAAGAAATGGAAAAGGGCACTCTCCCTTCAACAACTTATTCTAGAGAGTGCAATCACCAGATAGAATTCTTGCTCTTGTTTTCAGTGGTGTAGTGGGGAAGAAGGAAGCAATTTCCCCCAGTTGCAATGCTTTAGTGAAAAGTTCTCTTTTGGGGGCATGGGGATGCATTTTCAAAATACTTAGCATAATGTTCTCCAGTTCCATCCTTTTCCCTGCAAATGACATAAGTTTGTTCTTCTTTATGGCTGAGTAGAATTCCACTGTGTACATATCCCATGGTTTTGTAATCCATTCATCTGGTGATGACCATCTCAGCTGGTTCCAACTCTAAACACAGATACCCATGCACTACAATAGTAGTTTGGTTTCAGTTCTTTTGGGTTGATGCCCACAAGCGTTAAAGCTATATCATATGGTAGATTCATTCCCATTCTTCTGAGGATCCTCCACACTGTTTTCCAAAGTGATTGCATTAAGTTGCAGTCCCACCAACAGTATATCAGAGTTCCTACTTCTCCGCATCTTCCCCAGAATTTGTTATTGTTTATGCTTTTAATGATTGGTATATTCTCCCCTATATGTGGATGCTAGGGAGAAATTGGGACACAGGAGGGACTCCGGACGAAGGAGGAGAAACCTTAATGGAGTGGAGGAAGGGACTTAACTGAGAGAGATGGGCCGGGAGGAAAACCTGAAGAGGGAAATACTTCAATGGATATGATGTGCATACACAGACTTATCAAAGCCAATCTCTGCTGAGCATGGGAAAGAGGAGAGGGCGAGGGAATGGGTGGAAATGGGGAGGGCTCAAAGAGCGCTGTGTGCATGTATGCCTCTATCACCTTGAACTTCAAAAAGATGTATGATTACAGTGCACTACTACTGCTGCCACTACTACTACTAATAGATTTTCACAGGCCAGGTAGATCAGTCCATGAGGTGACCCTGGAATCGGGGACTGACATGGGTACACCATGGGGCCAGGGAGCTCTAGATATCTGGATCAGCTGCAGAGGAGGGAGTTGGAGTGTTCCTACAGGTTCAAGACTGAAAATGCAAGAGAGAAGAAAACTGTTGTGATCCTTGGAGCACTGTGGCTGGGTGGATCTGTGAAATATGAAGAACAGTTGGCTCATCCAGGTCCTCCACCTATTAGTTGGGGATTTTAGGACAGTTTGTGTGTTTCCCCAGAAGTAGAGCCTGAGCCAAGAAATAAGTACAATTATCTTGGAGTTGATTCCAGAAAGCACCGGTGGGATTGCACAAAGGGGAAGGGAAGGTAGAGGATGCTGAGTGAACTGTCAAGCAAGTCGGCACACTGGGAACAGGAGCTGGATCAGCTGGGGAACTAACTCTCCAAGCCCATTGAGCGTGCACCCCAGAGGGACCCCAGGAAATCCCATCAGCCGCGGGTGGGTGAAGGCTCCTGGAGGAGACTCTGGCTGCCCCAGGCAGTTCGCAGTCAGGCAGGCAGGACGGCCCATTCAGGCAGAGCTGCAGGGTGGGCAGTCAGCTGGACATCTGGCAGAGTGCAGGGAGATATTGAGAGGTGGAGGATGATGGGAAGGCCGAGCCAGTGCAGTTATAGGGAGTCAGTTAGCATTCCTGATTCTTTGTTTTCTCGTTTTTTAAGGGGGGATCCTGATAACTTATTGAACATGTTGAAACAGAAGTGATGGCATTGGCTGGGATGAAGGATCCCAAACACTGTTGCCGTAGGCAGAGATCCCAGTTCTGTCCTTCCACAGTCACACTCCCTGCTCCCTGTGGTGTCTGTGGGGTGTGCTTGTGCCTGTACACATAAAATAAGGCTGTGCAGCTGGGAATTGTGGTAAATATCAGCAATTTCAGTACTTGTGAGGCTGAGACAGAAGGATGGAAGTATCAGGGCCAACCTCAGCATCAACTTAGCAAGACCCTTAGCAATTTTGTTTCAAAACAAAACCAAACAAAATGGCTGGGGGTGTAGCTCAGAGGTAGAATGGTTCTGGATTAAGTCCCTAGGAGAGAATACACACACACACACACACACACACACACACACACATACACACACATACCTGAGAAAAAGAGCATCTTACACTTAGGTGGAACCACAGTCCCATTGAGCTGACCTGGACTACAAAGATTCATAAGAATCCCTTAATCCCTTGCTGAGCTGGGTACGTTGGCACAAATTTGTAATCTGAGTATGTGGGAGGCCAAGACAGAGGGATCACAGCTTCCCGGCCAGCTGCAGCAATTTAGCAAGGCCCTCTGCAACTTAATGAGATCCTGTTTAAAAATAAAAAATAAAATAGGGCTGGGAGTGTAGCTCAGAGTTAGATTGCCCCTAGGTTCAATCCCCAGTATGAAAAGCACAGATACGCATGCATGCATGCGCGCGCGCACACACACACACACACACACACACACACACACACACACACTTGGTCCCTGTGACTTTCTTCTCTAATTTTGATAGTGGACATCTCAGCCACCATGCTGCTTTTCAACTGACCATGGCAACTGACCTGTCCTCCTAAGAAGAATTAAGGATGGACACAAATTTAATTAGGAGCAAGTACCTGACCTACAGACCGCTTATCCACAGGCCAATTGGCAACTCACAAGAGGTGGGTGTGGGGCAGGACACTGTCAAGGTGGGTGGAGAGTATGTAGCCACATTAAGTGGCACAGTCCCTGTGGCTGCTACACTAGAAAATGTAGAAAAGCTTATCCAGTTACTAAGAGAGAGAGAGAGGGAGAGAGAGACAGGCAGACATACACATACACAAGCGTAAAGAGAATTGGATCAGAACTCCTAGAGAGTAGCTGACTTAGGATACTGAGGGCGTTGGTGGAGCTGAGGTGTTAGCAAGAGTAGGAGTTCAGTCCCAGGAGGCAGCAGGGACCCAGGGCCCACACACTGCCTGCTGGTCAAAGCCACTCAAGCCCGAGGGGCAGCGATGCCAAGTGTGAGGGTGGCAGGACGTTGCAGGGACACATTCCACTGGTCTCAGTGAAGCCTCTGCTAGCCCCAGATCAGATTCTCCTGCGTCAGCACCTTTGACTGACGTCCACGCCCCTCTGGCTCCTGTCATCTGCATGTTTCATACTTGACAACTCAGCTGTACTCAAGACAGCTGCCCCGCCCTCAGTGGAGAGCAGGCAGCTCACAGCTGGGCCGGAGCCCAGAGAGATGAGACCTGCCACAGGGATCTTGAGGCCATGCTGAGGGGGTTTCTATTCAGGATTTCAGTCTCAATAAGAACTCAAGAGGAAGCAGAAGACACAAACAGCAAAGTGAGACAGAGAGGAAGGAGAAAAATCAAGCAAGTCATCACAGGACAGGGGCAGAGTGAACGGAGCGCCATGAAGCGACGTGATGATCAGATGGATTCCTTGTGATGACTTTTTTTTTTTTTTGTACTAGGGGTTGAACTCAGGGGTATTTTTATTTTCTTATTTTGAAACAGGGTCTTGCTAAGTTGCTGAGTTTGGTTTCAGACCTGAGATTTTCTTGTCTGTGCCTCCCAAATACTGTGATTCCAGATGTGCCCCACCATGCCTGGCTACAAGAGCTTTTCTATTCATATATTCAGATAAAAATTGTCAATATTTTAAAGAATATTATTTCATTAATTCTAAGTTTTGACACTCTTGAGGGGTTTCCTAAATGGATTTTCTCTCCTGGAGACAACAGTACTTGATTCAAAGTGTCAATAAAATGGTGAGAATCAGCCACAGCCTTGGTCATGGTCTCTGCTTGCTTTTGATTCCTCAATATCTATCTCTCTCTCTCTCTCTCTCTCTCTCTCTCTCTCTCTCTCTCTCTCTCTCTCTCCTCTCTCTCTTCTGTCTCTCTCTTTCTCTCTCTCCTCTCTCTCTCCCCTCTGTCTCTCCCTCTCTCTCTTTCCTCTCTCTCTCCTCTGACTCTCTCTTTCTCTCTCTCCTCTCTCTCCCCCTCTGTTTCTCTCCCTCTCTTCTCTCTCTCCTCTCTCTTCTCTCTCTCCCCTGTCTCTCTCTCCTCTCTCTATTTTTCTATCTCCCCTCTGTCTCTCTCTCCTCTCTCTCTTCTCTTTCTTCTCTGTCTCTCTCTCCTCTGTCTCTCTCTGCCCCCCCCCCCCCCCCCCCGCGCAAGAGCAGGCTTGAGCTGCCCTGATCCTGACCTCTTGGCCCCGAGAGTCTTTAGAGACTGCCCTGCATTCTCCAGAGCTGGTGCACAACCAGCTCCTCCTGGACATGGTGGAACCACATGGCAGCACCTGCCCCCTGCAGCCCCTTCTCTGTAAGAGCAGCCCTGCAACTGCAACTGGCAGAGAGGAGGGAGCCAGGGGCACTCTAACCTTCTCTGTTACTTCCTTTAGACAGAGCCCGTCCCCAGAAAGTAGCTTCTACCTAAAGGACTGTTTCTTCCGGCACCCATTGCCTACTAGGCCAGAGCTCCTTCAGCGATGTCAACAGATTTGCCAACTGCTGGGGCTGCAGGACACCGGTGTTGACATCCAATCTTCATTCTCTTTCATACTCAGTTGCTAATGGTCAGGATTCTAGCCGGGTTATTTCTGGAGACACAGGTATCATACAGCAAGTAAAAATAATTCTCAAAAGGTCCTGCAGATACTGTGTCATCATCCCTCCCTTTCTTAAGTTCTGTAAGCTGCTCCTTGCGAGGAACACACACAGCTTGGTATATTCATTGCTCAGAAATAACATCATAACTTACAGACTCCATCTACTCCCCACTCAAGGAAAATGGATTTTCCACAGCAGAGGGAAGGAAGTCTCAGGATCCATACAGAAACTTCCTTGGGCATCCAGTAACTAGAGGCCGCGAGTACTGTAACAATCTAAGAGTTCATGGATTTGACCGCCATTCATCTGCCATTCATTTGGCTGTTATTGCAGCTGACAAAATTAAGCGTCACATCAGCTTAAAAAGTATTTACTGGCCGGGGGTGGTGGTGCACACCTGTAATCTCAGTGCTTGAGAGGCTGAGATAGAAGGATACCAGGGTCAAGACCAGCCTCAGCAACCTAGTGAGACACAGCAACCTGAGAGACCCCGTTTCAAAGTAAAACAATAAAATAGGGCAGGGATGCAGCCTGGAGGCAGAACACCTCTGAATGTACCACAAAATGGCATTTATTGAGCATCTAATGTGTGCGGTGTTTTCTTGTGTTGAGACCACAGTGGCGAGCAGCCCTGGCAAGGCCCTGTTATCATCACACTGATGTTTGTGTGTGTGAAGACAGATGATGAGTAAGTGAGTGGACAAGAAGAAAGCAGATGGTGCGAAGTGTGTGCACGGACTGAAGCGGAGTTGTGTGCAGAGTGTCAGAGGAAGCATGGTGAGACCACATTAATGGATGCCCAGGGAAGATCTATCCAAGGAGGGGCCACTGGAGCTGAGATGTGACAATAAGAAAAAAGGCAGGATCCGGGAGCAGAGCATTTCAGTGGGGGCAGAGGGCGTGAGGGCGGTGGAAGGGTGCACGGTGGAGGAGTGGTTCCCACGGGAGTGAGACCAGCCTGTGAGACAAGGTGGGATGAAAGAGGAAGGTGGGCCCGCGTCCTGTAGGAATTTGCACTTTGATTAACGTTTTATAAAACTCATTTGTTGGTTTACTGGGAAACAGACTCCTGGTGGTAAAATGGAAGGAGGAGGGAGTCAGTGGCCTGGAGAGGGAGCGGTGGCTGGCACCAGTGGGGTGTATGAGAAAGTAGGATACGGTTTTGAAAAGAATCCATAGTAATCCTTCCTGAGGTCATTTCTAAACTCCAGCATTATCAGTGCTACCATCTTCCATTTCTTTCTGACTCAGGTCTAAGTAACTTTGATTTCCAAAGCTGAGATTCTTCCTTGGCCACTGTAGTTTTCATTGATTGTCAGCTTCTCCAAACTCTCACATTATTGATACTGCATTGTCCAAAAGCAAGCAAGGAAGAGCCCACTCTGCTATCCTGTTCATTGTGTCAAGTTTCTTAGACTTGTCTGTCAGGCTAGGAAGCCCCTATAGAACAGGCGCGGTGCTGGTCCCTCCCTCCGCATCCTCTCCAGCACTTAGCATCGCTCTGCATGTAACAGGCAGCTGGAACTGCTTATTGATTGATGGAAAGCAGACATCACCACCATTTGTCTCCTCAGGATCTCTCTGGTATGAAGGGTGATTATCTGTCAATATTCATTGCATCATTGAATCAATATGCAATGCATTAATCAACCCTGAGATAAGCAGATGAGGCTTTATTGTAAGCTCTTTCTATTTTGCTGAGATAATTTCACTTGCTTTGGAGTTTATGAGGCCGTAAGTGGCTCCCATCTGTTGATGAACATATTTCTAGGAGTCATTTAGTCTCAAGTATGGAATACTTCAGGGGAAGTTAAATGCTAACTTTTATATTAAGTGTCATCTTAGCAACAGAATCAAAATTGGAAGCATGTGTTCAATTTTGGGCTTTCATTTTCAAAGCTTTAGGTCAGGCAAATAATTAATTTCATTTGTTTACAAAGTAGATTATGCCTAATAAAATCTATTTTGTTTATGGTCACATTTTACTTAATCTGTTGCCTTAGAAAATGGGCGAAATCTGATTGACTAATCATTCAGCGTAGTAAATCACATTATTTCACATCCACAGAACATTGTTCTAATTGAATTATCCAGTAATCATATGAGGAAAATATTTCCTTTTAATACATTTTGAGCAAGGCATGCCAGTGATGAAACAGCAAAGAATCTTTGTTTATTCCATGTGTGTTTGATGATTGACCACAGAATGTAATGCAACACTTCTGTGGATAATAACTTTTTCCACATTAAGACACGGTAACTTTCATTGGATGATTCTTGATACTCTGAGATTTACCCTATTTGTCTGTATTTCTTGGTTTTCCCAGAAATTTGTTTACTAATAAGTGCTACTTTGCAAAATAAAGTTGAAATAAAATTGTTTTTACTTTATGCGTAGTAAAACGTACACCTGTGGTCACTTTCTTTCCCTAGCTAAAGGTAGAAACCGTTCTAGGACATTTTCCTTTAATCTTGTCATTCTGATGAATCCTAAGAAGCATTTCCTCAGCAAAATACAGACACACATGGAAGCCTACACAAACCGGGCAAGTTTGTAGATGAATGCCAGGCATGGAAAGGATCTGTCTGGGGAGACTGGGACCGTGCAGATATCATGGAGCCTAGAGAACTGGCCTGGTATTAATTGATCACTGCTTTGTTTTGTGGTACTAGGGACTGAACCTCGGGGCATTCTACCTCTGAGCCCAGCTCTATTTTATTTTTATTTTGAAATAGGGTCTTGCTATATTTTGCTGAGAGTCTTGCTAAAATTGCTGGGGCTGGTCTTGAACCTTTAGTCCTCATGTTTCAGGCTCCAAAGTACTGGGGTTACAGGTATGTGCCACTGTGTTTGCCTAATGATCATTATTTCTTAAAACAACTTTTTTTTTTTTAAGGTACTGAGGATTGAACCCAGGGACATTCTAAATTTGAGATACACCCCATTCTCTTTTACTTTTTGTTTTGAAACAAGGCCTCCCTAGTTTGCTGAGAGTTTTGCTAAGATTCTGAGGCTAGCCTTGAACTTATGATCCTCTTGTTTTGGCTTAGCTTTAAAACAACCTTTTCAGTCAACAAACAGCACTTATTCAAAATAATGACTGCTCAGTTGTCTCTTTCAAACACTTCCAGAAGAGATCAGGTTTTCACTTAGAAGAGGTAAACAGGACTCAGTTGAATCCTCCCTTCAGTTCTTTGTCATGAGAAGAAAAAAAAAATGGTAAAATAGTTTAAAAGTAAAAAAAAAAAAAAAAAAGACTGTAGTTCAGAATGTATGTATTCTAACATGAAGATGGGATCTGAGCCCATTTGAACATAGCTCTAACCTAACAAGTGAAAGGGAGGCTTTCTGCATGGGGTGGTGTTTGAATCAACAAATCCTGAAGGGCCACCACTACTTGTGTTTTTGGCTAGTAGACTTGGCGATTGAAATTTCTTACTATGTGTTAAAAGAAAAATTCCAAATGACCATGCTGATCATTTTGCTCATAAAATTTACTAAGCCGAAAAATTTCAGTTACCCAGCTTATCAAGGACAGATGCTAGCAACAAGAAAGCGATATGAGTAGAAAAATTCAAAAGAGAAGAAGAGAAGCAGATTGACCAGAAAATTACCCCCGGACTAGATTTCACAGGCCTGTTGAGAAATAGCGTCTTAGGTGGTGTGGTTCATTTGCATTAAATGGAGAATTAACCATTTTTATTCTTTTTAATGGATGTTACATTTTCAATACAGGTTCAGTATTGCCTATTTTCTCATATGAGTACATATACAATGACACTATTATTACTAACAGAAGAATTTTCAGAAGTAAGATGCCTTTTTGAAAAATAAAAGGAAAAGAATGTTTTATAGTGGACAAGAATAAAGGCTTCTACTTCAATTCTTACTTTACAGCCATGATATTTTGTCTGGGCTCTGTGGAGAAAAATTGCCAGAGGGCAACAGATGATCCCAATGTACGTTTTTTTCCAGTTTTTAATCTCTTTGGGGTGACAAATAGTTTTCTCTTGGACTAGATTGACTCAATTTTTTTACTTATTTAATTAAAAAAGTAATTTAATGCTCAACAGGGACCCTAGAGTGAATGTATGCTCATATAAATTGAAAAAGAAAACCACTTTGGAAAAAAGACATGTCTCCCCAGCATTTGTATTCTAAGGTGCCAACCAACTGTTTTGGTGTTGGTGTCAAAATTAGGGTGCTGACAAGGATGGACATAAGTGGGATTGTTTAATTAATAGAACAACTTGCAGAAGAATTATTTGTATAACAGATGGCAGAGAGAAAGGGTTTGAGAACGAGATAAGCCTGAATTCACATGGAGCTCTGCCACTCACCAGCTCGCACCCATAAATAGGTCTGTAGAGCGGCCTTGAATCATGGCTGGGGGCGCAGGCGGGGCAGTCGAGTTGCCCAATTCCATTCTGGTGGGTCACTTACCATGTGCATGGTCTAAGGCAGGCTGCTAAACCTCACTGCACTCGAATTCCTTGACTTGGACCTGCCTCACAGGGTTACTTCTATGATCCTTAAAGGAGATAATTTTATGTAAAATTTAGCATAGTGTCTAAACACAGAAAGCCCATCAGGGATTTAATAATAATGCTAAGTATTATTATTACTAACTTAGTGCTAAGCATGGAAGGATCTAAAAATTTTCTAAGCATGACTTCAAGTTTGAGGTCTTAAGATATGAAATGGAAATTAAAACACTAATGCTCATAGGGTTATTGTGACAAAAAAAAAAAAAAAAACCAAAAAAAAACCCAAAAACGAGATACAGGGAATTAAACCACCAACCCAGCCACTGCTGCCATCAGTCAGAAATGTCCTGATGCTCCAGTGAGGATTGCGGCATACTTAATGGCAGTGTTTATTCCAGCCTTTCATTCCTTGTTGATCTTCATGCACTTGACACACCCAAGGAGCCAGGGATGCTGGCACAAACCTGTAATCTCAGTACTTGAGTGGCTGAGAGAGAAGGACTGCAAGTTTGAGACGAGCCCCAGAAACTTAGTGAGACCCTGTTTCAAAGTTAAGAAAAAAAGAATCTGGGGGAGAATGTAGCTTGGAGATAGAATGGCCCTGGGCTCAATCCCCAGTACCAAAAAATAAATTAAAAACAAATAAATAAATAAGTAAGTAAGTAAATAAATAAATAAGTAAATGGAGAAACCCCACCTGAGGTTGGTATTCTCTCTTTTCCTTTATCTTGTCAATCCAGATTCCACTGTGTCCAGCTTTCCCTACACAATATTCCAACTTTCTTGGCTTCAAATCAGAGCCTTTGACATTTATGCCTAAGTATTTTCTAGGTATGGAGGCATTTGACCTTTGATAAAGACTATCTTTTAGAAATTCTTTTTGTTAACCACCACCAGTGCCACCACTTTTTGTTCTATTCAGTCCCATTTTCAAACCTTTTTTTTTAAAGCTTCACAAATTGGGTAGATTTTAAAAAGTGCAGCTTATAATTCTAGAAGGTAACATTAAAAGAAAACTAGGGGGAGGGGATCTTTCTTGCTTCCATTAGTGCTGAATCTACAAAGAAAAATTACCTTTAAGTCAGCATTGTCTTCTTGAGTGCTTGACCATTTTGATAAGAATAGTGCAAGGTAATGCAATCCCACTTTAAATATAGACGTACTAAAGTGCACACTACATTGAAATGGCGGTGCCTGCACTCAAGAGAGAGGCCAGGTACCCAAGTATCGACCCAAACAAACTGCTCAACGCTCTGCGGGCAACATGGATTGTGGATTCAGAAGACAAATAAAGATGTGGCTCTCCTTGTCCTTCAGTTCTTACTCCCCTCACAAGATGCTCATTATTCATAGGCCATGTGCAGTCTTGACCCGTCCCTTCTGTTTTGGGTTTAGACTGCTCACTTTGAAGCACAAAGAACACGTGGTTCCTTCCTAAAAGTGTCAACAATGCAACAGGTTTGGATGCTACTGTGTATAGGGAAAGCACAGCCAGAGTTTAGTGGTCCCTCCAGTGCTTGGACAATTAGTGAGTGGGAGAACTTACATTAGGCCAGAAATTGGTTGGCTTCCTGTGATGGGCAAAGCCCAACAGTGGAGATAGGGATGAACCAAATAGGATTTTTTTCCCTTTAGAGTGATACTATCTGATCACAAGAAAATCATATTGGGACATAAATAGTTGTAGTACAGAATAGAAAATACAAAGGTCTATGCCACAGAGGCAGAAAAAAAATAAAATGAGATCACAGAGGAGGGAAAGCTTCATTGGAGAGGTAATATTTGAGCCAGGTTTTATACAAATTAATTTTGTGCATCCACAGAAGGCTTTAAAAATTTTTTTTTTGCACTGGGAACTAAACCCAGGGGTATTCTACCTCGGAGTTATTTATCTACCTTTATTTTACTTTTTATTTGAAATGGGTCTCCTACATTGAGGCTGGTCTTGAACTTGTGATCCTCCTGTCTCAGCCTCCCAAGTACTGGAATGACAGGTGTGCACTACCTGGCTTGAGAAGGAGGAATGTGTGTTAGTGGAACTGTTTTCATAAACGGCACCATAGTTTATCTAAAAGGGTAGAATGGCAAATACAGTAGGGAAGGAGGGTTATATTTTCTCCAAAGGAGTGTGAAATCACATCATCTTGGGCTTCATATTCAAAGGTTAGGAATTTATTTTATAGATGTCAGATGAATGGCTTTCCAGTCTTGACTTTTTAAAATTGCAGGTGTCCAAATAGGATTGTCCCCACCATTTGTGAGTTCCAGAACAAGAGAGTGAATGGAGGCTCACTTACTGTATTTAAATAGTTCAGCTGTAGCTCGGCGTGGCAACACACATGCTTGTAATCCTGGCATTCAGGAGGCTGAGACAGGAGGGTTGTGATTTGTGGGCAGCCTCAGTTACTTAGTGCGGCCCTTTGCAACTCAGTGAGACCCTGTTTCAAAATAAAGAATAAAAAATAGGGCTGGGGGTCTAGCTCGAAGGTAGAATTCCCCTGGGTTGCATCCCCAGTACTGAAAAAAAAATCAGTTCTAAAGGGAGGTCCTAGGGATGGGGCCCTGAGAAGCGCTACTCTCCTTGAAGGCCTCCCTGCCACCAGGGCCTGAGTGGGCACGTGGGCATTCAGGGGAGGGCAGAGTGGGTGCCGGACAGGCTGGGGCACCTGGGATTTTAGGTTTGGGTGGAGATCTCAGCCAAGTCTTCAGGTTGGAACAGGGGCAGCTGCTCTGACCTCACTCTTTGCCTGGAGGTGCGAAGCACCGCTGCCCACTGTGCTCCCACCCTGAGTCCACCCCAACGAAGAGAAGGACTGGGGAGCACGGTGTGCTCTTGCTCCCCCATCTCAGGGATGTGGGGCAGATAACGAGGAACCCAAGCAGCCTCACTCTCCGCTGTTCCAGGGCGCAGGCTGTGGTTTTTGCTCCCCAGCCTGACCCCAGCCCGCGTGACCAGAGGCCCATTCAGCAGCTGTGTCCTTGTCTCCCAGCCTGTGTGTCCTCTCTTGGTTCTTAAACTCGAAATATTGAGGCTCAGAAGAGAAACAACAATCTCTTTGCTTTTCTGTGTTTGTGACATTCAGAGCCTTGAAAAGCAGGTGATCCCCTTGGGTCTGGTGTGAGGGCCGTGCGATATCCAAACTCAGCCTAGAACCACTGGCCTAGAACTTCCCGGGTTGTGGTCTCTAGATCAGAGGCAGCAAGCTTCTGAGTAATCACTACTAAGGATGGGAGGCTTTGCTGTGCCCAGTGGTCAGAGGGAGAGGAGGTCAGAATGGCTGAGGTTTCCAGCTCCTCATGGGTTCACCCTGTCCCCCAAACACACATATGTTGAAGTCTTAACGCCTAGTCCCAGTGGATGCAATCTTATTTGAAAGCAGGGTCTTTACAGATGTAATCATCTTCGGTTCATTAGTGCAAGCTCAATGTGGCTCGTGTCCTTATAAGAAGAGCGTCACGCAGGGAGCACAGAGGCAGAGATTAGAGTGATGTAGCTATAAGCCAAGGAATGCCAGGACGGCTGGCAGCCACCAGAGTCTGGGGAAAGGTGGGGAAGGACCCTCCCCATGTTTTCAGAGGGAGCGGGACTCTGCTGACACCTTGATTTCGGATGTGCAGCCTTCAGACCTGTGAGACAACACGTATCTGTTGCTCAGGTCACCCGGTTTGTAGTACTCTGTTGTGACAGCCCTGGGAGCCTATAACAAGCCGCCACAGTGGCACACGGGTGGAGCTGACTGTCTCTGCACTGGGTGCCAGGAACGGCAAGCCTTCCCACAGCCCGCCCCTCAAGTTGGAGTGTCCCCACGACAGGAACATCTAGCACAAGGCGTGGAGCCGCACGTTCACCCTTCCTCTTCGTCAACTGGCTGCACAAACACAAGGCATTAGCTCACTCTAGGCCTCAATTACCCACTACTTAAGGAAGTGTAAACAGAAGTCATCAGTGTACTGGAGCGTCCAGTTGTCTACTATATAACGGAGCAATTTGCAAAAGTTAAAATGCTGTCCCATTCCATTCTCCTATCCTCACGGTGACCATATTTTTAATTTGGTTCTGCAAGTAATTTTGGTAGCATTTTAAGGGATCCTCTTTAATCTACCAGAGTAAAAATTATTCAGAAATCCTATAGAAGATTTCCATCTCTACAGATAGAGAGTTATGACTGTTGATTTGCCAAAGAAATAGCTGAAAAAAATGGGTCACACTTTCATCCTGTTCTGGGACATCAGCTGCCAAGTTGTTCACTCTTCATTTTTGTCTTCTTCTCGTAAACAAGCTGCATTAACAAGTTACTTGTTAAAGGCATACTGATTTCCCCAGTGACTCACATCGAACCCAGCATCCCCTCCGGAGGACTCAAATAGGTGTTTGGTCTCAGAACTCAGGTGTGACAATCTACCGGGGGTTCAACACGCCCTGGGCGCTGGCCAGCAGCTGGCGCGTCCCCTCCCCTCCAGCTCTGACCCCCACACTGCTGCACAACTAGAGCCTGCCTAATGGAAGAAGAGGGGGAGAAAGGACTTGATTTTCAATTTCAGGTTAATTATACAATCTATCGTGTCAGGTGGGAAGGATTTAGGGGCAAGATTAATGCTCAATAGTACTCCATTTTGCATTTCTGTGTGATAAAGAATATTGATTATCCAAAGTGAGTTTTCCAAAACGATTTTCAACAGCCAAATTCCTGTGGTTGTAGAATGAGTTGAAGAACAGGTGGCTTTGGTTTTTGACTCTTGGCCAGAATTTAGATAGAGATGTAAGATGCCTCTTTGAATTGTATTGGCAGCGAATTATTGAGAGTGGGGAGCATGTCCCTAACTGGAAGAAAAATGAACAGAAATTCCATGGTAGGGTTAGAAATATATGAGCCGGGCGTGGTGGCGCACGCTTGTCATCCCCGTGCTTGGGAGGTGGAGACAGGAGGATCACGCAGGTTTGAAGCCAGCTGTGCTGGCGTAAGAGACCCTGTTTCCAAATAAAAATATAAAATAGGTCTGGGAGTATAGCCTGGAAGTAGAAGGGCTTCCAGGAACCCCAGTGCCACCAAAAGAAAAAAGAAAAAGAAAAAAAAAAAGAAAGAAATATAAACTTGTTGACAATGATTGCACAATATAACTATCTGTTCTGAGCATGACTATACAAATGAAATATTAATCCCTCTCATGTTAAAATACAAGGGATTTCTCTCTTTCTCACTGGGACTTCTATCTGGCATTAAATCAATGCTTAAGATTATAAGCAAATATTTGATGTTCTGTTTTTGTGCCCATATATTCTATTTGTTTAGCCAAATATGCAAAAATAGAAAATCCAGCAAAGGAAAATTGGCCTGTAAGAAGTAGCCTTATTATATTTTTAACCAATTGCATTAACTTATTAAATGTATGAGAAAACCAAATCTCTTTATAAGGAAAAGTATTTTCTATGTGATTTATTTATTTATTTATTTATTTATTTATTTATTTATTTTTGGTGGTACTGGGGTTCTTGGAAGCCCGTCTATCTCCGGACTACACTCCCAGACCTATTTTATTTTTGGAAACAGGGTCTCCTAAGCCAGCACGGCTGGCTTCGAACCTGCGCGATCCTCCTGTCTCTGCCTCCCAAGCGCGGGGATTACAAGCGTGCGCCACCACGCCCGGCCTTTCTATGTGATTTAAATATATAAAAATGGCAGCAGTAGGCTTTACAGGTTAATTGTTGTCTAGTCGTATGAAACCACTTGAGTACGTGCAAATAACTAGATCTACAACAGTAAAGAAACTAAGTTCAAAGGACAAATAAACTGCTTGTAAAGGCCAACTGATTTTTTTGTTATACAGTGACTCATCATTTACTATTCTATTCGAAAGGAAAAAGGTACCCGATAAGCATTTGATTTTGACTACTGAATTCGCAGCATAGTATATTGGTCAAATAGGTTTTCTGTGTTTAAAGCTTGGTGAGTTACAGTTCATCGGGCATAGATTAGGTAAAACTAGAATTGTGGGTGGCCTGACAATGCGAACTAGAATTGGAACTTATTTTGAAATGGACTGATGACTATGTAAGGTATGCTCTTGATTGATATAAATGTAGATTTATGAATTTTCTCTTTGGCAAAGACGTTATAATTTATGCCAGAGGATAAAAATACTAAGACATGGAGATCTGTGACTCTGAGTGAAAGTCAGGCGTATTTTGCTACAGGACAACATCTGCGTTCCCTAAGTGCGTACACAGGCACGCGGAGGAAACGCAGCGGGCCTGGCCCTGGAAGAGCGGGTGGGTGGGCTCCAGGAGCCCTTGGCAAAGGCCTTTCTTGGTTAGTATGTGAGGCTGCAGGTCTCAAGCCCCTTATATACTTATACAGATGGGCTCCATATATGTGGAAACCTAAGAGTGGATCAGTAAGAAGACTGGGAAAGGAGCGTGAAGCAGCCAGGAAGATGCCGCTCGCCATGAGTGGGACCGGAGAGCAGAGCAGAATGGAGAGTTGCCAGGGCCCAGCCCTCAGCTGCTTGGAAGGGAGCGATGTCCAGCTGGGTGAATCGAAACTTGAAAAGGGTCGCCAAGCGACTCACTTCAGTTGAGGGAATAGTGTTTATTTGCTGCCATGATGGTACGCAGAGGCCACTTACCCATTAGATACGGCAGAGTCTGTTTGTCTAGAGTGGGGAAGGAAGGGATTGGGTTTCAGGCAGACAAAGAAGGTGCGTGACTATCCACAGGTGACTGGTTTGTTTGTTCTCAGAACCAGTAGCATGCATCGCTGACTAGCATGACCCTTTTAACACTTACACATGTTTAATTATTAAAAGTTTAAGAAACTTTATAATTTATGAGAAGCGAGAAAGTACCTGGATGGATGTACCTTCCTGGGTTTTTTCTGTAGTTGCTGAAAAAGAAAGAAGAAAGAAATTTTACATGAAAATCAATAAACAATACAGCACGGATCTTGGTCTGTTGTCCATCAGAGCTCCCAAGGCAGTCCCCGGCTTCAACAAGGATCTGTATCACAAACTCAGACGCTCACAGTCACTCCAGTTACTAGGGAGGCAGCTGAAATCCAAATAAACTGTTAGGCAAAGATAACAGAAAACGGAGTGGGATCTAAGGAGGGCGCTAACCACCAGGATGAATAAACTTTGGCAAAGAAATGATGAAGATTTTAAAAGGGTCCAAGACACACCTGAGCAACAGCCAGTCAGAGGTTTGCAAACAATGACAAGCTATTGAGTATAATACTAATACCGAGTTCACGGAGCTCCGAGAACTAGACGAGGGGGTCTGAGCTGGCATTTAACAGAAATGCTCTGTAAAAATCTCTAAATTGGGTGTGGAGGAGCATGCTGGTAATCCCAGTACTTGGGAGGCTGAGACAGGAGGACTGCAGGTTTGAGGCCAGTCTCAGCAACTAAGTGAGGATCTCATCAACTTAGTAAGACCTTCTTTCCAAATAAAAAATGAAATAACGAATGGGCTGTAACTCAGGTAGAATGCCCCCGAGTTCAATCCCCAGTACCACAAAAAAGTGGTATCTTGTTAGAATGGAACAAATTCAGAGCAGTGTATGAAAGGCAATATAAAGACATAATGATAAAGAGACATAAGAATTCCAAAACTAAAAGACAATTACTGAGAAAATAACCTAAAATTGATCAAGATCACATATACCTTAAATAGAAATAAATAAAATCACCCATGAACCAACAGAAAAGAAAGAAGAAACTTGGTGGCACCATCATTATTCTGTGCTTGTGAACAACTCATTGTGTTACGTATTGTTTAAGAAACATGAACCGGGCGTGGTGGCGCACACTTGTAATCCCAGCATTCGGGAGGCTGAGACAAGAGGATCACAGTTCGAGGGCGGCCTCAGCTACTTAGTGAGGCCCTCTGCAACTCAGTGAGACCCTGTTTCAAACTAAAGAATAAAAAATAGGGTTGGGGGCATAGCTCAGAGGTAGAACTACGCCCCCAAAAAGAAACATGTACTTTAAAAAAATTAACTTAATTTTAATTGAGATAATTGTAGTATCACATGTAGTCAGCTGTAAGAAATAGAGATTCCCTGTACCCTTTACCTATTTCTCTGCAATGGAAACTTGAAAATCAAGAATATGGAACATAAATGGAATCATATAGAGCATATGACATTTGAGGCTTGGCATTTTGTTACTTAGAGTGATTGTCTGGGGATTTGCATTGATTGCTGTATGTATCAGTGATTTATTCCCGTTTCTTGAAGAATAATATTATATGGTGTGAATGTACACATGCTTTGTTTAGCCATTCAGTTATTCAAGGACATCTGGATAGTTTCTAGGTTTTAGATATTATAAAAGAATTGGCTATAATTATATCTATAAGTCTTTATTTCTCTGGAATAAGTGCCCGGGAGTATACTGTATATTTAGTTGTTTAAGAAACTGCAGTGTTTTTCTTTAAAGATGCAATAAATAAATGAAACTTACTAGTCAGTTAATCAACCAATAACAAGTATACATTAAAATTTTGAAAGTATTCAGTACCAGGCAAGGTATCATATGGGTAGGAAATGAAATAACAATATTAAGAGTGGACTGCCTGACCATGCTGCTGTTGGGAAACGCCAGAGACCAAAACTGGAGTTTCCAGATAGTGCAAACAATCCTTCTTTATTTTTAGAGGCCATTGTTTAGCTAGGCAGGGTGGTGCATGCATGCAATCCCAGGACTTTGAAGGCTGAGACAGGAGGTTCACAGGTTCAAGACCAGCTGTAGCAACTTAGATTCTCAGAAACTCAGTGAGACACTTTTCAAAATAAAAAAATAAAAAGGGCTGAGGGGTGTATCCCAGAGGTAGAATGCCCCTGGGTTCAATCATCAGTCCCTTCCCCCACACAAAAGGGTATTGTTCAATAAAGTATTACCTACAGATTTTAATGTTTAGATTTCTTTTGTTAGATTATATGCAGTATTAGAAGAAGAACACAGCATGGTTTGGGGAAAAACCTTTCAAATTAGATGACCAATATTCAAATATTGGCTCCCCAGATCACTCAGTTCTTGTTGCCTAGTGGAGAAGAGGCCCGCAGGGACTGAAGGTGGCAAAAGCAGTACAGAATCTTATTTATGTTTTGTTAGGAATCAGGGGAAATTTATAGAAATTCAAGAATAAACAAGATCTCAGACAATCCAGTAATCAGACCCAAGTAACACAGAGCCCACTGACCCCCAGAAGAGGGCAGGAGGAAGCCTGGCATCGAGGGCCCGCTCTGCCAACCGCTCCCCGATTTGGGGCCAGTCACGCTCAGCTCCGGTGCGACTGCCGATCTGGGGTAAAGTTAGTAATATGTGCCCTCGGGGATCTGTGAGGACGGGAGTGAATGAATATGAATTTCGCAGGCAAAGGATCAGAGAGGGGCCATCTGGTTAGTCGGGGGCAGAATGAGCCGCGACGCAGAAGCCGGCAAGGACGGGGAGCTGGGTGGCCGGTGAGGAGTTCTGAGGGTCTGATGCAGCGGCCCCATCCGCAATGTCACTTTTCATCTTCAATTTCTCACGGTTAACTGCGTTGTACATTAAATGGGGAAACTGCAGAAATAAAAACGGATGGGGTTTAAATAACTTTTCTTACAGTATGTCGCTATAGTTGTTCTATTTTGTTATTCGTTGCTGTTAATCTCCTAATGGGCCTAATTTATAAATTAAACTTTATCATAGATATGTATGTACAGGAAAAAAAATCACAGCATGTCTGGAGTTCAGTGTATCTTCAGTTTTAGGCCTTGGCAGAACATCTTGGACCATATGTTGGTGCATGGGTATGGGGGTGAGTGTCTAGGACGAGCATATGCTACGGCAGCTGGGGAGCCTAGGGTGTGGGACGGCAGAAAGATCCCGGCCTGGGAAGGTGGTTGAATTGAGGTGAAATTAGGGGCTGGGTAGGCAGTGGGAGCTCAGCAAAGGTCTTTAGGAAGGGGACGGGGGTGATCAAAGCTGTCCTGGAAAAAGAAGAGCTGGGAAGAACTGCAGAGAATGGTTTGAAGGGCAGGAAAGATGGGTGGAGGAGAGAAGAGTGGTCATGAGGAGTAAGGAGGGCTGAGCCCAGGTGCAGAGGGCAGGGCTGCAGGGAAGCCGGGAGCGGGTGGTATTCCTGAGGGGGGCTCTGGAGACTGGTTGGCTGGGAGAAGTACAGGAGAAGGGTGCAGGATGATCCTCAATTGTTTTTCTATCTAGAGGAGCTTGAATGTGATGATGCTCTTAGGAATATCATAAGAGAAAGAACAGAATTTAAGGAGAAATTTTTTAATGAAGCTGGAGCCCCTAATTAGAATGAATATACCTGTAAGTTATAGAATCTGACTTGGCAATTATGGTAGATTGAATAATGGCCCCTAAAATGTCTATGCTTTAAGCATTGGATCTTGTGAATATGTTACATTAATATGGTACCTTCCATGGTATGAAGACTCTGGAGATATGACTAAGTTAGGGATCTGGGGACAGGAAGATCATCCTGCAATATCTGGATGTGTACAATGTAACAACCTCAAGGGTCTTTTTTTTGTGGTACTGGGGCTCCTGGAAACCCTTCTACCTCCGGGCTACACTCCCAGACCTATTTTTTTACTTAAAAAAAAATTTGGAAACAGGGTCTCTTAAGCCCTCACAGCTGGCTTCAAACCTGCGCGATCCTCCTGTCTCTGCCTCCCAGGCGCGGGGATTACAAGCGTGTGCCACTACGCCCGGCTCAAGGGTCCTTTTTATAACAGGGAGAAAATAGAATCAGAGGCAGAGGGAAGGTCACAGAGCTCAGAGTGATGCAGTACGAGGAGGACACCGAGGCCAAAGGCCCTGGGCAGCCTGGAGAACCTAGAAATGGGAGGAAATAGACTTTCTCCCAGGGCCTCGGAGAGGACACAGCCATAGGCAATCCTGTGGTTTTAGAAGGGTTTGAGACCCATCGGAGGTCCTGACTTCAAGAACAGCAAGATCAACAATTTGGTATTGTTTTCAGACACCAAAACTGTGGTACAGTAGGCCTGCTGTATCTGGAGGTTCCAAACCTACAGAGTCAACCAACCACTGGGTGAAAAAAAATTGCATCTCTTCTAAACATGTAAAGATGTTTTCTTTGTCATTATTCCCTAAATAATACAGTATAGCAACTGTTTTCATAGTTTTATGTTGTATTGGGCATTATAAGTAACCTAGAGACAATTTACAATATATGGGAGGATGTCAGTAGGCTATATGCAAATACTACATTAGAGGTTGTGAACATTCTCCGATTTTGGTATCTGAGGAAGATGCTGGGGCCAGTTCCCATGGATAACAAGGGACAGTCGTAACGCTTTACAAAAGCACAAGGAAATGGATTTAATCACATTCTGCTGGCCTGAAGTGGCCATTCCTCCAGAAGCAGGAAAGTGCTGGGCTACCAAGCGATTGCTTGGTACCCAGCCCTCAGGGCGGTTTTTGCACCCACTATATTCCTGAAACACCTGTTTTTCATTTTTATTTTTACCAGTGACTAGGGCTCAAATAATTCATAAAACGTGTCCACATTTATATGGTCTCCAGTGAAAGAGCTCCCAGCATTTGAACCTGCAGCGCTGCAACACTTAACCCACAGAAACAACTGATTTTTAAAACAAAACCAACCTTGTCTGTCTCCTCATTGGATAGGAGAGGAACAGAAACCGGGCGTGGTGGTGAACACCTGCAATCCTAGCATGTGGGAGGCCGAGACAGGAGGACTGCAGATTTGTGGGCAGCCTCACAATTTAGCAAGGACCTCTACAACTTAGTAAGACCTTGTTTCAAAATAAGAAATAAAAAATAGACTGGGAGAGTCGTTCAGGGGTAGAATGCACCTGGTTTCAATCCCCAGAACCACACACACAAAAGATGGAGACCACGAGAGGCAACACAATACGAATGCTTAAAGCCAGGCATGGTGGTGCGTATCTGTAATCCCAGTACTTTGGAGAAAGATACAGGAAGATTGCAATTTCCAGGCCAGTCTCACTAACTTAGTGAAGCTCTCAGCAGTTTAGTGAGACCCTGTTTCAAATAAAAGAAAAGTAAAATAGGGCTGGGAGTATAGCTTAAAGGTAGAATACCCCTGGGTACCAAAATAAACAACAATAAAAAGAATGCTTGACAAGGTCAGTAGAGAGGCAGACTACGCGGAACACAGAAATTGCATTATGTCTTCAATAAAATGGAGCAGGATAAGCTTCAGATAGAGGCTTGGACACGATTGGCTCATCCTGCGATGGAGCTGCGTTAGGACCCAGCGCGCATTCAGGATCTTCAGTGATGGATACCATAGAAACGCCCCAACCCACTCTCGACAAGACTGAGGAGACCTGCTTCTGTTAGACTTATGATTCTAGGATAAATGTTCTAAATTCTTCAAGCTCCACAGTGAGACTTACCGATCTCTCCCATCATAAGAATTTGATTAATCACCTCAAGCTGACTAAAACTCCAGGGGAGGTTCTTCCGCTGCCTAAACAGTTTGAAACAGTCATTCTTGACCTCTTTCGGGTAACAGGTTCCTTTGAGGATCTAAGAGAAGCTATAAATCTGGTCCTCGGCAAACACCAACGCTCAGCAGAATGAAGCGGTGGCAGGGGGCTACCAGACCTCCTGTGGCCACTCACAGATTGCAGGGCTCTGTGGTTTCGGGTTTACTTTGAATGGTAGGCGCAGACCTGTAAAAATAATTTCTCAGATTCCAGCTCTTCTGGATGACTTCCTAATTCCTCAGAACTACAGACTTATTAGTTGTCTAGCCACTCTCTATAATTTGATGAACTGGATATGAATCAAATTTCTCATCGTATAATATATTTATTCTAAAAACATAATATCTTCACTATGTCAGATTCTTCTTAAAATCCTGGTTATGTAGATGAGTACAGCAGGGTATCCACTATCATGAAAGTCAGAGTCTAGCAGAAGAGAAAGATAGAGATAAATTGCAGTATTTCCTGAGAAGTGTTCTAATAGAGGTAGGAATGACCTTCCGAGGGCACACAGAGAAGGACCAACCAGTGTGACAGGTTTCCAGTCGGTACGACTCCATTAACCTTTCTGCTATGCTCTCCTTTTGCTCTGAGCTATACCCTCAGCACTTTAAAAAAAATTGAAACAGGATCTTAAGTTGCCGATTCTGGCTTTGAACCGGCTATCCTCCTGCCTCAGCCTCCCAAGAATACCACCACTGTCATTCCCTTTTAACTTGTACAGAAATGAGCCACACTTTCAAATGATTTATTTCTAGTCCTTTGCTTAACCTTTTTAATCTTTTGGATAGGTATATTTGAGCGAATGCTTAGAAATACAGAGAAAGACAAGACACTGAATATAAGTTTAGAGACCTCTCCTTTGAATATAGAAATCAGAATAAAGAGAAAGTGGAATTTGAATCAGACCTTCAAAATGCATAGCATTTAAAAAGCATCGTCAGGATGACTAATCGGACTCTGAGGGAGGGAGGACTTGGGGGAAGTAGCATTGCCCAGGTAGTCTTGAATGGGCTGAAAAGCAGTCCGTTTCTTTATTTTTGAATCAGTAGACATTTCAGTAGCTATTATAGCTTCTCCAGCAGAGGTGGAATAGGAAGGAAGATTACATTGGTGAAAAGACTGGACAGAGTAGAGAGAGGAATCAGAGAATGAGTGGGGTAGATAAACGATAATGGTCTGGGGCTTAGACTAGAAAGGTAAAAATGGAAGGAAGATCAAGAGGAAAGTCAAAGCACATTGAAGAACAGGTTAAAAGTAACTGGTAAAGATACAAGGAATAAAGTTCAGAAATAGTCATATATGGCACATTTGTTCGCTTATTCCACAGATATCATTCGGGCAGTTACCATGTATCATACAAGGGTACTAAGCGCCGGGGACTCAACTCTATACAAGACAGTTGCTGTCAACAGCTGGCTTTCTGCTCCCAAAGGGCTCCTTGGCCCCATTCACTCCTATAACATGGCTACTTCTGTATTACAACCTTCATGGAGCGTGACTCTTCTGCTGAAATGGTCGAGTTGTGTTGAAGGCAGCACATGTGAAGTCTTAATGGTTCGGGAAGAAAGAGAGGTTGAAGTTATGAATTGATTCCTCTTTCCTAGGAGGCACTAAATATGCCTACGATTTGCCTGCATATGGAGAGAAATTTGATATTCTACAACACATACTCCTCCTTACCAGCCAAAAATATTTTGAGAACTAATCTGACAATTTGGGGAAGAGGATCAGGATGGTGATCTGAAACAAGGCAAATTTGGCAATTTAGTGAACTAGAACCTTGTCTATACCTTGCAAAGGGACACAGAGTGTAGGCGTTCCTTATGAAAAGGCAGAGAGACCAGGAATGAGCTCAGGGAGCCAGAGATAGTGTGAATCTGTGGATGTGGGAGAGGGGGAGGGAGTGAAGTCCATGGGCAGCAAGAGGAGCATCCCACAGTCTTCAGAATATACATGTCAAGTATCCTGTATCTGCAACGCTTGGGACCAGAGGTGTTTTGGATTTGGGATGTCTTTTGGATTTTGGAATATTTGCATATATATAATGAGATGTTTTGGAGATGGGACCCAAGTCTAAACCCCAAATTCATTTATTTTTATATTTATTTTTATATACACATTATACACATAGCCTGAAGGTAATTTCACATATTATTTTTCGTAATTTTGTACATGGAACAGAGTTTCATGGTATGAAATTTTCTACTTGTGGTTTATGTCAGGGCTCAAAAAGTGATTTTGGATCAGACTTTCAGATTAGGGTGGGTCAACTTGTATCTATAATTCACACTGTTCTGTTCACAGCCAGTGCCTTGCTGTACCCATCACTATTTCTCCCAGGACTAGGAAACGAGCCTCTGAAGAACTCCTGCTTCCCAACTCTTCTCTTTCCAGACTTCTCCCTGAGTCTCACTCTCCTGGCACCGTGGGCTCCTCACCACCTCTCCAACCTCACCCTGCTCTCCATTCGTTTCCTCCCCAGCCTCCAACCACTTTGACTTCAGGCTCATTGCTAGTCCTCCCTGGCCTAGCACACTTTGGTCTCTTCAAATTTGCAGACCTAACTCTTTTGTACTTTTTATCTCAGTTTACCATAAAGAACTCAGGGGCTCTCCCTTGGTTCCATCAGCTTGTGATTCTTGATCTTAGCCCACTGTTTCTTCTCTGGCACTTACGGTCATTGCAAATAATAATCGCAATTATTTTATTTATATGCTTGTTTACTTCTTTGCTTGTCTCTTATTTTGCAATGTAAGCTACTTGAAGTTGAGGCACTATGTCCACTTGATTTGTTTCTGTGTCTCCCAACAATACATTTCAATACACATTTATGAAATGATTGGCAGTCTTTTCAGTGGGTGGAGCCTTGTTCTGGCATCCAACATAGGGCAAGCAGCTGCTCCTGACCCTTACTCCTTCCTGAAAGGAAAGGTTCATGGGTTAAAAAAAGTATTAGGTGGATCTTATAAGAGCCAGAAGTTGCCTTCTGTTGAATTACGGACTATATTAATGTGCTTTGTGAAGGCAGCCTGTTTTGCATTAGTTCCTAATTGATTTTCTAAGAATTTGTGAGAATCTTAATAATAAAGACCAAAGCGTTCCATTTACCCCTATGTTATACACCATCTTTTTTTTGTTGTTGTTGTTGTTTTGGTACTGGGGTTCCTGGAAACCTTTCTACCTCTGGGATACACTCCCAGACCTATTTTATACTTTTTTAAAATTTGGAAACAGGGTCTCTTAAGCCAGTACGGCTGGCTTCGAACCTGCGCGATCCTCCTGTCTCTGCCTCCCAAGCGCGGGGATTACAAGCGTGTACTACCACGCCTGGCTATACACTATCTTTAAGTATTAATAGTTCTATATTAAGAACTATTCTGGGAACTGAAATAAAGACTAAGAGTTAATCCTAGGTAATTTAGGAGATCATGGTTTGTACTTTCCCTAAAGATAAACTATATTATAAATTGTCTTTTCTGTTTAATCTGCCCAAGTTTTCACTGTTTTCTTTCAATAAGCTGAAATTTACTAAAATCTGGTTTTGTGGCAGAGTGAATATATAAGCTCCTTTTAAATTGCACTCTGTAGTTTATACATGTAAGTAGAAAGACTTAGGTGGTGAGACGTTGAACCTGGCAGCCCAAGTGATGGGTGGGAACCCAAGACACAAGCTTGGCCTACTGGGAGCAGTCTGGGGACAAGTTTCCTTGGCAAATGTCAGAGTGAGTCCAGCATTCAGGGCATCTGCTCAGATAATGAAGAGGTTGGGGCTGTGTGTGATACCTATGGCAGGGAACACATCCATCCTTTGGAGGAGCTTGGTTACCAGGTCATGTACAACTCAGGTAAGAAGCTCCACATTTGCTGGGGAGCTGAAGTATAAGGCACAGGCGGAGTCAGAAGTTAACAGGGCACTCTTCCAGTGACTCAGACCAGGCAGTTGGTTGAGGATCTGAGGAACTCAGGAGCCAGGCAGTTCATTTCTGTGAGTTATAGCTATATAAATACGAGAAAAATGATTTCTTCCTTTGAGCTATTAAATTCTAATAAATTAAAATATACCATTACATTATTATTTTGTGGCCCTAGTGGTTATGATTTTAGCTAATTGATGTTTTTCTCTTGCTGGTGGAGATGTAAATGTTCTTTGGCCCATGCACGAAAAAGGGAGGGAACTTCACTCCAAGAAAACCTAAATCATTCCTAAATTTATTCAAATTATATTTGAAAAAGAGAAATGGAATTTAGGGGAATAAATTTAACTGTATAAGCCTTTGCTAATAAAAGATTAAGGGGTATGTGGTTTTAGCATCTTTTAATTATTTTTTTTGCATCTTGAATATACAGTGTTTGAAATCTCTGGTTGGATCAACATTATTTTGCTCAGAGGTTTGTGGACTTTGCATACTGATTCTTTCCTGTTTCCAAGTACATTTGCTTTTAGGCTATTTTTATTCACTTTAAAGGAATTTTAATAACTTTCTGTTGACAGCATGGACAGCTGGTCTTGAGAATTAAAGAAAATTCACTTGCTGACGGAGGAAGGAAGTGACATCAATGAGCTTCTAAAGTCAGCCCAGAGGGGGAATCGGCTTGTGAGAGAGTAGCCTTTCATTGCACTGTATTTATGGAGCAGTGCCTTGAGATGCAAATTGCTGTATCAATCAAACCTATGGTGCCTACCTCCAACCAACTCAGTGTGAACTGAAGAAACAATGCCCCGAACACAGAGAAGAAAAAGGATGAGGGGCAGAGGAACCCGGGGGCCAAGTGAATTACGGCAGCTCAGAATGCTGTCTCTCCCAGGCGATGCTTCATTCTCTGTCAAGCCTCAGTTTCTTTGTCTAGAAAATGAGTTTGATGGAAACTGTTGGTTGAAGTCAGTCTGTTTCTGTGATAGATGGCTAAGAAGACCATGTACTAATATATATAGTGTAGACACGTTATCTTGCTACTTTTGTCCCAAAGAGGGCTATCAATTGCTTCTTATCCTCTACTCAGAGCTATGTAGAAGCAGGGATTTTTTAGGCATCATGCACAACTATTACCTCTGTTTCTTATTTTTAAAGTTTTTGCTCATTGTTTATAATTCTACTACAGAAAATCCAGGCACCAAATATGGACTTCAAATAGTAATGATAAAAGTAATGTCAATTATCATCATCATCATCATCATCATCATCATCATCATAATGGATGATGTAATTCTCACCAGCAGCAGAGATTTTTTCCTTTGCAGCTGCAGTTATCCAGTTTTCAAGGTAGCTGTGATCTAAGTACACTGTTTGTGTATATGTGGTTTGCATCATGTAAGCATGCATTATGACCTTACACACATACCTGTGTCAAGGAGAGGCAGAATAAAACTAGCTACATTTTATAGTTGAAAGGTGAAAATTAGTTGTTGATTCTTTATTTCTTATACTTCCAGACAGTGTGTAAGGTCACTACAGTGATGGCTCAGTAACAGTTCAAAATAATTAGAGTTTGAGGTTAAAATATAGAGTCATAGGAAGTAATTCAGCCCAGAAATAAATGCTTTCATGCTGGCTTCTTTTCTTCTATCAACATATGTGGGTATATAGTTCAATTTTCAAATTTTCATGAAGTATGTTATTAGAACTAATTAAAAATATTGGTGAAGAAAGGTCTAAACTCTTGCCTGCCTTAGTCCTCAAGCCAGAGACTTTTTAGATCACACCCCCCCAAAACTGGAGATGCTAAGAAAACTTAGTACTTATAACTATATATTTATGTATGAAAAATAAGGAAAAATCCAGAAATGTCAAGAAATCTGCCAAAAAACATGTAGATTCAGGACAAAGTCAAGACTAGAAACGTAGAAGGGACCCCATCACTCATTCTGTTGTAGCAGGATTTAAATGCCTTTTGCATCTTATTAAATATGCAATGTCCTACAAATTCTTTATATCTCTCTAATTTAATGTTGTAATGTGTATATGAATTTTGTTTCCTCTACTTTATTTATTGTCCTCTACTTTATTTATTTATTTATTGAATAAGAAGGGATGCCTTCTCTAAGCTACTATAAGGGTTTACCAAGAGGAACTAGCACATAAGAAGTTTGGTTTGGAAGCTCAAGTTCTCACTAGTTGTAGAGTTACACGGGAATTGCAAGTTTTAACAGAAGAAAATTAGGCCAGTGTTCTAATTTACAAACTAAGGCTGGTAAAATTTGGGAACTTATCTAAGGACACCAATCCAATCAGAGCTGAGAACAGAACAAAACTTTCATTAATGGTCCAGGGTGGGGGCCAAGTGATTGGAACGGCTGGTTTTTTTTTTTTAACAATTTTTTATTGAACATAAATAGTATACATTTACACTATATTTGGTGCCCTCTCCCCCCCACCCCCATTTTCCCTTCCCCCCTCCCACCAATGGTTGTCCAGGTTAACCATGTCTTATTCATAATTTTACACATGTTCAGGTGTAGACCCTCATTAATCAAGATTGGCCTTCCTCTTCTCCTATCATACCATCCAAACTTAGCTAGTATTTCCCCTTCAATATCTGGAGTCCCACTGGTATCCTTTGTGTTTCCTAGTTTGGGCATATTAGAGGAAACATATATATCTTCTCCTTCTGTGCTTGGCTGATCTCACTTAACATAATGTTCTCCAGGGCTTTCCATCTTCTTGCAAATGATATAATTTTGTTCTTCTTTATGGCTGAATAGAATTCCATTGTGTGTATTTCCCACAGTTTTGCTATCCATTCATCTGTTGATGGTGATCTGGGTTGGTTCCATATTTTGGCTATTACAAATTGTGCTGCTATGAACATAGGTATGCATATGTTGCTGTAGTTCTCTGAATTCAACCCCTTTGGAAAGATACCCAGGAGTGGTATAGCTGGATCATATGGTGGATCTATTCCCACCTTTCTTAGGAATCTCCACACAGATCTCCATAGTGGTTGAACTAGTTTGCATTCCCACCAACAGTGTAAAAGAGTTCCTCTTTCCCCACATCCTCGCCAGCATTTGTTGTTGTTTGATTTCTTTATGCTTGCTACTCTGACTGGGGTTAGATGGAATCTCAGTGTAGTTTTGATTTGCATCTCCCTGATGGCTAATGATGTAGAACATCTTTTCATGTACCTATTGGCCATTTGCATCTCTTCTTTTGTGAAGTGTCTATTTAGTTCATTTGCCCATTTCTTGATTGGGTTGTTTGTTTTGCTAGTGTAGAGTCTTTTGAGCTCTTTGTATACTCTGGATATTAGCCCCCTATCAGAATGGTGGCTGGTAAAGAGAACGGCTGGTTTGAATCTCAGTTTCCCTATCATCTGTCTGGGTGGGTTTTAACAACCTGATCTTCCTCTTCTGCAAAATAAGGTGTGCACACTTACTTACAGAATTGTTCTTGACGAATTAACGAGCTCACATATGTCAGGAGCTTAGCACAGTGTCTGGCGTCAACAATGAATCAATCTAGTTCTTCTCTCATATCACAGACTCCCTGAGCTCAGATAATAAACCAGATTGTCTAGAAGCCAGATGGTAGCTGTTTTCTAATGTGGTTAACAAGAACAAGAACAAATTTCAAGATTGCAGGAAGGCTATTCTGGAATGACCAGAGAGTATGGAAAAGAATGAGAAATAATGTGCATTTTAATGTAAAAAACAAAAAAATTGAACAATGAAAAATACTAATTAAGTCAAATTTAAATGATTAATAAATAGTCACAAACCACAGCACTGCCAAGTAAGTAAGCATGAAAAATGATTGGAATTTTACTTTAAGGTAAATATGCACGGACATTAATCCGAGTTCTGTCTGTGGTCTCCATTCATCAGACTACCTGGTGGCACAGGGAAGAGTCTGCAGCTGCCTTCACTCCTATGCAGAACCAGGCGAGACAAGGACAGCTGGGACCTCATGCCAGCTGGGTCCTGGGTGTCCCGTGCCTCTCTAGAGAACCAGTTACGAGTCTCATGCCAAACATGCTTTGAAAATAAAGGTGTGTGCAGGTGTCTGTTTACCTTTTATACTTCTTAGGGTAAGTTGTGATATGGAACCTACCACATTAGCATTAAATACATTTTCCTTTATGTCCATTAGACTCCAAAACGCCTGAGCTTTTATTAACTCCTTACTAAACTTGCATACCTCAGGTATTGTCAGCTTCTAATTATCTCTAAAGACCACACAAAAACCTATAGTAGGATTCATATTCTTAGTAAAACTAAGTTTTTCATACCCTTTTTCCCTAAATTAAACTAAGTTTTAAATAGAATGCCATTTTTTCCCCTGAAAATTCAAGTAAGTGTTTTTCCTAGAAGAAAATTAAGAAAATCATTGCCAGCAACTCTTCGGATAGAGGACTAATATCCAGAATATATAAAGTCTTCAAAAAAAAAAAAAAACTAAAACCCTCAAATCCAAATAATCCAGTCAATAAGTGGGCAAACAAACTAAACAGACATTTCTCAATAAAGGGCATACAAATGCCAACAAATTATAAAAAAAAATCAATATCTTTAGCAGAGAAATGCAAATAAAAGCTAGTGATTTTATCCCTTTCCAGTCAGAGTGGCAATCATTCAGAATACAACTAAAAATGTTGGCAAGAATGTGGGGGAAAAGAAACACTTTAACACTGTGTGTGGGGTTATAAATTAATAAAACCACTATGGAGTTCAGCAAGGAGGTTCCTTAAGAGAGCGGGAATGGAACCATCACGTGACACAAAAGACATAATTTACCCCAAAGAATTAGAGTCAACATACTGTAGTGATCCTCATGCCCGTCTTCATAGCAGCACAGTTCAAAATAGCCAACTAACGGAATCAACATAGGTGCCTGCTGACAGATGAATGCTGTGTTTATAGCCACATTGGAGTTTTCTTTGGCCATAAGGAAGAACAAAAGTATGTCATTTGCAGGGAAATGGATGGAAGTGGAGAACATTATGTTAAGTGAGATTAGTCAGTCACAAAAAGTAAAAAATCAGATGCTCTTCCTAATTTGCAGAAGCTAGGGAGAAAAAGGGCCACGGGAGGAACTCTAGACAAAGGAGACACCACAGATCACAGATGACTAAATAAGGGACCAAATGGAAGAGGATGGGAGGGGGAAGAGGAAAATTCCCCAAAGTACATGATGTACATTCAGAAACATATTAAAGTCAATCACTAAGCTGAACATGAGGAGGGAATGGGGTGGGAATTGGGGAAGGGCTAAATGAGAGACGTGTGCATGTATGCCTCCACCATCTCATACTCCATTAAGATGTATGATTATAACGCGTCAATAAAAAAAGAAAGAAGAATGAAATTATGTCACTTGCAGGAAAGTGGATAGAAATGCAGAACATTATATTAAGCAAAATAAGCCAGACTCCAAAGCCAAAGGTATGTTTTTTTTTTCCCCCTTATAACAGGAACTAGAAAGAAAAAAAAATCAAACGGGATATCTCATGAAAATAAAAGGGAGATCAGTAGAGCAGAGGAAAGGACCAGAAGAAGGGAGGAAGGGAGGTGAGGAAAGGTACTGGGGAATTGAACTGACCAAATTATGTGTGTGTATGTAGAAGTATGTAACAGTCGATCCAACCCCATGTTTAATTATAATGCGCCAATGAAAACACACAAATAAAGATACAACAAATGGAACCCAAATTGGAAAGCTTTTTTTTCCTCCTCAGATAACTTTTAGAATACTAGGCACTATGGGCAATTAATATGGGTTTTTTTTTTCAATTTTTTCCATATAGCAGTAGCCACGCACTCAAGACTGGAGTCAGCTGGGAGGACCACTCATGTTCTGATGGTTGGTCAGCCTCGCGGCTCTTCCGAATGACAGACAGTAAAAACACACTTCCAGAGAGTTTGTTGAAATTGGGTAGATTAAGATTCTTAGGAAAGAAAAACCAAAAGCTGTGCCTTTTTCAGTGTTCTCTCTGATCAGTGAGTAAACCTGTTTTTTTTGTGTGTGTGGGGGGGGTGCTTGTGGTTCAGGCAGCAGAGACCAAATATAAATACGCAGTGGCTAGGATCAGCCCTATTTGGCACCATTTTCTTAATATTATTAGATACTTTCCTTTTCAATCTCAATAGAAAAGAATGGGCTCATTATTTTGTTACTTTTTTTTGTTTCGATTGCTACTAGGTACTGAACCAGAGGCATTCTACCCCTGAGCTATACTCCTAGCATTATTTTAATATATTTTTCAAAATTTGAAGCAGGGTCTCACTAAATTGCTGGGGGCCAAACTGAGTTGCTGAGGCTGGTCTCGAATCTGTGATTCTCCTGCCTCAGCCTCCCAAGTACTGGGATTACAGGCATGTGCTACCATGCTCAGTCTCCCTTACTTTTTTATATATTCTTTTGGCACTTTTAGTTTTCTGTTTGTTTGCTTATTTTTCATTTCAGAAATCCTAAGTATAATTCTAATTCTTTTTGGGGAGAGGGCAAGATAGCTTTGTGGGGGTGAGGAGTTGTCATAAAATCAGTCTTGTGGTAGAGATCTACGAACATTTTGCCTCATTTTAAACATACAAAAAGGGTAGAAATGTGAAAGCTGAATGCGATCTATGGCTGTACCACAGAGAATCCTTTAATGAGATCTGCATTTGTTTTACATCACTAAAATTAATTGGGGAAATCATTTACTATGCATTGGAATTAAAAATCAATTCCTAGCTTCTTGATTTTTAAAAAATTAATAATTTTGTTTTTAAAGTTTGCTTCTTTTTACTTAGTAGATATGTGTTGGTTATTTTATTTCACACTGGTGGTAAAATAATTTTCTTTCGTTTTTCACTTCTATTTGGAAAATGTAGAGTTCTGGCAAAATTTGGTTATTGCCATGAAAGTAATAACTTGAACAAGTAGCTTAAACCTATAAAACCCGAAGCCATTTTTTCACACATGAATCATTATATGATTTCTATTTAAAAAAATCTCCCATTCTTCTTTTTTCCCCTCAAAAGAACAGAGATAAACCTTTGGAGTTTTATGGTGCAGGCAAGCAATACTAATTCTGCCAGGGTGCTACAATGAGTGCGTATCTCACCGTAATTCTTATGTTTTAACACCCAAGTGGTTTAAGTAGACTTAAGATGGTATTTCTTTCAGTGTCTTGCTCTACCCATCTTTCTCTCCTAACCAAGTTAGGGTAAATAATGTTTTGGTAGTTTGAGCCACCAATCACAATCTTATAAGACTACAATATCCTTTCTCCTTGCCTTTGATTAAAAATCACTACTTGGGATTTTCTTTTTCCTCTGTTAGGAAATATACAACAGATAAATACACAAAAGACGATTTCATAATATCGCGATATTGGCCTTGGTTCAAATAAGATATATCATGTTTCCCCTATTACTATGCGGATCCTAGGAAGGGTTCATTTCAGAAAGTAGTCTATCAATACCACTTTCCATTTTCAATTACTGTCTAGGATTTCCTTCATACACATCAGAAGATGTATGAAATCTGGACCAGTATTATTGATTAGATACTCGTAATAATTCTAAAAAGTAAACTCAAAAGTCTTTACTCTAAGTGGTGTAGAACTTAGAAATCAATAAAAATGTCATTGTAGTGGTGGTGTTGAGATGATTTTCAGGACTGAGGTGGAAGCAGAGCATAAAGTAGAAGAGTCCTGCGGTGGTGAGGACCAGCAGGAGGTCCCGGCACAGGGCAGGTGGTATTAGGATGTGGAGGAGGGACCCAGGCCAGGAACACAGGAGGGAGGACTGGCTGCCTGATGGTGGGAGGGAGAAATCAGAACAGTGAGCAGGTGGAAGTTCCATGTCTACCTGGACATCAGTACACTCAAGGATCAGTTTTAGAGGGTAGACATTGAATTCGTTTTGTTGTTAATTTTTTGAAAGTGTGTATATGATGGTAGGATTGAGACCAGAGGCATTCTACCTCAGAACTGTATCCCCAACACATTTTATTTATTTATTTATTTATCTATCAGAACAGGGTCTAATTAGGTTGCTGAGAGTCCTTCTAAGTTGCCGAGTCTGATTTTGAATCTGAGACTGAGTCCTGTCTCAGACTCCCAAGCCCTGGTACTGGGATTGCAGGCATGTGCCCCTATGCCTGGCTCCATTTTTTTTTAAACATAGTTTCAGTACCTAAAGCACATCTAAGGCTGGAAATATTGAGCAGAAAAATGAAGCTCCGAGAGCTGCCTGAGTTTCCAATGTAGGTGTAGAAGTTATCAGGTTGGCATGGACCTTGAATACTAACTACTTCCCAGTGAGGATGGGTAATGTAAGGAGAAAGGGAGCCGAAGTGTGAGCAGAGCAGGAGCTGGGAAGACAAAGCACAGTGGGAGGGTAGGTGGGCAAGAGCAAGGCCTCAGAGCAGGAGTCCTGGGAACCAGGAAGCGGGGTGGAGCCGCTCTTGCACTAGTGGGAGCAGAAGCACAGCCCTTTAGGAGAATTTGTCAACATCTAATAAAATTACTTATGAATTTGTCCCCTGACTCAGCCCTTTGCCTCCCAGTTTACCCTGAAGACACGCCTCTACAATATTAAAGACAAGGCGCCTAGTTATTCATTATAGCACTGAAAGTAATAACAAAAGATTGAGAACAACCCAAGGAACACATTCAGTGAAGGACTATTTATATATTAAAATATAAGAGTAAGATAGAGCTCTCTGAGATAAGGTTATGTAGCTATATTTGTAAAATGGAGCCCAAAGAGAATAAACCAAAGACTAATAAAAATGGTGACTACAATGAAGGGTGTGTGCAAGGAAACAGGGGAAGAAGATATGATGGAAACGGAGGCTTCTCTGAAGATATCTTTTAATAAAATTGTGGTGTGTGTGTGTGTGTGTGTGTGTGTGTGTGTGTGTGTATGCACGTGTGTGCATGTGTGTGTGCTATTAGGGATTGAATTAAGGGGTATTTTGCCTCTAAGCTACACTCTCATCCCTATTTTATTATTTTTATTTTAAAACAGGGCCTCACTAAGTTGCTGAGGCTGGTCTCAAACCTGTGATCCTCCTGTTTTAGCCCCTCAATTATTCGGATTACAGGCATGTGACATTATGCCCTTTTGAAATATGTAAATAATTTAAATACTTAAAATATAGAGTTAAAAGGGTAAATCCTAAATCTGAACATAAACAAAACAAATGAACCTATTAAACTGACAAAAAGCATAATAGAAAAACTTCAATTAGCTGTGAATATAGTACTTTATATTTACGCTTGCTAATAAGAACAAAAGCATTAGAAAGTTTTAGGCACCATTTGGCAGATTTATTATCAGTAGCAATGTGGGTATGATAATTTCGAAACTATTTTGAGTAATTCTGGGATAAAGAAAACAAGCTTAATAAGTACAAGATATTATTATTCTGAGGAACTAAAAAATTAGTGTAAGAAAAGATAAAATGGCAAAAACAGAGGAATTCTAAATTTCAATTGCGGGATTAACGTCATTTTAAAGAAGCAGTCTGGCAGGCTTGGTGCCCAACACCAGGTTTTGGTCTCACAGCCTCTTCCCCATTGAAAAGGGACCGGCTTCTTACAGAGACCACTGCAGGGTTCAGGCTTGAAAAAGACTTCTCTTTTTTTTTTTGCCAGCATTTTAAAGAAGAGCTCAAATCTAGTGAGGTTATTAAAAAAGATCCAGAATCTAGCTTAAAAATGTCTTCACTGGAACAAGACGCACACCCAAAACAATGACTATAATTGAGTATAACATGTTCTGTGATTAAAAGTCAGTGAGTTTCCAGGGGTCTTCCCTCCCAACAAAAAAGAATGTAAAGGGGGAAAGGTCAAGTTTCTTACTATGGAATGTTATCCAATAATTGTAGAATTATCCAATAAATGTAGAAGAAATGACACTTGTTATCCAATAAATGTAGAAGAAATGACAGAATTTTAAAACTCTTAAAATCCCCAGTGTAGTAACATGTTTCAGGTAGAGACCAGCAGTGGGTTCTAAAGGATATTAGCATTGTGAAAGGTATTATTAAATGAATTTCTTCATCATCGCAAAGGAAAGTTGAGGAGTGGAGTGGGAGCTGGGAAGCCCACCAAGTGCTGTTGCACGTGTGTTGCTGTCATTCTGAGTTTCATTAAGATGTGTGATTATAATGCGACAGTAAATATATATAAAAACACACAAATATTTGCTTACACTGGTCAAACTTGACATGATTAAAATGAAACAGTTGAAAGCCTATACTATGAAGCCTTTACTCTTACTTGCGAAGTGTCAATACCCAGTCTTCAGGAGAAAACTGACCTAGATTCCTAAACAAGTCAATGTTACAAGGGGAGGTGGGAACTAGGGGGCATTCTAGACTATAAAACAACAACAACAACAACAAAAATAAACTCAAAGCCGGGCATGGTGGCGCACGCTTGTAATCCCAGCGCTTGGGAGGCTGAGACAGGAGGATCGCGCAGGTTCGAAGCCAGCCGTGCTGGCTTAAGAGACCCTGTTTCCAAATAAAATATAAAATAGGTCTGGGAGTGTAACCTGGAGGTAGAAGGCCCCTGGGTTCCATCCCCAGTACCACCAAAATAAAAATAAATAAAAAACCCTCGAAATTCAGTGTTTGATCATTGCTTAGATTCTGCTTCAGAGGAAAAGTGGTTGTAAAAAGACATCTTGGGAGCCTAGCATGGTGGCGCATGCTTGTAATCCCTGTGCTTGGGAGACTAAAACAGGAGGATCGCACAGGTTCGAAGCCAGGATCAGCTACTTAGTGAGGCTCTCAACAACTTAGTGAGGCTGGGGTGTAGCTTGGAGGTCGAATGCCCCTGGGTTCCATCCCCAGACCTGCAAAATAAATAAATAAATTAAATAAATAAATAAATAAATAAATAAAAGGAAAAACGAGATTGTGCTAATGTAAAAATATTGATGAAACCAGAAGACACAGAAATAATTTTTGACAATCCGAGCCTGGTGGCACACACTTGTAATCTCAGTACTTGGGAGGTTGAGACAGGAAGATCACGGTTTGCTGCCAGCCTTAGCTACTTAGGGAGGCCCTCTACAACTTAGTGAAACCCTGTTTCAAAATAAAAAATAAAAAATGAAGCTGGAGGTAATAGGTAATCTATCAGATGTAGAATGCCTCTGGCTTTAGTCTCCAGTACTTTAAAAAAAGAAAGAAAGAAAGAGAGAAAGAAAGAAAGAAAGGAAGAAAGAAAGAGAATTCTTGTCTGAGGTGAGGAGCCAGTTAGGAAACTTGCATGAACACATCCTGGAAGGGTGGGTGCACAGACGCCTCAGGCTCAGCTTGGCTCTGAGTGGGAGGAGAGACTCATCATCTGATACCTGAAGACACAAACTCTCCAGAGAGTGTACAGTGAGTTGGGAGAGAACCTGCCTGACCCTGGAGTTGCCTCTAAAAATCTAGAACAGGGAACATGGCAGAGTGAGGTTTTCACGAGAGCAGGGGCTGGAGTGATGGTTAGTGGGACTGAAGTTGTTAGGATTCTGGTGGGTGTGATGGCCTCCTGTTGGAGAACACAATTTCAAAGTGGCAGGTAGCATGGCAGTAAACTTTCATCATTCTAGGTGGGTTAGATGAAAATAACAGGGAGCAAGAAGCTGAGTGATCCTGAAGGGGGAATCTGATGATAGCGGGCAGAGGCCCAGGGCAGACTGAGAAGGAAGGTCGCTGTGGTTGAAGCCAGAAAATACAGAAATGGCTGGATTAAAGACCCAGAGGTGCCCATGGGGCCAAATAATATTTTGTCAAATGAGAAGGACTCAGCATAGAATAGTAGCTTGGTGCAGCCGAGACTGAGGTCTCTGAATTTCAGATGTTTGAAATGGAGCAGTTGCAGGTGAGGAGCAAGCTGTGGCCATGGCGGTGGTGGGAGTGGAGCCAGGACCTCATGGTTGTAAGGAACTGCCCCGGCCCCGCAGGTCCTCAGAGCCCTCGCTCCAATTTCCACCAGACGTCTGAGGGCATTGCTGTCGGCGAGGGGGCCATTTGTCTTTGTCTGTCTTAGTTTGTTGTCTTAGTTTGTTTCCATTTGTCTTTAATTCCCTTAATTTCTTTTTATCTAACTAAGAGGTCTTGGAAAAAGTCACGAGTTTCCCCATTAAGGATTTATTCTAAGGATGTCTTGAGGGATGCTGAGGGATGCACAGGAAGCCAGTCTGCACGTGTGTTCCAGGTTGGCTAAGAGTGAACCTGCAAACACTGGAGAGGCCCTCGGTAGAGGACTGGCTGAGAAGTCACTGCAAACCTCCAGCGCCACTCTCCTGTGGCCGGTTGGAAAATGATGTGGGCTCACTCAATGAAAAGATAAGTGACAAAACACCGTGTGTGTCACAAGCATATTTTTTCATTGAAAAGTATATGTTATTATAGAAAATATTATGAATGACATATTATGAAATATTATGGTGGCACGTTCATGGTAATTGTTTTCTTTTTCCTTCTTCATATATCATATGTGTTTATAGCAGATGAGGGGTACTGGGGATTGAATCCAGGGGCATTCTACCTCCTAGCTACATCCCCAGCCCTTTAAAATATTTTTTTTATTTGGAAACAGGGAACAGGGTCTGGCAAGGTCATGGAGAGTCTCATTATGTTGCTGAGGCTGTCTTTGAACCTGCAATCCTCCTGTCTCAGCCTCCCTGGTACTGGGATTACAATCATGTGCACTCTAACTTTCTACAATGAGTTGTGTTACATGTGTAATAAAGAAAATAGAATTTTAGAGAAAATTAAAATACTCTATAAGTATATCCTTACCATAGCTGTTTAAAAGAAAACCCTTTATTGTTGCTGTTATTACCAAGTCAGTTTTCGTTGTGAAGAATTCCTTTGGAAAATACAGATAAAAGTAAACAACTACACATGAGCCTACACTGACAGCGGGGGCCTGTGCTGGGGCTCAGATCTGGGTTGAATGTGTCCCCAAGTGTTCCTGTGTTAGAAGTTTGGTCCACACTGTGGCGGTATTGAGGTGTCGGTGTCCCTAAAAGGCGGAGCTCACTGGAAGGTAAACAGGCCAAGGAGGGCTGTTCTTGGAAAGGAATAATATGGGTCCCCTGGAGGAGTTAGTTCTGGTGAGAGCACGTTGTAATCGCGGGAGTGATCCCAAGTGGCTTCTTCAGGTGGCTGATGCCCTTTCTGTTTCTCTGCCACAGTGTCAGGATGCTGGTGCTATTTCCTTGGACCCTCCAGCTATCAGAATTCTAAGCCAAATAATGTCTTGATAAAGCACCAACCTCATGTATTTTGTTACAGTAATGCAGACCAGACCAAGATGGCTTGTTAACATTTGAGGCGTACCCTTTCTGATATTATATTTTTATTTTTCAAAAGTGGTAGCATCTAACAGTTATCTTTCTTTTTTTTTTTTTTTTTTGGTGGTACTGGGGGTGGAACCCAGAGGCTTTCTACTTCCGGGCTATACTCCCAGACCCATTTTATACTTTATTTGGAAACAGGGTCTCACTAAGTTGCTGAGAGCCTCACTAAGTAGCTGACGCTGGCTTCGAACCTGTGCGATCCTCCTGTCTCAGCCTCCCAAGTGCGGGGATTACAAGCGTGTGCCACCACGCCCAGCTAACAGTTTTCAAAGTGTTTTTTTCACTTAAATGGTCTTTGAATAACATTAAATATTCTCATTCTATATAATGTTTTGAATGGCTATGTAATGTTTGAAATGGACTAAAGCTTTTTTCACCTTCTTGTACAGATGTTTAAGTATTTTATTTTAGGTGAAGAGGGCCACATCATAGGGCACCATGGGGACCGTTCGTGTGAATAAACCTTGCAGCACGTTCATGACCAGTCCGTAAGCACAGATTTCTGAAAGTGGAGTTGATAGATTAAAGAGTTTTACTAAGTGCCTAAAACTAAATATTATTAAGTTCTCATTTCACAACATTTCTGCCAACTCTAAAATTGTTTTATAAAGTGGCATTTTTAGGAAACATGCCATTTATGCACCCCCTACTGTTTTGACTTTGTTATCAGTTTTATTAAAGAGGTTGAGCGTTTTATATTTCTCATAGGGCATTGGCATTTCTCCTTCTATTCACTTGCCTGGCTCTCTTTTCCAATAAAATATTTGTCTTTCTCTTAGGAATATTAATTTTTTCTCTCATATATTTTATGAATATTTCCTGAGCATGCCATTTACCTTTACTTGTTTACAGTGGTTGATAATTGAAGGATAAAGTTGTACTAGCGACAGCTGGCACGTAATGCACACTTAACATCAGTACAATGCTAGACACACCAAATGTCGTACTCACTCAGTCCTCTAACACTCCTGTGAGACAGGACCATGCTACATGATAAAGACCGAATCTTACAGAAGTCAGCTTGCCTAAATCAAGTATTAAACCAACTCCTGTCCCACTCCTGAGCCTCTTATCAATTTTCTGTCTTCCATGCATAATCCTGGCAATTTTTAAAAATAATAAGGTGTCCAGGCATGGTGGTACACCCTTGTAATCCCAATAATTGGGAGGCTGAAAAAGGAGGATCGTAGGCTTATGGCCACCCTCAGCAACTTCGAAAGGTCCACTGCAGCCGGTCGTGGTGGCGCATGCTTGTAATCTAGTTTTCGGGTGGCAGAGACTGGACAGCCTCAGCTATTACTTAGAGAGGCACTTCGCAACTCAGTGAGACCCTGTTTAAAACATAAAAAGGACAGAAAAATAGGGCTGGGAGTGTAGCTCGGAAGTAGAATGCCCCTGAGTTCCATCCCCAGTACTGCAAAAAGAAAGGAAAGGTCCACTGCAACTTAGTGAGACCCTATTTCAAAATAAAAAATAAAATAGGGCTAGGGGCAGCGGCACGCTCTGGCTTAGGAGACCCTGTTTCCAAATAAAAATGTAAAAATAGGTCTGGGAGTGTAGCCTGGAGGTAGAAGGGCTTCCAGGAACCCCAGTACCACACACACACACACACACACACACACACACACAAAATAGGGCTAGGGATGTAGCTCAGATATACCACCATGGGTTCAATCCCTAGTACTGGAAAAAAAAAAAAAGTGGATGCTGTATGTAATGCTATAGAAGAATATCTTCATTGTGTTCTTAGAACATAACTAGTGTGTTTTGGAAAGTACATATAAATAGTCTGGGGGGGGAGAATATGCTTTAACAATCCCCTTTGTGTAGGGCCTGGTGGGAAAAGAATAATGCTCACTTTTAATTTAGGCACATCTGTTTTATTTCATCTAAACTTTTTATTAGGAAAATATATACTGCATCCACTTAAAGAGAAGACATTTCTATTTTGGATAAGAGGGCATGGCTGAAGCTTTGAATATACCTTTTCTTCTGCACATTAGGACAGGCATTCACCCATGGTTCAAAATACACTGTTTGAACATCCACTCTGGGCTGGTCTTGGGCTTGATGCCCAGAACACAGAGACGACAGATTTTATCAGTCCCTCCTCTCAGTGTGGCATGGAGGCCAATGGATGACCCCCGTGGACAGCTGCCTGGGAATGAGGGAGAGGACAGGAAGTGTACTAGTATCGGGAAGAGGTTTTAAAATGTATTGATGTATCAATATTGGGAAAGATTTCCAATTTTGAAAATATATCTCCTGTATACTAAAAAAAAAGCCGATAAGGGCAGGAAGGAGGGACTTTTAATTTACATTTGTAAAAGAGAAGGAAGAAAGCCGGAGCCAGGACAGGGGTTTCTTTACATTTCTACAGAAAAGGAAGGCTGGAGCCAGGAAAAAGGTTTCTTTACATTTCTAAAAGAGAAACAATTTCACACATCTTGGGGGATGAAACAAAAGGTAGAGGCTTGTGTTTGGAGACAGGACTGCTCCGCCCTCCTACCCCAAATCCAGCTGGAGAGATAGCAGAAACAGGACGCGGCTACAGATATGGGCTAGTCTACAGATCAAAGGGCCTGCCACGGACTTAGTCAGGATAAGAACTCAGCATACTGGGGTTCTGTGTTATTTTCATTCGAATTGGCCCCCTGTGCCCCACTCCGGCACAGGGCTGTAACTATCTCTGTATTTCTATCTTTTTAATAAACTTCTTTAAATCTTCAGCAACTGTCCAAGCTATGCATATTTATTCTTAGCTTAGGACAAGAATCCACGGTTTTTCTGTTTTTGTGTTTGTGTGGTTGTGGTGTGGGAATTACTTCTCCCCTCACACACCAAACACATTTCATCCACAACAGGAAGGACACAAGCAAGGGGAAGAGCTGGCCTGACATGTCAGGAGAAACTTCACGCAGCCAGGATGCTCCCTCTCCAGTTCCTGAGCCTGCTGACCCCCCCTGTCACTAGCCTGGAGTTACCTACCTTGGTTCTCTCCTTCCACTCCCACCCCACATTCTTTGTAAAGAATCCGTCCTTCACTGATCTAAACCAGAGTGTGGCCTCTGTTTCCTTTGGGTCTTTTTCTGAAGGATGGTGGCTTGGGCCTGGGGCAGCTGCAGTCCAGCTAGACACCGGCAGAGGACCAGGAAGGCAGTATAGAGTGGGTGGCTGGCATTTCACTGGGTATTGAGATCCATGGCCACAGTAGGGAATATCAATACAGGTATCTGGTATTCGTGGGGAGAAAGTTGAGAGGTGGCAGGTTGTGGGAAGCCATTAAGGTCTTCCCCTTATCTTTACTAAAGAATACTTCTGACTGTCCTTCCGCCCAGAGTCAACAAGGTTTGGGGTCATGGAGGTTTCAAAGTAATTAAGACTCTCTCAGAACTAACGAAGCTATTGTTCTGTCTGAGCTAAGGTTAGGTTTGTGTTGTTTGTGTTGCACCAGGGTGTTGTTTGACCTGCCCTGTATTATATGTACTTGTCTTTCTTGTATTCCGGCGTAACCTGAAGCTAGAAACTGTATAAATAACCACAAGAGAATAAACCTGATTGTCAGCCAGTAGAGATGTCGGCCCAGTAGAGATTGACGACCCTCCCATGCTTCAAGAGAAATATACCCTGGGTCAGCCAGTAGAGATATCAGCCCAGTAGACTGGTGACCCTTCCATGCTTGAATTAAATTCTTTGAATTGAATTCTTAGAATCAAAATCTTTCATCCTCACTCCTCTCTTCGGAACCCGTACTTTTGCCGGCTGGCTCCGGCAGCAGGTGGCAGGCGGTAGTGGGACCTTGTCTTCCTGCCCACGAGTCAGATAGTACAAACCTTGAAGACTTCTAGGACTCATTCATGACATGGGACAAAGCCAGAGGATAAGAATTGTTTCTATAACTGTAAGACTTTGGAACTCTAAATGTGATGCTCTCTGAGAAGCACCCACTACTTAGATGAGAAGACTGAGGCCTCAGTAAGTTAGTAACTGTCCCATCCAGTCCCACTGTCAACACCGAGGGCTTATTATGTACCAGAAACTGTGCTGAAGGGTCAGTGAAAGAGTGAAGGGAGTAAACAAAAACCCTCCCTCACAGGCCCGATCTGGACCCAAGTCATTTTGGTTCCAAACACAGTTTCTTTCCCTTCTCTCTTTTCCCAGTTGCCTCCCCTTAAGTATTTTTTTTATGGTACTGGGGACTGAAGCCAGGGGTCCTATGCCACTGAACTATGCCCCAACCCTTTTTATTATTTGTTTGTTTGCTTATTTATTTAATTTTTATGGTGCTGAGAATTGAACCCAGGGGCACCATAACTCCAAGCTGAACCCATGGCCTTTAAAAAAAAAAATTGTATTTTGGTCTTGAAACAGGATCTTTCTAGGTTGCTGAGACTCTCACTATGTTGCTGGGCCTGTTCCTGATCCTGTAACCCTCCCGTTTCAGCCTCCCAAGTACCAGGATCACAGGCATGCACCATGCTCAGCTTAGTTTTTATTTTGAGACAATTTCTCACTAAGTTGCTCAAGCTGGCCTCAAACTTTCAATCCTCCTGCTTCACTTTCCCCAATAGCTGGGATTACAGGTGCACACCACCGTGCTGGGCTCCCAGTAAGGATTGGATATAATTTCATTTTGCCAAAACTTTGTTTCAAAGACTCACTCCTCTGCCTCTTCTAGGGACAGCACCAACCCCAGATTACTTTTACTTCCAGACCCACACTTGTAGCCATGTCTGGCAGTGTCCCCAGATGCCTGGAACTTTGCGTTCTGGCAAGTCAGGTTGATACTTGTTGCCGAGACTTCTGGTCCGTGTTTAGGAAGACGGAGAGTGAAAAGATTAGCTGCCTACAAGCTCCCCCAGCTGTTCAAATGGAAAAACTTCACAGAACTGAAGGTGTTGGGTGCACAGATTCAGGCTTGTGTTTTTAAAAAGCACTAAAAGAGGAAGAAAATGAAACAAATCTTAATGTGAATTTTCCTAATGTAAAGAACTACTTTAATTTAAAGAACATCCTGTTCAGCAGAATGCTATAATTAAAAGCATGACCAATCTTTTACTTACTAGCAGTGTGACTTCAGGTAATTTCTGCAACATCTCCAAACCTTGATTTCTTTCTTTAAAATGGGGATGATGGGAACAATCTCTACTCATGAGGGCAAAATTTGACAATGCCTGTATCTTTTGAAATAAATGAAGATGTGGTTATTATAATCTTTTATTCACTACAACGTGACTAACTACAATGTGACTGTGCAACGTGTATACTTATAGCTGGAGCAGCAAATTCCTAGATTTTTAAAAAGAACATTTTAAGCAGGATTTAGTGGCACACACCTGTAATACTTGGGAGGCTCACAATGAGATAGGAGGATCACAATATAGAAAGGAGCCTCAGCAATATAGCAAGATTCTCAGCAACTTAGAAAGACTCTGCTTAAAAAAAAGGGCTGCGGGTGGAGCTTGGCAGTCAAACGCCCCTGGGCTCAGTCTCCAGTAACTAACACACGCACAGGTGCACACTCACACATGAGCATGCAGGCACGTGCACACACATGAATGCTTTACATAAATTTATAGAAAAACCATAAAATTCATTTAACCTAAGAAAAATAGAAGCATAACTAAGACTCTGACATAGCCAATGTTTATTAATGTTAGAAAGCTTTTTAGAAATGGGAGACTAAGTCTAAATCCATCTTCTTTACTTTATCCCATTACTCACACTGAACTTAGCCACTGAGAAATTGGTGCAGTAATTTATGGATGTATTCAATGGCAGCTCTTTTCTTGTAAGTTTCAGTTAACAACCTTAACTAGGTGCTGGTTACATAAAATATCTGCTCTTCTCAACCACCCGTCTGGCTGCTGGATGGGAGCCCAGACAGGGACTCTCTGCCTCTGCTTTGGTCTGTTTGCACCTGGCCCAGACAGTGGGCTGGGGAGCTGTGTGAGTGGCCCTGTGTCAAGAGACAGTTACACATCTATGTACAGTACTGAAAAAAAAAAAAAGAATAGAAGGGAGAGGGCTCTTTTTGCAACCAGTTGCAAATATGATCATTTTGAACTTTGAATTTGTTTCCCATTTAGTGCACATTAAGTGTGTATGTATGCATGTATTACCCTTTTTTTGTATTGGGGGTTGAACACAGGACATTCTACCTCTGTGCTATACCCTCAGCCCTTTTTAATTTTCATTTTGAAACAAGGTCTCACTAGGTTGCTGAGGGTTTCAATAAGCTGCTGAAGCTGCCTTCAAACTTGCAATCCTCCAGTCTCAGCCTCCCAAGTACCAGAATTACAGGGACGTGCCACCACATCCAGTGGTTCATTACTTACAATATGTTACTTTCTTTTTCTCGATGCACTTATAATGAGAAATCAGACCTGGGCCCAGATTAACGTAATGGACACTCTAGTGTTCCTCATGGAGGAACGTCTCAGCAGTAGACTCTGAATAGAAGCAGGTGGGCCAAGATATGCCCCCCATTCTGGGCCCAGGTTGGCCCAATGGTCCAGGCTCACAGCCCCACCTCCAGCGTCCTGCCATTGCGTGTGTCACACCAACACCTCCACGTGCTGCGTGTGCCGTGAGGTGGGGAGGAGTGAAAACGCTGTATTGGGGAAGAAGATTCAAGATCTGTGCCTTCAGAACAAGCTATGGAGAATGGTGGCGCTGATCCTGTGCTCCACCTTGCAGGTAAGATAGGCTAGCCGGGTGTGGTGGTACAGGCATGTAATCCCAGGACTTGGGAGGCTGAGATAGGAGGATCGCAGGTTTGAGGGAAGCCTCAGCTACCTACGGAGACTGTTTCAAAATAAAAAATAAAATGGGGTTAAAGGTAGTGTTTTGAAATAGAATGCCTCTGGGTTCAACCTCCAGTCCCAACCAACCAACCAACCAACCAACCAGGCGAGTGAGATTCGCTGTGATGGGTAAGCAGGGACAGGAGGGACTTTGAGAGGTCTCGTTCCCTCACCATCAGGAGAAAAGCAAGGCAGCTTAAGCTGTAGACTAGAGAACAACAGGCCAAAGTGGACAACTTCTCGGGAAGCAAGTATAACACTTACAACTTAATATGAGTTGACTCCCAGTGACCAGCGCTGGGCCAGGCGCTATTTGGGTTTAGACTTTTAGTTGACTGTGATTAAATTGTGAATCTCAGGTGAGTGTCACTTGGCTGGGAGTCATGATTCAAAGCTGCACTGGGCAACTTGAAGCACCTTTCTCCAAGTGACTGCCTTGGGCTGCGGAGCTGCTGCAGGTGAAGTCGTTTCCCCGTGCAGGGGCAGTCTGGTTTGGAAGCAGAGCGACCATTTCATAACTGCGTGAAAATTTGAGTGTGGAAACCTGAGTGAACCGATGACACACTGTGGGTTTACTTTAGTAACGCACTGTGCTGTTTATAGATTGGCACCCAGGCAGCGGGCCATCTGGCTCCCTCAGTGTGACCCTGGTGGTAGCAGTGCACAGGCATTGACATCACAGACCTGAGTTCAAGTCTGAGGCTTCCACTCCTTAGCTGTGCACTATGTCCCGGAGCCACACACTGCAGATCAGAGAGACACAGATAATAGCTGAATGTATTTCATGGTGCTCCTGAAAGGATCAAATGAAAAGTGGCTACTAAGACTTCATATATGTTCACGCTCCTCTTTACTGCTGGAACAACAAGAAAAAGTACCCTAGAGTTAATGGCAAGAAGACCTCTCTCTCTCTCTCTCTTTCTCTCTCTCTCTCTCTCGTCTATTTCCTAGTCCCCTGGCAATGTTCGAAGGATTCTGACTTGCTATCAGTCAAGCAAGTGAAAAAAAAAGTCAGCTCTTTGGAGGCACATGAATTATTTCAGCATTTCAAGTTGTTCCTGACTAATATATGTATTTATATACACATACACAAGCACACATATATTATCACATAAATTTGCAGTGTAGAGCCTTGTGGCCTACTGGTGTGCCTGTTGAGGGACCTAGAAAGAAAAGCCATCATAGTAGGACAAGAAATGATGTTGCAGTGGACACTGAGGGAAACCAGCCGACACCCCGGCCCTGACGACCACCCAGGGAAACAAGATTTGTAGCTAAAACAAAACAGACATGCACATGGTCCGCTCAGATCCTAGGCTCAATGTTCTGTGGTTTAGAAGAAACATATAGTTTATTCATAATTTTATTTTAATTTCCCCAGATAATTGTTCTTCTTTCTTTCTAAAGTTTCAGGCATTTTTCAACTAATAGACACAAATGACCATTTAGGGTGGGACAAGCCAGTTAGAAAAATTCAACTTTGCCAACCTTTGTAAATAACACATTTTCTGGTATGTTTTATTTGTTTGTTTGTTTAATGTATTTTGTGGTACTGGGGATGGAACAAGCTACACCCCAGCCATATATTTTATTCTTTATTTTAAAACAGGGTCTCACTAAGTTGCAGAGGGCCTCACTAAGAAGCTGAAGCTGTCTATGAATTCTTGATCCTTCTGTCTCAGCCTCCCAAGTATTGGGATGACAAGTATGTGCCACCACACCTGGCTTGGCATGTTTTAAAAGGTGGATTACTCTATGAACACCATGACTTCTGTGACAGCTATTGTAAAAATATCCAGAAAAAAACATAATTCTTTGGATACTTTCATTTTTCTAAGGAAATCTTTTCTAAATCCTTGCACAGGATCAGTCACAGCAAAAGCAAGTTAAAATCTTAAAAAATATGTTATTGTTATAATAGACTCGAAAGCAGAAACATATATTCATTTTAAGTTGCAAGAATAGAAACCTTGCACTTTGGGGGACTTTTGAAAATTTCACCTCCTTTCTTTAAATTCTTTTGAAACAAGGCAGGCATATAAATAATGCATATGGTACTGCTTGATTTAGCAAACCCTTGATGAAATGCTGATGCTGGTTTCGAATAGCCTCCCACACCACCCTTACGTTCGGCACCCATGCTCATGTGCTGGGGCTGCAGCTGTTTGTGACTGTCTGGCCTCCCATGAATCAGCCACAGGACCCCCTCTCGCGGCACTACCTTCTCAATGGTCCTGCCATTTCCTAGTCCCCCTGGCACTGCTGGGAAGGATCCTGACCTGCTATCTGTTGAACAAGTGAGAAAAAGTTGACTATTTGGAAGCACATGAATTAGTTCAGGATTTCAGTTTGTCTCTGGCTAATTTGTGATGGTTTTAATGATATGAAGACATGACTTTAATTATTCTTCTCTAATAAAAATTTATAGAGGTCTCAGCAGAGGTTAAAAGGGTTCTGGAAAATGACCTAATTTTCTAATGTTTCGAGTGTCATATGTCTTGGGCGAGCCTGGGTCTTTCACTCTTAGAAATAACCAAGCAAAAAGTAGAGATGCATTTTATTGGGAATGTGTCAAAAAATAGTAGGACTGAAGTACTGAAAACTTTATCTTTCCTTTAATGAAATTTTAAAAGTAAGCATGTTTACTGTTATAAAATTCAATAGTAAGACAATATAAAACAAAAATTAAGAGGATTGTTTTACTGTCAGTCTAGCTCTCAGGTGTAATCAGTGCTCACAGCTTCTAGTGTATCATTCTGAAAGATTCTGCTGCATATATAAGGATTCTTACACTTGTCTTTATGCACTTATGCACATGGTATATGCATTTTATACACCGCTGCATGTGATGTTCAGCTATTTCTGTTTATTTGTCCATTTTATTTTTATTTTTTATTTTTTGTGCTACTGGGGGTGGAACCCAGAGGCTTTCTACCTCCGGGCTATACTCCCAGATCTATTTTATACTTTATTTGGAAACAGGGTCTCATTAAGTTGCTGAGGGCCTCACTAAGTAGCTGAGGCTGGCTTCGAAGAACCTGCGCGATCCTCCTGTCTTAGCCTCCCAAGCACAGGGATTACAAGCGTTCGACACACGCCTGGCTTTTAACAGTCTTTTTTTTTTTTTTTTTTTTTGGTGGTACCGGGGTTCCTGGAAGCCCTTCTACCTCCGGGCTACACTCCCAGACCTATTTTTATATTTTTATTTGGAAACAGGGTCTCTTAAGCCAGCGCGGCTGGCTTTGAACCAGCGTGATCCTCCTGTTTTAGCCTTCCAAACGCGGGGATTACAAGAGTGCGCTACACACCTGGTTTTAACAGTCCAATTTAAATATCTCTATCGATATAAATTGGTCCCATTGTTTCTAATAACCACACTGTTTTCTACTAAAAAGAAGTCCCATAGCTCTTTAGGAAGATAATGACTGTATGTGTTTAGAAATTTATCACGATCAATTTGTCAGTGAATCTTCTTGTATCTTTTTGATTGACACAAGTAGAGTCTGTAGCTTAAATTCTTAGAATTGGAATTACTTGACCATGGGATATATATATATATATATATATATATATATATATATTAAGAAATGTAGTTGTTCTTATCACATGACCACAAGAAAAGGCTACACTGATTTTAACTCCTACCAATAATGTTTGAAAATGTGTTGTTTTAACCACATCCTCTATCCTTATGTATGATCAAACTTTAAAACTGCTGGCATTGTTATCTCATGGTTTGAGCTGGCAGTTTAAAAAAAGTTGAGTGTGATAGTGTCTTCTTTTATGTTTGTTAATCACTTGCACTTCCTTTCTGTGACTTGCTTATGTTCCACACATCCATGTTTTTTAAATTTTTTTTATTGTTTCATTGTAGTCATACATTTTAGTGGAGTACAAGATGGTAGAGGCATACCTGCACACATCACTCAGACATCTACTTTTTATTCATAATAGCTTTGTCATGGAGTAGAAAAATTAGATAAATGTGTTCCAAATTTTAGCAATTTTTAACTCTGTATTTGAGTTGCATCATGGGATTTTTTTGTATTAAATGCTCTAAGAAGAGATATGCATTTTTTGCTGTTCTTAGATGTTTCCCCAGCTATGGCTGTTTGAAACAGTCTGTTTTCTTCTAGTACTTTTATTACTTACTATTTTTCCGATAATCTCTTATTTTAGGCTTAAGCATCTGATATACTTAGCATTTACTTTGGTGCAATGCTTGAAGAAAGGATCCAGATACATTTTCCTTGCAGATGCCTGGCGGGTTTTGCTCACAATGTTGCCTGAAGAACACATACAACTCTTCTCCACTGCCTTCCTCCTTCTCTTGCATAGGATCTTCACAGGGGCTCAACTCTGCTGCTTTCACAGATCCACCCTTATTTGGACTTATACAGCTTTATATTTTATTTTATTTTAAATATACTTTTATTGGTTCATTGTGATCGATCACATATTATAATGAAGTTCAGAGTGATAGGGACATATATGCACATAGCACTTGGTGAGCTTACCCCCAATCTCACCCCACTCCCTCCCCTTCCCCATACATAATACTGAGATTGCATTAATAATTTCATCTCTGCACAAGGTGTCATTTGGAATGCTCCTTCACCGAGTTGCCTTTCTTTACTACCTAGCCCTCCTTCTTTGTTTTTCATTTTTTCCCCTCTAATTCCTCATTAATAAAGGGTGGAAGTTTCTACATAGACTGAAATTGTCCTTTGGTTGCTGCTATATATTTGACAGCTGTGTTCCAATATAAAAATGATTTATTTTACAAAAAAGCTCTTGAAAGCCTATAAGGCTGGGCACTGTCTTGGTCTCGGGAGATTCAGCAATGGGTAAAAAATAAAAGGTCCTTGTTTTTACTGAGTTTGCATGGGGTAGCTTGGAGGAGATGACACAGTAAACAAATATATAAAGTAGTATTGTGTGATGAAGTGGAATGAAGAACATAAATCACAGCAAAGAGCTTAGAGAGAGGAGAGGAGGGGGGGATTTCAGAAAAGCTATTTGGGGAAGGTTTCCTGAGTGACATTTGGGCATTGCTTTAAGTTAGTTAAGCTTCATTCAGTTCATCGTATCTAATTTCTTTCTAAATAGCTTGACCTTGATACTTCAGTGTCTAAAATAGAGTTTGTCATCTTTCCCTTAAAATCTGTTCTCTTCTGGTCTTTGCCATTTTGGCCGGTATTCTAGTCATTTTTCTTAGTTGCCTAGGCCCTGAAACTCCCACAGGGCCAGCAGTGAGTCCAGAGCTCCTCCTACAGGGCGTCTCCTCGCCTTTACTGTGGTGTGCTTAAATTCACTCACGGGGGAAGATTGGGAGCGCCTAAACTTGCCTTCCTGCTTCCTGTGTCTCCTCCCTTAAGCCCACAGTCCTCGCTTGCTGTAATGCCAGCATTCTCAAATATAGCTTTCTGATCAAAACTTGCGAGCTGCAAGCAGAAAATAGTTTGTTTTTTTTTCCTATAGTAAGAACCCATAGACTGTTTCAACTCAGATTAAAGACCTTGCAAAATCTGAGCTCTGCCCAATTCTTAACCATCTTTCCAAATGAATACTTGCTCTCTGCCAGATACTGCAGTAAATGCTACATGTATTGATTTATTCAATCCTCATAACGACCCTCTGAGGGGCTAAGACCGTAATTTTATAAATGAGAAAATGGAGGCCCAGAGATGTTGACTGGTTTGTCTAACGTCATGGAGCCAGCACACAGACTCCAGACTTCAGCTGAGAAGTTTTACGGTCTGGCCTTTAAGAGCTCCATATGCCACCTCCTCCTGTTTCCTGCTTGTGTGTGCCTGAAGGCTGCTCCTCCTGGCTTGGACACCCCATCCCTGTCTCTAATTCTGCCTGTCTCAGTCATCCAGGCGCAGCTCAGGTAGCCCCATTCCCCTCTCTCTGAGCTGCTTCACCTCTGTTCTCTGGGGAAGTGTCAGGTTGTGTCTCCCATCACTGCACAGTGGCGCACACAGTTCTACATGTGCTTGGCTTCTGCAACTAGATTGAAAATGACTTTAAAGCAGATGCAGAGGCGTATTCATCTGGGGCCCTAAGATAGAGACTTAGCTCACACAGTAGGGACTCAGTGTTGGTAGTTGACTAGTTTAGTCATAGGACACTTGATGGAATAAAGCCAGTATCTAAATATACTTTAGATATTTAAATTTAAAACCTGACACATGAAACTTTAAAAGTAAAGACACAAATTTACCCATAAACACTGAGTACATGCTATATACCTGGCATTGTCATAAGTACTCATGAGGCATTGAGAAGGATCACACAAGTTCAAGGTCAGCCTCAGTAACATAGTGAGGTCCTCAGCAACTTATCAAGATCATGTTTCATACTAAAAAGTAAAATAGGGCTGGGGGTGTAGCTGAGAGGAATAATAGCCTCAGTTCAATCTTGAGTACAAAAAATAAATCCAGCTTGTATAGCAAAATCAAAAATCATCAAGTCCCAGTGGCTTAAAATAAAAGGTTTATTTTTTGACCACTGTAGACCTCCTCTGATGGCCACCAGGAGTATCGTTTTCAAATTACTCACTAAGGGACTGAGCCCAAGGGAGCAGCCTCCACCCGGGAAGGCAAGGCCCCACCGCAGGTGTGTGCTGGCTGTGTGTGCTGACAGTGCCCCACAGGCCTGCTCTTGGTCAAAGCTAGTGGTATAGCTGCCTTACCCACATTCAAGTGTCAGGGAAGTACAAGCTTACATTAGTCCTAGAAGAAGAAAAAGAGAGAGAGAGAGAGAGAGAGAGAGAGAGAGAGAGAGAGAGAGAGAGAGAGAGAGAGAGAGAGTGTGTGTGTGTGTGTGTTGTGGACAGCTCTCAGGACTCCTATAGTCAAAGATCTCTGTCTCCTGAAGCTCATTTTAGACTGTAGAGAAGACAAAGGTAGGAAGTAATAGATACGGCTGATAAAGAAATGATAGAATGTGTCCAACCACGATACTTGTTATGGAAAAAGAAAAAGCCGAGTAGAGATGGGCGCTGGGGTGTTAGGTAGACATGGGAATAGGAGTTCACTGGAAACTGGAGTGTGAGTTAAGGGGTGACCCTGAATGAGGTCATGAAGGGGATGATGTGATTGGCCATGGGGCTCTCCTGAGAAAGGGGGTCCTAGGAAGAGGTGGCAGTGAAAAGCTCAGAAGTGGGAGCATCTATGTGTGTTTGAGGACCAGCAAGGAAGTTAGTGTTACAGTGGCAGACAGGGATAGCCAGGGGCCCAGATGCCGAGACTAGACCACCGGGAGCCTTGGAGACCCTGTAAGGATTTGGGCTTTTACTTTCAAAGTCACGATGGGCCATGCAAAGTTTGAAGCAGAAAATTCACATGATTTTATTCAATTTTTGAAGGGCTTTTTGAATGGATTTTGGAGGGTGAAGAGGCAGGGAGATGTGGGCAGGGGCAGCAGGCTGATCCAGACGAGCACTGGTGGCAGCTCACACGGGGTGATAGCACCTTCCCTTGCCACGGGCTCTGATTTCAAGTTTCCTTTCAAGTGTGTGTGATGTATCCTGCAGTTTTAGTTTCAATCGCACAGCCCTGAGAATGAAATCATGTTTCTTCCCATGACCCTGCTGTGGCCTGTGCCTTCCTCCAACCTCACCAATGGGCACCGCTCCTTGTTTGCTAGCTTTGGCCACCCTGGCATCCTTTCAGACACTTGATTACACCAAGTTCTTCTCAGCTGCGTGGACACTTCCTTTGCCCCAAATACACTCTTTCCTTTCTTCGTCTCAGCTCAAATGTCTCATATTTAAGAGGCAAACTAACGTAAGGAGGCCTCCCCCACTTATGCTTAGCCACTTATCTTTGTGTATATCCACCACGGTAGTGAGTAACAGACAGCAGTCCGATTGCTTACTTAACTCCTTGCTAATTGTTCCTTACCACTGGAATGTAAGCTGTATAACCAGACAGCTGGGACTGGGTCTGTCTCGTTCTAGGTGGATTCTCAGTGTGGAGCATAGCACCTGGACGCACTAGGGGCACAGCAGTGTGCGCAGGAATGGACTGTAGTAATCTCCTCTTATTTGTGGTTTCTCTTCCCATTGTTTCAGCTATCCACGGTCAACTGTGGTCAGAAAATATTAAGTGGAGAATTCTGGAAATCAAATTGCTTGCTGTTCTGAGTAGTGCTGCATCTGCCTGGGAAGTAAACCCTCTCTGTCCAGTGTATCCATTCTATATATGCTACCCTCCCACTAGTATGTGTAGGCTTCAGGACTATCCTCAGTGTCAGACATTCCATGGGGTCTTGGAGTGTGTCTCCCACAGAGGGAGACACCATAATGAATCAGGTGTCCCAAAGGATAAGTGGACATCACCGTGCCAACCACAAAGATGCAGGACAGTCAGCACAAGGTCCCAAGGGAAGTGAAAGAGATTTTCGAGCATCTTATAAAATCTCGAGGGGTGATGCTTTACATGGCAAAGTGTCTTTCAAATCTCAAACTGGATGCTACCGTTCTGAACATGCTGGGTACTTACCATAGTCTAGTGTTATCTCCTGTTTTTTCTCTCTCCTCCCCCAGGAGTTATGTGCTATTCTTCCTTTTATACTGGTGCTGGAGTGCTTGACAAATACTTATTGTACCAAACTGTTCTAAGTTCATGTCTCCAAACTTTCATGCTGAGCTCTCTAATTAGATCCTTGTTAAATAGAAAATGTTATCATGAATCTTGTACAGGCTTCATGAGAAAAACTTGGTGTGCATGATCTTTTGGACACACTGAGATGACTCTAATCAAACCACCATCTGGGCCATACATTCTCTGAACTCTATTGTGTTCCATCAATTCATGAAAATATTACCAAGTCTGAAGTACAGACTAGAACTATGATCTGCTGCCAACTCAAGGAGGGATCTATTTTCTTTCTTAAATTTTAAGATTCAATATGTTTGGCATGAAAGAAATACAGGACTAATCAAATTTAACGGGAAGCATTCAGGTAGTAGTAGGCACGGTGAAGTTCTTTAACAGGATGGGGAATTGTAAGTCACAAAGATGGAGAGGCGAACAGCCATTTGTCAGGTCACTACCTGGAACACAGATGGACTACTTAAAGGACCAGCTAACATATAGTAGAGAGGAGCTTGAAGAATTTGGGGAAGAAAGGGGAGGAAGGAAATTAAGATATAAAGTTTGCTTTCTGAATCTCACAACTGCTATTGAGTTGGTTTTATCTGAAAAGATATTAATGATTTTGGTTCTAGGTCAATATTTTGTTTTAGTTTAATAATTAGTTTCCACATATACATATGGTGCTTGACAGCTTTCAAACATTTGCAGAATCCATAGTGTCACCTGATCTTCCCAACAAGCATACAGTAGGTAGAGTAGGCATTATTGCTTCCAACTTTTACACTTTTATTAGCACACTGTACTTATGCATCCTAATGAGGTTCAGGGCATGAGACATGCACGATTTCCTCAGATCCCACGCCTTCCTCCCCCTCTCTGTTCGTGGCATGGAGATTAGTTTTGATCACTTTGTAACCCTTAATCTCCCTCCACTATTTTATTAGGATCTTTCTTCATTTAGCTAAAGTCTCTTTTGATTTCCAGTTTGTCTTTACCTTCCACATATGAGAGAGGGAACATCAAGCCTTCACTTTCTGAGACTGGCTAATATCGCTTAGAATAACAATCTCTAATTCTATCCATTTTTCTTGCAAATTATATAATTTTCTTCTCCTTTAGGGCTGTGGGGAAATAGGAAGCTTCATACACTGTTGGTGGGTTTGCCAATTAATATAAAGTGCAGATATTGTTAAGAAGACTAGGAATAAAACCGCTACATTATCCAGCTGTACCACTCAGTATTTTCCCAAAGGAATTGAAGCCAGAATAAGATACTGTAATGACACAAGTATATCCATGTTACAGCAGCACAACCCACAATAGCCAAATTATGGAAGCAGCCTAGCTGTCCATCAGCAGATGAATGGATAGTGAAACTGTCGAGTATTGTTTTCATTTTACCAAGGACAGAAAGAAGTCCTAAGCCCTGGACTCCTTGCTGAGAGCTGGGTGGAAAGGCCACAGACATGGGTCTTCTGACAGCACATCCACTGTGTGTGTCCTGGGTGGACACACCCTGGGTGGTGGGAGTGCCAGTCTGTTAGCAACAAAGCGGAGGGGCTCCAATAGTGTACCCCAAATCCACGCTGATCATGAGGACTAAGTGAGCTTCTCTAAGTGGACTAAGTGAAGACAATTTGAATTTTTTAAAATGCTGAATGAATGTAAGAAATCATTTTATTCTGGTGCATTCCTAGAGCCGTGTAGTCATGTGGATTCCTTCTTTGAAATCAGAATCAGAAAGAATTGCAGGAATCTGATTTTCTCCCTGAGGAGTCTGATCTGAAGACACTCACATAGAAAACAGTTGTGGCCAGAGCTGGACACTTTCATTGAATTCTTTTCAGACAGAAGGTCAAGCCTAGAGAGCAGTGCTTCAGCCTGAAGCCCCAGAACTGGTTAGAGGCAGAGCCTGAAGGTGAACTTGGGTCTCCTGATGCCCACAGTCCTCCCAGGGCCCCACAAGCTGGGGCAATGTTGTCTTCCCTCTGTGTGGGGTGGAGTGGAGGCGAGAATCCACAAGGGACCTGGTATCCTGGACTCTCAGAGTCAGTGTTCCTAGCGCCCACTGGGACACAGAGTGAATCTCAAATAATTTTGAAGTCCTCTCTTGAAAGATAGCAAGGGGAGCACGGTGCAATTCACCTGGAGAGGTCCCATGGTGGCCAAGTCACATGACTATGGGGCACTGTGCAGGAGGCTGGGCGGAGAGGGGCATTGCTCCCTAGATGGCCTTCACAGAAGCCGCTGTGACCTGACGCTCCTCAAAGTTTAAGGGAGTTAAAACCCACCTCCTCCACTCTCCTTCATGGGACCAGACCAAGTGTTTATACGTATTGACCTGGGCTAAAGTTTTTTTAATTTTCTTTTTGTCCCCCTCCTTTTAATACTGGGGATTAAACTCAGATGCATTCTAACTAGAGATATACCCCTAGTCCTTTTGTATTTTTTTATTTTGAAACAGGATCTCCCTAAGTTGCTGAGGCTGGCCTCAAGCCCATGTTCCTCCTGTCTCAGCCTCCCAAGTACTGGTATGACAGGCATACACCACCACACTCCAGTCCTTCTTGTCTTTTTATGAGGAAGTTGGAGAGAAAAATGAGAGGTTGACAAGGATTCGGTCAGCTTCTTGTGCCTTGCAAGGCCCTATTATGGGTTAGGAGCATTCTTGAGGCCATCTTATGAGAAGTTCAACATGCATGCCCTATTCTAGTGTCTTAAATTTTTAAGGAAAATGTCCATGTCTAAAGAAAAAAGTTACTAACACGTAAACCCATTTAATTTTTTCTGAAGTTAAAAACCTAGATGGAAGCTGTCTAAATGCTTGTGTTAGAAAGAAGATTGGGTCAAACACAATAGTGAGTCCTAAAGCAATAGCCTGCTGCAGGGCGCACAGATCTATCCACATTTAGTCTAAATGTAGAGTGACCTTTCACTACCAAGCCTTGAGCTTAACGTTGACTGCAGTTATTGGAAATCATTTTCAAAGGTCATTTGTTTTAAAAAAAAGTAATAGGGATTTAAAGATACCTCCCCTACATGTAGAAACTCAAGTCAAAAGTAACAGGGGAAATCATGGTTGTATTCTTGAGTTTTGAAAAGAATCTAAAAGGTTTAGGGCCACACAGATACCAATATTTCTTTTCTTATCTACCAGCAGAATTTTCCCTTGTGTATTGGTGAACGATTTACCAACACTGTATTTGCAGCAGAAACAAGGATATGCAATGTTGTGCTTAAGGAGTTACTGCAAACCATATTCTTTCATTAGATGGGGGATAATATTGCACTGAAGCCAAGCAGAGAATATTCCCATGAGCAAAAGTCTGAGTCTCATTCCAAGTGGTGACATTTCTATGCAGGGTGTCCAGCAAGTAGAGACTTTTTAAAGGCTACCTAGAGTGGGAGTCACTAGGGCCTGGCTGCAAGAACCACCTTGTTAAGCTAAACAAAACAAAACAAAAAAAACCCCACAAAACTTCAGGGGCTCAGCAGGAGAAAAGAAATAGTCTTGTGCTCATCAGCCAATGCTAAAGGAATCCCCTTTACAGATGGAGACAGCAGAGCAGGTATGTGCTTGTGTAGGAAATAAGACACACTTTGATGATTCTCAAAGACATTTCTTCTGAGATTTTTTTCCTCAATGTAAAATGATGTTTAAGGTGGAAAATTGATTTTTTTAGAAAAACAAATTAATCATAAATTATTCTACTTTATTTAATTAGGAAAACCTTTGTCTCAAATATTTTATTTTTTTCTAACTAATCCCTCTTTCTTCCTCATTTTCTGGCTTTCATATTAATATGTTTCTTCTTCTGAGTAAGTTTCTCCAGGAAAATGATAACATTGATTTAGATGATTTATTTAGGACCTGTATGTTTATTAAGTGTTATGAAAGCATTTTTAATACTTGGACTTAATATGTATTAAGGCTGGGTATTAAAATCTGTATACAGACTAATACTTTGACTTAATATGCTTATTAAGTATTAAGTTCGGGTATTACTAATCCACATTTATGAGCTATTGTTCCATCTATCCTGTGCTAGAGCTCTCCTGGCACCGGGCCACACAGATTAAGAACAAGACAGCTAGCTCCTCTACTCTAAAAAGTGCTGGTCTGCTTCCATGAGTGTAGAGAGGCGCCTACCATTTGGTGTTTGTGACTCAGAGACACAAACACTGTGTTCAGAAAGAAATCTGGGTTCCAGTGTTGCTTCTAACACTCACTAGCTCTGTAACCAGAGGCAAGAGACTTCATCTAAGTCTTAGGTTCTTCAACTGTAAAATGAGAAAAATAATATTGTCCTACCTACCTCATAGGGCTGTGGAGAAAAGGAAATAGAAATAAAGGCTTTATGAAATACCTCAAAGATTTCAAACCGTGATCCAAATCAAGGCACCAACTGAGGGGCTGGTGCCTGCTGGGTGTGGCAGGGTGTGGCAGAGTGTGTCTTCCCCAAGGTAGGGATGGGGTCCAGTGGGGGGTGGGGGTGGGGTCCAAGCAGAGCCACCACCTGGCCAAAGAACCCCCCAGACCACCTATGTGAGTGTACTTTGGACACAAATATCCTGTGACATTTCCTCCTGGAAATGCACCCACCTGTTTTGTTATGAAAGTATGACAGAGAACTCTTAGTTTTCTATAAAATGAGAATACTTTGCCGGGCATGGTGGTGCATGTTTGCAATTTCAGTCCTTGGGAGGCTGAAATGAGAGGACTACAGCCAGCCTCCTGTACTTAGTGAGGTCCTCTGCAACTTAGTGAGACCCTGTTTCCATAAGTCTGGGGATGTAGCTCAGAGGTAGAATGCCTGGATTCCATCCCCAGTGCCACAAAAAAGGGAAATACACCGGCGTGGTGGCACACACTTGTAATCCCCGCACTTGGGGGACTGAGACAGGAGGATTGTGCAGGTTCATAGCCAGCCTCAACTGGCTTAAGAAACCCTGTTTCCAAATAAAATATGAAATAGGTCTGGGAGTGTAGCCCGGAGGTAGAATGAACATCCCCAGTACCACCAAAAATAAATAAATAAATAAAAATAAAAAAATATAAAAAATATAAAAAAGGGAAATACTTAATGCCTCATATTTTCCTCTGACCACCCCTTGCATCTTTCTTTTATTATAGAAGCTATCTGGGTTTGTTAAAAATATTTATTTGAGCCGGGCGTGGTGGCGCACGCTTGTAATCCCTGTACTTGGGAGGCGGAGACAGGAGGATTGCGCAGGTTCGAAGCCAGTCGCTGGCTTAGGAGACCCTGTTTCCAAAAAGAAAAAAGTATAAAATAGGTCTGGGAGTGTAGCCTGGAGGCAGAAGGGCTTCCAGGAACCCCAGTGCCATAATATATATGTGTATATATTTAAAAAAGGCCAAATAGAAGGAATAAGAAAAATATCACCCATAAGATAGTCACTAATATTTTAGCTTATTTCTTTGCTCTCTTTTTTCTCTCTAAAAAACCTTATTTATTTTAGTTGGTTGATTTTATATAGTTCAGGGAAAACCACATATCCAGTATTATAGGCTGCTTTTATTTCCCATGTAATATTATAAAATAAGAAGGCCTCTGTGTCTCCATTTTCTTTCTCCCCTCTTATCTCCCCAAACTCAAGCCCTGCAGCACCTCCGTAGGGCAGCCCCACTGGTCCTGCTCATTGCACTGAGGTCTTCATCTGCAGTTTAAAGGTATGTTTCTGACAGCACTGAAATCCTGATCTCTTCTTTTTGTAAGAGTTAATTAAATCTTCTGTGGTCTCCATTATACCATGAGATCTTTCAGTTAGGACCCACATCTGCTTTACTCTGAACACAGAACCTAGATCGTTGCCTACCACAGACTGCTCAAGAAATATTCTTAGCAAAAATTATTTGTGCCTGCCCGATATACTGCACGGAGTTCCTGCAACAAGGCAAGTATTTCCTTAAATAGCCCACTATTGTTGATTTCCATATTGTTAATACTGATGACTATCAATTTACATTCTTAAATATAAATAAATTTTATTTCCTTTATGTATTTCTTTTTTTGTGGCACTGGAGATTGAACCCAGGGGCATTGCACCCTCGAGCTACACCCCCAGCCCTATCTTTTATTCTTTATTTTGAAACAGTCTCACTAAGTTAATGAGAGCCTCACTATGTAGCTGAGGCTGGAGGCTGGCCACAAACCTTCAATCCTCTTGTTGCAGCCTCCTAAGTACTGGGATTATAAGCATGAACCACCTTACCCAGCTATTTCCTTTATTATTTATTTATTTGTTATTATTATTTATTTTTTTGTGGTAGGAACAGAACCCAGGGGCATTGTAACCCTGAGCTACAGCCCCAGCCTTATTTTTTAGTTTTTTTAGTTTTTTATTTTTATATTATTATTATTATTATTATTATTATTATTATTATTATTTTATATTTTTTTGTGGGTTTGGGGATTGAACTCAGAGGTATTCGATCTCCGAACTACACCCCCTGCCCTATTTTTTATTCTTTATTTTGAAACCGGGTCTCACTGAGCTGCAGAGGGCCTCACTAAGTAGCTGAGGCTGTCCGCGGACCACGATACTCTGGTTTCAGCCTCCCGAATGCTGGGATTAAAAGCGTGTGCCACCATGCCCGGCTTTCTAGTCTTTTTATTTTTGAAACAGGGTCTCACGGAGTTGTGAAGGGCCTCGCCAAGTAGCTGAGGCTGTCTGCAAACCACGATCCTCCGGTCTCAGCCTCCTCAATGCTGGGATTACAAGCGTGCGCCACCACACCGGCCTCCCTTTATTTTTTTAAACTAAAGATTCAAAGAAAAGAAGTCCAGGTCTTAGCATTTCTTATGACTTTTGACATGCAGGGCCCAACTGATTTTAAAGAAGTTGTATTGATTTTGACCATTTCAGATTATATCCAAGAATTCACTAAGACTCCATCAAGATTCCGAAGTTATTTTTTCTTCCAAGGAAACCTTCTGTTTTCTTTCCTCCTGATGGAGGACATGGAAGAAACCTGAGGAACGAAAGGTTCCGAAAGAGTTAAGGCAGTTTGGCGAAAGGTCAAGCTTTCCGAGACTCTGGGTGACTTCTGGTCTTTCCGGAATTTCTCACCCCCAACCCACCGGTGAGAGCGGGAACTGGCTGCAATCATGCTCTTAATAATCTTTAACCAGGCCTCTTTGTTTCTTCTTGTTTTTTAATTTTCCCTCCATGATTGTATTCTGCAAGCATATGATGTATGTTCTATATCAATCATTCTGCATTGTGTTTGAGATTGTACTTTGATGTTTTTCTTTCTGTTGAAGTTGTGGTTTTGGTGCAGGGGAAAAAAGTATAAAAACTTAGTTCTAGAGAATAAAGTTGTCAGTGGTCCAAGAGACGACTGTCCATGTCTTCATTTCAGGTCTCTCCCTCCCAAGTCCCGGGGAAGAATCCCCATACCTTCTGCACCTGTCAAACTCAGATGAGTATCCTTTGTGTTTCTACACAACAGTGCACCAGAGATTGATGATACTCTTCAAAAGTTATGTATTTGTTTGTCTTTCTTTCAGACAACACTATGAGGTAAGACAGGGTACAGTTATTATTTTTTGCAATCCCCAGTGCCAAGAAGTATAACAGGTATAACAGATTCTCAATATATTCTTCTTTTTTCAGTACTGGAGATTGAACCCAGGGACATTCTACCTTCAAGCTACACTTGAAGTACATGCCCTTTTTATTTTTTGTTTTGAAACAGAGTCTTTTAAGTTGCTGAGAATTTCAAACCTGCAATACTCTTGTCTCAGCTCACAAGTCCTGGGATTACAGGTGTGTGCCCCATGCCATGCTCATTATGTTCTCGTTGATGGTAAGGCACTAGTGCTTAATCAAATTTTAGAATAAAATCAACCCACGCATAAAGACAGTAATGGCAATGATTATTATGTAACAAACAGATTACTGGCCGGGCGTGGTGGTGCACGCTTGTAATCCCCGCGCTTGGGAGGCAGAGACAGGAGGATCGCGCAGGTTCGAAGCTAGCCCCGCGCGCTGGCTTAGGAGACCCTGTTTCCAAATAAAAATGCAAAAATAGGTCTGGGAGTGTAGCCCAGAGGTAGAAGGGCTTCCAGGAACCCCAGTACTACACACACAAAAAAACAAAAACAAAAACAAAACAGATTACAGATGTAGTGGGATTTTTTACTTGAAAATATTTATATAATTAATGTTCAGTATATGCTATAACGTTCAAGCATTCACACACTAGAGTTAGGAAGTTCCAGGACACTGAATTTCCCCTTTCCTATCAACCTGCCTTTCTTCCATTTTAAACATCAGATTGCTTTCCTCTAAAAATTCCTGTTTTCCCACTTCAGCATGAAGATTCAATTACTAGTCATGCAGCCTACAGCAAGCAGTCCTATCAGTGCTAAATCTGTTTAAAAAAAAAGAGAGTCCACACTTTTCGTGGAAAACAAAAGATTTTGTAACTTATAATAATTAATCATGAATATTTTACCAAGGGCAGAAAATGAGCCGCCAAGTGGTATGAAAGAGGTTATGGGACTATTTCATAGAAACCCCTTGGCCAAAACAGAAGCCCAAGTATATATGTTTTAAATCCCAGTGGAGAGTAGCAATATAAAAATTAAGTGATCTTAAAGAATAACGTGTGGTCTCTTTTTCAGATGCTGATTAATCTGGGTGGAAATAATCCTTAAGTCTGTAAGTAAAGTTTGGTAACACTTAGCTGAGATCACAGGAGACTCATTTTCCCTAATTTTCGTACATACTTAAACAGGGTTGGAATATTCCATTTTTCTCCACTTTCCCAAATTAAGAAAGAAGTGAGCTGGGCACAGTGGCACAGTCCTGTAATCACAGTACTTGGGAGGCTGAGACAAGAGAATTGCAGGTTTGAAGCCATTCTAAGCAACTTAGCAAGGTTCTCTGCTATTTAGCAAGACCTTGTTTGAAAATAAAAATTAAAAATAAAAAGCTAAGAGTGTAGCTTGGAGGTAGAATGCCTCTAGGTTCAATCCCCATTATCATGAAAAATGTATTGGAGAATTAGAATTGGTTATAGGTTGAATTTTATATGTTAAAGTCTTCTGCCTAAAACAAATCCATAAAATGTCAACAAGAAGATAAGCTTTTATAGGCTTAAAACATATCTAGAACACAAGCAAAGTTCTTATCTAGTAACAATAACAGAAAGTCTTGCTACGACCTGTTCAGTCCTGATGCTTCCTCTGCACCGAGAAGTATCCGTCCTCATTCCATCCACAAAGACAACAGGCTCTTGTGTCTGGCTGGCATGGGCGTGGACGTGACTGACTCAGCTGCAGCTAGTGTTTGCTGGTGGCACGTTTAGAGCGGAGCAACAGCAGCGTTCCTGTGCCGCTCGCCGGCACCGTAATGAGCACTGGGGGATGAACAGTCAGCTCATGGTCCAGGAAGATGAGTCTGTCCTGCTCTTCATCACCAACAAGCAGGAACTCACTGTCAAGCCTCAGCCCTTGCCCCTGGCGGGCAGACTTCGGTGGTATGGTTTCCGTGGGTAATTATCCCACTCCGTGTGTGCACAGTGCTTTGAAGTTAACAAAGACTTCCCTTACCTAACCTGTAGATCTAGTAGGAGGTCTGCAGGTTATGCGGAGTTCTGACAATTTAATTTTACTATTCAATTTAAAGCTAACTCATCATTTCTGACAAGCCCCCATTTCTTTGTTAGCAAATTTGGTGGGCTGAGTCAATTTACTGAATGCCTGTTGGTCCAACCCCTCTTTTGGTCTGTCTGGTCTGAGCCCTAGTGAGAGTCCTTATCAAGTGTCAAGTGTCTGCATGGACATCTGGCTGGTTTCTGAGGTCAGTCCTCATCCTCCCCATCTTCCCCTTCTCATTTCCCAATCAATCCTCGAGAGCAGCCAGAATGACCGTTAGAAAAGCAAATCTATTATGCTATTTTCTCTCCTTGACATCTCTCAGTGGCTTACAGCTGCCTTGGAGATCAAACACAAACTCCTACACAAGGTAAACAAGACCCTAGGGCTCTTCAAAACCTGGCTTCTGCCCAGGGGCAGGCAGGATTCAGTCTCCAAACACTGAAAAGCATATGGTGACCCGCTTCGCAATCCCTTCACCCATATGTAGTTAACAACAAAGAAAAAAATGGAAGAAATTATAAAGCATAAAACACACATATGCTATATTTAAACTATTTCCTCAAACATTTCTGATTAAAACATTATGAATAAATTTATCAAAATTAAACTTTTTGTTTGCATGGTGGCACACACTGCAATTCTAAGACTTGGGAGGCTGACACAGGAGGGTTGCAGGTTTGAGGCCAGCCTTAGGAATTTAGTGAGACACTCAGCGACTTAGTGAGATCCTGTTTCGATATAATAAAAAATAAAAAGAGTTGGCGCATGTAGCTCAAAAGTAGAATGCCCCTGAGTTCAAATCCCTGTACCAAAAAAAAAAGACACCTCAAACCAAAGAACTCTCCTTCCTTTCTTCTTCCCGTTCCTGCCCGCCTCCCTCCCTCCCTCCCTCCCTCCTTTAAACTCTGCTCTGCAGCTCCCCTGAGAGCATGCGTCTCCACTCTGCTGACTGGGTGGCCATAACTGTAGATTTTTCACAAAAATCATCAAGAAGATAGAAGGGTAGCAACAACAAACCCACATATACCATTAAGTGACTCCCTCCTCTGCCCCCTCCCTGTCTGGTCCTTCTTTCTTTCCTTATGGTAAATTCCTTGTGTTCTGGGCTCCATGCCACTCCTACTGGAGACTGATGACAAGTAGCAACTAGAATGCAGACACTGGCTCAGGAGCTCACAACTTAGGAGCACTGGGAAATGGATTACAGACTTTTGAGCATTTTCCAGTCTTTTCTTGAACCTGACCTGTATCTCAGTATCTTTGACTCCCAGAAGTCTCTATTCATTATACTTTGTTCTAAGATTCCTTTTCTACATGGCAGTCCTTCACGTATTTACTCATTTACTTATGCAAGAGAGTCTTTCAAGGACAAAACTGAATAAAATTCATTTATTCAAAAAATTGTATTGAACAAGTACTATATCCAACCCCCAATCCCTACTTTTTTGGTGGTCCTGGGATTGACCCAGGAACACTCTATCTTTGAGCTATATCCCCAGTCCCAGCCCTGTTTTATTTTACTGTGATACAGGGTCTTACTAAGTTACTGCACGCTGGCTTCAAATCTGGGATCCTCTTAGCTTCCCAAGGGCAAGTGGCAGATACAGATAAGCTGCTGAAGAATTACAAAGCAAAAAATGTCAAGTGCTGTTGAGGATGTGGAACAAGAGGATGCTTCATACACTAATAAAGAAATATAATTTGTATAAAACTGTTTAGCAACCAATATTGACCAAAGCAGTATATACCTATCCCCCAATCTAGAATTCCACTAATAGTGGAATGCACATGTTCATCAAAACATGAATACAGCAGTATTTGTAACATGCCAACTGCCATGTAGAAGAATATGGATTTGTGGTTGAAAAATCGGAAACATGTCTAGCCTGGACTTATTATGTTTCTTAGACTTTCAATGACAAAAGCCAAAGAAGCAGTTGGGTCTAGGAATCTGAGTCAAGACAGTGACCGGATATAAATTTGATGCTGAGGAGCATGAGACTAGAGGAGGTTACTAAGACGTAGGATGAGGATGTGACACAAGAGCCACAGGCGCCTTGGTGGTAGAAAGCCAGGTGGTGGAGGAAGAGGCACAGAACCCGAGGAGCAGCACCAGTGAGAACAGGCGGCCGCGTGGATGCTGTGCGGAAGGCTTCTCTGTGGAGGAGTGCACTGGGTGGACCATCTGAGAGGTCTAATGGAGACAAGGTGTCCCTAAGGACTGGTGACAACCGCTGGGTCTAGTCCAGGTAGTCACTGGTGACTGGAAGGTGTGATGGTTCATTTGGGGTGTCAACTGGGTGGACTGAAGGATGCCAAGAGGCTTGGGAAGCGGTGTTTCTGGGTGTGTCTATGAGGGTATTTCCAGAGAAGATTGGTGTGTGGGTCAGTGAGCTGAGGGCAGGATCTGCCCTCAGTGTGGGTGGGCACCCTCCAATCAACTGGGGGGATAAATGGAATAGAAATGTGTAGGAAGGGGAAAATTCGTTGTCTGCCTCTTCCTTTGATGGCGGGCACAGTCTCCTGCTGCTTCCTTTGGATATCTGATTCCAGGTTCCTTGGCCTTTTAACCAAGGCACGCACACCAGCAGCTCTCCTGGGGCTCTTGAACCTACCACCAGGAACTGAAGGGGCTGCACTATCAGCCATCCTACAAGTCCTTGGCTTGCAGCTTCTTGGACTGAGAGATGCTACTGATCAATCAGGGGACTGATTGGCCTCTGTGACTGATTATGTAAGCCAATTCACCTAATATTTCCCTTCATATTTATGGGCTGTTTCTCTGGAGAACCCTGATGAGTGCAAAGGGTTTTCAGAATGAATGGACAGAAGACCTTTTTTTTTTTTTTGAAGACTGTTGCTGCAAGGGCAGAGTGGTGGGCTGTCGTGGTGGATGAGCAGAGGGTACCAAGGACAGCAAAAGAATAGCACACTGTGCGGATGATGGAACAATCAGCAAGAGAAAAACATTCTGCTTTTCTTTGTCCCCTGTCTTCCTGTTCATGTCTTCACCAGTTCTGGAGATGTCCCCACTGTTGCCGGAAAGCCCACATCCCATCATTTACTTTCCAAGAATCCATGCAGATAGCACTCAGGAACATCAAGCTTTGCTATCAGATGCCTTGGCCCCAAACTTTGAACTAGAAGCCAGTGGGATAAAGAAGAGGAGGCTGCACCAGATCTATTACAGAGACAGATGACGGAGAGAGCCTCTACCCAGAAGACTTCAGAAAGAGGAAGGTGTTAATAATTTTTTTCAGAATATTTTGTAATCATTAAAGAATAGACTATCTTCTATTCATCATTGAAACTCCTGGGACTAATATAATTCCTGACACAAAATAGAAGCTCATTAAGTAAGTCATGAATATATTAGTGAATGTAGACCAGTGTGTTAGTCAGCTTTCTACTGCTGTGACAAACAACTGAGAAAAACAATTTATAAAGAGGAAAGGTTTCTTTTGGCTCATGGTTTTAGTGTTCAATGTTGGTGCCATTGCTCTGGGCCTGTGCCGGCACAGCACATCATGGTGGAAGCACACGGAAAAGGATGCACACGTCATGGCTGCCAGAAAGCAGAGGGAGGGAAAAAAGGAAGAGGGAGGGAGGAAGAGGGAGCGAGAGAGAGAAAGGGAGGGAGGGATGGAGGGAGGGAGGGAGGGAGAGAGAGAGAGAGAGAGAGAGAGAGAGAGAGAGAGAGAGAGAGAAGAAGAAGAAGAGAAGAGGAGAGGAGAGAGACAGACAGACACACACGAGGGACATCAGTGTCCCAGTGTCTCTTTCAAGAGTTTTCCCTAACTTCCCAAATGGCCTTCTTTTTTCACCAGACCCCAACTCCTAAAGGTCCCTCTATTTCTCCAAAGTGCCACGGATTGGTAGTGAAGTTTTTGACACATGAGCCTTTGCAGAACCTTCAAGATACAAACTATAGCAACCAGTTTTACTTAGATGGCTGGCTGACAGATCTGAGTGTGAATAAATCCACTTCAAGTGTCTATTTCAGTCACTGTCCCTTGTTTTGTGGCCCTTAGTTAGCCCTACAGGGACAGAACTGAAAGTAAAATTGCTTTCAAATTTTCATCAAATAAAATAAAAGGAAGGTGAGTTTTTGTACCTACTACCAGATCTTTTATTTTGGTATAAAATAATGACGCATATTAATATTTCACAGGATGAACTAGTACCAGAAAAGGAAAAGCACAGGACTAGAAAAATAAAGACAATATTCCCCCCTGGCCCCCAGCAATGCAATGGCATTAAGCCACCACTGACGATTTTTACAGTATCAAGAACAAGGGAAGAAACAATCATGCTTGAATTAAAGTGGGCATTTTTACTTATTTACTCTGTAAATCATTGTGAATCAAGTTTCTGTAAGTATTCATTCGGGAGTTCTTTTATTTGGATGAAGTTTTCACTTCCTTACCCTGTAGGCAGACATACTGAATAGAGACAGAACACTTAAGTCCATCTCAACCTGTCAAACTACTCGTTAAGAATGTTTTTCCATTGGGCGTGGTCATCACCATCCTTCTCTCCCACTGTAGCTGCTGGTGGCACCCAGTCAGGAGCGGGAGGGACACGTCATAGGACAATACTTTCCCATAAGGACTAGAGGTTCCAGTCTCAGGCCATCCGCATAGAAATTTCCATAGTTAATGTTGGTCAGCACTGCGCTCGGTTGTCACTTGGTCATAACCTAGAACGTTACCAGTTCAAAGTAAAAAATTACTTGAATATCATAAGCTCTTTTCAAAGGAGTGCAAAAAACCCCCAGAAACTTAAAGAAAATTTAAACTTTAAATTTCATTCTCATGGAGAAATCAGAACCCTTGGCCCAGAAATAAGGTGGATACAGATGGTGTGAGTAAACTGGTGCCAATGACTGTCCAATAAAAAATAACAACCAGCTGGGCATGGTGGTACACACTTGTAATCCCAGCATTTGAGAGGCTGCTGACAGGAGGTTCAGGCGCAGCCTCAGCTACTTAGGAGGTCCTTTGCAACTCAGTGAGACACTGTTCCAAAATAAAGAATAAACAATAGGGCTAGGGATGTAGCTTGAAGGCAGGATGTCCCTGGGTTCCATCCCCAATACCACACCCACACCCCCCCCCACACACCCCAAAAAAAGATTAAGGCCGCCTCTAAAGACCTCATTTTAATTTGATTACTTTTTCAAGGATGTATTTCCAAGTGTAGTCATATTCTAAGGTGTACATGGTAGGACAGCATGTACCCTTTGGGGACATAAAGTTCAGTCTATAACAGTAGTCTTCAGAAGATATTTTACATATTAATGTACAACTTTAAAAATAATACTAGAAGCTGAGCATGGCGGCGCACGCTTGTAATCCCAGCATTTAGGAGGCTGAGTCAGGAGCACCGCAGTTCGCAGCCAGCCCCAGCTACTTAGGTCCTTTGCAACTCAGTGAGACCCTATTTCAAATTAAAGAATAAAAAATAGGGCTGGGGGTGTAGCTTAGGGATAGAATGCCCTTGGGTTCCATCCCCAGGACCGCAAATAATAATAATAATAATAATAATAATTATAATAGAAATAATGTTAGAAAGGTTTATTTTCTGTTTCTGAATACTAAATATCCTAATTCATAATGGTTATGATTAGCAAATGCTTACTCTGTATATGTGTGAGAGAGACAGAGAGAGAAATTTTCTCAGTGTCTTTTCTATTTTTGTTTCTGATACCTCTTCTCCAAGGCATCTGTTATGTCTCCCAATGATCTTACACCCTCTGCAGTGGCCTCCACTGGGGTGGACTTACTGATTCCCTTCTAACAGGTAGTACTCAGCAGCAGCGATGGGCTACCGCTTGTGACTTCAGGGCGCAGAGGGCCGTGGCTTGCACCTCGGGCACTGTCTCTTGGATTGCTAGTTTCCGGGGGAGGCCACTTGCCACGTTGTGAGGTAGTTCTGAGGGATGGCCCATTTGACTGAGTTTGAAAACAGATCTTGATCAGCCTGGGCAATAACTCTAAGACACAGTTTGTCATTGCAGTTCTTATATACTGATATTTTCTATTTAAGTTGTACTCTGTGGATTTTACTCCAAGTCAGCAACAGATCTTTTTTATTGGAGGGCTCTATAACATACAGTGAAGGAGAGGAGAGCCTGTTCTTCATCAGTGGTTCTAGGATCAGTGGTTAACACTAATGTGGCAGCAATAATTCTACAAAGGGCAAACCCAGACTCCATGGGCTAGAATGGAAGACAGGAGGGAGGATGGTGGCTCCAAAGGATGTTAGGGACATGGTAGTTTAAGAATTCCCAAGACAGACTCAAAAATATAAATTCAATGAAATACTACTTAGGGTTTCTGCCTAAATATCTTTGTCCTTTTACCGTATGTGGGTGTGTCGTAGTATGTGAATACACACCTGTGTGCATACGTGTATATGATCTAAGGCCAGATATTGCAGTCATGCATATATATACCTAATCTCTTAAATTCACCGATTTGGGCCTTATTTTTCTACTGTCAAAAACAATCCTATTTGAATCTTAAAAAATGTCCCACAATTGTCAGAAAAATAGCATTTTCTTGCTAGTATTTTTGACATCTTCTGTGATGTCTTAGCATGGGTCTGGAGTTTGGAATGCCTCAGTGCCAATTTTGCTCTATTTTTTCTAGCCGAGCAGGCATGCTATTTAATTTTGTGACTTTCACATTTTTCTCCCTACAGTGGTGTGGATTTAGAATGTCCCCACACCCGCCTTGGAAACAAGCTAGCATTGTTGGAAGCAGGGCTTGATAAGGAGAGGTCCCTGGGGCCCAGCCTTGAGGATTACACATGGTTTCTCCCCCTTGTTCACTCTCTGCCTTCAGCCTCCGCAGTGTGACGACAGTGGATCCTTGCTCGCTCCCTTTCTGCTTCCTGTCACCCTGCCCTGAACTCTGCAGACCCAGCCTGCCATGAACCGAACCTCTAAACCTCCCAAAACTGTGAGCAACTTAATCTTCCTTTATCTAAGTTGCGTGGTCAGTCATCTTGAATTGTGACATTGAGAATACTGGCTAGGACAATCTCGGAACAAGGCTAATGGCAAATCTTACTGACAGGCTTGTATAGAACTTGTGAGGACCACGCAGAACTATTGCTCTGTCCCTTTGTGATCATGCAGAAGGGTGGACTTTAGCCATAAGATTAACATGTGCCAATATTGTCTATTCCAAGATACAACAACCATAATATAACCCTTCTGTAAAGGTGTGGTTATTTTGTGGTCCATAATGGACCTCATGTTAAGGAATTAGAGGGGGAACCATTGTATAGCAGGGCCCTTGCTTTGTCTGTGCAGTGGAAGAGTTCCAGCCTAGCTTCATGTGAAGGTCTGGGCTCATCAACCTGCAGAGTGAGAGCCCAGCTGAGTCTCTGGGAAAGAGTCCCTGAAAACTGAATTGGAAACTCTGCTGCAGAAAGCAGTAAAACGGTTGTCATCCCACAGCCTGCTGGACGCGTCAGTCCTCCAGCCATACACCATTACTCAAAATTAATCTCCAACTGCTAATTACATTCCTTTTATATTAGCACATTATCATTTTACTACGTTACCTATCAAACCGTTTTGGAAAACATCACTGTCATCCTGGCCCGGGAACAGAGCCCAACCATCATTTTTCTGGCCTAATACAAATTTGTGTCCCAGGTCTTTAGTCAGGCCTGCAAAAATCCATTTATGTATACATTTTGCTGCTAACCTAATTCCCCCCCCCCCAAAGTGCCCAGTTCTATGTCAAAGAATGCAACCTTGAATTATGGAAAAGCATTGTTTTCATTTTAAATGTTTGTTCTACGTCGCTGGTTATTTTGCAGCTTTTTAATTTCATTGTCATTGGGAGCAGCTGCATCGCCAGCAGCAGTGACAGCCATAGCCTGCTGCTGCTGCTGGGCTCAGCACCGGGGCCTCTCGCCTCCAAGACACAACGCAGGTGATGTGCACGAGGCCCCACCACACCTCAAACCTGAGGCGTCTTCAGGATGCCCGCGGCCCCTGTCCACCTGTGCCTCAGTGCCCTGTAGCCCCTTCCAAGGGAGTAAATCTCCTATGTCTGCAACAATAGACTGTGACACTGGGTCAGACAGAGGCATATTCAAAGTTCTAACTAATGAGTGGACAAGGAGAATATGAACATAAATAAAAATGAAAATACAGAAATAAGAACAGAGCTGAGCGTGGTGTTGTATGGCTGTGATCCCATATGTGGGAGGCTGAGACAGGAGGATTGAAAGTTTGAGGCCAGCCTCAGCAACTTGGTGAAACCCTGTTTCTAAAAAGTAAGTCAGTAAGAAGGAAAATAAATAAAAAGGAAAGACAAAGAATATAAACTCAGAGAATATTACATTCCATTCACTTTAAAAATTTATACCAAAGAGGAAATAATTTCCCATAAATGCTGTAAATCCTGACTACCACATGGGAGCACGTGAGGGAGACTTCTGAGGCTGGCTCTTCCCCTACGGGGCACTGAGGTGCATATCATGACCTCAGGGTTTTTCTCTTGGTTCTAAAGATTCTGGCCGTTTGAAAGAATGGAAGCTACTTTTCACTTGGGAAAATACAATAAAAATCGGGTTTTCAATACTAAATTAGGACAGACAACCTTTCTCTTGGGAAGAAAAACAGTAAGTGGTCACAATAACGAGATTGTGCAACACGCTTTGAAAACGCTTCTGCCATGTTTCTACAGAAGAAACTTCAGATGAGCCTGTCGGTCCGTGGCTCAGAGCCACGGAGTCAGTAATAAATGCGAGAAGAACAATTTATTGAAACCATTTTTATTACTTTTTACTTTAATAAAAATGCTATTTGCCTGTCCCATTCATATTAAACAATAGTATCCAAAATATTCAACCTTGGATTTTCAAAATCAAACCTGGCAGGGTTTAGTTCACAACACAATAATTCATTTTCCAAGGTAAATACCACCACTGATGCAGTGTGTTCTGAAAATTCGTGTTCCAAGAGCGTTATTAGATTTTTAGTTTCTATCATTGAAACTGACTTTACTGGGTCTCATAAAATGGATTTCCAAAAGTAATTAAATGTTTCATAAGATCAAATTCAACATTTAATTTCAAATTTAAATAGAGCAAACAAAATTTTGAAAGTTTATATAGAGAAAACATCGGAAGTCTGAGAAAGTAACAGGATTTCATTGTAACGAACCATTTCCTGTGTCTTGAGAAAGTCTTATATTTCTCTATTTTCATTTGCTACTTAATGAATTAATTAATCCATACACTTATTGGTGAAGTATAGACTCCCCTCATAATGTAGTTCGTAGTGCTGCTGACCCACATGCGCACAGCCCTGGGCAGGCTGTCCTCTGACTCCCTTTCCACTCCCCTTCCCCATACAGCATGTTGAGATTAGCTTTGGGGTTTTCATATATGTGCGTAATGTCAATGGAACTGTTTCCTACACTGATTCTCTCTCTGTCCCTACATCCTCCCCTGACCATTTCCCTCACTCCACTGGGGATTCTCTATGATGGAAAGTTCCTCTTGTATTCCAAGTACTTCCTAACTTCTGCATATGAGAGAAATAATATGACCCTTTCCTTTTTGTGACTGGCTAATCTCATATAACATAATGTCCTTCAGATCCATCCACTTTCTTATAAAAGACTTTATTTTGTTTTCTTTTCCTGAGTAGAATTCCATTGTATGTATATCCCATAATTTTATAATTCCTTCATCTGTTGACAGACACCTAGGTTGGTCCCATAATTTGGTTATTGTGAATTGTGCTGCTATAAACATGAAAATGCATATTTTATAATAATATTCTGATTTTAATCCCTTTGAAAAGATACCCAGGAGTCGTATAGCTGGATCATATGGTGGATCTAATCTCAGTTTTCTGAGAAATCTCCACAGCAGCTGCACTAATTTGCACTACTACCAACAGCGTAGAACAGTTCCTGTCCCCTACATCTTTGCCAACATTTATTGTTGTTTAACTTCTTGATGATTGCCACTCTTGTATACTTTTCGTTTGCATCTCCCCGATTGCCAATGATGTTGAACATTTTTTCATATATTTATTGGCCATTTGTATTTATTCTCTTGTGAACTGGTTTTCCACTTGTATAGAAATGGAATTAAGTTCCTGCCCCTCACCCTGCACAATAGTCAATTTAAGATGGATCAAAGATACGGAAATTAGATCAGAGACTGAAATTACTAGAGTAAGGTATAGGTCCAACACTCCAACATACAGGCACAGGTAGATACTTTTTCAATAAGACCTCTAAGGCACAAGAAATTAAAATGAGGATTAGTAAGTGGGATTGCATTAAACTCTTGGGAGGTGGAAACAGGAGGGTCACATAGGTTCGAAGCCAGCCTCGCTGGCTTAAGAGACCCTGTTTCCAAATAAAAATATAAAAATAGGTCTGGGAGTGTAGCCCGGAGGTAGAAGGGTTTCCAGGAACCCTAGGACCAACAACAACAAAAAAACCCCATCAAGAGTGTAGAGAGAGAACCACTGGATGGGAGCATATCTTTGCCAGCTATCCCTCTATCCCTTTGATAGAAGACTAATATCTAGAATATACAAAGAACTTAAAAAAACACTGAAAACACAACCAACCCAATCAAGAAATGGGAAATTGAACTAAACAACTAAAAAAATAACCAACCAGTCAAGAAATGGGAAATTAACCTAAATATTTTTCTCTTTAACTTCCTATATTGTAACTGATGAGGTAAAAGTAATCTCAACTTTTCAGTGATTTTGTAAATAGTATAGTTTATAAAATCTCACAAAGCAAGCAATAAATTCATTGTTACTAAACACTTAGAAAAGTTTATAAAATTAAAATTCTAAATACAGTCATGTATCACTGCATGATGGGCCTATGTCCTGAAAAAAAATGCATTCTTTGTTAATTTGGTCATTCTGTGAACCCCACAGAGTGTACTTAAACTAAGGTACCATGTAACTGGGTGATATCTTGTGGAACCATCATTAGTCTTTGGTTGACTAAAATGTTGCTATGCAGAGAATGACTGTACACATATTTAATTTTGATACCCCAGTGTTGAATGAGGACAGTGAGTAATGATGCGAACCTAATTATTTAGTGGCTCATTATAAAATATACTGGGTAGTATAGGGGAAAATAAACCTTAAGTACAATATGACAGCGTAACAAAATGAAACAGAAAACAAGATTGATGGTGCACTCATTTGACCCAGTGAGAGCATGGGTGTAAATGTAGAGACCCGGGCTCTCTGTTCATCTTTTGGAGCACATTCAGACACCTTCCACCTTCCTCTGACTCCATCTCTGGTGGGATCACAATACAGGTCCCCAGGCCCACTTCCAAGATTGTGTATGCAACTGGCCATGCTCTCCAGATTCATTCCAGACCTCTAAATCGTCAAATCACACCTGCTTTGTTCTTAGACTGCATGGCTGAACTGTGGATTTGTTGAACACCTTGAGGCTTTAGCAACGTCAGCAAAACAACAACAACAACAAAAAACAACTGCATACTTATAGAAATCTTTCAAGAAAAACAGGATAAGCTGGGTGTCAGAGAAGTTTATTCATGGAGGGGTTTTCAAGACTTTAGTGCAGGCGTACCTTACTTTTGGAGAACTCAAATTCAGAGAACTTGAAATAATTTGTTTATTCTTTCAAAATTAATATATTGGGTAAGTGATATTTGGCCTGGAGACAGAGATAAATAAACCTTAACTTAGGGAGTCCACAGCCGTGAGAGACAGTCTTAAAGCCCATTTCATTATGCAGTTCTCAGGTCTGCCATCTTTTTCTGTCTGTCTGTCTATCTGTCTATCTATCTATCTATCTATCTATCTATCAATCATCATATTCCAAGGTGGCAGAATACTTTGATTCTTGTAAAATTTACCTCAACATCAAAATAGATATTTAGAATTTAAAAAGTACTTAAAAATGGAAAATGTGATAATTTCTTCCACAAGGTGACCTTGCATACTTGGGATATGAGTGACTCACATTGGAGATCACAGCACCAAGAGGTAGAAGGGCATAAGAATAGGTAACAAAGGGAGTCATAGAGAAAGAAACCATGGTCTCACCAGAGGAACTGGTAAGATTTCACAGACTGAGTGGATTCATAAATTGGTTCTTTAGAGAATGAGTAGGAGTAACAATAAATAATAAAAATGTAGAAGTAACAATAATGCAATGAAACCTTTAATTCCCTTATAATTCAATGTGAAAGCCCAATATATAATACACATAAAACAGAATTGATTGGGTTGACATGGGGACTGGGAGCAGAGGAGGAGAGCCCATTCCCACTCCCATACAAGGCTAGGGGCTCCATAGAATGCTCAGAGGTGCAGAGTATGTTAGGAAAGCTACTGCTTAGCACACACTATTTTCTTAAACATATTTATCTACTAAATTAAAAAATATTTTGAAGAGTATAATTCTGACCTAATTTGTGATATTTCAATTTAATCAATATACACTCTTCCAATATCTGTACTTTCTATGGTTCTAACTTATGGCACACAAATGTCAGTCCAAATGCCCAGCTTTCAGTCTACCAATAACCTTCTTCTAGCAGTTGAGTCTTCTAAAATAAAGGAAAAATAATGTAAGTAGAGATGTACATCTAATTTGATAAAATGTTTTCCTTCTCCAGAATACTAAGTATATTTCACAAGAATCTAAGAATAGATATTGAAGCTGGGCACAGTGGCACAAACCTGTATTCCCAGTAATTGGGGAGGGGTTAGATAGGAGGATCACGGGTTCAAGTCCAGCGTTAGCAATTTAATGAGACTTTAAGCATCTTAGCAAGAAACTGTTTCAAAATAAAATTTAAAATAGGACAGGGAGTGTATCTTGGTGGTAAAATGCCATGGCTTAAATCCCCAGTACCCCCCTTATAATAATAGAATACCTATTAAATGCCTGCCCTGAGCCATGCACTGTGCTGGGTACTGTGAATAATTCTGAAAAGTCACCTGTTGTCTAGTGGACACCTGTAGATAATTAGATATAGAGCAGCACATAGCACACATGCACATCAAACTCAGTGTGTCACCACCACATCATAATAATGCCACCACAAACCACCGTGAAATTATATTTTATAGATCTACTCCATTTACACTGTATATTGCTGTATTATATATTGGTACATAAATATTATCGAACAACTTTGCTTTGATTTATATATATATAAAAAGCTATCAACATTTAATAGTACCCATTTTGTATGGCAAGACCTCCGTGATGTATAGTGAAGAACATTTATTTTTCATTGTTCCCTCATCCTTTGTTCATTTGTATGAAGGAGTTTATTTTTAACATTTACTGATTTTCAAACACTCTCTATATTAGGATTGTCAGTCCCTTTTCTATCAAATGTGTTGCAAGTTTTATTTTTTGTTTATAATCTGTCATTTAATATGACTAAGGGATTATATGAATTAAAATATTTTACTTTTTAGATTATCGAATCTTTTGAATTTCTTATTTGTAAACATGTCTGTATGTTTATATCTTACTCAGATTTATGAGAGCAGTTGCATGGATTGAAGAAGTAGTCTTCAAAATAGTATGGCTGAGTTTTTCCAAGCATCTACCGATCTTCTCTGAAGGGCGTACATGGATAGAAAGCCTGATTGATCCCAGGACTGGACATTAAACTTAGTAGGGATAAGAGGGCGAATCTCATTCCCTTGGCAAAGAGGGCTCGCCCTTGGCTGTTTGCACTCTACATCCATGTAGAAGGAGGGCTGAGATGCTACCATGTGCAAGAATGTAATTTGGATAAGATATTAGCTGGAGGGATGTGAAGGATGTGTTGTTAATGATTTATTTCTTACTTTCCTATGAATGCTTTTTGTTCCAGACTTATTAAGACAAAGTGAGATATTTTGTTTTCCTAGAGCATTAAGGAATTATATAATATCAATGACTAGTCAATACATATATAAATCATGACATTAGTTCAGGGGAGTCATTCCAAGTGAGAGGAGAAATTAATGACAAAAATATGGAAAGATTAAAGTCTTTCGCTAAGTCAAAAATGAGATTAAGGGCCGGGCGTGGTGGTGCACGCTTGAAATCCCCGTGCTTGGGAGGAGGAGACAGGAGGATCGCGCTGGTTCGAAGCCAGCCTCGCTGGCTTAAGAGACCCTGTTTCCAAATTAAAAAAAAATACAAAATAGGTCTGGGAGTGTAGCCCCGAGGTAGAAAGGCTTCCAGGAACCCCAGTGCCACACACAAAAAAATGAGATTAAAATGATTTTACTTACTAGATGGGCATGTATGATTTGATTTAGTTTTAAATATTTAAAAATAATAACAGGATCCCCAAAATAACTTTGAAATAATAATTCTCTGGAAACTAGCATTTGTTGCTGGTGTGAAGAACAAGTTTATTTAAAGGTCGAGGGCGAGGTGGGTGCTAACAGTGGCTTATTGAAATCAAAGCCCTGGAGTAATCTGCATAATAATTATCCTAATCATTTTCCTACCAGAAAACCTGATGGTGTGTAGACTTTCCCATGACCACATGGGAAGTCAAGAGAACAAGGAATCAAATTCACGATTCCCAGTCCCAGACCACCATATCATTATTCCAAAAGACCCAGACCCACCACACAAGGGAGGTTAGCCCAAAGCTCACAAAGTAGGTCGCCGGGTGGAGAGCGGAGAAGCTTTCTTTGTTTCAATTTACAGGATAAAATGATGGGCATGGGTTTGGTAAATTGTACTTGCAATTATTTTCTTAATTATAACTGCAGGGTAATTTCCACAGATAGGGTGCATAATGTAGCAAGATTCCCCCCCTTACATTAAGGGATAGGGCAATTGAAGGTCTCCCATCTTTGCCATAAGGTGTTGCTGAGATATCTGATATCCTCTAAATATAGCATTTTCTGGTTTTATGTAGTGTACAACTTTTTCTCACTATGACCAAAGGAAATGGTGGATTGGGAAAGAAAATCAATTAAAGTGGTTGCTGAGTATAACATGGACTGAGAACAAGCTCTTTTTGCTGTACCTTTCACTTTTCAATCTGTGGGTTTAGTTTTGTATATATACCATGAAATGTGTTTTTCTGCCTGTCTGTTTTCTTAAGAGACTGGTATGTAAGGATGTGCTATTTGCTCTTATTTTTCTCCCCATTTATTTAATCGGTGTGAGAAGCTCTTCTCCTTTGGCCTCAGATGAAACATTGTCTGTTACCATTGCATTTAGGGAAAACGGACCCTAGAAAGATATTTTATTAACTTCTTACAGAAACAGGCATCTGAATGTCTGAAAAGAAACAAACCAAAACAAAACAAAAACACCATAGACCAGCAATAAAACCCCAAACCACAGCTCATTCTCACAGCTAATGAAAATAAAGAACAGTAAAGCAGAAGAATAAAACCAGGCGTAATGGGAGGAACACGAAATGCAAGCTAGGCTTGTACAAATCAGGGCCAAGTAACTGAGCCCCAGGGAGGCAGGATGTGTTCGGGGAGGGCAGGGGGCGAGGCAGGCGAAGGCAGGGAGGGGAAGGCCTTGCTCCACTGCACTCTCCTTTCTTTTTTCCCAGGCACAGTCCAGTGCACTTTCAGTGGGTGAGAAGACAGGACTTCTCATTTCCAACTACGTCCACGCTACAGGGTCTTTCTTTTCTAACCAACTTGGCATCTTAAAAACAGTTCTTCAGGAGATGCCCTGAATTATGATGTCAATACACAAATGTTTGCCTCCCTTGAAAAGACATGTGCCACTAATTGTTTTATTTCAGACAGTACTTCTTGGCAATGCTGATTTCATATCCCTAAGTGCCCCCTAGTGACAAGGACCAATTTCAAAATCTCTTGCACAGTAATTTTGTTCCAGCCATTACCTTTTCCCAGTGCAAATGTGGCCATCTCAGGGACAAGGAATCCAATTTATAATCAATTTATTTTAATTAGGCAGAGAGGAAAGTTTCTCGAGTAGGTCTAGGACACTGTAACAATGCATTACTGCTTCTTTACAAATTAATTTGTAATTGGAAAAAAAAAAAAGCCTATAGTCCCCTGTTATAAGAGCAGGTTTTTCCCCAGGTACAGTACTGAAAGCACACTCTTTGGAGATGTGATTAAGTCATAAATCCCTCCTCTCTTCTAAGTTATATTAGGACTCTAATACCTGACATAGTTTCTTGTCATTCATCTGTGAATCAATAAAATAGCAGCACAGATATGAACAATGACATTTTGTTCTGCAATTCTTTTCTAGTAATGATTTCTCCTGATCGCTTCTAATCCTCCCATAAATTTAGCGTGGTAGGTAAGAGGAAAGAACTGTAACGATACATCGGTAGTCTTCAATACTGATTTATAACTTGATATGGCATGATACATCGTCTATACGTTTTTTGAGTCTCTGTTTTCTATCTGTGAAATGGGAATAATGATAGTAATAATAGAAGATTTTTTTATAAGGGATTGAGATAATACTACATGTAGAAATTTTAACAGCTTGTCAGCATATTTTAACGCTTAATAAATGATTATAATTAAGATGAAAAACCCAACAATTGAGGTAGGCCAACTTTACATCTTTTCTTCTCTCTTTAAAATTATTTGGTAGCAAGAATTTTAATTCTTTGAAGCAGAGTCACAATGACCTTTAGATAGACTGTGAACCATGTTCACATCTGGTAGGTGCTATTTTTATTTTTATTTTTATTTTTTAAATTTTTTATTGGTGCACTGTATTCATACATCATAGTGGGATACAAACTTTTGTAGACATACATGCACACATCACCCAGTCAGCCCCCACCCAATCCCCACCCCATTCTCTCCCCATCCCTCCCTCCCATGCTTGGCTTAGTGGTTGACATCTAGTATTATAGCAATTTATCCAAAATTAAAAATGATAATCTCACATAACAGTTTCATTTGTCTGATACCAAGCTTTTGATGACTTAAAGATAACATTTCAATATTTCTTTTTGCTTTCTTTCTTACCAGAGAATATTTTTTTCTATTTATTTAAATGAAACTATCATATATTTATATATTTACTTTTCAGAAAAAATCTATCCTAATATGGAATATGGACTCTAGATACCCAAAACGATCTTGAAAAAGAACAAAGCTAGAAGATATATATTTTCTGATTTCAAATCATATAAAGCTACAATAATTGAAACAGTGTAGTACTATTCTAAAGGCAGATATATAAACCATTGGAGTTAAATAAAAGCCTAGAGCTAAATTCTTCCCTATATTGTCAAGTTATTTTTGACAAGGTTTCCACGAACATTTGGTGGTGGAAATAATAATCTTTTAACGAAATATTGTTGAAACATAATAATTACATGGAAAAGAATAACGTTGGACCCTTACCTAATCCCATATACAAATATTAACTCAAAATAGATAAAAGACCTAAATATAAATCTTAAGACTATAAACTTTTAGGAGAAAATCTGGGTCATAAAACCTCACAACATTGAAATTGGCAGTGATTTCTTGGATATGATTTCAATGGCACAGGCAACAGAAGAGTATACAAACACCCTAAAAAATAAAAAAAAATTGTATATCCAAAGACAATGTAAACAGAGTTAACAGTTACTAATAGAATGGGATAAAATATTTCCAAATGCTATATCTGAAGGTATATTAATATTCCAACTAGAAATCCTAAAATTTAACAACAATAAAGGCAAACAATACCATTTAGAGATAGGTAAAAGACTAACATAAGTAATGAATCTCCACAGATAACCAATCTTAGTTGTCTGTTGGATGGAAAATCTTGTTTCTCTGGTTCTGGTGTGTGTTACCTATTTCTTCTTTGTAGTTAATCTCTTTGAGTATTTTCTCTAGTGCTGGTTTTGAAGACATAAATTCCTTCAGTTTCTGTTTGTCATGAAAGCTTCTTATTTCTCCATCTAATTTGATAGAAAGTTTTGCTGGGTAGGAAATTTTTGGCTGAAAGTTGTTTTCTTTCAGAGTTTGGAATATGTTACTCTAAGCCCTTCTGGCTCTCATGACTTGGTTTGGGAAGTCTGGAGTGATTCTAATTGGCTTGCCTCTGAATGTCACTTGGCCCTTTGTTTTTGTTGCCTTTAAGATTCTCTGCTTGGCTTCCACATTGGTCATTTTGACAATTATGTGGCGTGGGGATCCTCTTCTCCGATCCTGTCTAAAGGGAGTTCTATAAGTTTCCTGGACCTGTGTATCAACCTCTTGCTCTATGTCTGGAAAATTTTCTGCTATTACTTCCTTGAAGAGATTGTTGATCCCTTTGGTTTCACTTTCTTTTCCCTCCTCTATTCCAAGTATTCTTAGGTTAGCTCTCTTAAAATGGGCCCATATTTCTTCAATATCAGATTCCTGCTATCAGATATTTTTTCCTAGATTAGAAACTATGCGTTCATTTTTGGAATGATCATCTTCTAAGAGCGAGATTCTGTTCTCCATGTGGTCTAATCAGTTGTTTGTGCTTTGAATTGAGGCCTTTACTTCATTAATTGCATCCTTTATCTCTTTTTGGCTCTCTCTGAATTCTTTTCGAAGCACCTCTATTATTTCTACAGTTATTTTCCTGATTTGATCTTCTAGAAATCTCTGATTTTCTGTTTTATCGGGTTCTGATGTTGTGGGGTTGTGGGCATTCATTGCTCCAGTATTATTCCTCTTTCCCATGATTTTGGAAGGTTGTGCCTTCTCTGGGTTCTTCCCTTGGGTCACTATGACTTCACTTAAGGTGTTCTGGATCTCGGGTCAGTAGTATCTCAGACCCCACTACTCCTTTACTGGGTTGTATCACAGAGTCTCCAACCCAGAGAGTCGATAGAGGCTGCTTTAGACTGTCGGGGGTGCCAGGTTGCATGTTCTCCTATGGTGTGATATCTCTGCCACCGCCCCTCCCCCACTGGGTCAAGTCCCAGGGAGTACAGTACTGGGATTTCTCCTCTGTGGCCCGCAATTTGACTCATTGTTCTTGAGTACGCAAATGTAGCTGTACTGGATTCGGTGAATTCTCTGCTGCTGCCGCCGGTGGCAATATGGCGCTGCCACTATGCCCTCGGCCGTGAGGCTGGCATATTTCTTCTTGGTTTTGATTTCTACTCTGAATCCCTGCGGCGTGTGCTGAGCTCAGCCACTGGGAGCTTTAGATTTTACCTGCAGCGAGAAATCCCGCCCGGCTGTTCCGCAGCGGCTCACCTCGGCTTGCTGTAGTCATCTGGTGAATTTGCCGCTGCCGCCGGCAGTATGGCACTGCTGCCGCATCCTCGGGCGTGAGGCCGGTTATCTCCTCTGTGGCTCTGAGCTCTGTTCTCAGTCCGCTTTCTCTCTGGAGCCTGGTGATTTTTTTGTTTCTCTCGTGCTGGTGTTTTCTGGCTATGAAAGGCACTGATTTTGTGGTAATGGAGATTGGTTGTTAGCAGGGCTCTTAAGCCCTGCTTTTCTCCAGGTGCTATTTTTAGGTTCCCTTTAGAACCCAAATGCTCCAGAGCTTAACTAGAACATTCAAAAATATAGTTTTGTTGTACTGTATTTAGTAAATTGTATCAAATTGTCTATGAATAAAAAAGGCAAATAGGCTGGGCGTGGTGGCGCACGCTTGTAATCCCTGTGCTTGGGAGGCGGAGACAGGAGGATCACGCAGGTTCGAAGCCAGCCTCGCTGGCTTATGAGACCCTGTTTCCAAATAAAAATATCAAAATAAGGTCTGGGAGTCTATCCCGGAGGTAGAAGGGCTTCTAGGAACCCCAGTACCACACACACACACACACACACACACACACAGACAAATAGGAGACAGTATGAATTGCTTTTGTAGGTGTGTGTGTGTGTGTGTGTGTGTGTGTGTGTGTGTGTGATACAGGGGATTGAACCTAGGGATGTTCTACCTCTAAGCTATATTCGTAGTACTTTAATTTTGTTTTGAAACAATGTCTCACTAGATTGCTCAAAGTCTTGCTAAGTTTCTGAGGCTGGCCTTGAACCTGCAATTCTTCTGTTTCAGCCTCCCAAGTACTGATTACAGGTATGTGCCACTATGCCTGGCTCGATATTGTATATATTTTTATTAATTTAAAAATTCTCAAATACACCCTCATTTTATTGATGAGAAAACTAAGGCATGTCATCAGTTTGTCCCAATGAGGGACTGAGAGCCTCCCCAGGGATGACATTCCAAGATCTTGGAGGAGTGTTTTTCTTCCATGAGGGAAAGAGACTCCTAAGAACAGTTTTGCCCTTGTATCTCTTGAGCCACTAGTATCTGCCGAAGTGTGCTGAATTTCCTAGCCACTTCTGAGGTGGAAACAAGGTTAGGGACCATTAGGTTAGGAACTGAAAACCCAGGTCTACTGCATTCCTGTTCTTTACTCAGAATTTTTAGCTTCAAGTATTTCTGGGTTTCCTCGCTTCTGCTCCCTGTACTGCCCCAGTCTCATTTCTATCACCTACTTCCAGACCTAGTTAGAGTGCAATCTGATTAGTATGAGGCTAAAGGGATCAGTATGCAATTGGAATCTTCTCTGATGTAATCAGAAGAACAGAAAAATTCTGGTCACTGCCATGAAGAAAAAGAAGTTAGTTGTACTAGGTCTTATTAATTTTTCTAATTTATTTAGTCAGTCAGGAACAAATGCTATCTAATGAATATATATTGGTGGTACTGGGGTTCCTGGAAGCCCTTCTGCCTCTGGGCTACACTTCCAGACCTATTTTATATTTTTTTTATTTGGAAACAGGGTCTGCTAAGCCAGCGTGGCTGGCTTCGAACCTGAGCGATGCTCCTGTCTCCGCCTCCCAAGCGCGGGGATTACAAGCGTGCGCCACCACGCCCGGTGTAAATGAATATATTTTAAGAGATCTCTCAGATTTACATTCCAGGCACAGGAAGATCATGTCTTGTTCACAGAAGTGCACCGATTCCAATGAACTTGAGGCAACTTAGTTCTTTCATTGCTCTGAAAGTCTTTAAAATCTGTGGATCATAAAGTGGCTCTAACAATAGTTACCCCTGCCATGTACAATGCTATTGCAAAGCTGTCTGGCCTGCCTAGTCATTGACTTTTCACTCACGTGATTTCAAGCATGGCTGAAATATCCAAAGTACCCTCCTAGTGTCCTAGTACATCACATTTACAGTTGTAAAAATTGTCTCTGAAAGCCATTTCCCGTGTCCAGTGGCAGCTCTGTTCTTTTTCTGCCCATTTGCCCTCTGCTTCCCTCATTTCAGGTTCTAAACGATTGGTGTGATTGCTTCTCAGTATTTCTGGGATTGTTACAATTTTTAGTAGTTATTTCTGTTCAATCTATCATATAAAAATTGCATAGAATAGTCCAATCTCATTGATCTGGATCAAGCCAGAGCCTCCAAAACCAAGTCATTTGAATAGCTGCAGTGCTGGTTATCAGGGCTCTGTGAATGGGCAGAGCTGGTGACCTTGTGCCAACAACATCCAACCCAGCCTGGAAGTTGGGAACAGGGCAGTGTGCTTTGATCTCCAGTCCCATGGGTGTCCCTGCATGCCTGTGCATTCCAATGACAATGTATTGACCACTCAAAAGATGGCACTAATTAAAAATTTACTTATACCTAGTTCTACTAATTAAATACATACTATCTGCCATATAGCTGCCATTCCATACATTATGGTCGATGAATAATTGAGTGAATGATTCTTTGGCTCCATGCTGCCAACTGCATCTATATTTTTGTGCTTGAACATTTGACCAGAGCGGTTTCCCAGAGCCCACAGTTCTGGTCCTATTTCTGCATGGGCCAGCTTGCTGGCTCTGCTCTCTGATGACTGGACGTGCTTCCAATCGTGATGTCTTGCGTGCACATCCTGTTAGTTGTAGAAGGCAGAATACAGAAGAGCGTGGACATAGGAGATGATCCATCATTATGACTGCAAAATCTAAATCAGGGTAAGTCTCTGCATCTATTAATTTTGGGAGTTACGAATCCCATAAAGCCAGGAGAATTACAAGCAAAATATCAAAACTCAGTCGTGGGTAGAGGCATCTCGGTTGCTGAAGTGTACTTTTAGCTACCTAGTAGGAAATTTGATGACACAAAGAAATCATTCTTGTCATACTCAACTAAAATAGAGAGAAGAGACCCATGAGGAGCTCACGCAGATCACAAGCACCTGCTCCAAGGGCTGACCTGCAAGGCAAATGCAAGAGTGGCCCGCTATGACTCATTTTACCTGGAAATTGACAGCAAAACTGCGTGCTGTGATTTTTAAGAGTAGCTTTACTTAGCAGCTGCCTTCTCACCCCTCAGAGCCCTCCAACTTCTGCAAAGTGCCCTAGTGCCAATCAGTTTCCTTTGAAAACATATTGCATTGTTTTTCTTTCTCTATAAAACCTCTAGCATTTGCAGTGCATTCTCTGAACACACCAGAGGCCGTTCTAGTCTGTGCATGTATCCCAGGTTGCAATCCTAACATTTATATTTTCAAAATAAAACATTTTATGCTTGGAGCTTCCTCTGTGGTTTTTTTTTTTAATATTTTGATACTGGATTTAAAAGCATGCTTAAAGTAGAACTGAAAAAAGTTCCATTTTAGTAGAACTTCAAAATCTATTTTAATTGAACTTCAATATCTTATCTCTACTCTATCTTCCAAAGGGAAAACATGAAGAAGTCACCCATCACAGAGGAGCCTGAAGAAATAGGATGCGACCTGATCCTAACTTGTGAGGAAAGGGCTTTCAAACAAAACGTAGGAAGGCCCTTCGGTTTCTCTGGGGGAGTTATATCATGTATTGCTGGCCTTATATTCCCCTCTATTACATATTATTTTATTAGTTTCTCTTTGTAGTTTAGGGAAAAGGACAGATATCCTTAGAGAGAATGGAAGATTCTTTGATTTTAAGATTAGGAACCAAAATACAACCAAAGCTGTTTCTATGTTTATGCCTATTTTCCTTTACAAGATGGAAAACCTGTGGAGGGTAAATTTGGAGTGGCTGGAAAGATTTTAGAATAGACCGAGAGAAAAAAAGGAAGCTTCATCATTCACCTGTTCATTCAATAAAAAAAATCTTTGCAATTTATTATATACCAAGACCTGCAAATTGATGAAGGGTCAGGGATTAACACAATGTGTGTGTGTGTGTGTGTGTGTGTGTGTGTGTGTGTGTGTGTGTGTGTTTACTGGGGATGGAACCCAGAGGCATTATACCCCTGAGCTACACCCCTAGCCCTATTTTTTTATTTTTTATTTTGAAGCAGAGTCTCACTGAGTTGCAAAAGCCCTCACTAAGTAGCTGAGGCTGTCTGCAAACTGCAATCCTCCTGTCTCAGCCTCCCAAACACTGGGATTACAAGTGTGTACCACCATGCCCAGCTACATAACCTTTTTAGGAAGACATAGCTAACAAAATAGTCTGAATCATTTTATAATTACAGTGTGGTAATATAATGTGTATATAACAGTCATGGGAGCATTAAAATAGCAATGGATAGCTGGGCCTAGTGGTCCATACCTGTAATCCTCAGGAATCTGAGACAAGAGGATCCCAGGATTGGAGCCAGACTCAGCGGTGTACTGAGGACCTCAGCAATTTAGTGAGATCCTATTTAAAAATAGGGCTGGGGGTGTAGTTCAGAGGTAGAGATTTCTGGGTTCAATTCCCAGTACCACAAAACAAAACAAAACAAGACCTGAAACAAACTAGTAAAGAGTGGGGAGAGCTCTTTTCTAATCAAGAGGTGCTGGGAACTTCCTGGAGGAAGTGACTTTCATCTGAACCCAGAGGCAAAGCTGGAGGTGGGAACCATGTGACAGGACATGGAGCGGGGAGAATGTCCAGGATAAAGACCCCACATGGCTTAAAGGTTGCCTCTTGATAGGGATGCTGAGAGAAGCGCCATACAACAGTCTTGAGAGTGAGAGAAGAACAGAAAAGCGAGAAGGTGAGTTTGGTAGGGAAAATGCTAATCTAGGAGCCTGTCGAGGGATTTGTATTTTCTTCTAAGGATAGTGGAAAGGCCCTGAAACATTTCACCAGGTGGAACAATGCACTCAAATCTGCTTTAGGTAAAATTCCTTTTGGCTGTGATACAGATGGTGGCACTGAAAGGAGCCAGAGGGGAGAGAGCCATATAGGAGGCTATCCCATGGGGAGTGAGAGATGGTGGTGGGCAAAGGGTGGAGAGTTGCGGGATGATACACATTCTGGAGGCAAAGGACTTGACACGAGTGAGTGAATTAAAGGAAAGCAAAGGGTCGAGTTTGTTCCCAACTCGGTTGAGAGCCAATGGAATGGAGGCAGGTTTATGGGGACTGGCAATATGGCATATCAGTAGCGGAGAATATGGTTCTGACATTCTGAAGGCAGCCAGCAGAGAAGAAATGCCTCCTATAGGAGTGGCTGGGGGAGGATGGGTTGAAAAGCTCAGTGAACCTAAGGCCAGGACAAGGAATCTGGTGTGCAGAATTCAGAGAGAAGATGAAGGGTGAAGGAACCATTAGAGAGGAAAAAGGCCTTATTTTTCAAGAAGGAGAGGTAATAAGATGAGGATAAGTCAAAGTGTCTTAAGCAAAGTGTTTAACAACATGGAGATCATTACGTGAAGTAAGCCCGTGAAATGGCTGGGACAGAAGCCAGAATGGAGTGAACAGGGCTGAATGGCAGAGTGCAGCGGCGTGGAGAGGGAAGGGTGGAGACAGGAGTCTTAGTGTGCATGGCCAAGGGGAAGAGCTGAATCTGGAGGGAGATGCAGGCTTCAGAGAGTCCAATGACCCACCCCCCTTTCTCCATCTTTAAAAGAAGAAAGCAGATTGTGAAACTAACAGACAGCAGCCAGTAAAAAAGAAGAGATCTTAATCTTAAGCTTAAGGAGAAAAAGCAAGCACCCCTTGAGGGAGCCCCATGGGAGCACACAGAGAAGGTGCTCAGAGCACAAGATTCAGGGGATTCTACTTCAATCTGAAACAGGTATGAAACAGTTATACCAGAGAATTGACCTAAGTAGAGAAGTAATTTCAGAATAGTCAAATGGTTCTTTTATGTATTTTCAACAATGATCAATTAGTTAGAAATTAGAGTGTATTTGACATAAATCCTAAAATATTATTTAGACTTTGTCCTTCTTAAACATGCCGTATTAAAATCAATCATTTTCATAGTGAGGCCCTCTGAAACTTAGTGAGACCCTGCTTCAAAAAAAGAATAAGAAATAGGGCTGGGGGTATAGCTCGGTGGTAGAATGCTTCTGGGTTCACCCCCGGTACCACAAAAAATAATCATTTTAAATGCAGCATTAAAGCTGGCCTGAAGCTGATGACATTGAAACTCACAAGAACTATTCTTTCCATGACTGGCATTTCTAATCATATCTGTTCTGCCACCATGTAGAGAACTAGCCAGGTCTTTGATGGTCCTTCAATTCTGAGATAAAGGTTTTTGGGAAAGTCTTGTTCTTATTTGTTTGCTCCTGTCCTTTGTCAAAAACACTTAAACTTGCAACTGGGGACCAAAAGAGTCACTGATAAAGTCCTCTCCCTCTCTCTCTCTCTCTCTCTCTCTCTCTCTCTCTCTCTCTCTCTCTCTCTTTCTCCCCCCCACTCCCTCTCTCTCCCCCTCTCAGTCTCTCTTCCAATGCTCCTTTCCTGGCCACACACAGAAGCGAAGCGTACCTCTGTATTCTAGGTGGGCCTTTGCTCTGTACATCAAGGGTTAGAAGAAAGCAGCTCCCGTTGGACTCTCCTAACATGTTGTTGTACTCTCTGTGTACGTGTAACTCTGATTCAGTCACGGAATCCCAAGACTTTCATGTTGAAACAGATCTTAGAAATCATTTCATCTCCCTGCCAGCCCAGACCACACTGTTTTATGGAGAGGAAAACTTACAATGGTTAAGCTGTGGCCTGAAGAGCCCGTTCCATGGATTGGTGACCTCAGAGTTCTGTGAACACGGCACAGAACTAATGCCCAGGAGGAGGCAGGGCTTTGTGTGCTCAGCCTTCTGGTGTGGCGTTCCCATGCAGTATTGTTTAGTGAGGGCTGAATAATTTGAATTTGTTGTTCATAATGCTTTAGTAAAAAAACAAACAAAACCGAGCATGGATCTTTGTATTAATGGAAGGTACCAAGTCATTTTCAGATTATGGTTAGATCTTTGTATTAATTTTCAGTTTAGAATTAAAGTATCCTAGAAGGATGAGTGAAATAATGCCAGCAAGTAGGAGAATACATTCCTGACATGTGCGTGCAATCTGCGGGGCATTACTTCACTGGGCCCTGTGCTTGGGGGTAATGGGGTGAAAAGGAAAATGCAAAAGCTTTCCCTTACTCGTGCCTTTGCTGCAAAAGGTACTGTCAAATACTTTTAAAAGTACTTTAAAAACAACATCTTCTGAAACAAAACCTGTGACACATTCTTTCAAGCTCTGATATTACTGAATTGAGGACAAGCCCTCCTTTAATTCATTTTATGATTTCCTTTTCTTTTCCTCTTGCCTTTGGTTGCATCAGAAATATCTAATATCATAAACTTTGGAGTTGAAACCTGAAATATAGTTTCTAAATTAAACCAACAATAGAAAAAGCAAAAGAAACAAAAACATGGCAATATCCTTCTATTGTTTTCAGTATATTGCCCCTAACATTTGTTTTCTGTAAAGGCTTAGGCCTCCCAAGTCCTGGGATTGTAGGATTGTAAAACCAGCCCCAGATTCTAGTGATTTTTTAACAAGCAGCTCAGGAATGAACGCCTGGTGTGGAGGGACAGTCAGCAGGCCCAGTGCCATGGCTAGATTTGTCTCTAGGCCTTTTAGGGAAACTAGTGGCCTGAGGGTCTGAGTTGAACAGTGTAGTAATTAATGTGGAAATAAGTAAAATAATGACCAAGTGTCAAGTACCTAATTACATTCATTATTAAATTCTTACAACAAAGGAACTCAATATATTGGCATTTTATAGAGGACCTAAGGTGTAGAGAGGCTAAGCAACTTTCCCAAGGACAGGACTCATTCCAGAATCCTGAGCTCGTAATACGCCCACAGAGGGAAAGGCCCAGGATCAAGCACCAAGCACAAGAGGGAAGTGGCTGGTGGACGAGAGAGAAACTGTCCTTCTCTCTCCCCTGTGTTCTCCTCCACAGTCTAGAAGTAGGTGGGTATTAAGCAAGGTGGCATGGGAAGGGCAAGGAATGATATGACTGAGACGCACACAGTAGCTCCTTGGCTCATCTAGGAAGTTCAGCAATCAAGGAACAATGAAGTCCCAAAAGATGTGGCATTCGGCTAATGTGGGCATACACCCGAGACAGGAGGATCACAGGTTTGGGGCCACTCACAACAACTTAGCAAGACTCAACAACCTAGAGTGATGACCCTGTTTCAAAAATAAAGAAGTAAAAAAGAAGTTGGGCGTGGTGGTATATGTCTGTAATACAGTCCTTGGTAGGCTGAAACAGGAAGATCAAAGGTTTGAAGCCAGCCTTAGCAACTTAGTGAGACCGTATTTCAAAATTAAAAACAAAAAAAACGAAGGGCTGTGGGTGATGCTCAGAGGTAGAACAACTCTGGATTAAATCCCTGGTACCAAGAAAAATAAAGCAAACAATTTTTTTTTATGGTACTAGGGGTGGAACCCAGGGCTACACTCCCAGATCTATTTTATACTTTATTTGGAAACAGGGTCTCACTAAGTTGCTGAGAGCCTCACCAAGTAGCTGAGGCTGGCTTCGAACCTGTGCCATCCTCCTGTCTCAGGTGTATGCCCAAGCACTAGGATTACAAGCACTTTTAGGATTACAAACAAGTTTAAAAAATATAAAGGGCCAGGGGTGTAGCTCAGAGGTAGAATTCCCCTGGGAATAACAAAAATCCCCCAAAAACTAATGCAGTTGGAGAAGAGACAAGTGAGAGGTGGTATTGATTGCCGTGGTCAGGCAAGCTGCATGAAAACCCATCATGAAGATGGCAGGACTTGCATTTTACTTTGGAAAACGCAGAGTTAGTTCAAGAGAAAAGAGTGCCCTCCCAGCATAGACCATGTGTGCTTCAACACGTGCTGATCCCTGAGTGCGGGGCCTTGGGAAACCTGGAGTGAGTGGGAGGGGAGGGAGCAAGGCAGAAGCAGTTGCTGGGCCTGTGATGGCGACAATGAAAGCTGTTCTCAGGGCAGAGCAGGAGAGGGGCCGAGAGGAGTAGAAGAGGATTAGCCAAGCAAAGGCTGCCAGAATTAGCAAATCCCACTAGAAGACTAGAACTGCCACCCAGGGCAGAGGACGGCATTGAGAACAGGGATCCAAGAGAAGACACGATGTAAACGAGGGAAGCCTCTTAACTTGAGTTGCTGAGCTGTCCATTGCCCTTGATCCTTAGCTAAAAGTTTGCCAACTCTCAGTCTAGAGGAGACTGAAAGGCTACAGTGAGTGCCCTGGCCGAGTGCAGGCCCTGTCCCCAAGTCTCTCTGCAGTGCCAGGCAGTGAGCTGGGCCAGTGGCTTCCGCTCCCCAGAGCCTTACATCAGGAGAGACAGTGACTCATGGATTCTAGAGCCCAGAAGGCCAGCAGCTGTCAGCAGCTGGCACTTAGCAACAGTTCCCTGCATGGTGGGTCCTGAGCTTAGCTTGCTTGCTTCCTACTGGCAACGCCACCTGCGCCTTTGCCCTCTGTACAGTCTACATAATACAAAGGATCACCTCTCTCTGTCTCAGCGCCCAGGCCACATGGGCCTATTTGGGCCTCAGCCCAAGCAAGACCTTCACAAGATGCTGGTGGGAGAGATGCCCAGGCCTGCCCCCTCTGGCTCTCACTGACAGGCCTCCAACTCTGCAATATGACAAATGCATAGATACCCTTCTATTTGTTATTCATAATTTAAGTTCCTTACAGTTTACAGAGCACTTTAGCATGAAATAGAAACAACAAACAGAAATGAAAACAGAGGTCAGAAAGCTATGGTAATTTTCACCAAATCACACAGACAGTAGGCAGTGAACATATATTCCAAGTTCAGAATCCAAAATAAAGCATAAAGATGCAGTGCTAAACAAGTGTTACCCTAGAATTTTGGACATAATACTAAAAACTGTGCCTGGTGTCTACATGTCAAGGAATTGCAGATGATCATGTGTGCATAGAAAATTTCCAGTGTGGAAGATGTTAGGACACCTGATAGTACGTATGTTACCTGAGTCGTACGCCCTCATCAAGCCAGGATAGCAGCGTCCTGGCTTCTACATATGAGACTTTCACTTAGCACATATGAGCTTGGGAAAGGCCTCTTAAACTAAATGACCTATTAAATAAAGAATTTTAAATAAGTGATTGTATGATTCAATGGTAGGGCCTAAATGACACATGTCATGTGTCTAATCGACAGTGGTAAGTAGGGTAGTGCCTCTAATTTATCATTTCCTGAATTTGGGCAGTGTATAACAGTGACTAAGTCTGTATATATAATAGTCATAGCTAATTTTCAGAGGCTGTTTTATTTACTTAATATGCTGTTCATTTCAAAGTTCTTTAACATACAACACTGCTACATTCAGGAATTATTAAGTCACTTGTCCTCTTAATATTGAGTGGAAAGTTGTTAACTTAAATACCTTTCATAGTTTGATGACTTGTTTGTCACACAAAAATTAACAAAAATAACCAAACAAACAAGAAAATTATAGTTTGAGCCTGAGGCCTTTATATAATACATGGAATTTAAATATACTTATAAATATTTGAGCACACTTTACTCTTCTAACAACCATTAAAATGTTAACTTAAAAAGGCCTTCTTGGTTTAAAAAATTAGCAAAATTCCTTTATCAAGGACTGTGTAATTAATATTATTATTCATGTCTTTCTAGTTGCTTCTCTCTTTTGCATATATTAGCAGTAGGTATTGCTTTGGATTTGACTTTTTTATATATACTTTTTATTATGATCACTGGAGATGCAAATGTTTTAAAAATTTAGTTACCTGGAATTGAAATTTTAAAATCTAAATGACTTTAAATGATTATTTATGTCTTGAAAGTTAATCTTTTGGCACAGTACCTTTCAAATACATCATATAGAAAATGTTAGCTAATTTGAATGTATTGAACTGATTGCCAACTCTTTCTTTTATGCAAAAATAGGTTGGGTTGGGTGCATCCAGAGTAATGTCAATCCACTGGGAAAGTTGATATAAAAATTTAAGTTCAATTGTGTTTATAAAATTAAAGAGTTATAATTATGTTATTATTGTAAATAAAATATGTGAGTGCATCAAATATTATTAAGATTCAAGAACTCTTCAACCAGGCTGCCATTCACATGCCTGCAAGAACATGTGCACTTCATTAAAGTCAATGGAGTGTACCAGTTCATCCTGGCATTATTCATAATCGAAACATTTCAATTTTAGTTAACGCACACACAGAAGAACTAATTTAAAAGTCAAATGAGGAAATTAGTTCTATGCTTCTGTGTTCCAATTCACAGTGATATAAACTAGCCAAATTTAGCCTCAGGAGGTATGAAAGAATATCTAATACAATGAGTAGAAAGCATTTTAAAGAATCACAGATCTGTTAAAAACTAATGTTTTTGTAATCAACTCAACAGAAATGCATCTACTGTTTAAAAGAGTCCCTCAAATTACTCTATTATGAAGCGGCCTAGCTTATTTAAAGATTTACTTCTATGTTTCAAAAGTAGTGAATCAAGAACTAAAGTGTTTTCCTGAACAAAATTTTAAATTGAACAGTAGCTGATTGAAAAATATATTTCTTATCTATATTATAAGGATCAGGGTGGGCACTATTCCTGGTTTACACCTCTTGGATTTCTCAGTCAGAGTCAACACTATTAACAACACATACTTTCTTGACCTTACTGCTGCAATTCTTCTTTCTTGCTTTTCTAGAATTTGCCATTCTTTTAGCACCTGTCTCCTTTTTATCTTTTCCTTTTTTGTTGATTTCTCTATCAGTCCCAGCTGTGAGGGTCCCTGAGACTTTGTTCATATTTATTTGTTCACTTCTACATCTAGATTTTTGACTCCCATTTATGAAATTAGTTATTCCTGTTATCCATTTCTTTCTGAGTTTCTTCTTAAAACTAAGTTTTATTTATTGTCATTTGCAGGTATCTAACTGAATCACAAAGCTAAAAATAAAATAAAATAAAACTCCTTGATTTCCTGCTGAGGCATTTTGTGACTGGTGTATTCTGGTTCTGCTGCTGGCTGGCCATCCTGGAATTTTATGCCCTGTGTTTACTTATCTTGACACATTATTTTCAAATTTTCAGTGTGAAGAAAACACACCTTCTATTTTCCCAAGCATGGGTTGTGTGTACATCTGTGCAACACTGTGCATCCTTGGGAGGTGAGAGGCAAGTGCTTACCTGAGAAGAGGACTCAGGGTACTACCTGGCCAGCAGTAGGACATGTCCTTTGGGTCATCACTGATAAATACAGTCTGGTTTTGGGAGTTTCTAGACAAGTACAATGAATACCCCTATATTAGCTCTAAATATTCTTTTGTAAAGAACTTGGGCTTTTCATACACACACACACACACACACACACACACATACACACACACACACACTCACTTTCATTGTGGCACTAGTGTCTCACGTCATAAAGCAGTTCAGAGTGATATGGGCATACATGCACACATCACTTGGTGAGCTTTGTCCCGGCTCCCTCAAATCCCTAAAAGGCAGGATGGTCTTTGTCAACATCACTCCTGGGCATGGCTGACAAGGCCCTCCCATGCCCCCGCAGAGCCTGCCTCTCCTCCTCACCTTGCCTGTCTCTCCTCTTCTCACTGCGCCCTGCTGCCTTGGCCTGGAACACACTGACTCTTGCTTGTCTCAGGATTTTACCACTGCTGCTCCTCCCACACAGAATACCCTTCTCTACTGGTCACATGGCCTGGTCTCTCTCAATCCTCGTCTATGTTTAGCTGCCACCTGCTCAGGAAGGCATGAAACAGGTCTTCCCTGCTACTGTGGACAGTGCCTAGTCATATCCCTGCACATCTCACAAAAGCTGTCGTTACCTTGGTTACGTGGCTGCCTCCCTAGTTAGGTTGCGAGCCACTAGAGCCCATGCACCTGGGCATTCATTCACCACTATGTATACAAGGTCCTGCCTCAGTAAGCATTATGTAAAAGAATAAATATTATTAGAGCTTTCCCAAGCTTTGAGTATCCGCGGGGTGAAGGTGACAAGGGTCTTTGATATGTCTTTATCTATACTTGTGTATTTCTCTATATGTACATATATAGATATGTATACACATGTATTTGAGAGTATATATATTTAAGATACTAATGTTTCACATGTATAAATGTATGTAATAAATGATATTATTAGACAAAATAGCATGACATATTTCCCTGGAATTGAGGTCGTTGTTTAAGGACAATGAATAGAGTTATAAAATCATTTGGGATATAAAGGTCATTATCTAAAGTCATTGAATATAGGACATTCACACCTAATGTTGAGTTTCCTAGTACTTTAAGCATGCCTGTCTGTCTGCCTGCCTCTTTCCTTCCTCTCTCCTCTCTGCCCCTCTCCTCCCCTCCCTTTCTTTCTTCCCTCCTTCCTGTACTAGAGGTAGAACTCAGGCACATTCTATCGCTCAGCTGCACTGCCAGCCATTTTTTCATTTTTTTAAGATTTTAAAACAGGGTCTCGCTAAGTTGCAGAGGCTAACTTTGAACTTGAAATTCTTCTGTTTCAGCCTTCCAAGTACTAGGAGTATAGAAAATTGTTATCATACCAGGCTAGCAGTTCTATTTCTATTATTGTCCTCTGTTTGATTCTTCGAAGAAAGGAGGATAAAGTAAGAAGACATTTGAAAATTAACAATGAATGAGATCAGCCAAGCACAGAAAGAGAAGGGACTTGTGTTTTCTCTAATATGCTCAAACTAGGGAGTATTAGGGATACCAGAGGGACACCAGACAGTGGAGGAGAAACCTCACCAAAGCTAGAATGGAAGGAGAGGAGAGGAAGAAGGCTGAGGTTGATTAATGAAGGAGCTACATCTGAATTTGTGTAAAAATATAAATATAGCATGGTTAACCTGGACACTCATTGTTGGGAGGGGGAAAAGGGGAAGAGAGGAAGGGTACCAAGCATAGTCTGAATGCATGCCATTTTCAGTATCTTCCACATAAAAATAAAAAAATTAAATAAAAAAATATAATTTGTAATTGTAAAAAAATGCCACTCATCTGCCTTCAAACTCTTTTCATTGTTATTGATAATTTTAAAAAGTGCTGCAACTCCTTTCTTAGTAATAGCAGAATATCTTCAAACTTTGGGTACATAAATATTTCTTGGACATTGAAAGAGATTAACCACAAAAGAGAAAAATAAGCCATTTTATCAAAACTTGAAAACTTCCCCATCAAGAGGTACTTTAATAAAGCCATAGGCAAACAACAAACTGTAAAATATTTACAATATCTGACAAAGTTTATATCCCAAACATAAGAACTCCTGCAATCAACAAAAGACAAGTGGCCTATGTTTTTATGTGCAATAAAGATGAGAAAAAAAAACCATGAACGGACTCTGCCAAAAGAGATTTAAAAAATTGGCAATAAGCCCACAAAAAGATGAGCAACATCCATCGCTGGCTAGCAGGGATGCGGTCTCACACCGCTGCTGGTGGGGAGGGAGAGGGTGACATGTGCTCTGTGCTGAGTGAACTGTTGGACTGCCTCTTGTACAGCCCAACATCTGCTTTGTGATCTGCAATCCAACAGGAATAAAAGCACACATTCTAAATTGACCTGTACAAAAGTGTTCAGAGGGTCATATTTGTTCATAATAATCTCATAATTGAGATAACTCAAATGACCAAGGCAAGATAATTGATAAATCTTATTGTTTAGTCATTCAATGAAATATTACAAGAAAGTACGCAGAATAAACTATTACTATATGCAATAAGTCAAAATCTATTATGGCGTGTGAAAGAAGCTTTAAGAAACTATGTACTATACAGTTTATTTTATATGAGGTTCAAAAATAGGCCAAGCTAAACTATGAAGATAGAAATAAAGTGGTTGCCTGTCCTTGGAGAGGAGATGAGGGCTGGAGTGAGGGGAGTGGTGGAATCTAGGATGGAGCTCATGTGATAGGGGGATAAGAGAACTATTTGGGGGGTAAGATTCAAAAACTCATTTTTGGTGCCTGTTATATAGGAACATACAATTATCAAAATTCATTGAACTGAACACTGAATGAAGATTTGTACATTTTATTGGATACAAGTTGTACTTCAATTAAAGATTGAGAAATTCTATTAATTATTAAAACTTTATTAAATAAATACCACTTGGAATATTTTCCTGCTTCCTAAGCATAAGAAACCTTTTGCTTAGACATTTTGTGCAATATCCCATGAATTCAGCCTATTTTATTTACAAAGTACGATGACTACAGTAATGCTTTCAGTTTCATTAGACTAAGTCTCAATTTACTGTTAATTCAAAAACATGAAGAATTATCAACAACAATAATAATGATAACAAAAAATAACAGAATTGCCCTGAATCAGGACTAAATTTCCAAAGAGAAATGTCATTGCCATTTTATACCAGCAAGGGGAGCAGTTACACTTTGGGAAAAATTCCATCTGCCTCACTATTGAATTACTCTATAGGGCACTTTAACAAGAGCAAAGAAAAAATTGACTTTTGGGTGTAGCCACAATGGAAATGACAGATCATTTTAATGAAAGAGAAAAAGATTGGAAGCCTTGACCCTCTAGATTACTTCGAACCTCAATGAGGAGGAGAAAAACACTTGCAGATCAGCTTATTAAAATAACATGTCCATGTAATTCAGGTCCCAGGAAAACATTTAAGAGAACAGCCAAATTAACTGTGAGGCGCCACTTTTTCTTTGTTAATTATTTCCATACAAGAATAAAAATGCACAACCCCTTTTCCTACAAAAGAAGAAGTCCCCCAAACCTGATGGCTTATCGTTACAGAACATACAGCATTGGTTTGTACAGAATTTACAAGTGGTGTTTAATCTGCCCTGAGTCTGAGGGTAGGGAAGGCCTGCAGAGTCCTCTGTCCCCTGCAGCCCCAGAGCTTTCAGCTGAGATGGCTAGGCCACAAATCAGAAGGTTTATGCTGCATTGTTAAAAAATATCATCATGTTAATCAATTCTTCTACGATTTGTCAGGCATAATTCTCACATAAGCTTGGGAGGGCTGTAGAAAAGTCTCTGTCTATCCCTTCCGCCGGTCTTGGTAATCCTGGGATTTACAGAGAAGATGCTCAGGCTGACAGTGGGAAGTGTGCCGCTGGCACGGGGAGGGAAGAGCAGGGCTGCCTGCTACGAATACTTCAAGATGGCCCACTGCCCTCTCACACTCTGACCTTGACAACAGCCCTTGATTCAAACACCACAACTCTTTCTTCAGGGAGTACTGACTCCTGTCAGCAAGCCACGTCTCTGCAACCTCAGCACGCATGCATATGAGATGTGCTGCCCTCCCTTGGAGCCTAATGAGAGCCAAGGACTCTGAACGCAGGCAGCCAGTGGACCAATGACTTGAGCTCTGCCCAGGAGTATGCTGCTCCTTCTGGATGCAAAGCTCTAGGGCGTGTGAACTGCACTGTGTGGATTCTCTCTAGGTGGCTGGAGAGGAGTGCCTCTTCCTTTAAAGTCACACATCCTTGCAGCTTGTGCACAAAACAGCCTTCTGGTTGGACTTGGTGACGCACGCTTGTAATCCCAGCATTTGGGAGGCTGAGACTGGCGGATAGTGGTTCACAGACAGCCTCAGCTACTTAGTGAGGCCCTTTACAAGTCAGTGAGAGCCTGTTTCAACAAGATAAAAAAAGACTAAAAAATAGGACTGGGGCTGTAGCTCATAGGTACAATGCCCCTGGGTTCTATCCCCAGTACTGCAAAACAAAAACAAAAACAAAACAAACATCAAAGAACATTTCTTACTTAAATAACCTTAAGAAATGATCTGGGTTACTCTCCATTTATGGAATAGATACAAGAAAAAAAATTGTTTCCCCCTTATAGGATCCTAGGGCAGTATATAATCTAGAATCAGAGGATTCAAGCTTTAGACATTTTATCAAGATCCCTAACATTTGAACATTTTACGAAGACCATATGATCTGGCTGTTTTCTTGCTATAAAAGATCCATGGGACTGGCCCTATATGAACACCATTTCACTGCCTAGTAAAGGAGTTTTAAGGAACAATGAGAGAAATATAAATAAAATCCTACCACATATTCCTAATTTTGAGTTTGCCACTGAATAGATGGATGCATCTTGTGTTCTTCCAGAAAAGTGGAAAATGAATGGACCCATCTTGTGTTCTTTTAGCAAAATTGGAAAAAAACCCAAAGACCATATCGGAAGGGTTACTAAAACCCATGAGGATATGTAGGGTAGATGTGTTACTAGAGAAGAAAATATGCAAGAACCCTGAAATGGGAGTCAGCTGGTTAAAGGAGATTGGTTAAAGTTGAAGAAATGGAATTGAGAGGTGTTTGTCTCTGTGTTTGTTCCTAATCAGAGGTAAGCTGCTCTCTTCAAAGATCTGGGTACAAACCAGGCAGAAATGAAATGGTGGTTGCAGAGGGAACTGGGATCTGGTTGGCAAAGTACAAGATGCTTACAGTACATGCAAGAAAAGACTGGTGTGTATTTGTGTTGTAAGGAATAAAGACAATTTTCTATCAAAGTGGTAAATCACTTAAAAGTGTATTGCTCTACATTTTGTACCTGTAGCTTAAGAATTCATTTGTAACTATAGCCTGAGTATATATTCTGTAACTCCTGTACATTTGTCTATATGCTACACCTTACAGACTCTTTCCAAAAGCCCATAGTTCACATGATCTCTGGTTGACTTTGTTCCAGGGCCTTAAACTTTGTTTGAAAATGCATAACTGTTCTAACAGTAAGAAAATCAATGCACAGTTTACTTTAAACTTTCTTTGTTGAAGATTTGTTTCTGTCTGTCTTAGAGAATCGCTTAGAGAATCCTCAGAGTTGTGAACTCAAACCCTCATCAATCAGAGTAAGGGGCAGGGTCCCTCCAGTCATAAAAACTGAGAGGACTGGCTGCTTGGTGTTTTTGCTTACCAGAGTTTTTGTCAGCTGCACACCCTTTTGCAGAAGTAAATTGCCAAGTTACATCTGATTTTATGAATCTGTTTCTAACAGTGGTATGCAAGATGCATGTCTTGTCTAAAAGTTAATCAGGAAAAGCATCGCTAGGTCCTTGTTACACTGGACCAGGAAAATACATATCTGCACTTAGGTACCCAGTTCAGGCCATGTAGAGAAGTCCCCTGTGCAGGGAGTGGTACAGGGAGTGGATATTAAGGTGTCCTGGGGCAAGCTACTCGTTAGCAGCCCACCACAGCTAACTGGGAGTGTTGTCTAGGAAGCAAGAAGTTTGGAGATGAATTTCATGTAATTTATGTTGGGACAGAAGGAAAGAGTTGGCTTTGGGACTAAGGAGAGAGAAGGAAAAGCTCTGGGCTTTCTCAACCTCTAATTAGTCTCTGGAGTCATTTCACAGAAACCTAGAATTTTTTCTGCATTTGACAGGTCGCTCCTAATGTTTCTAATATTATTCATGGAAGATGCCCACATTCATTTTCTTCAAAGATCTTGAATAGTTGCTAGCACCTAGCATTCATCCTTAATGAATAATCACTGCCTGAGTGACTCAGCCTTGTTCCCAAATGAGAGATCTGTCTTCTTTTAATTAAAATAGGAGTCAAAAATGGGCAAGATGTAGCCTATATTTTCTTTATTGCCACCATTTGGCAAATTCAAGATGAGTGCTCTAGTAATTCAAATCTCCCTCCGAGGAAAGTTTAGTAACTATCAAGCTAGAGATAGATCTTGGCAGCTCTCTCTTGGGGTCCCCAAGGCTCTCTAAGCATTTTAAGAGGACATCGAACATTCTCCTAGTGACTGCTAAGACAACCCACTTCCATGTGCGGGAGGGAGGGCATTTTTGCCTGATGCAAGCAGCGACCCTGCTGGGCTGAGCCCCTGCCGATGGCAGGGCAGGCGCAGTCTGGCTCCTTTTCACTTGGCTTAAGTTCTACTTGGAAAGATTTTTTTTTTTTTTTTTTGCTGTGTCCTGTGCTAGAGAAGAACTAATACCCAAGTAGAAGCGAGGTAGGATAGAGGAAATCAAAGAGATAGGGAGGAGGAAGAATACAGGGAGGACTAGGAGAGCGTAACTTTAATATGGAAGCCTGTTAGTCCCAAAAAGGTTCTGGGGGAATTCACAAGTGCTGCTGACTGTCCTCAAAGGGGTGTTTATTTTTCATACAGCGGAGACCACACACAAGGTTCAGAAAGCTGAGAACTCATAAATTACTTCCAACTGTTACTTACCAACACTAGGAATAGTTAAGCAGAGAGACATCTGTTGGTCAGAGGACAGAGGTCACACAAAAGTGTCATCTTCTTGGGTATATTATCCATCTTCCCTGTTTAAATAATTTCTTTGGGCACTGTTAGCTGACTTAAATAGTTTAAGCAAGAGAGTTAGCTTTATTGAGAAGATAGTGAAGCCCACTGGGACCCCAGAAACGACCAAGATGCCCTGTCATCTTGGGACCATGGGCCGATATCATCCTCATATACCTCCTCCTGCTTACTCCTCATGAAAGTCTCCTGTAAAAAGGGAGTCTTGAGCCCCGAAGCACTTATACACCTCTGTATATGTCTCTGATTGGCACAAGCTGAAATTCTTCTGTGTCTTGTAAGCCAAGGGCCTGCTGATCCTGAATTGAGGAAGGTATCCTCCCTCATGAGAGTGAGAGGCTGAGGTAGGGGCTGTGAGCTGGGGAGAGGGGCTGTGGGAAGAAAGGAAGGGCCAGGGTCTTGCCAGACACCATCCTGCTCTACGCAGCAGCCCTGTCCCTGGAGTTCAGCTGATGGTTGAGAACGTGAGATGCTGGGGCGATCTGGAAACTCCACTTGTAGAGTTAGCCACTCATTTACCAATGACAAGAGCTTGGGGGTCACAGGCTGCAAGCTATGAAGAGAAGAGGCACCCTGCAGCTTCATCAAGTGAAGGCTGGAGGACGCAGTGCTGCTCAAGGCCTTTATAGTTCTGGGATCTGCACTGACCAACAATTCCAATTGTGTCCTCAAAAGCACTCAGAGAAGCTAGTATACCGCCTCTGATTTCTCCCACCCCAGGTCATCCGAGCACTCCTCTGGCTGCTTCAGAGCATGTCGGTTTGGCTGTATATGCAAAGCAGTATTTCCACAATGGGCCCTTAATTCTGCTTAACATCATTTGCACGCTTCCCCTTCTTTCTAATCCTCTCCACAGGAAACGACGGTGCAGAAGCCTCGTCTCCAGAGCACCTTCTAGTGCATGCATGGGACACACCTTCTCTTTCATGCTGGCAGGGACCTGTAAGCCACGTCTTGATGTCCCCATTTTATGAGCAAGAGCTCAGAGGGGCAACCCAGCAGTGTTCTGGCCACTTCTCAGTACAGTGTCTTAAAGTTTATGAAGTGCTTTCACATAAATATAAAGTTCTCCAGCTCATGAATTTGTGGTAATGACTGCCTCCATTTTATACACAGCAACACTGAGAGTCAGAGGGGGTGTGACTACTGTGTTACAGCATTCATGGGTGGCTGACCTGGCTTCAAACTTGTGTCCTCGGGTCCCATTATCATGCTTACCCAGTGGTCAAGTGCAAAGAAAATGAAAAAAACAAAACAAAACAAAACACCCAAACTATGCAATTTGCAGGGAAATGGATGGAACTGGAGAATATGGTGCTAAGTGAGATCAGCCAGTCACAAAAAGTGAAAGTTCAGATGCTCTCCTTCATATGTGGAATCTAGGGAAAAACTGGAACACAGGACAAAGGAGGACCCTCAGTGTGGTGGGGAGATGGGATGGGGAGGAGGACGTGAAGAGGGAAACACCTCAATGGACAGGACGCACACACACAAACTCATCAAAGCCAGTCACTGTGCTGAGCCTGGGGAGCTGGGGAGGGAGAAGGAGTGGGGTGGGAGTTGGGCGAGGGCTCCCTGAGTATGCATGCATGCCTCCCTCCATCACCCGGAACTGCGGCACGACGCTCTTCAAGGAAGAGAAGGAGAGAGAGAGGGAGAAAGAGAGAAAGAAAATGGAGCCTCTCAGACATAAACTCCTTCAAATTTCCTTATATCCGGTTTTAAATGAATGTATATATTTTTTTCCCCCTAAACTCTTCTCTTTCTCCTGGCTCAAAAAGAAGCCAATTCCATTCTTGCATTCTTGTTCCTAAAAATTTTCTCCTGTATCCCTGAATATATACATATACATATATATATATATATATATATATATATATATATATATATGTATATATATACTGGGATTTGAACCCAGGGGCATTCTACCTGCAAGTTACACTCCAGCCCCATATTATATATACATATAATACGTGTGTGTGTGTGTGTGTGCGCACGCGTGTGCACACGTGCACTAGGGATTAAACGGGGTGGGGGGGGGACTCTACCTCTGAGTTACATCCCCACACCTATTTTATTTCTTTCTTATTTTGAAAAAGGTCTCACTAAGTTGCAAAGGGCCTAAATTGCTGAGGCTGGCTGTGAACTTGCAATCCTCCTGTCTCATCCACCCAAGTACTGGGATTATAAGTGTGCACCACCACACTCAGCTTTTTTTTTTTTTTTTTTTTTTTTGCGGGTCTGGGAATGGAACCCAGGGGCATTTTTCCTTCTGAGCTACACCCCCTGCCCTATTTTTTATTCTTTATTTTGAAACAGGGTCTCACTAAGTTGTGGAGGGCCTCACTAAGTAGCTGAGGCTGTCCGTGAACCGTGATCCTCCGGTCTCAGCCTCCCAAATGCTGGGATTACAACCGTGCGCCACCACGCCCGGCAACACTCAGCTTTCAGTAGTCTTATTTATTCCTGTGTCTTCACATTTTAACTCTGGACAGATGGCTCTCAAATCTCTCTGAACTCCAGTTGTTTTGAACCCTTGAAGAGCATCTCTTTCCGATCATACTCCCTCATATATCTCAGACACCATTTCCCTCATATATACTAGACACCACTGTCCACCCTTCAGCTCTCTCCAATGAATTCCCAGTCTGCTGTTTTTTTTTTTTTCTGATGATATCCATGTATTTCAATATCTCTTTGCTTTGCTTCTACTGCTCAGAAGGTTCATTCTTTTCTGTTCACATCATGCAAGTGTTATTTACATAGACTGAGAATGTTTCTCCATCTTTTCCTGTTAGAATTAATGGTGTCTACTCTGTGGTCCCAAAGTACTTCGCTTATTGGCATAACACATCTTGTGTTACTTGAGAAAACCGTCTCTATCTCTGCTTCAGCTTATGATTTGTAAAGACAATGAACACACAAAAAAGTTTATTTAACACTACATTCCTGATGCAGCAAGTCTGGACCTTGGTTTAGTGTTTGTTGAGTGAATAAAAGAATAAATGGTAACTCAGTTACTAGTCCAGTTTTTCAACATGGCCAAGGAAGTCATATTTTGTTCCTCATCTCAAATCTTTGCTGCTATATTAAATATTCATCTTGTTTGCTTTGTGAAAATATTTGAATTTTAAACAAAAAAGACCTGCTATGTGAAATCATGAAAAAAAAAGAATGGTACATAATTTTTTTTGTATAAAAGTAAGTACATCACCCTCATCCTGTGATCAATGTTACAGAAGCACACCCGGGAAGCTAAAATTTGTTCCTGTTAATTTTCAAATGAAATAATAGGAATTGATCCTTTTATCAATAAATGCTTATGCCCACATATTACACAATAGTAAACTTCACTCAACTGAAATAATGAGTTGGGGAGGGGAGGGAGGAAGAGCCAGCTGGAATTATGGAAGTCAGGATTTATTGAAAGCAATGCAGTTTTATTACTTTCAGTACTGAGGTCTGCCAATAAAGTCCGTCTAAGGAGACATCTACTTAATGACATGGATCCTCATTTTATAGCTGAATCTTTTGCCTAAAGACCACTACACGCTGGAGCCATGAAGGCAGGACATTCTTCTCACATGGGTTAACAAGTGTTCTGGCCTGTGCTTACCAAGTCCATTCCTTGAGACGTTTCCAGTTAAGTCTACCTTCAACTAGAGCAAGTTGTTAAAAATTGTGCACTAGCAATATCTGAATTAATAACCTTTTACTGTATGTATTAAGAAAGGAATTTTGTAAATTAAAAAAATAATGAGTCTAATGTCCCAGGAAAGTGGCGAATACTTTCAAAATAAAAATAGAAGAAAAAGAAAACTTTTTCAAATAACATTACTTATTCACCGAGGTAGAAATATTAGAAACCCGCCTTGCAAGCCGTGGTCTTTGTTGTGAATTCCTCGAGCCTAGGGCATGATCAGGGCGGCTTGCTCCCCTCCCCAATGCGTGACCTACGCACTCACAGCGCCTGGGCCCCGCTTTCTGGTGATGCTTGTTATCATCACCACGACAGTGCTCGGAAGCGGCACTGGGGGTTTCTTATGTTCTATTTGTCGCGCTGCTTATCTGTTAGTAGCCACAGACATTAGGAGGAGGGTACTCACTGGTTCTGTGAGCAGGATGCAGGTAATTTATCGGCCCCCATTCTGAAAAAGAAGAGAAAGGACATCTACTTATTACTATCACATCCAAAGACATTTACTGTGCTGTCGACAAAAAGAAAGCCTCAGTCTCTAATATTGTATTTATAAAAAAGTTCAATCATGGGGAGGAGAAGGATCATGAAATGAAATATGTCATGCATCTAGCTGGGTGTGGTGGGGCACACCTCTGCTTCCAGTATTTGAGAATCTGAGACAGAAGGATTAGGTTTGAGGATACCTCAGGAACTTAATGGGACCCAGTTTAAAAAAAAAAATATATATATATATATATATATATATATATATATATATATAATAGGGCTGGGATTGTACCTTGGACATAGACTGCCCCTGGGAACAATCTTTAGCGCCCCTCCCAAATGTCATGCCCTGTGTTTACAAGCTGATGAAGAGGTGGCACACCCAGACTCACCGGTGATGCCACCTGGTATCACCCTTAAACTTTGCCACACGAGAGACAGCTCTGTGCCTGCGCCCTTTGCAGCAAGGAGAGGGAGCTGAGCAAGCTGGGTAGGGTAGAAAAACAACCGTCAAAATGATGATTTACCCCAATTCTTAGTGTTCTACTCCGTTAATGTTTCAGCAGGTTAACGGACAATTACGTTGTTTTTTTTTTTTTTTCACTTAAAATCTTTGTGTAAAATTGAGTACTTAGGGATGTATGTCTTTGGGCAATATGGATTCTCGGGGCAGATAAGGCACGTGTCTCTCCTGGTACAAGGTCAGTGACCGACTGCTGGATATGCTAGTATGAAAAGTTGGGAAGAATAAATGCACTGAAATCCAGAATGAAAGAAAAGGACTTGGGGTGGGAAGTGAGGAAGGGCGAATCAGTGATGTGTGCATGTATGCCTCTACCATCCTGTATCCCATTAAGATTCATCACCACAATGCACCAATAAAAAAGAAAAAAAAAAAAGAATCCAGGGAAGCAATCCTCAGGCATTTAAATTATCTATTGCAGTTTATTCTGCAATAAAGAGCTACAGAGAAGTTTTGTTCAAAAAGGGCCTCCTTCTGTCAGATGAAGTTGACCAAATGTAACACAGTATATGGCTTCTTGTCCAGTCATTTAGAGGCAGGAGAGTCTCAGCTCATGCTGAGAACACTTCTAAGGAACTGTGAACAGATAATTAATGACTAACATGGGGCTTTGGGGATTACACCGAATTATTCCCTTAAATAAAACATTATAAATATGTTACATGTAATCTAATGCATATTGTATACTAGACCACATAGTATGTTATATATTTAATTATAATGTAATATATAATATGTCATATGCTATATTACTCTGTATATTGTACATTACATAATTGTATATTACATATTTAGTACATATATATATAATATATATTGCTCTCAGCATGATTTTTAAAAAAATATCCCTTCAAAATATGTTAACTAAGCTGGGTGTGGTGGTGCATATTTGTAATCCCAGCATTTAGGAGGCTGAGACGGGAGGATCGTGGTTCGCGGACAGCCTCAGCTACTTAGTGAGGCTCTCCGCAACTCAGTGAGACCCTGTTTCAAAATAAAGAATAAAAAATTAGGCAGGGGGTGTAGCTCGGAGGTCGAATGCCTCTGGGTTCCATCCTCAGACCTGCAATAAAAAATGTTAACTAAAACCTAAGTAAGTACTCAAATAGTTTGGCAATTTTCTGTCCTTCTATCCTGATCCATTTAAATAACCTACTGTCAGTGTGACTCATTGGTAACAGTGCTTTTTCTTTTTTTTTTTTTTAAGATTTAAAGAAGTTTGTTAGAAAGATAGAAACACAGAGGATAGGTACAACTCCATACCAGACTGGCATGGAGGGGTGACTTGAATGAATACACCCGTAACAGTGCTTTTCTAACCCTAATTGAGAACCAAATCTTTTTTGCTTTAGTGTTTTTAATCAATATTTCAACAAACTTTTCATTTGTGCTAAAATATATCAGGTTATATTTGCATCACTGAAATGCTCTTCTATTTTTAGAGTGATTTAAAAAATATATCCAAGGGCATTTTTGAATTGTGTTATTATGAATTACCTAGCATAAAATATCAGCATCTCTACTTGACTTAGTAATTTCTGCATTTCAGATGAAGGTGTTTATACGTCATTTATATAGCTCATCTATAAGTTATGGGTTCATCAGTACAACCATAAGTACAACTGATCCCCACTGGTTGGATCTTGAAATGTAACCCACTGCTCCAATCCACTTTAATGTAATTGCAACTCTCTATATACCTGTTCACCCATGTAACAACAGCATGATTAAGGTCACACTCTTATGACTTAGTGATAAGAATATTGTTTAGACTAGAATGCACAATCTTAGCCCATACACAATTGGTTTTATCTGGCATATTATCATTACTTATGCAATCTATCACTTATTATGAAAGGAAATTAAATTGATGTGGAAAAATATCACTACTGAGAAAGTCAAGTGTATCTGCCTCTTCATCTCTTGTGATGTTCTGGTAAGTTGCTTATTGATTGTTTGATAGATTGTTCTCATCAGGTTTTGCTCTTAAGCTATCTGGCTTATGATGATCAAATCATTTCCTTAAAAAGTGTGGACATGACAGGTGCTTCCCCTCCATCTCTGTGGAGATGGCTCAAAGATAAAAGCTGTGCAAGGTCAACTGCCAATTTCCTAAGTGTATCAAGAAACTTGATATTGGGACCTAATAATGAAAGTGTATGCAGGTTCTGGATACTCTTTCAGGCCAATTTCGACTCTCCACACCTCACAGACTGAAGTATATTAAATAATCAAATGCAAAGCTTTCATTTATATATAGCAAACTTGTCAGACAAAGGGGCAATTCAGTTTTATTCCTTTTAATAACTTTCTCAAGCCTAGTTTAGTGTCGTGCATAAGCATGTATTAAACTAAATTACATTTTGAGGGAGACATTGCTTTAAAGATCTGATAAAATGATGGGAAAGGTTTTATGAATTGTTTAATAAGGAAAAGTGTTTTCTCCCAACTCCCAAGAACAGTATTAATGGTTATTCCCATTTCTATTATAATGTAATGACCATCTAGGATGTTAAGCTCAGTGGATACAAGCAATATAGAAAGGTTTTCTCGCCCTGTCTCCTACTACCCGTGAATGCTCAGTCATGATCAATATAACTTTCAGTGTTAGCACTGGGACTTTGCTTTACAAAACAGAAATTAATTGGATTTGACAAGAACCACTAAAATTAATAAGAATTTAAACCTCACATCAAGTATACATGTTCTTGCACTGTTTACAAGACTGAATGTGGAATTAAGACTTATTTACTGGCATAATCTACTGACCCAAGATCTTTCTCCTTCATCTCATTACTTGAGTCTGAGTCATTTCGGTTTTCTGAGCTAAAGCACGTTTCACCTGTTGATACTTGGCACAAACACCCTAATAAGTGAATAGGTTTAAAGCTTTGATGGAAAATCTATTTAAAAAAAATAGCAGTTGATGGATCCTTATCTGAGGGCTGGAGAGCTTTATACAGCCTGGATATTACACTGAGCCGGGTAGAGTTTACACTCCAGTGGAGAACACAAATATGATCATATATTCTTTTCCAAAGAACTTGAAGTAATTTTCCCTACCACATGACAAATTAATAAAGCTGTTTATTATCATCCTTCTCTAATAAAAAATACAAAGATAATAAAAAGTTTAGACATCTTCCTATAGCCATGTAGCAATTTGCTAAAATTGAAAGAGGATTATGTTTGGATTGCCAAAGCCTTTTTCTCAGTAATGAACCAGGTGTGTTTTTCCAGCTACATCTTGCAAAAACATGGCTATCAGTAGTCTCTTAATTTTACACAGTTATTTGGATAAAAAATCATTGCGGTGAAGTTTAGGCCCCTTGTTGGATTTAAAAGTTTATCCCAATATTTTCTTTTGAAATATTGATTTGATCTAACCTTTCTTTTTTCCCCCACTTCTTTTAAAATTGCCTGGATGCACACCTATTAAATCGATAATAACCACAATAGCAGCTAACATGTGCTGAATGCTTATTAAATGTCAGACATGCTGCTGAGTGCTTTATGTGAACCTTGTCTAATCTAATATCATATGAATCTCATAAAACTCTACTAGGATTTCTGCATATAAAATCAAATTATGTGTTTCTAGATCTGTACTTTTTTACATAAGCCTAACACATAATTATCAGTTGTGTTTTCCAATTTTAATGACATTAGACTATGAACTTAAAAGAATTAAGAATTCTTATAGATTTGAGATTTTTCCTAATATTTTACTATTATTTTACATTTAATTCTACAGCTTTTAGTAATTAGACAGTGCTGAGACTTTTCAAAACATATGCATAGAAACAGCAATTCTTTTATGTGCCCATATGTCATTGGTTTACATAATTAATAACTGAATTAAATTCTTAAATAAACAAGTACAACTGACAAAGCAGGCCTGGGAACACACTCAACAGACTCCTGTACCACATTCATATCCATAGGAGGTGCCAGGAGTTTACCAGGTGCCAGGATGCTGAACTGGCTCTGAGCATCAGTCCACAGGTTATGTTGAGGAGCAAGGTGCTTCATCAGGCAAATCACCTAGGAAGAGGCTGGCGAAAAGAACTTCTATTGTATATGATACTTTGTGTATATATTACTTTAATAAAATTAAAAAAAATTAAAATGGTAGGCAAAGCATAATGCTGGGGCCCAGAACCGGGCCAGTGGACCGTTGATGAGTAGTTAGCAAGAGGAGAGCAACTGAAGACCGAAGTTGAGTTAACCCAGACATTTCTTGACTTCATACCTCACTGGTTCAAAACAAAAGGGGTTTCATTAAACAGATTATGACTACCAATGCTGCCAACGGAACTGGTGTCTATAATTCCAAAACTGAAGAAATCTTGAAAGGGATTTCACCTCTCCAGTAGACAATAAACATCACAGAAGAGCCTATGACCCAGTGGTCACATGGGGAGCCCAGGGGACTAAGCTTCAGGAAATCTGTGATGGCAAATAGCAAATGAAATGGAGCCATTTGAATCTCTCCACTGATGTTCTTCTGACCCTTGGGGTCTGTTTCTGTCAAATCCTTCTGTGGATACAGCTATTTAAGCCCCAGATTTGAAGAACTTCTTTGTCTTCTGGAAGGAATGGTTTTATAGGAGCTGTTTTAAAATGGCTCATAGTAGATTATTATATTTTCCCATCAATTATTATTGGCTTCATGATTTATTTGTTTTTGTTTTTTTATTTTGTACTGGAGGTTGAACCCATAGGTATCGTACCTCTGAACTAAACCCCCAGCCATATTTCATTTTTTAAAATTTGAAATAGAGTCTTTCACTAAGTTCCTGAGGGACCTTGCTAAGTTGCTGAGGCTGGCCTGGAACCTGAAATCCTCCTGTCTCAACCTCTCAAGTACCAGGATTTCAGGTGTGTGCCACCACACAAGGCTTCATGGTTTGAGTTGGAGTTAAATGATTTCTCTGTTTATTTCCTTGGCATTTTCCAGGTTATTTCATTAAAGAAGAAAATTAGATGGGTATTAAGACTTCTATGCCTTCATAAAAATTTCACAAGAACTTTAAGATATCAAATGGCTACCCTTTCAGTCAAATTATGTGCCATAGTTAAAAATGTTCATAGATAGGACCTTTTTTATACTTTCAAAAGCAGCCATTTAGTTTTTAAGTGATTCAGTTTTAAACATAATTATTGCAACTATATGGTAGTAAATGTGGTCAAAATTTCAAGTTTTCTTCATATTAAACAGTATCTACTTTAAAAAACTTTGGAAGGAGATAATAAATAATGGATTAATTAATCAATTCACATGAGTGAAAAAGTTAAGAGCACATGAGTAGGTGGCTTGTTCGATTTCTTGAAGACTGCAAAATTAATCTAAAAAAAGAAATATAAGTTAGAGAGAAATAGGGGGAAATCTAGTATTCGTGTTTGTGACTTGTGCTCTTTTTGGTACATTCTGAGTAAAGCCACACTTGAACATAAGGAAACAAAGCCCTGTGTCCTGTAGCAACAGGGTGATTGGCACCCTTGCTGGGCTCCCTGGGCCTGGGCACTCTATAGCATGCTCTGTATAAAACAGAATACAGTCTTTTGAGCTCTATGTATATTCTGGGTGTTAGTCCTCTATCAGAGGGGTAGCTGGTAAAGATCTTCTCCCATTCTGTAGGCTTTAGATTCTTGATGATTTCCTTCGATGAGCAGAAACTCTTTAGTTTGATGCCATCCCACTTGTTAATTCTTACTTTAATTTCCTTTGGAAGTCTTGTTGAGGAAGTTACTTCCTGTGCTTATATGATGGAGTGTTAAGCCTATGCTCTCCTCTGATAGCTCACAGTCTTTGGTCTCGTTTCCAGGTCTTTGATGCATCTCATGCAGGGTGAGAGGTAAAGATTTATTTCCATTTTTTCTACAAATGGATAGCCAGTACTCCTAGCACTATTTGTTAAAAAGGCTATCTTTTCTCCAGTGTATGAATTTGGCCCCTTTGTCAAAGATCAATTGATTGGCCGGGTGTGGTGGCGCATGCTTGTAATCCCGCACTTGGGAGGCGGAGACAGGAGGCTTAGGAGACCCTGTTTCCAAAAATGAAAGTGTAAAAATAGGTCTGGGAGTATAGCCCAGAGGTAGAAGGGCTTCCAGGAACCCCAGTACCACCAAAAAAAAAAAAAAAAGATCAATTGATTGTAAGTGTGTGGGATTGTTTCTGTATCTTATATTCTATTCCATTGGTCTGTGTGTCTGTTTTTGTGTCAATACTATGCTTTTTAAACTATTGTTTCTCTGTAGTATAATTTCAAGTCAGGAATTGTGATGCCTCCTGCATGGTTCTCATTGCTGAGAATTGCTTTGACTATTTTAGGTCTTTTGCTTCTCCCTATGAAATTCATGACTGATTTTTCTAGGTCTATGAAAAAGGTTGTTGGTATTTTGATAGGGATTGTATTGATCACTTTTTGCAGAATTGCCATTTTGATGATATTTATTCTGCCTATCCATGAGCAAGAGAGCTGTTTTCATCTTCCAATGTATTCTTTAATTTCTTTCTTTAATGTTTTATAGTTTTCATTGTAGAGGCCTTTTATGTCTTTGGTTAGATTTATTCCTAGGTATTTTGTTGGTTTTGAAATGGGCAACTGAATTGAATAGACAATTCACAAAAAAGAGATAGCTATGAAATAGATACATGAAAAAATGTTCGACATCATTAGCAATCAGAGAGATACAAATCAAAACTATGCTGAGATTCCATCTAGCCCCAATTAGAGTGGCAAGCATCTAGAAGTCAAATAATAACAAATAAAATTGGCAAGGAAGTGGGGAAATAGGAACTCTTCTACACTGTTGGTGTGAGTGAAAACTAGTTCAGATCCCATGGAGATCAGTGTGAAGATTCCTTAAAAAACTGGAAATGGATCCACCATATGATTCGGCTATACCACTCCTGGGTATCTTTCTAAAGGGGTTGAAATCAGAGAACTACAGTAACATATGCATACCTGTGTTCATGGCAGCACAATCCACAATAGCCAAAATATGGAACCCACTTAGGCATCCATCAACAGATAAATAGATTATAAAATCACGGGAAATACACACAATGGAATTCTACTCAGTACTAAAGAAGAACAAAGTTATGTAATTTGTAAGAAGATGGAAAGACCTGGAGAACATTATGTTAGTGAGATTAGCCAAGAACAGAAAGAGGAGGGGCATATGTTTTCTCTAATATACTTGAGCTAGGGAGTATTTGGGATAACAGAGAAACTCCAGAAAATGGAGAAGAAACCTCAGTGAAGCCAGAAGGAAAGGTAGGGGAGGAAGAAGGCTGAGGTTCATTAATGGAAATACTACCTGAAACTATGTGTACACATGTGAATATAACATTGTTAACCTGGATGCTCAGCATTGGGAGGGAGGAAAATGGGGAGGCAGGGTGAGGAGGGCACCAAGTACTGTGCCATTGTCAACATGATCTACATTATGATGTGAGACTGTAATGTATATATATAAAATAAAACAGAATACAAAGTGAATTCCTGTCTGAGGGAGACTGAGAGAAGAGTCTAACCTTAGAGGCAGCCTCTACAATGAGAAAGAAGAACACTGTAAAGAATGAGGAAGTCTGAGCCCTGGGCCTGATTCTCAGCTACTTCATGATCTATGGTCTCTAATTACCTAATCTCCAAAATATGTTCATGTCTAATTTGGCTTTAAAATTCTATAAAATAGGAACAAATAATGCTGTTCTTCATGATCAGGAGGCGCCATGTTTCTGCTCTCTGTGTTGTATCGAGTGGCCACCCCCAGTAGGCTTTCCTAGGTATGACCATCTACCATCCGCATGGCAGCTCCCTACATATGCTGGGCTTCCCAGCTGGTCTATTGGCCTGCCTTTATTGTACCATACTGTCTCATAGAAATTTCACTATTCATTCTTTTACTCCCTCCTATACTTGATTCAGCTCCAAATATGTATGTATGCATATACCCTTATTTATGCTCTCTCTTGAGTTTCAATTTTATTTCTCCAAATTATAGCTTCCATATGGGTGTTCTAGCATTGGATCAAGTACAGTTAGACCTGAACAAAACTCACAGTCCTTTCCTCCCGGCCATCCTTCCCTCTGAGCTTACAGGTGAGTATCTCTTGCACAGATAGCTCTTCTTTTCATCCAGGTGTGCAGCTTGGTCATCTCCATCATCTTTCCCACACTTGCTTTCAGACAGTTACATCTTGCTCTGTTCTCTCCATATCTCTTATTCATTCTTTTTTTTTAAATAGCATTTTCAGCCAAAGTCCTTAGTACTTAAAACCAGAAGTATGGCCGATGTCTCCAACTGGTATCCTAGATTTTATTCTCCTTCCCCATCTCGATTTATCAAATTGTTTACAAATTGCTTTGGCCATGCTAATTTCCTCTTCAAAACTTCTATTTACTTCTCACTGTGACAGGAGTTTTTCTGCCTTTGCATTCAGAGCTTACTAAAGTAGGATTCTTATTCATCTGATTCTTACTTGTCCTTACTTACAAACTTGTAAGTTGGAATGTTCTATACATATTTTGGAAGCTCCCTGAGTATACAACATTTATTTATGTTCCCAAGCCTGAAAGTGCTAGATATCTCTCTTCTGTTTGAAAAAGCCCAATTCCTTTTTTAAGATGTTAACTTGAGGCTGGGTATGGTAATCCCAGTACATGGGAGGCTGAGATAGGAGGATTGCATGTGCCTGGCCAGCCTCGGCAACTTAAGTGAGACCTTATTTCAAAATAAAAGTAAGGAAGCTGGGTGTGGTGGCACACGCTTTTAATCCCAGCATTTGGGAGGCTGAGACAGGAAGATCGCCATTCACAGATAGCCTCAGCTACTTAGTGAGGCCCTTTGCAACTCAGTGAGACCCTGTTTCAATATAAAGAATAAAAAAAAATAGGGCTGGGGATGTAGCACAGAGATAAAATGCCCTTAGGTTCCATCTCCAGTACCACACACATAAATAAATAAATAAATAAATAAATTAATTAATTAATAAAACAGGAGCTAGGGGTGTAGCTCAGGGGTAGAATGTCACTGGGTTCAATCCCAGCACCACACACACACACACACACACACACACACACACACACACATACACACACATACACACACACACACACACAATCTAAACTTTAGGATATTGTCTCAGTATTCAGAATGACCATTCTCTGAGCCCCAGATGTAACTGCTCATTTGGAAGGCAGGCAACAGTGCTGGGCAAGCTGCATATGAGGCCAAGATCTTTCCACGCATTCAGTTATTTGTTGCCCATCCTTACAGGTAAATGGTATCATCAGCCCTGCTTGACATGAAGGGCACATGGCTCTGAGTGGTCACAAACTTGTCCAGGTGACAGAGTGGCCCTGGTCTGGACCCAACTCTGGCACTCTGTCACTCTGGCCACCGTGTGCAGGCGGCTAGCCCTCACACCACCTGCCATATAATATTCATGATAAAACATCTGCCACATCTGCGCATTTTGATATGTGAGGCAGAGGATAGAGAGAGACTTTTCAGTATTGGAACCTCCCTTTTACTCAGCCTCCACCTCATTCCTCCCCTCCCCCTTTCCTCCCTCCTTCTTTCCTCTCTCTTTTACTTTTTTCCTTCTTTTCTTTTTTTGTCATTCTTTAAACAGATACTTGTTTCATGCGCACAGAATAATGAACCTCTGGGTTGGTTATTAATGCTCCTGTCTCTGATGCTAAAAGCCAGAGGCCAGTAATAGCAAGTAATCATGAAAAATTACTACAAATTTTAAAAAATTGCTAAAATGTATTGTGAACCAACCACAAGCTAGACGCTATGCTTGGGGCTTGGCAGGGGTTCTCTTGCTTAGTTCTTATAAGAACTCCATGGACTAGAACAGTTATCATCTTCCTTGTCTCTACTTCACATAGAAGGTGAGCAACTCAGATACTTAGTGAGGTGCTTTGCAACTCAGTGAGACCCTGTTTCAAAAATAAAAGAATAAAAAATAGGGCTGGGGGTGTAGCTTGGAGGCAGAATGCCCCTCAGTTTAATCCCCAGTACCAAAAAAAAAAAAAAAGATTAAATGACCTTGGGGAGCTGAACAAGGTTCCTGTTCTAGCCGTCTGAGACTAGAGCTTGCCCTGATAACTTTTATACTCCTTCCAGTAGATACAGCGTCACACACACAAGGGTCATATGTAAAATTAGTTTTATTTTCTTCAAAAAGGGCTCCAGAAGTAGTATCAGGGCACAATAGGAATGCAACCAGAATCATTGCCGACTTTACCTGAAAGTGGGTATGTGACCGTTAACAACTGAACCTCTCAGGACTGTGATATTTGACTTTTTTTTTTTAAAAAGAATGCAAGTCACCTTGGGAGTTCCTACCCAACACAGACCTGTTATTCTGCAGGCAGCTGTGTCGCTGAGTGGTCACCGACTCGAGTCGAAGGACCAGGTTTCTGGTTTCTTGCCCAGCACCCTGTTTTGGTGTCTTACATCTGTCACTTCTGCCCCACAGCTGATCTGCAGCTGCGGACTCTGCTCTTTAGATGTGAAAATCGCCCTCATGTCTGATATTGCCTCCTCACAGGTTTGGCTGAAGAGGAGCTGCTCCTGAAAAAATAACAGGCTTGATTTGGAAGGGCATTTGCATGATTCCTTCCCTTCTCTGAATTTACGGGATCACTTTGCTCACCAGCATAATCCACATCAATCTTTCTCTTTTGATCCAAAATGAAGTCTCCTTTTGTTTTTTGCATTACAGGCCCTTTCTGGGTAATCTCGTCTCTTTTGTTGGCTTTGATGAGGACCGTATTAACATGGGTGACTCCCAAATCCCTTTAACTCTCTTTTACCCGAGCTCCACTCTTAATAAAGATTGTGTTCAATGCTCAAGATGCACATGGCCTTAGATTTGCACAGCACCAGGATGAGCCTGTCTAAATATGAATGCTCTTCTCCAAACATGCTCTTGCTCTGTGTGCCTCTCACGGAAGGCACCAGCCCCTCACCTCGGGGGCTGCAGATTCCTCTCCCAACCCCTCGCATGCTACCAGTAAAGAACTCTCATTCCTTATTCTTTCTTCCATCAGTTTTCAAAGCCACCCTCTTCCTATCTCCATTGACACTCCTTTGGTTCAGGCCACCGTCATCTCTCACCTAGATAATTACAGTCAACATCCAAGAAGCATTTCTGCATGGGTAGGGAATAGTCCTTTCAAATTTAAGATGCACTAAATAGAAACCTCCTTGGAGCTTCAGCCCCATAAATCATTTTAATGTTTTGTTACATCTCAACTAGTGGTGTTACTTATTAATTTGCTCGATCACCACTCTTTCTGCATCACCCACATCCAATACACCAGGATATGCTACTTTCAAAACATATTCTAATTTTTTTCTGTTTATGCATTTTTTACATTTTTAATTGGTGCATTGTATTTATACATCATAATGGGGTAAAAAACTTGTGTAGTCATAAATGCACACATCATCCAGTCAGCCTTCACCCAGTCACCACTCCACTCCCTCCCCATCCCTCCCTCCCATGCTTGGCTTAGTGGTTGACTACGATATGAATAAGTACATTGTGCGCTTTAAAGAGTTTCCTTCTCCCCCCCTTGCATCCCCACAGTTAGGTTGCCTTATTTGTTCCTCTATAGGATCTCTTTTTTCACCTGAAATTCCTCCTATGACCCATTTCACCTTAGCTTTCACATATCAGGGAAAGCTTATGGCTGAGTAAAATTCCATTGTGTACATATCCCACAGTTTTGTAATCCATTCATCTTTTGATCGACATTCTAAATTTGATAGCTTCTCATTATTTCTACTGAAATCATCCTGGTCCAGGGCACCTTATTTTTCTCCTTATTAACATTAACAACTGTCTTATCTTTACTTTCCTTCAAAAATCTTTTCTAGGTCAGAGTATTGAAAGAAAAAAATATCACCTCATACTTTTGCTTAAAAACCTTCAGTCATATTCCATTGCAAATATCATAAAGCAGAAACCCTTAGTGCAGTTTACAATGGTGACTCCCATCTACACATTCCCACTTATTCACCGTTCCCCAGCCAGGCTGGCTCCATTTTGGCGTCCTTTCATCCACAGGGCCTGCACCAGCTCAGGGCGCCCTCACTGTCCCCTCTTCTCTCAAACCTGTTCCTGGCTGGTCCCTCCCCATAGGTCAGGATTCAGCTCAAATGCCACTTGCTCAGAGAGGTCTAAGCTTGCCACTCTAGCTGTAGTAGTTCTCCGTGTACAACCACCTCAAATTCAATTCTGTCTCTTCTAATAGATTTAGTTTTCTGAGGAATATCCATCCTGTTTCCCTTTGTGGCTGTACCTACTTATACTCCCACTGGGGTGCAAGATTCTCTTTTTGGTCTGTCCTCACCAGCACTGCTTATCTTTTGTCTTTTTGGAAATGTCCTTTCAAACAAGTGTGAAGTGATATCTCATTATGGTTTTATTTGAATTTCTGTAATGATTAGTGATACTGAGCTTCTTTTCCTTTGACTGTTGGACATTTGCATGTATCTCTTGTAGAAATGTCTATTCCTATTCTTTGACTATTTATAAATTGCATTACATGATGTTTGGCTATCAAATTATATCACTTTTTATTTAATTACAACACTATTTACGATAGCCAATATAAGGAAATAACCTAAATGTCTGCTGAAAATGGACAAATAAAGATGCGGTAAAGCACACATGTACATATTGGAATATTATTTAGTCCTTAGGAAAAGAAGGAAGTCCTGTCATTTATCACAACATGATGAATCTGGAGGACATTATGCTAAGTGAAATAAGTTAGACACAGAACGACAAGTACTACATCATTTCGCTTATGAGAAATTTAAAGAAATAGTTTCACAGAAGCAGAAATGGGTGGGTGGCTGCCAGATGCTGTGGGATGGAGGACACGGAGCTGTTAGCGTGCGTTCTAGAGCTCTAATGTACAGTACGGTAAGGTGACAGTGCTCAGCCATACCGCATAGTGTCCTGGATACTTGCTAAGAAAGTGCTTTAAGTATTTTCACCACACATAAAAAGTAACTATGTTAGGTTATAGATACATTAATTAGCTTTATGTAGTGATTAATTCAAAATGTATACATATATTAAAACACCAACCTTAATATATATTATATACTTTTAATTAATATACCTTAAATATATATATATATATATATATATATATATATATATATATATATATATATTTGGTGGTACTGGGGGTGGAACCCAGGGGCTTTCTACCTCTGGGCTCTACTCCCAGACCTGTTTTATATTTTATTTGGAAACAGGTCTTACTAAGTTGTTGAGAGCCTAGGTAGCTGAGGCTGACTTCGAACCTGTGCCATCCTCCTGTATCAGCCTCCCAAGCACGGGGATTACAAGCGTGCACCAAGCATATATACTTTTAATTTTCAAAAGAGTTTAAATAAAAGTGCTGCACATTATATTCTCTATATATTATCTCTATATTCATGCACAGAATTCAAAAGCACACACACTTTGTGGCAATCTAACATTTTCTGAAATATTTTGCACAGAGATTGACATAGGTACTGGATGACTCAAATTGGTGATAGGGTAACACGACGTGGAAGGAGCACCGCTTTGTAGATATGTCTCTAGCTGAGCATGGTTGGGCTTTCGTCTCTCCTTTGTCATCAGTTTCAAGGAAAAAAGAAAGATGGAAAGTAACAAAGAAATCCCTCTTGCCTCTTTGCCTGTCTGAACTGTCTGGAAGACATAATCTGATCACCAAATCCGACAAGCATTTCTAGACATATACAGAAACCTAGAGTTGAATAATGTCGAACAGAGTTAAATTATAGTGTTTCTAAAAAGGTGGGGGGGCACAACTATTATACTCATTTCTTTAGCTTTCCAACACTTTATATTGAACATGTTCAAATACAAGGAGACAGAAAAGTTGAGGAGCTTCATTTCTTAAGATCACACACCTCTCTACTTGCCACGTGGTGTCAAGTCTCTGACCCTCTGGGCGACACCAATGCATTCTAAATCTCTTATCACCTGAGGCAAAGGCTTGGATCACTGCATGATTGGTTTTGAAATTCAGGTCACACATCTAGTGTACTTATACATGCAGCAGGTCAATCCCTTTTGCTGGATGGAACCAGACTATTCAGTATTTTTTAATTATATTATTTTGCAGTAGAAACACCAATCATGAGATCTGCTCCTTTAATAGACTTGAAGTGTACATCTGTTATTTTTGTTGTTGTTATTTGTTTGTTTGGTACTGGGGACTGAACTCAGGGGCTTTCGACCTCTGAGCTACACTCCCCCAATTCTTGAAACAGGGTCTCACTAAGGTGCTGAGGGCCTCTCTAAATTGCTGAGGTTGACCTTGAATCCTTCCATCTCAGCCTCCCAAATACTGGGATCACAGGCATGCACCACCACACCTGGTTATTGTTAAGTGCGGGTACAGTGCTGTATAGCAGATCTCTGGAACATGCCAGGAGCGCACTGTGAGTGTGTGGCCGGGGTGGGGTGAGCAGAATAAAGTGCGCAGTTGCTAAACAACCACTATTCACTGGTTTCAAATGCCGTGAACTGAATTTCATTTTTCAGCTTCTTATCCTCTGCTCTGAAGAACACGTAAGTACTGAGGGACAGTTTGTTCCCTGTCATTTATGTAGGTCCTTCATCAAAGAGTACTGACAAGTATCATTTAGAGCATGGAACTATACTGTATTATTTTTCTTTAGAATTTTATTTATTCTTATATACTTTCATTGTGCCTTGTAGGCTAACATCCTAACATAGCTCAGAGCAATAGTGCCATGCGTGCAACAGCATTTGGTGGCTCTAGCCCAGCTCCCTCCCCACTCCCTCCACTTCCCCATAGATGATATTGAGATGGGCATTGGCATTATTACATTCGTATTATTTTACTTAAGTAAATTCTGAATCCAAATGGTTAAAAAAAAGTTAAAATGAGTCCCATCTTAACCTCGGTGTTTACATTTGTATCAGTGACATGAATTGAAAGTTCTCTCATATCTGATTCATATGCAAATCTTTTACATTTCACCCAACACAAACATTGTCCTTTGACATTTTTCATATAAGTGACAATGTTAAATTTGATCATTTACTAGTGGAAAGAGGAAGATGCTTAATTTATACTGTATTCAATCCTCTGGAGTTCATACTGGACTTAAGGCAATGGACTTTAAAAGGAAAAGATAAAAAATGCAACTGATCAGAGGCACCTGCTTGCTTTATTTCTGCTGCCAATCGTTATACATAATTTAGAAACAGAAGGTAATGGGACCCACTTTTCAGGTCATTCAGTTTTTGTTTGCTTAATTTTTACAGTCTCTCAAAAACTTACCTGCCAACTTTCAAGCCATTCAGATGGCTTAGAAGGTTGCTGCAAAGCGGATATATTAACTGTTTCCTGAGAAGTTCAATGAAATTTAAATATGGCAACTATACTTAGAATATCAAGAGCAGGACATTATTGGTCCTTCAGTGGGAAATCTGGATCTCCTCCACATTTATTGGAAGTGGTTATTTAAAGACTTCTGCTATAAACTTAAAATTTTTAATTGATTATTTCTCTTTTAATTCTCTGTTTCATGAAATGTAGGACTTTTTTCTGGTGTTCTAGATAAACACTGGAAAAGCATATTTAATTTTAGGGTTGAATTTATAACTTATTTTAAAAATATTCTGTACTGTATTGAGGATAACTTTTATATATATTCAGCAACCAAACTATTATTACAAATTATATATTCATGGCCCTTTATGTGTTGGGCATTTTAGAACGGCAATTATTCTAGCTAAACCATTACAATGACTTTACATGTAGCCATTTAATTAATAATTTAAACAACCACAGTTACAAATAAATTAAATATAGTTTTGAATCTGAAGCAATTTTCAAGAACTTTATAGCAACAATTCTGCATGTTCAAGGATGCCCTGAATGTCATCACTCAATATTTTACAAGCGCCTTTATAATTCCCAGGAATTCCATGCACAGCTGTCCCTGCAACACACAATGAGCACTACTGTTCACTGCGAAGGAGAAGGCCAGGCTGACAGCAAGCCCAGGAAGGCATTCCAACGCTGGTCAGGCTCACTCTGCAGTGAAACGCATCAAGCATCCCTTGACAAAGCTATCCTATCATTTTCTAAAATATAAAGGCCCCTGTTTTAATGGCAAAAGAGTTATTGATGAATATGTTTAGCTGCAATTAAAAGCGTCATAACAACGAATATTGGTAAAGGTTTGAGACAAATGCTAGTGTTTTCCTGAAATCTCTCTTCAGTCCAAACTACATACTACTTCAGAATCTAGATGCCTATATGTTGTGTGTGTGTTACTGAGGATTGAAACCAGGGGCATTCTTCCCCTGAGCTATTTCCCAAACCCTATTTTATTGTTCATTTATTTTTCTTTTCAAACAAAAATTTTGCTCCAAACATAATCTCACTAAGTTTCTGAGAATCTCACTATGTTGCTGAAGCTGGTCTTGAATCTGCCATCCTCATGACTCAGCCTCCCAAGTAGTGAGGTTATAGACATGTGCCACCATGGCCAACTTAAATTTATTTTTTAATTTTGAAACAGTGTCTTGCTAAATTGATGCGAATCTTACTAAGTTACTGAAGCTGGTTTTTTTAAATTTATTTTTATTGGTGCATTGTAATCATATATCACATTGGAATACAAGACTTGAGAGGATATACAAGCACACATCATCCAATTGGCCCTCATCCAGTCCCCATCCCATTCCCTCCCCCTCCCTCAATCCCATGCTTGTTTGGTGATTAACTTTGATACATTTGTTTATATACCTCCTGCATTTTAAAGAGGCTCCATCCTCCCCTATTCCATATCCTCTGATTGGTCACCTTAATTGCTTCATTATAGGGCCCTTTCTATAACTCGACCTCTTCCTGTTGCCCCTTTCCTCCTAGTTATTGCTGATTAGGGGAAGCATCTGGTTTTTATTTTCTGCGATATTTCTCTGTGCATGCCGCGTTGCAAGTACTGATCCCACTCTCGATGGCCCCAGTAGTGGCCTGGCTACCTGGTGGACTGATCCAGACCTTGCTGGCTCAAGCAGTGGCCTTGCCTCATGGGAGGCCCCGATTCTAGCCTTGCTGGCCCCCACATCAGCCTAACCCCTCGACTGGCTCTGATCCTGGCCTCGGTGGCCTCAGCACCAGCCTTGCCTCAAGGCAGGCTCTGATCCCAGCCTCTCTGACCCTGTCACCGGCCTAACCCCTCGAAAGACTCCTCTCTGGCCTCAGAGGCCCCAGCACAGAGGCCCCTTGGCAGGCTGAAGCTGGTTTTAAATGTGAAATCTTTCTGTCTCATCCTCCCAGGTGTCAGGGCATAGGTGGCACTGTTAATGAGTTCCACGTAGGTCCTCCATCCCTGGGCTCCATGCTCTCCTGCCCTGGCTCTATGATCTCAAGCCTTTTCCTCTGAGCCTTCCCTCCCTGGGCCTGTGCCTCCCTACCTGCATTGGCAGAGGGAGTCCAGTATAGTCTTGGAATGATCCCCTGTGACCCTGTGCAGTCACCATGCCTTGAGCACTATGAGCCCTTCCTGTGTCTCTGGAGATTCCAGCTGGACTATTGCTGGGATGGGCCACCAGGTCCCAGCCTGCCAGGGCCCCGCGGCTGCTCTGGGTGGTGCTCTGGGCTGAGTAAGGAGACCCAGTTACCTTGCTGTTCTGCAAGACACCACGCTGTCTCTGGAGGTCAGAGTGTGCCGCTGTGGGTGCCGCCTTTGGTGAGTGCACAGGCTTTTGAATCTTTTTCTGTGTTCCTGAAGTGTGCTGCTGGTCGCCTAAGGTGTTGGAGCTCTGCAGCTGCTTTCTGCACTTTTTTGGAATATTTGTCGGGATTTCCCCAGGCTGCAGCGCCGGAGCTGGTAAACACAGTTTGAGCTGGCAGCCCAAGAGAGCTCCGGCCCTCACACCAGGTCAGTTGCTTGCTCGAGCTTTCTGCAGTGAATCTCATTTTCAGAGCACTGGATTTTCCTCTGCCATGATTCTTGTTTGTTTTTGTTCCTGAGTATCTTCCACTGCTTTGTATATTTTGTCTGTCAAGACACTGCCTTCTCAGTAGTTGAAATTTATTTGTTCCGGTTGAATTTTCTTTGTTCCAGCTACCAAGATGTGCTGCCGTCCTGTAGTCGCCATTTTGAATTCTCCCATTATATTTATTTTGAAACAGGTTTTCCCTAGGTTGTTTAGAGTCTTGTTAAATTGCTGAGGCTGGTCTCAAACCCATGATCCTCTTGTCTCAGCCTCCCATATATTGGGATAACAGGCATGGGCCACCACACTCAGTTTCAGTTTTCATTTTAATTTCTAGATTTATGTCCTAGGGGTTGGTTAGAGGCAATCCTTTGTACATCTTCAGATGTACTATCTATGGTCCTCACATCCTCCTCATGTAGGTTCTCATTTCTCTTTTTTTTTTTTTCTTGTTCTATCTTTGCAACCCCCCTCTACCATTTTTAGAGACTTCTTTCCTTAGTAAACATACAAGGCTATATTCCCGGCCTGACAATTTAAGCCAACTTTACCTTCATTTGCTGAGAGGCAATCAAAGACCCACACAAGAAACTTCTTTGTTTTCAGTATGTTTTTCTATTTCATTCAAAATCTAGCTCAGAATCCAAGCAGACAGAACCTTCGAGGACCTTGGTTTCTGAAAAGGTAGCCAGCTCATTGCTTTTATAGACTCACTCTGCGAGGCTCCAGGGCCGTGCTAGTTTATTCAGTCAGCACCCAGGGAGTAAGTGTAGTGGATCATCCGACAAATACTCTTGGAATGTTTACTATGCGGCAGATGATGGGGCTATGATGGTGACAAGATCCAAGTGCCTGCCCTCCGAGAGCTCATTGCCATGGCGTTCAGCTCTGTCCTGCACACTATGGCAGCCAGTAGCCACACTACTGAGCCCTGGACTTGTGACCAGTGCTAGTTAGAAACCAAGTTCTCAATTTTAAATAATTATTTCTGTATAGAGGAATTGGACCCACAGGAATTCTACCTTTGAGCTATGATACCAGTCCTTTTTATTTTGAAACAGGATCTTGCCAAGTTACTGAAGTTCTTGCTAAGTTTCCAAGACTAGGCTTGAACCTGAAATCTTTCTGTCTCAGCCTCTCAAGTACTGAGATTATGTGTATACCACCACATAATCACTAAGCCATTTTTAACACTTAAAAATGGTTATGACTTTATCATACTTATAAAAAACATAAAAATTACAGCAATAACTATATTAGTCCATTATATTTAGTGCATTCCTGGGTATTGTGAAAGTCAATAAAATATTAAATTTATAGTAGCTTACATTTGCTTATGTATATATCCTGGATAAACATTTAAAATGGTAAGCAGTTCAGCATACTAGGTAGAAAAATCACCAAAGAAAACAAGAAAAGTGTATTAAATGAAGTCAGGTTTTAATGCAGTATATCGTCTCTCTATATCGGGGGGCCAGAAATATGAATGTTTTCAAAGAAGACTTGGGTAAAAATACATTTCAGGGACATTCTTGAGGAAAAAAGGATCACATTGGATTGAGAAATACAGGTTGCTTGTGTCCGTATAGTGAGAGACATATTAGATTTTTACATTTCCACTAATAAGCAGGCTCGGTAACAATGTATAAATAAGCTGGCAAAGGCAAGCAGGTTGGAGAGAGCTCCAGAGACATTCTTCCAGGACTCAACATCATCCCCTCTCAAGTGGTCCTAACAGAAGCCCAGGCACTGATGCTCACCTCTGAGGAAAGCTAGGCTACAATCAATAATGTCGTGATTCAAGGCTGCTCATTAGCCTCTCAGCGTGATTTCGCTGCTCAGGTCTCTCAATTGCTTCTGAAAGGTGACCCTGCTCTGGTTTCTTCTATGCTGGGTACCTCCCGCTGCACCGGGGTCTCTACTCCTCTTACTAAGCTTTGTGCTTTCTCAGAGTCCTCAATGCCACTCAAGTCAGATCTCTGTTCTAGGGGAACAGACTTCAGGTGTATCTGTGCTCCTGAAAATCTTCTCATCTGGGGATTTTCAGTGAAATAGTAGGACAATTTGTGTGACTGATTTCTGTCCTGTTCCGCTCAAACGACACATATTCACTTTAGAAGGATTTAAGTTATTCAGTAGTATGCAAGTATATCATTTATTGTTGATTAAAATGTGGTCATTTTGTGGTCATTTTTATTCAACAACAACAAAAAAGAGTTGATATCTGTTCCTTTGTTATAAATATAAGCTCACTTCTTTTTCTTCAGGAAAATCAGGTATGATTTAAATCTCCTTTCACAAACAAGCATCAGGATCATCACAGTATTCTATTTCTGTGTTCATTTTTCCTCCTTTGTTTGTGTAAGTGGCACTTTTTTTAACTAATCAAAATACAAATTTGCCTAGAATGCTCCATTTTACAATCATGTCAGAAAAAGTGTATTTCAATATACTTCTATGTACATCATTACCTATTTTATATATACACTATTCTACTGACGGATACACAGATATATACACATAATATGCACTTTAATGCTACTTCCACAATAATTTCAAATTGGCACATGCTAATTTTGTCAAGAACTTCTTGGTCCTGTGCTGTTTTAATAAGAGCATCCAGCTTGAAAAATCCATTTGTATTGGAGTTACTTTCCATTTTAATTGAGGATTCCTTGTAGCTTCTTTTAAAAACAGAATATTTAATTTAGATGGGACCCTGAAGTAATTTTGGCTAACACAAATTATGCAGCTCTTTCTCGTTTTCTCTCGCGGGTGCAAAGACCATGTTACATTGCTCAAGAACGGACACGGATGAAGTTTCTCTTTCTCAGTGATACAAGACTTACTGCTTTCAGGTGAATCTACTGTGATGTGGTTAAAGGTAATACTTTTCCCTTGTCACTAGAGGAGCCATGTTTCAAGTCTCAGTGTTTCAAGTTTCAGAGGCAAATAAGCTCTGCCTCCCTTACTCTAATAGCTCTCCCAGTTCAACATCAAACCCTGGGATGGGATTTCAGGGAGAGAGTTTCATCTCTCTCCTCTGTGTGGTGTGGTGTAGCAGTGTCTCCTACATTAGCTACTTACAATTTCAAATTTGTTTAGTTTGTATAAACATGCTCTCTAAATGCAGTGTTATACAATGCCATTCAAGGCATTTTCAAAATAATGCAGCCTAGTTGTGTTATTTATTCTCCATCATAAATTCTACTGTCTAGAAAATGAAGTTTGTTAGAAATAAACTCCATGGGACTTCTTTTAAAGAAAAGCCCAAGTGCAAGTCTTCCATTCGGTGGATAGAAAAAAAAATGCATCTGAAAGGCTTTATTTCACTCAACAATAAATATTGTTCAAAACCATAAACCCAGAGAAAATTGGTTATTTTTCAAAATAGAATTCATTAACACAGTTCATAGAGCCACTTCAGGAAAGCTTACTTAAAAAGCAAACACACTAGGGATGGATTGCCCAGGAGGCTAAAGCAGAAAATTGGTAGGTTGGTACTACAGGATGGATAAATATGAGAATTTTTTAATATCAACCTGAGACATTTGGGCATAGAATATAAAGAAAGAATAATTTCTTTTTTTTATCATCAAAGTCCCAAGTCTGTGTTAGTCTGGATGCTGATCACAAGTCAGGGTTCAAATCTCAATACTGCTACCTGTTGGAAGTAACCTTGAAATTTGGGCATGGGGACATACATCTGCAACCTCAGTACTTGGGAGACTGAGACAAGGGGATTACAGGTTTGAAGACAGCCTTAGCAATGTAGTGAGACTCTCAGCAACCTAGCAAGACGCTGATTTAAAGCAAAAACATAAAAAGGGCTGAGGTTATAGCAAGGAAGTCGAACGCCCCCGGGTTCAATACCCAGCAAACCCACACACACAGAATAACCTTGATCAAGTCATATTTGCAGAGCAAGGAAAAATGCCTAGATTTTGTTATCATATAGATCTAGATCCACGGATGCGTTAGTTAATATTTAAGACCAAACAAATCCCGGTCTGTAATGTTTGCCAATTTCCATGATATAAGCACCCCCGTGTGGCCAATTTGAGGCTACCTTCATGGCTTCATGGAATGCAGAGTTGGGAAGAGACAGTCACAACCAGTTCTCCCCAGATACTTCCCAGATGTAACAAGTCAGCTCCAGCAAGTCACTGCTTAGTCTGTTCCCATTCTTCTAATTAGTATATGTGATAGAGCAGTTTCTCTAACTTCTCCCTAAACAAACATCACAAGTTCATTTTAGTGGTAAAATAAAAGGCACTAAGCACAGGTCCTGAAATGAAAGGACTTTAATCAACATCAATTTCTTGGCTTAATAATCAAGTCCTTCTCACCCACTGTCATCTGGTTTTCACTTTTAGAATTCCTGAAAAATAACTTCCTGATGGTGATAAGTGGCTATTCCCCCAACTCCAAAGGACGTTTTCCAAGGCTTACTGTGGGATGCTGGGTGCTTGAGCATTTCTGGCTTCTAATTCTCTTCCTCTTTTAGATTAAGAGACAGAGAATTCTGCCAGTTTTCCCAGGACAGCTTTGAATGATCTTTGTTAGGCTCTCAGGTTTTTTACTGCGTTCTTTGTTAATTTCTACGATTTCCTAAGGATACATCCTTGTCTCATCTCTCCTCATACCCTAGATCCTATTGGGTAAGCGCACTTATAACCAGGGTGTATCAATAACTTAAAAGGTGAAGTTGGGTCCTAAACATCTCTCTGGAGTTAGAGGTTGTACACTCTGTGTTACCTATTGCTTAGTTGATATTCTTGACAAATCTGCCTCCATATCCCATGCACACTACAAGCAAAATAGATGTGAGTCAATGTATTCTTCCTGCTAAACTTGCCCCCCTTCCTGTGCTCCCAACAGCCTGAACACTCATCTCACCTCTTAGAAAGAAGAACTGGGAGCCACGCTCCTTCACCTCCCATACGAAACATGGCCAGTTCTAACTCACAAGTGTTTCTGAACGCTATTTCTTTGGCTTCTTCTTTAACATCTGTGTCTCAGTAAAGATATTTCAGGCCTTCATCCTTTCATTGGAAGATAATTAAAATGAAATGCCACCTTATTTCCCTGCCTCCAGTCAATTCCCCTTTCATTCCACACTTCCTCTAGGTGGATTTTTAGAAAATGCAAACGGATCCTGTAAGTGCTTGTTCTTAATGAGCTTTCAGCATCTCTTGCAAAAAGTTCAATTCCATGTATGGAATAACATACATGGTCCTTTGGGTTCTGGCTCATGCCTCCTTTCCTGGCCATACTCCTGCCTCTTCTGTGCCCATGTGAGTGCCAGCCTTATTAGAACACCAGGCACTCCTGCCGAACGTCGTACCTTGCTTGCCTTTCACTCTCAGGACAGCCATCCCTTTCCTGTCTTCTACCTGGGAAGTTAGTTCTTTAGTTAAGGATTGATGCAAATTTTACCTCTTTCAAGAATCCCTACTTGAATTTTTCATGATACCCTGTACATGATGTTCTAAAAGGCACTCTTCACCCTGTGTTAAAATTATTGATATTTGCCCTTCTCCCTAAGCTGAAAGTGAATTAATTAAAAAAAAATTTACCCCTTATCTAACCACCAGAGGTGTAAAGCATGGAAACTCTTAGCCAACTGAATGTGTCAGCTTACAAGGGCTTGGATTCTTCTTCTGCACCTGTGTGGTGCCAAATGAGACGGTGTCAACAAAAGAGCTTTTGTAGGATAGAAACAAGCTAGGATGATAAGCATTTCCAAATTTGATTCTAACTGGAATGATGATCCGCACAGGAGAAAAAAATACATTAGAGTTTTACAAAATGCCGAGGTCCAAAATATAATAAACTTTTAAAAATGAAAATTTATTAAAATGGATCTTTACTAATTCATATGTTTAATGTTGGTCGCCCATAACTAAAATTAGGACAATTTAGCTCTTTCTCACATTTATTTAAATTTTTTTTGATAGTGTACACTAACCATAGCAAAAACCATACAAAAGTAGGAATGATCATACTAAATGTGCATCTACTTGAAGATTTTCCTTCAGTAAAGTAACCTAGAAGAAAGCAAACGTGGTATCTACACACAGGTGGAAGATTTTATCAGTATTTAACATTTTTATCCTGAATAACTACATGTTTTATGTGTGTGAAAATGTTTTAAAATGGAGGTGTTATTGCTGTTTCAGAACATTTCCAAGAAGTAAAAATCTCCCATCTAAAAGTAGGCAGCAATGGACTGCGCTTGCAAAGCAGATGTTCTACCATTTGCTAAATTTCCAATAATAAATGTCACCTTTTGAGTTGAGAAAAATAACACTGTTTTTCTCTGACGGTGAGTTCTGCAAATTATGCAAATAGAGGGAGCACCTCCGACTTTAGGGATGCGCTAGTGTCATGCGTGAAAGGTCTGTAGCTTCAGTTTAGAAGACTCATTATCATCTCTACTGACTAATCCATTCTCCATCCTGCTAGGACTACTTTTTACCTACTACTTAGCTAAATTTGAGAGGATTCTTTTTGCTGGAAAAATTGGAACAATATGTCTTTAACAAATGGTCCCACAATAATATGCCCTCATAAATTTTCTAACACGATTTGCTTCCCTTCATTACCTTTCCATTCCTTCCCCTTCCTTCCTTCTCTCTTCCTTTCTTGCACTCAGGAACGTTCTACTTTCAAGTTACACCCCCAGCCCTTTTTATTTTTTATTTTGAAACCGGGTCTTGCTAAGTTGTTGAGGCTGGCCTCACACCCTTAACCCTCTTATCTCAGCCTCCCAAGTACTCAGATTACAGGCATGTATCACCATGCCTGGGTAACAAAGCTTTTTCTAAACAGGAATCTCACAGCCTCAGAAGGGATCTTTCTTCTAGTAAATGAACTTCAAATTCAGTAAAGTTTTTAGAGAAAATATTTTTTCTATGTTTTGGGTAAAGAGATTAGGTTACTAAAAATCAAGGGAAGCTGGGAGTAGTAGCACATACCTAAAGTCAGTACTTGGGAGGCTGAGAACGAAGGATCATAGTTTTGAGGCCAGCTTCAGCAATTTAGTGAGTCTCTCAGCAACTTAATGAGACCCCTTTTCAAAATAAAAAATAAAATATAGCTGGAGGTATCTCTTAGAGGTAGAATGCACTTGAGTTCAATTTCCAGAACAACAACAACAAAGCAAAGGAAAATAGATAATTTATGAAGTTGATAAGTCATTCATTGATGAAAAGTGATAACTTGAAGCACTTGACTCTTTATACTTTGTCTATTTATAATTACACCACCATATTTTAAAATATTTTTTACCAAGTCAAGTAGTCCCGTTTAGCTTTGATTTTTCTGGCCATTGTAAATGAATGGGATGTGGGTTTCCAAACTTGGATCCAGGGGCATATGCCTTGTACTGTTCTTCGAAAACGCCAGTGAATAATAGCAAGTTGTGCATATTCTCTTGTGAGTTACTCCTGGCTTATGAAAAACAGCAGCATATATGAAACTACAACCGGGGCTGCAATCAAATTGCAGAATTACTCTTAATACGAGCCACCAGTCTACAGAACAATTTTATTCCTCAGTTTTGGCCCCATGAGTATATGCTCTACAAGAAACTCAGTCCAAACTAAATTAGCTTAAGCTTTGGAACATGATTCACTCCGTTAAATAATGAAATGTGAGCTATTTAAGGATTTTGTATGTCAATCCATATATACAGAGCAGCGTCACTTGAGTAATAATGGGAAGTAGAGCTGTAGATACCAAATTGGAAAGAACCTTAAGACTGATCTAGGCAATTCTCTATGAACCTTTTGTCAGTATTCCTTTACAGCGATATGCAACTTCTGCACATTTTTTTTTTTTTGCAGTACTGGGGATTAAACCCAGGGGTTATTGTGCCTCCGAGCTATACCCCAAGCCCTATTTTTTTATTCTTTATTTTTTGAAACAGGGTCTCACTGAGTTGCAAAGGGCCGTACTAAGTAGCCGAGGCTGTCTGCAAACCATGATCCTCCTGTCTCAGCCTCCCAAATGCTGGGATTACAAGTGTGTGCCACCATGCATAATTTTACTGACATAATTTCATTCCTTACAATCCTAAAAAGGGTTCTGTGTTAGAAGTTATTTAATATCCCAAGCAAAAACATCCCTTGTGTAACTTTCACTTCTGTGCAAGATGCTGCAAACAAAGAAATAACCAACCTTACTCCCTCTCCTAATTCTTGATTTTATGTTCTCAAAGAAATCAGACAGGTAGACACTGTGAAGTCAGAGAGAGTAAATCAGCCCCTCTAAAGGGGTTTTCCTCAAAATCCTACAGACTAGTGTTCTCTGCCAAAGATGTTGTTGCCTTAAAAGGATTTCCCAGTTGTTAAAACTATCTCGTTAAGCAAGAAACTGACCACAGTATTGAAATGACTAGCGCTTTGTCTGGTCGTCGCGGTGGGATACTAGAATGGACAGAGGGTGCAGAAGCTGAACCGTCATCCTGTCTCGGTCTCCAATTTTTGTGTCACCTTCATCACAAAGAACTTTAAGATCCATGACTCCAGAGGGAACTTAAAGAGGCATTTGGTTCAGCACATTGGCCAATTTAACTTTCTTACAAACTATAATGTTTTTTTAATTAAGAAGCCAGTCCCCACAGCATCACAGCAACCGCATTTTAGAAAGAGTGCAAATAATTTTTCCTCAGGGAGCAATAACGGAGGTAATCACAGCTGCGGGGAGACCAGACACTTTCTTGCCTTCACATTTTGTTTTGTGTATTCATGATTGGGCTTTAGAAGATCAACAAAGTGAATGTAAACAATAATATTTAACAGAGAGGTCAGACGGATAAGTTGCCCACTTGTCTGAGATGAACACTGAAGTTAGAAAGGAGAAAAAAGACAGGGACTTGTGCTGTTTACACACTTTCACAGTGCAGTAGACTGTCTTCTACTGACTATATTGTCTTGGAAACACACATAATACCTTGTTCCCAGACCCTCACAAAATGAAAGTGAAAGAAGATAGTGTTGGCAGTACTGTGTCTTTGTATTGATAGCTTTCAATTCTCATAGGAGTGGCAGGCTGGGGTGGTGGGCATAGGTAGAAATGACAAATTAGAATTCTTCGTGATTATTGACAGTTTCTGGGCATTGTAAACTGGAAGAATATCCCTATACAAAGATTTACTTGTTGAATGAATATTTATCTTACTTCATGCCTTTAAGCCTAAAACCAAGTAATGAAAATATAGAAATATAAAAAACTTATTTTTGCATTATCTAGAGACACTGATTCCCTATTACATGCAATGGCACTCTGACAAAGCATCATTCATCCTTGGGTACATATCAAGTTTAGACATGGGAACATTTAAAAAATTCCTCTCAAATAAAAAGATTTCTCTCAGTTAAGTAGTTAACACTGCCCTAAAAACGATCAATTATATAATTTTAAGTAAAACAATTGAGATTCATAGACATATAGAAAACGAAACTGATTTTCAACTATGACAGTGTCTATATTTTAAAATTTCTGGTTCCAAGACTTACCTTTAATTAGAATTAATAGATTCCCAAAGCTAGACATACTGCCTACCTGGGGTGTGCTGGATCAAGGTAGGGGCAATAGAAGCCTCCATAAAATTTGGGGATGTTGAGTAAAAATAAGGGGGTCAGTAGGAACACCCAGAGTGGTAGTAAGTGCTCCTCCTGAAAAGGAGGCAGCAGACCAATAAGTTTGGGAATCTATGAAGATAATCATAAAGAAATCTCAATCCCATTTTTCTTTGAATATAAAGATATAAATGAAAAGGACATAACAGATTAATGCAAAAGTAAAAAGCTAATGCATTAATTTATTTGAAATTAATTTAATATTGATCAATTCTAGAACCATAAATAATTAATTACTTTTTACATGAATGTTTGATACTAAGTGACAACTAGATATGTTTCAAGGATAGAAATAAAGCTGGAGATAATTAAGACAAAATCTTACCTGAAGATGGTTTTTGTTCTCTGTTCTTCTCCACTCTCCCTGAAATGAGAAAAGGCAAATAAGCTGCAGTGGGCTCCGTGGATGTGATGTAACTAAGATGCAATCCCAGTGTTTGGCAATTTCCAAACACAACCACTCTTTCAGCAATGTCCAACATGCTTTGGAGATGATTGTACACAGTTTACAAGAATGGAAAATGCTTTCAAGTCAACTTATGCACATAAAAATTAATAAATCCATCCTAATTGTGGCTTTTTGTTTTTAAAATATTGTTAGTAAGAATCATGTACCAAACAATAAGCTCAGAAAGTGAAATACCATAGAAAATACTATGAGAAAAATAGCTAAATAAATAAGTGCATGACCTTTTATAACCTACTTGAAAGACAATGGACACGAGGAATAACACGGAATGAGACATGCACCAAAAGGTGCAGAATATTTGAAGATACGGGAGCAATTATTTTAAAAAAGGAGTCAGGGAGCACCCATCCCTTTGGTATTTGATTTGGACCTTGAAATATACATGGGATTTAGGCATTTTTTTAATTAACTTTTTTGTGTGTAGTACTGGGGATTGAACCTAGGGGCATCCTATTTCTGCGCTACACCTGCACCCTATTTTATTTTTAATTTTGGAACAGCGTGTCACTACGTTGCTGAGAATCTAGCTAAGTTGCCTTCATGGCTGGCTTCAAGACTGTGATCCTCCTGTCTCAGCCTGTCAAGTTCTGGGATCACAGGGGTGCGCCACCATGCTTGATTTGAAATAGGCAAGACTGACTCTTGACAAAGGAAAGAGTATAGGCTAAGTGCACAAGGAAGTTGAGCAAGAAGACATGATTAGAGCTTGTTATCAGAACTAGAAGCAATAATTAGCAGGCAATAATTAGTAGGAGGCTGGGCAGAGGCACAAGCATGGGAATGGAGAAAGGAAAGCAGTGGATGGACAGACAGTGGGTGGCGGCAGTGACAGGACCCAGCATTTACCAACTGTGAGCTGCATGGGGAGAGAAGAGGTCACGGTTTCCTAGATGACTGAGAAAATTACAAGATGTAATGGGCTATGAGAATGAGGAGTTCTACCTAGACTTACTGAGTTTGAAGTGCTATGGGGTCACGGTGCCTGGGAAGAACAGAGATGAGTTACAGATGCAGAAAATGCCCATCTTGAAAGCATGGCTGAAATGTGGGTTGAAAGTCATATAAGGACAGACGGCATGGAGGAGCTAACTGATGCCAATAGCCAAGAAACAAAGATGCTAATTTTGTTCTGTGATGTAGAACTGGGAGAAGACAAAAGAAACAGGGGCCTAGAGAGATCAACAAAGAGCAGAGTCAGGTGCCACAAATAATGTTTCAGGAGGTTTAGGAAGGAGTTCCAACAGCACACAACACTGCTGAGTCCACAGTGGCTGTTGGATGGCCAGGCAGTAATTTTGGAGAAGCAGGAGCAAGAACTCTAGAAAGACTGTGAAACCTGAAGAGCGGGTGGGTGATGAGGAAGATGGGATATGGCTTCTTGTTTTATAATTTGCACCATTTAAATGGATAAGATGGGGCAATAGCTTAAGCAGAAGCAAATCAAGCTTTCTGCTCATCTTTAAGATGTTTATGCAAGCTTAAACGTTTTGCTAAGACACTCCACACCAGGGCACCAGTGGTGAGCGGACACCTCTGTTGAGGGAGAGCCAGACTGGCTCAGGGGAGCCTCCTTCCAGCGGCCACGTAGCCCATCAAAGTTGCACAGCAGAAGTCAAGAATTGAGGGGTCATGTGACCCAAAGACAAGCTGCGTGCCAACCTCTCTCAGTCTTTCTACCAGCTCTTCATGTCCCTGAATCCTAAACTATAAGGTGGAAAACATAGAGACGAAAGTAGAGAATTTATTTAACTGGCACCATGATGAATGGCAGAATCTATTAATTCGGGTAATTTCCAGAGCACTTGTTTGTTGCAATTTATTTTAATGATTCAAACAGATAAATGGCATGCACAGTCTACTTTAAGGCCCCATTCATTATAAAGTTGATGGGATAACTCCTCATTTAAGTTTGCTGTTGGGTAGGTCAGTGTTTACTATTTGATTATACACTTATTTTTTTCTTTTATTTTTGAAAAAATGTCATAAAGTGGCTGAGAACCTCACCTTTCTGAGGCTGACCTTGAACCCATGATCCTCTGGTTTCAGCCTCCCAAACAGTGGGATTAAAGGCATATGAAACCAGGCCTGGCTTGATTTTATGCTTCTCAATACCAAAGGCCTCAAATATTTTCATGAACTTTCAAAAACATATGCAAAACCTGACTTATAAAATGTTTATAGAAAAGCATTTCTTTGTTTTAACTTATATTAGAATGAAATGAGATGTGCTTAATCTTAAAAGTTGAAAGCAAATGTATGTGAGATAAATAAGGTGGTGTCCCAACAATCCCCCTCTTTCTTTTCCTGAATATTCATGTTTTTATGGAGTCCCTTTTACTGCTAACTTTGATAGACTCGTGAAACCATTAGAATTTTGAGGAAATGATGGTGGTGACTTTGGAGGTTGGGCCTTAAGTAACTGTGGCTTCCATGTTGCTTTCTCTTGGATCTCTCCCTCTGGGGAAAGCCAGATGATATGCCTAAAGACACACAAGTGGCCCTGTAGAGAGGTCCATGTAGCATAAAACAAAGGGCTCTTGCCACTAGCCAAGAGGAACACAGGCTTTCTGCCAGCAGCCTACATCTCCTGCCAGGCTCCTGAACCTGCGCACCAGTTCCAGGGAGCCTTCAGGTATCTGCGGCTCTGGCTGCCATCTTGGCTGCAATCTCGTGGGAGATCTGGATGCAGAACCATGCAATAGCCACTCTGGAATGCACCACAGAAACTGTATGAGATGGTAGAAGCTTTTTTTTTTTTTTTTTTTTTTTGGTGGTACTGGGGGTGGAAACCCAGGGGCTTTTCTACCTCTGAGCATACTCCCAGACCTATTTTATATTTTATTTGGAAACAGGGTCTCATTAAGTTGCTTAGTGCCTCACTAAGCAGCTGAGGCTGGTTTCAAACCTGTGCCATCCTACTGTCTCAGCCTCCCAAGCACGGGGATTACAAGTGTGCACCACTACACCTGGTTCTCGTTGTTGTTTTACATTAGAAAATCCTGGTAATATTGTTACTCATATTTAAAAAAGTCAATGCAAACTCATCATACACTAATATACCTACAGTGACACGAATTACAGGCAAATAGATTAGTCTTTCTGGCTTTCTCATCTGTAAAAGAGGAGAACTTGCTTCTTTGAAATACTGCAAGGATTGAATAACTCCATATGATAAGCCAGCCAAAAGTGGGTGCAATTCACATGAAATATTTGGGTTCAATGTTTCAGAGGAGAGGCTGGGATGTAGGGCTGAAACATTTTATTGAGACCTCAAACAAGTTTTTGCCCCCGTGATATACGAAAGAGCTTTGTAAAATGTAGAGTGATAAATAAATGTTATATTTAATAGTTTTATTATGTGATTAGTTCCATTTTAACAATTTCTTTTATTAGTTATATATACACTAAACTTCAAATTAGAAAACTGAAAACAGATACATAAGACAGTATCATATTGATCAAGAGAAATAGGGATTTCATTGCTTAAATGGAAACATTTTTCCAGGTTTCTTTTTGAGTTTATCTTGCTCTGAATAGGTGATATTATCTCTTATTCTTTTCAAGTCAACTTTCATAGCAAAAAAAATTAGTTTGAGATCTACATCTCTAGCTCCAAAATCTACCCAGGTTTAAGCCTACTAGAACTCTCAGTCTGTGTCTTATTTTACCTCCCCACATGCCTCTAACTTGAATCATTATGTTTCCCTGTAAAGCTACTCAAACTTGGTGTTGTCTTCTTAAGGATCCAAACGTGAGACCCGAGAATCATCGCTCCCCACTTGAGCTCAGCCTCTTCCCTGTCCCTCAGTTCTGCCCCTTGGTCCCTTGCATTCTCCCTGACTGTGACCTTTCAGAACCATCTTTTCCGTTCTTACTGTCATCTCCCTAGTTCATGGACTTGATGTCTTTTCCTTGGGTGGTCTATTTTCTATAGATTTCTAACTGGCTTCACTGGTTTTGATAGACGTATAGTCCAGTCTCTGCTAATGATTAAAATCCATGTTTCTTAATATGATTTATGGCTCTGAATGATGTTCCTACAACCTACCTTCTGATACCATACCTGGAGCACCATCAGAACACTAACCTCTGACACGAGGAATTATACCTCCTGCATCCACTTCCCACTTACACTACTTCTGATTCCTAAAATGTTCTGCCATATCATTCCTGATTATCAACCTCTATTCATCCTGTAGAGCTTAGTGCAGATGACTGGCCTTCTGTGAAGCCATTTCCTCTGGGCCAGGTCTTCCAGTCCCCCACACTCTGCAGAACTGAGCACCCCTCATCAGTGCTCTGTAGCACCTGTGAAGCACTGACTCCACTGCTTGGTTCATATTAGTCCGTATGTCTTTCTGTCTCCCGATGCCTACCACCATGTCCTGAGCACAAAAGCTTGAGATGGAGAGGCACATGGAGGGTGATGTCTCACTCCAACCCACCCTAAAATCCTAGTGAGAGTGAAGCAAATTTTAATCCTCCTAAAATTTAGTGGGAGTGCAACCGGAACAAAGCTTTTAGCAGGTATTTGTATCACAACTGACAACCTAGAGCAATAATATGTTAGAAAAGTGGGTGATGAACTAACAGAGAGGCTTTTGGAATAATGACCATGCATTCTGCTCTAGCTATGCTTTATTTTATCACACATTCTACTTTAAAGCATGGTCTGCATCTTATTTCTGCTTAAACCTGGATGTAGCACTCCACCTATGGAAAATGAAAATGTAACATAATCTCATAACAATGAATTTTCAGGGTACAACATTTTTCTTATAAGAGAAAATTTATTTAATCAACACTCCAGTTCTCAGTCTCATGACTACATAAACGGAGTCTAGATAACGTTAAGAGCTATTTAGACTTGAGGTTGTTGATATTGTTCCATGGAGATACATTAAATATCTATCAATACATAGTACATTTTTAATACTTCAGAAGGGAAGTAGATTCTTAATCACAGTGATTGATTTTGATCTTTTAAAACCACATGCACATAAATGGCAATTTAATGATGACTCATCGATGAGAATGGGCATTTGTATTATTATCTCTTGTATCATCTAGGGAAAAGGGAATCTTGTGTGTGTGTTTCTGTATGCTACATATCTAAATATATCTACTAAGCAGTGCACAGTGTACGCGTTATACACTGTATCTGCATGTTCATAGTTGCCCCTGTAATATATATTCTCTCTTCTACTTGCCTCCGTCTTTATATAATGAACTCTGCTGTGGAATCTTATCAAGCTTTTCTTACTGCACTACCAATTTCTCAGTAGCCAATTCTGAGTTTGCATTCAGTCTCAGGCATTTTATCTGCCCTGCTCTGAGAGGTATTATTAATCACATCCTGTTGCTAGGAGACCTGAGAATGTTCATTTATGTCCAATGTTTCTTTGGCAAAATGCACTGTGAAGACGGCACAGAATCATGACAAAGAAAATCACTGTGCACATGCTACTTATTTAAAAAGTGGGGGGATAACAATCTCCTGATAATATAAACTCCCATGAATTATTTTCATGTCATTTTTGTTTCATCTAGATTATGATGGAAAAACTCTGAATATATATACACACAGTACCAAATATCAGGTAGTAACTAGCAATGTTGGACCCAGGGGCATTCCACCTCTGACCCAGCGCCCCCCTCCTCCAGCCCTATTTTATTTTTATTTTAAAATTGAGTCTTTCTAAGTTGCTAAGGATCTCACTAAGTTTATGGTACCAGCCTCAAACCTGTGAACCTCCTGATTCATCCTCTCCTTCTCCCTCTCCTCGTTATCCAGTTATCCATCCATATCATCCTATCTCTTTAATGTTTCAACTCTAAATGAATAAAACCATTTTGAGGTATACTTCATCGCTCTTATATTAGCAGAATGCCACTATTACACTCATAATAATAATGGCAGCCAACATTTATACAGCAATTCTATATGTCTGTCATCGCTATCAGCATATTCTATGGCCTAATTCATTTTATTCTCACAGTATCATGTGAATTAAAAAATATTACAACCATTCTCAGATTAAAAAAATCTAAGCCACAAACAGTTTTAGCTTTGCCAAAACATTAAACTACTAGGTGTCAAATAAATAATGAGGGGGCAAACAATTGTTGGGATGACCGTATAGGGAGAAGCGAGCTTGGGATCATCTGTTTGCCATATACAGCCAGTCCCTGGCTTTTGAAAGTTTCCTGAATAAATTATTTTGTTATGTATATTTCTATAGATTACCTCTTTACTAGCCACTTCTTTTTTAATCAAATTATATGTTTGAATCAAATACTTAATTACTAAATATTTAATCATAATGCTTCAGGAACAGAATGCCATAAAAGATTTTCAAATGAAATTTTTAAAATTGCATTTAAAGTTTAGTATTTACTCAGTACCTGCTATGAACTGGGTACTGTACAGACACTTAAACATTATTTAATTTCATCTTCCCAATAACTCATAGACTAGATGGTAAATATTTCCTTTTTCGGATGGTAAATATTTCCTTTTTCTGGTGGTAAAAGCAAGCCCAGACTCTCTTTGTAACACGTACAGGGTTCGAGTCAGTGAAGGTAGGGTTGAAATGGGAAGCCAAATATTTTCACCTTGTTTCTTGGCTGTGGTGAGTGGGGCAAGCTGGGGCTTCTCACTCAGCCACTGAACTGCCCCGGGATGTTGGACAGCTCACTTACCCTTTCTAAGGTAAAATGTGCTCATGTGAACATTGGAGTAATAAGAGTAGCTACTTACCACGGTCATCGTGAAGATCAAACACATCATCTCTACATGTTTTAGTGTATGTCACGCTGGTATTTTTTTATTTTTACTTTTTCTGTGGTACTGCGAGTGGAACCCAGGGGCTTTCTACCTTTGGGCGATACTCCCAGACCTATTTTGTGTTTTATTTTGGAAACAGGGTCTCACTAAGTTGCTGAGAGCCTCACTCAGTAGCTGAGGCTGGCTTCGAACCTGCGGAATCCTCCTGTCTCGGCCTCCCAAGTAGTGGGATTACAAGCGTGTGCCACCACGCCTGGCTCACACTGGCATTTATAATGCTCTCACCTCAGATTATGGAAGACAGAAAACAGTGTTCTGCTAGGTGGTTTTCTTTATGGATATTATATATTAGGTGGTAACTAGTAATGTATGATAATCCTGTTTTTGTGTGGTACTAGGGATGGAAGCCAAGGGTATTCTACCTCCGAGATCCACCCCAGCCCTATTTTTTTATTCTTTATTTTGAAACAGGGTCTCACTGAGTTGCAAAGGACCTCACTAGCTGAGGCTGGCCATGAACTGCATGTGATTCTCCTGTCTCGTCCTCCCGAAAGCTGGGATTCCAAGCATGCACCGCCACACCCGGCTGTACTATAATTCTTAATATCCTCAAAGTCAATGAATTTATCTATTTCCAATAGTATAAATTGCAGTCCTCGAGAGTTTTTTGACATCTTTATCGTCCCTACTCTCTCTTGCTTTCCCTTAGTTTCTTAGGAAAACGTATCTTTCTAATTTAATGAATTTCTTTCTTTTTCTTTTTGTGTCCTCTTTTCATATAAAGTTGGTTTGATGAAACCCAAACAGATATGTACAAAGTACCCTCCAATTATGTGCTAAAGCCACATGATTTTAGGAACCAGGGCTTATGCTTTTAATTTTGTCCACATTTGGAGTGACTTAATATTCTAAGATTCAGTGGACTTGAAGTTGTAAGTTATATAGGTAAACACTACGTGTGTGTGTGTGTGTGTGTGTGTGTGTGTGTGTGTGTGTGTGTGTTACTGAGGATGGAACCCTCTGAGCTACACCACAGTCCAATTTTATTTGTTGTTAAACAGGATCTTGCTAGATTGCTGAGGCTGGCCTTAAACCTGCAGTCCTCCTGTCTCAGCCTCCCAAGTACTGGGATTACAGGTGTGAGCTACCATGCCTGGCTGTAAATATATCTTTTAATAATTGAAAATGAAATTGTGCAGGCAAAGATGTGAGAGGATTTTAAGTAATATATCCTAAGGGCAGGAGCAGAGAAGTTGAAATGGGCCAACTTAAAGACCAACTAATCTAAAATGGTCCACATAAGACTAGAAATTGCACTTGTTTGGTTGAAAGTATAAAAAGGCCAGCAGGTTATTTTATTATTTATGGCTGGATTTGTGCTGACATTGAAATGTCACTGGCCTCAACAGCGGCAGAGCTCCCTGCCTCCTGCAGGCTCAGGCTCCATGAGCTCGCTTCTCTGTCTTCCTCTGTGGGGTTAGTTGTTTTGTTGCTAAGATGCTTAGGCAAAGAGAGCCATTATGAGCACACTGGGTACTGGGAGCCAGACAGTGTGTGCTGAGACATAAAAACTGGTCCTTCAGAAACATATCGATACAGATAAATCTGGGCCTCTGGGGTTGACCATCTGCTTTGGCTGGGCCAACTCTCCATCTGCACTCTCCAGCCCCAGGGTCCGCCATCCATCAGCATGTGGAGAAAGAACGGAATGCTCAAACGTGTTCCACAGTGACCCTTCTACAAAGAAACAGCAAATCAGTATGAAGAACTATCATTTTAGGTTTCCTTGGAAATTCTCGAGTACAGAATCTCTCCCCACTTAGATCCATGTGACAGGCACATAATTAATTAGACAAGCAACAGTCCCTTTCAGATTCCCAATATTGGCCAGGGTGAATTAAATCTTATAGTAAACCTTTTGATATTCACGATCTCATTCTGAGGCAGTCATTTCATGGCAGGAAAGATTTTTGGAAGACCTTTAGATATTGAATCAGATTGGCAAAAGCAAATACTCAATCGTTGCCAGCTCTTAAATAGCTCTGCAAAATGGGAATGCTAGATTTAATAGCATAAACTTCAGCTACTGACTAAAGCAGGGATGGACTCTGCATTTCTACCTTACTTTTCTTTGCAATAAACATGTTTCTCGAAGGTTAGTGTGAATGATCATTTTTAAAGAAAATAATATTTTAAATATCTTTGGAGTATTCATTAACTGAAAGAAAGTGGAATAAAGTATTTTGCAAAAGAAGAAAATTTTGTAATATATGTATTCACTCTTGCTAGGATAAAAAATGGCTATACATTAAGAAGTAAAGTCTAGCTCAGTGTAGTGGCGCACACCTGTAATCCTAGTACCCGGGGGTGGGGGGGGGATTTAAGGCTAGCTTCAGAAACTTATTTCAAAATAAGAACTAAAATAGTGCTGGAGATATAGACTGGAGGTAGAGTGTTTCTGGGTTCAGTCTCTCCAACATATATATATATATATGAAGTGGATTCTAATTCCCTTCCTCTTTAATCCACACTAGCCTAGTAAATTGTTTATTAAGTAGAATCAGGCAGTGATAATGCTTTGCAAATTTCTAGACTTGGACCTTGAGAATCATGTAATTTCTTCCTGAGTCTTTTTTATTTTTATTATTTTGGTATTGAGGATTGAACCAAAGAGCATTTTACCTCTGAGGTGTACCCCAGGCCTATTTTATTTTTATTTTGAAACAGGGTCACACTAGGTCCCTGAGGGTTTCTCTAAGTTGATGAGGCTGGTCTCAAACCTGCAATTCTCCTGTGTCAGTCTCCCAAGTATTGGGATTACAGACATGTGCCACTATGCCCAGCTACTTTCTAGGTCTGTGAAAATTTGCTCTGCGAGAACCAGACATAGTGAGGGAAGTTGGAGTACCCTGAGAGTCCCATGCTGTGAGGGTGCTTGAGTTAACCGCACACAGCAGCCACATACTTAAGCAGCTGCTTAAACAGTGCATGGCTAACTTTCAGCTGGTCTAGCCATCATGCCCTAGACATCAAGTTGTTCAGATACAGAGCATCCTGGATGCCACAGTTTGGATCTCGGAGGTCTCCCAATGGCCCATGTATTGAAGGCTTGGTCCTCAGCTTGGTACTGTTGGAAGATGGAAACCTTTAAAATGTGGGGGCCTCATGGGAGGTTTTATGCCTTGGGGCACATCCTTGAAGGGCCTTGTGGAATGCTGGTCTCATTCTCTCTCTTTTGCTTATCTGCCATGAAGGGAGTGATCTGTTTTCCATGTGCTCTCTGCCATCATATATTGTTTCAATCTAGGCCTGAAAACAACATAGCCAACTGATCACAGACTAAAACCTCCAAAACCACCAGCCAAGAATCATCTTTGTTCTTTATAAATAGGTTATCTAAGTTATTTCATTATTGAAATGGAAGTTGATCAACACACTAGAAGTGAATTCTTCAGCTCCAGCCACCTCTGCGGATGAACTTTTCTCAAATCCCTAATTTACAGAACTACAAGAAAACCAGTGTTTTATGCTATTAAATTTTGGCTCATTTTTTAAATGAAACGATAGTCAAAACAAGTCTTTTTCTATTTTCATAATGAACATATTTATTGATGTACATATTAATTAAAGTCTCAGTTAAATTCCTTCTTCCCTAAAATGATTTGTTTAACTATGCCATTAAATATATTGTAGGGAAAAAAGCGGGGCTTAAGAGCCCCGCTAACAACCAATGTCTATTACCACAAAATCAGCACCTTTCATAGCCAGAAAACACCGTCAGCAGAGAAACAAAAAAGGTAAATACAAGGGACAGAGAAAAAGAGGGCTGAAAAAATGAGACACCAGAAAGAAACCACACCGCAGTGCTGCAAACGGAGCCGCGGCGTGGAGCCGCGAGGACGCCATCTTTCCTTCCAGCACCAGGCTCCAGAGAGGAGGGGAACTCAGAACGGAGCTCAGAGCCACAGAGGAGATACGCCGGCCTCATGGCCGAGGATGTAGCAGCATCGCCATATTGCCGGTGGCAGCGGCGACTTCACTGGACAGCACCAGAACAACGAACTCAACAGCCCACCAGGCTCGAGAGAGGAGCGGCGGACAGCGAGCCGAGGTGAGCTGCTGCGGATCATCCGGGTGGGATTCGGCAGATTTTTTGGCGCAGGGAGCGTCTAAAGCTCCCAGGGGCTGGGCTCAGTGCACCCTGCAGGGACTCAGAGTGGAGCTTAAAAACAGAAAAGAAATATGCCAGCCTCACAGTGGAGAGCATGGCAGCGGTGCCATATTGCCACCGGGTGGCAGCAGTGAATTCACCAAGTCCACTACAGCTCCATCGGCGCACTCAACAACAGTGAGTCAAATTGCGGCCCCTAGAGGAGAAATCCCAGTACTGATTCCCAGGGACTTGACCGAGTGGGGGAGTGGTGGTGGCAGAGATATCACACTATAGTCACAACTCCATGCAGGAGAACACCCAACCTGGCACCCCCCATGGTCTAAAGCAGCCTCGATTGACTCCATGGGTCTGAGACTTTGTGATACAACCCAGTAAAGGAGTAGTGGTGACTGATTTACCACAGACTCGAGATCCAGAGCACCTTAAGTAAATCGTAGTGACCCAGGGAAGAACCCAGAGAAGGCAAAAACTTCCGAAATCATGGGAAAGAGAAATAACAATGGAGCAGTGAATGCCCACAACCCCACAACATCAGAACCTGATGAAACAGAAATTCAGAGATTTCTAGAAGATCAAACCAGAAAAATGACTGCAGAAATAATAGAGGTGTTTCAAAAAGAATTCAGAGAGAGCCAAAAAGAGATAAAGGATGTAATCAATGAAGTAAAGGCCTCAATTCAAAGTATAAACAAATGATTAGACCACATGGAGAATAGAAAATCTCTCCTAGAAGATGATCATTCCAAAAATGAACACATAGTTTCTAATTTAGAAAAAAAAAAAAAACGGCAGCAGGAATCTGACATTGAAGAAATATGGGCCCATTTAAAGAGAGCTAACCTAAGAATAATTGCAATAGAGGAGGGAAAAGAAGGTGAAACCAAAGGGATCAACAATCTCTTCAAGGAAGTAATAGCAGAAAATTTCCCAAACATAGAGTAAGAGGTTGATACACAGGTCCAGGAAACTTATAGAACTCCCTTTAGACAGGATCGGAGAAGAGGATCCCCATGCCACATAATTGTCAAAATGACCAATGTGGAAGCCAAGCAGAGAATCTTAAAGGCAACAAAAACAAAGGGCCAAGTGACATTCAGAGGCAAACCAATTAGAATCATTTCAGACTTCCCAAACCACATCATGAGAGCCAGAAGGGCTTGGGGTAACATATTCCAAACTCTGAAAGAAAACAACTTCCAGCCAAAAATTTCCTACCCAACAAAACTTTCTATCAAATTAGATGGGGAAATAAGAAGCTTCCACGACAAACAGAAACTGAAGGAATTTATGTCTTCAAAACCAGCACTAGAGAAAATACTCAACGCGATTAACTACAAAGAAGAAATAGGTAATACATGCCAGAACAAGAGAAACAAGATTTTCCATTCAACAGACAACTAAGATTGGCTATCTGTGGAGATTCATTATTTATGTTAGTCTTTTACCTATTTCTAAATTGTATTGTTTGCTTTTGTTGTTGATAATTTTTAGGATTTCTAGTTGGAATATTAATATACCTTCAGTTATAGCATTTAGATATATTTTATCCCATTCTATCAGTAACTTTTAACTCTGTCTACATTGTCTTTGGATATACAATATTTTTTTATTTTCTAGGGAGTTTGTTTACCCTTCTGTTGCCTGTGCCTTTGAAATCATATCCAAGAAATCACTGCCAATTTCAATGTTGTGAGGTTTTTTGACCCAGATTTTCTTCTAAAAGTTTATAGTCTTAAGATTTATATTTAGGTCTTTTGTCTATTTTGAGTTAATGTTTGTATATGGTGTTAGGTAAGGGTCCAGTTTTATTCTTTCATGTAATTATTATTTTTCAACAATATTTGTTTAAAATATTATTATTTCCTCCACCAAATGTCTGTGGAAACCTTGTCAAAAGTAACTTGAAAATATAGGGAAGAATTTATCTCTAGGCTTTTATTTAACTCCAATTGTTTATATATCTGCTTTTATACTAGTACTATACTGCTTCAATTATTGTAGCTTTATATGGTTTGAAATCAGAAAAAATACATCTTCTAGTTTTGTTCTTTTTTGAGATTTTTTGAGTATCTAGAATCCATATTCCACATTAGGATAGATTTTTTCTTAAAAATAAATAAATAAATGTATGATAGTTTCACCTAAAAAAAAGAAAAAAATATTCTCTGGTAAGAAAGAAAGCAAAAAGAAATATTGAAATGTTATCTTTAAGTCATCAAAAGCTTGGTATCAGACAAATTAAACTGTTCTGTGAAGTTATCATTGTTAATTTTGGATAAATTGCTATAATACTAGATGTTAACCCCTAAGCCAAGCATGGGAATGAGGGATGGGGAGGGAACGGGGTGGGGATCGGGTAGGGGCTAACTGGGCGATGTGTGCATGTATGTCTACAAAAGTTTTTTTTTTTATACCATTATGATGTATGAATACAGTGCACCAATAAAAAATAAATAAATATACTATATATATATATTTTTTGAATACTGGGGATGGAACCCAGGGGAATTCTACCTCTGAGCTAAACCCCCAGTCATATTTTTTATTCTTTATTTAGAATCAGAGTCTTACTAAGTTATAGAGGGCCCCACTAAGAATGAGAGGCTGGTTGAAAACTTATGTTCCTCCTGCCTCAGCCTCCCAAATACTGGGACTACAAGCATGGGCCACCATGCCTGGCTAAATATACTGTTAACCAGCATTTTGGCATCTACACTTATGCCTTTTTATGAAAAAGAATAAAAGCTTTATTAGAAGTACAGTTAAAGCACCATCCATGTAGATTAATTCATGTTTAAGTTTTAAAAAGTATCTAGTTTATCACTGAAAAGTGGAGACTTGCCAGTGATGTAGCTCTTTAGAACTTGTACACCATCATCTGAGGTCTCCATGTGGACAACACTGATATATTCATCTAGGTTTAAAAAAACTTTTCCGTTTATTGTTAGTATTACATAGAAATCCTCTGAACTGAAATACTCAAAGGATTCAATAGAAATTTTTTCTAGCTAATTAAACATCTTATTTTACATGAATACTTTAGTTTTAAAGGATGAATTAGAAAAATACACATTAAGAGCCTTATTATTATTTGAGGTTAGTTTTATGTATAAAGGCAACAAAGGAAAAATTCCATGAAGAAAGGCAATTATGTGAGTCCAATCAGGAGCTATGCTCCTGAAGTCTGAATTTGTTCACTTTACGTAGCAATTTATTTGTCTAATGGACACACAATCCTGCTGGCTTTTCATCCAGGAAAGAAAGACATTTCATGCTCTCCACCCTGCATTCTTAATCATTACCTCATTAGCTTGGGAGAAAGCTGATGGAGGCTGGAGGTGAGCTTAACTTTATTCTTTGAGATGTTAGTGAGGTTTTATTCTCACTTTCCTGGACTTTTTCTTTCCTTTTTTTTTTTTTAATCTCATCACACTTATCTTTTCCTTCACTTTCACCCACACCAAAGGTTTGGGCCTTACATTCAGGAAAGCTCATATTTTAAAGATTGAAGGAAGAAAATAAAGAAAGGGGCTTAGATCAGTGGCTACTGATATATTGCATTCAGGTGTTGCAGGGGACGTCATAATCTTATAAAACTATCCTCTGCCAACTTAGTTGACTACCTAGCTAATCAGGATAATTGTTAATTGTCTAGAGCATTCTATGTAAAAGAGGAGGCTGATCAACACCTGGACATTCAGGAGAAAGCAAAAATCAAACGCTGTTGAGTGTCTGTTACAGAAGAGACAAAGAGAAAGGCGCTTTATGTCTAAAATGCTATAGTGATGAGTGAACAGGAAATCCACCAGCAAGGAAGTTCAGAGAAGGCCCTTAGAAAAGTCTGCAGACTGGCTGAACTGATGTGGCCTCCAGCAGGGCCTGGAAAGTGGGCCTTTCTCTAATAATAGACATAGAGTGAGAAACCCTCCAGGAGGAAAAAGAGAAACATCACCTGAAAGCCTAAGGCAATGCACTCTATTTCCTGGCAAAATATTTTATTGATGTTGAATGTGAGGTGCTGATTTTAGAAAAAGCAAGTGACACCATGCAGGGTTAGGCGCCTTCTACTGCAGCCAACCACAGAGGCAGGAGACAGTACGCCTCCAATGGTGGGGGGGTCAGGTGAGTACCAGGGAGGCAGGTGGGGACACTGAAAAGAGCAACTCAGTTGCATTCAGACTAAAAATTGGCATTCCTAGGAAAAGGCAGTAATGTTCCAGCTTTATCTGTTTGACAAATATAGCTGTGTTCTGACCCACATCATTTCTCCTCTTGCTAGGTGACACCAGCCCTCTTCACACGTGACACACGCTTATAATCATCATGGTTCCATTCCTTGGTTTAGGCGATTTGACATTTTTGGTCAATGACATGTATGATGAATTTGATAGAGGCACTTTATTATGAGGCTTTTCTCATCAAAAAAGAGACAGATCTGGGCATGGTGGCACACGCTTGTAATCCTAGCTGAGACAGAAGGGTTGTGGTTTGTGGATCGTCTCAACTACTTAGTGAGGCCCTCTGTTTCAAAATAAAGAATATAAAATGGGGCTGGGGGTGTGTTTTGCAGGTAGAATGACCTAGAGTTCCATCCTCAGTATCAAAAAATAAAAAAAAGAGAGACAGATGGGAGATATCATCTCCTCTGACAGGAGATGTTGGTACATCTGGGTAATACTGCCTGAGACATGGAGACAAAACCAGCTTATTCCAAGGACAACTGAAAGGAACATACACTAGCAGTGATGTCACTGGGCTTCTGCATTATTGAACCCGGGGAAGGTGTACCTCAGAAATTTCTTGTTATGGGTCGTTTAATGTTTAAGTTAAAGTTTCTACTTTCTTGCAGCGGATAGCATTCTGTATTCTACATAGGTCAACTACAAAATAATATTATTCTCTGCTACATAAATTAGGAATAAGCCCAAAGGAAAGAGCATACAGCATTTAAGATAGTCCCAAGAAACCAGTGTGGTGGCACACACCTGTAATCCCAGTATTTGGGAGGCTGAGACGGGAGGATCATAGGTTCTAGGCCAGCCTCAGCAACTTGTTGAGAATCTCAGCAACTTAGCAAGACCCTGTTTCCAAAGGGCTGGGAGTATATCTCAAAGGTAGAATGCCCTTGGGCTCAATCTCCAGTCCCTAAAAAAGAAATAATCTCAGGAATGGTGGGGTGAGGGCACTCCCCAGCCAGGAATGGTACTTGAGATGGGCCTTTCTGCCCTCTTCCAGACATGGCATCTTTCCTGAGGGTGAGGGAGGCTGAGGTGCTTACCCATGGAGTCCATACCTTACTGAGATCATGAGAACTTGAGATGCCAGAATTCTCTGTCTAAACTCTACCCACATCAGATCTCCAAAGGAGAGAACGAGGCTGCATCACTGGTGCGGGAGGCTGAGGCCCAAGGGTGTCCAAAGGATGCCTGGGGCTTGCATGTGTGTGTAGACTAGACGAGGCGTGTGTGTGTGCAGCCCTGCAAGGTGCTGGAGGGATTGCAGTGGAACTAGAAGGTAAAGGGGTCTACACTGGAGCCTTTCCCCCAGACCCTGCAATGGAAGGCTAGCATCCAGACACTGACTCACCGAGGTCTTGCTGCTCACTGAATAGGAGGTGTTTTGTACAGTTAATAAATGAGGACATAGAAACCCAGAGAGGTAAACGTGCCCAGCAGGTGTCAGATTCTAGATTCAAATCCAGGACTGTAAAAACCACCCTGTTTACTGTATAAACTTCTGCAGATTTTTGTGACGGTGGCCTAATTTCTGTACAAAATTGAGAGAAGATACTTTTAAAATTCCTGTGTTGATATAAAGTAGGACAAAGTTATTCCTTCCTCCTAGCGTAATATCACAGGATATAGATGATCCACTCTCATTTGTATAAAATGTTTTCTGAAGTCTTGTGGAAATGGGTCAATGCTATTCTTTTTCCTTTGTTGTGCAAAATATGTAGTTTTTTCATAGAATTATCTGAACTGGTTGCTTACACAGCCTCAATCTGTCAGTTTGATTTTAAAATCCCCAATTCATTATTTGTTACAGATTAAAAAAGTAGTTGTGAGGTTATTTATATATTATACTCTTTTTTAAATTGAGGTTTTATCCTCCAGTTGAATCAATTATTTTTAAATATAGGCAAGGGTGGTGGGATGGGAGACAAGGAGGACTATAGATTTTTGTAGCTGTTTCTGGTCTTCACCAGGGTGGCCTGGAAAGAGGAGAGGCTGATGTGCCAATGGACGCCTAGCAAATTATATCTCTGCACCTGAAATATCTATGGGAGTCACTCTAAGTATTTTAAAACTCTATTGTGACACTGCTAAATATTTTTTGGGGGAAATATCAAGTCTTAATAAGGAGACTGATATTAGTTCTTGACAAACTAGGTGAAAACCAGGGTCCTGATCATAGATAAAGAGTAATTTCAAAAGGTAAAGAAAAATGTCACAAAATTCAGATCACACATTTACAAATAACTAAGCCATAAAATGAAAAAAAACAATCAGGCAGGTGTGAGCGCTGTCATCATGTTCATGCAGCAGCAGTGTGGGACCCAGGTCGCAGAGCCTGGCTTCCAGAAATATGTACCTATGAAGACGCCACCCTGAGTGGCGCGGCAAGGCACTCAGTCCTCTGTGGTTCAGGGAGCGACACTTGAATACTTGAAAATACTGTTTGGGCGTTTAGCAAAAATGGCAAGACTAGTTTCAATCCCAGACAGTTTAAAATTCAGATTTTTATTCTAGGCCTCCAAACATTGCCTCCATGGATGGGAGCACTACTTGCCTAAACAAATGTGGAGGCACTTTATGTTGTTGTTGGCAATTTAAAAGTATTTGACAGAATTCCACATGACACCATAAACATTTGAAGGGACCGTGGTGCACAGAGGTTGCTTCTGTTCATCTGCTCACGCCTCCGGTGATCATGCATACTTTTGTTCTCTGGCTCATCCCTGGAGACTTGCACCTAATCCCATATTCAACAGGACACTGCTTGGGGTGAGGCTGGCACTGCTGCCTACAAGCTTCACCCTACACTGCACACACAATTTGAAATGGATTGCCCGCAGCTCAGGGCAGGAGGGGAAGAGGCCAAACCTGCTGGGCTACTTGTCATCTCAAGCATATCAAACTTCATTCTCCTTCTTTAGCAGGGCACACGGGGATGTGTCCCCTGGCAAGATGTTTAGTTTTGCTGCATACAAAGAAGGGCTCTAATGTGTAAACTCCAGGAGACAGAACAGTCACAGCCTGGAGCTTTTCTTTCTGTGTTTAAGTGGCAGAAAACTCCTTCATAAACATCTTCATACTTCATATTTAAGACTGGATGTTATGTAATGGAATTAAAATACACACGTATGAAGGGAGTTTGCTGTGTATAAGAAAGTTTGCTGGGTGAAGAACAGCTCACAGAAAGCTACCTTTAACCTGATTTTAATCTGCTTTCAAGGGAACTTTCAAAGGATCTTTGGTATATTTTGTTCCCGCAGTTCTAGAAAACCAATAATTTTCTGTCTTATTTTGGTCATTCTAGAATCTTTATATCCGCTGTGTGAGAATAGACATGTGTGAAAAGCACTCATGTAGGAAGAAGGAATGTTTGCTATCAAAACAAAACCAACCATAGGTGCTCCTTGTCTCCTAGGAGAAAGGGGGAAAGCCATCTCTTTAAGAAAAGTCTCTAGCCAGCCATGGTGGCTCTCATCTGTAATCCTAGAACTTGGGAGGCTGAGACCGAAGGATCACGGGTTCAAGACTTTCATTTGAATCCTTACTGCTCCTCTTAATAGTTATATGACCCTGTCCATTCCTCTCTGAACTTCTCTCCATGTTTCAGAAGAAAGCTAAAATAATAAATTGTTAGGATTATTTTAGAATTAAAAGGAATGCTGATTGGCATACTTTCAACAAACGATGATTCTCAATTCACAACTTTCAAGCCACAATAAAATAAAAGTCAATGATTCCTATAGCTTTCAGATGATACCCCAACTGCCTACATTTTTCACACACTCCTACATTTTCTAGTTAATATGGTGATATTTTTCCTATAATTTATGTAGATTGGTTGCTTTTTTCATTAATTATATTTCAATATGTATTCCCAATTATTTTAACCTCACACGTGTTCATTTAATTATTAAAAAGATAATTGATCATTTCCAAAAAATTCACTGACTAGGTCCTTTAAAATTTTTGTAAATACATTAATTTTAGGAAATCTCAAAGTTCAATAAATATCTTTGAGTCTTGCTAACTTTTTTTTAATATCAGAAATAGAACCAAGAGGTATTCTACCTCTGAGCTATACTTCCAGCCCTTTTTATTTTCTATTTCGGAAAAAGGTCTCCATACGTTTCTGAGGCTGGCTTGAACCTGAGATCCTCTTGTTTTAGCCTCTCAACCACTAGTGTTACAGTGTGTGCCACCGCAACTGGCTTGCTAACAATTCTTTTTAACAAAGCCTTACATTTCTGTAGTGATTTCTGTGTCATGTGTGTGCTCTGGTTTGGTCTTTATCCCTCTGAATTTTTTTATTTTATTAAGACAGAATTATCTACATTGAGAACATTAAATTCCAGTATTAAAAGCCAAGTTTCTAGTTGCTTTCTTGAGACAGTACCACTTGCCATGGCCCCACCCAATTATTATTTTCATAGTTAAACCCATGTTTCAAATGCTTAAACTCGCCTGTGGGAAGTCTCCAGTTGGCTATTTGGCTGGTAAACAGGAGTGACACTTTACCACCATAGACTGTTTTTGAAATCCATTCAATTCAATTTTGTTTAAAAGATTAAACATCTATTTGAAGAGCAAAATACCTAGATGAAAACTGACATGGCATTAAACTATGGGCAAGGCCGTCTGGTGTGATAGTTATGCTTTAATAATATTTTGTGGAAATAACACTTCTACTGACATTTTTCTTCTCTTTGGAAAAATAAAGAGAAGGAAAGAGAGAAAGAAAGAAAAATAAAAGAAAATAAAGGTTTTTCCTCTGGCAAGGTCAAAAGTTTGCCTACTAACTCAATTCTGTCAGTTTCAGTGGCAGGCTAGTGCACGAGGTACTTCCTTTTGCTTCTCTATTTTTATGACCAAATGGATTGTTTTGGGCATTTATAGTTACTTCTACTCCCCTCTCACCATCTTCCTGTTGGTTCAATGCACCCTTTTGTAAAAAGGACTCAGAAAGGAGTAGTTACTGTGAGTGAGTTGAGAATATTAAATCTAATGTGTTCAGACTGGTGGCCAGCTGGTTATTCAGTGGATGCCTGTCCACCTCAGTTTACTAAGTCCTTTTATTGTAACAATAGTGGGGCATGATCAGGGAACGGGTACCAAAACTCAAATCAGCTTCTCTTTATTTAAATAATCAGTAAGAGAAAAAGGAAGTTACAGCTACTGCATATTACACGACTCCGGGTGATGCCTTCTGAATGATCCAGTTTCTTCCATGCACAAGAAAACTCCTAAATATTTCCCTCCCATCTTTCACTACCCACTCCTCTCCCTCCCAACCCTAACCATGCCCCTACAAAAGGAAATGACATTTTTTATTTTCCTTATACTGACAGGACGTTATATATGATATAAATGTCATATTTTTTTATTCGTACCTTTGCTCCTTTAATTTTTGATTTTTTAATTATTTTTCTTTTTTCATATTTGATTCTTTATTGTTTCTAGCTCTTGCAGTAAAATATCTCTTCAGTATCAGATGTCCCAATTCCCCTTCAGACAATCACATTATCACATAATTTCCAATGCCGTGGAGATGGCTCTTCGTGGCATTCCATATGCCCTGGCTGTGGAAATACTTCTATAGGGTAGTTTCAAGTTTGTATCTGATGATAAATTTTGGCTCATGTGCCACTTTACTGTATCAGATAGCAGTGGTAAGGTACCTTACACTCACCTAGTATGAATGCCAGAGACAGAGAGTTCTTTGGGGTGACTCTTTTTTTTTTTCCTCATGGCCTTTGGCTTACTCGCTAATGCTGCATCCGGGGGCAGTTCCAAGTTTCTTCCAAGCCTCTTTCACAACTTTGATCGCAATTTCACATTGTTATACTGTTGTATGCTCGGGGCCTGGAGCCTGACAACTATTCAAATTCTATCAGGTCCAGCTCACATTTCTTATTTTTAGTATTTTATTATTTACTTTATTGTTATTGTTTTATTTTATTACTTACTTTTAGTATTTTATTGCTTCCTATTTTTTCCAATGCCTAGAAGTTTTCCATTATTGTCTCATGGTGAGCTTCAGAGCTTTTATATTTTGTCTGGCCTTTTTTTTTTTTTTTTGTACTGAGGATTGAACCTAGGTGCATTCTATTTCCAAGCTATACCACTAGCCCTTTTTATATTTTATTTTGAAATAAGGTATCACTAAATACTTGGATTGCAGGTGTGCATGACCATGACCCGTTTTCGTCTGCCATTTTATGTACTGGGAGTTGGGGAGGAAATTCTATGTCATTACTTCAGACTGCCAAAGAAAATCCTTGTTTAGTTTCTTTGCTTACTTTTCTCCTCTAATAGATTATAAACTCTTGCTATCAGGGATAGCCTAATATTCTGTAGGGCAAAATAAATACTTGTTGAATGGATGAATGAATATGAATGGAGTAATTGATGCAGTTGGTATTTTTATTTATTGCTACCTTTTGACCATGTTTTCTTATCACATGTGCACGTGCGCATGAGTGTACATGCGTGTGCATGCATGTGTGTGTATTATTGGTGTCTTGTAGCCTCACATAATAATATATCTTAGAGTTATGGTGACATATATACATGCAGCACGTGGTGGGCTTTCTCCAGCTCCTTCCCCCTCCCTCCCCTTCCCCACCCTCTCCTTACCATTATCCTCCCCTAGACCTCCTGCCTGGCTGGACTGAGGTTTCTCCTCAATTATATGGAATCCTTCTGGTATCCAATTACTCCTGAGCTTCCACATATGAGAGAAAACAAATGACCATTAATTTTTTGTGACCGGCCATTCTCACTTAACACAATGTTTTCCAGGTCCATCCATTTTCCTGCAAATGACACTATTGCCGAGTAGAATTCTATTGTGTATATATTTCATAACTTTTTTGTGGTACTGGGATGGAACTCAGGGGCATTCTATCTCTGAGCTACGTCCCCAGCCCTATTTTTTTATTCTCTATTTTGAAATATGGTCTCACTGAGTTGCAAAGGGCCTCACTAAATAGCTGAGGCTGTCCGCGAACCATGATACTCCTGCCTCAGCCTCCCAAATGCTGGGATTACAAGTGTGCACCACCATGCCTGGTTTTATTTCATAATTTTTAATCCATTCATCTGTTGATGATGCCTAGGCTGGTTCCATAGTTTTCCTATTGTGAATTGTGCTGCTGGAAACATGTATATGCATGTACTGCTATAATATTCTAATTTAAGTCCCTTTGGAAAGATACCCAGGAGTGGTATAGCGGATCCTATGTCGGATCCTTTCCCACTGAGTGCCACTGATGCTCTCTAGTGTACTTTACAGTTTCCTAGCATCCCCTCATAGCCTTAAAAAGCAATGAGCCCACATAAGACACAATCTCTCATCTCCCTTTCTCTGGTTTGATATACCCATGGGACAACTGTTAATATTTCTAAAAAATTTTCATAAGTATTCAACATGTAAAATGAGAACATATGTGACTTTTAAATTTCAGAATGAGAGAAAAATTTTCCAAAAAGCCAATATTCTTCCCACATTCATCTTAAATAAGATAATCAATACCTCTTCACAAGCATAATGTTTTGATAGGTTGAGGATGCCAACCATTATATAGACAGCACAAAAACCTTCTGTAACCGAAGGAACACACCCCAACACACCTGCAGACATCACAGGGACTGCATGCATTATGAGTACAGCTTCAGAGCTATTGTATCAATTCACCACCGTCATTTTTCAAGTAGATCTGTCTTCCATTGCTACACAATGAAGATTAAGTAGATACATGAAAATCAATTTGGGGGGCACTAACTTACAGTGAGCATTGCCAGACACAAACTGTGACAAAGCAAATGTTATTCTAACTTGAGCATTAGTCCAACAAACAATAGTGGATTAGATCCCATTTGATCCCAGAGAGATTCAAAATAAATTATTTTCAGAACAATGAATTAAATAATGAAATTAGAACACAAGTTGAGATATAAGCAACACTGCCTGTAATGTGTGACATGATTTACAAAATAACTATTTCATGCAGATATTTTATTTTTGTCTCTAAAACATCCCATCTTCCCATGTTTGGCACATAAAAAGTTAATTTAAAAATAATGTTGGCTGGGCATGGTGGTACATGCTTGTCATCTTAGTACTTGGGAGGATGGACAGGAGGAACACAGGTTTGCAGACAGCCCCACCTTCTTCATGAGGCCCTCTGCAATTTAGTGAGACCTTGTTTCTAAATAAAGAATAAAAAATAGGGGCGGGGGTATAGCTCAGAGGTAGAATGTCCGTGGGCTCAAGACCTTGTACTGCAGAAAAAGAATAATGTCCATTCAAGAATGAGTCAAATAATGAGAGTTGTCTTAAATTATATTTAGAATTATCTAGTAGCTGTGCTCTGCTGTACGTTTGACAATATATTGATAGTAGTAAATTTATTTTTCTCAGAAGCATCTCATGTAATGTGATGACTCAGACCAGCACTTGGGGTTCTGCACTGGACACTGTGCTGCTGCTGTCTTGAAATTCGTAATAATATTTGAAAAAGAGGCCCTACTGTTTTTTCATTGAGCCTGACAAATTGCATGCAATATAATGGGCTGGCTGAGCTAACGCCTTATTGCTATATTTGTTCACTAGAAATAATAACTTTGATCGTGTTTCTTGGATTAAGAGCTTTAAACGACATGGTCCTTAAGTGTTAAGCTCCTTGCCACTCAAGGCCTCCCTTATCCTTCCAGAATTCCACTCTCCCGTTCCACATTTAGTTTGTGTGACCATTCTTGCATTTGTTCATTTATGTAATGAAGATTTACTTACTGAAATTCACTACAGTTGGGTATGCTGCTGGGTTCCCCAGGAATATGGAGAAAAGAAGTCTGAAATTGTCCTAAGTCAGATCAAATTAAAGGTAAGTGAGGCTCACACCATTTCCCATCCACACATCTTTTTCTCTCGTCCCTGCTCTTACTAATCTTGTTGGTGCAGTGCCTACTTATTCTTGGATTTATTCACATCATTTTTCTTTCTATTTGGTGTTACCAGAAACTAAATTTCCCAGGTCTTCTTGCATTCTTTGGTGTGTTTGACCAACCACAGGTATTGTTGGAACTTTGGAGGAAACCAGTTAGCCTTCCTGACACTGCACCAGCACCCTGCAGGGGCCATGCTAGGTCCAGGCCTTCTGTTTCTGAGTTTCAGCACCATTTCCTGCTGCCCAGTCTTGGCTGTCCAGCCCTGGCTTCTGTGCTCCTACAAGTATATCCTTCCACTGTCCATCCAGCCCTGGTGGTGACAGTAGCCTTCTGTTCTCAGTAATGTCAGGCTCCTCATGCCGACAGCACCTGCACAAGCAGAGAAGTTTCCCTGAATGGATCATTTTCTTCTGAAATATTCCCCTTATCTATCTATTCTTCCATCACTGATAAATATATATATATATATATATATATATATATATATATATATATATGTGTGTGTGTGTGTGTGTGTGTGTGTGTGTGTGTGTGTATAGTGTGTGTGTGATATACATATATATATGTACTTATATATTATATATAAAATCAGTATTTCATTCCCCTTCAGGCACAAGTCCATCTACCTTGTAAAATTTCCCAGGCTTCTTCCCAAGACCTGTTAAACTGGAAATGATTTTGACTTAACCTTGAAGTCCTCTAACATTTTACTTATAGTTCTCTTGTGACGCTTGAAATGTTCTAACTCACTTGACAAACATTTATGTAGACCTACCTATTGCCTTTGAACACAGCTGTGAATTCTAGAGTAAGTTACTAGTCATATTTACTATATGAGATTTATCCTAAGACAGTGTCTAACTCACACCAGGCACAAATATGTGGTTGTAGCCCCTTAAATATAATGGTTGAAATTAGATCAATTTAAGATTTTAAATTTATTGTCTTTTTTGTAGAAATTATTGAAATAACTGCATTAGCATTATAAATACAATGCTGAGAAATTAATTTCCAGGACAAATGGACTACATATTATACAAGTAAAGGTGAAATTATTGTTAGAGGACAAATGGGCAACTATTGAGGATTAATATAATAACAGAAATCCAGTAGGTTCTTATTTCATAAATCTAAGATTGTTACTTATAAATATCTTCACAGTGAATGTATATGTCTCTTAATGTGTCCTCTTACCACTGCACATGTATCTGTAAGTGACATTTTGTATTAGAGGTTAGCCTTACGCACATTTGTGGCTGCACTTTTGCAGCTTAGCACTGCCTGTACTGTGGCTGTCAGGGTGAATGGCAACCCAGTAGCTATTTCTATAAAGCCTATTGTGAAGATTGTTCTTTGATTGGGCTACAGCTGGGCTTTTTTCTTTTTTGCGGTACTGGAGGCTTTTGAGGGATTGTGATTGTTTGTAACTCTGGCTCCTAAGCTAATAGCAAGCTTGGTTTAGAAAAAGAACCTCTTGTGAAGTTCAGTGTGCCATCCTCATTGTCCTGTAGCTGCCACCTTCTGGCAGTTCACAGTGAAATACAGCTGCTGAAGGCTGGGTGGTAGTACATCCTTCAGCCTTTCTTCAGGCATAATTGTAGGTCCTCTCACGTTGAGTTACTGTACAATCAGTTGTCAACAACAACTATATGATTTGCTTGTTCCAATGAATTTATGATAAACATTGAATGCAGATCACCTAAGTACCAAAGGCCTTCTTAGAAACTTCATGGAAATATGTACATTGTTCATGGGATACCTTAACATTTAAGAACATATCATGAACATTTAAGAACATTAAGAACATATCATGTTCTTAAAAGAAGAACATAGAAAATGCCATGGTTAGCATAATGCCCTCTAGTTCCATCCATTTCCCTGAAAATGATGTAATTGAGGTTTTTTAATGGCTGAGTAAAATTCCATTGTGTACATGTCCCACAGTTTTGTAATCAATTTATTTGTTGATGGACATCTTGGCTCGTTCCATAATTTGGCAATGGTGAATTGTGCAGCTATGAACATATAGATACACATGCATTAGTTTGGTAGCTTGGTTTCCTATCTTTTGGGTAGATACCCAGAAGTGGTATTGCTGGATTGAATGGTAGATTTGTTCCCATTTTTCTGAGGATTCTCCATACTGTTTTCCAAAGTGGTTGCACTAATTTGCAATCCCACCAACAATGTAGTCAGCCAGAAAAAATAAGAAATCGGATGCTTTCCTTAATATGTGAAAGCTAAGGAGAAATAGGTCATAAGAGGAACTCTAGATGAAAAAGGAAATCCTATAGAGGAGCAAACAAGACAACTTAAATGAGGGATGGGAGGAAGGAAGAAGGAAATTCTCTAAAACACACAATGTACTTAAACATGTCGAACTCAACCACTAAGCCAAGCATGGGAAGGAGGGATGGGGAGGGAATGGGGTGGGAACTGGGTAGGGGCTAGATGGGTGATGTGCACATGTATGTCGTCCACACAAGCTTTTTATTACAACATGATGTATGAATATAATGCACCAATAAAAAATAAAAAAAGAAAATGCCATGGTTGAAGTTGTAATCCTGAGTAGGGCCAGGAGTATAGTTCAGAGGTAAAATGCTTCTGGGTTCAATCCTTAGTACCACACACACAAAGTGATACTCTGACTCATACATAGACCAATTCTACTTGGCCTGATGTTCAGCCTCACTTGGACTAGAACTCCCAGTGATGAGATTCAGGAAGTCAGGTCAGCTCGTGATTGCCTAGAAGACAGACTCTTTCTAACAGACTTAGAAGGTTTTGTTGTTCTAACTCAGGTTTTGGCAGAAAGAAGAATCTGGTCTTGGCCTTAAAGTGATGGGTGGAATTACAAGCTGAAATAAATAAATATATATATATATACATATATATATATATTTGCTGGTACTGGGGTTCCCGGAAACCCTTATACCTCCGGGCTACACTCCCAGACCTATTTTTATACTTTTGTATTTGGAAACAGAGTCTCTTAAGCCAGTGCATGCACCTGGCTTTGATCCTCCTGTCTCCGCCTCCCAAGAGTGGGGATTACAAGCGTGCACCACCACACCCTGCAAGCTGAAATCTTTTTATAAAGGTACACTTAATGCTCCAGCAGGAGTGACTTTCTTTCTAGTTGAGAGTTCTGAATCAACTTTGAGTATATCCTTGCAACTCAAAATATGGGGAACAAGCAGCATGGTTTTTGCCCAGAAACCCATTAGAAATTAAGATCATCAGGAAACTCTCCAGGATCCATAGAATCAGAAGAATCTGCTTCTCAGAAGCACCTGAGCAATTTGTGTGCCACTAAAGTTTGAGGACCATTGGCCTATGTCACCCAGGTGACTAACTTGGAAATATCGCCTGTGCTTTCTATGATTGGCAAAGGGAATTCTGTCCTTCTAGCTAGGTGAAGAAGCTGGAATTCACACTGTTCGGGAGTAAGAACTCCAGACAGAGGCCACGCGAGGCCAGGCAGAGTACATGGGGGTGTCACTGTCTGCTCCAAGGGCCTGGCCATCCAGTCGGAGTGCAGAACTGGAGATTTCCCCTGGTCTCTGCTGAAGACTTGCCCAGCTTATGAGTGGTCAGTGCTGGGTTGATGAGTTGAGCTGGCACCTGAGTAGCATCCAGCTAGCGGTGGGCAAGGCCTGATGTGCAAAAGCAGCACTCTGAGACAATGGTGTGCTACACAAGGCGGCCGGGCCAGTGAGTATGTGGTCAGGAAAGGGTGTCCCAGACAGACAGCTCGATCACTGACAGGGCGATCCCTGGGCTGATGCTGAGCACTCGCTGCAAGGCAGACTGGACAGGCAAGGCTGCCACCGCTGGGTCCACGTGTTCGGGCCTTCTGCTGCTCTGTGGTCTTCGCCCCCACGAAGCTGTGGCTTCTGATATTCAGCACAGCTTTAAATAGTATGTCATTCACTTTTGTGACTAAATGTGTGTTTGTGTGTGTGTGTACACACTTTTTTTGTATACAGAATAATCTATCACATTGTCTGTTTTTCTGGGTTGATATTTATTATTTCATCTTTTCTTCTTCTTAGTAATCATAGTTGTAACCCACAACACCATAAGGATATGTAGGTGTCCTTTGCCTTTGATAAACAGCCACAGAGCTAAAGCTGTGACACAGAACAACTTGTGTCACCTAAGGTAATATATTTGGTGACACCATTTAGATTAGAACTGAGCTGGGCCTGGTGGTGCACACCTGTAAGTCCCAGGGCTTGGGGGGGGAGGCAGCAAACAGTGCAGATTGGATGCCAGTGTGCAGTAACCTTGTTTCAAAAACTTTAAAAATATAAAATAGGCCTGGGGTGTCTTTTAGTGTTAGCAGTCTCTGGGTTCAATCCCCATTACACTCCCAACACACACACACACACACACACACACACACACACACACACACACGAACACAGATCACATATATTACTTCATTTGTTCTAGCACTTTTAAATATGACACCTAGCCATGTACTTCAAGCAGGTGAAAGTTTATAATACTAACATCCAGAATTTATGAAGCAACTTTCTCCCAAGAGATATCAAGAGGTATGTTATTTTGAAAATTGGTTTATTTGGCCAGCTAAGCACAAAAGATTCTTTCCCAAATTCATTTCCCTTCCTTCTTTATTATTTACCCAAGATAACTTTTTTTTGCGTGTGTGGTCTGGGGATGGAACCCAGGGGCATTCGACCTCCAAGCTACACCCCCTGCCCTATTTTTTATTCTTTATTTTGAAACAAGGTCTCACTAAGTTGCAGAGGGCCTCACAGAATAGCAGAGGCTGGCTGTTTCAGCCTCCTGAGAGCTGGGATTACAAGCATATGCCACCACGCCCGACAACCCAAGAAAGCTTAATCCGAATGCATACCATCTTCTCGGCAACTGATAGAGTCCTTAGTGGCCAGCATGAGTTTTTAAATAAAGATGAAACTTCAAAAATGTTTTCAAGTTAATGAGAGTGACTTAGACCATAATTAGCATTTAAAAAATAGCTGAGGGGTAAGTTTTTGTGTGTTCTTTGTAGAGTTGATTAAAATGAAATCTACCAAGATGAACCTTTCTCCACCTAGCAAATTGTGACTTTCTCTAGAAGATAATTATGACAGATTTTCCCACCCTCTGAGCTACCTCACCTCCTGCGCCCCTGCCCTTCATGTGACACAGTGCTACTGGACTGCTTTGAGGGTTTGTGTCTTGATGTTGGTATTCAACTTGTACAAAACACACGGGATATTTTTCTGTTTCTAACTTTGCATAAGTTACAGTGACTATACTTTGTTTTTGAACATATTATTGAGGTTAAAGGAGTAATAAAGGTAAATCTTATATTACTATAGTAATCCAAGTAAGTAATAAAGTATATAGTAAGTAATAAAGTATATAGTAAGTAATAAAGGTAAATCTTATATTACTATATAAAATATTATAAAGTAAATATTAATAAAGGATACATATATTAATTTTAAGTATATAATTTGACATAAAATGCATAACATGTAAGTAAATATGTAATATATAATTTATATATAAATACATAGGATACATATTATATATGATATAGCTAATATATATAAATACGCACATACATATTGTGTGTGTTGTACTGGAGATTGAACCTAGAGCCATTCTACTGCCGAGGTATACCCTCAGGCCCTTTTAAAAAGTTTTGGTATGAAACTGGGTCTCACTACTTGCTGAGAATCTCACTAAGTTGCTGAAATTGGACTCAAATCTGTGATCTTGTATCAGCCTCCCAAGTACTGGGATTGCAGGCATGCACCACCACACCTAGCTAAATTATATATGTATGTGAACAGCAATCTGTAAGATTTAACATTATAATATAGTCAAAAAGTAGGAGCAAGAAAAATAATGCTTTGAAGAAACTGGTCCTCCACCATGTGTATTTCTCTATTTTTAAATTTTTCTAACAGCTAGGAAATATAAACTTAGATCACTGATAAAAGAAAAATGAAGTGCTCCTAAATTGGTATGGCCATGGCCACTTTTATTAACCTACCTTGAAGGGCTTATCAGAGGGTTTTGTGAGGTTTTGCTGATACATTTCATTACTTGCAAGAAGCCCTACCCGTGGACTGCTATTGGTCACACTCACTTTACAAACTTGTCCAACCAGATAGCAAGCATACCAAATTTCCACTGCTTATGAAAGTAAAGCCCTCCTTCACCCCTACGCACAGAAGATGAAAGAAAATTGTATTTCCAGAAAGATACCAAAGAAGGAAGACTACAACTAACTGGCTGCCAAATGGCCTTATCTGAGAGTATTGTTCCTCTCCCAAAGGCTGAGTCAATGTAGAGAAAGCACATTCCGACTCCAAAGAGTCTGACCTGAGTATAGCATTTATTCACTTATCCACTTGAAGGAAAATTCATATGAACAGTTTACTGGAAAAATAACATGTAAAATTAGCTTATGCCAGAAATGCTTTTAAAAATTTATAACAAAACATAAGCAATCTTATTTGCCTGCAAGTACAAAACTTCTTCTGTTTTCCAACTCTTAATGGAAGTAGAAAAGACTCACTTTTCTGAAAGGTATAGTTTGATAATGACTAGAAATAGATTATAAAATATATCAGCATTAATATATCTGTCAGATTTAGGGATAGCTAAAAATGTTATAGATGTCATTATTCAAGGAACAAATTGTGAAATTCTAGAAGATGAAATAATTTTAACACATAAATGATTGCCATGCCCCTGTGACCCACACCCTGATAAAGATGTAGAGTCCACAGAATGAAATTGGAGTAGACATGGAAGGCTGTTGTGCCATGGTAACATAATTTACCATGTCATTACCATTGTTAGCATGTCCTCAACTTCAAAGCACACCGTATCCAGGTGATAAATTATTGAGTCTGACATTTCACAGCATTCAAGAAGTACTTTAGTAAAAGAATTCTGTTTCCTTATCTAAATGTGCAATTTCAAGACAACAGGCTCTATTTGAAGAGGATTAAATTCCTGAAAGTTTAGTTAAATGAGACATAATTAGAAATTTAGCCTCTTTCTGATATGGGACAATTCCAGAAGCAGTAGCAATATCTCTATCCTGTTTAATTTAATTTAAAGAATGAAGTTATTATTAACAAATGTGTGTGGATGTGTGTGTGTGTGTGTGTGTGTGTGTGTGTGTGTGTTTAATATTGGCCCACATTAGTCAGCACAGCTTTTTTCAGGCCTCCTTGCTTCCATTTAAAATTTATTTTCAACAGGGTAACTCTCTAAATGCTTGGAACCCTTTGGTACCTGACCCATAAGTGAACCCTGGTCAGGTGAGCCCATGTGGCAACAACAGACCAAATACCAAAGAGCTCAGAATAAACACAATGTCCCCACACCTTCAGTCCTCTAGCAATTCCTTCTTTAGAGATGGTTATGTTTTTCGTTTTTGTTTGCAAGTACAACCCAGAACAATCATCCTGTCTGTAGTCAATATAGGAATCCTTTGCTTTTTCTGCATGACCTTGGTGTCTTACAAATTCAACTCTCTCGAGTACAGAAGTTCTTGTAAAAAGCTTGGAATCTTGTGCATTTCTCTTTCTACTACAAAAAGGCCAAAAACGTGACTGCAACTGTACAGGAGTTGTTCTGCATTTTCCTACATGATGAGAGAAGGGAACAGGAGCTACATCCACAACGAGGAGTGACTCTGAACAGGACAATAACCAATCACTTAACCACACATTTAGCTCCTCGGAGAGTTGATCATGAGATGGACTGGAGTGACTTTAATACACAACATAACTGAAAAATTGATCAGGGAGTTAGTTCTCACTCTACCAGGAACGGCACTCCATCTATGTTTTATACCGTGTTCTTACAAGATGCATAAAATTCTGAATTTATAGCTTTGTGTGGTTCATTGAACTTACAAGCTAGAGTTTATTGACTCTGTAGAAACTTTGGAATGATTTCTGTTATAGTCATCACTGGTGATGCCAGTAGTTTTTTATTTACCAATGTTTAGAATCAATCTAAACTGATACAATCAAACTGGTAGAAGAGAGCAAAGTAATAATTTTAATTAGGACATGAATAGAAACCAAAGAAAGTCCCAGAGGACTTTTTCTTCATAATTCAAAGATGCCTCAAATTATCTTAGAATACTTTCAATTAGTCACTAAATGGATATATTCACTAAACTAAGGATACAGTTTTCCTTTTCTCCTCTGTATATTCACTTAGAATTTATGAGAAATAGCATAAGTGAACTGTGAGAAGGAAAGAATATATCTGGATCTTCTACCATGACTGCAGTACTTAATAAAAAAGTCCTCTGGAAAAGTGGAGAAGTAGTAAGGCGATTACATTCATATGAATTCAATATTTTAAAATCTGTATCTCTGAAATGTAATGCTGTGAGGAAAATTTGTAATGTTTCTCATAACAAGTATGCAAGTAATATATCTTGCTCATATAAAAATAGTAAAATATACATAGTAGAAGGAAGTTATTATTTCATCTGTTATTTAAGAGGGGAACAGGGTAACAGAGTGTGATATGCAGCCAACCTGTACCACTAAGCCATGAGTTCAGTTCATTTATTTCCAACGGTGAGGCTCACTGTGGGTATTTTCTAGTTATGTCCATGACTAGGTCTAATTAATCTATGAAGTATTTCACATTGAAATGTACAGTTGATTCCTGCTATTCATGGTATTTCTATTCTTTTTTGTGGTACTGGGAATGGAACCCAGGGGCATTCTACTTCTGAGCTACACCCCAGCCCTATTTTTTATTCTTTAGTTTGAAACAGGGTCTTAGTGAGTTGCAGAGGGCCTCACTAAGTAGCTGAGGCTGGCCTTGAACCGAGATCCTCCTGTCTCCGCCTCCCAAATGCCGGGATTACAAGCGTGCGCCACCACGCCGGGCTTCTATTCTTAAAAGTATATATAAACACTGAATTAATAATAGCAAACCATTGCTCCTAGGAGAAATATATACTTATATGCATATACATATACACATATCTCACTTAGATTGTAATCTTAAATACTAAAATCACTCATCCTGGTAGATTCCATTTTCTTTGGGAAGGAGGTGTTAAAGGGTTTGCCTCACTAATGATGGGAATCAAGCCCCACCCAGTGAGTCCCAGAGCGGAGCTTCTTGTGCTACATTGGACTTCCCTACCCTTCTTAGTAGAAGCGCTAAAACTCAGTCTCAGCTGGGAGCAACATAAATGTGGGGCTACTCTGCACATGTCTGTCAAAGTGACATAAGTACTGGTTTTGAGGTTACTAATAAAGTTTAATAAATAAGTAAATTTGCAAACATAGAATTCCTGACAAAATCTGCTGTAATTTTTAAATCTTGCATCAGCAAAAGTTAGTGAACATTAGGACTACATTCCGGGTGGCTCAGTTCCCAGCCCAATATTCCTTGTTCTCCAGGATGCCCAGGTGTTTGCTTTCGTCACATGCTGGTGAGTATGCTCTGAGACCCTCCTAGAATGTTTCCATTCTACTCCATGATTCATCCTCCTTGTCTATAAATAAACACATTTCATAAAGGAGTTATGGATTTTCTTCCCTGAACATACTGAGAAGTGTGCAATGCATATGAAATATCGTCTTTGTACTGTGGATTGCAAAACTAAAGATAAATGTATGATGGCATTTTCTGAGAACTTTAGGGAAAATTCACAAATTCTAATAATTGCCCCCCAAAAGCTTTTCTCAGAATTGTATTCCATAATAAAGGGTATCATTAGTGGAAGAAAATGGCTATATTACACTATCTGGGATTTCTCATTAGTGATCTATTTAAATCCTCTCTGATGACTAAAACTTGTACAATGAATATTTTGCAATTACTTTACTTTTACATATGAGAACAATCTAGTGGTTGTTACATTTAGGATTTCCTATACAAAAGTTAAAAAATGATTCTATACCTGCCATGCTAATACAGAAGAGAAATGTTAAAAATCATGTCATGAATATATACAGCATTTATTAATATTAAACATTGTACTAGCTTTCTATACATCTTTAATAACCTACTACAAGCTTAATGATAAGCACAAATTTATTACCCTCCAGTTCTGAAGTCAGAAGTCTCATAGGCATGGGCAGGGCTGCACTGCTTCTTCAGGTTCTCAGAGAGAACTGGTCCATTCCAGGCCCTTTTCAGCTTCTAGAGGCTGCCAGCATTCTTTGGCTCAGGACCTTCCTTTATCTTCAAACCTGGGTACCTTCTTACTCTGACTTTTGTTTCTGTCCCCACATATCCTCTAAGGGAATGAACCTACCATATATGATCCTGTAATACCACTTCTGGGTATTTAGTCAAAAGAATGAAAATCAAACTATTAGAATAATGTATGCATATCTATGATTATAGTTCCACAATTCAAAATTGCCAAAATATGGAACCAGCCAAAATGTCCATCAACAGATGAATGGATTACAAAACTATGGGATATGTACACAATGGGATTTTACTCTACTTGGTATTCTTGTTTTATTTTATTTTTGTGGTACTGGGAATTGAACTCAGGGTCATTATACCTTTGAGCTACATCTCCAGACCCCTTTTTATTCTTTATTTTGAAATAGAGCCTCACTAATTTTCAGAGGGCCTCATTAATTTGCCAAGGTTGGCAGTAAACATGAGGTCCTTTTTTCTCAGCCTCAAAAATTTTGGAATTACAAGCATGTGCCACCACGCCCAGCTTTGACATTTCTGTTATGTATTGTATTTCTCTCCTACCCCCAGCAGGTGTACCTCATGGGGAGGCAGGGGCTTTGTATTTTTATCTTTCTGTCTCCTGGATATTGAATTTACCTCTTTACATCAAGTACATCAATCAATAGAATAATGAATTAATAAGACCCAGATGTTGCAATATTTCTATTCTTCATATGATGGTATATACAGTATCTCCTAAAGTTTTTCTGAAATCTTGGAATGAGTGAAAAGGAGCTTAAAAAATACTGTGCAAGCTGGGCGTGGTGGCCCATGCTTGTAATCCCTGAATTTGGGAGGCCGAGACAGGAAGACTGCAGGTTTGTGGTCAGCCTCAGTTACTTGGGTGAAGCTGTTTGCAAATCAGTGAGAATCTGTTTTAAAATAAAGAATAAAAAACACAGGGCTGGGGGTGTAGCTCAGAGGAAGCATGCTCCTGGGTTTCATCCCCAGTACTGCAAAAAATAAAAAAATATTGTGTATAAGCCAAAGCACAGAAGTACACTTTGTGCTAATTCTCTATTTTATTTGCAACAACAACAAAAAAGCTCCATGGAAAAAGCTGGTATGCTGCTCAACTGAAACTTCCTGCTACATGATACTTCTCAGGTTCAAGCAAAGGACAGAAGCCTGCACTTAATTGAAAATATAAATGGGAGCATTCTGTCTCCAAGAGGAGACTTAATCCTGAGGTCCCCGCGATAGCAATGTGTTTATCAGGCAGTTGGACAGTGTTCTCACCTACACTACTGGGTATTTAAGCTCCTAGAAATCTAGCTCTAACCAAAGACCTACCAAGTTTCTTTAAAAGTATATTTCACAAAATATAGTAGGTACAAGTGCATCTCATAAAGCAGGATTTCAAAAATCTCAGGAAAATGGATGTTCACATATACAAATTTACTTAGATGATAAAATTTCTTTTCTAGTATATGCAAAATAATAGATATTTGAGAAATTCCTCAAAACGTTCATATTTTATATTGAAGTATGAAAGAAATGGTAACACATTCATTTCAGTGGATTTTTTTTTACCACCAGATAACTCTCAGATTTCACATTAATTTTTATAAAGAAAAAAAATGCAGAGAGAAACATACAATGTACAGGATGTTTCTGCCACACCTTGGCCAGTGCAGATTCCTTCTAGTTGCACATTTATCTTTCCAAGTTCTGTGTCAGTGATCATTAAATGAGAACATGAACCATTTTAGGTGATTCATCCTCACCATGGCACTGACCCTGCCTCAATACTGGGAATGAGGGCAAAATTGAAAAAAACATAATTAATGGCTGAATTATACAGTTTAAGATCTGGGCATGATTTTTCAAAGCAATTCAATTTCTAAGTAAAACTTTTTTATATGCTTTTATTGGTGCATTATAGTCTTACATCATAATGTAAATCATGTTGACAGTGACATGATGCACACAGCACTTGTATCCCCTTCCTGGCTTCCTCTCCATCCCACCTTCCTTATACAGAGTACAGAGACTGACACTGGTATTTTCACATATATACAAACCCGATGGTAGCAATTAATTCCTTCATTGATCCTTACTCTTCCACCTCCCCTTCCCTTAGCCCATTTCCCTGGCTCTACTAAGGTTTCTCCTTCATTATATACAGTCCCTCTGGTATCCCAATGACTCCCTCACTTCTGCGTATTAGAGAAAACAAAGGACTTTTCACTTTCTATGACTGGTTTATCTCACTTAACATAATGTTCTCCAGGTTCTTCCATTTCCTGAAAATTGCATAATTTTGTTCTTTGTTGCTAAGTAGAGTTCCATTATGTAGATATCCCATGATTTTATAATCCAATCATCTGTTGATTTGACACCTCATCTGGTTCCATAATTTGGTTATTGTGCTGCTATGAAAATGGATATGCATATATCATTGTAATTTCCTGGTTTTAGCCCCTTTGGAAAGGTAACCAAGAGTGGTATAGCTAGATCATACCCATTGAAAAACTGAAACTGAAAAAGTTTTTAGAAGATAGAAAACTCGCCCTTTCCCTTGGATAGGTAGAATAAATATTACCAAAATGTCCATTTTACCAGAAGTAATCTACATAGTCATTGCAATCCCTATCAAAATACAAATGTCATTCTTCACAGACCTAGAAAAATTAGCCATAAATTTCATACGAAGAAACAAAAATACCCAGAATATCCAAAACAATTCTCAACAATAAGAACCATTATGCTGGAGGCATCACAATTCCTGGCTATGAATTATACTAAAGAGCTATAGTAATACGAACAGCATAACACTGGCACAAAAACAGACACAAAAATCAATGGAACAGAATAGAAGAGACAGAAACAAATCCACACACTTATAGCCAAAAGATTTTCAACAAAGATGCCAAACACATACATTGGAGAAAAGACAGCCTTTTCTTCAAAGAGTTTTGGAAAAACTGCTTATCCAGTTGTAGAAAAATGGAACTAATTCCATACTTCTCACCCTACACAGGAGTCAACTTGAGATGGATCAAAGACCTGGAAATTAGACCAGAGACTTTGAAGTTACTAGAGGAGGGCATAGTTCCAACACTCCAACATATAGGCACAGGTAGAAACTTCCTCAACAAGCCTCACATAGCTCAGGAAATTAAAACAAGAATTAATAAATGGTATGACATTAAACTAAAAAGTTTCTCCTCATCAAAGGAAACCATCAAGAGTCTCAATAGAATCCTACAGAATGAGAAAAGATCTTCACCAGTTATGCAATATACAAAAAAACTTATAAGTAAAACTTCTGGGAAAAAATTTCAAAAGCTTTTCACAGCAGGTTCGCACTGTCATTTACTTGAAGTTTTGTCAATACTCAGAGAAAAGACAACCTTAGGTATCTTTCTTCTGAGGGAGTGGGGTGGCAGTATGAAAGGAGCACACTTAAGTCTTTGATTTGTCCAGCTGAAAGGGTATGCGAGTGTTAGAAAACTCTCTTTCAAAGTTTATTTTGTGTTCTGTGCAATTTGTTAGATTTAAATCTCTATAGGAACCAGGAAATGTTCACATGTCTTTTTTAGAAGTGGATATTTTTCAAGGTGAGACAACATGATGTTTCTTTGACAGGTGCGTTGGATCTTATGTTAGAAAGAGAATTAAATCATATAGTATTGCTTATTTCAACTCAAAAGATCAAAGATCTATTTAGAAATAAAGGAACAGTATGAAAACACCAGGAAAGGTTATAGAATGAATATGAAGAATATTAGCTGTATATATTAATCTATTCCAATTTGGGTCAATTGTAAGTTTGTTTATGTATGTACTGGGAAAGAGAGAACACAGTGTTCTTTTTCATTACCATTAACTCTCATAACTAGACTAGTGAAGAGCTTGTTATGCATTTAAAATTTTTAATATTGATTACAATTTATTTTGGAAGGAATTGTTCAGAGCACCTTCTGAGGAAGAGCCAAGCCCTTGACAACTGTAGGTAGAATAAGAGACTTATTTTGTATTACCAGGTTAATGTTCATTAACATAAAAATGTTATTGGCTCTGAAGATATATTTTTATAAGACAAATCAATTGTGTTCATTCTTCCCCAATTTTTATGAAATGGGCCTCAAAGAGAAACTGGCCAATTTGCCAGATGACTAGTTTACAGAAAGTCAATTCACCAAAAGTCATTTTGTCACTTTGTATATTCTAGTGTTCATTTTATCCCATTTTTCCTCCCTCCTTTCCCAATGGCTTAGCTTTGGGGTTTGAATAAATACTTGTTTGGCATGTATCTACATTTGGATGTCTAGAACTTTTAGAACTTCTACTCCTGGTATTCTCCAGTGTTCCCCGTCTCTTCTCCATGATCTTACATCTGCCCTGGCTCCTATGCAGCCTTGCCTCTCCTCTCCTCTCCTCTCCTCTCCCCTCCTCTCCTCTCCTCTCCTCTCCTCTCCTCTCCTCTCCTCTCCTCTCCTCTCCTCTCCTCTCCTCTCCTCCCCTCCCCTCCCCTCCCCTCCCCTTCCCCTCCCCTCTCCTCTCCTCCCCTCCCCTCCCCTCCCCTCCCCTTCCCTCCCCTCTTGTCATTCTTTTTTTCTAGCTGTAGCAACCTATCCTAGACCTGGGACAAACTGCCATTTCAAGGGGCTGAAAATTTGGTGAACTGGCCAATTAGATTGGGAAAGTTGGTTTTCAGCAAATTGACTTGGAATTTCCTAAATCAATCTAGGAAAATTCCAAGAATAGCTATTGTTTTTTAGTGAGTGGTTTTTTATGCCTGATACTTTATTTATATTTATGTATTTATTTATTCAATGGTACTGGGATTGAAACCAGAGACATTCTCCCTCTTAACTACACCCTCAGCACTATTTTACTTTTTATTTTGAAACAGGGTCTCACTAAATTGCCATGTGCTGTCCTCAAACTTGTGGTCTTCCTGTGACAGCCTCCCAAGTACTGGGATTACAGACTGTGACTGGTACTTTACAAGCATCATCTCTTCAAATTCTGAGAGTAACTGGAAAAAGATTTTTATATAATATGTATTAATGCATCATAATTGTACATGATAGTGAGATTAATGATATGTATTCTATATGCACATAACATTATTTGAACTATTTCCTTTGCCATATCTTCCCTTTTCCTTTCCTCCTCCCTCCCTGCAAGATAGTGAGATTCACATTATACATTCATATATGTACATAGCATCATTTGGTCTGACAAGAATTTTCTAACCAATAAGATAACTGAGTATTAAAATGACTAATTAATCTGCCCAAGTTCATGGAACTAGGATTCAAACCCAGTGTAATAGGTGCTAAAACTTAATATTAAAATATACCACAACCTGAAACAGTATTTTTTAGACAAAGGTGATAGTTAAACGCACATATAATATACTTAATATTAAAATATACCACAACCTGAAAGAGTATTTTTTAGACAAAGGTGATAGTTACTTAAACACACACACACACACACACACACACACACACACACACACACACACCAATTTCAGACTGATTTACCAACAGGAAGTTCTAAAACAGTCTATAGTTGGATAAAGAGTGTATACTTTATATAACTTCAGAGACTCAAAGCCTTAATACTCGAATGAGTAAGATAATATTCTAATAAATCTCTGCAAAGGTCTCTAATGAAGTAGGGAAAAAGATATCAACATATGAGGTACGCATAATATCCTTGAATCAGAATGTGGGATCTCTTAGATGAACTGGTTCCTTAAACTTTCTAAACAAGTTTGAATGAAGCAGAAAGCAATTCCTTAAAATCTGATTCATATAGAGCAAACTGGCAGGAATTGAAGTGCATGTCACACCATCTTGGATGCAACCTGTAAAAAGGGAAGGGGCCTCCTGTGCTCACTGCGGTACAGATGTAATCACCCAATAATAAAACTTCGTAATAGACATTGGGGTGTCTTAAAGTTAGCTTTCTCAGGTTGGTCTTTATTCTCTTACTTGGAGCCAGTTCTGAAAATTTATGTTTATTGACATGAGAAATGTCAGTGTGAAGCTGGTAGAAAAAAAGTGAAAAAAATACTTGAAAAGGTGTCAGGAAGCTTGTCCCTGTCTTGCCGTCCCTGATGACAGTATCTGTCACTTTCAGCGCTCATCTGAACCCACATGAGCAGAGACTCTGGCAAAAGCACCTTTTTAATTGAGCTTCTCTGTCCTCTTGTTGAGTCTCTGCCCTTTGGTTGGCTTCCAACAGCAGGCTGCAGCAAGCCCCACAGTCGTTCATTCTCCTCACGTTTTCCAGGTGCCTCCTGCTGCACTGCATTTCCTTATTCTTAGGAGATCATGTCTGCAAGTTTATGATGATTCTAAGTATGCACAATTCAGGTGGCTCTACGTACAGACACACCTGGCCCTGAGACCTCACTAAATCTTTTGGTACGTTATCCCACAGTGACTTGGGGATTCAGTCATGAGGATATAACTATTAGTTCACAATACATAACTCTCCTAGCAGTCTATCTTATTAGAGAGCCAAAAACTTCCCATTTTCCTGAGGAACTGAAATCGCACCTGGATGCCCTTGGAAATGGCATCTGTGAAAGGGGCATAAGTCTTATCTGTGCCTTTTTGGACCCAGACAGAGCCCCAAATGATTTGGTATGAATGAGCAGCCTCCTGACTGTTCTGGGTATTACAAGATAGTGATGCCAATGATTCTTCATCTCTTCAATTTCTTCCACTTACTGACTTTTCAAAGAGACAAATGCTTATTTCCAAAAACTTATGCCCTTCAAGCATCTGGAATAAAGTGTTGTTATTTTACTCAGTGCTAAAAGCTATAAATTAATAGTCTGGTTAATTTTCCATAATTTCCAACTTCGTACCACTTGCAACACTCAGATAAATGTTTCATGAAATTCATTGTCTTCTTTCTTTAGTTCCTTTTTTTGTTTACCAAAGAGGTAACTTTAAAAAAAAGGTAATGTCCTTATTTGTTATCTTCATGTTAAGTCAGAAGCAAAGATAATGACGCTTATATTGGAGAATGTAGATTTTAGGTTAAATATATGCAAAAGAGTTGTTTTCATATTGAGGGAATTAAATTATGATGTGGAACTAATTTCCTCCCACTTTTACTTGTGAGTTTCATAAGAGAACTACACATATATGTAGTGGGGACTCTTGCTATAGAAGAGATAACTAGGGGGTGTTCATAATCATCAAAGATTGAGGGTCCTAAGAGATTTAGAACATCTGTCACATTATCTATATTCCCTATGAGGTGTGGAACAGGGGGGAACAGAAAATCATATTCAAAGAAAATCTTCACTCTCATTTGCTTTTCGTTGGTGTTATATAAGTATACATCTCTGTATACAGATATAGAGATACATGAGGCAAACCTCCTTCTTTTAGTTTACATGCAAAATAAATATTAAATTAGAGAATCTAGAAGGTTTGCCTTCCATAATAACATAAAAGTGAAAATGTCTATGACTGAATTCTCAGTTTTAGTTAGATAGTTGTTAAGGTGGTTCAGCAAGCTATTGATAGGTATTTACATAAGATATTATCATAGAAAATTACAGACTAAGCTTTATTTTATGCATGTCAGATATATAAATTTCAGAAAGTTAAACATTAAGGTATGGGAAAATAGATTTTTAAGTCTTATGTTGAAATTCTGAGTCTAGACACAATGCCTGAAACATTTTTTTAACTTCAGTTACTCTTCAGATGAAAGTATGGATGCGCAAATAAGGCACAGAGAACGTGGGCTACTGGTCAGAGTTCGCAAGGTGTCAGTGTCAAGGAGAGGATGCATGCCTCTGGCTCTGTTACCAGGGCTCGGATTATCTCCACACACAATGCTGTCCCTCTTTTACAGATGAGAAAACTGCACTCTAACAAGGTTAGGTGATTTGTACCGATTTTACAGCACAACTAAAACTTAGATTTTTCTATTTCCAAAATCTGCAATCTATCCATGTATTAACAGATAGGTGTTCATTCATATTATAAAATATTCTTTTGGGAAAGATAATCTTCAAATTGAGTTATAGAACATAAAACTTTGTTAACTCACATCTTCAAGAGATGTATGAAATGTGCAAATTTTGGCTTTGATGTTGAATCAACATCAGCTAATTAGCAAGATGAAGAGTTTATGAATGGTGTGTCACATATTATAGTTGGAAAACAGGAGCTCCTCTGAAGGAAAAGCAATGCATACTGCAAATTTTATAATGCTCATGTCTGGCATGATGGATGGTAAAATAATACAACTGAAAACTTAAAGTGCATAAAGTTCACTCATAATCAGACTTCCTGGTGTACATATTCTACAGGCAATAAATGTAAGATCATAACATGATATGGAAATCAACATAGGGGCCTCAGATATCTTTTCCACAATTTTGTATTTTAAATAATTACTGATAAAGTGTATAGGAAAAAAATTGGCATGGAATTCAGACTCTAGTCATGGGGATTTAGCAACAACTCATACATACAACCCTTTGATATGGTGCAGAATTCATCCTAATTGATTTTAGTGTTTCCCATTGGTTGGCACAGAGGAGATCATTGCAGCCAACCTTTATCAGCCAGGTCCCTTGTGGCTTCCTGTCTGTGAAGTACTGCTGCTTGCTTTAAAGCTCCTCCTTTAAAAGTAAATAGTTTTCACGCTTGTCAGGAGAACCACAGGAAAACTCAGGGCCCAGTCACAGATAAACGCTTGCCCCACATGCCCTAATCTCTGGTGATTTATTAATGCAGGAAGCTAAATCCCTAAAAAGCCAAAATATAATTGATTTACTTTCTCCAAGTAACTAGAACACAGTACTCTCCAAATTATTGTTAATTCCAAAGTGTATCACAGCATAAGGCGTAACACATCCTTCAAAGATTGAACTAAAAATAATATTTTCAGATATAAAGTACTTGAAAGAATGTGCTGACATAAAATTAGGTTGTTATAAGAGGGATCTGTACTAAAAATCAAAGAAATCACTTTATTTGACATGCATAATTATTTTTGAATAAGGAATGAAGCTAAGAGATAAAATATAATTTTTTTACTTCAAACACTTTTCCTAAATATCTTATGTGGTCACATGAGTGATGACTATCTAAAATGACATCTCTGGCTGTCAGAGTCACTGAGAGATCTCACAACAAGTAACAAATACTTTACCTTTCTGAGAAAGTATGTCTTCTAACATGTCATTTCAAAATTATATTAGGTGTGGATATGTTTAGACTGGAGGTACAGTATGCTCTTAGTCTTCCTGCCAAAATCAAAATAGGTCCACATCTCCAAATCTATGGTGGTTAGGTGTCATTGTGTTCAGAAATCTGACTGCCTAGTTGGTCCTTCATAATTATTTACTGATTAAATAAGAAATCACTGTAAACCACAGATGGCTTTAGAGGGGAAATTGAAGAAATCCTGGATGAATGGCAAACAGTAAATTATAACTGGGCTAATGCATCATCCATATTATCTGAACTTTTCCACTGCTGCAGCCCGTGTCTGTGTACATACACATGATCCCGGGATGAGGGTCGGTGATTCTCAAAGCTTATTATCCAACATGATGTTAAATACACAGAGGACCAAGTTTTATTTGAAAAAATATCCATTCATTTAAAAGTTCATTCAACAGTACAATTATCATGTTAAAGCTTGCACTAATTGGTGGATGTCTCTTGGAGAATGCATCTAAGTGAGCACCTTTGAAATCAATTTAAGGAAAAGCATTGGTAATTTACAGATCAGATCATACAAGTCTCTGGAAAAATGTATGAGGGTGCTGTGATGATTAAAACTGACACACAGTAGCTGTGAATTTTACTATCTGGGAATTCTGTTTACTTTTGGCTCATGGCATAAATTATTAGAAATGGACTGTCTTCAACCACCAAAAAATAAGTGGGAGAAAGGGCAGTAAACAGTGGGAGGTAGTTGGGGGAAGGAGGTAGGGAGGGGAAAAGAAGAACTGAGGAAGGGAACAGTTCAAGTAATGCTATGTCCACATCTGAAGGTACCAATGCCAATCTTATTAACACATGGGGAGGAGGGAGCAGGTGAGACGAGGGAAACACACCAAACGCTGTGTGCGTGTATGTTTGTATCACTGTGACCCTCACCATGACATTTAATTGCAATGCAGCAATACAGTTATTGAAAAGATAGTGCCATTTTTGTCTTGTCCTAAACAATGGTTTTTTTCTATAGACATGTAGCATTCCTTGTTGATGAAATATAGACTCTTACTCAGTTCATCTTTATTAATTTCTTGGACATGCTTATTCTAAAATTCACATTTCATGGTAAGCTTTGAATAAGTTAACTCACAGAAAAGTTCTCCTCTCCCTTTGCATGAAACTAGGTCCCCCTGGGATACAGATAGCACCCTGAACTTGTCGTTCACAGGGATGGTCTCATCCGTAGGATCTGTATGATGATCTATTTACTTTATGGGTTCCCTTCAAAACCCAAAGCGGCATCGAGGGCAGGAGCTCTGTTTATTATAGTCAAAGCTGTACCCTCAGTACAGACAGTACTAACTCCTGGCTGGGACCCAACACAGTTTTTTAAATATGCTGGGCATTAAAGTACTATTGTGGGTATAATGTGATGAGGTTAAAGTATAGCAACTGTCAGCTCATATGATGGGTTAGTATTTGTTGCTCTTTGAATTCTAATGTGGTAGGAGCCAAATGTTTCCTTATTTGCCCAAGTCTTCAAGTGAATGTGCTGGCCCATTGAAAATGTCACATGAATGATGAACAGAATCTCAGAATTAATTGGCTAGAATACACCTTAGAGATGCCTTCTTTTTTATTCTTTATTATGAATGTGAGTAAATTGGGGCATAAAACATAAGTGATTTAGTTGATATAGCAAGATAACAAGAGCTGGTGCCAACATCATGGTCTCCTCGGTCCATGGTGCTTGGTGGCTCTGGCCTGCTCTCTCTCAGCCGTTTCTCCTGTAGTGTCACACCTGGCTGGCCTCTGCTAACCTCTGCTTTGGGATTAGGCAGCACCCTTTTCCTCCAGGGTGGGGCAGCATGTTAAGGGGTCGGTCACAGTCCCTCTTCACAAACTCCCAAGACACAGTTGAGGTGAAGGAAAGGAGAAGCAGTGTGTCTGGTTGTCCACACTGTACACCACTTGCATGCCAGCAAGATGGCAAAGGCTGAGATCCACAAGGGCCTCTGCAGGGAAGTTTCCCTAAACCGCATTTGTCCTCCAATATGATCATTTGCAATCAATAAGAACTGTTAAAAAAAATTCAGGTTCTTTGAGATTACATAGTTCCCCTTGATGAGCTAATCCAACTGGCCTTTTCCATTATAGATTTCTTTAAATAATGAACTGCCAGTCATTAATAGACTCCAAGGCAATTAATTAATTGTAACCACTGACCAAGCCATTGGAATTAATGTCTTGCTTGTGCTCATGTGGTAGTTGGTAAGCACTACTGTATACAGAAAGCAGATGCTCATAACCCTGCACTCTCCACATATCATGATCTGTAGGACTTACTGATGTGTGATGACTCAATATTACATAACGCAAATGGGAATTCAAGTACTTTTAAAAAACCTTGACTGCACTATGTGAAATGTTCATTAATAGCAAAATGTGATATTTAATGTTCTTTCAGACTTTGAATAGCATTATTATTTTTAAAATCCAATAATTATTACTTAGTTCACTGGCCACCAAAAAGTCTCTGCACTGAGTGCCTGCTAGGAGCCAGGCACACACTGGGCACTCAAAACAGACACCTCATGACTCATGATGGAAGTCAACAGGACAGCCTTCGAGATAGCTTTTTGAGTTGCAGAAGATGGGTTGAATATATTCAGATATGTAATCAGGAAATTGCTATGATTCCTCACAGTGTCTACATAAGGGACGTGTGCCTAATGGATTTGCAGATGCAAAATTTTCTGTGTTCTGCTGGTCTTCTTGATCAGGGTTCTTTGCCTGCTCTTAATGGGCAGGTATTTATAGCAAAAGTTATGTTTATTTTCTGCAATTCTGTTAGTAAATCAGAAGGCCCTTTCTTTAGGCTACTAGAAACTAAGTCAACTTCTGTTCAAGCAAGGGATGCTATTGGAAAACATTAACTCAGCATATAAGGGTGATTTTTGGAACATGCTACTAAGACTCAAACTACCCTAGATACTGACTCACGTGGCACAAGTCTACACCATAAACAGCTCTTGGAGGAGGTGCTGACTTTTACTTTGCTTGAGTTTTGAAAAGTGACCGACAGTAGTGTGGAGACATGCATTTTCCATAAACTTTTACAATAATTTCATAAACTAAGGTGAGATAAGCGTGTAGATTAACCTTATAAAGAAAAACATTCGTCCCTGGATTACCTAGACTCTGGCATCCTTTTCCAGATTTTGTTTGGTTTCCTTGAAGAAAAATAAAGTTTGTATTCTTTTTGATTCTTAAGAAGAAGGGTGTCTGACCTAGATAGAAAGCACTTGCGATATAGTTATTAAATGAATTAAAGAAGCAAATGCTGTCATTTTAAGCACCATTTGGGTTTGTGGGGCGGGAGTAGTGCTGGCTTGTTACACACTGGCTTAATGGGGTCCAGCTCCTCGGTGGCTGGAGCCCACCCCAGGTGTGGGCAGTTACTTGAGACAGAAATATTATTTGTTTTCATATGTTTTATTTTCTGCACAAGCCTTGCTATAAGTGAGATTTGCTATACATGCTACTGGCCTTTAATTTTGGATAAAACCGAAGATTTCCCACCACTTCCAATCATTTGTCTGAAAGCAGTTCCACTAGCTCTTGTTTTCAGCATTTGCCATCTGCTTTCTCTCTCTGATCCTTTCCTTTTTTTTTTTTTTACTTTCTTTGTTAGTAACATCTGAAAAGGAAATACCACTCAAGACTCAGTATATAAATGCTTTAAGGGAAAAATACATGGGAAAAATAGGTTACCACTTTTCACAAGTCACCAAAATTTGTATAGCAGGGACACTTCACAATTTACCGAAAACATTTGAATATTTGGGGAACAGTTGAAAAGAGAAGAAATGTTCGTGGGAGATGGAGTAAAAATTATCTTATCATTGCTCCTTATCCTACCAACCAAAAATAACCATTTTTAATTACAAATATGATATAACATAAAGATATAATTACTTTTCATTTTGCTTGCCATTAATTAAATTTATTTTAACTGACAAAATCATAAAAATTGTGAATACTACTGGAGTGATATGTGATATTTCATTATCCATGTTGCTACAAATGAGAGGATTTCATTCTTCTTTATGACTGAATAGTATTCTATGGCATATAGGTACCATTTTTTAATCCACTCCTCAGTTGATGGATACTTTAGTCATTTCCATTTCTTGGAATTGTAAATACTACAGTAATAAACATCAGAGTGCAGATGTCTCTTGGGTATACTGATTCCATTTCTATAGATACACTTACAAATATCTTTCATATTGGGGTATACTACTCATTTTTTAAAATTCTGGTCTTTACCAGGGGTAGAAGAGGTAGGCAGAAATTTTATTTTTCCCAGAAATGTTAAACTCAAATATCATGAAATTGTGTTTGGTATAATTATATAAATATTCTCCTACTTCTCTCTCTACATTCTTTATTACATAAGACTGCACTATCAGGTATTTAAGGACGCATCAAAGGACCAGGTGATAATTCTCCAGGCAGGAAACGTTACAGAGGTGGGAAGTCTTCAGTTTTACCCCCAATTAAATGCCAGTAGAGTGTATAGCAAATCTCACTATATAGCAAGGTTTGTGCAGAAAATAAAACATGTGAAAACAATATTTCAGTCTCAAGTAACTGTGTCCATACCTGGGGTGGCCTCCAGCCACCAAGAGCTGGACCCCATTAAGCCAGTGTGTAACAAGGTAGCACTATTCCCTCTCCCTTGTCCCCCACAAACCAACAGGGCACAGCATACTAGTTCCTGGGATTTGTTGTTTATATTTCGTCCTGGAAAGTGACATTTCTCTTCAGTAATCCTTCAGTAAGGATTACCATTGCTCATTTTTGCCTTGAATTTAGGCTGCAAAATATTGAGTGATATATCTGCCATCTTGAACCTAGATAGAAACGGGCATGCGGCCACAGATGAAGACTAGGCAAGGCTAAGCCAACTGAGATCTGTATTTATATCAGTGTCTGGTCCCCACATATCCAGGACAGTTGTTTATTCCAAGAGAGCACATGGCTGCATGTGCCTGGCTGCGCTGTGTCAGGTCTAATCGGAGCTGACCCGGCACACTGCACGTGAGTTCCTTCATCATGGTCTCTTCATTTGTGTGACAGTGGCTCCTAGTGAATTCTAAAATTGATTCTGACAATTTGTTTTTTAACCTCAAGGCTATGTCCCAGTTACCTGGGTGAATTTGACAATTTGATGTTTCTCTTCATAATCAGGGATCGTTCAGGGCAGTCGGCCTTTGAGCTGTTGGCCCTTGGAGAGAAGTTAGGACTCTATGTCTTATCCATTAGCAGGAGGGAAAGCTCCCAGCTGAGCAGAGAAAAGGGAAAGTCCAATTTTCTTTATTTAGGTATAAGCAGAGTTGAGTCATTTATTACCAGGGTGGTCTGGGAAGGCAGATGGAAAAAAGACAGAGCTTTAGCCTCAGGGTTGAAGCACATTAAAATAAATCTACTGTAAACGTGTAAATGTTCAATGTAGAGATTTTCTGGCCTAGGCTTTGCTTGTTTTTGTTATTTCTCCCTCTTGAGAAGTTCCACTTTGCTCATTTACTACTGGTCATGGCCTCACTGCTCTGTCATCACTTAGACCTGGAGTCTCACTAGTTCCCTGTGGACACCAAGTGTCTGCTCTTTCCTCCTGTTGGCAGGGGATCATTGTTTTCCCGCTTGAATCTTTCTGTTCCTTCACTAGTTGTCAGGATCCTTGCCATTTCTGTAATAATGAGGGCACTTTTGCCTGTACGTGGCAGAAACTTATGTCTGGCTAAGACAACAAAGATACTGATTTCATCACATAACTGGAAGCACAGGCCTGTTAGTGGGATCTGCATTGTCCCCAACAATCTCACGTGCTGGAAATGCAGCCATGCTCAGAGGCGAAGCCATGAGGGCTCTGACCTCATCAATGGACTAATCTATTTGATGGACTGATCATTTGAATGGACTGTTGGGAGGTGGCGACAAGTAGGTGGGTGGGGGCGAGGCTGGAGAAGGCACAGCCTGGGGCACAGCCTGGGGACTGTCTCTGCTCCTGGCCTTCTTCTCTCTCTGTTCCCACCATGAGCTGAGCAGCTCTCCTCCACCACATCCTCTGTCATAGATTCTGACTCAGCTCAGGCCCAGAGCGGCGATGGAAACTTCTCTGTCCATGGACAGAAGCCATGGGCCCAACAAGCCTTCTTCCTCTAAGTGGTTCTCGTCAGGTATTTTGGTCACAGTGATTTAATGCTGACAAACGCAAGGCCTCAAGCCAGTATCTATCTGGGTCACCTTCAACATGGACATTTCTTGTAGTTTCCATTTCCCTGTTCTGGCTCTCACAGCCTCAGAGAAATGGCCAGGCTTGTTCTTTTGTGATCCCAGTATGGTTTCCATATGGCCACAGCTGTTTCTACCCTACACATCCAGAAAAAAACTGTCCACTGGGGGGGAAATCGAAGGGGAGAGGTCACTGTTAATTTCCAAAAACTGGTCACTCCAGAAATCCCATAATTATTTCAGTGGTCAAATTTAGATCATCTGCCCTTTCTTTTACATTTGCACATCGAAGGCAATGGTCACCCTAGACCCAATGTACGGCTAAGGGCCAGCAGCATCAGCCTCACCTAGTTACTATTTAGAACTACAGATCTCCAGCCTCCACCCAAGCCTGGAAATTCAGAAAGGAGCAATCTGTTCTTTAACAGCCTCTCCAGTGAATTTGATAAATAATTTAAGGTAGAATGTATTTGGGGAGTCTACATGTATGACCTCTCCAGAATCTCTTGCAGGGGAAGAATGGGTTGCTCAAGTCACAAAGTAAGGAGTTCTGCGAGGAACAGAGCTCCCTCAAGTGTCAGGCTGATGACCTGGAGAACAAGCCTCGTTTGTAAGTGTCTTCTTTAAAAATGCAAATGGGCCTGGGAGAGACAATACTTGGGACCACTGTCTGCTGGAACCTCCAGCATCAACAGACACCAACATATACTCCCTTTCTAAAGCACCATGGATTATAAAAAAAAAACCCAAAACATTACAAACTAAGAAACTGGTTTACAGATATTAAGGGTATCTTTTGACTACAGAAGATTTCAGAAATATTTAACATGTGAAAAGTTAGAAATTACAAGAAAACAAAATTATGATATTTTGTTCTGTGGTAGAAATGATAGTTGGGTCTCAAAGGAATGGAGCTCAGGCCAGTGAGAACGACAGAATTAAACTTCTCAGGACGAGTAACCTGGTGGGACACTATCTTGCTTTTTGTAAAGTCTTTGGGTAGCAAGGAGAGAAGCAAGGGCACTTGTCATATCAAAGAATTCACAAGTGACACAGACTTCAAACAATTCAGGATCACCTGCCTTATTAAGCTGAAATGCTAAATGTGATGGTTACTTTCATGAGTCAACTTGACTGGGCCACGGGATGTCCTAATCATTGGTTAAACATTAACTCTAGATGTGTCCATGAGACTGTTTCTGGAAGGGATGGGCATTAGAATTGGTAGACTTAAAACACAAAGCCCTCTCCAAATGTGGGCAAAAATCATCCTATTCCTGGGAGACCTAAATAAACTGAAAAGGTCAGGAAGGTTGATTTCTCTTCTGCCTTTTACTTCCAGTTCTCAGGTTCTCACACTTGCAATGGAACCTATGTCACCAGCTTTCTGGCTCCCAGACATTTTAAATTCACTACCAGCTCTACTGGGTCTCCAGCTTTCAGAAGTCAGATTAGGCAACGTTTCAGCCGCCACAATTACATCCCGTATACATGTGAATAGATATGCATATCACATATAAATTTTTCCTTGTTGGTTCCATTTTATTCTGCTTCTTGACACAAATCCCCAGAGTCTTAAAACTACCTATATTTTGTCAGTGAGTGAGTGAGTCAGTCAGTCAAGAAGCTTGATGACAAACAATGATTTATTTTCAAAATGATGACACATTGCTACAGTACAAATGTTTGTGTCTCCCCAAAAGTCATACACTGAAAACCTAATCTGTAAAGTGATGATAGTAAGAAATGACCTCTTGGGAAGTGATTAGGTCACCAAATAATCATATATATATAATTATTTTTTTATAAGCCACCAAGCCTCTGGAGTTTTTGTTAGAGCAGGCCAAACAAAGACACAACCCTTGCTGGTCTCAAACCATCTTAAGGAACTTAAATTTAAATTAGGTTTGGGAAGTAGCCATTAGCTATAAAAAATGGAAAGTTTGTAAAAAAATAAAATTCATCATTTTGAGCCTGGCCTGGTAGCACACACTTGTAATCCCAGTACTTAGACTGAGACAGGTCAAGGAGAGCTTAAGCAAGTAGTGAGATTCTCATCAACTCAGGGAGTCTCTGTTTCAAAAAAATAATAATAACTAGGTCAGGGAGTATGTTTTTGAGGTAGAATGCTCCAGATTCAATTCCCAGTTACACACACACACACACTTAACATTTTGAAAATGGGAAAAATCTTAGATTATACAAAAGGTCTACATATGAATTTAAATGTTAGGGGTGAACAAAATGCACATATTTACTTTCCTACTCCATATTAGTGTTGTTATTCTAAATGGTGCTGCTTTCTGCCCAACATAAAGTTTATGAAAATATAGCACAGAATATAAGGAGATAAACCAGCACATGCAAACTCACTTTGTGAACTGACATTTGAAAATGCATGAATTCATTATTATAATGTTATATGTTATGCACTAGGTGATCTTTTTTGTTTCAAGCATTATTACCCAATTTCCATGACAGAATTCTATAAAAAAAGACATCAAGTAACATCTAAATGTAGTCTTCAATTCCCAAATAGGACTGTACTTTATCCAGAAGAGATGGTCTGTCCTATTTTTAAATCTGTCTGAGGATTCAACAACTTTCCTCAACACATTTCAATATTTAAGTGTTTAATTATATCCAGCTAAGAGTTTTTCCATATATCTAATCATTTTTCCAAACTTTGCTTTTTTAAAAATAATAGTTATATTGAGAGGTAATTCACATACCATACAATTCATCTATTAACATTTGAAAAATCACCAGACTGTTTTCCAAGTGGCTGAATCATTTTACAATTCCTCCAGTAATACATGGGAGTTCCGACTTCATGTTTTTTCCAGGACTCACTGCCTGTCGTTTTTATTTTAGACAGTAGTAGGAGTATGAAGGGATATCTCATCCTAATTTGATTTGTTTCCCTGATAACTAAAAATGTTGAACATCTTTTCATGTGCTTACTGATAATTTGTGTTTCTTCACTAGAGAAATGTCTTTTCAAATTCTTTGCTTGTTTTTTTAAAAATTTATTTATTTTATATACTTTTTATTGGTGCATTATATTCTCTATTAACCATGTAGTTCAGAGTGATAATGATATACATGCACAAAGCACTCGGTGAGCTTCCCCTGGTCCCTCCCCACCCCCCACCCCTTCCCCATACATGATACTGTGATCCACACTGGTACTCTCACATGCGTACATCACATCAGTGGAAGAATTTCTTTCATTAAATTGGATTTTAATTGATTTGTAAGCATTCTTTATATGTTTCAGATACAAGTCTCTCATAAAGGATATAATTTGTAAATATTTCCTCATCATCTTTTCCTTTCTTTTTTTCTTTTGTATACTTGTTTTTGTAGTACTAGGGATTGAACCCAGGAGCATTCTATCTTCGGCCACACCCTCAGCCCTATTTTTTATTCTTTATTTTGAAACACGGTCTTACTAAGCTGTGGAGGATCTCACTAAGTAGCTGCAGCTGTCTGCAAACATGATCCTCCTGGCTCAGCCTCCCAAGTACTAGGATTACAAGCGTGCACCACCATGCCCAGCCATCTTTTTAGTACTTTTATTTACATCAGAGTGAGGTTCAAAGTGCTAGAGACACACATGCATATAGCCCTTGGTGATATTCCCTCTGGACCCCGTCCCAGTACTCACCCCTCCCTGTACGTATTAGTGAGACTGGGAGCGTACCTTCACATATGGATACAGCATTATCTGGATGGTGCTGTCCATCATCTCTCCTTTGTCTCCTCTTCAGTCCCCTTCTGTTATTTGACTGGTCTTTCTCATTTATCTAATGTCCTATTGTTTCCTATTTTCTCTTTAGCTTCCAGATATAAGAAACAACCACTCTTGACTTCCTGAGACTGGCTAATCTCACTTAACATTCTTTAGTTCCATTTATTTTTTCTGAAAATGACATAATTTTGTTCATGCTTTAAGTAAAATTCTATCATGTAGCTGGGTGTGGTGCCGCATGCTTGTAATCCCAGCATTTGAGGTTGAGCAGGAGGATTGTGGTTCACAGGCAGCCTCAGCTACTTAGTGAGGCCTTCTGAAATTCAGTGAGACCCTTTTTTAAAATAAAGAATAAAAAATAGGGCTGTGGGTATAGCTCAGAATGCCCCTGGGTTCCATCCCAATTACCGCAAAAAAAAATTCTATTGTGTATATATACCACACTTTTGTTATCAATTCACCTGTTGACTGACATGTTGGTTTCATAATTCGGCTATCATAAATTGTACTGCAATAAATATGGATAAGCACGTACCAATATAGTATTCTGGCTTTAGTTCTTTTGCAAAGATACTGAGGAGTGGTACTTTTTAACTTTCATGGAGTCTAATTTACCTATTTTTTCTTCTATTGTTGTGCTTTTCAAGTCAGAGCTAAGAAACTATTTCCTAATTCAAGGTCATAAAACTTTACACTTATGTTTGATCCTAAGTATTTTATAGTTTTAGCTTCTATATTTTGATCTCTGATCCATTTTGAGGTTTTTACCTATGCTGTGAGGTTAGAGTCTAAGTTCATTCTTTTGTCTCAGCATCATTTGTTGAAAAAACTATTCTTTCCTTATTGAATTGTCTTGGAAACCTTGCTACAAATCGATTGGCCATAAATGTGAGGGTTTATTTATGCACTCTCAGTTCTAATCCATGGATTTATATACCTAGACCAATACCACACTGTCTCAGCTACTCTGGTTTTCTAATAAGCTTTGCAAATGCAAAGCTTGAGTCCTCCAAGTGTGTCCATTCTCGTAAATATGGCTCTATGTTTTCTGATTCCTTTAGATTTCTAAATAAATTTTATCATTGGTTTTTCAATATTTGAAAAAAGAAGCTTTTTAAAAAATAGGTGTTCCCTATTTATAATAGGAATTGCACTGCATTTGTAGATTTGAGTGTTATTTCTCTTTAACATTATTAAATCTTTAGTCCTTAGCCACTGGATACCTTTCCACGTATTTATTTATTATTTATTTAAATTTTTATTGGTTCATTGTAGTTATACATCTGAATGCAGTACAAAATGCACACATCCCTCATTTAGTTCCCACCCCATCCCCCCTCCACCCTCCTTCCCACGTTTGGCTTACTGATTAACTTCCATATGCTTGTTAGTGTACACCATGCCCTTTACACCTATTTAGCTTTTACCTAATTTCCTAAAATAAGATCTTTTAGTTTCAAAATACAAAGTTTCCCACTTCTTTTGTTAAGTGTTTTCCTAATTATGTACTTTATTCTTTTGAATGCTATTGTAAATTACAGTGCTTTCTTAATTCTGTGTCATACTGTCCATTGCTACCATATGGAAATACAAATGATTTTTGTATTTGATTGTGTTCTCTCACTTGTTAATTATATCTAGTCACATTAATTCTAATATTTTTGTGGATAGGTTTTTCTGTATACAATATTATGTCATCTGCAAATAGGTTTTCTTTTTCCAACCTGGATAAAAGACTTTACTTTTGACCGTATATTTCATATTGTTTTAAAGACTTTTCCTATGTACTCATTTATTTTAATTGATAGTTATATATATTTTATAGATCACATTATGATTTTTAATCTATATATATTATAGAAAGTTAATTAATCTAAGTAATATGTCCATCACCACATCAACTCATTTTTGCAATGAGAACATTAAAAAATCTATTTTTTTATCCATTTTAAAATATCACCATACAGTGCAATAGATCACTGAAATGTATTCCTCTATTCTAACTGAATGTTGTACCCTTTGATCAACATTTTCCTTTTCCTCTCCTATCTCCCTCTCCTCAGCCTCTGATAACTAAGTTTCTACTCTATATTTCTATTTCTGTTTCTTCTTCAAAATGATGAAGAGTGGGAAAATACTAAAATCATATGCACAACATTTAGACTACATTTAAATCAGTTAGATAATAAAACATTACACACACACACACACACACACACACACACACACACACACACACATATATATCCTGATACTTGGCCTTACAGAGCCTACAACTTTTATAATTAATAAACTTATTTTTTAGAGTAGTTTTTTATTCCCACCAAAATTGAGCAGAAAGTACAGAGAGTTCCCATACACACCCTGTCCCCACACTACCTGCTGTCCTATACATGTACAACTTCATTCAGCTTTTATCCTTTTCATCTAGGGATTGAACTCAGGGGCATTCTACCTCTGGGCTACACCCTCGGCCCTTTTAATTTATTTATTTATTTTTTATTTTTTATTTTTTATTTTTTGTGGCCATGAAGATGGAACCCAGGTACATTCCACCTCTGAGCTATACTTCCCAGCTCTATTTTATATTCTTTATTTTGAAACAGGGTCTCACTAAGTTGTGGAGGGCCTAAATAAGCAGATGAGGCTGTGATCTTCCTGTCTCAGCCTCCCAAGTGCTGGGATTACAAGCATGTGTCACCACATCCATCTTATCTTTTAATTTCAAAACAGGATCTGGCTAAGTTGCAGAGGGCCTAAGTTGCTGAGACTGGTATTGAACCTGAGTTCTTCCTGTTTCGGACTCCCAAGTACTGGGATTACTTCAGTTTTGACACGTGCCACAGTGGAACATTGGTTTCAACCAATGGCCCCATACTGACACACTATCACTCAAAGTGGACTCATAGTTTACATTAGGACTAAAATTCAATGGGTTTGAATAAACACGTAATGTCATGAGTCCACCATAACAACATAATACAGGGCAGTTTCATTGCCTAAGAGTTGTCTGAACACTGTATTTATCCCTCCCTCTTCCCTAACTGGTGGCAACCACTGTTTTTTGTTTTATTTTGTTTTTTACTGTATCCATGGTTTTGCCTTTTTCATAATGTTATATAGTGAAGTCATACAGTGTGTAGCATTTTCAGACTGTATTTTTTATTTTTGCAAAAATGGGGATAGAATCCAAGGGCATTCTACCTGCAAGCTACAACCCCACTCCTATTTTTTATCCTTTATTTTGAGACAGGGTCTCACTAAGTTGTGGAGGGCCTCACTAAGTAGCTGGGGCTGGCCACAAACCACAATCCTCCTTCCTCAGCCTCCGGAATTCTGGGATTACAAGCGTGTGACACCACGCCCGGCTATCAGATTGGCTTCTTTCACTTTAAATCTTCTCCATGTCTTTTCATCCTTGATAGCTCCTTTCTTTATAGTGCTAAAGAATATTCCATTAATGTGCCACAGTTTATTTCTCTATTCACTCTCTGCAGGACATCTTGGCTGCTTCTATGCTTCTAAGTTTGGGTAACTATGCGTAAAACTCTTGTGAGTGCATACTTCTGTGGGAATATAGGTTTGTAGTTCATTTGTGTAAACAGAGGAGCATGGTTGCTGGATTGCATGGTAAAAGTGTGTTTAGCTTTGTAAGAAGGCGCCAAACTGTCTTCCAAAGTGCCTGCACTATTCTACATTTGCGTTGGCAATGCAGGAGAGTGCCTGTTGTCCCACATCCTCGCCAGGACTGTGTGATCTGTTTGTGTTTTGACCATTCTAATAGATGTGTAGCGGTGTCTCATTGATTTCATTTACAATTCCCTAATGACGTTTATGTTGAACATATTTTTATGTGCTTCTTGAAACTGTATATCTTCTTTGGTAAAGTTTCTATTCAGGCTTTTATCAATTTTTAGTAGGATTTTCACTTTCTTATTGTTGAATTTTAAGAGTTCTTTGTATATTTTAGATAACAGCTCTTTACCAGATATGTTTCTTTCAAATCCTTCCTCCCTATCCATGGCCTGTTTTCTACATCCTCTTGACATAGTTTTTACTTACAATGAAGTCATCCTTATAAATTATTTCTTCTTTCTACATGATTTAATAAGTTCACAATAGCCTTTGAAATAATTATGAATAATCTATTTTACAGATTAGAAAATCAAGGCTGAGAGAGCTCAAAATCAAGGAATTTAAAATCTGCAGACTGAGCAGGACTCTGAAACCAGGTTGTCTGACCAAAGAGTCACAAATAAGATACTCAACAAAATGCTTTCATAGACATTTTGAAGAAAATAATGACAAGGATGCTCTGATATGCAGTTGGCTCTAGAGGATGCACTCCCCAGTCGCCCCTAAAGCCACTGTGGTCATTCCTCTATATACTCCGGTTCCCAGTCAGTGCTGCCATGAAACATGGTCTCTGTTACCAATTTGCTAGGATAGCTTCCTCCTCTTAGCCACTGAAGAGGCAAAGGCTGCCCAGTACCCCTGTCTTGTCAGAAGGGCCACTATTCCTCTTCTTGCCCATTTCTCTACCACTCATGCTACCCAAATCAAAACCTCCTAGATAAATAATTATATACCTTTCAGATGCAATGAAACTAATAATGATTTCTAGTTAACCATCAATAAAGTTGTTCTATAGTGATTTTTGATAAGTATTTAAGTTTAAAGACATTCTTTTTAATTATTTTATTTTATTTATACATTTACTTAATTTAGTGTATTTTTTTTTTTTCTTTTTGAACCAAACCAAAAACTATGTTGGCATTCAAATATTTTCACATTCTCATACATCTTTGAAAAAAAGTCATACATTCTGGGCATGGATGGATTATAGTTGCCACTGGGGGGGAAAAATAGCCTAACCCCTTTTCATCATCCCTTTGACCAGGGTTTTTAAAAGACTGATTTACCAAACCAAGTAAATTCACCTTCCCACTTTAATTAATAAAGTGCGTCCATAACTGGACTAGATGCTAGCACAAAGGATTTTTGTTTCCTGTAAAGGCATTCAGCCACATTGTTGAGAAAGGTATAATTAGATGCTATGAACATAGCTTAATGACTTCCCAGTCTAAGCATTTAGGATTCATTTTGGGGTCTACTGGTCAGGGGATGTTAAAAGTCTTGTTCAGCTGTAGCATTTTTGAAAGAGAAAGAAAACACACCCAAGAATCTTATTTCTGCTTTGCTGTAATTAGCTCTTATTTCTCTGGCTAACAGCCTGATTACTCGCCCTTTCCTATGGGCCTTTGGCTATTTTCACAGCTCAAGGCTTTGTTTGTTTATGTCTACACTTAGATTGCAGGTGATAACTGCTGCCTTACAGGGATTTTGTTTTATTTTTCTACTTGCTCTCTAAGACATTTCCAAGTTTCTCCTAGGCTTTCTTCAACTCCTTTTTCTTTGAGTCGTTCAGATTCTATTCAGAGAGATGTCTTGTTAAGCACATATTCTTTTCTAGGTATCAGAGCTTTCTCAAAGGAGTCTATCTTTTCATTCATTCATCAGGGAATATAATCAAATAGCCACTATGTTTCATCTCCCCTTTGGCCCAGTGTTTTGAAATGATTGGCTTATAAACTACATTTACATTTTTACCTTCTATTTTTCTGTGTGTGTGTGTGTGTGTGTGTGTGTGTGTGTGTGTGTGTGGTACTGGGGATGGAACCCAGGGGCATTCTACCTCCAAGCTCTATTTTTTATTCTTTATTTTGAAACAGGGTCTTACTGAGTTGCAAAGGGCCTCACTAAGTAGCTGAGGCTGGCTTTGAACCTGTGCAATCCTCCTGTCTCAGCCTCCCAAATGCTGGGATTACAGCATGGGCCACCACACCTGGCTCTTCTAACTATGTGTCTGGCCTGATACAACAAGCTAAGAATATAAGAGTAAATAATGGAATACAATCACTATGTTAGTCAGCTGTCTGTCACTGGGACCAAACACTTGAGAAAAATCAACTTATACAGAAGAGAGGTTTATTCTGGATCACTGTTACAGAGATCTCAAACCATGGTCACTTGGCCCTTTTGCCTTTAAGCCTATGGCAAGGCTGCATGTTACAGCATGTGTCAAAGGAAAACGTTCACCTCATGATGGCTGGGAAGCAGAGAAAAAGAAGAAGGGGCCAGGATCCCAATGGCTCCTTCAAGGCCACATCCCAGTGAACTAACTTACTTCTATTAAGCTTCACCTTTTAAAGATTTTACTACCTCCCAATAACACCAGAGGCTAATTACTAAGCCTTCAACGTGTGTGTGTGTGTGTGTGTGTGTGTGTGTGTGTGTGTGTGTGTGTGTGTGTTACTGGGGACTGAACTCAGGGTCATTCTACCTCAGAGCTACACACCAGCCGAGTTTAGCCTCCCAAGTACTGGGATTATAGGTTTGTGCCACCATGCCTGGCAACACATGGCGTTTGGATGACATTTCAGACTCAAACCATAGCAGTCACTAGTTGATTTTAGTGCGGGAGGTCATTGAAAAGTATAACTGCTATGAAGTAAGGGTACACGAGAGCTATCAGGGTTGATCAGGAAAGGTCCTAGAGACATACTGATTTTGAGTCTGAGAACTGAAGTGTAAGTAGGAGTTAGGTGAGAAGGAAAAACTTATTCCAAATGAAAGAAATAGTATTTAGAGTGATATTGAGGTTTTAAGTTTCACACTAGTAAAAATGCTTGTTGACTAAATATGACACACACACATTTTCACTATTGCTGATAGAGGAAGCAGCTGGGTTTCTTTCAGCTGTCTATATTAAGAGTAAATGTTCAAGCCAGGTGTGGTGGCGCACACTTGTAATACCAGCATTTGGGAGGCTGAGACAGGAGGACTGAGGTTCTCAGACTGAAACATGGTCTCACTGAGTTGCAAAGGGCAACCTGTTTCAAAATAAATAATAAAATATAGGGCTGGGGTGTTGCTTGAAGGTAGAATGCCCCTGGGTTCCATCCTCAGTACAAAAAAAAAAAAGAGTAAATGTTCAATACCACTTAACCTCTTATCAGAATGTTCTTTTCTTGATAAAACAAAATCAGAATTTTCTGAACAGGTTGACACAAATTACACCAAACCAATTGTTTTTGGAAGGCACAGTTGCTTGTGTCTATAGCTTCAGATGCTTGGGAGGCTGAGGCAGGAGAACTGCTTGAGGCCAGGAACACAAGGCCCACCTGGGCAATAGAGAGACCCCTTGTAACACAAATTTTTTTCCCTTATCATTTACAACTGCTTTCTCATGACTGAAACCCCTGAACTTCTGGCATTCCACCTTCCTCTTTTTCTTGAGGTTAGTGGCGCTGAAGCAGTTACTTATCAGAAAGACTTTGACCATCTTCTAAACTTTAGGATACTATCTCCAAACTATTGAGTTGGAATATCATGAAGTAAGACTAAGATAAAAAAAAATTAAAATCTTGTTGGGTGATTCTCATCTGACAAAAGGTCTAGAAATCTGCTGCATCAACAGCCGTGTGCCTCTGGGCAAACTACTTACCCTCCTCGTGACACAGTTTCCTTAAATGTAAAGTGTAAACCTAATAGTACTTCTAGCATAGTGCTGTTATCTGCACAAAACAAGGTAGACAAACCATTAAGAAAAATGGAGACAGGAGGGACTTTAGAAGCTCAGGGCTGTGCCCCAAACAGGAGGGCTTGGGTGAGTTTTATCTGGTTCTGACTTCTGACGTCAATTTTTTTTTTTTTTTTTTGGTGGTGGTATTTGGGTTTCTGGAAGCCCTTCTAACTCCAGGCTACACTCCCAGACCTATTTTATATTTTTATTTGGAAACAGGGTCTCCTAAGCCAGCGAGAGGCTGGCTTCAAACCTGCGCAATCCTCCTGTCTCCACCTCCCAAGCGTGGGGATTACAAGTGTGCACCACCACGCCCGGCTCTGACGTCAATTTGTGAGCTCTCTACCACTGCACAGCTGGATGTGGCATCATGGACATCAGCTTTAAACCCTAACTCCATACTTTTTTCAATTTTTTGAGAGCTAACTCCACCATCTCTGTCTCCTTGATTGGCATAAGGCTGTCGATCCACAAACCATACTCTCCTCAAAACAGAGGGAGGTGTGTAACTCAGGTTGGCCAATCAGAATTATTTATGACGAGGGCTACAGCTACTTGTATGTAGGTCCTGACATTATTGGAACTCTGGGTCTTTTGAGTGCTAACTCCACCATCTCTGTCTCCTTGATTGGCATAAGGCTGTCAATCCACAAACCATACTCTCCTCAAAACAGAGGGAGGTGTGTAACTCAGGTTGGCCAATCAGAATTATTTATGACGAGGGCTACAGCTACTTGTATGTAGGTCCTGACATTATTGGAACTCTGGGTCTCGCTATCTCTGAAACTGCTGTGGACTTTTCCAGAGGATATTCAGAGTCTCTTATTGATTGATCTTTCTTATATCTATCTCTCTAGCTATATAACTATTGACTTAGCCTACATATATATATATACACACACACACACATATATATATGTACACACATATATATACATATATGTGTATATATACATATATGTTATATGTATAACTTATACATACTTATATATGTTATATGTATATAACACCCTGCATTCTAATAATAATACATTTGGGTATTTTTCCACAAATTAGTGATCAATATAGTTTATTCTTGGGTGCTGAGAAGCTGTATTTTAAGCCCAAGTAAAAAGGTTGGATTCTTACCTTCTAATTACCTTCTAATAACCCAGAGAAATAAGTATAGATGAGAGATGGAGGCAAGATTACCCCTGCTTTAGCCCTCTTTGTATTATAATTATGAGAGAAGAAACGTATCAGCACATTTCAAATGAATGAATTAGAGGAACTTATCATAAAATGTTTATAAGTTGATTTACTATCTGAACTACTCAAAAATTTTGCTGCTGCCCAGATAGGATCCTAGATTTGTGATAGCTGATTCCTTCCATTAAATAAACAACCTTAATAAAACTGCTATCCCTACAAGTTCAGTAAGAACTTTTGTCTTATACCAAAGGTTTGCAATATTGTGTTCCATTATGAGTAGAACTTCATTTAAAGTTACACTGAACACAAACTGGATTAGTGTTACAAACAGCATTGAAAATTAATGAAAAATCTAGCCCATGGATGCAGAACATCGATGAAAAATAAAAGTGGAAGGGGATATGTAATCATGCTATGCTACTTTGGGTTAAAACTTAGGTAATTATTCTGTATTTAAAATTTAGATAGTCCCCCCACTGTAATTATCCATTAGACATACTAATACATATTTTTCATGTCCCACTAGAAAGAACTAAAAAATGGGGAGGTGTGGCTGAAGGAAAATGGAGGGAGAAAAGGCAAATTTGATGCACACAGAAGCAAAAGCATCAGCTTTTATTGTACAATCTGTCACTAAAAATGTGCAGCAGTGCCAAGTCTATCTTTATGTGGTTATAATACAAAGAAATAGATATGAACCCAATATATCTCCATTTGACTACTCAAAGAAAACGCTGAAACAAGAGCTGTGAGTGCAGAGATCAGCGCTTTGGAGCTGAAAAGAGACTTGGACAACTCCTATCATGATTTCCTTAGGTTTTAGTATTTATTTACTTATTTTTGTCGTACTGGGAGTTAAACTTAGGGACATTTTACTTCTGAGCTACACTCCCAGCCCTATTTCATTTTTTACTTTGAAATAGGGTCTCACTAAGTTGTTGAAGGCCTAAGTGGAAGAAACTGGCCTGGAACCTGAGATCCGCCTGTCCCAGACTCCCAAGCACTGGGATTACTAGAGCTTACCACCATGCCCAGCTATAACTTCCTGATGATTTAGGTCAGGAGGCACATCTGGGTGAGTTTAGGGCTTTGGCCAAGGCAACACAGGTGCTTTGTGGTATTCTCTTGGTGCTAATACAATGTATTTCTCTCTCTTAAGTATGCATTAGGAATAGCATACAGATCAGGCAAAACTCTTAGAATTCCCAACACAGGCATTCTGCAGATGCTGATGATGAATATCTGTTCCAATTATGTATCCTGAAACTCAGGAATGGTAGATGGATGTACTGGGAAACAACTGTATCTGCTCTGAAATGGACCTGAGCTAAAACTCTGCTGATCACCTGACCTCCCTAAGGCTTGCTGAGGCACAGAAAACAATACCTCAGTGTAGAATTTCAACAAAGGGAGCTGGAGGAAACAGTCTCAGATCCAAGGCCCAACTATCCTTGCCTCCTTTCTCCCACAGGGGCAGAGGTTGTCTCAGAAGTTCCCTTGTCTGATTGAGAAAACTTCTTCAAAAGAGTTGCAGTTGTCTTAAACACCTTCCCTAGGACCATCTCATCCAATAACCAGAAAAGCTTAAAACACCAGAGAGGCAAGGAGAGGAGACTGAGAGACATCTCCACAGCCACAGAGGCTTCATCTGTTCTTCTGAGTGTGGCTCTGGAGAGTTACCTGGGAGATACTCTGCACAAGCCCATGTTCACAGTGGAGTTCTGACCCTCACCTTCCCCAACTTGTCACTATCTCCTCTATGAAAAAAGCATTGAAGTTTTTATTATGTTTGAACATTAATGTATTTATTTTTCTCGTGTTTTTTCTCCCGTATTTTTTATGTGCTATTGGCTTTTACCTTTTATGATGGGTAGAAAAGGGATCACCCCGTTTCCACCCTTCTATTCCCTTCTCTGATAGTGGTGTTTTAGGGCTCTTGAAATCAGTTCTAGTTCAGAGCCCATGTAGAGCAATGTCCTCAAATGTGATTATTTCCTTTTCCTCAATGCCCCATTGCCTTGGCAAAAGGCCAGAATATTCAGTAGCATATCCTAGTGAGTCTTTTGGAATTATACAAAATTTAAAAGAAATTACGCTCATACAAAAACTGATTCCTAATACCACAAAGATTGACTTTCATGTCATGGTTTTAATTAAATTCTATAGGCAGAGAACAAAACGAGGAGAGAGGTCTAGGGAAGGCTAGCAGGCAGTGGGAAGAAATGTCACAAACAAAGGAAGATTTATTCATTTCCCCGGGACACCTTATTAGTTTTCAGAACTTCTGGGGAGCAGCTATAAATTTTGTGGTCATAGGAGAGACCATTTTTATATGTTGATATCAAGAATGGGATTTCGTAGGGTTGAGACGACAGTCAAAGTCAGGCAACCAGACTACTCTTTGAAAATTGTCATCACCACCTAGAACCTAAGATCTGCACGCTTCAATCTGGGCCAGGCAGATGAGGTGCTATGCTGCCCTGTGTTCACAATACCCCTTGCTGGGATATTCCTTCTCCTCTCTGCTCTCCTTGGCCATCAGTGATTCTCATAAATATTTGGAGAATACAAATGCAGACAGATATGCCCTCATGAAATTCTAGGAGCTTTACAAGGGGACCAACTGCAGGAAAGGCAGCAGAATTGTTTCAAGTTAATCTCAGGACTCACTATACACACATAAGAAATGCAAATATCCAAAGAGCTCCCAAAGCCAATACTGAATAAATGAATATTAAGAATTCCAGATGCTAAAAATACACCTGAGATCTCATTTTCTTCTTAGTCAGAAATTGCTTCAGGGAAGAGGCCTTTTTGCCTTATGGAATCCAACATCAGCCAAGTGAACCTGGCATCTTGGCAGAAATTAAGGATAATCTGACTCCTGCCAACTGTAAACAGAGAAGATGAAATATAAACCTAAGAGATACAGAGGGAGGGGAAAGGCTGCCTACCTGTTGCTGTGGATTCAAGAAGACTTAAGCTATTTAAATTTCAATGGGCAGTGCCATAGAGTTGGAATTTGTTCTGTTTTTGTAATGTACACATACCATTACAAGTTCAATGTAGTTAATGAGAAATGTTTCAGGATAATAAAATTAAAACCTATCAATGTTTCCCATTACACTAGTTTCCCATTTAAAAATATGCCACAAACTTCCTGTTAATTTTGATTTGCTTGTAACTCTTCATGTACAACTCAAGAGTACGTCTTCATTGAGATGCACTCTTCATCTCGCGTTTTGGATATGAAATTTCAGGTTATAGTTATTTCTTTTACCTTCGATTTTTTTAGGTTATCAGACATATCATCTTATATTCAAAGGGAATCAGAAATCTTTACCTAGTTTTCTGTCCATGGTGCAGTGAATGGACTCCTGATTTCTGTTGATTATTGAATTGCTTCAGGGATGGAGCTAAAATACAAGCACTGACCCTTAATGTCAGTCATAAAATTTAGAGTCTAAAATTCAGAGGCAATTTCATTGTTTACAGTATATTTCTGGCACATGATAATAAGCAGTCTGACTGCTTTATGGATTTGCTTCTCTCCTGAGCAAACTTTACAAAAAGCCTTAGTAAAGCCTACATTGGTTTATTGGGTATATGAAAGCTGGCTGCTACTCTTGTTTTCTCCTGTTACTAGATAATTCTTTGGCTTGGTGCATCTGAACTGAATTTCCAAATTGAGAATATGTTTTAGTGATACTAAACATGTCTTCTTAGCTAATTATTATGTAATGGCTCTTGTAGAAATCAATAAAAAGATTTTATACCAAAATCATTCCTATTTTTAAGTATATTTCATATCATGGAAAATCACATAAGCCTAATTTATACAAATTAATGACTCACCATAAATTGCTAATAAAAATAACATGAAAGCTGATCATAGGCACACGAAATATGTGACTTTACAGCTATTATTTTTCATTTGCAAACAACTATTGTGTCTCTGCCCATAAGGTATCTGATAAGCATTATACAATCCTACATTTATCATTGTGATGTTCTTATTAAGAGTAGATTTAGGGCCGGACGTGGTAACGCATGCTTGTAATCCCTGCGCTTGGGAGGCGGAGACAGGAGGATCGTGCAAGTTCGAAACCAGCTCTGCTGGCTTAAGAGACCCTATCCCCCAACCCCCAAACAATAGTATAAAATAGGTGTGGAGGTAGAAGGGCTTCCAGGAACCCCAGTACCACCAAAAAAAAAAAAAAAAGAGTATATTTAGGCATTTTCCACAAGAAACTCAGCTTAGGGTTCAAATATAGCATGGGAAGGTAGGAGTTTTCCTCTATGTTGCCTCTTCTTTGACTAGATCTAAATTATTTTTGAAATCTATTTTTGGCTATTTTAATTTTTTGAAAAATTAATGAAGAAAATTCTCCTTCCACCAAGATTCTTTACTAGATATGTAGCCAGCAGCCACCCACATAACAATCAAATGTCACTTGAACAGAAGAAAATGACATTTGCATAGAATAGACTCTGTTCTTTCTCTGAGATGAGGCCAAGCAAATGGTGAAGCTTTCCGAAAAAGTAGCTGCCAATGTCACTGAGGTTAACTCTACCCCTACATGCTTCTTCACTGTCTTAAAACTCACAAATACTTCAGACAAAAATTTTGCACCACAAATGGAGTACCCATCTATGTTATAGATGGGTTATCCAAATATATCCTGGAAAAACAAAGAAAATTTCTAAGTTAAAGAAAATAAGTGAGATCTCTAAGTTACAGAATGGAAGTTTAATAACTAACCTATAAAATAATTTTTTCTCATAGAAAAAGTCAGAATATTACATTATACCACAGTTGAACTGCCTTAGCACTAAAATATTTTATGATGAAGTTTTGCAAAAGTATGTCACAACAGCCACTATGGTGGCACACACTTGTACTGAGGAGGCTGAGACAGGAGGATTACAGGTTTGAAGTCATCCTCAGCAAGTGGTGAGACCTTCAGCAACTTAGTGAGACTTTGTTTAAAATTAATTTAAAAATTCTCAAATTAATGAAGAAAAATAAAGTAGAAAATGGGTTTTGGGTGTAGCTTAGAGGAAGAGCACACCTGGGTTCAATTATTAGAATTAAAACAAAAACAAAAACAAGAAGTGATGTCACACCTGTTATCCTATGCCAAGGTTTCTAGTTTCTGTGTGTGTGGCACTGAATCCAGGGGCATTCTACCTCTAAGCCACACCCCCAACCTTTTTAATTTTCTTGTTTTGTAATAGAGTTTCCCTAGGTTTCTGAAAGTCTTGCCGCATTGCTAAGGCTGTTCGTTGTTTTTTGTTTTGTTTTGTTTTTTCAATACCGGGGCTGGAACCCAGGGGCATTCTACCTCTGAGCCACACCCTCAATCCTATTTTCTATTCTTTATTTTGAAACAGGGTCTCACTGAGTTGTAAAGGGCCTAAGTAGTAGCTGAGGCTGTCTGTGAACCACTATATTCCTGTCTCAGCCTCACAAATAATGGAATTACAAGTGTGCACCACCATGCCCAGCTCTGAGGCTATTCTTGAACCTCTGATCCTCTTGTCTCAGCCTCCCAAGTACTGGTATTACAGGTGTGCACAACGATGCATGCCTAGGTTTCCAGTTTAATGTTTTAAAATTGAATTAATGAAATCTCTCCTAATGTGGCCAAGAAAAGCACAAAACAAGCCCAGGAGATGCAATAGCGAAATGTGCCCCTAGTGCTATCAGCCTTGATCTCACGATCCACTTGGTTGAGGGTGGTGAGCCCAATAATAAAAAAGTTCTAAATCCACCATACATGTTTTGCCAGAGAAACACAGGCAGCACATAGGAGGAGCAACTTAAACCTATGAAGAGCAAGAAGTGTGGGTTTTTTTTGTATATGTAAAGCATCTTTATTTTTTAATATTTAAAAGTTTTTATTGGTGCATTGTAGTTATACATTTTAATGGAGTACAAGCCAATAGAGACATAAATGCACCTATCACTCATTTAACCCTTCCCCAATCCCCACCCCATCCCTCCTCCCTCCCTCCTTCTCACATTTGGCTTAGTGATTGACTTTCATACATTTGTAAATGTACATCATATACATTAGGTATTTTCCCTCTTCCTCTTCCCATCACCCCCAGGTAGGCCTACTTATTTGCTCATCTATGGTTTCTCCTCCTTCATCTAGAGTTTCTCCTATAATCCTTTTCTTCCTAGATTCTGCATATTAGGGAGAACATCTGATTTCTTACTTGTTGTGACTAATTTCACTTAACATAATGTTCTCCAGTTTCATCCTTTCCCCCCGTAAATGACGTAATTTTGTTCTTTTTATGACTGAATAAAATTCTATTGTTTATATATCCTATAGTTTTATAATCCATTCACCTGTTGAAGGACATCTTGGTTGGTTCCATAGTTTGGTGATTGTGAGTTTTTCAGCTATTAACATAGATATCCATGGTACTGGCACGAAAACAGACATATAGACCAAGGGAGCAGAATTGAAGACTCAGAAACAAATCAGCACACTTAGAGCCAATTGCTTTTTGACAAAGGGGCCAAAAACATACACTGGAGAAAAAGATAACCTCTTCAACAAATGGTGTTGGCAAAACTGGCTAACCATATGCAGAAAAAATGGAAATAAACCTACTTTCTCACCCTGCACAAAAATTAATTCAAGATGGATCAAAGACTTGGAAATCAGACCAGAGATCTTACAACTCCTTGAAGAAGGCATAGATCCAACACTTCAACACATAGGAATACACAGGAAAAATCTTTCTCAACAAGATCTCAAAAACACAAGAAGATAAACGGCGGATCAATACATGGGATTGCATATAACTGAAGAGCTTTCGTGCAGCAAATGAGACTATCACAAACCTCAGCAGAGATGATGAAGAGTAGATATATTTTACAAGGACTAAAAATATTTGCCAGAGCTGGTCGTGGTGGCTCACGCTTGTAATCCCAGTACTTGGGAGGCTGAGAAAGGAGGATTGCAGATTCCCAGACACCCTTGGCTACTTAGTGAGGTCATCTGCAACTTAGTGAGATATTATTTTAAAATAAATAATAAAGAAAATAGGGCTTGGGTTATAGCTTGAAGTTAGAATGCCCCTGGTTTCTATCCCCAGAACTGAAAAAAAGAAAGAAAGAAAGGAAGGAAGGAAGAAAGAAGGAAGGAAGGAAGGAAGGAAGGAAGGAAGGAAAGAAAAAGATTTGCCAAGACACTATTTCCTTGGGGAAGAGGGGAGGGAAAGTAGGTGGGGCCATTGCATCAATAGAGAAATGGGGCATCTAGAGGAAAACAGACTTTGAAGACAAGTGATGATTTTGGCTTTGTTCTTACTGAATGTGAGAGGTACACAGGGCATTTAAGTACTCAGGAGGCAGGGGCTAGGGAGGCTTGTGTGGGTTCAAGTTTCTAAGGTGGGGACATACATAGAATGGGTCCTTGATGTCTAAGGCATCAAAGTAATATAAAGAGGAAACTAAGAAGGCAGAGAGGAAAAGGAACGCTGACAGATGGATGCTCTGTGGATGGCAAGGGAAGGTGGCATTTATGAGGCTACCAGACTCTAATGCTGTGGAGAATGGGAAGGAGTCTTGGCATTCAGTGCTGGGAAGATTTCTGGGAATAACAGGACCAATGGTTGATGGGGTTGCCTGCACAAAGAAGGTGAGTAGAGATAAAAAGGTAGAGATGGGTGCTGACACACTCTCTGCTTCTGTTTCTGTCTCTCTCTCCTTCTCTAGCTATAGATATAGATATATGTTAGAGGAGGGAAGGGGAAGGGATAGATTCAGGACATAGGGAAAAGTCACTAAAATAATTAGCCATTTGAGTTATGCTTTATTTTTAGTGGAGAATGAACTGCATACAGACACAAGGAAGCAGTAGAGAAACATGAAGATGCAGAGAAGAGAATAAACAGAGGATGCAGCATCACTGAGGAGGTCGAAGGCTTTGGGGGACAGGTGGAAAGAGGAGGAGAAGCAGGAAGAGGAGGAGGAGAAGAAGTGAGAGAAGAGTAGGGCTGGGTAGAAGTAGGCAGCCTAATAGTGACGGTGGCAGGAAGCTCTGAGAGTCTCTTTGAAGCTGGCCAACGCTGCTCTGTGAAGTAGGAGGAGAGGCTATTTGCTCAGACAAAGTAACATAACAGAATTTGCCTCTTTAAAAAACAGGAGAGGAAAAGCTCCACAGGGAATATAGGATTGCCAGACAGCATTAAGAGTGTCACAACTTATGCAGATACCAACATGACTTTTGTGATATTCTATCATATAGCCTAAATGATTGTGGGGAATGAGAACATGACTTAATATTTATGAAACAGCTGTGTGGCTTCTTCATGACCTGAGTGGAACATTCCTGCAAGAATATTCCTAATTCATTCAGTGACCAACAGAAGTAAAACTGCTCCCCAACACTTTTACCTTAAGGAAGTGGGGGAGATTCACTGGTAGATATAGCTATTTTAATGTTTGGAATCATATTGTTTCATGGATATAATAATTATTTAAATGATTTCTGAGTTCTGCATTAAGCCCATGAGACTATTTAGTATGAGTAAGAACCCAAAAGTGGTTTAATTTGTAGGAAATGGCAACATGAAATATCTAGAGTTGCAAAGCTCACAAAGTGACCTAGACAGTAGTGACGACACCAAGGCTCTGATCTTTACTGGAATCTCTCCTTCTTTTTTTTTTTTTTCCCCCAGTGAACTCTACTGGGGCCACCTATGTTCCATATGCTATAATCCAGACCTCAAGGAGCTGCCAGTAAGGAAGCAGGCATACATGAAAGCAAGTATTGACAATCCAGGCTGCTTAACCAAAGGAAGAAGTGTAGCTGAAAGGTTAGGATACATGGAGAGGGAACGCAGGATTCATTTTGTGTTAAATTAGCACAGAAAATTATTTTCAACCCCATATAAAAACACAAAAATTTAATATCCTGAAATTCAGAGAAAAATAACTGACAGAGCACTTAATTAAAACCAAGATTCTTCTTTTTAAAAAGTCATTTTAAAAATGACTTATGAAGCTGGGTGTGGTGGTGCACGCTTGTAATCCCAGCATTCAGGAGGCTGAGACCCGAGGATCGCGGTTTGCGGACAGCTTCAGCTACTTAGTGAGGCCATCTGCAACTCAGTGAGACCCGGTTTCAAAATAAAGAATAAAAAATAGGGCAGGGAGTGTAGCTCAGAGGTCGAATGCCCCCAGGTTCCATCCCCAGACCCGCAAAAAAAAAAAAAAAAAAAAAAAAAAAGACTTATGAGCCAGTGGTGGTGGTACATGCCTGTAATTCCAGTACTTGGGAGGCTGAGACAGGAGGATCGCAGGTTCAAGACCAGCTTCAGAAACTTAGTGAAACTCTGAGCAACCTAGCTAACCTAACAAAACATATAAAAGGGAAGAGGGACGTAGCTCAAATTTAGAATGCCCCTGGGTTCAATCCTTAGTACTATAATGAATGAATGCATGCATGCATGCATGAGTGAATGAGTATGAACCAGGCTTTATTTCTGAATTGTATACTTCTATTTATGATGGACTGTATGCCATACAGCTTCCCACCAAACCTCAGCGGCTTGATTAACTTTAAAGGCAGGTTTGGAAAGAGGACTACAGGATGAGGAGTGGGCTCTTTTTTTCAAAGACACTGAGGTTTCTTTTGAAGTCTGGGGCTGTTTACCACATGAGTTCATCTCTGAGCAGACAGGTTTTCAGCTGGAGAACAGAAGCCACACTCTTGCTCCTGGTGGTGCACCTGGCTGCTAGAGTTCCTAAGCAGGTTTCAGAATAGTAAGGCTCAAGTCACTCTGGGAAATGGCTGTATAATTCAAAGTGTCTTGAACCCTCTTGGATCTCAGGGGAAGAAGGAAAAAAAAAAAAAGAAGCCAGAAGGAGAAGAAAGGGAAGTGTTTTGCAAGGAAAAATAGTTATCAGGAATCACACTGTAATGCCAGCTTTGTGGTTGTGCAAATCTAAGCCTTTCAGGTGCTTCTCTCTACAAGGAGGGGGTTGGGATGAGATGACGCATTGGATTTCAAAGCTTATTTTTATTAGGAAAATTAGAGCTTGGACTCGGTAGTATTCCATACCAAATCAATACTTGCTAACTGGACTTACCTTGCCCATTGCCATGATTAATTTAGTGAGGCCTTTACGCTCATACTCAAAGTCCACACTAATAACCTGGTAATTATTTTAATTGATTTTTAATGAACTGTCAACCAGTCTGTTGGCATACCAATAAAGAAAGAAACACTGTGAGAATAGTTTCTGTGTCTTATATTTATATCTTTCTGCCATAATTTTGAGTGGAAATCAGTATATCCAAATAAATATTTCTGTGTATGTTTTCCTGGAATCATCACGGAACATATGTAGAGTTTTAAGAAGTCCTATTTGGATTCAAGGCAGCAGAGGAAAAGATTAATAATATGGCACATAGAGTTTTGAAGCTGATGGAAACTTGGAGCGCATACAATTTTATCCCTGTATAGAAACTCTCAGACATATGAACAGAGAGATTATGCAATGATATTCTTAGCAAAATTATGTGATAGCAAAAAATATAAGCAACTCTAATGTGCATCATTTGGAAACTGGACATAGAAATTGAAGCGTATTCTTCACGTAATTAAATATTATCTAGTGGTTAGATGAATGGATTACAACCACATATATATGTATATATTATGTAAATCAATCTCAAGTTGTAAAGGGTATATGCAGATATACCCTCTGTATATGAGGGTATAAATATGAAAAGGGAACACATGCATGTTTAAACATTACGGAGGCATGCACAAGAATGCACACAGTGTAGGGTTGGTGGTTATTTCAGGAAGGTTTTTGTTCTTAAAAGAAGAATCTGGAGACATTAATCAACTTGTTCAAGGACACAAATCAGGTCAGATGTCAGTAGATGGAGATCAGCACTTTCCACTACAAAATAGCACCTCCACACTGTGGAGAGTTTCAAGACTTAATCTGTTAAAATCTCCTTTAGACACAGTGATAGTCACATGAAATTTAACAGTATAAGAGACTTGAAAAGGTCACCTTAATCGGTTCCTCATTTAAGTTTTTATTTTTTTTACATCATGCCTACCTATAGATAACCCAGCCTTTGTTAAAACAAAATATAGAAAAAGGAATAAAAAACCTCACCAGTAACATATTTTAAATTTTAATATTTTTAATTGCTCTCAAAGCCTTTGGTCATTTTATCTTTTTTCTTTTGCAGTTCTTGTTTTTATTTATTTTTTTATTTTATTTTATTTTTCTTTATTTTTTAATTTTTATTTTAGTTCTTTATTTTTATTTATTTAGTTCTTTATTTTTTATTTTATTTATTTTATTTTTTTAAAATTTTATTGGTGCATTGAAGTTGTACATCTTAATGTAGTGCAAGATGGTAGAGGCACACATACACACATCACCCAGTTCCTACCCCATCCCCTCTCCCTACCTCCTTCTCGTGTTTGGCTTTGTGATTGACTTCGCTAAGTTTGTAAAAGCAGAATGTGATACTTCAGTACATGTATATAATATGTACTGATCAAAATGGGGCTATTGCCATCTCTTTGTTTCTTAATGTTTGGATATTTTTAACTTCTTTCTTTTACTCTATTTTGTATGTATACCACACTTTCTTTCAGGTAACACATTTTTTTTTATTCTCAAGAAAGACATATCAAGATAACTTTGGAGAAAATATACCCCAAACCAAATACTTTTTTTTTTTTTGTACTGGGGATTGAACCTAGGAGTATTCAACTCTGAGCTATCCCACCAGCCCTATTTTTATTTATTTTTAATTTTTTTAACTGGAAACAGGATCTTCCTAAGTTGCTGAGAACCTTGATAAATCACTGAGGCTGGCTTCAAACCTTTAATCCTCTTGTCTCAGCTTCCCATGTGCTGGGTTTCAAGTGTTATTGAATGGAGCTAAACCCAGAACTTGGATTTTTGAAAAATCTAAACACCAGTTTCACTTGCCTTGATCAGCTTAGTTGAGCTTGTTTGTTTAGTGGACTCATGTTTCAGCCAGGGTTCACTGAGCATCCTCTCTGTGCCGGGCACTGTGGTGTGTGCTAGAGCAGAGGAGTGAACAGGCAGGACCCATGGGCTACAGTGGAAATGAAAAGCAGTGATGAAGCCTGCGAGCTACGCTTTCTTTCCCTTCTACTCGACTGTGCAAGAAGAGTGAGTGGGGTCACTGGGAGCCTCTCTGAAATCCAATAACCCCTCCTGAGAAAGGTGGTCACTTATGTGAGAGATTAAGAAAGGGCAGGAACATTGTTGGACCAACAAAGAAGTGGATTCAAGGACCCACACATCTGCTGGGGTGCTCTCTGTAACTGCTTCTCCCCCGAAGCCTAGCACCTTCACTGCCCCAGTCTATACTGAGCAAACAGCCCTGACAACTTTTGAGTTTTGCATCTCACAGTTCACATAATTAGGCCTATACTCCTAGTTTCAGAAACCAGAACCCCAAGAAAGGGAACCACTCACTGGCCAAGCCTGGCCGGCCTTCCCTGAGCTCCTAATTCATCATAAATAATGGTGTATAGCAATAAACTAGGAATGGTGGGTCTAGTGTTGGCCAGATACCTGCCAATGGACCCAATGGCAATATAGTAGCGTCTGGCACAACATCATAGACAGTTAAAGAGAGGAGAAGTAACCTGCAAAAGAAATGGAGATGTGGGGACAGCACCCCCAGGAAAAGTGAGTGCCAAGTTAGAGCAACGGCATTACTATGGGTGTATGCTCCAAACATATTTGGAGAACAAGTGCATTCAATTCATTACTGAATTTTATTTTATTTTTATATGCTTTTATTGGTGCATTATAGTCTCACATCATAATGTAAATCGTGTTGATAGTGACATACATGCACACAGCATATGGTGTCTCCCTCCCCTTACTAGATTAAAAAAAAAAAACTGTTTAAAGGTATGACAGTTGCTGGTACCAAGATGAAATCACTCTTGCTAATCCAGACCAAATTAGAGCCAGGGATAAATGAAGGAGGGCTCATGTCTGCCCATCTGAGATAAGTTCTATCTCAAAAGATTTTCTAAAACCTCAGAAGAAATTCCTTCATGGTCCATGTGCACCCCAAGCTGTGCACAGCTTGCAAGAGCACATATTTCTGTAACAAAGTTTATCTTTAAAATTCTTTAAGACTGCACCAATTCAGATAAGCTGTTGTGTATGGAATGCTTCCTCAGCCACCGCCATCCACCAGCAAGCTGATGCCAACTCCGACCTCTGGTCTCTACAGCCAATAAACTTTTCTTCCAAGCACCTTATGTGAATGTGTCCCTTTTTTTTCTAGCAAGCACTTTCTTTTACTTCAGCCTCCTTGAATACACACATAGCTGGCTATGGGACATGTATTCCTGTTGAGCTGCTTTCCTGAATAAAATCAATCATTTGGGAGTATTTCTTCTTCTCTCTGCCTTTCTGTTCCTTAGTTTGACAAAGAGATCAGCTTTGTTGCAAAGCACTGCTGCTGAACGTTATTCACTATCTAAAGACTTTAAGCAACTTGAAACCATTATTCCTTCACTCTGGGGTCAGGGGCAAAAGCAGAAGGTAGCAGTCAGCCTCACAGGAGATGAGGGTATCTGGGGTCCTGACAGACTCCACAGGGACAATGGAGCTGGCCGTGGCTGAGGAACGAGAATAAACACTGGGATTGGGAGACTCTATGGATGTGAGGCATGGAGCAGCAAAGATAAAAGTCAGCACCTGGCAGCCGTGGGAAGCTGCAGGAACACTAGTAGCTGACAGAAGAGTTCTTCATCCAAGGGAAGCTTACACCATGCTTCTGGGAGAGATGCATTATGTGTACATAAGCATATATACATATATATATACATACATAATACATACATATATACATACATACATGCATACATATATATATACATACATACATATACATAGATATATAGAGAGAAGTGATTGGAATAAGTATCATGAAGTAAACTAAAAAGAAAAAAAAGTAAAGCAGGTGCAGTGAGAAAAGGTCAGGGATGTCTACCTCACTTAGGACGTTATGGACTGTGAAGTTACGTGACAGCCTCAAGGATTTAGGAAACAATGAAGGAGACATGTTCCAGGAAGGGGTGCGGTTAGTGCAGTCACAGAGAAAGAAGATGGCTGTGGCAGCATCCAGAGGCAGGGGCATGCCCTGTGTCCATTTGATTAGGCAATGTTTGCCAAAGCAGCCAAATCAGTGGAAATAATTCAAACAAGTGGCTTTTTAAAGAAAACCAATTGTATCCCCCTCAGACTATGATTGACAGTAAACATAACGTCCTTCCATGTGAAAAATGGCTTTGTTCTACTTCAAGTGTACAGAGACACCCTGAAAGAAAATATGATTTCAACACAGCAACATCACAATCAGGGTAAATGGCTTGATTTTGCAGGAAAAGTATGTATTCCCTCATCCGAGAGGCTCAGGAGCCAAGAATTGTACCAACACAGTCTCAGAGCAGAACTTTACATTCCCAAAACACACTCCACTGTGGAAACGGAGCACATTTAGTTGAAAAAGCAAGATGGAATCTACCTAAAAAATGCAAGAGACACAGAGGTCAGTTTGTTTGTGAAGACCAGTCAATGATCTGAGAAAAAGCAGTAGGGTGACTTTCCTTTGCCTGAAACTGTAAACTTGAAGCTACTACCTTTTTATTTCATGCTTACAAATACAGGAGGATTAAAGTACAACTGAGAACAGTGGCCCCTGCCTGGAATCTCAACACTTGGGAGGCTGAGACAAGAAGAATGCAGTTTCAATCCCAGCCTCCACGACTTAGCAGAGCCTGTTTCAAAAATAAAATAAGTCAGAGGTAGAATTCCGCTGGGTTAATTCTCCAGTATCACCAAAAAAATAAAATAAAATAAAAATACAATTGAGATTGCTGATAGTCGTTATGCTTTTGTAAAAAAAAAATAAAGTTGCCAACTGTTTTGGCTATTTTGCTATTGATGACCACATGTGTGCTGGATTTGAATAAAGCCCTGACCTACTGAAAGTTTTCAGGAAGAACATGCTTGGGGATGAGAGTCCTACTGAGCCTGGATCGATGGCAGTGAGTTCTGAAAAGATGAGATGAGAGCTGTGGTTCAGGCACTTACTCATTTTTCCCTAAGTCATCTCTCTCTCTTTTCCTTTCTCCCTTTCTCTGTCTGCATTCCCCTCTCCTTCTCCCTCTCTTTCTCCCTCTTTGCCTGTTTGTGATGCTGGTGAATGAACCCAGGGCCTCCTGCATCCTAAGCACATGCTCCCTCACCAAGCTACATCCTCAGCCAAAGGTAGGACTATAGCTGGGGTTCTTTCATGTTACTGATAATAACTCATAGCAGAATAGTTGACTTTAGGTCCTAATGCTGAGTCTGAATATCAGAACTTATTTAGTGCAAATAAAAAAATTGGCAGAAATCAGGAATATAAATGTCTAAAGATGTGAAAGAAATCAGTTTCTGAGTTTAAAGTACACATACAAAAATATCATCAGTAAAAAGCTACAAATAAAGATGCATAAAGGTTCTTCAGAAATATTTTTATAATAGATGATATTTCTATGGAACTATTTCAATTTTAAATGGTTGATACTAAACTTGATTCTGGAAAGTCTCAGAAAAGGAAACACATGAACTATTAAATGTATTCTATACTGCATTTTATTGCTCCATATTATTAAAAACAAGTACATCATTATTTGATATGTAATTTTATTAGATATGCATATTTCTAATACAAGATCCATACAAGAATAGTATACATCATTTTGCAAAAGGAGTATACAGTATTGGGTTCAGATGAGAATGCCCTGAATTATCTTTTTAATTGAAATGGTTAAAATAACTTGAGATTTCATTCTTTGTAAAAATGATCAGGCTAAGCATTGGAGAAAGGTGTTGAGGGTGCAGCTAAGTGAGTAGTATGGTTTAGATCTAGAATGTCTCCCAAAACCTCCTGGAGACAAGGCTGCCATGTTGGAGGCAGGGCTTGGTTGCCTGAGGAGTGGTTCCTGGGCATATTACCTTGGGATTTTATATATTTCCTTCTCCTCCTTCTTTTGCTTCTGGATAGACTCCATGATGTGAAAGCAGAGACTACCCACTCCCCTTCCTCTCTCCTTCCCGTGCCATGTCCTGAGCTCCTCAGATTTTGCCCAGCCTAACTTGGATTAAGCCCCTGAAATCTCCAGAATTGTGAGCAAACAATTTTCCTTCTTTAAATTGTTGTCATCAGTTGTTTGGATTATGGCAGTGAGAATGCTGACTGAAACACTGAGTAAGTGAAGGTTCAGGCTGCAGGTGTATTAATTAGTATAATTAATGTATGCAACTTGCTAAGGAGGTTGTTGTAGAATTGAGTGGATGCCTTGAGGAGTGTTGAAGTCTTTGTCCCTAGGAATATTTAGACATAGTCTATGTTTTACGCATATATTAAAACACATTTGGCTGGGATGTTGGAAAACAAACATAAACATTGTTCACTCACACAAAATTACCGTTAAGTATCTACTACACAATGGGTTCCATACTATTAAAAGGGGATGTTGAGATTAGTCAGTCAGACTAGGTCAGACTAGGTTTCTATCCTTATGGACGGAGGGATATAAATAACAAATGAATCTACATATAATTGAACAGAAAATTACTGGTTGATATAATAAATGAAATGAATAATGAGAGAGAAAGAGAGAAAGAGAGGAGAGAAAGAGAGAGAGAGAGAGAGAGAGAGAGAGAGAGAGAGAGAGAGAGAGGCAGACCATGGGTGGTCAAGGCAAATGACATTTGAGCCAAGCCTTTGAGACGGAGTGTGCGAAATGTACCCCAGGTCTCTGACACTGTGGGCATAGAGTCTGCAAAGGGTCTGGTATGGTAGAAGAAGGGAATAGGGGTATGAGGCCTACTGTACTCTGTGTACCATGTGGGAAAAGTTTTGTTAAAAATTATGTAGTATCATTGAAATATCTAAACAAGAAGATATAACTAGATTTATGTTCAAAAAGTAGATGACTGGGACCCCCAGAAAAAACGGGGCCCAGGCCGCAGGACCCTGGGCCCTGAATGGGGGAACGCATGGGGCACGCCAGACCCCCAGAAAAACTGGGGCCTGGGTCAAAAGGCCCTGGGTCCCGAGCAGGTGCGCGGGGCATGCCGGGCCCCCAGAAAAACCAGGGCCTGGGTCGCAAGGCCTTGGGCCTCGGGCTGGGGTCGCACGGGACACACCGGACCCCTGAAAGAACCAGGACCTGGGCCATAGGGCCCTGGGCCCCGGGTGGGGGTCACATGGGGCATGCTGGACCCCCAAAAGAACCGGGGCCCGGGCCACAGTGCTACTGAGTGCCTGATTCCACAACCTCCTCAAACCACACATACTGCCTTCTCTTATTAAAAAAAAAAAAAAAAAAGGAAAAAAAAGAAAAGAAAAATATTGGAGGAGTCAAGAGGGCCGTGGCGGATGCCAGGATACTGGAGATGCAGACAAAACTTATCCAACTGAACTGGAAATTCTGAAAATATTCCCTGCGAAGGAGGACTCTTTCTTCTCTACATCCTTAAGAATCCTGTACATTACCTAAAGGAGAGAGTGTAGTGGAGACCTAGGAGGAAGGCAGTGTTGGAAGCGGTCTCCACAATGGTGGTAGAGACTTGTATTCAGGAGAGGCAGAAATTTGATCCTACCAACCTTATCTTCTGGAGAAATTACCCTAAACATCGAATGCTTCCATCGTGCATGCTTAGGAACACTGGACAACATGCAGAGAAAAAAAAGAGCTTGGGAAAGATTTGAAATGGTGGCAGTAGTGGCAATGGCAGTGGCCAGTACTCAGGGGAGGCAGAGATCTGATACATTACACCTGGAACTTTTGAAGAAATAACCCCAGAGGCAGAATGCTACCACCATGTACCCTCGGGATTGTGGGACAACCTGCTGGGTGAAGAGGGTGCTCGGATCAGAGCCTGCCGAGGGGTGAGGCCAGTGACAAGGACAGCAAAGCCGGGATTGGAGCCTTCCGTGAGGCAGGGCAAGTTCTGGGGCCTCCGAGGCCAGGATAGGAGCCTGCCAAGGGGTTAGGCCGGTTCTGGGGCCAGTGAGGCCGGGATCTGAGCCCCCCGAGGGGTTAGGCTGGTGCTGGGGCTAGTGAGGCCGGGATCTGAGCCCCCCGAGGGGTTAGGCTGGTGCTGGGGCCAATGAGGTCGGGATCAGAGCCTGCCATTAGGCAAGGCTGGTGCTGGGGCCTCTGAGGCCGGGATCAGAGTCTGTCAAGGGGTTAGGCCGGTGCCAGAGTCAGCGAGGCTGAAATCAGAGCCTGCCATTAGGCAAGGCTGGTGCTGGGGCCAGCGAAGCCGGGATCGGAGCCTGCCATGAAGCAAGGCCACTACTGAGGCCTCTGAGGCCGGTATCAGAGCCTGCCGAGGGATTAGGTCGGGGCCGGGGACAGCGAGGCTGGGATCAGAGCCTGCCGAGAGGCAAGGCCAGTGCTGAGGCCTCTGAGGCTGGGATCAGAAACTGACGAGGGGTTAGGCCAGTACCAGGGTCATCAAGGCCAGGATTGGAGCCTGCCCTTAGGCAAGGCCGGTGCTGGGGCCTCCGAGGCCTGGATTGGAGCCCTCCAAGGGGTAAGGCTGGTGCCAGGGCCAGCGAGGCTGGGATCGGAGCCTGCCTTGAGGCAAGGCCGGTGCTGTGGCCTCTGAGGCCGGGCTTGGAGCCAGCTGAGGGCTTAGGCCAGTGAGGGGGTCAGCGAGGCCAGAATTGGGGCCTCCCATGAGGCAAGGCTGATGCTGGAGCCAGCAAGGTCGGGATCAGAGTCCTCCAGGTGGCCAGGCCACTACTGGGGCCTTCAAGAGTGGGATATGAACTTGCAATGCGGCATGCACAGAGAAATATTACAGAAAATAAAAACTAGATGCTTCCCCTAATTAGCAAAAACTAGGAGGAAAGGGGTAACAGGAGGTGGTCAAGTTATAGAAAGGGCCCTATAGCGAAGCAATTAAGGTGACCAATCAGAGGGGATGGGATGGGAGAGGATGGAACCTCTTTAAAACTCAGAAGGTACATAAACAAATGAATCAAAGATAATCACCAATCAAGCATGGGATAAAGGGAGGGGGAGGGAATGGGATGGGGACTGGATGATGGCTAATTGGATGATGTGTGCTTGTACATCCTCTCAAGTCTTGTGTTCCAGTGTGATGTATGATTGCAATTCACCAATAAAAATATATAAAAAATAAAGAATCCTAAAAAAACAAAAACAAAATGTATATGACTAACTTCATTTTCTGTTGCTATAACTGAATATCAGAGATGAATTAATAAAGAATAAATATTTATCCAACCCATTGTTCTAAAGAATGAGAAGGTCAGGTTAAGGAGGCTGCACAGGTGAGGTCCGTGCTAGGGGGATGCCATGCCAAGGAAGCACAGGACAGCACCTGGCGAGAGCAGCCAAGCTTCCAAGGTCAGGTCTCTCCTCTTTGCACAGCCACCTTGGGTTAGGGCCCCACCCTTAGGACCTCATTCCAGAGGTTGTTTAATGCCATATATTACCTTCAAATACCATAGGTTAAGTCTTTACCATCTTCATAGTTCATAATGTTGGTTAAATTTCAACATGAGTCTTGGGGATATTCATAACACAGGTGTATTTAAGAAATGTATTTTCAAAGCCTGAGATTCTTACTGCCATAAAAGGATCTTGGCTTGTATTATTGCACATACAAAATAGCTTCACTCCGCATATTTTGGTATTTTTTCTAGTTGGCAGAAAGATTCTACCTACAGAAAGAGCACCAAATTGCAAATGTAAACAGTAGTGGTGGGGGCTAATCATGTGATTTATCCTGAATTGGCCTCCAGGCCCAATTTTTTGGGTCAACTCACCTCTCTTTCATCCCATTCCTTTTGTCTGATCAGCAGTTTTATCACTGACAACTGACTGGGCTTTTTCCCTTGGTCCCAACTCCTTATTTTGCTCTATAATGTAGGGCCTGCCTTCTTTCGGTCACAGTAGTGTCCTTTTTATTGGGTGGGTTCAGCAGAGGGTCGCAGAGCCACATGGTGTGTTCTTATACTGTCTTGAAATCCCATCCATCTTTATGCAGAGTAATTTAGTGTGGTTATGTTTAGGTTTCACACTACCATGCAGAAATGTCCACTGGTGTCTAAACTTGCAATGTAATGGGCTGGGAGTGTCTATCCACAGCTGGAGGGGCAGCCACCTTATCTCTTCTCAGGAAGGCTCCTTCTTGTCCCATTCCCTTCTCCAACTTGCTCACCTCTGGCTAAATACCTAACATTCCTACTAACACCTTAGCCTGAACTCTGGATTATTTTCTCCCTTATTATCCTTGAGGCTGTAGTCTTCTTAAGAAAAAGAATCATATGTAGCTCACTATTATATCTGATGTTCAGTATAGTGCCTGGCATCTCTTATTATTAGTCCTCAGGGTACAGAGCTGAGTGAGTGAACACCTGCTCTTGGAGACAGCATGTAGAGACATGAGATGCTGCTGGGCAGTGAGCCCCTCTCTTCACTCCATTTCATCTTTCTCCAAGTCTCCAGAGTGGCTCTGCATCACTATTAGATCTAGATTATAAATCTAATTATTATTCCAAACCTTTTTTTTGTGTGTGATACTGGAGTTCCTGGAAACCCTTCTACCTCTGGGCTACACTCCCAGACCTATTTTATGCTTTTTATTTGGAAACAAGGTCTCTTAAGCCAGCGAGGCTGGCTTCGAACCTACAAGATCCTCCTGTCTCTGCCTCCCAAGCATGGGGATTACAAGCATGCCCCACCACACCCGGCTTTCCCAACCCTTTTTTAAATTGAGCTCCTTTTAAATTATCATTTCTAATCAGTCTCATTCCTAATTCCTAACAAGTGTGGGCAGTGTTTATTAGTTGTGACATCTCAGAACAAGCAAGGCTGAAGCTGGTTTGCATCATTTTAATTGTAATATTAACAAGTGTAATTCCCTGTAGACCACTGCATTCCAGACACCAAGCCGAGCACTTTGCAAGCCTTGGCTCCTTTAATCTTCACTGCAGCCCTATGTGAAAATATTATTAATCTCATTTTATAGATGAGGAAACTGAGGATTAGAAAGGTGAAGACATTTGCTCAAAGACATAAAACTAACAGTAGGACATTTGAGTTCTTCTAGATCCTTCTGAATGGAAAACTTGTATACTTAACAACTACTAAAAAAGTTTACAAAAAGAAATTCATAGTAACTAAGAAACACACAAAGCACAAAGAAATGGATCATTTAATTTATTAAAATGGGTAGCATTATGGAACTCTATTGAATGACTGGACAATTCAAATTTTTCTGTTATACATTTTCTCCTTAACTGAAGGAAGAATGTCTCTTGTATAATCCTGTACTTGCATTATCAGACATTTAAATGTTAATTTGGTAATTCTAAAACATTTTCTTTTGATAGAAAAGGACCAGAAAAGCTAAGGAGGATTAGAAAATACTCCAAATATTAGATTTTAAAGTCCTCAAATAAAAGGTCTCACAAAAAGCTTAGCGTATAGGAGATGGAAACCATTCTAATTCTAAAAACTTTCACTACTTATTAGAGAGTTTCAAGAACCAAAACTAGCTCATCTTACACATTTCTCTGCATGACAAGTTTTTCAATGTTTAACTTAACATTGACACCTGTATTCAGATATTTTATGATTTAGAAAGAGATTGCTGAAGATGGCAATGGAGAAAAGCGGGGCTTACGAGCCCTGCTAACAACCAATCTCTATTACTACAAAATCAGCACCTTTCATAGTCAGAAAACACCATCAGCAGAGAAACAAAAAATGTAATTACAAGGGACAGAGAAAAAGAGGGCTAGAAAAACAAGACACCAGAAAGAAACCAGATCACAGTGCTGCGGCTGGAGCCGCAGCGTGGAGAAGCGGGCACCATCTTCCCTTGCAGCACCAGGCCCCAGAGAGAAGGGGGAATCAGAATGGAGCTCAGAGCCACAGAGGAGATACGCTGGCCTCACGGCCGAGGACACGGTAGCAGTGCCTTACTGCCTGCGGCAGCGGCAAAATCACCAGACAGCTCCAGATGAATGCACTCAACAGCCCACCAAACTCCAGAGAGGAGAGGCGGAACAGCTGGGCGGGATTCGGCAGATTTTTTGGCGCAGGGAGCATCTAAAGCTCCCAGTGGCTGGGCTCAGAGCACAAAGCCAGAGAAGAAATACACCAGCCTCACAGCCGAGGGCGTGGCAGCGGTGCCATATTGACACCGGCGGCAACAGCAGCAAATTCACCAAGTCCACTACAGCTCCATCTGTGCACTCAACAACAGTGAGTCAAATTGCAGCCCCTAGAGAAGAAATCCCAGTACTGCACTCCCAGGGACTTGACCCAGTGGGGGAATGGCGGTGGCAGAGATATCACACCATAGAAGAACGCCCAACCTGGCACCCCCCATGGTCTAAAGCAGCCTCGATTGACTCCCTGCGTCTGAGACTCTGCGATACAACCTAGTAAAGGAGTAGTGGGGACTGAAATACCACAGACTCGAGATACAGAGCACCTTAAGTGAAGTCTTAGTGACCCAAGGGAAGAACCCAGAGAAGGCACAAACTTCCGAAATCAGGGAAAGAGGAATAACAATGGAGCAATGAATGCCCACAACCCCACAACATCAGAACCCGATAAAACAGAAATTCAGAGATTTCTAGAAGATCAAATCAGGAAAATAACTGTAGAAATAATAGAAGTGTTTCAAAAAGAATTCAGAGAGAGCCAAAAAGAGATAAAGGATGCAATTAATGAAGTAAAGGCCTCAATTCAAAGTACAAACAACCGATTAGACCACATGGAGAATAGAATCTCGCTCTTAGAAGATGACCATTCAAAAAAGGAACGCATAGTTTCTAATTTAGAAAAAAAAATCAGACAGCAGGAATCTGACATTGAAGAAATATGGGGCCATTTTAAGAGAGCTAACCTAAGAATAATTGGAATAGAGGAGGGAAAAGAAGGTGAAACCAAAGGGATCAACAATCTCTTCAAGAAAGTAATAGCAGAAAATTTTCCAAACGTAGAGCAAGAGGTTGATACACAGGTCCAGAAAATGTATAGAACCCCCTTTAGGCAGGATCAGAGAAGAGGATCCCCATGCCACATAATTGTCAAAATGACCACTGTGGAAGCCAAGCAGAGAATCTTAAAGGCAACAAAAACAAAGGGCCAAGTGACATTCAGAGGCAAACCAATTAGAATCACTCCAGACTTCCCAAACCAAGTCATGAAAGCCAGAAGGGCTTGGAGTAACATAATTCCAAACTCTGAAAGAAAACAACTTCCAGCCAAAAATTTCCTACCCAGCAAAACTTTCTATCAAATTAGATGGGGAAATAAGAAGCTTCCATGACAAACAGAAACTGAAGGAATTTATGTCTTCAAAACCAGCGCTAGAGAAAATACTCAAAGAGATTAACTACAAAGAAGAAATAGGTAACACACACCAGAACCAGAGAAACAAGATTTTCCATCCAATGGACAACTAAGATTGGTTATCTGTGGAGATTTATTATTTATGTTAGTCTTTTACCTATCTCTAAATTGTATTGTTTGCCTTTATTGTTGCTAAATTTTAGGATTTCTAGTTGGAATATTAATATACCTTCAGATATAGCATTTGGAAGTATTTTATCCCATTCTATCAGTAACTTTTAACTGTGTTTACATTGTCTTTGGATATACAATAGTTTTTTATTTATAAGGGAGTTTGTTTACCCTTCTGTTGCCTGTGCCTTTGAAATCATATCCAAGAAATCACTGCCAATTTCAATGTTGTGAGGTTTTATGACCCAGATTTTCTTCTAAAAGTTTATAGTCTTAAGATTTATATTTAGGTCTTTTGTCTATTTTGAGTTAATATTTGTATATGGTGTTAGGTAAGGGTCCAATTTTATTCTTTTTCATGTAATTATTATTTTTCAACAATATTTTGTTAAAAGATTATTATTTCCTCCACCTAATGTTCGTGGAAACCTTGTCAAAAATAACTTGACCATATATGGAAGAATGTATCTCTAGGCTTTTATTTAACTCCAATTGTTTATATATCTGCTTTTATACTAGTACTACACTGCTTGAATTATTGTAGCTTTATATGGTTTGTAATCAGAAAAAATACATCTTCTAACTTTGTTCTTTTTTGAGATTTTTTGAGTATCTAGAGTCCATATTCCACATTAGGATAGATTTTTTCTGAAAAATAAATAAATAAATGTATGATAGTTTCACATAAAAAAAAACGAAAAAAATATTCTCTGGTAAGAAAGAAAGCAAAAAGAAATATTGAAATGTTATCTTTAAGTCATCAAAAGCTTGGTATCAGACAAATGAAACTGTTCTGTGAAGTTATCATTGTTAATTTTGGATAAATTGCTATAATACTAGATGTTAACCACTAAGCCAAGCATGGGAAGGAGGGTTGGGGAGGGAACTGGATGGGGATCGGGTAGGGGCTAATTGGGTGATGTGCACATGTATGTCTACAAAAGATTTTTTTTATCCCATTATGATGTATGAATACAGTGCACCAATAAAAAAATAAATTTAAAATAAATAAATAAATAAATAAATAAATAAAATCAGAAAAAAGAAAATGAATAGCTTCTAGAACACAGAATATATTTATGATACTGGGATAGGCAAAAGTTTCTTCAACAAGGCTCTATAGGCACTAACTACAAAGAAAAAGTCTGGCAAATTGGACTAAAATTAAAATAATTTTGTTATCAAAGTCACCATTAAGAGAAGGAAAAGGCAAGTTAGAATGGGAGAGGAGCTCTGCAATGTTTATGGCCATCAAAGGAATAGTATTCAAAATATACGAAGAACTTCTACAAATCAGTAAGAAAATGACAACACAATAGAAGCATGCAAAAGACTGGAACAGATACTTTACAAAATATATCCAAAGAGTCAATTAAGCATCAGAAAAATGTGCTCTTGTCAAGAAAATGCGAATAAAAATGATAATGCCTTTAAAAACGAGTGATGTTTCCAAATGTTATTTAAACATATAAAAAATACTGAGGTACCTGTTTATATAGGAAACTGCAGAATATACCACAGGGCACTGGCATGGTGTGAGCCAGTATCCCAGGTAGACGTTTTTATGAAGAATATTGTAGCTTTTCTTCATAGAAATAATTACCTGAAATAATTCTAAGTTTTATATTTATGCTCATTGTCATGAATAGTTTGGGAAATATGCAAAATTTTTCAATATATTAAGAATCCAGGAAAGTATTACTAGTAAATTACAAATAAAACTAAGAGAACAAATGACACATTTTATCAGCCAGTCTAAACCAAGGACAATAATTTTTCAGTGCCTACAAAAATAATGAAACCAAATTAGGATCCCAACCCTTAGCATTGGTTACACACCTGTGCTCTGTGTTGATTAATATACCAACACCAGTGATTCAGAAACATCTATACTGATACTCTCACACTCATTATCTATCTTATCTGCTGTTTAGTATAGAGATGCTTAGGCTTCATAAGGAGTACGAAGACCTATGTATGGGTCATCTGTTGAAAACTTAGTTTTGTATGTATGGGAAAGTCACTTCAACCTCACCCATTGCTCCATCTGTACTTCAGAGAGATAAAAATCCTCACAGAGGTATGATATAACAGCAAAATGTGGTTTCAAATCTGGGCTTCTGGCCTGGTGTGGTGGTGCGTGCCTGTAATGCCAGGACTACCAGGACTTCGGAAACTGAGACAGGAGGATCACGGGTTTGAGGTTAGCCTCAGCAAAGCAGTAAGGCCCTCAGCAACTTAGCGAGACCCTGTTTCAAAATTAAAAAAATAAAACAGGGCTGGAGGTATAGGTCAGAGGTAGAACACCCCTGGGTCAGTCCCCAGTACCACAAAACAAAACAAAATAATCTGTATTTTCCTTCTGCATATATGAGGCCCTGGATAAATTCTTTATTCTCTTGGGCCTCAATTTTTCTCAGCTATACTTAGAATATCTCCAATTTGGTCAGATATCATGAGAATCAGAGAAAACTAATGTAAATATTTGTCATGTTTTAAACTCAATAAATAGTAGATATTGATGCTTATGTACATATTTTCTAAACTGCATTCTACTTGTGGGGCATTACTCTGTAACTTGACTATTTCTAAAGATATCATGTATTATCTTACTGACAAACCATATTTATCCCATATAATACTTCATATACATATTAATATTTTTACTATATATTGAAGTCTTGTGATACTCTGCTTGTGAATTTTATCTTAAGCCATAACCTTATCAAACTCCCCATATGAAATCTATGTTATTGTTTCTCTTTTGCTACATTTATTCTATGATCTTTGGTGAGTTTTCAATCTATGAATTCATTATTATTCATTCAATTTACACCTGCTGAAAAAACAGGAGAAATTAGCCTATATGTTTTATCAGAGGAGGTTTCATTAAATATCATGTTAGTATGCTAAATTATTTCAGTGATATATAAATGTTAGCACAATCTTATAGTTTATATAAATTTTGATGGAAATTAAGAATGTGTTTTGACAATATATTGTATGTTTTCTAGAAAATAATAAGCAACTCCTCTTTCACAAAGGATACCATAAAATTAAATAAACTCAAAGAATCTGGGGACATAAACAAAAAAGGGATTTAAAAATAGAAACAGCTATTAAAATCAACGTATCTGTCAGGAGTGAGTTATTATACAGTATACATTTTTAAGGAATTTTTAAAATATAAAATAACTTTAAAACATGTAACAATTGGAGACAATTAAGAAAGAAATCATTCTGTGTTCCCTTCTTTTCTTTTCTTTCTTTTATTTTCTTTCTTTCTTTTTTTTTTTTTTTTGGTGGTACTGGGGTTCCTGGAAACCCTTCTACTTCCGGGCTACACTCCCAGAAACCTATTTTTTTTAAATATTTTTATTTGGAAACAGGGTCTCCAAATAAAAAATATATATAAAAAAACAGGGTCTCTGCGATCCTCCTGTCTCCGCCTCCCAAGTGCGGGGATTACAAGCGTGCACCACCACGCCTGGCTCATGCTTCCTTTCCTTAATAATCATAAGTCAGAGTCTGTTTACACCCATAAAAAGTGAATTTCACAACAGCTAAATATATACATTTTTGTGATATTCTAAAACATTTCCTTTAATAATAGTATTACATCATAAACACAATCATTGTAATATTAATTTAACTTTTCTAATGTGCAGCAATTGCTAACTGAATGAACAAGATACAGCAAGTTTCAGTCAGCTATTGCTTATAAACCAAATCTAGCCCACCAACTGTTTTTATAAATAAAGTTTTATTGAAACACAGCCTGGCCCATTTGTTCACTTATCATCTGTAGCTGTTTTTGTGTTACATTTGCAGAGCTGAGTAGTCATAATAGAAATTGTTTGGCCTGCAAAGCCTTATATATTTACCATCTAGTCTTTTATGAGAAAAATCTGTCAACTCTACTTTTTTAGTACAGATATTAAAGAATCTCCATGCCAATGTGGAATGTCAACCCCGGAAATAAAGAATTAAGATAATTTTCTGCATATTTATCTCATTTTTAGGCATTACCTATAGCTACTTTTAAAGACAAATTCTCTAAAATCCATCCATACTGGGCCAGTGGGGCCCTGATAGTCCCCACTAACAAATATTTCCCAACAGTGAGCCACCAAGCAAATGGGCACCAGAGTCCTATAATCCTTCTTTTTTTAGAAGTTGGGAATTGTATCTTGTGACTCATTTTTGTTGGTGGTGGTGTGGGAAAAACTTGACAGTATATATCTGTAAAAATCGGAGTTTATTTGATTGGAAAGGAACATTGTATATCATTAGAATATATAAAAAGTCCATATGCTACCTGTATGTTGTTCTTCAATCCAGACTTGCAAATACATGAAGAGGAGTATCCCAGCTACTCCAAATATCAGCACAGAGAGGAAGACTTGTTTGGGGTTCATGACCTCTTCAGATGTCTGTGTTCCTCCTCATGTCTAAATATGAAGACTACATGATGTGTTTTACTATAAAGCTTCAATTCTTCCTTGTTCTTTAAGGCCTCATTCCATAAAGTAACCTAGAATTTAAAAAATGCACATTTTACCTAGCTGATGACATTTATGCCCCCAAATGGCACACATTTGCAGCATATCAACAACACTGAAGACTTACACGCAGCATATGTAAGTCTCTATGTCTGAGGACAGAAAAGACTAAAGCAGATGTCACTAAAATGGAAATTTGCAATTGCAGACTTTTACATATAGAATTTATCATCCTACAGTTAATATTTAACACCCTAACACTGAATGAGATAAAGTTTGGCCAGACTTAAGCCTTTTATGTTAAAGAATAAAATTATTTGGGGTTACCTTAAGATGATTGGCAGGGGGAAAAAGACTAATAGAATGGATTGCTAAAGAGTAGGTTTTGAAAAGCATGTCTGTAAAATATAGGAAGACGATGTCATAAAAATACAGGTGTAACTCTATGTATAAGGGTGGTTACTTTCAGGACCAAGTAAATACCAATATCTGTTGATATTCAAGTCTCTTATAGAAAGTTACATAGTATTTGCATATAACCTATGTATATCTTCTCATGTGCCTTAAATCATTTCTAAATTATTCATCATACCTAATACAATGTAAACACTATAGAAATAATTGTTGCATACATTCTTAAGGAATTATGACAAAAGTTAGTACATGTTTAGTAAAAATGAAAAAATTTCCCAGTATTTTCAATTCCAGCTTGGATGAATTCACTGATACAAAGAGTTGACTGTACATAAAGTTCAAAAACAGAGAGTTTAATTTTTTATTTCTCTCTCATGTAAAAATATTTGTCCAAATTACCCGGTAAATTTAAAATTCTTTAAAGTCATAAAGGGATAAATATGGAAAGTCAGATTTTAAAGACCCCCCCCCCACATCAACACAGAAATAATTACTGAAACCTACCCCAGATTACAGGAATCTCTCTCAGCAATAAAAAGTTACATTCTTTAAAAAAAATTTACTGAAATTACTTTCTTCTAGGACAATCTCATTTAATGTCTTAAAATGTTATCTTTTAAAGTCCCATTAATTTTGGAGGATCTAATAAAAATGTAAACCTTTTTAGAACATACACAAATACACACACACACACACACACACACACACACACACACACACACATGCACTTGCATAAAATGCCAGCGTGTCCCTGTATCTTCACTGAAACTCAAGTGAAGAATCTCAGAATCTCGGCTCCCTACATGGGGGGAGCAGTAGGCTACATGGTCAGCTCACCAAATTAGAAGCCAGGCTAATGAGAGCAAGGCCGTGACTGGATCCAACATGAGCCAGAGACTTTGGCTCTGCTCTTTGGTCACATATGACATCTCCTCATTGAGAGGGCTGAATAAATGTCTCCTCAATGGCAAAGCATCATGGGCATTCTGTGTCTATAAAGTATCTCTTCTATCCCAAATATATCCCAAAATCTTCAAGGAGAATCTTTGAAGAAGAATATTGATTCAGTTAGTTTAGAAACCATTTGGAGGGGCGTTAGTTGAAAGTTAAGTACTGCAATACTCAATTTTCTTTAACTATTATGTGAAAGGGTCAGAGAAAATAGCTGTGGTTGTTGACTTCATCTGAGATGCTTCCTCAAATCTACTTTTTGGAGTTCCAGGAGGAAAAGGCGACTGTTAACATTTTCACTAGGGCTTTTGAGGATTTCAAGTATTTTGTTTTTGGTAGGAAAAGGAGTTTTTACATAAAGAGAGATGTGGAGAGTATTATCATACTGCTTATTTGATGCATGATCCTTTGCTCTCGTATTCAATCACAACTAAAATATTACTGTCTTTCCAGACATGCAACAAAGAACTGTTCCCAAGGGAGATGTGCAGTTTGAGGTGTTCCAAGTCTAAATCCCTTAAGGGAAGCTCTGTAAAGAAGCCTGCTTCCTCTTCCTCTAATGCCGCAGTTAAATAATGAACAGCCATAATTTCTGGGTATATAAAATGAATCAGATAGGAGAAAACCAGTTAAACAAAATCTACTACTAACAAAGAAATAGTTGTTTATAAAATGAAAGAGATTTTTACAATCTGTCCATATAATTAAAACTTATCTCAGAAAAGAAAGGATAGAAGAAACCTCATAAATCAGAATGGAGCCACAAACCTGTGGAAATGGTGGGTAGAAGAGGCAGAAGAAGTACTCCTCAGGGGCTTGCAAGGGAAAATTATCACCTAGTAGGATGCTGGAAAAAGATTGAGGATTTGTCCTGCCTTCTTCAGGAGATGCTGTTATACTCTGCCATAACCTCCTGGGTCAGAAGACAGTGGAAAAGCCCTAATTGTCATTATGGCAGATGTGAGTAGGATTGAATGATTAAAGCCAAAAGGCAAAAAGGCAATCTGGTGTAAAATGGAGATACGTTTGATTTTCCCCCATCTCAGTCCATTAACCCAACGCTGGTGTTAGAAAATGACTCTCATTAAACAAAGGTGAGGTGGCGGGAGCAGCAGTGTTGCTTTAGGCAAACCTGAAGGTCACTCGTGATGAGAAACATACCTATTCCAAGATCATATATCCACCTCCAAGCCTGCAGAAAAGTGCAGACTACTATGGGAGACTGAGATTACTTAGAAGAATGCTGTTTTATGTACAAGCATTATACAACATTTCTATGTCCTACGGCTTTCTGTACTTTGTATAACCCCTTCTCCTTCTCAGTCATGGACACAGTATCTTAAACCTAAAAGGTGCTTATCAATCCATCCATTGCATTGAATTTGGAGTTCTAGTAACGGGTACAGGTAGTTGATGAATGGATTTTATAATCGTATATGCAAATGTGTAGTCCTACCCTCAAAATTCAGAATTAGAGATTATTAAAATACTGAAATATGGGGTCTAGATTCCTTTGTTAAAATACATATTTAGTTTTATTTGCATAGCCTATTTTTATCTCTTATCATCCAGAAAAGAAATATAAAGGTAATTACTTCACTCCATTCTTTTTCCTCAAAGCTTTAAAATTTATTTCTTTTAACTAACCACAGCTATCAGTGGAAGTATTTAGGGACTTAAGTATAGAGATAAATTACTGCTAGAGGCAATTTACAGGAAAAAGAAATTAGAAGTTGCTTAGTTTGCAGAAGTTTGTGATTTTAGGGAGGGTGTGCTGGCGGAGAAGACAGCCGCAGGCGGGCTGCCTGGCTCTCGCCCTGGCCCTCGCCCCCAGCTGACCTTAGCAGTTGAAGGCTTCTCCCTCTCCATAGCTGCTGAACCACGTCCTCACTCTTTCCCAGCCTCTGAGCAAACAGACGCCAACAGTAAGGATCTCCATCAAACTGGCCTCACTCTTCTGTCTCCATCCACTCAGCTCAGCCTGTCTCCTCTGCTCGTCCCTCCATCCTTTTCAGGTTGCCCTGAAAGCCAGTTCCACCAACACCAACACCTGCCAGATAGGAGCTGATTTCTAGCCTTTCTACCTAGTGACTCCTTCCTCTACACATCCTCTGGACATTCAGTGCTGTCCTTCTTAGACAAGCCTCTGAGCAAGGACTGACCCTACTGGCTCCAGGTGTCTTGTCTGCCATCCAATTCTCCACTATGGCTACCTGGGAGGCTGGAGATTTGACAAGTGCCAGAGTTGTGTAGGGATTAGACAATGTAATTCCCTGGCTTTTTAATTTTATTTCTTTTCATTCTGGTTTTTACTTCTATAAATTTCCTGTATCTCTTTCATATTTTTCTTATTGATTTGTAGTTCTTTATGTATTTTGTATAGTAATTCTTTGTCTGTATAGGCATGACAAAAATACTCCTCTTTTAACTTTTCCCTTTCCATCCTTCCTTCTTCTCTTTCTCCCTCCCCCTTTTCTCTCTTCCCCTTTCTTTTCCCTTCCTCCCTCCTATGATCTTCCTGTTTCATCCTCTCAAATACTGGGTGTGACCCACCATGCCTGGCTTATCATTCTTTGATATTAATGAGAAATCAGCTATTGATTTAATAGTTTAAGAAATGCCAATAGTTTCAGTATACCATATCTTAGTAAAATTTGTTAGCCATCATCCTTCATATTTGTAGAATACTTTCTACATAAGTACTCATACATTTCTTCCCTTTTCTGCCAAATTTTCCAAAATTATCTTTACAACCCTTTTTAGTACTTAAAATATTTTTTTCTGAAGCTCTTGGCTAAATTTTGGGATCTTCTCAAAATTTCTCATTTTAAATTATTCTGCTATTTGTGAATAGACATATTAAAAAGAAAGGGAGGAAGGAAGAAAGAAAGGAAGGAAGGAAGGAAGGATGGATCTTGTTTTCCCTAAATTATGATGTGGGTAAATTCTGGGCTATTTGCAGTTTATTATTTTTTTGTTTTTGTCTATACTTGTACTTATTTTGTCTACTGTGTTTTTGGAATACTGAGTATATTTCTAATATCCTAATTGCTCCTTTTCCATATTCACTTGTTCTTGTTTCATTTTTCTTTGCTTTTCAAGTTTTATGCCTATTAATTGGAAATTATCTTTTTGAATATTTTAAATATATTTCAAAGTTTTATAGTTTTATTGTTTCTCCTTCCTAACATTAGATTTATTTTTTTCCTGGAATTCTAATGGGTAGGCCCATTTTCTTTTCTTTCTTTTTTTTTTTTTTTTTTTGGTGGCACTGGGGATGGAACCCTTGTACCTCCGGGCTACACTCCCAGACCTATTTTTATATTTTTTATTTGGAAAAAGGGTCTCCTAAGCCAGCACGCGTGGCTGGCTTCAAACCTGCATGATCCTCCTGTCTCTGCCTCCCAAGTGCGTGGATTACAAGTGTGCGCCACCACACCCGGCGGCCCATTTTCATATAAAGTTTTTGATTCATTTCCCCCGTCTTTTTTTCTTCGTGTCCCTTCCTCCTTGTCAAGTTACTGTGTAGTGGCCTCCAGATTGCTCCTTACGCCCCATCCAAAATTCAGTTCTACCACTGTTGGCCTGGAGCTCTGGACCTGGAGTGGTAATTGGCACACTCACAGAGCAGTGTCAGCCTGAGACCATCTGGGCTCTCATGCTTGATCTGTGCCCGTGTCTATGCCTGCTTCTCTAGCCTCACACACTCCAGTCCACATCTCAAAGTGAAGGTGGTCACAATTTTCTTTTATGTCTTCTTTTTCATTGTGAACTAGGTTGTTACTTCCTTTCTCATCCCCAGCTTCCATCAGGAACCTGGCTCTCAGCTTCCACACAGGCACTGAACTTCCAGTGGTGTCAGTACTTAAAGCATAAGAAAACCACCATTTCACCATTCTGTTCCTATTTTGGCTCTGATTATGTCCTCCTGTTCTTTTTCTTCCGATATTAATTTTTCCCTATTATCTTCTGGGACTGGTCTAGGATACCAAAACAAACACATTTCTCTCGCTTAACCAGAAATACCAATGTAACTTTTCAGCCCTAATTTACTTTATCTATAACCACAGGTCAGTATCATCTGCTATATGTATTTCACAGCATTACCAAAAAAATTAAGTAAAACAGAATGTGACAGTATGGGAGAAAATATAAAAACACTATGAAGCTTACAGCATTTCAGTAATCTGGTTTAAGGAATATGGATTTTTTTTTTATTTGTTAGGCATGGTGGGGACACAAACATTTTTATTTTTATTTTTTCCATCTTTTATTTTGTTTATATGTGGAACAAATTGAAAATGGTGTACATTTAGATTGTGCTTTATGCCCTCCCCCCATTCCCCTTTCCCCCTCCCAATAAAGAGTGTCCGGGTTAACCATGCTATATTTATACTATTACACATATTCGGATGTAGCTCCTCCATTGAACAACCTCAGCTTTCTTCCTCTCCTATCCTACCAGTCTAGCTTTGCTGAGATTTCCACTCCATTATCTGGAGTCCCTCTGGTATTGCCACTACTTCATAGCTTGAGCATATTAAACATATGTCCCTTCTCTTTCTGTGCTTTACTAATCTCACTTAACATAATGTTCTCCAATTCCTTCCATCTTCTTGCAAATGCTATTATTTTATTCTTTTTATAACAGAATAGAATTCCATTGTGTGTATTTCCTATAATTTTGCAATCCATTCATCTGTTGGTGGAGATCTAGGTTGGTTCCATATTTTGTCTATTACAAACTGTGCTACTATGAACATGGGTATGCATATGTTAATGTAGTTCTCTAATTTCAACCCCTTTGGAAAGATACCCAGGAGTGGTATAGCCGGATCAAATGGTGGATCTATTCCCAGTTTTCTAAGGAATCTCAACACTGATCTCCATAGAAGCTGAACTACTTTGCACTCCCACCAACAGTGTAAAAGAGTTCCACTTTCCCCACATCCTTGCCAGCATTTGTTTGTTATTTGACTTCTTTATGCTTGCCACTCTGACTGGGGTTAGATGGAATCTCAGAATAGTTTTGATTTGCATCTCCCTGATGGCTAGTGATGTTGGACATCTTTTCATGTATCTATTGGCCATTTCTACCAAAGTGCAGGAAATTAATGCAAGAACTAACAAGTAGAATTGCATCAAACTAAAAAGTTTCTTCTCATCAAAGGAAACCATCAAGAACCTAAAGAGGAAGCCTACAGAATGGGAGAAGATCTTTACCAGCCACCACTCTGATAGAGGGCTAATATCCAGAATATACAAAGAGCTCAAAAGACTCTACACTAGCAAAACAAACAACTCAATCAAGAAATGGGCAGCTGAACTGAATAGACACTTCACAAAAGAAGAGATACAAATGGCCAATAGACACAAATGTTTTTAAGGACCTTGTTTTGTTTTGTTTTGTTTTGTTTTTTTGTGGTACTGGGGGTGGAACCCAGGGGCTTTTCTACTTCCAGGCTATACTCCCAGACCTATTTTTATACTTATACTTTATTTGGAAACAGGGTCTCAGTTGCTGAGAGCCTAAGTAGCTGAGGCTGGCTTCAAACCTGTGTGATCCTCCTGTCTCAGCCTCCCAAGCACTGGGATTACAAGCATGTGCCACCATGCCCAGCTAAAGGACCTTGTTTTTATCAAAGATGAGTACAGTATGTCTTCTGCCATGTGTGGTAGCTAGAAGGGAACAAAAAGCTAGTGAAGGTAGAAGGGAGAGCAGGAGAGCATTAGGGTAAAGGAAGGGGTTCTGGGGAGGGAGGGTGGATGGGCACATGAAGTTCTGGGGAGCAGAACTGACCAAACGGTATTGTATGCATGCATGAACTGCCACAATTACACCCATTATTCTGTATAATTAATATGCACAAGCAAAAAACTTATTGCTTCTATCAACCATAATAAGGTTAATCTGTGGTATGTGTTCCAAGATATCTGGCCAATTATGGATAATGTTTTATTCAAAGGGAAGAAAACTGAGATAGTGTTCATCTTATTTAGGTCATTGTGAAATGCATTACCATAAATCGGTAAATCTTGACAATTCAATTACTTTTTTTGTTGTACTGGAGATTAAACTCAGGGACTTCTGAGCTACACCGCAGCCCTGCTTTATTATTTTTTTTAAACAGGTATCACTAAGTTTCTGATCACAGAACCTGTGATCCTCTCTCTCAGTCTCCCAAGTACTGGGATTGCTGGTGTGTGCTGGTGTGTGCCCTCACACCCTGCTTGACTTAATCCTTTTACTTGGACGAGCACTGTGACTCTGTGTGTGTGTGTGTGTGTGTGTGTGTGTGTGTGTGTGTGTGTACTAGAGAATGAACCTGGGGCTTCTTGCATGCTTAGGATATGTTCTGCCCCTGAGTTACACCCTCATCCCAACATTCACTTACTACTTATTATTTTATTAACATTTTTTTTGCAGTACTGGGGGTTGAACCCAGGAGCATTCTACCTCTGAGCTACACCCCCAGCATTATTTTTTTATTCTTTATTTTGAAACTGGGTCTCATTAAGTTGCAGAAAGCCTCACTCGATCCTCCTGTCTCCGCCTCCCAAGTTCTGGGATTATATGTGTGTGCCACCACACCCAGCTCTTTATTAATATTTTTAGAAGTTAAATAAACTTATTTTAATCCAGTTTATTATTGTGCAATTCCTGAAATTTTATAAGCATTTCAATATTTAACTCAATTCCCACTCCCCCCCCCAAAAAAAGCTTTTTGAGCTTTGATTTTGAAATAATTTTAGATTCATATAGAAATTACAAAACCAGTACAGACTCTTCAGATACCTTTACCCAGCTTTCTCCAATGATAATATCCTAGATATGCAGAGTTCAATTATATGAAGACTGGGAAATGAAGAATGTATGTCAGGGAGAATAATGTCTCCTCTTCCCAAAGAGGTCAAATTCTCATTATTGATGCCTGTAAATATGTTTCTTTCCATTGCAACAGAGAATCAAAACTGCTGATGGAATGAAGCTGCCAATCAGCTATCTTAACATATAGGGAAATTCAGGATTATCCGGCGGGCCCTGTCACATCACAAGGATCCTAAGAGTAGAACAGGGATATAGAAGAGGAGGTCACAGTAAACAGCTGGGAGAAGGATTTGGTTCACTTTGTTAGTTTTGGAGATGGGAGAAAAGAGCCATGAACCAAAGACTGCAGATGATTCCCAGAAGCTAAAAAAGACAAGAAAGAGGATCCCACTCAATGCCAGAGAGGAAATCAGCCTGCAGACACCTGGTGTCACCCATAGCTGACCTCTCACCTATGGAACTGTAGGCTGCACAGCTGTAGTTTTTAACTTATATCCAATTGTTTTTAAACCACTTAAATTTTGATAATATAGCACAAAGAGATGACAAAAATTGGGAAACAAGGGTTACCTCAGATGATAAAGCAGGGACTCCACTGGAGTGATGAAGGAGGTTTAGGGGAGGGAAGGAAATGATCCATGAGTTGTGTGCGTACTCATGGACACACGAGTCAATACTCCTATCACTCCATGCCTCAGTATGATGTGTAATTACAGTGCACCAATAAAAATAAGAGAAAAATATGTGGTGCAATACTATCACAAAATATTCTTAAGGAAAAAAGACAGTTGACAAAATTGTTATGAATGGATGATATAATGCTGATTTTTTTCAAATAGTTTCTCAGGTTTAGTGTTCCATGGTCTATTTCTGTAATTGTCAAACTATTCAATGTGTTTTGTCATAAGAACATGGAAACAATATTCCTTTACTAGACACTAATTTGTAGGTGTCTCCTTATGCACCTTGGTGCTTAGATTTCCCGTGTAATTTATTTAACAGGTACCTTCTACTTTTAGCTGTTGTAATTAAGATTTAATTATAATTAAAAACTTTAACAAGACAAGGCTTTGCCATTATATTCTTTGTTTCAGGAGAAAAAGTTTTAAGCTTTTATTTTATGAAGTTTTCCTTGTTAAGTAACAATAGCCCATCTTTAAAGACTGCATAAGACTAAAGCCAGAGGCCCTAGCAAATATTTGTCTGTACTAGAGGTGTAAACACAGAGATTATTGACAAATGGACTGTTCACCCCATCTTTCAGGTTTTCTGTGTGTGTGTGTGTGTGTGTGTGTGTGTGTGTGTGTGTGTGTGTGTATTGTTGAGAGTCTTGCATGTTGTCTTTGAAATTGTGATCCTCCTGTCTCATTGTCCTGGAATGGAATGTTCAGCCCATTCTTCAATTTTACTTGTCCCCTAGTCTAAAAATTTTAAAGTTTTAAACACTTCAAAGTGTTAAACATGGGTGAACCAAAAATACTGTTGTAGTTTATAATTACTTACATGCAATCATAAGAATTTTTAGCATATATTTAAATACCAGTCAAAAATCATCAGGAATATCATTAACTAACATATGTTGAAAACCATCAGGACAAAATTAAGTAACATGTAAAATGTATAATTAATTACATTTTATTCAAGAGATGAGTGAAGACAGAGGTAATATCCTAAAAGTTTGTTTTTGGAATCCAAGACTTTGGTGATGGAGATAAAAGATGACAATTCAGATGGTTATATCTAAGATGAAGCAACAGTGAGAAATATGACAAATGGATTAAAGAGACAATTATGGATTGGTTAATGATGTAAAATAAGATGATTCAGCTTTAGTTATTATTATAATTGGTAGTGTCACATAAGAAATGCTCAGTAGATGATGATTAACAGCCCATGGTTGGGATCCATCATGCTGAGACCAATAGAAATGTGTATAAACAGGATGCAGGTTTAAAAGATGTTAAAGTGGGTCCTGTGCTGCCTCCTCATGCTGATCCTTGGTTTAGAATGAATTGTCTCCCTCCAGCTCGACTGATGAACCTGAGATAGTTTAACACTACGACAGAATCCTTTGTTCTTGCTGTAACAATTGCTTCAGGCATGGTCACTTATAATAGTTTGCCGTGGCTGTCATAGCAGATGACCACAGTTCTCATGGCTTAAAACAGCAACCATGTATTGTCTCTTAGCTCTGAGGGACAGGGGTCTGAAATCAAGTGTAGTTAGGGCCATGCTCCCCTGAGAAGCAAGGAGAGAATTCTTCCTTGTTTCGCAGGCTTCTGGTAGCTGCAGGTGTGTGGGTGCCTGCAACCAACTTCTGATTTCACAGGACCTTTTCCTCTGTGTGTCTTCTCCTTTTGTGTCTCTTACAAAGATACTTTCATTGGGTTTAGGATCCACCCAGACAATCCAGGATGATCTCATCTTGGAGTCCTTAACACAATTAAACAAAGACCCTTTTCCCACATAAGGTCATGGGCACTGGGATTAGGATGTGGACCTATCTTTTGGGGTCTCCGCTAGACCCACTACTCAAGAGTTTCTGTGGCCATGACGATCATTTTGCAATTAGTCTACTCAAAAGAAGCGCAGAGTAGACTCAGCTGGATGGTTACAGGCAATGATCTTTTCTCTCTTGGCGAATGTGAGTAAGTAAGTCTGTATGTAGTTTCTGCTGTTGCTGGCAGCCCTCTGCCTGCCCTGATGGATGGAAAACAACCTAAAAGATAAGGCTGCCAGAGAGGAAGGCAGAACTGAGAAATCTGCCGACCAGTGAGCTGGGCTCCACCTGCACCCACTCTGCCTCTTCATTTGCTAATTACGGGAGCCAATAGATTGCTTTATTCTCACTGTATTACAAAGCAATTGTTCGGTGTAGGGAGCAAATGAAACTATACTTTGTATACAGCAATTCTAGCAAGATAATGAGAAATAGATGGAAATAAATGTGCTAACATTTCTCGAACAGTTATTGCATTCAATGCAACCTTTGAAGGATTTTATATTGATTGCTTAATTCTCACATTAAACCTGTTTTCTCCCCAGACAAGAAACCTACACAACAGATTAATGTGACTGCATGGCCAGGGGTCAGGGAGAGATAAAGTTAGAGGTTCTGGAGGAGACAAGCCACAGAATGTTGGGGTGTCTCAACCATGGTGATTTGTCCTGTGGACACGGGGAGCCAACGAGAGGTTTGAAGGGAGTGGAGTGATGAGGTTTGCATCTGGGGAAGATCACATGGAGGTAGTGTGCAGACTGGATGGAGGAGGAAAAGACCACAGGCATCTGGGCAGACGCAGGCTAGCCACTGATCAGGGAATCTTCACACCGGGGCTGGACTAGGTTCCATTCTGCTCCTCAAACCCCATGTCCTCTCATTCATGGGCATCCTCTCCTATTTCATTACTGCAGGAGCTTACCATAGGAGCTAAGATTCAGATCTTGGGTTCTGACCAGTTTTAGGACGTACCTCATTATGTAACCTCAGTTCTCTCAATATACACGGAGGATGATAAAAATACCTACCATGTGAAAGTGCTATTAAATAAGCAATTTTATGAAAAGATTTAAAAGAATACCTTGTCCACAGAAGTGCCCCCACAATACTGAGATGTAAATATCTCAATGTAAATATGTAAAAATATTTATATTCTAGATACTGAGCACAGAGACAGCTGTATTATAATCAATAAAGAATTACTGAAACGCTGGATAATTTTATATCAAATGGCATTCTATTTTTATTTAGGTTTATTCTTTTGATTCATGTCAATTCAATTCAATAAACAGTATCTATTAGGCTTCCACTTATTGAAATCCTTGTAATATACACTGTAGGAAAAGCCCAAATGAGCAAGGTTTAATCCCTGGTTTTCATTACAAAATAGTTTATCATGTCCCTTCACAATTTGCACAAGTTGGTTCTTGTAGAGCTTTCTAGAACAACTCATAACAAATCTGTTCCCTCCTTTACATGACAGACTTTCTAATTATTGAAAACAATTATCCTGTCTACCCTCAATCTTTTTTAACTCCAGGATAAACAATAAATATCCACAACTTCTTCAGCCATTCCTTATGGGACATGGTTTAGAAGCATTCAATCAATTTAATCATCCTCTCCAGACATATTCAAGTTTGCTAATGCTTTTCTTTGAATGCAGGGCTCAGAGTAGATACAATAATCCAAACATGATTGAAGGGACAAATAGTGTTGTGAGAATCAGCACCGTAAAAATTATGGTTAAACTCCAGTGCATCCACAGAGAAAATGGAAGAATAAGACGGGTTACAGGGCAGAGCCTTAGGGGTGGGTTGCCTGCAGTCCAAATAATAGGGAAAAAGATAGGATCTAAAAGAAATTGGAAGGAAAGGACTGTGTGTAGAAAGCACATCATTAAGTATTTACAATCAAGAAACCAACATAGTTTATTATCATATGGTATGCATCAAATGAACAATTAACATTAAAACAAGCTTGAGGAAAGGGTTTAAGGAATAGTTGGAATAAGGATGTACTATGAAGTATGGAAAAGATGACTTGATCAATATAGAAAGTATGGGAAGAAAATGTTAAAAAGACTTTGAAGAGACAAACTGAAAGAATTGGAATTTATTTTTCCCACTATCACAGGAGAAAAAGGTACATACACTTTATTGTAGTGCACAATATTTATGCATACATACATACCTACACACACGGAGAGCCTTAAATAATAATGAGATGCTTTGGGTACCTGATAAATAAGCAATAATAATTTATATTTTTTGTTTTAAGTAAAACATGACAATTTTTTTTTGTGTGTGTGGTACTGTGGTGGAACTCAGGGGCTTTTCTATTTTGAGCTCTACACACAGACCTATTTTTTATACTTTACTTGGAAACAGGATCTCACTAAGTTGCTGAGAACCTCACTAAGTAGCCACGGCTGGCTTCAAACCTGTATGATTCCCCTACCTCAGCCTCCCAAGCAGTGGGATTACACCCATGGGTGCACCACCATGCTAGGACATAATTATTTTAATGTCGACAAAATAGAGTTGTTTTTCAGGGGATACAGTATAATTTATAAAACCTAGTGAATTTGACAGGGCATTATAATGGGCAGAGGTAAGATATCTTCTAAATGGAACAGTGCAGGAGGGAAAGACAGAGACAGAATTTTAAATCTTGAAAGCAATATTTCTTATAAAAAATTTCAGAAAATAACTAAAAAAAAAAACAGCAGCATTTAAAAGCTAGTCAGCAACAGAATGCTAGGGAAACATTTTAATCTCTCCTCTTGACTCGATACTGTGGTTTGAATTAGAATGTTAGCAACAATATAACATCAAGTGTACCAAACTGGTTTTGGAATATCAATTTTTAAAATAAAATAGTCATGTCTACTTAATGTTGAAAAGTCACCTCTATGTAAAAATTCCTGAGATAATTTAAACAAAAGAGTTTGGCATTGCTTTATAGTCCACAAACTGTCTACATATCTGTTCAAATAAATATTTTTATTGTGATTCAACAAAACAGAGCTAAATCCTATTTTTATCTAGATAAAATGTGTTTCATGTGTTGTTACCTATCTATAACATTGTTTCTGAATTCTCCCATCTGTTCATTACTGGAACAAAAAAATGCTTGTAGAGGTATATTTATAGAGAATCCTGATTCCTTATGCCAGATATGTTGGGTAGTTATCTCTGTTAATGATTACCTAGGAAATCAATAACCATTTGGGAGACTGATTTTTCTCCTTCATTACATATTATCTAGATGTCTGATGTGTTGTTGTGGTATGATGTCTTTTATAAAAAGGATAATACTGCTTTCCTCATAATAGTAAAATTCTATGGTTAACATAAAATTCTTATAAAATAGTACAGATATATGCATATTCTAAAAGGAATATGATTTGTTTCTTACAAATCATAAAGTTTGTGAGCCAAACATTCATTGCTAGCTTGAAGCAATCACATACACATTTTTATTAAGTTCTTCTACACACTCCCTCTCTTCTCTTGTTTCACATCCTGGCCCATATGTGATTATACTACAGCCATTTAGTAGAGAAACAACATGAACTGAAACAGCAAAGGTGCTGATCTAAGAAAGTAGGTTTAAAAAATAAATATAAAAGCTACTGTGGCATTTTGTAGAACACACCACAAAAACAGCACTCAGGTTAAATTTTCCAAGTAACTGGATATGGAAAAATAAATATAGCTACATTTAGGATTGCCTACAATAATGCCAACAAATCAAAGCAGGAAAATTATAGAATTCAGAATAATCAACAAGGAGACTTTCTAGCTCAATGGCAGATTGACCTTGTGCATTATTCTCTCTTTCCTCCCCACACTCTCTAAAATGAAAGCAAAGAAATTAGAAAAGATATATAGTTACAAAGAAATAGATCAGAGTAAATGATTATGAGAGAGTCATACGTTTTTAGAATGTGGGATGCAGACCAAGGAGTGAAAACTTAAATGTTCTCAAGAGCTGAAGTCAGACTGCTTCTATAGATAACAAGAGCAAAATGTTGAGTGCAATAAACCCAGGAAAGGTTCGCCAGATTCCCCAAGACTCAGCAATAAAGATCTTGCAAATGAACATGTGAAACTAAATGATACACACATCCTATAATTCAGGAGATAAGTTACAATGATTTTTAAATAGATAGAATAAAGGAGCCAGGCATGGTGGGCACACTTGTAAATCCCAGTACTTGGGAGGCTGAGACAGGAATATTGCAGGTTCTCAGTTAGCCTCGGCAACTTAGCAAGGCACTCAGCAACTTAGTGAGACCAGGTTTCAAGATGGAAGTAAAACAGAGTTGGGGCTTTAACTCAGAGGTAGAATGCCTCTAGGTTCAATCCCCAGTACCCAAACAAAACAGAACAAAAATAAAAAGAAGCGATAGAAAACTGGACAGGAAATGTATTTTGGGAGAGGGTACTAGGGATTGACTCTGGGGTGCTCTACCTCTGAGCTAGACTCCAGCTCTATTTTATTTTTTATTTTGATGTAGGGTCTCACTAAGTTGATGAGGCTATGAGGCTCCTGTCTTGGCTTCCCAAACACTGGGATTATAGGCATGCACCACCATGCCTGCTAATTTTTTTGTTTGTTTAATTTTTAAATCTGAAAACACGAACATCTATGTAATAGGAATTCCAGATGGTGGGAACTGAGAAACCAAAATGCAGATTATTAATTATATAATTTGAGAAAACTTCAGGTCACTGAAAAGGCATTATAGATTCTGAGGATTTAACACAATGGATAAGAAATAGAAACATCAAAAAACATCACATCATCCTGGCATTTCCTAATAGTAGTAATAAAGAAAAGATGGTCTCTTCTGTCAGAGAGAAACCTAAAGTCACATCCAGAGGACCGAGGATGAGAATGGTGTCCAAATTGTTCACAACACTGGGATTTAGAACAAGGCAGTAAAGAATAATGTTATCAAAGTTTTCCAGAGAAATAGTTTTAGTTTAAAATTCCATTAAATGTTACCAAAATCTAATAAACTTTCAACCAAGGGTATGCCTAGAATAAACATTTTAAGACAAGTCCATGAAAAAATATACATTCCAAAACCCTACAAGAGGATCAAGCAAAAAAGAACAGAAGAAGAAAAGGGATACAGAAGACAGCAGGTACAGAAAAGGAGATGAGAAATATTTCTGCTTAGTATTGAAAGAATAACAACTGTTAGCAGCCTTAGAGGGAAAAGCATTTCATCCTGGAACAATCAAAGGACTAAACTTTTCAGAAGGTCAAAACTGGTAAAGAAAGTAAATAGACTAACATCTAGATAGGATGTTTAGACAATTATGAGGAGTTTGCTTGAATAGGTGATTAAAAAAAAACAACACCTAGAACCTTAAGCCAATGAAAGAAAAAGACATTTCTGGCTTTAGGAGAAACCAAATATGTCATAAAGAAAAATTAGGTGAAACATAGCAGCAAGACATTAAAATACAATAGCTGTTTCTATAGATTTTCAGACCTAGAAAAGATATCTTTCAAGAATTTGATTAAAAATGGTAAATAAATAAATGCTGAACAAAGAAAATGGTGAACACATGGAGAAATCCAAAATATTTAGTATTTATAATGACAGTAGTGTCTAATTTATGGGAATATAGCAAGAGGTACAGTCAGGATGGGAATGATTGAAATGAAAGTCTTCCGGTATCAGTTTATTATTTAGGAGGGAAGCATATAAGATGTACTATAGTTATCATAAAAGGACAGAAAAGAAAGGAAAAGTAAGAATGATGGAAAGAGCAGAATAGAAAATATGAAATGTAAGTAAAAATGAGCTTAAATAGATTTGTAATCAAAATAAAAGTGAAAATACAAAACTCATTCACTAATAAATAAATATTATCAGACTGGATTTTAAAAGATACAACCAGACATTATGTATAAGAGAAAATATTAAAACATAAAGGCAGAATTGAAAATAAACAAAGAATATATTAATATTAATCAAGTAAATACAAATCACATGAAAGTTGGTACAGCTCTTCCAAGGTCAAGCAAAACAGATGCTAAGATTCAATGCCACATAGAGAGAGACTACACTTTTGTAAAAAGCAAAATTCACTAGTAATAGATTGTACTTCTATATTTGCATGCACTTAAGACTATGGCTTCAAAAATATAAGGCAAAAAATGAGAGTAATACAAAAAGATATAGATAAATCTGTCACTAAGTTGGCATAATTTTAAATACATATATTCAGTAATTGATAGACCTTTCCATCAGAATCAGCATGAGAATAAAATATTTTAAATATGTTATATAAAGTATATTTATTTATAATATGTATATTTCTTAAAAATATAAATTTTTAAAACTTCATGTAATGACATAGTGTATTGTTTTCAACATCTATAAAATATATTTTTTTCAAACACAAAAAAAAGTCAAAACAAAACGAGGTGACATATAGTAACACTATGAGACCATTTTATAAAGGCCCAAAGAAGGAACTTCTAAATTTTGTTTCAGGTATGCACATATGCAAAAGAGGTTAACATTAATATAAAATTCAAGAAGGTGGTTACTTCTTGCAGGAAAAGGAGCTCACAGATGGTATAGCAGAGACCATCCTTCATAATTTCTCTAGATTTCCTGTCCTCACCTTCTGAACTCCCAGGCAGGACACTTTCTGAGCCCACCTGCCCCTGCAATAAGTTGTACTATGATTCAAGGTCATACACGCCACACCAAGGCCTGGTCCCTAAGAACAACTAACAAACTCCTCCACACCATCTCTATGTTTGAATCTGCAGAGGAAGCAGTAGAGGATTCTGAGACACTAAGAGACGGCAGAACTGTAGAACAATGAGATCCAGGGCATCAGTCATCAGTTGGCTATAAAAAATGTGTATGTTTCTCTGCTGGAACTCAGAATAACTGGGAATATGGGATTACTAACATGCCTACCTTCCAGGAATGCATATATGTGCATGTGTGGTGTGGGGTGTGTGTGTGTGTGTGTGTGTGTGTGTGTGTGTGTGTATGCCACTGAGGACTGAATCCAAGTACATTCTATCTCTGAGACACACCCCTAGCTTTAGTTTTTATTTTCCATTTGGAATGAGGGGTTCACTAAACTGCTGAGGGCCTTGCCAAGTTGCCGAGCTATGGAATGGTCTTCTGGCTGAGTGTACCATGGGTGTAAGGAAGTAGACAAAAATCCATACCATTATATCACAAAGTAGAGTTACAGGCTTCTGAAGAATCTAATTTTAGAACAAATGAAGTAAGGTTGGCGAGGGAGGGCATTCCAGACCCATACTGGAGCTGCAGACAGGCCAGGACACCACCTTCTTCCGTTTAACATAATTGGCTCCTATCACGAGCAAAGACCAATCAGAAAATGGCTTATAGACTAAAGATGTAGGTACCAGGCAAGGGGAAAAGGTGGTGTATAGTCCATCGTAAGTCCTCCTAGAATAAATTCTCTGATAATGAACCTTGCCACCCACAACATAAACCAATGTAACTCAGAGAACAATAGTAGTGAACTGATTTTGGGGTGCCAAATTCATTTAAATATGGAATATAATTGAATAATAAAAATGTAACCAATATCTAAAATGAGAAAAGGGAATAAAAGGATCTTTTATTTTTATTTTGTGAAATTGACTTGGGGTAGGAGGCATGAAGTGTTACAAATGTACTGGGTTGATATATGGAACACAGCTGTTCTATATTTTCTTTTACTACTAATGTTTTGTTTTAAGCAAGTCAGTAGCCACCAGAAAGACAAACTCGGCTAAGAAGGGATTTCGCCATGTAATGGCAGGAGTGCATCCCAGGTAAACATTAGGTGTCTATTATGTTGAGTGTAGTTTAGTTGGAGAAATGTTTCATGTTTCTACTTTGCAGTTTCTTCTTAGTTGCAATACCCTAAAACATGAATAGAACTACATTCTCCATTGCTTGTTTTTATTTGTCCTTTCTGAGATTTTAGGTACAATGATCTATTAAAAATCATAAATAAAAAATAGTTACTTTCTTGGTCTAGAAATCTGTATTCTTTTTGCAGGGAACTCAAATATACTAATAACATTTAGAATTATTCCTTAAGGCACAATCTTTTACTTGGATTTATTATCAAAAGTTTCCATTAGTGCAAAGTTTTATTATCATAGTGTATATGCAATAAACTTAGAATAAAAATAGCTTCTAGCTAATAATTACCTACACAAATTGTTTGCATAGCTTTCTCTTTTAGTGCCAAGTTCTATATGGAAGTCCACCTTTCCTATTGCTATAAATCCAAACAACTTCTAATTTATATTATTCGTGGTCTTGGAACTTTTTTAAAAAAAGAAATAAAAAATGTATTAACAGTTTAATAATATCACTAAATTCAATATCATCTAGTTCTCTCAGGTCTTAAAGTTCTCAGCACTGTGGGTACCCTTTGTTTCACCATCTGTATAATTATGATTATCTGTGTAGGAGGATGGGCCGCATAATAGCAAAATTTTTGCCTTTATTTGAAGATTATCACAATCTCTCTCTCCCTCACTCCTCCCTTTCTCTCTTCCTTTTTTTGGTACTGGGGATTGAACACAGGGGCTTTCTACCTCTGAGCTATGCCTACCCCCTCCACCCACACACTAAGTCCTACATTATTTTTAATTTGGAACAAAGGTTTCACTAAGTTTCTGGGAGCCTTGCTAAAGTTGCCGAGGCTGTTCTTGAACCTGCAATCCTGTCTCAACCTCGTGAGATTATAGGTGTGTACCACCATACCCAGCCAAACAATGTTATTTTTTTTACCCTTCATCAAAAGAATACTAAGTTACCAAGTTCAAACTGATTACTGATATCTGTCTTAATATATGCTAGGGCTGAAATACGTGTATGTATGTATGTATGCATGTATGTATGTAGAGAGAGGGAGAGAGAGAGGGAGAGGAGGAGGGAGAGGGAGGGAGGGAGGGAGGGAGGGAGAGAGAGAGAGAGAGAGAGAGAGAGAGAGAGAGAGAGAGAGAGAGAGAGAGAAATTTAGAAGAGTATAAGCTGGTAGTATCAAAAGACCAGTTCTAGATTTTTTAGAAATTCAACTTTCTTCCTTTATCAAGAGGCAACATTTCAGATTTTTAGAAACTCAAACCTACTCCTTTTTGCTCTGATTTATAATAATGTGTGAATAGATATATAAAATTTCTATTAATGTGTGAATAGATATATGAAATATGAGAGGAAATAACATTCTTTGGCTTATTACATTGTATATTAAGATATGACATAAGATATATCATATGTTAATATAGAATATATATGTTTATGCTTTCAGACCGATATACTTGATGAATATAAACACAAAAAAATCTTAATAAAATTCTAGCACTTCATATTCAAAACCACATAAGAAAATTGTGCACCATAACCAAGTAGGTTTCCAGAGATGCAAGGTTGGGTCAACATACTCAAGTCAATAAACATAATCCATCAATAAACAAATGAATGACAAACTCAGCTTCATCTCAGGAGGTAGAGTATGTCCTTCCTCCACTCGTGGTTTGTTTGACCCACTATAGTGACACCAAGCTTGATCATTTGCTTAAACTAGTGTCTTAAATTTCTTGCAAAGATATTCTCTACCCTTTGTAACCAATTAGCAATCTGTGGGTGTTACATAGAGATAGTGTTAGTATACTTTCCACAGAAGCCATTTACCTAATAGAGGAACATATATCTTCTCTCTTTGTAATTAATAAGCAACCTGTGGGTGATATATGGAGATAGTGTTAGTATTATTTCCCTAGGAACCGTTTACCCAAAAAGGATTATAATTTCGTTATTTTAATTTTTAGTGGTAGTAGGGATTGAACCCAGGGGAGTTGTACCTCTGAGCTATACCCCTAATCGTATTTATTTTTATTTTGAAGCAGGGTCTCACTAAGTTACTTGTACTAGTCTTGAACTGTAACCCTCCTGTATCTGCCTCCCAAGTACTGGGATTGCAGGCATGCACCACTGTGGCTGGCCCATCATTTCTTTTAATTATTAGTGGATTCTTCAGTGAAACAGTGCTTTTTCTTCTACCCACCTCCATCTGCACATATTGTGAACTCATGGATTCCTTCCTTACTCAATGTACTCTAATCCATGACACGCATTATTAAATTTTCTGTTCACAAGATCCTAAATTTGGCCAGCAAGAATCCCTTAAATTGGGTTCTTATGTCCCTCTGACGTGTCCCCATCAATTTTTGAGCAGTTCCTTGGTTTCTGGCACAAGATGTTCCAGGCTATTTAGTTTCCCCTAAACTAGTTGAGGCAAGAAGGCTTAAAATAAAACTATATTGTTTCAATTCTAATACACTAACAAAGTTCCTAAATGTAGTATCTGCCAGTTAGTATGTAAATTTTTCTTAACTATTTCAATCTTAGTTGGAAGGCTTTGTGAAATTCTTAAAAATATAAATATTTTATAAAATACTTTAACTTACATGATGATTCTTTCAATTTAACATATTTATTGTTATTTTAAATTTTATTCTTTTTTGGTACTGGGGAAATATATAGAAAATAGGCTTTGCTTAGTTGCTGAGAGTTTAGCTAAATTGCTGAGGCTGGCCTTCAACTGTGATCCTCCTATCTCAGCTTCCCAAGTACTGGGATTGCAGGTGTGTCCCACCATGCCCAGATTAATTCTGTTCCCTTTTTCTCTTCCTTTATCTGCATATGGAGTCCATGTGGATAGTTTATCTCCAGAGGATATATTTATCCAACATGATAAAATCTTAGATCATTGCTAAATGTTTATATCGCCTTAACCCTAAACCCATGAAGCAAAGCCTTTTAAAACTCCTGAAATTACCAAGGATTTTATCAGTTAAAGGAAATAATAAAAGGTCATGCTTGGGCATTTATCTATTTTTGAAGATGGTAAAAATCAATAGAGAAGCCTTTTTAAATAAATGTAGTATTACTTATGTCACCTCTTCATCGTTTAGAAGAAAAAGAAAGAGGAGTATATTTGGGGGGGGGTGAAGAAAAAAGTGGGGCCCCATAGCTTGCAAGCCTTTATTACTTACCTTTCATTAGAATGTGAAGGTGAGCGTGAATATATGTTTGTGTGCAGTATATGTGTACACATGTATACATGTTGGGTTAAAGGAAAAGATGTTCACTCAACACTTATTCAACAAATATTACATTCCCATCTTGAGGTAGGCAGTATAGTATTTGCTAGGAATACAAGGGCCCTCTACCTTAACGGTTAAATAATTAAAACAAATGTCATTTTGTAACTCTTCTATGTTCTATGTTAAAGGAATTGGACACACACATATATATGCGCGCGTGCGCACACACACACACACACACACACACACACACATTTGACTCAGTTCTGGGGGGAGAGTAGCTCAGCTGAGGAATTGGCACTTGAGGTTCTATTTTTAAAGTGTTAACTCAGAGTTAACCAGGCAATGTCTGAGCATGGTGTTCTGGGTCTGTGGGGATGGGGGAGAGTAGTCAGTACAAGTGGAAGAAAGCCAGTTAGGTGAAGTGGGGCAGGGGTCAGAAAAGCAAAATGATGAGACTGGAGGAGGCTGACCTCACTGGGCTTTGAGAAATCAGGTGCACAGTTTTGGTCTTTGCCTTGGAAAAAGCAATGGTAATTCATGTAAGTGGTGCTGGCAGTGGGAGGGGTGATAGTTCCTCTGCTGCCCTGTTAGAGGGTGGATTTGGAGAGGCAGCAATGCCCAATCAGCCCTGGAGCCACTCAGTTATCTACGCAAAGGACAGTGAAAGGCCACACTTGTGTAGTGGTAGAAACACATTTATATGTAGAAGGGGAAAAAAAACCACAAAACAAAAACCAGAATGGCAGAGAGGGGATAGGAAGGGAGAGAGCTGATGCATAACAGAAATTACTACAAGCCTAAGTAGAATTTGGGATTCTTACTTCTGAAACCAAAGGAAAAATAAGTATTACATTCTTCATTTGAACTGACACAATTGTCTTTTTTCCCTTGTAATCCCAACAGAAACTTCTTTCACCACATGAACTGGGTGCATTTTCCTCTTCTTACTGTGTTCTTAGTGTTTGGGATTTCAGTGTGGGGTATTATTGAAGTCCTCTAGTAGGAGGCTCTGTGAACACAGTGACTGGACTATATCATCCCTGCTTTTTATTCTGACAAAGATTTTATCCTATGGAAGAGTTAAGAGCCCAAAAGAAGGAGAGCCCTCCTTTAACACTCCTTGCCTCTATTCCATATCTGAATAAAAAGTAGACAAAAGCAGAAATTCTAGTAAAATCACACTGCCTCCATAGATCTTTGTGGTTCTCAAATGGAAGCAGCTCCTTATTGTCCTTATCACCTTCACAATCCAACAACTGCAATTTCATCTTCTCTCAATTCCCTTTGCACCACTTACTCGTATTAGAAATTGTAACAAAAGTAGACCAAATAAAGCTAGGGGTCAGTCTGAGGTTGAATGTTGGGCCATTCAATTGACCAGAAAGCTTCCAGTAAGGATAAACAGCACAAAAGCAAAACAATCATAGAGCAAACCGCCTTCCGTACAATGGCTGAATGTCCTCTCTTGATTGGAGAAAAGTGGCCTTCTACATAGAGTGTAGTGTTGGTGTCAAAGCAATTGGCTATTCACATATGCACACAAAGACATACTATGACTTCAATCTCAAGGGCTAACGACAAAAACCTTCTTTTTTAAAAAGAGTAAGATATACAGAGTTGTAAAGAACACATTAACACAGACCCCAAGTGAGAAGTAATCTAAGAAGAAAAGCTTATGATTTAGTAGGTTCAAGATGGATGTTCCAGCTAATACTGAAATGACATTTCATATTAACTCTCCATTCCCAAGAGTAGGCCTTACACTGTGGAAGTAAGAAAATTAAGAGTTTTTCTCTCAAGTCCCTCCTTGTTAATGGGCTCCTACTGTATGCTGTATATGTAAGTAATCTTTAAAACTCTCAAATTTCTCTGCAAATACCCTATATGTTGCAAAGAGAAGGTATGTGGTGTGTTTTCAGGATAGTGCACCGGTTAAATACCTCTAAAACAGACAAAAAAATTCTGTATACCCTAACTCCTATATGCCAGCAGACATATTTATTGCAATCAGTATAACAAAATTCAGATTCAAGTTTATGTGGGTTGGTAATAGATTTTGGCCTCTGCTATAAACATACTACTTCATAGCACTATATTTTGCATGTAACATCCAATACTGGAGTAGAGTCTATTTCCTTGTTTGTATAAACATGGTTCAAAGCATTAAAAATACAACCTTTTCAGGGCACAGTGAGACACACCTGTAATCCCAGTAAGCACAGTATTTGAGAGGCAGAGGCAGGAGCATCACAGGTTCAAGACTAGCCTCAGCAACTTAGGAAGATCCTCTGCAACTCAGCAAAACGCTTTTTCAAAATAAAATATGAAAACAGTGTAGCTCAGAGGGAGAAAACCCCTGGGTTCAATCCCAAATTCAAATAATGAAACGTTTAATAACACCTTCTTTCCTTACTTTTATTGCCTAAAATTATGGGCACCTATATAATAAATATACACATACAAACAGAGTTTCCCTGTACAAGGGAACTTTCGTTGCTTTCTGGAGATATAATTTTAAACAAGACTAAGGCCTGGGAGAGCTAAAATATTAACACGTTTGAACATTAGTTTGACAATACTTGTAACTACCCACAAAAGATTAATTCTTAAGAATATAGGAACTAAAAGAAATGAATTTTTATAATGGTGACGATAGCAGAAAAATATGGAAACTTGCACTTGAGTTTGAGGGCAGTAGCTTGTGGTTCTGGTCCACAGAAGGGAGGAAACCAGTGTGCAATCAGGTTCGTCCCACTTAAATGAAGTGTGGTAGACGGGTAACAGCATGAAATCATCTCTGCTGACATAAACGTCTCGTTTCTCTAGTCTGTGGCTCTCCTTAGGGCCAGCCCACCCACTGAAAATATTTCATATAATATCACATGTCCCACTGAATTAAACTAAGAGTGAATATCAACTTGTAGAATCTACATAAATAATAATTAAATATTTAACAAGAATTTTGACCAAAAGCCCAGCAATTTTCAATAAAATTACTGTGGTGAATAATTTACTCATTAATACATCATTTCATGGACCCTAACTGTAGAACTGATGTAGGCTGTAATATTAATAGAAAACAAACAAGAAAGTATCAGCACCAAATCAATACTTTTCATTTTAGAAATATTTTATTTATTATTGATCATAAGGTAGGTAAACTGCAGAGTCCCCTGATGTTGGAATTCATATTAGTACGTAATAACATGAAAATGCTCCATGAAGCATTTAAAAATTTTGGTGGAAGTATATTAATAGTATTCACTCTCTTATTGCAAAATATACTTCCACGTTTTCTCCACTGTGATGGTCTATAATTTGACTTGGCAAATTGTTCCTAGATAGCTACTGTTACTTTCTTCTTCCTAATACCATATGCAAATAAATCTGGTTTCTAACAATCCTAACATACTTTTAGATTATCCTCGTTCTTTCATTTTCCTGTACTTTGTGCACAGAAAGTCTTCTGATGTTTTTGTCTTAACTTCAAATTATACATATACACATATGCACACAGACATGTGTGCAAGCTGTGACTTTCATATTATGTGTTCTGATGAAGCCATCCCCCAACATTAATAAGCACAATGAAATACATGTCACTGCAAGTGATTACAAATCAATTTTATTTTACTGCTCCTTTTACTTAAAGATATATTCAATAACTGTATAATTATGAATTACATTTCAGGATATTAAGAAGGGAACACAAAATAACTAATTGTTATTAAAATAGAGGACAGAGCCTGAGAGTCTTGAGTCTGGTTCCCTGTGACTCTTTGGTGTCTGAGAGGAGATGGCAAACCACAGCCTCCTGCATTTACCTGTGTATCATTTCATTTCATGACCACCCTATACTAGTTGATACTGTGATAGCCAGAAAGGGTTAACTCCAGACCCAACTACCAATTCACTACAAAATAGCTGGGTAGGGAGTGAGTCCATCCGATTTCCAGCATATGCCACAAACTACCAAGGTGACCTTTAGCAGCTCACCGTGATCACAGTGGGCTCCCATCATTTCCTTAACTATAAAATAGAGCATTGCCACATACTACTTGTAAGGGAGTTTCGAGAATGGCAAAAATGCATAATCTTGATTCTAATGCTTCAGCACTGATCAGATGAAACGGATATCCTCAATAAATGTGAATAAAATATTTTATGACTCAGACCACAATATTTCTTTTAAAATACTCAGTATAGTCTTCAAAAAATGCCATGGCATAGAAAAAAGGACTTTTTTTCTCATAAAGTCTTCCCAGACTTAAGCAGTAATCACATTTATTATGAGAACAAAGTCCCCATTCTGAAGTGTACATCTACTTTTCTCTTACCAGTCTCTTCACTTCTATAAAAGTTATAGTTTTCCTGTGCATTCTTGAGATAAAAGTGATCTTATCTACCTTCCCAATCATGTATTTTTGGCAGTTCGAACCTTCAACACAGAAGTTTCTTAATTCCTTCGTAGAAACCACAAAACCAACAATTCAACAAAATCTATACACAACTAAACACTGACTATAAACAAGGTGTTTAACGGCATCCTTGTGGTGTGAATCAGCTTCTTGTTCAAGTAACTATTTTGTCCCAACCAATTCTGCCCTGGAGCTTTTGCAAAACACAATAGAAATCTGTTAAATTGGCAGTCTTGCTCAACTTCAACCACTATATCTAACCAGGTCCACGGTAACAAGAGCTACTTGAGAGCTTACCTCTGATGAAATGTGTTTTTGATTTGGAGCACAGGTACAGAGATCAAATGGACCAAAGCCCTTATTCAGGTGGTTTCCTGTCGCTGTATCCTTTTGGAAAGTGCATATGCAAGGCTCAGGAATAGCACTTAACACCAAACACAGGTGCACGTTTGAAGCCTCAGCATAGTAAGATTCAGAATATTCCTAGGTGGCTTTCAGAAGCACCCCACCACACTTTTTGAAAACACATTAATCACCTCTGTTACATGTGAAGGGGGCCTAAAGTTCTCAAATTTTGACTAGAGGACTTTTTTTTTTTAAAACCAGGACATATCTAATTCTTAACACAACCATCCATTAAAGAGATACACAATAAAGTCTTGATTACCTTTCTGTGAATTACATATAACCTACTGTGACGTTTTCATAGCAGCCTGCTTATTTCTGTCACCCAGCTCATTTCTGGGCAAGCTGCCCATCTGCCCCACCTCCTGAGAAATTGGTTTTGGTGTTTGAGGTATGTAAGCTCATTTAAAAATTAACCTAAACAAAACAAAACAATTAGAAGGGCAACTTGCCCACAATAACAATGAAAGTCTTTTTCAAACCAAACATGCAATATATTCAAAGACAAATAGAAATGACTTTTTAAATAAGCATGTTTTTAGATTATCTCTGCCTCTGTTCCTTTAATTAACATGAATAATTTAGAGTGCTTACTATACATGCTGAAAGTGTTTCCCCTCAATAATTCATTTTTAGTATACAGAAAAATAAGATGTAGCATTTTTATGTAAGAACCAAAGGCTTAAATTAGACCATGTTCTTTAAGGCGATTTTCCTCTCAAAATTATCACCTGGTGTGGTGGTGCACACTTGAAATCCAGTACTTAGAAAGCTAACACAAGAAGATCGCAGGCTAAAGACCAGCCTCAGCAATTTACAGAGGCCCTCTGCAACTCAGTGTGACCCTGTTTCAAAATAAAAATATAAGAATAGGGCTGGGGCACAGCTCGGAGGTAGAAAGTCCCTGAATTCAATCCCCACACACATACAGTGGGGATTTATTCTCTTCAGTGCTATGGTGGTTCTAAGTTAGGAGAATTTTAATATTTTCAAGTTGAGGACAGAATAAGATAAGAATAACATAGAATAAGGTCCCATACTTTCCTTGGTTCTTAATGTTGTTTATGTACATATCAATTTTTTTGCAAAGCATAAGAAAAATCTCCATTACCTTTCCCTTCAAAAGTAGGAAAGTTCTCTGGGACACTGTGTCCATATCTGAGTTAAAAGATACCTGTAACGTTCTAAGTGCACTGAAGAAACTATATTCATTATGAAAATTAAATCTGAGCCATAAAACACTCTAACAGTAGTAATTATAGCAAACAGTGTTTGGAGGAGTACACTCAAAACCTCAAACCTCTCACTGTGACATGAGCACAACTCAGGCTGTGAATCTATCTGCTGATTAATACTAACTCATCCAGATTCTCACACACAAATGTAAAGAATAGTGCGTAGGCATACAGTTCATTCATATCCCCCATCATATTCTATGCTATTCATGCATGCCAATAGTGCATAGGACACAATGTGCATTTCTTAGGTCCATTTAATTTGGAGTTTGAAATATTGTTCTCACACTCTAAACTTCCCTGGAAGATGTTATACCCATGTGGAAACCACACTAATTTTCTGAAAAAAAATTAAATCAAAGGGCTCTTTAATTCACTGACTCACTGCCTCGGAGCACCAAACGCTACCCTTGTGACCACGAAAAGAGGGAAGAAGTGTCCTCAGGAGGAGCTTGGAACTATGCTAATTTATGCTAATTTTTGCTTCCTTTTGGTAACCAAAGAATGGTGGTAGTGGGGAGCAATCAGATTTCACCTGAGTATATACCAGCCTTAGCCAAATGCTTTCGACTTTTTAAAATCTCTTCTTCCAAGGAAAATAAAAGGAGCTGAGTTTATCAGAGGAGCTTATACACTCAACCCAAGAGTTGCCAAACTTGGGTCTACATGAGATACCATGATGGTCTTCGGGATGTTCATGGAAATGTATGAAATGAGTAAGTGCGTTTTGATACCTGTAAAAATAAAACATTGCAAGTTAAGTGGGAGAGAACAGATGGTTGGTAATGATTTAAAACATTTATGTTTCTGGACTGACACCAAGCCTCTGTATTACAAAATATGGCATTTAGTTAGTACATTCCAACTTTACATGCAAGGAAGGTGTTCTTTTTCTGGAGGATGCTACTACAATAGAGCAGACAAACTAAATGAGTAAGAAGGAAATTCTTATCGTTTTCTCCGGGCATTCAATGTGTGCTACTTCTTATTGACCATATTCAATCAAAATGCTTCCCATGTGAGGAGGAGATTTTAATTTTCCTTCAATTACTAAGTGCTCAGGAATTGTATTTTGTTTGAATGCATCAGCGAGAATTGCAATTTCATTCTGTATATCTGATTCACTTTGACTGAAGCTCTTATAAACCCTTGGAGCAGTAATAAAATCTGTAAGTCAGGGTACTTTGCCCATGGGAACCAATAATATTCTCCTTATCCTCAATTTGGTGGGCTGGCATATGGTGTCATGATCGTCTTCTGGCTTTGGCAGGTGGCAGGCCACTGAATTAGGGGACAGACAAATAATAAATATGGTTATGCTATATTTTGGCGCATATATGTGAGCCTGATGGAAGTCCATGCCTTTAAAACCAATAAGAACAATGAAGATGAAACTGTATAAAGATAAATTAATGCCATGTGTAAAGTGAAAGTGAAGAAAATGGCCCGGTGGCTAATCATGTTCCTAGTCACTAGGGAAGAAGCTGGCCCACAGAGTCCTGCTCAACATCCGCGGTGTTTGGGTTTGGACCTGAAACCATCACGGGGGAAGCCACAGAAACACTCAGTGCTATTTACAGGCGATTCCTTTCAAGCCCTGGGAATTATCCAGACATTTGCCCGTGGGAGGGAGCCGGGCGGCCTGCGGGGAGCCGCGGGGAGAGGCGGCAGCTCCGTGAGCACCTGTGAACTTAGTTGGAAATAACTCCTGACAGCCATCACGGAACACCTAGGAGCCTTCCAACAGGAGCGAGCGGGCGGGCAGGTGTTCAAACGCGCCGCGGCGGGGCGGGCAGCCGTCGGAGGAGGGCCTCCGGCGAAAGGCCATCGCTCCCGGGGCCCCGACGCCCCTCGCCCAGCCGGGCCGGGGTCGCGGGTCCGAGGCGCCGCTCTCCCCGCCGGCTCCAGGAGGCCGGGTCGGCCGGCCCGACTCTCCGCGGCGTCCCTGAGCCTGGGGGGCGCGCCCCGCGATCCCAGCTATGGGCGCCCCGTGCGACCCCGCGCCCGGCCCCGCGAGCTCGTCCCCCGCGCTCCCCGGAGGCCCCCGGCTCCCCTAAGTCTCCCGCCGCCCGGCACGTCCAATAAAGTGGGGTGCGGGGGGCGGGGACCCGGCGGGAGGAGCCGCCCACCCCGCGCCGGCCGAGCACGCGGGGCGGTGAGGATGCCCGCCTGCCCGGCCCCGGCCCCGCGGTTACCTGGCGGAGGCGCCGGCGGGGAGCGGCGGGGCTCGGCGGGCTCCGGACGAACTTCCCGCTCCGCGCAAACTCTGGGCTCCGCGTCGGGCAGCGCGGCCGCCGGTGCAGGCGCGGGCTGGGTCCGCCCGCTGCGGCGCCGCCCCCTCCGCCAGGCCCCGCCCTCCCCGCCCCGGCCCCGCCCCCAGGTCCTCGCCCGGCCCCCGGACCCCCGCCCGCACCCCCACCCCTGCCGCCCCGCCTCCCCCAGCTCACTTTCTGCTCTTCCCTGCCCTTCTCACGAGCCTCCCCAGATTCTCCTGAAACACAAGTCAATAGGTTAGTAGGTTATCGCAAAACACGGACTCCAAAGTCTTAAATTTTCTTTTGCTTTGCATCAGGGAGGCATGTTTGTTTGAATACATCACTTACAGTAGTTGGGCAGGGAGCCCGTTCCGTACAAGGGGGGTGCTTGCTCGCAGGTGCGCTCAGCAGCAGGCATGTGTAAGGCTTCCTTAAGATATTTGAGATAGTAGATCTCTCAGGCCAGACATAAAAAGCCCAAAAGGCTAAGGTCAGCAGCTTGTAAAGAGACTTTGCAAGTCTGAGGCTGGAGTGATTATATTTTAAATCATTACCAGAAAAAAAAAAAAAAAAACCCAGCCAACTGAGATTTTAAAATTAGTCCCAAGCTTTATGCTCGCAACAATTTGACCAAATCAGGGCAAATAAAATTAAGTGAACCTTTAATTGGTTGTGTTGTATTGGTTGTTTCTATGAATTAACAAAAAGCCCTACACTTTTCAAAAGCATCAAGTGAAACCTACCTTAGCACCAGTCAACTTTTGTTGCTCGCACTGAGGGCCCGCATTCTGCACTTCCAGGAGGTCTTGTTACAAGAGGCTTAGAAATAACACATCTGGTGGTAATGAACTGTGCTTCTGGGAAGAAATACTACCATAGCACTTGCTTGTCTGATTCTGGGTTCTTAGAAACAGCCTGATTTATTTTTCTGTCTCAAGTGTTTTATTTTTATGCATTAAAAATTGTAGTTAAGAAACACAACATGAAATTTACCATTTGAACCATTTTTAAATGTACAGTTCAGTAGTGTTACACATATTTGCATTGCTGTAAAAGAGAGCTCTAGGACCTTTTCATCTTGGAAAACTGAAACTCCATCCATCAAACAATTCCCCTTTTCCCTCTCCCCTGTAGCTCCTACTAAGAGCCATTCTGCTTTTCACTTCTTTGAATTTGACTACTTCAGATCCATGATAGGACCGATGCCCCGAATATGGAAAGAGCTCCTACAACCAAACAACAGCAAAGTCGTATAGCCTGATTAGAAGCCAGCAAAGCACGTACAGAAGAATTCATTTCTATGTATTTCTGGTTTATTGTTAACATTTAATTCAGGGTTTGTCCTCCATACAGGGAAGACAGACACCACTAAAATGAAGTTAATTATTAAATAGGACTTTTAAAGAAACAAGTTCCAGTACTTCCTAAGCTGCGTTTAGCTGGCATGGGCACTCCTCCTTGAAGAAAGTGACTGATTGTATGGATTCGTTCTTTGGTTGCTCTCCGCTGTCACCGTGCTTTAGGAACTCCACCATAATAGTGAAAAAGTGTGGGCCAACCTTGAAAACCTGGATGCTCCTTGCCTGTTACACATCACTCAGCATGTTAGGCTGTGCCTTCTCATTGTGAACTAATGGAATTAAGCAATAATACTATTATAATTCTGATTTCTGTGTGTGTGTGTGTGTGTGTGTGTGTGTGTGTGTGTGTGTGTGTGTGACTGTGGATCAGACTCAGGGACATTCTACCTCTGACCCACACCCCTAGCCCTATTTTATTTTTATTTGGAAACAGGGTCTCACTAGGTTGATGAGAGTCTCACTACTTGTTGAGGTTGTCCTTGAATCTGCTCTCCTCCTTTCTCAGCCTCCCAAGTACTGGAATTACAAATGTGTGCCATAACACCCAGCTGAGTTTATGATTTCTAAATTTTAAAAGCTTTAGTAGTTAATGGGAGATGTGGGTATGATCAGGCAAACTTCTGATTGAATTTGTTTGATTGATGTATTGCTCGGCATTGCTAGCCCATCATGAGACTTTCTACTTCTTGGAATCTATTTTATTCATTTATCTATTATAGAGCTAATACAACACTTAGATCTATGAACTGTCTTACATTCTTAGACCTCTGTCCAAAACCCTGAAAAATATTTCTGATGGTTAAGGAAATTTAATTTCATTAATGTCCAGCATGGATGAATAAGAATCAAAGAATTATCTAAACGAATACAAAGTATTGACATGGTAGATGTCTTCTCACGAATTTGGGAATTAGTTGTGAAGTGAAAACACCACCTTTTAGCTTTATGGTTAAGCTAATTTAATTTTTACATAGCGAAGTGTTTCTAAAACCTTGGTTCACAGCATGTTACTCAACTCTCCAGGCTATTAATTTTGTTGAGTTCTTTGAATTCCTTAAAATGTTTAATTATTGACTATTTCTGGGCAAGTATGAAGCAATGGATCATTGATCCTTTAATGTGTAGGTAAGTATCAACAATGGTCATAAAAGAGGATTTTATATCAAATCTTCAGGTACATTCAATGACAAAATACAATTCAAAGTGTTTCTGTGGAAGGAGAACTAGTTCATTCTCATTTGGGGGAAACGCAAGTAATGCATGTACCACTAGGCTAAGCGTATGAAGCAGAGTCAAACTGAAGTGTGAAAACATGTCAGTGATGCCAGAATAAGTTCAGTAAGCTGCACAGGAGAAGGGAAGACTTGCATAAGGAGGATGGGGCAGAGAGGTTAGTGAAAAGATAAAGGAACCACAGTGACGAAACCCAGAGGCATGAGCAAGCACCTTTATGGGGCAGTTCTTGCTATTTTTGAATTTGTGCTTTTCTTCAGCTGTGCAGGTGTTAATGATGACTTGGCTTAATGAATATCCAAAATAAAAGTTCAGCAGAAAGCAGCATAATATGTCAGGTCATGTGGGTGTTGCGGATACCACTAAACCTTATTATTTATGGCTCGGACTGTTTTATTGAGGGAAGAGAGATGTATTCATTGGAAAAGAGAGATTTTTTTACAGAGTCAACAGAGGATAGTCTAGAAACTACTACAGTTTTTCTTTTTCTTATCTTGCTCTTATTCTTCAGAGCAGGAGTAACTAGAAAAAAGTGACGGAAAATGATTGATGCTGATTCATGATAGAGAGAACAAACTATCCCCTGAACCACATAGAACAGGACTTCTGAAACAGAAGGCAGAAACCACCTTATGTAGATATTTCTAGAGAAAAAGAAAAATGCATGGCTCTTAAGAAAGAGATTTTAAATGGTTTTATCATATCAAAGTATGATATCTGGCCAGGCATGGTGGCGCACACTTGTAATCCCCGCGCTTAGGAGGCGGAGACAGGAGGGTCGTGCAGGTTCGAAGCCAGTTTCGCTGGCCTAAGAGACCCTGTTTCCAAATAAAAAATATATTTAAAAAATGTTCTGGGAGTGTAGCCCAGTGGTAGACAGGTTCTATCCTCAGTACACACACACACACACACACACACACACACACACACACACACACGATATCTGCATGTATGGAAATTTCACAGTCGCAAACTCATTTTTTGTAGAATTAATATGCATTAATAATTGTGGTTCTCAGAAACTTTCCACTGATTATATGAAATGGAAAGGATTCTTGGAGAGCCAGGTTTGTCCTTAGGGTGGGCAAGTCTCCATCCCTGGGCTCAGTTTATATCTGTAGCACAAGTGGTCATGGATCCGGGTGGTTTTAAAGATCCTATCACTTCAAAACTCCTACTTTGTCTGATCAAGGTAATTTTGCTTTAAGGGTTGTTTTCATTTTTATATAGAGATTTATCCACACAGTGACATCCAATGTAATTCCATGTAGAGAATAAAGTTTGTGTGAGCCTTTCTTCAGTTGAAGAAATTCAAGGAAAAAATGTGAGCCCAACAAAAGACTATAAAATCATCAGAAGTCGATCTACAGGGTACAGAACATGGTATCATACAAAGCAGAACTCTCTCCCTAAATTGTTAGAAAAAAACATTTCAACGTCAGAAACAAATAGGGCAATGGCAGTAGCATTCATATGTTATGGCCATGGAAGAATATGGAAGCATGATGGTTTATCTCCTGCTGTAGCAAGCATGGCATAGCAAATTTTATATTTTGGGGCAGATCAAAGTAATTTTTGATAGAGAAATAAAGGAAAAAATCCCTCTGTATTTAACTCTTTTTTAGAGTATTTTTTTCTTAAGAACTAAGAAAAATTTTAAGGACCAGATAAAGCAGAAAATGAATTATAGAAAGAGCACAGGATTAATAGTAAATGAGGGAGAACTGTGATCCTTAAAGAATTAAACACTTTAGGTTATGTGAAAACTCACATTGATCAAAAAGAGACACTAAAAATAATTATAAACAAATAAAAATAAAAATGATGTGTTGCTATTGTTTTTATATATCATCTTCCTGAATAAAGCAATAATTCAAGGTCAAATAACTTAGGATAGCTAGTTCCTAATAGTCTTGGTAAATAGAGCAGGTCAATAAATACATATTGATTGGTCAATTGAATAAGAACTGCTTGAAGTTATTTTTAAAAAATCAAAGTCACTGGGAGAAGTTATGTATGTAATTTCTTAAAACAAGCAAGTATAAATTTTCTTTAAAAATAATTAAAAACTTTAGCAAATGGTAATCGTTAAGTTCTAAACAATAAAGTTTTATATAGAAAATATAAATTAGAAATAGATAAAATGTAGAGATACAGATGAGTCTCTGTATGAAAAAATTTATTTTACATATTTAATGGTTTTGATAGGTCCTTGGAATGGGGAAAATTCTAAGTAAACATTAACCAAAAACCGCAATGCTTTCCTCTAAACCAATATTTGAGTACACAAAGATTTATTTCCCAAAGTGTGTTCAGTTTTTGATATGGTCAATAAAGGTATTGATGAATGTCTTTAAGAGCTTAAGTCAAAATAAATTTAATTTAAAATGGATTGAATTGAGGAGGGGCCTTCCATGCTATGTGTGTCAACAGGAACATGTCAGTGGTGGCGTTAGGGATAAACCATTCCGTGTCAGGTAGTTTATTAGTTAATTCACCAAGGATGGCCTATCTAGACAATATTGGCATCATGCATTGGTGCCCTAGATACCAAAATTAATATGACGTGGTCCTTTTTAACACAGTGATAACTAATTAACTCAAATCACATATCACTAAATTTAGAAATGTTAAGCTTGCAAGAAAAAGGAAGATAATGCTGAGAGCAAATAAAAAAAAAGAAAAATCAAGAGCTTTGTGAGTCTTATCAATGTGTGTGTGTGTGTGTGTGTGTGTGTGTGTGTGTGCTCAGATGTGCCTGAAAAAAAAATAGAAAACAAGCAAAGCAAGCTGGTAAGAAATTTGATGAAATCAGAATAGTATGTCAATGATGTATTCTAAGATAAAATGCAGCATTTGAGGGCACCCAGTGATTCTGAACCCACCCCTCCCATGCAGTGAAATATGTCCTTGTCCAGCATGGGAGTACTTGTGATATATGGTCCACCTCACCAAATCTAATATCATCTCAGCCCAGGGGACACAGACCATGGTGAATGTCCTAACCTTTTGAGGAATGGATTCTCTTGACTGTTCATTCAGTTATCTTAATGAGAAGTTTTTTTCTATTAAATAAAGGTAAACAGTGATTTTTAAAACAAATGTAAAAGATTAAAACTTAGCATACAATTCAAAAGAAGGTTATCCTTGGTAGCCTCATAAAATTAATGTATAATAACAGTAACATGTTACAAATATATTTAATGCTAATTCTTCAAGTGAACTGAAAACAGAACCTAGTCCATTTAATACTATTTACCTCATGATTTGTTTAGTTGTTTACATGTGAATCTGTACACATTCTTTATACCATTTGGAAGTTCACGCTATTAAAAAGGATCATTTTTGTCTTAAAATAAAAAAGGAGTTTTTGAAATCTCTCCTAATAGTTAGAAAAGAGAAAAGAAAGGAGTTAATATCTATCAAATATTTACCTTTCTGCCTTTATATCTGTGAGAGGTAATCACACTGGAATTTAAAACTTGAAAGATGGTTTCATTTTATGGAAAAATATGCTATTTCTGGCTTATAATTGTGAAAGCAACCTAAACCTTAAGTATTAAGGTAAAAGTAAATAGCTTAGTGTATGATATCTTGCTAAAGTCCATTCTTTGATTTCTCCCACTCTCTTTCTCTCCTTTTGTCTCCCTCTCCCTTTCTCTCTTCCTACCTTTTTCCTCCTCCTCCTCCTCCTCCTCATTATTATTATTATTATTATTATTATTATTATTATTATTACTAATTCAGTGTTGTTGCCCAGGGCTGGCCTCAACTCCTGCACTCAGTGCGTCTGCCTCGGCCTCCTGAGCGGCACACAGGTGTGCACTCCAAAGCCTGGCTCTTCAATACATTTCTTTCCTCCCTCCCTCCCTCTTCTCAGGGTAAAGATAAAGCAAGAAAAAAGGCAAAGGCTCTACATAAGGAATTTAGAAAAACAAACCTCCCCAGTGGTTATTGTAACTGTAATGGATACCAACAATTACAGCAGGAAAATGGAATGTTCGGCATACCAAGTGCTGTGTACATGTATGTCAGTACCACTATGAACTTTATGCTGATGTGAGACTATAATGCACCAATAAAAGTGTTTAAACAAAGAAAATGAAATGTGGAGCAGGTCCTCCTGAGCTGTGAGTAAACTTTGAAATGCAATAAAATAGTGGTGTGTGTGTGTGTGTGTGTGTGTGTGTGTGTGTGTGTATGTGTGTGTGTTTGGTGCTGGGGATTAAATCAGAGGTATTTTACCACTGAGCTTTACCCATTTTCAGTTTGAAAAAGGGTCTCTTTAAGTTACTATGTGCTTAGTTCCTGTCTCAGCCTCGCAAGCACTGGATTACAAGGTGTGCACCACCATGCCTCTTTTGGTGTTACACTTAACCATACAGATTATTTTAAGTGATGAATACATCTTATAGGATGAGACAGGGAGCAGCAAAGAAATCATCTTAGCAAGCAGAGAAAAAATTCAAATTAGAGAGGTCACAGGGAAGCCTAGTGTTTGTAATTCCTTCCCATTATACTTAAATTTTAGAGAGGATGTCTGCTGATGAAAAGAACTAGTAAATATTTATAGATACCATTACCTACCTTGGGTAGCTTGTCATTTTAGCAGAATAAATGTAGCCCCCGCTAAACATTTGTTTTTAGGTTTAAATTGTATCTGCATGAGGAAATTTATTTTCCTAAAAACATTTTTCCAGCATATATATCTTGTCTGCAGGAAAATAAAATAGAGAACTAAATAGCATGCGACATAGTCATTCATGACTATTATCTGCTGTCTAAATATAAAGTGTTAGTGGAAGTAGAACTCAACATCAGCTGAATTAGAGATATGTAGGCTTGGTTTTACTATCTTTAATTTGCAGATAAAATATGAAGCATATGAAAAGTCTAGGGAGATTCCTACCATATGCTTTTCTCCAGTTCTGAGGTCCATAAAATCTAAGAGAACTATGGAAAATAGAAATAGAATTGAAGAAAAACCATCATATCATTCATATCAAGTGCCAAGAATAGTACCTGGCACACTATTGGCAAACTGATTAATATATTGATAGAAAGAAAGTAAGATCCATGGAAAATATAAAATAATCTAGTATTATTTCAGTTGTCTTCAAGATAAAAACTGAAAAGAAAATTTGCTAAAATTGAAAGAATCAAGTATTGCATAATATTGTATAATAATATATGTCCTAATATGTCATTATATATGTGCATATTCCTTGATTATGTTCATTTATTTTAACAAATATGTATTGTGCATGTTTCATGGAAGCATATGTTCCCATGTTTCAGTGTCCTCTGATGATTACGATGGAAATGAGAAAAGCAATCCAGGTTCTCCTTCATGAGGGTTATACTTTGGCAAGGGAAAGAAAGGTAATAAGTGTAAAAATGCATGAGAAATATAAGATAAGATAAAAATCTCCATGAGAAAATCACCAGGGCTTTATAAAGCCATGCAGTGGGAGACAAGGGAGAGTGGAGGTGAAGTCAGGGAAGAGGCGAGCCTTGAACTCAGCCCTTCAAGACAAGAAGGAAGAGACGAAGCCAAGAGCCCAGGGAGTCCTGGATCAGTAACGCGTCCCCAGGTGATGAGAAACTTGGGTGTATTTAAGGAAAAGATAAGAAGCTAAATGGGCTGTGTTCAGGTTAGACACCACCTGCTGAGGTTAAGGAGGCAGAGGACCCAGCTCATGGAGACATGGGGAACATGATAAGGTGTTGACACTTCAAGCGTAGGGAAGCTGCCAGAGGGCTTTAGATAGAGCCAATCATATTTATACTTCTTGGTAGCCAAAGTAAATGAACAATTATTTGAGTTATTATAGAAGTTTATATATTCATGGATTGAAATAGAAATATTAAAATAGAAAAAATTCTCTTTTGGAAATACTTTAGATGTAGACCTATTTCTAGGTGTGTGGAGATAGTTTATTAATCATTACACCAGGATCCTGTACAAATGCATTTAAACACTTTCATTTATATACATGCACATGATACATAGCAAGAAATTTTTATTTATAGTACACATCTTTAATGAAAATCATTGATCACCCAATTGGTATATCAGGAAACTGATTATACTATACATCTTTAATGAAAATCATTGATCACTCAATTGGTATATCAGGATCCCGCCAATTAATTCTGATGAACTTGTGCACATGTTGATGGATGGATTTTTCCATTTGGCTAAAATGTGGTTTGTAGATTTAAGATTTCTAAATTTTTTTTCAGTTTGATTACTGGCATTTCCACTACAAGTTTGGATCTCTTTGGACATTTGTACGTTGAAACAGAGCTAATCTCAGGGAACTTGTTAGTTTTATGATTTTTTAAAAGAAAAGTGACAGCTTGAGCCACACACCCACAAAGTAGGGCCCATCGACTATTCTTTTGTGATGGGAAACAGCGGGTTCCTGTCTCTATTCTGAATAAATGCTGGCTATGTTTCATAGTATTTGGAATTCTTTTTCACCATTTTTGCTTTTATGGTTTTAATCATGTTATAAAATTGTGGACTGTCCAGAATCCTTACAGGTGACAAAATTTGGGGAAGAAAATGAATTCTAGAATTAGGTAGGACATTTGAAAGCTTAAAACTGCAAGAGATAAGATACAGAGTAAAATTCAAAAGGAAGTATTTAAAACTTATTTATACAGATTGAATCTCACTGAGCCTTTCCAAAGCCACAATTTTCATGGACTTGTAGAATCCCATCTTTAGAATCCCATTCCATCTAAAACATAACTAATTTCTTCTATTAATTTAAATAAAATTTGCAATCACTGGAAACCTGTTTTAAGGGAATAAAAGTAGCTTCAAGGAAGGAGCCCTCAACTATGTTGGAATTACATGACTGCAGAGTATCTGGAACAGAAATGAGAAGATTGAAAGATGGTAGAAGTGGAGTATATGGAGCCAAATGGCTCAGCATTTCATTAAAAGGCCAGATTAGTTAAATGTCATAAAAACACACTGCTAGCCAGACTTGTTCCCAGCTGATTTCAGGACCTGTTTCTCTCAATTTACTCAAGAGTCTTCCCCACAAAGCATTGAATTTTGTATCGTTTAAAAGCTATAGTGTTCAGGGTTGGGATTGTACTTGGTAGCAGAATGTTTGCTTAGCAGGCTCAAGGTCCAACACCACAAGAAGAAAATTGTTCTAGTTTTCAATTCTTGAATTACTATATTGCCATGGTGGATTTTTTCTGCTTGTCCATCCATATCCAAATGTCACCCTCTCTACCCTGCCCTGCGTAGTAGTGCAGACTTGTTTAGATACGTCTGTAGATGTCCAAGCTCGCAGCTTCTGGTAGGTTTTAGCATGCCGACAGTGGGCCATCAGCGAGCAAGAGGATTCAGAGAAGACCTTATTATCATGGGTCACTCTTTTCCAATTTACTGAAAAGTTTCTGAAATGTACTCCCAAAGGTTCCTTCAGCAGCAGGCTCCCAGCTCTGGGCCCCAGGGCCACTCTCTTACCTCTAAGACTGAAGGATACCACTCTACCCTTTTCTCTGCCATTAATTTTGATGTTGTACACTATCTCTAGATGATTCCCTTAATGCCACCCACATTTTTCTAAACAGCCTATTTCTTAAACTTTCCTTAATGTACCCAGTTTTCTTATGCCATATTGCTGAATGTTGACTATCAGCTAGGCAGAAATCAAAAAGACAAGACATTATGGTGGTACACGCCTGTAATCCCAATGCTTGGGAGGCTGAGATAGGAGAATTGCAGGTATGAGGCCAGCCTCAGCAACTTATCGAGGCCTTCCCTGTTTCAAAATAAAAATAAAAGCTCTGGTAGTATAGCTCAGAAATAGAAGACTTCTAGGTTCAATATAATACCATAATAACAAAAACAAAGAAAAAATCATGAAGACAAACTGTACAGACCAGGAATAAATATATTAAATCATAACATATAATAGGACAGAATCCCATCTTGATTACTTAATAATTCATGTGGCACCCAATAAACACACATCTTTGGTATTTGCCATATTCGGGGTACAATGTTGGTGATGGGGATATAGAGACAGTAGGTTTCCAGGTACTCAGCATTTGTTGGAAGAAAACAAAGACAGGAAGTTGTATTTCATGAAGAAATGCCTTCAAGTTTGAAATGACAGAACATGCCTGTAATCCCCCCACTTGAGAGGCTGGAACAGGTGGCTCACAGGTTTGAGGCCAGCCAGCCTCAGCAACCTAGTGAGACCCTGTTTCAGAACAAAATTAAAAAGGGCTGAGCTGGGCTTGGTGGGGCATGCTTGTAAACCAAGCATTCTAGAGGCTGAGGCAGGAGGATAGCGGTTCGAGGACAGCCTCAGCTACTTAAGGAGACCCTTTGCAACTCAATGAGATCCTGTTTTAAAAATATAAAAAAAAAACAGTGAATAGTAGGGCTGGGGGTGTTGGTCAGAGGTACAATGCCCCTGGGTTCCATCCCCACTACTGCAAAAAGAAGGGGGGACTGAAGGTAGAATATACCTGAGTTAATACCCAGTGCCAATTTTTTTTTAAAGGAGAGAAATAACCCAACAAACTTAACCAAAAGGCTTATAGAACTGATCAACAAATTCAGCAAAGTGTCTGGATACAAAATCAATCTCAAAAAATCAGAAGCTTTCCTGTACACCAACCATAAATCCACTGAAAAAATCAGAAAACACTTCCACTGAGGATCTCCCACAAAAAAATAAAATACTTAAGAATAAACTTAGCCAAGGAGGTAAAAGATCTTTACAAAGAAAATTATAAAACACTGAAAAAAGAAATCAAAGATCTTAGAAGATGGAAAGATCTTCCATGTTCATGGATTGGCAGAATAAATATCATTAACATGGCCATCCTTCCAAAAATGATATACAGATTCAACGCAATGCCTATTTTTGCCACCTACACCTCCAATAGAAGACTAATATCTAGAATATACAGAGAACTCAAGAAACTCAACACTAAAAACAAAAAGCATCCAGTAACAAAAGGGGCAAGTGAACTAAATAGACACTTCATGAGAGAAGAAATTCAAATGGCCAATAAATGCATGAAAAAATGCTCAACATCACTGGCAATCAGAGAGATGCAAATCAAAACTACCCTGAGATTTCACCTAACTCCAACTAGAATGGCCATCATTCAAAACACAAACAACAAAATGCTGGCGAGGATGTGGAGAAGTGGGAACTCTAAAACATTCATGTGTGTCTATGTTCATAGCTGCACAATTCACCATAGCCAAACTATGGAACCAGCCAGTATGTTCATCAACAGATGAATGGATTACAATACCGTGGGATATGTACACAATGGAATTTTACTCAGCCATTAAAAAACCTCAATTACATCATTTTCAGGGAAATGGATGGAACTGGAGGACATTATGCTAAGTGGGATTAGTCAGTCACAATCAGATGCTTTCCCTAATATGTGAAAGCTAGGGAGAAATGGTTCATAGGAGGGATTCTAGATTTAAAAGGAAATCCTATAGAGGAGCAAACAAGACAACCCAAGTGAGGGGAGGGGAGGGGAGAAGAAGGAAATTCTCTAAAACACACAATGTACTTAAACATATTGAAGTCAATCACTAAGCCAAGCAAAGGAAAGAGGGATGGGGAGGGAATGGGGTGGGAATTGGGTAGGGGTTAAATCGGTGATGTGTACATGTATGTACACACAAGTTGGTTTTTTTTACCCCAATACAGTGTATGAAAAAAAATAAAATAAAGAGGTCAAATTAAAAAAAAAAAACAATTAAACTCCACAGTCTTTTTTTTTTGGTGGTGCAGAGGGTGGAACCCGGAGGGGGGGGAGAAATAAAGATAGAAAGGGGGAGAGGGAAAGAGGAAGGGAGGGAGGGGAGAAATGCCTCAGAAGAAGACTGGAGAGCCACTTAACCTTGGGGAAGCAGTTAAGGAGAATCAAATAATGCTTCTAGAAGTGATAATTAAATCCAAACTTGAAAGACAGGGAGAGGGAAGGTGATTTTTTGGTCAGGGAAAAAGAAATAACTACCTGGGTCTAGGGTGAGAAGGGACATGCTGTGTTTGGAGAGCAGAAGGCAGCTCAGCATGGGGATAGCACCCAATAGGAAGGACTGAGTAATCGGAGGTTGAGTTGTAGGCAGGGGTCTTTTGTGTTGATTTAAGGACGTGGACTTTATTTGAAAAGCAATGGGGAAAATGAGGTCATAGGGAAGAGAATAACACTTCCAGGAGGTCCGTGCTGTCTCAGTGTGGAAAATGTGTTAGCCTGGAGCTGGAGAAAGAGCACAAAGCGTGGGAGGTGGGAGCTGAGCGTGGGGACCTCGGTGCTAATGTAGCTAGAAGATGCTCCTCATCTACACTGGTATCTCGGCGGTAGAGTGGGGGAAAGTGAAGAGGATGAAGTGCTGGGGATCTACAGGAAGCATGCAGTCGGCAATACGCATCCCACTCTTTTCAAAATGAACTTCACAATACTTAGCTCTGCTTAGCAGCATCAAGTTGAACTGTAAACTCATCAGAGTCTTTCAAGAATTTCAGTCAACCATTTTCATTGCTGAAAAAGCCATTGTTAAGAGATTTCATGGAAGACTAGTGTTGTCTTTATACTGACTTGGACAGGGCTCATCAAAGGAGTCTGCTGAAAATAAGTATTTGCTGGGTGAATGAATTAGCTATATTTTAAAATAAACTGTTTATAATATACCTTTAGCGATACTATATTGCTATTATGTGTTTTGCAACTTTATTTTATCTTCCTTAGTAAATTTGTATTAAGCAGGCATAAGATCAAATAACTTAATAGTTTTTAAAATAAAAATTACCTTCTTGTAGCAGGAAACGTATTCAAGTAATAAGTTTTAAACATTTCCACAAAACTGTACTTTTTGAAAAAAACTAAAGATTTTTGTAAATGATTTTTTTGATCCTCAGGACCTAAATATGTCTTTCCCTATCTATTTTTAGTTAGCCTAACATGCTTTGCACCATAGATATTATACTATCTTTTAGTCTGTAAAAAGCTGTGGTTAGCACAATGAAACATATTATCCTCTTTGGACACAGGGATAACATTTGATAAATTATTATGTTTTTACAATGATTATTACCATTTCAGTTAAAAGCTTTGCTCTAGTTTCCAGAAATACCACAAACAGAAATATTAAAAACACAAACGATCATCGAAGTATTTTTTGAAACAAAAAAGAAAGCAGTTAGGGAAATAAAAAAATTAAAAATTTTTGAGAGGTGACAATAGTAATGTCCTTAAAAAAACCTATATATACAGATATGTATAAATTTGACTAAGATCATGAATTTAGTTGGACTAAATGAATCTACCTTTTTAAGCTATTAATCTTCTCTAAATCCTAAAGTGAACAGATGATCTACTGAGGACATATATACAACATTAAGCTGAACTGACCCTTTGCAAATTCCTCCTCCAACTTTTGGTTGTAGCTGGCATGCAATGGTATATAGCACCATTTCAGATTTAATGTTTAAATGTTTGTGGGTGTTTATAACATTTTCATTCACATTTTCTCCCTCTCAAGTTTATTCTGTGTCATCTTAGTTTGCTCACAGGTCCCTCCAGAAGTTTAATCAGTGGGTAACATGTTATGTTCCTGGTGATTTTTTTCTCCATATATTGTACTATCATAATGCACTGGTGAGATGCATTTATTTTTTTCCATGTACTAGGAGAAAAAAGTTTGCTTTCCTTGACATTATTTTCCTGTTTTTGTTTTCCAGTGATGATTATGCTCTAAATAGTTATATACTGGTATTGCTAACACATTGTTTCCATTCTTGATAATATCAGTTTTCCCTTATTTAGTCTTTTAACTACATTGGTATCTAAAATATTCCGCATTGAATTGAGTAGTTTCAACAATAATATGTACTATATTAAAAATTTTGCTGACCTTCTTCCACAATAAAAATATTGTCAATATTTTACATATTTTAGAAAAGAAAACAAAAGGCTTAAAATTCTCAAATACAAACACATAAAACATACAAAGGAAAGTGTGAATGGAATGAGGTAAATTAATGATTTATTTCAAATCTTTCAGAGAAAACTTTTATACATGTAATAAATAAAAATTGATTTACATTTTATATCTTCATAGTAGACAAAGTGATGGTTTCACATTCTTTAAAAAAGGAAGTCTTTACAGATTATTACAAAGGCCATGAGGCCTTATATGGAAACACTGTGGACTCAGATATGTTTCTTGTATATTCACTTTACTGCTGTCTTCTATGTGTACATTCAATTCTGATTTCAAATACCTAGTAATAACTTTTTAAAAGTAAATGGGACAACCAAATCTACAGAAACTACATGATAAATGGATAGACAAGAAATAGTTGAAAAGTATTCTATTGCTCAATAATAAACTACCACAAACTTAGCAGTTTGCTATAACATTCATTTATTAGCTAAAAGTTCTGCCTTTCAGAAGTCCAAGTATAGCATGGTCAGATTCTTTATCTAGACTCCCTGGGAGAAACCAAGGAATTATCCAGGCTATGTTCTCATCTGAAGCTGAGTCCACTTCCAGAGGCACAATTCAGTTCTCTCTGGTTGTAGGACCGAGATCTCCATTTCCTTGTTGGCTATGAAATGGGGGACACAGAGCCTGCATGCCAAGCAAATTGTTGGACAGAAGGCCACTTCTGTCTCCAAAGTCAACATCAAAGAAATAATTATCCTCATGTTAATGCTTGATTACACTTCATCCTCCTCTCCTCTCCTCTCCTCTCCTCTCCTCTCCTCTCCTCTCCTCTCCTCTCCTCTCCTCTCCTCTCCTCTCCTCTCTTCTTCTCGCTTCTTTTCTCTTTCCCCCAACCTCTTAACCAACATTTAAATGGTGTGAGCAATTAAGTTAGGTCTGCCCAGATATCTCTCTCTGAAGGTCAATGCATTTTGGAACTAATTATACCGTCAAAATTTCTTTCACAGCAACCACCCCTCAACTAGTGGTTCCGTGAAGAGCTGGGAGACAGTGTGTATGTATATGAAGGGCTGAGAATCTCTGTGCTCTGTTAGAGTTCTGCCCCCCCCCCCCCGTCAGACAGTAAGTGGATTGCAAAGCTGAACAGAAAATGAGTAGATAAGAAATTTGAATGGTAATAAGGATTAATTACTGCTTTCATTTCTTGTTGCTCTAAACTGTTTATATTTTTGAGGGTGACATTACCAAAAGAGTGACCAGAAAATCCTGAACTCTGAAGTAACAGGAAATTAGAGATGAGAACAGTAGCTCTGGAGGATGTTTCTCTCTCTACCAAAGTCAGGGAGCTCAGGCAGTTTTTGGAAGTGCTACAGGAATTTTGTCAAAGTTACTCTGGAGAAGATCTGTGCAGCTGAAATTCTAGATGTTTATGTAGGAAATAGTAATCGAGCCTGTAGGCATACAAAGAATTAAGGTGTAGATATCTACAGTCCAAATTTTGAGCTCTTCAGACAGGGTTTGAGAATGATAAACTTTGCTATTTGTGACCAAACCATACATCATCAGGAACAGGTTTCAGTGACCTCCATATGATCAAATGTCTCTTATTTAATAAGAAACATGAAACAGATTGGGATAATAACTACAGAAAGCAATCCAAATCTTAAAATAACTGAGGATTACAAATTATTAGTATCCCATAGGTTAAACATTCTGAATACTTTGACTAGATTTATGAACATTTTAATAAGGTGAACCAAAGAAGACTTTAAAAACACTTGTATGATTTCATTCTTTGGTAGCATAAATGATAATTGCAATATAGGTCTAACTGTAATAATATATGAAGTTTACCAACTTGGGATGAACAAGTTTAGATTTAATGCTCAAAGTTCAGAGTGTTTTGTTGGCACATCAGGGTCCTTGTGTATTTTATTATTAATCCTTGCAATATGGAAATCTGGTACCAGTAGGATCTCAGTGTTATGTGAATTCACCATTGGAGGTACACATGGAGCCACATTCTTCACCATCAGACTGTAGCTGTGAAAAGAGGACAGCCTTCACTCAGGAATCTGGATGGATGCTCCCTGGCTGAGACTGGGGAACATCAAATATGGCAAGAAGAGAATCTCACATTGTGTCTTTTTGGTTGTTGTTCTGTATAGAAAGTAAGTGGCCATCAGATGGAATATAGTGGTCAGCCACACCTGTGGTAGGCCTACTAAAATGCTGAAAATAGAATAACTGCATGCATATACATCTTTCTCTGGGGAAGAGTGAGTGCTCACTTGGTCTCCCCTCCAAACAATCAGCCTAAACTCCAGCAGTCCCAAAGCTGTTCCATCTCTGGCTTGGCAGTTTTTAGTAGGTTCCCAGGTCATCTCACCTATATCTCTAAACTCCAGTTTTTATATTGCTTGGTTAAGCTTTTTATCCAAGTTCCTCTGAACCTTAAACTGGAACTGAATCACCAGTTTTGTCTAATGCTTATCCAAAGAGTACTCTGATAGTCTGTGTCCAACTGTAAAATTAATAGAAACACTATTTTGCACTCTCAGAAACAATGTAGAAGAGTTTCTATTTCCCCACATTCTCTCCAAAGTTTGTTATTTGACTTCTTTATGCTTGCCACACTGATTGGGATATCTCTTCTTTTGTGAAGTGTCTATTCAATTCAGTTGCCCATTTCTTGATCAGTTTATTTGTTTTGCTAGTGTAAAGTCTTTTAAGCTCTTTGTATATTCTGGATATTATATCTCTATCAGAGGGATAGCTTGTAAAGATCTTCTCCCATCATTTAGGGTTTCTCTTTAGGTTCTTGATGATTTCCTTTGATGAAGGAAACTTTCAGTATTTTGTTTGTTTGTTTGTTTGTTTGTTTGTTTTGGTGGTACTGGGGTTCCTGGAAACCCTTCTACCTCCGGACTACAATCCCAGACACCTATTTATTATATTTTTATTTGGAAACAGGGTCTCTTAAGCCAGCAAGCCTGGCTTAAAACCTGTGCGATCCTCCTGTCTCCACCTCCCAAGTGTGGGGATCACAAGCATGAGCCACCATGCCCAGCAAACTTTCAGTTTTTGATGCCATCCCACTTGTAGTTACTATAGCGGCCAGTGTGGAGATTCCTTAGACCCCCTTAGAAAACTGAGAATGAATTCACCATACAATCCGACTACACCACTACTGGGTATCTTTCCAAAAAGGTTGAAATCAGAGAACTACAATAATATATGCATAGCCTTATTCATAGCAGCATAATTCACAATAGCTAAACTATGGAACCAACCTAGGTTCAACAGATGAATGGATTACAAAATCATAGGAAATAAACACAATGAAATTATACTTAGCAATAAAGAAGAAGAAAATTATGCCATTTGTAAGAAGATGGAAAGGCCTGGAGAACATTATGTTAAGTGAGATTAGCCAAGCACAGAAAGAAAAGGGACCTATATTTTCTCTAAAATGCTTGAGCTATGGAGTATTTGGGATACTAGAGAGACTCCATATAATGGAGGAGATCCTCCGTGGAGCCGGAGGAAAAGTAGGGGAAGAAGAAGGCTGAGGTTCATTAATGGAATGCTCCCTGAGACTGAGTATACACGTGAATATGACATTGTGAACCTGGAGACTCGGTATTGGGAGGGAGGGAAATGGGGAGGGACAATGGAGGCATCAAGTACAGTGTAAATATACTCCACTGTCAACATGATCTTCATTATAATGTGAGACTATAATGCACCAATAAAAATATTAAAAAAGGAAAACTGTAAGTTGATGATCAGTAGAGGGCAGTAGTAAGAAGATACAGAGGGAACCGGGTAGAGACTTATGGTGTGTGATATGAGCTTCAAAGAGGCCCTGAGTGTACACAGGGAAGGATGAAGTTGCTCTGAAAACTATATGTATATATATTTTATAGACCAAACATAAAATCAGACAGCACCTGTCAGAATAGCAGTATTCGAAATGGTCATCACACACAAACGGTGTGTGCTCTGAGCTTGGATAGGCTTATACTTTCTTCAGTGCATTCAGAGCTAATATGAGAGTATACTTATAAAACTAGAATGTACCCATATTTATTTCTATAAGAATATAATACAGAGTAGGACAAGGAGATAAGAAACTGTACTAGGCAATTTATAATCTGGAAGGAAGCAAAGGTGTATATTTGCACACTAACTCTCCATAGCTAGAATAAACCATGCTTGGAAAGTCAATGCATAATTCTATAACAGAAAGACATGAATCTGACAAGTAATCCAAATCTCCAGCTTGGGTTTATCAAAACGTACTCTTTCCTGGACCATTATTGAAAACCAAATATAAACAGTTATCCTGTGCCTCTTCCCTTCCCCGTTATTCATCACTACCATGTTTTACCCCTGATTCTAAGCAATACTACCTTCTTTTACTTACTTTTCCTTATGGATAGATTAATGCCATTGATTAAGCTCTAGAAACCTCTTTTACCCATTGATCCTAGGCATGATTGATAGGCACACTTACAGATATTAGATAAGTTGATTCCGGCATCTCCTCAGCTGTACATTTACAACATGTCCACATGTACTGGGGGAAGTTTACTCTTGTCTTCCAAGTTCTGACTCTGACATTATATTTAGTTTAGCTGGAGAATAAATTAACTGTTTTTTAAAATGTATTCGTAAAGGATAAAGCAAGATCTCTTGCAAGATAATGTTCTCTAACGTCAGGAAGCCCAACCATCACTTGCGGTGGAGACTCAGGTATAAGAAAGCACCTCCCAGCAGCATGGGGTCTGGAGAACCTTCTTCCCTTTCTCCCTTGGCTATTGTTTGGCCTACCCTTTTGCAGATGCTTAAGTTTTCCATATTTAGGAAAGCAAGACGGTATGAGAGAAAGAGTGAAATTAAACACAGCTTTATCTTTGTATCCTGAAAATCAAACCTTTGCCAGCTGGGAGAGATCTATTATAGAAATCAAGATGGCACAGTGGAGACATCCAAGGAGTGCCTCAAGGCCTCGACTCTTTATTTGATGCTCCAAGTATTGTCAGAGTCCAGGCATGCCCCGCAAACCACCTTACAGCTTAAAAGAAGTGAAAGATGTCTCCTGCGTGGCAAAGAAGAAATCTCACACTCATCCTGAAATCGTGTATGGCTTTGTCTCTTTCAGAGGCTAAATTTCTTTATGCTAAAAATATGGTCATGAAGCCATTTCCAAGAAAATTTATTTATTTTATTTTTATAAGTTTCTTCAGTGTAAGTAAGCATTTTATTTTGGAAAAAAAACATCCTAAAGGTAAGAAGACACAAAAAACAAAACCAAAACAAAGGAAACTACCTACCTTAATATTTTACATATCATTTAAAATGATTTAGCCGAATATCAAATACTTAAAATAATTTATATAATCCTGGGAAATGTGTGTGTGTGTGTGTGTGTGTGTGTGTGTGTGGTGTTTATGCACATGTATATCCTTCAAAATAGGATTGTAAGACATTAAGACAAGTCACAGAAGTATCTTGTATTATATACTGATGAAGCAGCTGAGGGCGGGGGCAGGATAGGGAAGAAATATTTGCTTATAAAACAATGACGGTGAAATTCCAGTAAAGGTGGAAAATGGAAGGCAGTAAACTCAGCTTTCACTCTCTCTGTTTGTAGTAAGATCTACGTATTGACCAGAGGTGGTGAATGGCAAAGGCTGGCGCGTGCGCACACACAGAGTGCTGGAGCGAGGCCTCAGGGCTCTGAAGGCCCGTTGAATGGGATTGATCACTCTTCAACCTTTTACAGACTTTTTTCTCTTGAATAAATAACATGAAATATTTTTAACTATTTGTGTTTCAATGTTTCCAATTCAATGCTTTTGAGTTAGAATTTTTTTTCTACTTTTAGAAGAGAACATTTTATATACTGAAAAGTACCACTATTCTCACTGTGCTATATTCTGCATTCTTAACAAATTTATCTTATATTGTGCTGTCATTTTATAATGATTTCTAACTGCAATCAAAATCTGTAAAATTCTGTGAAAACATGTTTTCATATTCTCATTTTTCATAATTTTATTTAGATAGTTTTCCCTCAGGGCTAAGGATAGAACTCAGGGCCTTGTGCATGCCAGGCAGGACCTGCCACTGAGCTACATACCAAATCTCCTCTCCCTTTTTTAAAATAGTTTTTTTATACATGTATTTTTCTTGTTATTTATTTTCTGGGTCCACACCATACTGATCTTCTGATGTAAAAGAAATAGTAAATTAAAAATCTTAGAGTTTCTCTACTTTGCAATCTAAGCACCGAAGGATAACTTATACAAAATAAAAAGAAAAGCTGCAGTTCAGGTAGAGGTTATCTATAGCAGTACTGTTTTAGTCAGTTATAAAAAGAAAATAAATCAGAAATATATAGTAAATTATTCTATTAGAGTTACTAACCATGAATATCACATAGTTAGTAACTCTAACCTGTGATTTCCCTGTAAAGTCTTTACTTTAGCTGCTGAGGACAGTGACACAAAATAATGCATGTTTCCCATGGTGGCCTAAAATGTCCTAGTCTTGAAGTCATGTGATGGGTTACATAAGAGTAACTATATACCTGTAAGTTAGTCCTAGAAAAATAGGAATGCTTGGAAGGATATGGCTTCTAACCTAGGCTAAGGTGTCTATACTTTTCAGTAACTTGATATAATATTAATATGTTAATAGTATTAGTAATCATCTTAGTCTATTCCTGCTGCTAGTGTGGAGCTGCAAGTCCATAGTCAAGGTGTTGGCTTTGCTGAGGGCTGCTCTGGTCCCAAGATTGAGCTGTTTCTGTGACCTCACATGGTGGAGGTGGAAGGGCAGAGTGTTGCCTTCAATCTTGATCCTTTCAAAAGGCTGCTAATCCCATTCATGAGGGCAGAGACCTCCTGATTTAATCACTTCCAAAGGCCATGCCTCTGAATACTCTTGTGCAGAGGCTTCAATTTCAGCCTTCAATTTGTTGGAGGGGGCATCGTCATTTGAAGCATAATAGTAGATAAAAATGGATTTAACTCAAATATTAATCTAGAAAATTTTAACCAAGTAGATAGAATCAATCAAAGTATCAAAACAAGCAGCAGACTCGTTGTTTGGGAAGGTTTTGTCTGCTAATCCTTTGGCACAGTTTCTTCTGTCATTTCATTGCCCTTTTTGGAGGCAGCAGAGCATTCTTTTAGTTCTGGACATGTCCTAGGAGTCCTGGGAGTAAATTGATGGGCAGGTTTTCTGTGTAATACTTGTGATTACATTTTAAAAGAACCTAAAGATCGATGGACAGCAAGCACAGCGTGCCTGATTTCCCAGCAACCCCTCCAGGACTGTGCCTGGCTCCTTCAAGGGAAAGAGAGACAGGAAATCAGAACCTGGCCTGAGAATGGAGCTCTAGGTTCCTGGGTTTTCACATGTTTGTACCTTGGACTGAAGTCTCCCGGAGGATCTGGAAATTCTGAGCTTGCTGGAGACAGGTTCCCAGAGGAAACAGGAAAATAGAGACTTCCTTATGGAACTAGCAATCTGATCTAGACCTGCCTAAATTTGTCTAAAAAGGCCAAAAAAGAAATAGGAGCGCTGATATCCTGCCTCCTCTGGGGAATCTGAATGACAGGCCTCTAGACCACAGTGAAGTGACAGTGACTGTTTCCATGAAGCATCTCAGATAGTGGCAAGGCCTGCTTAGAATTTACAGAAATCTTGAAAATTTCTAGCTTAACATTCTCATTGTACAGAGGAGAAAACTTAGCACTGGTTATTTGTCTCCAGTGTGTGTACATTCTACAAGATATGAGTCATCTTTTCAAGAATATGTATGTGCGTAGCCATTTGCAAAGAAATAATTAAAAATGTTATTGAAAGCAGCCACATTTTTACTGATTTGCATAACTGTGTGCCACATTTTTGGACTGTCTGAACATCTCCAAGGTAATTGTTTATAATAGTAAAGTAAAAGGTGTTTTCATTCATTGTCCTTGTAAAATTCAGAGTATATCTTTGAGATAAAAAGATTTATTTTTTGAAGTGAGATTGACTTTCTATTAAAATATGTGCATTACTAGATGAAAATTTTATTTCTTCAAAATAAAAATATGATCTCTAAACTCAATGTGGTTGGCAGTTATTTTCTCATGTAGACCCAGGAAGAGGCCTGGTTTTATCAATAATAAAAGATGAATTATAGCCTGAATTTACCATAAAATGACTTTTGAGAAAAGTGCCCTCTCATTTATCTGTAGAGGGAAACATGCTGTCACTAATAGCCCTGCTGTTCTCTTAAAAAATTCTTTAAAAAAATCATTAATAATGAAAATGAGTTATTTTCCCAATTAAATTAAGGAAACATTTAAATATCTATTAACCGTCATTTAATAATAAGTTTTGAAAAATGCACATAACATTTTTAGCCATAAGGGTTTAGATCCTTGACTAACAAAGCAGGAAATGGGTGCCTTTTCTAGAGAAGCCCCAGTACCTAGATCTACCCTAATCACTGATTCTCCAGAAGGAAAAAAATGTGCATCTTTCTTCCTTAGGATTTTCTTCATATTAGGAAACAAAACTTCTAGAAGTTGTGTTAGTCAGTGTTCCATTACTTTGACAAATATCTGAGATAATAAAGTTACAAAGAAAAAAGGTTAATTTTGCCTCATAGCTTTGGAGGTTTCAGTTTCTTTGCTTTGGGCTTGTGAATGTGGCACAACATAGCAGAATGTGTGAGGGAGCATAACCACTACCTCACAAGGAAGAAAATAAGTCAAGGTCTCATTACCCCTTGAGGGCATGGCCTCAGTGACCTGACACCCTCAAGCCCACCTCTCAAAGGTCCCACAGTCTATGTACTGGGGACCCATTTTAACATATGGGAGTTGGAAGGCGTTCCAAATCCAAACTCCATGAGGAGTTACATATGCGAATAGATATGCCTTTTTTCCTTCCATATTAAAAGAACCAAAGTCTTCTGGACTTTTTTTTTTTTTACAGTAGCACACACCATAAATTCATTTACAGGATTTATACATGCTGCCAATAGCACAAATAATATTTGATCTGAACTATTTCCATACACATGAAATTTTCTTGTCACAGAATGCTGAAAGAACTTTAGCATTCTGATCTCAGACTCTCATCACCCCCCAAAAAAAGATCTACACAGAGATCTAATACCAAAAGCAAAATCAACAAAGGAGATCTAAAAATTTTACCCAAGCAGTGAATGCTGGGGTTGACAGCAAGCATTGCATTGCATTAGTTACAGAGAAAACTGTAGTTGCAATTTCAGAAAGCAAAATTAAATGTTACTCTGATTATTTGAACGTCTGTTTTATAAAATAAGGGTCTGGAATTGTGTGACTTTTGGAGAATCAGAAGCAGGTTGAATATTCAGCATCCTCGTTAGGCTGATATCATTAATAGTTCAACACCCAGAGCTCCAGGAAAACCTGATAAAAACACAGGAGGTTATTACCCAAAAGGAAGTGGGTGGGTGTTTTTTGAGATCCGGTTGAAGCTATACATACTCTTCTGCCATGATATCTACCAGCCAGCTCCGCTACCAACAACCAGCGTGGCCAAGCATGAAGCTGCCTATCAGAAAAGAGCTAATTATTTAATTAAAAGGAGGAGCTTTACGTGACTGCACCATTAACTTGATGACAGGCGAGTTAAACACCAGGCCAAATGCTTTTGTGTGTGTCAGTTGTATTTGATTTTCATGTGTTTGTTCGTTGCCGTGCTTAGCATTATTGGGCTGCTGTAGTGGAAAAGATAAAATCCTTTAATACTCTATTTAGAACTACAGGTGATGAAGCCTGATCAATACTTTTTATGAATCTGTAAACTATTACAGCACAGCATGTTCCAAAAGGCTTTTCCCTGGTGCCATGGCTATATTATTTTGAGGCCAGAGGCCCAAGCAATATTGAAATCCTGCTTGAATTCATCTTCTTCAGGCCATAAAAGTGACAAGATCCCCAAAGATTTACATTTTTTCATGCTATAGATTAATCAATCTTTCAGGTAGAAAAAGAAGGATTTTGCTGTGTGTGCTATAGACTATCTTTTCAGCCTGAGGAGACTGTAAGAAATTAATTTCTCTTTTCCAGGAGAAGAGGATACCAAGGGCAACTTGTCTAAATAAAAGAAAATGTAGTCAAAGTTTCTTTTTGCTGCATTATTTTTGGTACAGTATGACAATGATGTCATGGTGTCATAAAGAAAATTCTCCAGGATGCATAAGTTGATGAAAAACCAGTTTTTGGCAACAACAAATTAACAGATAATTTGTTGTTGTTACTGTTGTTGTTGTCATTAAATTCAAACTCGAGTACCGATTAAGAAATGGGCCTTTCAGAATTGTTATCAGTTGCAGTATTTATTTCTGATGTTGTTTAAAATATGAGGTTTCACACAGATGATTTTATTCCACAAAAGTATCACGAGATTTTTAAGAACAGTCTGGCCAAAATGGGCTTTCTTTGTTTCTAAGAAAACATTGCCTAATTTTTCCATATTCAGTCTATGAAAACAGAATTGCCTTTCCCAAGGACCTTATCAATTATTTATGTACAGCAGCAACTAAATTATTTTAATCTTTACTTTGGACAGGTCTTTAGCATAAAAATACCACTGACAATTTCAAAATGCCATTGAGTATTTCACAAACCAAGGATATTTTTTAAACATGTTAACTTGACTTTTCCATCAATTTAAATAAGTTAAGATTTCTTTACGAAGAGGAAGGATATGGTGATATTTAGTTAAATCTTTAGATGGCTTTAATTTATTAAATACATAATCATGTATAAGCACAATTTTGCAATATCTATTCAAATTAAAAGGTATTAATAATCTCTAGCATGTATATTCTACCTCTAGAAATTCACTTTATAGATATACTCACACATGTAATATAGCTTCTCATATTTGTCTTTAAATTATTCCCAAAAGAATACCCAATAATGAGTGATGAAAAACTATCTAAAAGCCCATAGTTAGTAAGCTCCTGAAATATATTGCTTCCAAATATATTTTGAATTACTATGTAGCTGATATACCATTGTCCTGATATGGAAAGATAAAGATTTTCTGCTTAGGAAAAAGATGATAGGGAGTAATGCCCACTGCATGTGTGTAATGATGGAAGAAAGGAGAATACCTATGTATTTAGTATAACTTCTAGAGGAATACATTTGTAGCAATAAAACAGATAACATTGGTTACCTGTGAGAGATGAGGTGGAAAACATCTGGAAAGAGAAAAGGAAGGAGGCATTTCTCTTACAAAATTTTCTCTTTATATTTGAACCATCTGAATATAATTAATGTTAAAATTAAATAAATTTTTAAAACCCACAGATACACATCTGTTTCATACCTCTAAAGAGACCAAGGAATACTGGATAAATCAGGGTCTGAAAAATTCTAGTATATTTTGGGGAAGACTTTGCTCATACTGCTGCAGCCTCCCCTAGCTCACCTGTTTTAATGTGAGCCTTATGTTCCCGTGACCAGAATCCTTCTGTGTTTCTCCGCTACTTTATCATGGAATGGGCCAAGAGTGCTGGAAACTTAATTTCTTCCTGGTCTCAGAGACAACCCTCAACCATCACTGGAGGTGCTGGTAGAATTTATGTCTCAGCTTCCAATCCCTTAAGTAGATAACATTCAGGCTTAGAATGTGCATGTAAGAGGGACCCTTTGAAATTAAAAGCCCCAAATTAGATTATTTCTTTCATTTTCCTAGTAAGAGGTGTTTCGCTTTGTTTTCATCTTAGCTTCCTCTTGCTAAGAATGGAAACTGAGAAGCTACCTCCTGGCCTGGGCAAGCAACAAAGAAACTAGAATTGGAATATATTTCGCTGGCTAGTGCTGCCTTGCTGAATCTTATATACATGTATTTCCTGCCCTTTGTCCCTCTGTACTTCCTTCCCTCTTGTAAAAGCTGCACCTGTCCATGAGCCCACCAAAGATGGGGATTTGAGCCATATAAATTTTACCTTCCTCAAGGCTGCTTTTGAATAAACTTGTTTATTCAAATTCACTCCAGAATTTTGGGTGAGCTATGAGCAACAGCACCTTTGATTCTAGTGACATACACTGGGCTTAAGTCTACTATTTGAAAATGTAATTTTCCTGATAATGCATTCTTTATTGCCTTTTTTTTTTCTTCTTCAACTCTTTGGCCAATGTTTTCTGACATTTCTTCCAAAGCAAACCACTCATACCCCAATCCTCATTCCAGGATTACTTTTAGAGGAACCCAAATTAAACCCATTGATGCTGCATGTTGAGCAGTGAAATGACAACATGTTATGCACCATGACTTCATCTCCTGAGGACGAACTGTGCTTTGGGGAAACCAAAGGATAATGGTGACGATACAGATTGTGGAGTAAGTAGATTGTTGCTAAATTTAAATGAAGTACGAAGGGGCTCTAGGTCACCAACTATCCTCTCAAGTCCTGGTGAAATCCAGAAAGTCTTCCTGGTAGTGATTTGAGAGACCCACATGTACAATCAGAGATAGACTGTGCTAAAAAATCAGGCCAGGATCTGATGTTAAGAGTAGTGTTGGCCGGGCCTGGTGGCGCACACTGGTAATCCCAGAAGTTGGGAGGCTGAGACAAAGGATCATGGATCGAGGACAGCCTCAGCTCCTTAGTGAGGCCCTCTGCAACTCAGTGAGACCCTGTTTCAAAATAAAGAATAAAAATAGGGCTGGGGGTGTAGCTTGGAGGTAGAATGCCCCTGGGTTCCATCCCCAGTACCACACACACACACACAAAAGAGTAGTGTTACAACACAAAGGCTTGATTCTTGGCCTTCTCAGTGAAGTCTGATAAGGGAAGATTGGGGCTTTGAGACTTGGGACGGGGACATTTACAGAATGTACTAGAGAACCTTGAACCCTAGATTTCCTGAAGCCTCGGGGATGGGATAACTGACACACTCTCCCTTGCTCCCTTCTTTGAAGGGCATACCAAGTCTTCATCTTTGGCCGAAGACTTCTAAGGTGATATTAACCTTTCTTATCGTGTAAGCCTCCTTTCCTTTTTTTCTGGAAAAATCAATATTTAGCTATATTTAGGGCCACTCTCAGCATAGACAACTATAAGAGAAAAGGAATTGTTTACTAAAAGAACAAGAACATCTGGTTAAAATACACCAAGATGAGCCTAGAGAACACACCTGGGAAAGGATGCTGAGCACGGGTGCCACAGTGAGGGATAGAGTGCAAGACTGGGTAAGAGAGAATTTATTGCCATGAGACACAATCCCAGGGTGGAGGATTTAACACCTAGCCGGAACACTTGTGCTCCGAAGTGCCCTCTCAACGCAGGGGAACACCAATGACAGATAAGAAATGAGGTACAGTCACGAGGAACTTTCTTGACAAGGTTTTGAAGGAAGTTAAGAGACTCCAAAGGCAGTTGAGCATGGTGGATTATGCCTGTAATTCCAGTACTTGGGAGGCTGAGACAGGATGAACTCAGGTTAGAAGTCAGCCTTAGAAACTTAGTGAGGCCCTCAGTAACTTAAGGAAACCCTGTTCAAAATAAAAACATAGAGGGCTGAGGGTGTAGCTCAGAGGTGGAAAGCATATAGGTTCAATCCCCAGGTACAAAAAACAAAACCAACCAACCAAACAAACAATAAAAAAACCCCAAAAGCCTTGCTATCTGCTATGCTTAAATAAATATATCACAACAGCCTGCAATGGCCAGCCAGAGAGAAAATCTAAATGGCCTCTTTAAGGTGTTAGTTCCCTTTCCCTCCCTCCTTTGCTGACTTCTCTTCCAGTATATCCTGGGTCACATCCCATTTAACCTATTCACACCCACCCAGCTCCACTCAGGACATACTTCTGGGGGCCCCAAGTAAATGACACAGGTAAACTTGTATAGGTGCTTGTCAGTGTTTCAACACCAGTTGTTTCTCTTCTAATCATACCTGCCTGGGTCCCCTCTACTTACTGGGCTAGGATAGCTAAAGTATTTGACTGCAGTGAGCATACATTGTATTTTCTCATGTGCAACAGTTCTTAACACCACAAAACAGTATTTATTAAATTTATTTTAGACTCTGATCTTGACTTTCGAGTCTAAGCTGATTTATTTATAGTGACTCAAGCCCATGCTTACTTCTACAAAAAAAAAAAAAAAAGCACATTGGAGTAGGTCATGGAGGTAGAAGTTTGTAATCCCAGTACTTGGAAGGCTGAGGCAGGAGAATTGCAGGTTAGTGGATAGCCTCAGCAACTTAGCAAGGCTCTCAGCAACGTGCTGAGACTCTGTTTCAGAATAAAACATAAAAACGGCTGGTGGTACAGCTGAGAGGTAGAATGCTCCTGGGTTTGATCCCTAGTACCAAAAAAGGAAAACCCAAAGCACATTACAGTAAATTAGGCAGCTCTTACTGGGTGAAAGTATACACAGAGTCTTGGGTTTGAGCTTTACTAACTTCATTTATGGTAATGTGGACTGAGTATCATAAATTCCAGACCAAGTTTCATTCTCTGTACTTAAGAACATAGCATATATTTTGCCAAGTCTTTTTGGAAAAATATTTAAAGCAAGTTGCTCCATACACACAGTGCTAACAAAAGCTAATATCCCCTTACTGTCTACCCTAGCCCTGTGTGCAAACTCTGTGATCTAATTTTCAAAACATTTGCAGTACAAAATAGCAATGATGGCTATGAGGATTAGAGAAATAGCGCAGGCAGAATGCCTGGCACACAGACGGCATATTGAATGTCCCTTCCCACACTGCATTGCTTCTATCTCCTTGCAAATGTCAGGCTTCCAAGCAAGAACTTTATCCAGTCATTACTAGAGAGAAGAAAGGACATTCTTTATTCAGACCTCGCGTCTGGCCATTTATTTACTAGAGCCACAGATCTCACACATCAGCTCGCGGCTCTCATTACAGCCTCATCTTATCACCCCTTTGGCGCAGTGAGTAGAGTTTCTGCCCATTCCCCTGCCCATTCAGTTGGGAAGTTACTGCTCCCACAGGCAGGCAATCCCATTTCGTGTATTTCTAACAACAAGATTGGAGTGAAAAAAGGAAAATAGGTGCAGAAATCGGAGTGCAGATGTGCAGCCAGGAGGAATTTCCTCAGGCTGCAACTGCTCTACAGAACCCTGCCTTTCAGGAGCTCCTGGCTCCAGAATTTCTAAATCAGAGGGACCAGTGGTTTACCAGGGCTAGTGCAGAGGGAACAGCAGGGCAGCAGGAACAGCAAACTCACCGTGTTCGTCAGCGTTTCCTATCACTATGACCAAAACACCTGAGGAGTACTACTTAGAAGATGAAACGCCTCTTTGGCTCATAGTTTCAGAGGTTCAGTCCATTGTCAGCTGGCTCCAAGTCAGAAGCATTGTGGTGGGAAGTTATGGAGGACAGCTGAGTAGGGCAGCCAGAAGCAGAGGGAGAGGAAGGGTATAGTGCCCAAAGCTATGCCCCCAGTGACCCATCTTTTCTAGCCATGAACTGCCTGTCTATGGTTACCACCCAGTAAATCTATTCAAATTATTAATCTGGCCAGGTATAGAAGTCTGCATTTGTAATTCCAGTATTTGGGAAGCTGAGACAGGAGGATTGCAGGTCCAAAGCCAGCCTCAGCAGTTGAGGGAGGCTCTCAGTAGCTTAGCGAATTCCTGTTTACAAATAAAAAATTAGAAAAGGCTGGATGTGTAGCTTTCAGGTAGAATGACTCTGGACTCATTCCCCAGTAACACACACACACACACACACACACACACACACACACACACACCATACACACAAAATTACTAATCCATGAATGGATTTGCCCACTGATGAGGTAAAAGCCCCAATTCAGTTATTTCACCTCTGAACGTCTCTGCCAACCCATGAGCTTTTCTTGTGGGTGTGTGGGGGTGCATGCCGCATCCACACAATAGCACTTACCAGCTGACAAGTGAGGAAATTCAGTGACTGTAGAACAGGAATAAAATTGACCAAAAGTTAATTGACCGAAATCAGCTTTGCATTATCACCCCATAGCAGAAATTCTATATATTAGTGTTAAAAACTCTTCTCTGAAAACAATCATTTTTTAAATTACTAAATAGCTGAGAATACTATTTTTTTTTTACTTATCCTTTAACAAATGTTGAATTCTGTGTGGATGTTGATTCATTCCACAGTTGCCACCATTCCTCCATGCATGGGGAATAAGTCACGTGCATTCAGTTCAGGATCCCTTGAGAGTCAAGAGAAATTTCTGTCTCCAGGTTATTTATATGTCCCTGTGTTTAAGGAGAGTTGAAAGAAACTTGATAGTACAAAGAAGATTGTATAGAAGAAAAAATCTAGTGTTACTTTAATTCTGTCATTTTATGTGGCTATTCAAGTTTTTTTTTTTTTTTTTTTACTATGGATTGAACCCAGGGGCATTCTATCTCCAAGCTACAGCCCTGGCCCTTCTGTTGTTTATTTTGAAAAAGAGTCTCACTAAGTTGCTGATTTTCACTAAGTTGTAGAGGCTGGCCTCAAACCTGAGATCCCCCTGTCTTCAGCCTTCCAAGTATTGGGATTACAGTAATATACCACACCACTTTTCCAGCTGATGTTTAAAATTTAAAGCCGGAAAAGAATGAATACAACATTACAGTGTATTATTATAGTTTGGCAAGTACAAATTTGATTCATATGAGAAATACATTTATGTTGTATCATGATCATTTTCGAAAATAACTTTGTTTATAAGGAAAAGTGGTCATTAAAATACACCTGCTTTAGAGTCAGATATGGTGGCACATACCTTGTACTCCTAGTACTTGGGAGGCTGAGACAGAAGGATTGCCAGCCTCATCAACTTAGTGAGATCTTGTTTCACAATAAAATATAAAGTAGGTGTAGGAATATAAGTCAGAGGCAGAATACCTCTGATTTCAATCCCAGTACCACCACCATCAACACACACACACACACACACACACACACACACACACACACACAGACACACACACACACACACACAGAAACCCATGTCTGTCTGTCTGTCTATCTATCTATCTATCTATCTATCTATCTAGTGTTTTTAGATGCATCTGCCTTGGGCTGCATAGCCAAGTAGGCTGCTGGGGTGGATTTAGATTGGCAATCTAGTGAGAAGACAAAGCTATATTCTTTGCCTTTAATTGACATTGGCATAGAAATTTTCACATCTTTGTATAGTTTTTCTTTTATACATCAATAAAATAACAACATACTCTAAGGTTTCTTTTAGTTACATTTTACAAAGAAAGAACAATTGAGTGTTTTTTTAATTCTGAAAACTGACAACAAAAAGAAATAGCAACTCCGTGTAAATCATTACAATAATGATGTTCAATTTGGCGTTAATGTAATGAGGATTAAATATATACTATATTTAACACCTATATGTGTATATGTATATACACACACGTGCACATGCGCAAACCCATTTCACATTTTTCTACTCTCTAAACAAACATAAAACAAGACTCATGTACCTGAGAAGCCGGGGAAGCGCTTTTCCTCTGGTGTGAAGGAAGCCAAAGCATCACAGGTGTGTTCCCTTGGAAGCCCCGCCCCGTACCTCTTGGTCTTGTGGGTAGTTGCAGCAACACTTGCTTTTCTGTCCTTCTATGTTCCCCCAGTGTCTTTGTCCTGTGGTTTAGGACACAGTGAGTAGTCAAAGCCATATTGGCTCATACACCTCTCGGGAGCAGGATGTGGAGAGACCACAGATGCTCCTCAGCTGATGACAGTATTACTTCTTAATAAACTCATTGCAAATCAAAAATATTTTAGGTAAAGAATACATTTAGTACCCCTAGCCTACTGAGCATAGTACCCCTAGCCTACTGAGCATAGTACCCCTAGCCTACGGAGCACCCAGTTAACAAGGCAGGATGTTACAGAGAGTCTGGTTATTTCCCCTGTGGCTGAGAGTCTAGGCAGGGGCTGACTGGGAGCTGTCCAGCATCTCTGCAGAGGTAGGATTACACTACATCACTGACTGATGCTGTGGTCTTTGGATTTTGAGGTTGGATTTTGGATTTTGAGGTAGTTAATTTGAGGGGATTAAGAATACCATCTTGCTGCCTGTTATGATAACACATGCCTAAAATCCCAGTACTTGGGAGGCTGACAGGAGGATCTCAGGTTGGAGACCAGCCATAGAAACTTAGGGAAACTCTCAGCAATGTATAGAGACCCAGCTTCAAAGCCAAAAATAAGAATAAAGAGGGCTGTGGTTGTAGCTTGGAGGTAGACTGCCCTAGTTTCAATCCCCAGTACCCAAACAAACAAACAAATAAATACAACTGTACTTCTTAGACACTGGCCTGTTGAAGTATTGACCTATTGAGGGTTAAACTAAATATTTTCTTAAGAGTGGAGATACACCTGACTTTTAAGAAGAATAATAGCCGTCATGACTCCAACTTGACTCATTCCCACACTTTGGATCAGTTCCAGCAGCTCTTTGGTTTCCACGCCGCTCTTCTCCTTTCTTCAGGGTTCTATAGCTCATCAGACACATATCTGGGATCCACCTCATTTCCCCACTTAAGCCTCAATTATAGTAAACAATAATACATTGTAAACTTCAAAATAACTACAAGATTAAGACAGGAGGCTCACAGGTTCAAGGCCAACTTTAACAATTTACTAATATCCCCAGCAACTTCGTGAGATCCAGTTTCAAAATAAAAATGAGAATAGGTCAGAGTTAGAAACCCCTGGGTTCAATTCCTAGTGATCCCCAAATAAATAAAAAATAAACAAAGTAGGTAGAAGAGAAGATTTTGAATAGTTTCATTTTAAAGAGATGATAAATGTCTAGGGTGATGAATATGCCAGTTACCCTGATATGATCAATACACAATGTATACATGTATTAAAGTATCACGCTATAGCCATAAATATGTGCAGTTAATTTTTAAAATTAAAAATTAAAAGAGAAAGACTCAGACTCCACTGAACAAAGTCATGATTGCCTGCCATTGTTCACCTTCACAAAGATCTCACATAAACAGGACAGAATTTGCATCTTAGTGATTTTTAAGAGTCATGAATACTGATAAGTAGCTTTCGGCACAATAGGGAGAGAAAATGTTGTTACAAACTATCTAGGTAATTTTCTTCATTCGTTTCCTCTACTATTGAATATGTTTATAATTCACTAAGCACAAAAGTCTCACCACTCTTGAGCATTCCTACAGAGCATCCTGAATACTATTGTAATGACTGAAATACTATAAATACATAAATAGAATAATGGACTCCTTTCATCTACAAATAATAACTAAATTTGGTTTTAATATAATGGTAGTATTGAGTCTATTTTTAAGAAATTCTGCTTAGGAATACTGAGACAAAAACTGCTTATAAAATTAGGGAAGTCTGAAAAACTATCTTCATGATTACTAATGTTATTATTGAAAATGGTTAGCATTAAATCATTGGAAAGCTTGTTATTATAACTATCATCTTTTTAAGTATTTAATGTACTTTCTTGAACTGAAATGCTTATGGTGTGGTAAAATTACTACAGTGTGATATAATTTTATCTTATTTCATTATTTTTATGTGTTTTTTTGGGTGCATTGTAATCTCATGACATAATTTAAATCACGCTGACAATGACACAATACACACTGGACTTTGTAGGATTCCCCTTGCCTTCCCATCTTCCCTGACGAATATAGAGCACTGAGAATGGCGTTGGTATGCTTACATGTGCACACACAGTCAGTTGAGGGTAGTGCTTCCACTCATGAGCCTCGGTCTTCCTCCTGCCCTTCCCTTAGGCCTTCTCCCTGGCTACATTGCATGAGTTCCAGCTATATAAAATATCAACTTTCTAGGCCGGGCGTGGTGGCACACGCTTGTAATCCCTGCGCTTGGGAGGCGGAGACAGGAGGATCGCGCAGGTTCGAAGCCAGCCGTGCTGGTTTAAGAGACCCTGTTTCCAAATAAAAATATAAAAATGGGTCTGGGAGTGTAGCCCGGAGGTAGAAGGGCTTCCAGGAACCCCAGTACCACCAACATATATATATATCAACTTTCTCCCATTGGGTCAAGTTCGCAGAGTTCATGGTAATATTCCCTGGGTGAAATCCCTGTTCAATTAGCTAAGCAAGTTCCATTGTATAGAACCTTGGGCACGTTATTACTTAATCTCTCTACTTCAGTTATTTTATAGGAGTTTTTATGAGGCTTAAATATACTAACTCAGTAGATGTAGTGACACACAAGCATGTGTCACTACTGTAATCCTACTACTTTGCTGAACAGGAGTATTGTAGGTTCAAGGACAGCCTCAGCAACTTAGTGAAACTCTCAGGAACTTAGCAAGACCCTGTTTCAAAATAAAAATATATAGGGCTTGGGGTAGAGCTCTGAGATAGAATGCCCTTGGTAACAGTGTGTGTGTGTGTGTGTGTGTGTGTGTGTGTGTGTGTGTGTGTGTATGCAGATCTTAGGGAAATTCCTGGCATACAGTAAAAACTCAATAAACAGTATTTCTAAGGACTTCATGATTTTTGTTGTCATTTGATTGTAAACATTAATTGATTACATACTATAATATTCTTTTGTTTAGGGGGGATCGTGGGGATTGGACAGAGGGCATTCTACCTACCTCCAAGCCACATGCCCACCTAGCCTTTTTTATTTTTCAAAACAGGATCTCGCAGGTTGCTGAAGGCTGGTATTGAACCTGCAATCTTCCTGTCTCAGCCCCCCCAAGTTCTGGGATAACAGACATGCACCACCATGTCCACTTATTCTTATAAACTATAGAAATATTGGTAACTTTTAAATGTTTTTTTAGAAATCTAGAAGAATTTCCTTATAAATTCTAGTATGATTTGTTTTTTCTAACTCAGAGTTTTCTCTGCAAACAATTGTAGTTTTGGGAAACAAACTGTGCTCTCTTCTAGTACCTTATTTCTTTTCCACCATGACTCAGTGTCTCAGAAATTGATTCAATATTTAATAGACATGGGTATGAGACTTCTTGATCTTGAATCTTACTGAGTTACTTCTAAAGTTTAATCATTAAGTTGCTTGTAATAAATCATTATTTTATTAGATAACTTTCCTCTATGTCAGTTTGCTAATCATTTTTATTGTGAATGAGTGCTGGTTTTATTTCTTGTTCTTGGCAATGTTTATCTTCTTTTTTATTGTAATAATACATATTTAGCTTTCTCTTTGTTTTTCTTTTTTATCTCTTTGTATATCTTTACTATGTGTTTGGGCCAGAAAAATTGTGAAAGTGTAAAATTACGATATTATAATGTCTGTTGTTTTCATAATTACATTTGTAAAAGCAAAAAGAAATACAGTCAGTAAAAAATATGCTTGAGACATTAAAGTGTCTTTCGGAAGACCCAAGTATAACAAAGAACTGCAAATAACAAAAGAGTTGCCCTATTGGCAGAGTGTCATCTTGGATTAAGCAAATGTTTTCTTTGTGTTACCTTTTCCTGGAGGTACAACTTTTATTGTTTCTTTGATAATAGGAAGATAGTTTGCAGTTGCTAAAAAATTCTCAAATTGCTGAAGTTTTAAGAGTCTATTAGAGGAGGTCGCAAATGTTTTCTGCAAAGGGCCAGGTGAGAAGTATTTTCAGCTTTGTGGATCATGTGGCTTTTGTCACAGTTTCTCTACTCTGTGTGGCTACACAGCCACAGACAATGAGTATACAAATGAGTGGGTGTGGTTGCATTTTAATAAAACTTTACTTATATAGGCAGCAACTAACTGTGATCTACTGGCCATAGGTTGCCAACTCCTGGTTCACAGTAATTTAAATAAGTTATTCAGTAACATAAATACTATTACAAAAATTAAATTTATGAATAAAAATTAACTGCACTTGATTATCCTAATAAATTTTGATAAATAGGAAGGTAAAAGTGACATTTTGATTAAAAATGGTTCAGGTGCTATTCATCTCTTTTCTGAATGTTGGACTCAAAACGAGCAAGTCATATACTCAGAAAATTAGGTAGATTCATTTATTTTTACTAGTACATTGCTGAGAATCAATCAGTTAGTCAATATTGTATAACTCTAACATTGGTAGCAGTAATTAAAATATTAAGATTATAAATTGTGGTTCTTCAGTTATAATTATATTAGAACTAATATAAAACAATATTTTCCCTTTGACATATAAATCACTTAAGGATATTTGTTAAGATTTCCCAAGATGACACAAATAAGTCCATGGCACAGAAAGCCAGAAGGAATTTAAATTAAATAGAAAGAGAAGCCAAAGTCAAAATATCATTATAAACTTTCAAAAACTGTCTACCAAAGAGGGAAAAACAGAATTGGTATAGGTATCATGGAAAGATATATGGCAAGTATTTTTTTTTTTTTTTTTTTTTGGTGGTGGTGGTACTGGGGTTCCTGGAAACCCTTCTACTTCTGGGCTACACTCCCAGACCCATTTTTATATTTTTATTTGGAAACAGGGCCTCTTAAGCCAGTGAGGCTGGCTATGAACCTGCGTGATCCTCCTGTCTCCGCCTCTCAAGCACAGGGATTACAAGCGTGCACCCCCACGCCTGGCATCAGTATTGTTCTTTTTAATATAAGTCTAGTGTAAAGGATGATCATAAGCCAAAGTAGGAGACGGGCTTCGAGCTTTGTCCTCCGATTCCTTCCTGCTGTCCTAAATGCTAGCTTCCACCACCAAAGTCAAAGCTTCATCTCTTTGTATATCTTTGTATATATTGTATATCTTTGTATATCTTTGTATATCTCTTATCTCTTTGTATATCTTTACTATGTGTTTGGGCCAGTAAAACACCTGATCTCCTATTAAAATCTACATATTTCTGGGCATGGCGTGTATATCAAAATCCCACTATTTGGGAGGCTGAGACAAGACGATCACAGGCAAGCCTCAGCAATTTAGTGAGACCCTCAGCAACTTAGCAAGACCCTTTTCAAAATAAGCACCTCAGAGGAAGAATGACCCTGGATTAAATTTCCAGTACTAAAATATGTAACTCTATATGCAAGATGACATTTAATTTTAGGACATATGTGACAAATGTCAAAATGGACAAAGCTTACAGGGAATACAGGCTGCTACAGTCCATGCAGTCACACAGTGCCCGGAAGTTTAGCTTCATTCTACCAAAGCATTCTTTCTTCTAGGAAGGAAAGGCTTCAGGGCACACTGATGCTCAGAAATGCATATTGCACACATAGCTACCCAGCTCACAGTAATACACAGGAGCAGAAGGAGCTCCAGAGATGCATCACTCATAAATTCCAAGCTGAGGTAGTTAAGAGATTTGAGGTTGAAAAAGAATCCAGTGTAAAGAGTTACGAGAACAAGCCATACAGATTTGAAATGTTTAAGGAAATGTTTAGCTTGTGGATATTTTACCTTGAGCCTGAGCAATGATCTGTCAAAATCAATATTAGAATCATAATATTTAATTACTCCAGTACTTGGAAAGCTGAGACAGGAGCATCGCAGATTCAAAGCCTCAGCAAGTTAGTGAGGCTCTCAGCAATTAGCAAGGCCCTGTTTCCAAATAAAAAATAAAATAATTAGGACTCGGAAGATGGCGGCCTCAGCAACAATAGCTGGCAGCGGCCAAATAGGACAGGTATTCTTTTGAGAAAACCTGGACATCAGAATTTGGTTTAATATCTAATTGGGACAATATATAGAGACATTTGTAGCCATGACTTCCTAACCAAAATATAAGAAAGAAGAGAAGGTCCTAGATGGCAGAGACGCCAGTGGTGGCGGCCAGTATTTAGGAGAAGATAAAACCAATCCAACCAACCTTGAACTGTTGGAGAAATTTCCTCAAAAAAAGACTGTTCCTGTCCCACATGCTCAGGAATTCTAGACAACATACTATGTAAGAAAAATGAGACTTCCAGGAAGATGGCGACCAAGAAAAGCAGCATTTACTAGCCCTGCTAAAACTTGATCTCTGTTGCCACAAAATCAGTGTTTTTCATAACCAGAAAACACTAGCAACAGAGAAATAAAAAATGTAAACACAAGGGACAGAGAAAAAAAGACTAGAAGAACAACCAGAGACCAGAAAAAAAATCAAGCCCACAATGCAGCAGCAGAGCTGAGCTGGCACCATTTTCCCTCATGGCACCAGGCTCCAGAGAGGAAAGGGAAATAAGGAGCTGAAGTGAGCAGCTGCGGATCATTCTGGTGTAATTCAGCAGTTCTTTCAGTGTAAAGAATACCTAAAACTCCTAGTGGCCAGGCTCATCATGCCTCCCAGGACTCAGAACGGAGCTCAAAACCAGAAAAAAAATACTCCAGCCTCATAGCCGAGGGTGTGGCAGCGGCGCCATATTGCTAGCAGCAACAGCGAGTTCACTGTGCCCCATGATTGCTCCTGATCAGCGCGCACAATAACCATGAGTGGAATTGTGGCCCCTAAAGGCGAAATCCCTGTACTGCACTCCCAGGGACTTGCACAGCTTTGATAGTCTCCTTGGGTCTGAGATTTTGCAATCCAACCCAGTGAAGGAGTAGCAGTGGCAGAGATACCACACCCTAGTCGCAGCTCCCCGTGGGAAAACGCACAGCATAGCACCCCCACGGTCTCGCACAGCCTTGATTAACTCCCTGGGTCTGAGAATTTGTGATACAACCCAGTAAAGGAGTAGTGGTGGCTGAGATTATCACAGACTCGAGATACAGAGCACTCTAAGTGAAGTTGTAGTGACCCAGGGAAGGCACAAAATTCTGAAATCATGGGAAAGAGGAACAACAATAGAGCAATGAATGCCCACAACCTCACAACATCAGAACCTGATGACACAGAAATTCAGATATCTCCAAAACAATCAAATCAGGAATATAACTGTAGAAATAATACAGGACCTTTGAAAAGAATTGAGAGAGTCCAAAAGAAATAAAGGATGCAATCATTGAGGTAAAGGCCTCAATTCAAACATAAACAATCGATTAGACCACATGGAGAATAGAATCTCGCTCCTAGAAGATGATCACTCCAAAAAATGAACACATAATTTATAATTTAGAAAAAATCAGATAGCAGGAATCTGACATTGAAGAAATATGGGCCCATTTTAAGAGAGCTAACCTAAGAATAATCAGAATAGAGGAGGGAAAAGAAGGTGAAACCAAAGGGATCAATAATCTCTTCAAATAAATAATAGCAGAAACTTTTCCAAACATAGAGCAAGAGGTCGATACACAGGTCCAGGAAACTTATAGAACTCCCTTTAGACAGGATCAGAGAAGAGTATCCCCATGCCACATAATTGTCAAAATGACCAATGTGAAAGCCAAGTAGAGAATCTTAAAGGCAACAAAAACAAAGGGCCAAGTGACATTCAGAGGCAAACCAATTAGAATCACTCCAGACTTCCCAAACCAAGTCATGAGAGCCAGAAGGGCTTGGAGTAACATATTCCAAACTCTGAAGAAAAACAACTTCCAGCCAAAAATTTCCTACCAAGCAAAACTATCAAATTAGATGTGGAAATAAGAAGCTTCCATGGCAAACAGAACCTGAAGAAATTTGTGTCTTCAAAACCAGCGCTAGAGAAAATACTCAAAGAGATTAATTACAAAGAAGAAATAGGTAATACATGGCAGAACCAGAGAAATAAGATTTTCCATCCAGAAGACAACTAAGATTGATTATCTTTGGAGATTCATTATTTATTTTAGTCCTTTGCCTATTTCTAAATTGTATTGTTTGCTTTTACTGTTGCTATTTTATAGGATTTCTATTTGGAATATTAATATAACTTCAGATATAGCATTTGGAAATATTTTATCCCATTCCATCAGTAACTTTTAACTCTGTTTACATTTTCTTTGGATGTACAATATTTTTTATTTTTTAGGAAGTTTGCTTGTTTATTCTTTTGTTGCCTGTGCCTTTGAAATCATATCCAATAAATCACTGCCAATTTCAATGTTGTGAAGTTTTATGACCCAGGTTTTCTTCTAAAAGTTTGTAGTCTTAAGATTTACATTTAGGTCTTTTATCTATTTTGAGTTAATATTTGTATATGGTGTTAGGTAAGGATCCAAATTTATTCTTTTTCATGTAATTATTATTTTTCAATAATATTTAGTGAAAAGATTATTATTTCCTTCACCAAATGTTCGTGGAAACCTTGTCAAAAATAACTTGACCATATATGGAAGAATTTATTTCTAGGCTTTTATTTTACTCCACTTGTTTATATATCTGCCTTTATAGCAGTACTACACTGTTTCAATTATTGTAGCTTTATAAGGTTTGAAATAAGAAAATGTACATCTTCTAGTTTTGTTCTTTTTTGAGATTGTTTTGGGTATTTAGAGTTCATATTTCATGTTAGGATAGATTTTTTTCTAAAAAATAAATAAATAAATGTATGATACTTTCACCTAAAAAAAAAAGAAAAAAAATCCTCTGGTAAAAAAGAAAGCAAAAAGAAATATTGAAATGTTATCTCTAAGTCATCAAAAGCTTGATATCAGACAAATGAATCTGTTATGTGAGATTATCATTGTTAATTTTGGATAAATTGCTATAATACTAGATGTCAACCACTAAGCCAAGCATGGGGAGGGAATGGGGTGGGGGTTGGGTAGGGGCTAACTTTGCAATGTGTGCATGTATGTCTACACAAGTTTTTTATCCCATTATGATTATGAACATAGTGCATCAATAAAAAAATAAAGCACCAAATTAAATGAAAAAAAAAAGAAAAATGCTTGAGAGGAGAGCCAAGATGTCAGCAGCAGCAAAGGCCAGTATTGGGGATAGGCAGGTAGGTTCATTCTAATCCACCCTGAACATTTGAGGAAATCTCCCTGAAAGTAGACTGCATCTGTCCCACATGCTCAGGAACTCTGGGCAACATACTATGTAAGAAAAATGTTCGGGCGCATCAGATGGAGCCCCACATAGTCTGGTTGGTGGGCTCCAGGCATCCTGGGGCCAAAGGCACTCCTAGCCGCTGTGTTCCTTTGCACAGCGCTGGGGCTGGGTGCACTCGGAGCAGCAGAACCCGCTCTCTGTGGTGAAGCTGTGGGCCTTTGCTCTTGGCAGGGAAATAAAACACATTGCTACTAAGTACTTGGACCCCCAACTCCTGAAAAAGACACATACTGTTTTCTTTTATTAAAAATTATTGAAGAGGGAGGAAGATGGCAGCAGCTGCAGTTGTAGCTGCCGCAGTGACCACAGCTGCAGTGGTGATGGTTAGCAGCGGCAGAATAGGATATGCAACCCCCCTGAGAAACCCTGGACAACAGATTTTGACTTAACAGGTTATTGGGACAACACACAGAAAGATTTCCAGTCATGACTTGCTATCTAAAATATAAGGAGAGAGAGGAAAATGGCAGAATTAGAGGCAAGACTGCAATGAGGTGCCTGCCCCTGCAAGAAAAGTGATTTTTTGAGGGATATCCCAGAAGAGATCAGAAAGCAGACTGCTCCTACCACCCATGCACAGGAATACTTAACAACATACTCTAGGAGAGATGAAGAAGGCAGCAGCGGCCTTCTTCTGATAGGAACCAGAGCCTGCTTCCAGGCAAGGCCGGGCCCGGAGCCTCCCACGGGGTGAGGCTGGGTCTAGAGCCAGCGAGGCCAGGCCTGGAGCCTGTTGTATGGCAGGCTTGGAACTGGGGCCTGCTTCACAGCAAAGGGCCAGTGGGTTTCTTCAACTGTGTGGCAAGGAAGCAATAGAAGCTGCAGCTCTTTCACCTAATATCTCAGCAGACTTCCAGATCCAAGTGACCTCTATTAAAAAAAAAAATTCGTTGTGAGTAGATCATCCTGTCAAAGGTACTCACCTTCTGGTTTTCAGGTTTTCAGTAAGTGGGAATAAGTGTGGAGAAATAGAAGCTCTAGTACATTGCTGGTGGGATTGCAAGTTGGTGCAACCACTTTGGAGAACAGTGTAGAAGATCTTCAGAAGAAGGAAAATGAACTTACCATGTGATCCAGCAATACCACCTCTGGGTATCTACCAACAAGAATGAAAACCAAAATACCAAACTAAAGCATGAACAACCATGTTCAAAGCTGCACAGTTCATTGCCAAACTGTGGAACCAGCCAAGATGTCCTTCAACGAATGAGTGGATTTCAAAACTATGGGATATGTACACAATGGAATTTTGTCCAGCCATATGGGAGAACAAAATTATGGTATTTACAGTGAAATGTCACAAAAATAAATCAGATGCTTTTCTTAATGTGCAAAATATTAGGGAGAAATGGGTAACAGGAGGAACTCTAGATGAAGAAGGGATCCTATAGAGGAGCAATGAAGGTGACATATCTGAGGGGATAAGAGGGAGCATAAGGGAAGTTCTTTAAAGCACATGATGTACTTAAACATATCAAAGTCAATCAGGAAGCCAAGCATGGGTAGGAGAGAGTGGGAGGGAAGGGGTTAGAGACTGGGTAGGGGATGATTGGATGAGGTGTGTATGTATATCTCCACAATTTTTTTTCTTTCCACATTGAGATGTATGACTACAATGCACCAAAAATGAATTTATTAAAAAAAAAAGAAAAAAATAGGCCTGGGAACCTCCCCTTGAGATAGAAGGCTCCTGGGTTCCAACCCGAGTAATGTTCGTGCACGTTTGTGCGCACACACACACACACACACACACACACACACACACAGTCCAATGTTAAAGCTTGTTTTCTTTTATCCATAGGACAAGAAATATTTCAAGCATAATGACAGACTCTCAAAATTAGTTCCATTTTTCAATCGACACTAGGTACGTATTAGTTATCAATACTGATGTTGATATTGTGTCCTGGGAGGGGGGGTTGCAGTGGGAGCTGAGGAAAGCTCACCAAATGCTGTGCCCCATTACCCTGAACTATGATGTGTGATTACTATGACCAATAAAATATATATTTAAAATAAAAACAAGCTAGGAATGGTGGCACATGCTTATACTCTTAGCATTTGTGAGGCAGAAACCAGAGGATTATGGTTCGCGGACAGCCTCAGGTACTAGGTGAAGCCCTTTGCAACTCAGTGAGACCCTGTTTCGCAAAAGAAGAGTAAAAAATATGGCTGGGGGTGTATCTCAGAGGTACATGCCCCTGGATTCCATCCCAGTACAGCAAAAAACAAAACAAAACTGCAACAACAACAACAACAACAACCCCCAAAAAAACCCATTAAAAATAACTAGGCCTGGTGAGAACTTCATGCAGAAGACAAGAGAAGCATCACTCAGTTTGGCTCTTTGCAGAATGTGGAGGAAAAGAGTTCATCTTTACATTGCGTTCTCTGTTGACTAAGATTTTTTTTTAATTGGTGCACTGTAGTCATACATCTTAATGAGGTACAAGATGGTAGAGGCATATGTGCACACGTCACCCTATTAGCCCTTCCCCAGTTACCACCCCATTTCATCCCTCCTCCCTCCTCCTCATGTTTGGCTTAGTGATTGACTTTGATATGTTTGTGAATGTACATCATGAACATTAGGGAATTTCCCTCTTCCCTCCTCCCATCCCCTCAGTTAGGTCACCCTATTTGCTCATCTATAGTTTCTACTTCTTCATCTAGTGTTCCTCCTAGTGAGTCATCTAGTGAGTCATTCATTTTGAGAAATGAGAGACCAGGCAAGGACTAGCCATACTATTCCTTTTAGAAATGAAATGACTCAATTCAGAATACTTCAAAACAAAAAGAGAAGTGGCAAATATAATTGAGACATAGAACATTCCTAGAATAATTTAATCATGTATTTCTTTAAAGCAGATGACCACCTCAAAGTAGTCATAACAGCACAGTAGCAAATCAATCTTGGTGAGAAAATTGTGTCAAATATTAAGACCTAATCATGCAGTGTCTTGGAAGCAGCTGTGAGTTTATTTCCTTTTCAGGACAATGCTAATAGTTTATAAATGTAGCATGCATCAATCATCTTATCCTGAAAACAGACTTATTGATTTCTATTAAAGAAGAACATAAATAAGTATATATTTTAGTCTTACTGGATTTATATATTGTTTCTATCAAATAACTTACTGAAAACCATCTTTGAGTTTGCTTTTTATTCTGGAAAAGGCTTTCAGTACTTCAAAATGATGTAAGTAGAACCATTAAATAATATAATGTATGTCAGAACATTTATATTTTCTCTTTAAAAACTTGGTTATAGGGAGTGGTGGTAATACCAGAGGGACTCCAGATGATGGAGGGGAAATCTCAGCAAAGCTTGAATGGAAAGATAGGAGAGGAAGAAAGCTGTGGTTGTTCAATGGAGGAGCTACATACGAATATGTGTAATAGTATAAATATAACACGGTTAACCTGGACACTCTCTATTGGGAGTGGGGAAGGGAAATGGAGGGGAAGGGCATAAAGCACAATCTAAATGTACACCACCACTTTCAAAATGTTTGACTATTAAAAAAAAAACTTGGTTATGAGCCAGAAATGGTGGTACATGCCTGTAACTCCAGTACTTGGGAGGCAGAGATAGGAGGATCACAGGTTCAAGGCCTGGCTCAGAAACTTAGTGAGACCCTCAACAACTTATAGAGATGTTGTTTCAAAATAATAAAATATGGCTATGGGTGTTGCTCAAAATAAGAATTCCCCTGGGTAGTCCCAAGTATCATAATAACAACAATGAAAACAAAAACAAACTTAGCCATGTAGGCAGGTAAATGAGCTATATGGCATCAGAAATTAGTAAAGAGTCTCGACTCTATTCAGTACCTGAACACATCGATACTCAAAGATATTTCTCAATTAAATACTAAAAGACAAAAAAAGAGCAGATCTTTCCCAAGCCAACTAATAGAATGTAGCTCCTGCAACTAATGATGATTGATGAATGGGTAGAAGAAAAGGTAGTCAAAGCAAATTAAATTTTAGTCTTTGAGTCTAAAGCAACTACTTAGCTGGGCATGGTGGCACGTGCTTGTAATCATAGTACTTGGGAGGAGGCTGAGACAGGATTCCAAGTTCTCAGCCAGCTTCAGCTACTTAGTGGGGCCCTCCGCAATTTAGGATGTAGAATGCCCCTGGGTTCAATCCTCAGTACTGCAGGAAAAAATAAAAGCAACTACTTACTACTTGTTGTAGGTTTTGAGAAGGTGTTTACCTGGCCACTTTTGAGTCAATTCATTTTTCTCTTAATATAAAACACACTACTGTATTCTCTGATGTTATTAACGTGGGCGTATACAACTGTATGCATGCCTATTCCATAATTCTACTCACTAGGGCACCCATCAAAACAAGAAACATGCCCGGGACCTGACTTATACCAACATGGCAACAAAATCCGAAAGCTCCTTCAGAGACCCAGGAAGCACGGAGACTGCGCGGGACCTATAGCCACCGGTAAGCCGCCCCGGGGCCCCAAGGCTCGGGCTCTGCTCCTTCCAGAGGCCCCTGGGCCGCTACCATTTCTGGCCCCAGCCCAGCCCAAGCCCAGCCCCAGCCCAGCCAGGGCCCAGCACCAGCCAGCAGCCTCTCAGAGGCTGCAGCACCAGGCTTCAGCACAGCCCCTGCCCAGCACCAGCAGAAGTCCAGCCCAAACCATAGCCCTGGGACCTGACTTACACCAACGTGGCAACAAAATCCAAAAGCTCCTTTGGAGACCCAGGAAGCACCGAGACCCAGGAGTCACCTCTGCGCCGGACTTACAGCCTCCGGAGAACCAGATACGGAAGAACTGCCAGCCCGTCAGAGCTTCTGATTGGGCTGCCAGCTACTCCACCATCATCCAATCCATACCACTTCAATGGGAAGACAACAGAATAGGCCTGAGAATGGTGAAAATATTAGAACCAGGAATAGTGGAGAAATGACAGAAGTCACGAATACTGACCTTCAAGAAATGCAAGAAGGGGAGTTCCAAATCTTGATCTACAATATGATGAAATGATTTAAAACAAGTCTAGCAGAAATAAAAGATGAGATAAAAACACTAAGAAAGAATAAGACAGAGGTCTGGAATGAAATGAAAGAGTCAATAAGTGAAATGAAGACAGCAGTAGAAAGAAATTCTGGAAGATTAGATGAAATGGAAAACAGAATATCACTGTTAGAAGACAGTACATCCAAAACTGAAAACATGGTCAGCGATATACAGAAATCTTTACAGTAACAAAACTTAAACATCCAGCAAATATGGGATAATATAAAGCATCCTAACTTACGGATAATAGGCATTGAAGAAGGGATAGAGGTACAGATCAAGGGCATCTGTAATCTCTTCAAAGAAATAATCTCAGAGAAATTTCCAAACATGGAAAGAGACTTGGATCTTCATGTCCAGGAGGCATACAGAACTCCACTGAGACAGGACCAAAGAAGGACCACGCCACACCACATAATAACCAAAATGACCAACATAGAGGCCAAGGAAGGAATCTTAAAAGCAGTGAGAACAAAAGGACGGTGACATATAGAGGCAAAACAATAAGAATCACCCCAGACTATACAACCCAGGTCAGGAATGCTAGGAGAGACTGGTATGATGTGATTCAGACCCTGGAAGAAAATAACTTCCAACCAAAGCTTATTTATCCAGCAAAACTACTATTCAAAATTACTGGGTAACAAAAGTGTTTCAGGATAAGCAGAATCTTAAAAAATTCATAAATTCAAAGCCTACATTAGAGAAAATTCTTAAAGAAATAAACCATAAAGAAGGAAAAAGAAGCAGACTCCAGAACCAGATAAGAGAGGAAGTCAATAAGTGTGCCATTTAAGTAAAGAAGAAAGACCAATCCATCCAATAGTAGACAGAACATAAAATGGCAGAAAACAAAAATCATATTTCAATAATATCTCTTAACGTCAAAGGACTTAACTCACCAATCAAAAAACATAGACTGGCAATGTGCATCAAGAAACATAATCCAAATATATGTTGTCTGTAAGAAACTCACCTTACAGCCAAAGACACTCACAGACTGAAAGTGAAAGGATGGAAAAAGATATATCATGCTACTGGAGACCAAAAAAAAGCAGGGGTAGCAACCCTGATATCCAACAAAACAGACTTTAAACTAAAACACATCAGAAGAGACAAATCAGGGCACCTCCTTTTACTAAAAGGAACAATACACCAAGAAGATATAATGATAGTAAATATTTATGCCCCAAACGTGGGTGCAACCACATTTGTAAAAGAAACCCTTCTGGACATCAGATCCCAAATAGACCCAAATACAATAATTCTGGGAGACTTTAATATGCCTGTCACACCACTGGATCGATCTTCAAGGCAAAAGATGAGTAAAGACTCTTTAGAACTAAAGAAAACCATAAACCAAATGGACCTAATTAGACATTTATAGAATATTTCAACCAGGAATTACAGAATACACATTTTTCTCAGCAGCCCATGGAACCTTCTCCAAAATAGATCACATACTGGGACACAAAGAGTGCCAGCAAATTCAAAAGATGTAATATAATTCCTTGCATCTTTTCAGACCATAATGGAATAAAAGTAGAAATCAACAACAGGAAACTCAAAAAAATTATTCAAGTACATGAAGATTGAATGATACATTATTGAATGATGAATGGGTGAGAGCAGAAATTAGGGAAGAAACAAAAAATTATGGAAACAAATGAAAACAGAGACACAACCTACCAAAATCTATGGGACACTATGAAGGCAGTATTAAGAGGAAAGTTTATTGAACTGAGTGCCCACATAAGAAGGACAGAGAACTGCCAAGTAAAGAACCTAATGACACAATTCAAAGACCTAGAAAGTCTGCAACAGTATACTCCCAAAGCCAGCAGAAAGCAAGAAATTATTAAAATTAGAGCAGAAATAAATGAAATAGAAAATAAAAAAACAATTCAAAGAATCAATAAAACAAAAAGTTGGTTCTTTGAGAAGATCAATAGAATTGATAAACCCCTGGCCAACCTAAACAAAAGAAAAAGAGAATCAACTCAAATTATCAAAATTAGAAGTGAAAAAGGAGATATCACCACAGATAGTGAAGAAATTCAAAAGATTATCAGAAACTACTTTAAAAATTTATACTCCAATAGACTTGAAAACATGGGAGAAACTGATAGATTTCTAAGCACAGTTAACCTACCTACACTCAGCCAAGAGGATATAGCAAGCCTAAACCAACCAATAGCAAACAAAGAAATAGAAATGGCAATAAAAACACTTCCACCAAAGAAAAGCCCAGGCCTAGATGGATTTACAGCTGAATTCTACAAAACCTTCAGTGAATAATTAATACCAATACTTCATAACTTGTTCTCGGAAATTGAAAGAGATGGAACTCTCCCAAATTCCTTCTATGAGGCCAGTATCACATTAATCCCCAAACCAAATAAAGATACTTCAAGAAAGGAAAACTACAGACCAATATCCTTAATGAACATAGATGCAAAAATTCTAAACAAAATACTAGCTATACACATTCAAAACAACATCAAAAGAATAATACATCATGACCAAGTTGGGTTCATCCCAGAAAAACAAGGCTGGTTCAACATACACAAATCAATACATGTTATCCACCACATAAATAGAACCAAGAACAAAAACCACACCATCATAGCAATAGATGCTGAAAAAGCATTCGACAAAATCCAACACCCATTTATGTTAAAAAACACTGCAAAAAATTGGGGTAGAAGGAACGTACTTCAACATCTTTAAGGCAATATACTGCAAACCCAAAGCCAACATTATATTTAATGGGGAAAAACTGCAATAATTTCCTCTAAAGTCAGGAACAAGACAAGGATGTCCACTATCACCACTCCTTTTCAATATAGTCCTTGAGAATCTTGCTGCAGCAATAAGAAAAGAGAAGGAAATAAAAGGAATTCACATAGGAAGAGAGGAATTAAAATTATCCTTATTCGCAGATGACATGATCCTTTATCTGGAAGACCCAAAGAACTCAACCATCAGCCTTCTGGAGATGATTGACAAATTCAGCAAAGTCGCAGGTTACAAAATCAACCTAAAGAAATCAATGGCTTTTCTTTACGCCAACAATGAATCCACAATGAAAAAAACAAAGAAATCAATTCCATTCACTATAACCTCAAAACCACTAAAATATCTAGGAATAAACCTAACCCAAGATGTAAAAGACCTCTACAACAAAAACTATAAAACATTAAAGAAAGAAATTGAAGAAGACCTTGGAAGATGGAAAGATCTCCCATGCTCATGGATAGGCAGAATAAATATCATCAAAATGGCCATTCTACCAAAACTGATCTATAGATTCAATGCAATTCACATTAAAATACCAGCGGCATTTTTCAGAGACCTAGAAAAATCAATCATGAACTTTTTATGGAGAAAGAAAAGACCCAGAATAGCCAAAGCAATTCTCAGCAATAAGAAAAAGGCAGGAGGCATCACAATCCCAGAGTTCAAATCATACTATAGAGCAATAGTAGTAAAAACAGCATGGTACTGGCACAATAACAGATATACTGACCAGTGGATTAGAATAGAAGATACAGAAACAAACCCACACATCTTTAGTCAATTAATCTTTGACAAAGGGGCCAAACATACACTGGAGAAAAGACAGCCTTTTCAACAAATGGTGCTGGGAGAACTGGCTATCCATTTGTAAAAAGATGAATCTAAACCCCTATAACTCACCACGCACAGGAATCAACTCAAGATGGATCAAAGACTTAGAAATTAGACCTGAGACTGTGAAGTTAGTAGAGGAAAGCATTGGTTCAACACTACAAAATATTGGCACAGGCAGTAACTTTCTCAACAAAACCTCCAAAGCTCAGGAAATTAAAGCAAGAAGTAACATGTGGGAAAACATCAAACTTAAAAGTTTCTTCTCATCAAAGGAAACCATCAGCTCAGGAAATTAAAGCAAGAAGTAACATGTGGGAAAACATCAAACTTAAAAGTTTCTTCTCATCAAAGGAAACCATCAACAACTTAAAGAGGAAGCCTACAGAATGGGAAAAGATCTTTACCGGCCACCACTCTGATAGGGGACTAATATCCAGAATATACAAAGAGCTCAAAAGACTACACTAGCAAAGCAAACAACCCAATCAAGAAATGGGCAAATGAACTAAATAGACACTTCACAAAAGAAGAGATACAAAGGGCCAATAGATAAATGAAAAGATGTTCTACATCATTGGCCATCAGGGAGATGCAAATCAAAACTACACTGAGATTCCATCTAACCCCAGTCAGAGTGGCAATCATAAAGAAATCAACAACAGCAAGTGCTGGTGAGGATGTGGGGAAAGAGGAACTATTTTACACTGTTGGTGGGCGTGCAAACTAGTTCAGCCACTATGGAGATCTGTGTGGAGATTCCTAAGAAAGCTAGGAATAGATCCACCATACGATCCAGCTCTACCACTCCTGGGTATTTTTCCAAAGGGGTTGAAAACAGAGAACTATAGCAACACATGCATACCTATGTTCATAGCAGCACAATTTGTAATAGCCAAAATATGGAGCCAATCCAGATCCCCATCAACAGATGAATGGATAGCAAAACTCTGGGAAATACACACAATGGAATTCTACTCAGCCATAAAGAACAAAATCATACCTTTTGCAAGAAGATGGAAAGTCCTGGAGAGCATTATGTTAAGCGAGACCAGCCAAGCACAGAAGGAGAAGATACATATGTTTCCGCTAATATGCCCAAACTATGGAATCCAGAGGATACCAGTGGTACTCCAGATAATTGAGGGAAAATACCAGCAAAGCTTGAATAGAAAGATAGAGGAGGAGGAATGCTGAACTTGATTAATGAGGGTCCACATCCAAATATATGTAAAATTATGAATATGGCATGGTTACCCGGGAAATCACTGTTTTTTTTGCTGGGAGGGGGGAAGGGAAAACAGAGGTGGGAGGGGGGAGAGGGCATCAAGTATAGTTTAAATGTATACCATTTATGTTCAATAAAAAATTAAAAAAAAAACACAAGAAACATGGTTCCTACCTTTTAACCTGAGACAGTGAGCTCCTGTTTCCAGGGAATGAGAAGCACAGAGTTATCCCGCAACTTGAACTGTTCAGATGGTTTAGTCTGATACAATTTTATCAAGTTTCAGTTCCCTCTGAAACTGGGGATGGGTTAGGAAAAGGCAAAGACTAAGAAAACATATTTTCAAAGTTCAACTTTTTTTGGTGGGGGGTTGGTACTGAGGATTGAATCCAGAGGTGTTCTACCCATGAGCTACAGTCTATCCCTAACATTTATTTATTTATTTATTTATTTTTTGCTTATTTTGAAACAGGGTCTCCCTAGGTTGTTGAGAGTCTCACTGAATTGCTGAGGCTGGTCTCAAACCTGTGAACCTCTTGTGTCAGGCTCTCAACTACTGAAATTACAGGCATATGCTACCACACTCAGCTTCTTCAAAAGAATCTGGAAGTAATTAATCTGTAATTGCAACAACCAGGCCAGCTTTGATAAAAATGACCTGAATGACAAATGTCAAATGGACAAAACCTACAAGGAATTTAAGCAGCTGTAGTCCCCTTAGTCACAAAAAAGCTAAAATTCTAATTCTTCTAGAGTTAGAATTAGAATTTTAGCTTTTTCTACTGAATTTTCTTTCTTCCAGGAAGGAATAGCATCAGTCACATTGGAGTAATTTGATATATGTTTCTCATATTGATTTTGAAGCACTTAATTGATAAACATCTCAAAACACAATGTTTCCTCAAATATTTCAAATCTTTATTTGAACAATTAGCAAGTCACTAGTAAGTGACTTGCTGTAACGCAGAATTCTATATTTGCTCTGTTTAAGTCAAACTCCAAATGGCTTCATAGAAATTTTTATGTGTGTTAGAAGTAACACATATTAAAAAGAAAAAACGATATTTTACATTCTTCTCAGTTGTAAAAGGGCAGTAATTGAAAATTGGCTTCATAGCCAATGAAAACCTCAGTCATTAGAGAGCCTGAATATATCTTTTCCTAATAATTATGAGTCAGTGAAATCACTCTTGACCAAAGTATTACATAGTCTTTTTTAAAACTGATGCGCCAATCGATTAACTTGAGATTTTTCTCAGGGGAAAGGATTAGTTTTACACTGTTATCACAATGTGCGGCATGTGAATGAGATGTGACATTTGGTGCCCTGAGTGCTCTGAGTCAGAGCGTGTCCTCATCCACATATCTCTGACCATTTAGTAACAGGCTCTTTGGAGATGGTCAGACCATCCCACTCTCTAAGAGCCACAATAATTACAGCTTGCCATTTTTGATCTGCTCTTGGGTATTATCTCAGTGGCATTAGTAATAAAATATATTCATTCAAGATAAATGGATTCATCCCAAGAAAGATAAAATTATTTATAAAACAGAAAAGCCTCTGGTTACAGAATATGTTTTTCTTTAGATTTAAGATTAGCTGACATCAATTTGCCTCATTAGTTGCTGAAGGCAAGTTGGTCAAACAGCATTTGACTTACGTTATGAGCTGACAAGCTCTTTTAATGATTCTGATATATATTCACTGGCTATGGGCGTGGTCTGCTTTCTTGGTCTACAGATTACACATGTAAAGTATAATTGTACTGTGTAGAGTGCACACTTTTTTGTATTTGATTAACTCTTACTTCTTTCCTGAAGACATTTTAATATGTCTTAATATGTGTAATCAAGTCAAAGGAGAAAGTGAGGAATGGCAAATGGTTAATTGTAACATAAACCAGATGTGTCAGGTGTTAATACCTAGTGAATGTGAGCTTGTACGATGTGAGTTCTCAAAATGGCAAGGCAAAAACACTTGAAACAGGGGATGATGGCATATGCTTGTAATCCCAGTACTTGGGAGGCAGAGACAGAAAGATTGCAATTGAATACATCCTCAGCAATTTAGTGAGGCCCTCTGCTGCTTAGCAAAACCCTGTTTCAAATAAAAAATAAAAGGCTGGGTGCACGCTTGTAATCCCCGCGCTAGGGAGGCGGAGACAGGAGGATTGTGCTGGTTCGAAGCCAGCCCCGCTGGCTTAAGAGACCCTGTTTCCAAAAATAAAAAGTATAAAATAGGTCTGGAAGTGTAGGCCGGAGGTAGAAGGGCTTTCAGGAACCCCAGTACCACCATAAATAAATAAATAAATAAATAAATAAATAAATAAATAATAGAGTTTGGGATATAGCTCAGAGGTAGAATGTTCCTGGTTTCAACCCCTAATAGCGCGCGCGCGCACACACACACACACACACACACACACACACACACACAAATTATTTTAATCCTACAATGTAATATGCTGATGAACCATGTTTCACCTTTTGTTTTATTGGTATATTCTGATTACTTTTCAAACAAGGGAAATAGAAAGTTTCTTAGATAAATCTTTGGCATTAAGCATCTCTAGCATGTACAAATAAATTTTTTCATTTTAGAAAAATATTATGATATGTAGATAATAAAATCCATCAATTTGGATCAAGTGGATAACTCTACCTTAAGGAAGGCAATGTAAAAATTATATCAATGTAAATAACAGTGTCACACATATATCTCCGACACCGCATATCTAAGAAATGAAATAAGATTAAGTTTCATGTGACTAATTCTTACTGTTTAAAGATGGATTTTTTGAACATCGATGAAAGTACAGGCAACTTTAGCTATGGAGATAACCAGAAACTACACTGGTGATGGAATGTTATTAGAGTGTCTCAGAAATGAAAGGGACATTACTATACATCATCTACAATTATTGGTTTTCAAGCCTCAATCATTTAAGTACCGCCCCCTCAATTCTCCTGTCCCACACCCTTCTTTATTAGTTTTATGTTGCTGCTGTAATTAACATCCAAAAATTAGGTGGCATAAACAATGTAAATTTGTTATTTTATAATTCTGTAGGTCAAAAGTTGACATAGATCTCAGGGGCTAAAATCAGTGTGTGGACAGAGATTGACTTCCTTCTGGAGGCTGTAGGGTGAAGTCTATTTCTTTGTACTTTCAGGCCTTCCTGGAGACCACCCAGGCTCCTGACCTTCTACTTCTCCCTTCTTTTTCTGACCAGAGCTTAGAACAATTATATTTATAAGAACTCATGGGATTAGACTGGATTCATTCAGATAATCTCCGATCTCCAAGCCCTTAACTTTAATCACATATGCAAGATCTCTTCTGCAAAAAAAGGAGACATATTCTCAGGTTCTGGAGATAAAAATGTAATCATGGTTGGGGAACATTTTTCTACTTGATGTAACTTTTCACTGAATTTTTTTAACTTAAATTGTTTCACTTATTTGCGTAGATTTATTATTATTATTATTATTATTATTATTATTATTATTATGTCCTAGGGATTCAAAGCCAGGGGCACTCTACTTCTGAGCTAGAACCACAACCTTTTTTCATTTTTTGTTTTGAAACAAGGTTTCACTAGATTGCTGAGTCTTACTACTTGCTGAGGCTGTCCTGCAACCTGCGATTTTTCTGTCTCAGCCTTCCAAATACTTGAATTACAAGTGTGCACCAACATGCCTGCTTCAAAGTATAATTTATATCTATAAATGGTAAACCAAGATTAGGATTAATTAAAACAAAGTAGAGTGATGGTATAAGACCTAGCGGATTTTATTTTAATGCTTCCTGCAGCGTAAAATCCACCTGGTTAAGAGGTAGGTTGGTATGTTTGAGTATATTATAGCACTGATCTGAGGCTTTTTCCCAGATATTAATGGAAGTATTGGAGTTACAATTGAAAATGAAATCTAAATAGGCAGGTCAGTAATTTTGAATGCTGTGCCCATGTAGTATTGAAAATTATCTCATAAGCTAATAATAGCTCATTTAGCTCCAGCAATATATGCTCTACAGTTTGAGAAGCTCAAAAGTTGTTGGCTCAAGCCCCTAATGTTGCAGGAGCTACCTCCTTTGGTAAAACTTTGGCCCCATGTGTGTTCAGTCCTATGCTTGGGAAGTTTCTAGTGGTCAGGAGATTTCTGATTGATTAAGCTACTTACTCAAGTTAGATTTTATATGGATAAGCATATTACACATGATATTTCTTATGAAGAAGAATTTTCCTCTTAGAATTTCTACCCATTTGTTTTTCTAGCTTTGTGCTCTGTAGCATTATAGAATAAGTCAAATTACCCAAAAGAACAGACAGAGAAGAGCATAGGGTTTATTCAGTTTTCCAGGCTATCAGGATCAAGCTCTGCCAAGTGAAGTATTTTGGAACAATTCTACATTATTCCTCCAGCATTAGAATGGGGAATACTACAATATTAATTCCAGTCACATAGGACTTTTGTCAAGATCGAATGTGCTAATTATGTAAAATCTCCTATTCAGCCATATGTTTGGAGACTATATAATAATGGACTATCTGAATTTGAACACTATTTTGTGAGTGAAAGCGGGTGCTATCAACAACTCTATTTCAACAACAGGTATAACCTGGCAGTGACCCAGCAATTGGGATGCAGGTTCCTATTAAAAATGGCACTGCCATTCATTTTAATCATTAAATTTGCTCATTCCTATTTTACATGAAAAATATTCTAAGTCTAAAGTCCAGTGATCACATCACCTGCTTATTGTTTGGTTTTTAGCCTAATAGGTTTATTTCTTTCAAACATTTCACATATGGTGTTTCTCCGATGCCATTTTTTTCTGGTCTGTCTTGTAGATAGTCTCTAGATTTTAAGAGTTTTTCTTTGGAGAATCAGAGGAGTGTGGGTGCCTGGGTCTAGAGTTTTAACTCTAGCCACTAATCAGCTTGTACATATTCTAGGCTCTCCCGGTATCTAAGTGTTTATATCCACCTCTCTCACATTGCTGTAATGAACAATAATAAACCAATATCTTTCTCTAAAGGTTTTAGATGTGTGAGGCACATGTAACCAATAACATAGATATTCATACTAGGGACAAATGGACTTACTGAATGTAACAATATACCAAACAATAAACTACAATGTTTTTTGTGAGTTACTACAGTAGATGCTGGAGATAAAGCAGTAAATAATAAAGGTAAAGTCCCTGACCTCAGGGAGCTTACGAATCAGCAGGAAGAACAGGTGTTAAGCAAGCAAATATACAAATTAATGAGCTGCAGGTGTGACTAGTATTTGACAGATACAGTGTTTTTACCTCATCTGGGGACCAAATTTTCTTCAACCAATGTAGAGTACAGTGGGATAATTATGTCTTCTGTTCTGGCATGAACAGCTTATTAATGCATGTAAAAATTCATTAACTCTCAAGCAACAGCAGCACACTGCGAGCTCACCTTGAGTTAGTGATCATTAATACTCACAGGCCCTTTGTGGGAGTCGCTGTCAAGATGGATCTCCCTCTGTGCAACTCTTCCATTAATTTTGGAAAAAAACAAATGGAGAACTCAAATTTACTTTTTTACTAAAGTTTAACTTGATGACTTAAGCCTTTGTTCTGGACTGTCAGAGTAATTTCTAAATTTGATTATTCATAACACTATGGTAACTATTCTTTTTAGATTAGATCATATATCACCTTCTAACTAGGTAGGCATGCTTTCTAGGTCTTAGTGAAGATATTTGCAGGAGTTCTTGCCTCTAGAATTTTTGGTTTAATTATTCTAATTTGATTACCATTTTAACCTCAAAATTATAGTTGTTTTTAGTATAAAATATAAGATAATATTAAAAGTTTTTAAATTAAAATTTACCATTACAACATTTTAGTATAAATACTACTAATATTTTATGGAATACCATTGCACTCTTCTGATTCTAGGAAAATTTACTTAAGAAATCAGGAATTTATGGCATATATGTTTTTGAAATTATGGATGGGACACATGCCCTTGTCATTACATTTTCTTCCACAACATAATATATAAATTTGTATAATTTTTCTGTATATATCTTATTTTAAAAATTCTTCAGTTGGGGCATTATGCTATTTCTCTTTTCTTGCTATTATAAAATAAAGCTATGACAAGCATAGTTATAGGTAAAATTAAAAAAAAAAACATTAGAAGCCAGGGACTGTCACATCTTTCTAAGAGAGATTTTCTCTAATTGTAAAACAATAGTTTGCAAGCGGACTGCTCAAAGATCCTTCCGTTCCATGACCTGTGGCTTACGTTCATCACACCCTCCTCACACACATCACCTTTCTCTGCCTTGTTTTCTTCAGAGCACTGATCACAATGTAAATTGTATAATTTTCTTATTTACTTGCTGTGTTCTATTTACTCTTCACTAGAAAGCGATCTCCAGAGGGCAGGAGTTTTTCTTCACTAAATTGCCAGCACCTAGAACAGTTCCTGGGTCTAGTTCCTCCCTATCTCCAAAGGGCCAGCCCGCCTTCGTCTGTCCCGGTTTTCCCATTACAGCTCCCGGTGTTCCTTTTCTGCTGATGGTATTGTTCACTCAGTTATTTCTGTATTTGGCAAGGGCCACTTCTCTTTTCTTCCCTGAGTCCCAAGAGAACACGGGGCTGCATTAAAGCTGGCCTACATGTTACCCATGCCACATATTATTCTAATCTTTCTAACAATATTGGTGGCTTATATTCATTATGCCAATGAGGACAGGCAGGGGTCAGGAAGGTTGAATAATTTGCTGGAGGTCACCCAGTTAATGACAAAATGCTCCTAATGGACTATGACATCCTCCTCCTACTAACCAGTTTGCTAACTCTGAATAAGTCATTTAATCTCTCTCATTCTGTTTCCTCACTCATGAATTTAGGAAGTTCAATTTGATTTCTGAACCTGACACTTAGAAATTATTTTATACAATCTGTGCATTTTAAAAGAATTATTTATTGTATTTTGACATACGGGTTTTTCGTTTTCTATAATACCTCTATTAAACACAAGATGGATTTCTGCAAGGCTTCTTCATTCTCTGAATTCTAAAAACCACAGACAGAAAAAAAAACAGTCACATAGTGCATTCTACAATATCAAATTAAGGAGAAATATAAGTACCATGAAATGCTGACCAAATATTACTAAAAGTATTGAAAAAAACTGTTTCTAGGCATTATAAACAAATTAAAATTTTAATCATTGCTTTATGAAAATAATACTAACTAGGTATGGTGGCACACACCTGTAATACTAGTATGCGGGAGCTAAAACAGGAGGATTGCAGGTTTTAAGGCAGCCTCAGAAATTCAGTGAGGCCCTCTGCAACTTAAAGAGAACCTGGAGGACCTCTCTCTCTCTCTCTCTCTCTCTCTCTCTCTCTCTCTCTCATACACACACACACACACACACACACACACACACACACACACAGCTGGGGGGTGTAGCTCAGAGGAAGAACGCTTCTGGTTTCAACCTCTAGTCAGTCTCTCTCTCTCTCTCCTCTCTCTCTCTCTCTCTCTCTCTCTCTCTCTCTCTCATACACATACACACTACTACATTTTTATGATACTGAGGACTGAACCCAGAGGTATTTTTTTTTTTGTGTGTGTGTGTGTGTGTGTGTGGCACTGGGGTTCCTGGAAGCCCTTCTACCTCCGGGCTACACTCCCAGACCTATTTTATACTTTTTATTTGGAAACAGGGTCTCAAGCCAGTGCAGCTGACTTCGAACCTGCGCGATCCTCCTGTCTCCGCCTCCCAAGCGCGGGGATTACAAGCGTGTGCTACCACATCTGGCGACCCTGAGGTATTCGGCCTTCTACATTCCCAGCCCTATTTAATTTCAGTTTTGAAATAGGGTCTCTCTATGTTGGGGAAGGCCTCACTAAGTTGCTGAGGCTGGCCAAGAATCTGAGATCCTCTTGTCTCAGCCTCCCAAGTACTAGGATTATAGGCAAGTCACCACCACACCTGCTTCCAACTATTTCTGTAGGATGATGACAGCCATTTGACACTTCATGTCTAAGTGGTTCTAAACTTTAATGTGTTAATAATTTAATGTCTCCATAATAGCATATTGCTTGTCCATTTTAATGACATGAATTCTGAATGACCATACATAATAAATATTCTTTGAGTTAATATTCCAATTTATGCTTCTGGTAAATATCAACAATAATTGGACAAAAAAATGTGAGAGCTATTGTTCTTAATCCTAAGAAGAAAGCTACCGAGATGACACAGAAACAATAAAGTAGCCCCTCTCAAAGTATTCATGTATTTGATAAATAATCATTCAAATGTGTTTTATGAGGGAAGGGAACTTGGTACTACCTTCAATAAGCTTTAAGTTTCTATTATCCCAATATCATTTTACCTTGTAGCCTAATCCTAGAAATGTTCTTCTTGTTTACACTGTCATTCATGAGCAAATCATAGATCATTAGTTTGATTATGACTTGAGAGTGTATTCATTTTTGTTCCATGTAAGAGAATTAAATCCTTAGCAGTAGCAGCAAACACAATGCTGTAGAATAAAACTTTTCTTGAAGTTTACATGCTGATGAATTCATAGATATGCCACTAAGTAGCAACTTGATGGGAAAGTAGAGTATTAAATGTGCTTTACCTCTTTTCCTCCTCTTTCTGTGGTTCTAGGGATTGAACCCAAGGAAATTTTGCCTCTGAGACCCTGTTTGTTTGAAACAGGGTCTCACCAAGTTGCAGAGAGCCTTATTAAGTTGCTAAGGCTGGCTGCAAACCTGTGAACCTTTAGTCTCAGCTTCCCAAGTACTGGTATTATACCACCGGCTGTGTCCCACCACACCTGACTTGTTTTACTTCTTTGAAACAATTCTATAACTATGGCTAGGTATTCCTCAGTAGTGTGGTTTGAAATTGTGGAACAAACACTTTTGATGTAGAATTGCCAAACTTTGGATGTGGGGAATTGAAGCAAATTAAATGTTTTCATTATTATAAATATGCAAAAATCCATGTTGAAAAATTCTTTAAAAGGGCTTAAGTCAGGTGGCCATGCTATCATAATAAATTTTTATGGAACTGTTATTGTGTGTGTGTGTGTGTGTGTGTGTGTGTGTGTGTGTTGCATCTAGTTGATACTATGCCTGAAAAACTTCTTATTTCATTTATTATTGTCTTACTATTTTTAAAGAATAATATTTTCTAGAATATACATAAAGTAACAAAATGTATTACAAATTGGAATTTTATTATTTATTATTTACTTATGTATTTATGTATTTATTTTGCAGGTCTGGGGATGGAACTCAGGAGCATTCAACCTCCGAGCTACACCCCTGCCCTATTTTTTTGTTCTTTATTTTGAAACCGGGTCTCACTGAGTTGCACAGGGCCTCACTAAGTAGCTGAGGCTGTCCATGAACAGCGATCCTCCTGTCTCAGCCTCCCAAATGCTGGGATTACAAGCGTGTGCCATCACACCCGGTGTGGGATTATCTTTAAAGCCGGATTATTGGCTGCCATTTGGGTTATAGAATGTTGATATAGTTTGCACCTTGACAAGCCAAACTTGGCAAAACTAATTATTGGCATAAACTGTCAGGTAAAAAATGAACTCCTGCCGGGAGTGGTGGTGCAGGCTTGTAATTCCCGCACTTGGGAGGCGGAGACAGGAGGATTGCACTGATTGGAAGAGACCTGTTTCCAAATAAAAATATAAAATAGGTCTGGGAGTGTAGCCCGGAGGTAGAAGGGTTTCCAGGAACCCCAGTACCACACACACACACACACACACACACACACACACACACGAACTTCTAATATGACAATTGAAATGAACTACTATAAAGCCTAACTTTCAAAACATAAATTATGGTTTTGTAATGTAAATACAGCTTAAAAGTAGAAGCTTCTTAATCACTCATTTGTGAGAAGAGAGAACAGGATCCATCCTAAGGCACTCCAATGGGTTTGCTTACTCCAAAGAGAAGAAGCCAGAAAATTTGGCCTAAAAGTCTCAAAAAGAAGTGCTGGTGAGCCGAGTGTGGTGGCACATACTTGTAATCCCAGTACTTGGGAGGCTGAGACAGGAGGATTGCAGGTTCACAGCCAGCCTCAGCAATTTAGTGAGGTCCTGTTTCAAAATAAAGAATAAAAACAGGGGTAGAGGTGTAGCTTGGAGGTAGAATGCCCCAGGGCTCAATCTCCAATACTACACAAAACAAACAAACAAAACACCAAGAAGAGCAGGTGTCAATTGTACTTCCAGAGTTAACTGGAAGTAAGGTGTTTGCCATGTTTCTTATGGTGGTAATCTAATATTTTTATATCTACAAAAGCACCTTTAGATGGAAATGCCAGGATTCTATTTTAAAATGATTTTAAATGATGTTTAAAAATTCATCAAAAGGAAAACACAAGAACTTTTTTTTTTTTTTTTACAAAATTCTCAAGGTAAAGAACTAATTTTTTTTCTCCTTCCAGGTACAAAGATAATTGCAGTCCCATGTCTGGTGCACCATTGAGTTATGCAGTGGGGATCAACGCCTGCACAATAGATGTAGGTGGCTTATACCAGGGGCTGCTTCAGGAGAGATTCAGGAAGGTGGCCGTGATTAACACCTGTTTCTTCAAAATGGACAGAAATTTAAATGGGCAACATTTATGACATACTAAAGAGCAGAAAATACAAAACTGTAAGATCAGTTTATAAAAAACTCCAATTTTAAAATCAATGCAAATGACACTAACCACAAAAGTTTCAAAGTTTGCTATAATCAATGAAACATCTATCAGATATTATGTATAGGTACTTAATGTATGCCATTTAATTGCATTATAAAAACGCAAAAGAATTGCCAGGAAGTGGATCCTCAGTCTAGGGAGCAGGCACTCATTACAGTAATTTCTGAGGAAGAAAGATGTTTTCCACAATAAAAAGAGCACAAATTGTGGCTCATACCAGTTATCCAAGGTTTTGTTGGTAGGAGTTTAGAGTTTTTTCATGAACTTATTTCTAAAACAAGCACATTAACTATTTTCTCCCTTTCACTGAGGGCACTATTTTTCAAAGTTGACAACCTCCTGCAGGGATGATCTGAAAGACAGAGACATCTTGTCAGAATTACAGATGTCCTAGGTGAATGAGGCAGACAGAGGTGACCCTGTAGGACATTCCTGACAAGTCCTTAGGATTTGAAATGGTTACCATTTATGGGCAAGTTTGTTTGTTTTGTTTTGTTTTTTTTCTTGATGAGGGGAAATGTTTTTAAAACAGTAGAGGACTGAACTTTCAGATCCAGTTTCTTGCAATCATGTGGAAAAGGTCAGGCATGCAATCAAGCACACATGGGTGCTGAATAGATATTTCAACTAGTGCCCCTCCCCCATCACTGCTGAGGACTTCTGAGTTAAGGTAAATTGCTGACTGTGATGGCTGCCAGAGGGGGCATGTAGGGCCACTCAATCACTGCATGTTGTGTTTTTTGTCTATGCCTCTTCTCTTCTCTTTGCTTATACCATAAGCTATGAGTGCTCCCCCCCTCTCTCCCTCCCTCCCTCCCTCTCTTTCTCTCTCCCTATCTCTTGAAAGAACTTTTCCATGTACACAAAGTCTATATGATTGCTTGGCTTTTGCCTGATTTTCTTGTAAGAAAACTTTTATGATATCTCAAAGTCCCGTTTTGTATTTCTTCTGTGACCTTTCAGAGCATGCTGCGTTTATCTGTAACGTGGTATTAACAGTCTCGACTATTCCTATTGAGTTCTTTCTCTGTTACATTTTTCTTACATGATTGCTACACATTCGACCTGTGCCTACGACTGCTACTCTTCAATTGTGTACTCATTTTTTATTTGTTTGTATTTAGGCTTTTTCAGTATATATTTTCCCCCAGGACTTCTTTACATAGCTTCTTGGGTTCCTTTCTTGTGTACAGAGAGGGCCTTACTTTTTTCTTTTTGTCAAAGCTATTTTCTCACAGTGTGAGATTCTTGAAGTTTCCACCTATTAGTGCCATTTGGTTAACTACTTTGTCAAATATTGGCAGCATGCCAAGCCACTCAGCATCTTGCTTGAAGTAGGTTATTGTGAACAATCAAAAAGTGATACTATCCAAAAATGGAAATACAACCAAAAATGGAAAGTGATACAACCAAAAATGGAAAGTGATACTATCGAGATCACTTTCCATTAGCTTATTCCATGGGATAGGTATCTTTTTAAAAAATCTTTCTGAAAATTGGAATTGCTGTACTGTCTCCCAGTTCTCTTATTTACCATAGTTCTTAGTGCTTCAGGAGATAATTAAAATACCTAGCTTTCTTCAAGTTTATTTAATAATTGAAAGTAGAGTGTTCAGTTTAGGTCATGTGCAGTTGTTCCCCAGGGAGCAGGAAGTTTCTCTTGAAGGTGTGACACAGACTACACTCATACTCGGCGGGCTCCCTGTGTCTCAGTGTTTTGAGATTTTCCACCTTTCACACTAAGTGACAGCGCTTTTCTTGTCTTGCTGGCACATAGTCTATGAAATGTGCACCATTAGTAAATGAATTTGCAAGATTACATAAATATTTCAGAGATTCTTCATAAAACTGGATTCTTGACGGCAACATAGAAAGGGCGCGTAGCAGAGAACTTACAAGAGTAGGAGTTTCAAAGAAGACATCTCTTAATTGGAACGAGTTGTCCAAAGTAAGGAATTCCTGTAACAACCTATCAGAGGAGTACTTTCCTGCTTCCCTGGAGACTGACAGAGCAGATGGGTGGGGGCAGAAGTGTGAGCTCTGATTCTCAGCGTGTTGTGGATGATGTAAAAAGTACATGAAATTGTCAGAATTAGAGTAGCTATCAGGACAAGGGCCTACTTCCTATTTTTAACTCAGCTGTGACATTTGAGAAAGAGGTGGTGAGATTATTTGCTTAAATTTTTCCTAATGCTCCTGGGGCTGTGTTAGTGGTCCTCTTTGGACATAATGGGAAATACTTTTTCCCTTAGAATCTGAAGGTAGAGTGAAAACATCTCAAAAAGCAATGGAAGCCATTCAGTGTAAGCAGGGACAGACTTACCAGTTTAGCAAATCCTCAGCAACTTAGAGAGACCCTGTTTCAAAAATTAAAAAGAAAAGGGGCTGGGGGTGTAGCTCAGAGGTAGAATGGCTCTGGCTTCAATCCCTAAAATTAAAAATAGCAATATCAATTAACAAGATAAAATAGAGGGTTGGGGTATGTAGCTCAGTGGTAGAAAGTCTGAGTTCAATCCCCTGTACCCCCACTACACACACCACACACAAACAAAGACAACATTTCCCTTGAGTCCCCTATAATTCCGTTCTACCTTTCCCATATCTCTGTGGGCATCTTTCCACTAACCTCCCATGTCCCGTACTTTCTGCTATTCTGAGGCACACTGAACTGCCCTTCGAGCACTCACATCAAAACCCTTCTATGAGGCAGATATCAGAGAAAAACTGTTTTGATTAAATTAATTCACAATAAAGTATGGGTAATTGAAAGCCAACACCACTTCCGGCAGACAGGAAGCTTACTGAAACACTGCAGTTTGTCTGAAATTGTGTTATCTCTATTTTATCATGTCTCTACAAAAATTTATTTTAGAGAAGGATGCTGGAGCTTCGATTGTTTAAAAAACTTGCTGAAAGTGTATAGTCACTATATTACAGGGTCAAAAATTATTTGAAGGGATTTGTTGGCATCAATTAACTAATGTAGCTTCAGGTTCTGGAATGAGGGAAGTACTGGTAAAAATGTCAAAAATTATAAAGATAAATAAGTGATAGTTGGTTCCAAATAGGAATCCATTCTTCCAGGCCAAGCTCTACAAGTTAAACTAGTTCTCTATATTTTCTTTCTCGTTCTATTATCCTCCATATTTTACATATAGTCATACTTCCTGATGCATTCCTCTGAAAGTTCTAACTCAAGCCTTTGCTTTTCTTTTTTAACTCATCATGAATTCAGAAGAGTTAACAGGTGACACTTTCTGATTACATGTCTCATTATCTTTTGGTGGGATTTTTATTTTTCATTAGGGAGGGTTTGGAAGGTCTTGTAGCCAGTGGATAAAAGAAGGTACCAGTAGTAGTATCAGTGGTGTTCAGAAAGATTAACTGGAAATGTGTGTGGTAGGATTGGGAATGGAAGAGAAAGAGGATGAGGAAAAAAATGGAAAATATACAGACTGGCTGTAATTGGAAGTTATTTATTTATTTATTTATTTATTTATTTATTTATTTTTGTAATGAAAATATAAACATAGGGTTATTCTACTTCTGAGCTACACACTCAGTCCTATTTTATTCTGAAGAAGAGTTCCATAAAATTGCTGGATATATCATTAAGTTGCGGAGCCTGGCCTCAAACCTGAAATTCTCCTACCCCGGCCTCCAAGCACTGGGACTACCATGCCGAGCAATGTTGGATGTTTTAAGACTGGCCTTTACCTGGAATCAAACTTTTCTCTGCATCATTGTAGCTATATATAACATCAAGGTTTGGTCTCATAGGTTCCATGCTGTGGCCTGTAGAATAAGTATCTGTCATCCAGCAAGAACATCTGAAAATAAAAATCTAGAAAATTACTACTGCTAAAACAATTTCCTCAAAAAATGGCGTTGGAATCTGGGAGTTTCTGTGCTGAGATTTATTACTATTTTCTGCTTTATAATACATCACCACTCTATTATATATAACGTGAAAAATCATTACTAAATCATAAATGAGTAAACAAAAGAAAGTAAAAAAGAAGAGGACATTACCACTATCAACAAAACACCCTCCTGAAGAAGGTATATCTCTTAGCAGCATTTGAATTAAAATAAAAGCTACCCAAAGTAGTATGATCATGTTTACTGGGCTATCTTTGTTTTAAATGCACAGACAAACCACAAAACCTCACTAAAGTAAACACATTATGATACTCTTTAAATAAAATGGTACATTCATCAGTACTGAAACATCCACACAGCCTGGAGCTGATTCCCATAGAAATTAGTTTTTAAAATTTCTTGTTGGGCATGGCGGCGCACACTTGTGATCCCAGCACTTGGGAGGCGAAGACTGGAGGATTGCGGTTTGTGGATAGCCAAAGCTACTTAAGGAGGCACTTCGCGACTCAGTGAGATCCTGTTTCAAACATAAAAGGTCTAAAAAATAGGGCTGGGGGTGTAGCTTGGAGGTACTATGCCTCTGGGTTCCATCCCCAGTACAGCCAAAAAAAAAAAAAAAAAAGTTTTTTTTTCTAATTTGCTTGACTCACTCAGCTGCCAGAAAATTTATGCATATTTCATATTGTTTTCGAGCTCTTATTAAAATAATTAAGTAAAAGAGACTGCAGTGTCAGAAGCTGACACAATTTACCATTACCTGTTTACTTTTATTTTCCATTGCAAGAGGCATTTGAAAGCAATTTCCCACATTCCCTTCCCCTACGCCTCAAAATAGAAGCTAGCACTGAATATAAAAGTCCCTTTACTCCCTTGAGAACCAGAGAGTATGTGAGATCTCCTATAGGAATTGAGATACACCCTCTTGCCTGGAGACATATCATCTGATACTGAGAAATGGAGTTTTCGGCATTTAATGAATATCTCCAGCACTAACCTTGTGTGAACTGAGTCATAAAACGGAAACCAATAGTCATTTACACATCTTGAAAACCCTCCAGCTGCAAAGAAAGGAGCAGCCTCTCTGAGCAGAGAACTATAAATATCCTCAGTACCTTTTAACTTAAAATAGAAACTAGTGTGTTGGTTCAGAACGCCATCTTAGAAGTCAAACAGATTCCCATGGTGACTTGGTCATTTTTAGAAAGTAACTTTAGACAACTAATACCTTTTGGAGACTCTTTCCTCATTTATAAAATAGGATAAGTTAATATCTAGTTCTTACCCTGAGGATGAAAGGATATGAAGTTACAAAATGATCTTAATTAAATACTTGCAAAGAATGAGTATTAAATAAATGGTTGTTTTTGCTCTAGAAAGCTGACCCCAAGTTGGGATCCTTGGTCCAGAGTTTCATTGGTTTATCTCTCAGGAGAAAAGTAGGAGAAGCAAGAGGGACAAAGGAAACAAGCTGGCAGGGAAGGGGCTCCTCCGATTTCCTGGGGAAGCTCCGCAGTCCAATTCCACTAATATCAGTTCTACTTAGACAGGGACAGAACACTGGGATGTGGCCTCTCCAGGATGGGAGCTGCCATTGGCCAGAGGGCGGTTCTCCAGAGAATGGCATGCAGAGATTTGATTTATTGTCAGAGAGCATTAGGAATAGCAGGAGAGGAGAGGAGAGAGGGGAGAAGGGAGAGGAGAAAGGGGAGAGGAGAAAGGGGAGACAGGAGAGGGGAGAGAGAACACGTGTGTTGTTAAGGGTGGTCTGGATGAGACTCAACAGCACCCAATAGTGTCTGCTCTTGACATTTGCTCATTGGAGTTGCTTCTCAAGGATCCTGAATGATCACACTTCCCGGGAAGAGTGAGAAAAGGAGAGGTTTGTCTGGTGAACACCAGAACCACTGATATTCCCATTGTTCCTATGGCTGAAACTCAGTGGTTCTCAATCGGGGAGTATCTTACCATCCTTAGGGACTCTTCTCTGGTATGGTTGCTGATGGCATTATATTCTATAATGCATTGGACATCCCCTCAGCAAAGAATTAACTGGTGCAAAGTGCCAATAGTGCTCAGCTGGGAGAAACCCTGCTGTAACTGATACACAGCATTTCATTGCATCTCTATACTTCCTAGATTCCCATTGCCTCAGTGTGTGAATTAGACCTCCATCCTGAGGGAGAAGCCCTGTTTTGTCTGCATTATCCATTTATGGTGTTTGTCCATGCCCATTTAGTTAAAACCAGACATGGGAATGCCAAGTCACGTTCCAGTGAATCACCTGAGTGCAAAACATAATCCTCAAGTGGCCATCAGGAAGATGAATGGTCACCTCAAATGCTACTGTGATCTGGGGCTTGGCCTTTGACTCTATTGCCACTAGGTCAGACCTCAGCCAGTAGCTGGCTTAGGCTGCGTGAGAAATACATACTGTGGGGTCCATGTGAAGCCCCATAATTGCTGCTGAGCTCACCTATCCTTATGACTTGATAAATTATTGTGATAACTTCTAGCCACATGGTCACTAATGTCTAATGGGCAGAAGTTTGGTTTCTGCCTTGGCTTAGCACCATCCTAAAATATTTTTTACACTTTTATTAAAATATAACTCTCACAGCCGGGCGTGGTGGCGCACGCTTGTAATCACCGCGCTTGGGAGGCGGAAACAGAAGGATCGCGCAGGTTCGAAGCCAGCCGCGCTGGCGTAAGAGACCCTGTTTCAAAAATATAAAATAGGTCTGGGAGTGTAGCCCGGAGGTAGAAGGGCTTCCAGGAACCCCAGCACCACCCAAAAAAAAAAAAAAAAAAAAATATATATATATATATATATATATATATATATATATATATATATATATGACTCTTAAAGCATATATATTATTTTTGTTCGGTGTTGGGGATTGAATTCCAGGGAATTGCACATGCTAGGCAAATGCTCTACTAGTGAGCTAAATTCCCAGCCTTCACATATCATAACTCACCTTTTTGAAGCACACAGTTCAAGTGTTCTTTTGTTTTGCTTTGTTTTGGTTTAATCATAGGGTTTGCAACTCTCATAACCATCTGGTTTGAGAAGGTTTTTATTATCACCAAATAAAACCACTCACACGTTAGCAATCAACAGCCATTACTCCTGAATCCCCTGGTCCTAGAAAACTAGTAATTTACTTTCTGTCTCTATGAATCTGTCTACTCTGGAAATTTCATTTAAGTGGAGTAATATAACTTCTTTCCCTTGTGTCTGGTTTCTTTTTTTCAGTTAGCATAGAGTTTTCAACTTTTTTAATGGTCTATTTGCACCATAGCGTGTATTGATAATTAATTCCTTTTTATTTACAAGTAACATTTCATTGTATATTTGCACAAAACTTTATCTTTGCATGAGTTGATGGAATCTTTCCAATTTGGGGATGTAATAAATAATGATGTTATGAAAGTTTATATACAATATTTTGTGTGGATATAGATCTTCAATTCCACATTCCTGGGAGTAGATTTATAGGTTATATGGTAACTCGATGTTTAACATTTTGAGGATCTGGCAAGATGTATTCCAAAGTTGTTATACCATTTTAAAACTTCACCAACAAGTATAAGGATTTAAATTTCCCTGCATCACCGATATTCATTTTCTGTGTTTTGACTTTAACATCTTAGTGGATATTATTTTTCTTTTGGTTTGTTTTCATTATGGCTTTGATTGGCTTTCCTCAATGACTAAAGATTCTGAGCATCTTTCCATGTGCCCATTCACCATTTGTTTATCTTATTGAATAAATACCTATTCAAACTATCCACTTTTAAAATGAATTTTTTATCTGTTAAAAAGACTTCCTCACTGAATCGTCTTGGCAGTGTTGTCAAAATCATTTGACCATAAATATGAGAGTTTCTGGGCTGACAGTTCTATTCCATTGATCTATATGTTTATCCTTAAGCCAAAATGACACTGTTTTGATTGCAGTAGAATTGCAGTGACTTTTGAAATAAAAAGTATGAATTGCCTAAATTTTTTCTTCAAGTTTATTTTGTCTATTCTAAATAGCTTTTCTGTAGTTTGGATCTTGTGATGGTTAACCTGGATTGTCAACAAGACTGGATTTTGAAATACCTAAGATTATTTGACTTTGGGTACATCGATGAGATGATTGGCTTATGTAATGGCAGGTTGAAGGGAAGTCCTGCCTTGAACATAGACAGCAACACTGTTTTGAAAGGTGCCAGACATGGGCATGAAGGAGAAAGCTGCATGAATTAATTCATGGACTGAGAAAAGTGCACCTGCTCTTGCCTGAGGTATTGATTTTCAGCTCTTTGAGCTGGACTTTCACCATCACTTCTTCCTGGCCTTTTCTTCTTGGACTGAGACCGCATTATTGGTCCCTGTAATTCTGAGACTCCAGCTCTTGAACAGTTCAACCAGCTGCTGGACTGTAAGCTGCTTTGATAAATATCCTTTTACCACATATACACTCTGAGAGTTCTGTTACTGTAGTGAACCCTGACTAATACAGATCTGAAATGTTCCCCAAAGCCTGTGTGTTAATGATATAGTCCCCAGCTTGGAGTTATTAGGAAGTGGTAGGACTTTTTTCTTTTTGTGGTACTGAGGATTGAACCCAGGAGCATTCTATGTCTGAGCTATATCCCAAATCCTATTTTATTTTACTTTGAAACAGGATCTAAGTTTTCCAGACTGGGTTCAAACCCGTGGTCCTCCTGTCATAGCCCCCCAACTACTGGGGGAAATGGTTGAACTTTTGAGATGGTCCTAGTGGAAGCATGTTAGGTCATTAAGGAGTATGTCCTTGGGGACTTTGGGGCTCTCTTTGCTTCCTAGTTAACATGAGATAAACAACCTTTCTCCAGCACACTCTTGCCATGTCAAATTGCTTTGCCACAGGCCCAGAGACATCACAGCTAATGAATCATAGATTAAAAATTCTGAAACATTCAGTCAAAATATACTTTTCTTAAGTTGTTTAACGCAGACATTTTCATCACAGCTATGGAAAGTCAACTGACATACTCCTGTGCGTGCATATGTATGCTGATTTGGTGGTCTCTACCACTCATGTATATGCCCATAATAAAGGTCCAAGTCTTTGAGTGCACCTAAGGTGCTGATTGCACCTGCCATGGCCCAGTTGCTGCCTTATTATTTGGGTCTGTCATTACTTTTGAACACTAGCATATATCTCTCTCTAGGCACTGGGGTTCTAAGTCTGATGCAGAAGCTACCATCACATACTGGATGTGCAATTCCTGCCAATAGATGATCTCTGTCTTGAGATGACAAGAAAGAGAGACACATTGCTGGGTTTGTTGGTGCTGCCTTTTCTTGGCATAGAGTTTATACAGGAACCTTGATCTTCCCCAAATTATCAGGTATATCAGTGATGCCAAAGTACTTTAGACAGTTTTTCAGGTTATGATATTGTAGTCCAGCTGTAACACTTGGGCCATCAAAACTAATCTGAGTCATGCATTTTGCTTTATGAACCTTCTAAAATCTGACAAAGATGTTCCTTTTGTCACCATAGGTACAGTGGTTAAAGTATTGAATGGACATCCTACGGCCTTTTTCAGGTATTGTTGAACATTGGAAAGACTTCTAACACCACCATTTTTACTTCCTCCTAGTCCACATAACTCAGTAGGAGGTGAGTGAGGATGTGCCCAAAGAGGAATGGTCTCAGCTAGGTATTAAGAGAGAAACTTTGAAGAAAAAATACTGTTTTGAGTATTAGGCTTTGATGCACTAATTTTGTAATGATGGAGAAAGAAAAAATTCTCTGACACCATGAATTTAGGCCCTTGCAGGCACAGGGGTTGGGAGAGATGACAAATCCTCTTTGTCTTTCAGGCCCAGCACTGCTGCCTGAGACAAGCAGTAGCTGCACCTGACAATCCGACCTGAACCTGCATTTGTAATCCCTGTGTACATGCAATAGACACAAAGGTAACTCAGAAGAGCATGGCAGGTATTGACAATGGCCGGCTGTTCCTAGGTCCATCAACGAAACTCCTAAGTAGGAATGCGTGTGAATGAGCTGTATTTCTATCTGCCTGGTCATATACTTCTTCCAATGCCTCGGTGGCCTTGGGTTACGTCATGTATAACAGCCAAGGCTGAAATTACTCAAGGAGGCTGCCATGCATCCCAACAAAAACTACTGTAGTAGTGACCCCAATCAACTTCAACGAATTATGAACTGGAATATCTGAGAAAAACTCTTTAGGCCTATCCTTGCATGTGAAGAGAATGAACCATGAAATGTTTCTCTGTTGGAGATGGAGGTTGAGCTTTTGGCCCACTTTTTGTCTCCTGCAATATTAGATGTCCCACGGCACCTCTTTTATTACAATCTTCTGGTAAAGACAACTACTTAGGCCCAACCATATTTAAGGATTGATGTCAGTATCAGTACATGAGAGATGAAATATATTGATGCAGCCATCTTTGGAATACATGTTCTTCCACACTTTATGATGATGGTGGTTTTCTTTCATATCTATTGAAATGGCATTCAATGATTCTTCCAACGCCAACTCTAATGAGTCTGCTTGTTTTAAATCTAATGGTATGCAAACATTGTTGTGTTCTTTGTTTATCTCTCTTTTTTCTGTGACACTTGGGATTGAACCCAGGGGCATTCTAACTCTGAACCATAACTCCAGCCATTTTTATAACAGAGCCTCGATAGGTTGCTGAGAGTCTTTTTATGTTGTTGAGGCTTTCCTTTAACCTTTGATCCTCCTGTCTCAGCCTCCTAAGTACTGGGATTACAGGCCTGTGCTACCATGCCAAGCAATTTATATCTCTTAAGATGATTTATTATTGGAATCACCTTTGGTTTTACATGAATAAAATAACTTTTATTATTAAATCCTACCACTTGCAAGGTACCTGTAAGGTGCATAGGGTTTTGTTTTGTTCTTGGCTATAAACTCAAAGTCTACAACAGTACTTTATGTTAATACTTATATTTATATTAATAGTACTTATATTCTAGGTATTCAATGAAAATTTGTTCAATGAATTGAAAAAGGACTTATGCCAGTTTTCCATAAGCAATAAAAAAAGTAAAGCTCATAATCTAGAGGCAGTACTCAGGGTATGTAACAAGGGCCATTCGTAGGTCAAATGACGTCCGAGTCAAGGAAGATATTACCAAAGTTCAAACAGCATACCCAGTGCCATCAAGTTTTGGATCATTAAATTTGGCAGAAACAGTTCTGCTCACTGGGGTCTGTTTTGTTAGCCTTTCCATTTTCTCGACAATTTTCTTTTCCTGGTCTTGGCATTTGTAAAGCTCTGTTTGGGGTGTGATTATGACACATTGGCCAGTGAGATTTTCATCCTTTCCCTAGGAACTTAGATATGTGTAAAAAGAAGTCTCATCTACAGAGGCATGTGTAATTGTTCTACAAATGCCAACGACAAACATTAATAATCTCTCTTTTTTCTTTTTCTTTGGGTATTGCATATTGAATCCAGGCATATTCTACTCCTGAGATACATCCCAGTCCCTTTTTTATTTATTTTTTTGTTTTGAAACAGAATCTTGCTAGGTTGCCAGAGTCTTGCTAAGTTGTAGAGGCAGGCCTTGAACCTGCAATCCTCCTGTTTCAGCTTCCTAAGTAATTGGATTACAGGCATGTGCCACCATGCCCACTGTCTACAAATTTTTTTATTAGCTTATATGTATTTTTCTTAAAAAGTGTTAAATGTTTCTAATATATGTTTTACTAATACGCTATGGGTCTGAGTCCTATATTCTTGGTTTCTGAGTTTTTTTATGAATAAAAGTTTTTAATTTTAGGCAAGCATGGTGTCACATGCTTGTAATCCCACTACTTAGGAGGCTGAAACAGGAGAATCCCAGGTTCAAGGTTGTCCTCTGCAATTTAGCAAGACCTTCTTTCAAAATAAAAATAAACTAGGGCAGGGGCTGTAGTTCAGAGGTAGAATGCCCCTGTGTTCAATCACCTCTACCACACACACACAAAAAAAAAATTCCACAAAATGTTTTAAATTTTTCTCTCCCTTTTTTTTTTTTTTTTTTTGGTGGTACTGGGGATGGAACCCAAGGGCAGTCTACCTCTGAGCGACACCCCAGCCCTATTTTTTATTTTGAAACAGGGTCTCACTGAGTTGCAAAGGGCCTCACTAAGTAGCTGAACTGGCTTCGAATCTGTGCAATCCTCCTGTCTCATCCTCTCAAATGCTGGGATTACAAGCGTGCAGCACCATGCCTGGCTCTCATTTTTATTATACTTTTATTGGTACATTGTAATTCTGAATCATACTGAGGTATAGAATGATAAGAATATACACATACAATACCTGGTATATTTCCCTTAGATCCTCTCCTTCCCTCCCCTTCTTCATACATGTCTTTGAGATTAGTATTGGTAATTATCTATGTAAATATATTATATACATATGCATATGTTATATAATATGTATATATGTATATATAATGTATATATATAACATTATTTAAACTGTTACTTTCTTCAATTTCAGTAAAGTCTAATACACTAATCTATTCCTTTTAATTAAGGATTCTTGTGTCTTTTACTCCTTAAAGTGATTAAAATATTCTCCTTTGTTTTCTTCTGGAACACTTTTAAGTTTTTCCTTTAACGTGTACATTTTTGTTGATTCTTTCATCACAACTACAAAGAAATGGTAAATTTCAGGCCAAAAATAATAGTCACTGCCATTTGTTTTGTGCTAGGCAGTAGGCATTTTGGAATTTTAAATCCTCAAAATAATACTCTAAAGTAGGTATTACATCTATATTTTAAAGATAAGGAAACTTAAGCATAGATTTTTTTAATATATGATTCCCTCCTGCTAATGAAGAATGGAGAGAGGATTTGAATCCATGGATCTCACACTTTTCATGTTGCTGTACTTCCTAAAGGGGTTCTTGTTTGTGAGCTGTGTACAAGGGAAACATTTAAAATCAGTATATATCACTTAAATGTAAAAACCTCCATTTCACAAGAAAGAAATCAATGAGATAAAATAAAAACAAAGAGCTACATTTGGTAGAACGTCGAAAGGAGCCTATCAATAAAAGACAAAATTTAAAATGAGAATATAATGCACTGAGAACTCAGAGAAGAAGAAAATGGATCAAAAGGATTAGCAACAATAGATGCTGACAAATGAAATCATTAATGCACCGCTTCAATCTGCAAAGCATTGTTTGAAAAGCAAGCAGGAAAGAGAAGAGCAGGGGAAATTGATGAAGGTCAAGGATATAAATAATTCCGAGTGTTCTCACTTTATGGGTTCGGTTTCCCAGTTCACACTCAAGGGGCTTCTTATTTCTTGTTATTACTTTGTTTTCACTCAGCAAGCTCTATTCAGAGAGGGGAGATGGTTCTGTTTTTGTTACATCAGCTGTTGTCAATGTGACAAAACGGCAAGGGTGTGCTTTATCCCACTGGTAAAATCAGAACATTGCTTTCTGTTAAATGACTTTTTAAAATGTGGCTCTATTTGAATGGGCAAACATCAGTGAAATACAGAGCTTCAAATTGAAAATATGAAAGGAAATGCACAACATAATATAGTAACTCTCACACTTCTGTTTTGCATGTGATTTTCCTGTTCCAAACAGCGAGAAAGCCACCCCCGTCGCATGTCTAGGGGAAACGTGACCATCTTTGGGAACCAGAAGATTCAATGGTACCAATTACTCATACTCTCACACACTTGTTATGTTATAATAAATTTAATGCTCCCTCAACTCTTGGTGCCTTTATGTTGTCATTGCTACAAAATAATACAATTTTATTAGTTTTTTTTTTTTTTAGCAACACTCCAATGTTACAACTGGGGACTATATTCCTTAGTTCAATTTCATCTTTTATATTTTTATTGGTTCATTATAGACCCACATCATAATGATCATCACAGTGATAGTGATTTCCATGCACACAGCGCTTGGTGGGCTTCCTCCTGGCTCCCTCCCCACTCCCCGACTTCCTCATACAAGACATTGAGATTGACATTGGCATCCACACATATGTTTACACTGTCAGTGGAAGTGACTCCTTCACTGACTCTCCCTCCCTTCACCCCTCCCTTCCCCCAGACCGCCTCCCTGACTCCACTGGAATTCCTCCTCTATTATCTGAAGTCCTTCTGGTATTTTGATTAGTCCCTAGCTTCTGCATATGAAAAAAATTATTAACCTTCACTTTTTGTGGCTAATCTCACTTAACATGTTTTCCAGTTTTACCCATTTCCCTACAAATGACATAATTTGATTCTTTTTTATTGATGAGTAGAATTTCATTGTGTGCATATCCCATAAATTTTTAATCCATTAAAAAATGCTTACAAAGAGCTTACCCAAGTATTACTAAAGTTGTCCTAATTCAGTTTTATGTCATTTATATGATTTAGTCATGATGATACTACTGAGATATAATAATAAATGCTTAAAATGAGATAAAGTGCTATAAAATATTATAAATATAAATAAAAATGCTACTGCTAATCAAATAATTTAGCAGTATTATCCCCTGCTACATGATTTTTAATTGGAGGAAATTTTATGATAATCAAATATGATGTGTAATTTGCCGGGTATGGTGTTGCAAGCTTGTAATCCCCGCACTTGGGGGGCAGAGACAGGAGAATCACGCAGGTTCGAAGCCAGCCACGCTAGCTTAAGAGACCCTGTTTCCAAACAAAAATATATAAAAAAAATAGGTCTGGGAGTGTAGCCTGGAGTTAGAAGGGCTTCCAGGAACCCCAGTACCACCAAAAGAACAACAAAACAAAAACAAAAACAAAAACAAAAACAAAAACAAATATGATGTGTAAGGAAAAAACGGTCTTGCGGAAATGAATATGTTTTTATGAGAGTATTTGATATGAGACATCAGCAGTCTCCCGTGACTTTGCTTCTCTTTTGTCTCTAACTCTACACACTCACCTGGAGATGATCTTCAGAGACAATCACTGTGCCTGCAACTAGTGTCTTGACAAAGCTGGTAAGCATGTTTGGGGATGTTCATGAGAAGAACAGACCAGGAGCTGTCTCTGTGGAAGACTGTGTTAAGAACTCACATGGAGAGACATGGTGAATGAAAATTTCAAAAAGAGATTTATAGTGTGTGGGAAATGGTGCTTAATTTTTTTAAATAAAAGATAAATATTATACCTGAATCTCAGGACTTTGAAGGAAGGTTGAGACAGGAGTATTGAAGGTTTGCAATCAGCCTTAGCAACTTAGCAAGACCCTGTCATAAAGTTAGGAAAATCAAAAGGTATGGTGAACATCTCTGTGGTAGAACATCTCTGGGTTCAACTTCCAGTACCAAAAAGCAAATAAAGCCAGGTATGGTGGTACATCTATAATGCCAGTATTTGCAAAGCTGACACAGGAGGGTCATAGACTTGAAGTCAGCCTCAGCAACTTAGTGAGCCTGTTTCCAAATAATACACATGTGGTCTTCTTATACAGAGCTCTTTGCTTGAAGACTAGGCAAGCTGGTCTCCATCCTTAATGGGTCATCTACTATCTGTTACAAGTATAGGAAAAGGCACCAAATGCAGATATTTTCTCTAGCACGACATGAAACAAGTATTCATTTAATTAGTCATGCAATTAGCAATATTTATTGCATGCAATTTATGAAACAGGCACATTCAGAATTTGGATAACTGAGGAAACACAATTCCCAGCCTCAAGGAAGTCACACCTAGTAAAGGATGGCTGTATGGCAAGTTATTCAAAGAGTGTCCTTCCATATAAGCAATAAATGCCAGCTCTTATTACTATTTCTCTTCCTGGTAATATCATCTCTGGCCCTCAAAAAACTTTAATTTCTTAGTAAATCACTCTAAAAGAATTGTTCTTAGTGTTGAG